>NC_092381.1:53677004-55149504 GCF_030028105.1 Mobula birostris
CTCTCTCACTCCTGTATGCCTTCTCATCACCATCTGAAATTCCGCCAACAACAGTTATATCATCAGCAAATTTACAGATGGTGTTTGAGCTGTACATAGCCACATAGTCATGGGTGTTAGAGAGAGAAGGGCAGTGGGCTAAGTGTGCATCCTTGAGGTATGCCAGTGTTAACTGTCAGCAAGGAAATGTTACTTCTGATCCACACTGACTGTGGTCTCCCAATGAGGAAGTTAAGGATCCAGCTGCAGAAGGAGGTACAGAGGCTGAGGTTCTGGAGCTTGTTTATTAGTACAGAGGGTATGACGGGGTTAAACACTGAGCTGTAATCAACAAACAGCACTCTGGCATAGGTATTACTATTGTCTAAGATATCCAAGGCCGAGTGGAGAGCCAGTGAGATTGCACCCGCTTTAGACCTATTGTGGCGAAAGGCAAATTGCAGTGAGTTCAGGATTTTGCTTAGGTCATGACCAACCTCTCAAAGCACTTCATCAGAGCAAATATGCTAAAAGCTCCTTTACTACCCTATCTAGCTGTGATGCAACTTTCAAGTAATTATCAATCTATACTCCCCCCCCCCCAATGTTCCTTTGTTCTACTGCACAACTCAGAGCCCTACCATTCACTGTATACATCTTGCCCCGGATCGTTCTCCCAAACTGCAACACCGCACAATTGTCAATGTTAAATTCCATATGCTATTTTTCAACCTACTTTCCCAGTTTGGCGCTGCAAACTTTGATAGCCTTTCTTGCTGCCCTCTAAACCCCCCCTCCCAATCTTGGTGTCATCTGCAAATTTGCTGATCCAGTTTACCACATTATCATCTAAATCATTAATATAGGTGTTAAACACCAGCAGACTCAGCACTGATCCCTGTGGCATACCACTAGTCACAGGTCTCCAGTCAAAGAGACAGCCATCTACTACTACACTCTGGCTTCTCCTAAGCTACTGTCAGATCCAATGACTACATCATCCCGAGTGCCAAGTAACTTTACCTTCTGGACCAGCCTTCCATGCAGAATTTTGTCAAAGGCCCTGCTAAAGTTCATGTAGACAACGTCCACTGCTTTTTCTTCACCAACCTTCCTGGTAACCTCCTCCAAAAGCTCTATGAGATTGTTTAGACATGACCTACCATGTACAAAGCCACAATGACTATTCCTAATCAAACCCTGTCTATCCAAATATTTATATATCTTTGTCTCTTAGCATATCTTGCAATAATATACCCACTACTGACATCAGGCTCACGGGCCTATAATTTCCCGGTTTATTCTTAGAGCCTTTCTTGAAAAACACAAGAGGGAGTAAGTACAGTGATGCAGAGGTAATGCAGTGCAGGAGAGAAAGCAGAAATGTAGGAAGAAAAGCACAGAAGGGACAGCAATGTGAAAAATGGGAGAGTGTTCATACCTTCATCTAGCCAAATCCTGTTACCTCCTCCACTCTCCTTTCAGCTTCTTTCATTCCTCCCAGTTTTTGTTCATTTCTTTGCTCCATAAAAGGTCCAAGAACAAGCAATAAAATATAAAGAAAGAAAAAACTAAGAAGAAGGAGAAGCAGTTCAACTTACAATCCCTTGAGCCTGCTCTGCCCTTCAAAAAGATCAGGGCTCATCACATTTTTCGTCTCAACTTCCACTTACTGCCTGAACCCCATAATCCTCGATTCCCCTGTGGACCAAAAATCAATCTTAGCTTTGAATGCAACTAATGAGTCAGATCACACTGACAGCCAGTTAATGGCACCAAGGGAAACTGCTAGCTACCTACACAGCTCATTTGGGGCTTCTATTCCTGCAGCCAGAACTACATAAATAGAGAAAAGGGGGAAGGTCAGATGCTGTATTATCTGACCTTTCACCTACTGTGTCGTCTAGAGGAGACTACTGCTTGTACTAAGCTGGAGGGCTACATGTACTTGATATTTTTAATTTATAAATTTATTTTGTGTCTCCAAATTACTTGCATTGTCCTTCCACTAATTTGCAATATTTCTAATCAACAGAGACACTTATAGACTGTGGAAAGGACCTGCTGAATGCATGAGCAAGAAATCTGTGCTGGCTGAGCCCCAGTGATATCTCACGGATCATGCTACCTCACGGGACCCTGGGAGCCGCCCACTCTAAAAAATAACAAGTGCAATTACAGGAGATGAAAGTAATATGTGGGCCAGATTGAGCATGAAAAGCTCTCTGGTGTCAAGGTTATCAAATATTCACAATCCTTGACATTCTAAAACATTAAAGAGGTTTTTAAAAAGTGAGATAAATAACTAAAACACTTTTAAAATATTATAATCCACAGTAAAAAATAAAATATTATATAAAGAAAATAACACTAAAATACATAAAGAAAATTAATGGCCTCTCTCCTGTCAGAATATCTGAGAATGAAGTCATGCCAAATTTTTGTTTGATATGTTGTTTTGGTGCCCACGTGACAATAAATGGAGAGGAAAAAAATGGAAAATGACTAGGCTAACTGCTCTTTTAGACGTATCGAGAAAGAGGCCAATATTTGTCAAAGGAACAGAAAATACTAGAAATACTCAGGAGATTAAGCAGAAACTTTGGAGAGAAAAGCCGAATTAACACTTCAGGACAAAGTTGGTGGTCAACTTTCCTTTGCTGTATCTAGGCCAAGATCTAAGGCTAAACTAGAAATGCCTCTCTTGTCTTGATTCAATAATCTACATCTTCCAGATAACTTGGGTTTAACTGCCTTTTTTTCCCCCTCACTCCTTATCTGCCTATATAATCCACAGCCACTGGTTTCCCAACCACTCTCTTCAAACCTTTCCCTTCCAGCTCCATCTGTCCATCATCCCCCTCTTCACCTGGTTCTGCTTATCATACATATACCATCCCCTACCACACCTCTCCCTCTCACCTATTTACATAGATCAGTACAGCACAGTACAGGCCCTTCAGCTCACAATGTTGTTGACCTTTAACCCTTCTCTAAAGTCAATCTAAACCTTCCCTCCCACATAGCCTTCAGTTTCCTTTCATCACTGTGCCTATCTAAGAGTCTCTTAAATGTATCTAATGTATCTGCCTCCATATACTACCTCCCCGCAGCATGTTCCATCTGTGTAAAACGTATTTCTGACATCCACTTCTCTCCCTTATATTTTCTTCCAATCATCTGAAATTATGTCTGCTCAAGTTAGCCATTTCTGCCCTGGGAAAAAGTTTCTGGCTGTCTATGCCTCTTATCATCTTGTACACTTCTATCAAATCATATCCCATCCAGCTTCGTCTGAACAGAAAAGCTCTAACTTGCTCAATCTATCCTGATAGGACATGCTCTCTAATCCAGACAACACCCTGTTTCTAGTTACCTTCCTCTACACTCCCAGCACTGATGCAGGGTCCAAAAGGTCAACTACCCCTTTACATTCACAGATGCTTCCTAATCAGTTGAGTTTCTCCAAGGGTCTTGGCCCGAAACGTCGACTGTACCTCTTCCTATAGATGCTGCCCGGCCTGCTGCGTTCACCAGCAATTTTTATGTGTGCTGCTTGAGTTTCTCCAACAGTTTCATTTTTACTTTACAGTATCTGCAGCCTTGTGTCTGTGAGCTACAGGCTGCGTTCATTCTTGGACTGGGCCTTTCTTTGCCTTGCCTTGGTTCTGCACTTCCAATCATCTCCAAGTCCACTCCAGCAATGGCCAAACATTAGCTAATCCTCACACTCAGGCCTGGGCCCTGAAACTCGTTTGGCCTGAGCATGCTGCACTGCAACCATCCTGCATCTTTGAGACTTCAGTTCACACCCCAAAAGGTCCAGGTTGCACATGCAGTCCAAAAGCTCAAATCCAAAAGGGAGCTGATTGGCTTTTGATTACAGTGATCTTTTTCCAGAAAAAGTGTGATTAATAGAGTAGTTAGTAGTTTTGTTTGCTGCCAGCAAAGCATTGGGGTATTTCACCAGCGTCATCTTAAACTGGAAGTTTTACTGCTCGAAATGCAAACTGCTTAAGATTTAAATTTTCTCTTTAATCATACGTGTTACTGAAATGGCTGTAAATAATTATTAATCTAGCAAGGTTGCCTTCTGGAGCAAAATGAAAAACTGGAATATTTATGACCCACATTTTATGAACTTTTGTTTCACTTATATTGTATTCATGTAATAAAGATTTCACTTACAATCTTTTTATTGTATTACCTGTATGAAGCACATTGCTAGAAAGGTAAAAAGTTTAAAGATAAAGACTTACTTCTTTTAACCAAAGAAGCTTTGGTGGCTGCATTTCTGGGGACATCACTCCGCCCACATAACGTAGCACAGAGTGTTTTGTTTGATTTATTCGGTCTACTTGATCAACCGCTCGATGATCCATCCACATGATAATGTTCCTATTGTTCACTCCTGCATCATATGTAGCAAAAAAGCGTTAAAACCACAGTATGACAGCTATCTTAATAGCATAATCCCATAGGTCAAAAAAAGCTGCAATCCAAATATCAAACACATTGTCAAAAACTTCGCTAATTATTTATCGCATGCTGTACGAAGGCAAATCCTTAGTCAAAATCTTTAAAAAAATAAATGTAGATACTGGTATAAGTGATATGGATTTTCCTTTTTTTAATTATTAAGCAACTGAAAGTTTTAGAAAACATATTTAGATGCTCTATACTGTAAAAGTGAGAATTAATTTTGGCAAGGAATGGAATCCTTGAAGATGCAAGATTTGAAATTATATGACAAATTAATTCATTATTTACTAAATCTGCCTGGTTAACACTTCAATTCCATCAGCATTAAGCCTGATTTTGAAGCAAGTAACTGATTTGCACTGATCTGGTACAAATGCCTCAAAGTTCTAACTATTTGAATTCAACCCCAACTTTCAGTGCCATCCATGTGAAGTTTGCTTGCTCTCCCTGTCACTAGGTACTGGTTCTTTCCCACATCCCAAAGGCACATTGGGTGGTAGATTAATTGGTTCCCGTAATTTATCCCTAGTGTGGGTAATAGGTAGAAAAATTAGGATGGTTTGGGTGGGTTTATAGCAATCCTGAAAATCCATAAAATTAGAGAAACAGAGCACCACAGCACAGAAATAGGGCCTTCGGCCCATCTAGTCTGTGCTGAACAATGAATCTGCCTTGTTCCATCGACCTATACCCGAATCAAGAGCCCTCCATACCCCTCCCATCATGTACCTATCTAAATTTCTCTTAAATTTTGAAATCCAACCCACATTCCCTACTTCCTCTGGCAGCTCGTTCCACACAATCACCACCCACTTTGTGAAGAATTTCCCCCTCATGTTCCCTTTAAATATTTTCTTTCACCCTTAACCATGACTTCTCATCTGAGTCTCACCGAACCTCAGTGGTAAAAGCCTGCTTGTATTTACCCTATCTATACCTCTCCAATAACTTTGTATACTTTTATCAAATCTCCCTTCACTTTCTATACTCTAGGGAATGAAGTCCTAACCTATTCAATCTTTCCTTATAACTCCTTCAAACCCAGCAACATTCTTGTAAATTTTCCCTGCACTTTCAACCTGATTTACATCTTTCCTGTAGGTAGGTGACCAAATCTGCACACAATACTCCAAATTGGGCCTCACCAATGTCTTAAATATCTTCAATATAACATCCCAACTCCTGTACTCAATACTTCGATTTATGAAGGCCAATATGCCAAAAGCTTTCTTTATGACCCTATCTACCCGTGATGCCACTTCCAATGAAATTATGGATCTGTATTCCCAGATTACTCTGTGCTACTGTAGTCCTCAGTGCCCTGCCACTCACTGTGCAAGTCCTACCCTGGTTTGTCCTTACAAATGCAACACTTCACATTTGCCTGCATTGCATTCCATCGGTCAGTTTTTAGCCCATTTTTCCAAATCATCAAGATCTCACTGCAAGCTTTGATAGTCTTCCTCGCTGCCCACTACACATCCAATCTTGGTGTCATCCAAAAATTTTCTTTTCCATTTTATCACATTATCATTCGGATCGTTGATATAGATGACAAGCAAAAACCGACCTAGCGCCCGTCTCTGCAGCACTCCGCTAGGCACAGGTCACCAGCCAGAGAGGCAACCATCTACTACCACTTTCTGGCTTCTCCCACGAAGCCAGCATCTAATCCAATTTCCCAGCTCATCTTGAATGCCAAGCAACTCAACTTTCTTGACCAACCACCCATGCGAGGCTTTGCCAAATGCTTTGCTAAAGACCACGTAGGCAACAGCTACTCTTTAAGCAACACACATCAAAGTTGCTGGTGAACGCAGCAGGCCAGGCAGCATCTGTAGGAAGAGGTGCAGTCGACGTTTCAGGCCGAGACCCTTCGTCAGGACTAACTGAAGGAAGAGTGAGTAAGGGATTTGAAAGTTGGAGGGGGAGGGGGAGATCCAAAATGATAGGAGAAGACAGGAGGGGGAGGGATAGAGCCAAGAGCTGGACAGGTGATTGGCAAAAGGGATACGAGAGGATCATGGGACAGGAGGTCCGGGAAGAAAGACGGGGGGGGGGACCCAGAGGATGGACAAGAGGTATATTCAGAGGGACAGAGGGAGAAAAAGGAGAGTGAGAGAAAGAATATGTGCATAAAAATAAGTAACAGATGGGGTACGAGGGGGAGGTGGGGCCTTAGCAGAAGTTAGAGAAGTCAATGTTCATGCCATCAGGTTGTAGGCTACCCAGACGGAATATAAGGTGTTCCTCCAACCTGAGTGTGGCTTCATCTTTACAGTAGAGGAAGCCGTGGATAGACATGTCAGAATGGGAATGGGATGTGGAATTAAAATGTGTGGCCACTGGGAGATCCTGCTTTCTCTGGCGGACAGAGCGTAGATGTTCAGCAAAGCGGTCTCCCAGTCTGCGTCGGGTCTCGCCAATATATAAAAGGCCACATCGGGAGCACCGGACGCAGTATATCACCCCAGTCGACTCACAGGTGAAGTGTTGCCTCACCTGGAAGGACTGTTTGGGGCCCTGAATGGTGGTAAGGGAGGAAGTGTAAGGGCATGTGTAGCACTTGTTCCGCTTACACGGATAAGTGCCAGGAGGCGGATCAGTGGGGAGGGATGAGGGGGACGAATGGACAAGGGAGTTGCGTAGGAAGCGATCCCTGCGGAATGTGGGGGGGGGGGAGGGAAAGATGTGCTTAGTGGTCGGATCCCGTTGGAGGTGGCGGAAGTTACAGAGAATAATATGTTGGACCCGGAGGCTGGTGGGGTGGTAGGTGAGGACCAGGGGAACCCTATTCCTAGTGGGGTGGCGGGAGGATGGAGTGAGAGCAGATGTATGTGAAATGGGGGAGATGCGTTTAAGGGCAGAGTTGATAGTGGAGGAAGGGAAGCCCCTTTCTTTAAAAAAGAAAGACATCTCCCTCATCCTAGAGTGAAAAGCCTCATCCTGAGAGCAGATGTGGCAGAGACGGAGGAATTGCGAGAAGGGGATGGCGTTTTTGCAAGAGACAGGGTGAGAAGAGGAATAGTCCAGATAGCTGTGAGAGTCAGTAGGCTTATAGTAGACATCAGTGGATAAGCTGTCTCCAGAGACAGAGACAGAAAGATCTAGAAAGGGGAGGGTGGTGTCGGAAATAAACTTGAGGGCAGGGTGAAAGTTGGAGGCAAAGTTAATAAAGTCAACGAGTTCTGCATGCGTGCAGGAAGCAGCGCCAATGCAGTCGTCGATGTAGCGAAGGAAAAGTGGGGGACAGATACCAGAATAGGCACGGAAGATAGATTGTTCCACAAACTCAACAAAAAGGCAGGCATAGCTAGGACCCATACGGGTGCCCCTAGCTACACCCTTAGTTTGGAGGAAGTGGGAGGAGCCAAAGGAGAAATTATTAAGAGTAAGGACTAATTCCGCTAGACGGAGCAGAGTGGTGGTAGAGGGGAACTGATTAGGTCTGGAATCCAAAAAGAAGCGTAGAGCTTTGAGACCTTCCTGATGGGGGATGGAAGTATATAGGGACTGGACATCCATGGTGAAAATAAATCGGTGAGGGCCAGGGAACTTAAAATTATCGAAAAGTTTAAGAGCGTGAGAAGTGTCACGAATATAGGTTGGAAGGGATTGAACAAGGGGTGATAAAACTGTGTCGAGGTATGCAGAAACGAGTTCGGTGGGGCAGGAGCAAGCTGAGACAATAGGTCGGCCAGGACAGGCAGGTTTGCGGATCTTGGGTAGGAGGTAGAAACGGGAAGTGCGGGGTGTGGGAACTATAAGGTTGGTAGCAGTGGATGGGAGATCCCCTGAGCGGATAAAGTCGGTGTTGGTGTGGGAGACAATGGCCTAGTGCTCCTTAGTGGGGTCACGATCGAGGGGTAAATAAGAGGAGGTATCCGCGAGTTGTTGCTGTGCCTCGGCAAGGTAGAGGTCAGTACGCCAGACTACAACAGCACCCCCCTTATCGGCGGGTTTAATAATAAGGTTAGGATTAGTGCAGAGGGAGTGGAGAGCAGAGCGGTGCTCCCGATGTGGCCTTTTATATATTGGCGAGACCCGATGCAGACTGGGAGACCGCTTTGCTGAACATCTACGCTCTGTCTGCCAGAGAAAGCAGGATCACCCAGTGGCCACATCCCATTCCCATTCTGACATGTCTATCCACGGCCTCCTCTACTGTAAAGATGAAGCCACACTCAGGATGGAGGACCAACACCTTATATTCCGTCTGGGTAGCCTCCAACCTGGTGGCATGAACATCGACTTCTCTGACTTCTGCTAAGGCCCCACCTCCCCCTCGTACCCCATCTGTTACTTATTTTTATGCACACATTCTTTCTCTCACTCTCCTCTTTCTCCCTCTGTCCCTCTGAATATACCTCTTGCCCATCCTCTGGGTCCCCCTCCGCCCTTGTCTTTCTTCCCGGACCTCCCGTCCCATGGTCCTCTCGTATCCCCTTTTGCCTATCACCTGTCTAGCTCTTCGCTCTATCCCTCTTCCTCCTGTCTTCTCCTATCATTTTGGATCTCCCCCTCCCCCTCCAACTTTCAAATCCCTTACTCACTCTTCCTTCAGTTAGTCCTGACGAAGGGTCTCGGCCTGAAACGTCGACTGTACCTCTTCCTAGAGATGCTGCCTGGCCTGCTGCATTCACCAGCAACTTTGATGTGTGTTGCTTGAATTTCCAGCATCTGCAGAATTCCTGTTGTTTTGCGTTTAAAGCTACTCTTTAAGATTAGTTAGATATAACCTACCATGCACAAAGCATGTAATCTCTTTCCATAATTGGAAAACAAGGCTGTGCACTCCAGTTTCTAGGAGATAGTCCACAGCATGACTCTAATGGTAGGTTTTTAACTTTTGGCAAAGCTACTTATGTAATATAACACTGTTCAGAATTAGAGTCAGGTTTAATATCACCAGCATATGTTGTGAAATTTGTAAACTTTGCAGCACAACTATAGCTACAACGCCTTTGAAATATTTTGAATGGTATTATATAATAGATCGATATATATCTTTCTGATATGAAGTAACAATAGCCTTACCTTCTGCGTTCACAGCTAGAGGTTCAAAGTTTTCATCAAGTACAACAAGAGAGCAGGTGGCATCAAAGCCAATGCCTTGGATATGGCTCAAGTCAACCATCTGAGTTATTTTCTGAAGGATCAAAAGAAATTTAATAAAATTGAAAGCTGTTTTTGCCATTATATTCTGTATTTTTCTCTATCTACTGATTGGAAATTTAATTCTCCCCAATTCGTTCTTCATAATTCACCTGTGCAGATATCTAAATAATTCCAAATTGTAGAGATTCTTATCACAAAATTATGCATTATTTGAATAAATCTTGGCTGTACTTTCTCCCCATTTTCCTCCATTGTCTCTCCTCTTCATGTTCTATCCATGAAATACTTTCTCTTAAAATCCACATGAAATTATCTGCTGGAAGTAAATATGCAGCATGCCAAAATGCAATAGAGATCAAAAAGTCTGCAAACTTTGATATTTAGTTATAACTATGTTCATAGTCAAAGACAAATTTCAGGCTTCATATCCTGAGGGCATCATTTTCCCTAATATGCTGTTAAAATATGGTTCCATTTTAGGGAGAAGTCTTGTTTTACATGTGAATTACTGAAATACAATAAGTACTGCCAGGAAGTGACTGAGTCTAAAAATTGGCCCTTGCACACCAGTTTAGGATTAAGTCACTGAAAGACTACACAGCAATGTCACAAATAATCCAGGAACAATAAGGTGCTTGTTTTTTTTTAATACATTGATTGCAGTTGCTGTTCTATTTAATTTGTTCATGAAAACCAGCCCTGAAGTGTACTGGTCCTTCTGGCAGCTGAGAAACTGTGAACCACCTGACAAACAAATGGAATCACTGCAGTGGGCATCATTTCCGGCCTCTCACTTTCCAGAGTAAACAGATTATTCTTGGTAACAAAGTCTATTTCTGGATTAACTAGAATGTAAAAGTACAGTACTGTTTGAGAAATAATCATAACAGTGCGATTTTCTAGTGGCTCCACTCATCCAGAAAAAACCATAATGGCTCAACATATCAAGTCAGCAAAGTTTAGCTTTATAGAGGAAACTACTTGCCAATTGCTCACTTAAGAGCAATTTCAAAATTCTGCATTAATAATCATGTACTGTACCTTATGCCAACTGGTGTAAGGATTAAGATTACATGTAATATTGAATTTAATATTTACAAATGCATTGAGAGTTGACATAAAACTATAGTGTTAGATTTCAGTGACTTAAACAGAGTAGACAAGATGCTGGATTCCTGTACTACAAAAATACAGCTTATTCTATGAATAGTTCTTTTGTTCAATAAAGTCATACAGTTTTTTTATACATACCTTTGAAACAGTACAGCATGCAGCCCAGATATCAGCAGAAGACTGCTCGTAGTATTCTGGTTGTGGCTCCCAGATGTGGATTGGTTGTTCAGCCTGGACCATCACTTTGCCATTTTGGTCTACAAGTGCTCCCCGCACACTTGAAGTCCCCACATCAATCCCCATGTAGTAACGCATGTTGGGTCAATCTATGAAGTAAATAAGTCACAAATAAGAAAAAATTGAGAAATCATTTATAATAAAGTAATGATGGGATAATATAATAAATCTCATTTTTGTTACTTCTAGTTTACTGAAATTCCTGTCAAAGTTCCATAAAATGTTCCTTACTCACAACTAAAAAAAGGAAGCCAGGGAAGTAATAACTTTATAGATAATTTATAATTCCAAAGCTGTTGCCGCATTTCATAAGGAGCTCCAGGTAAGCTTTTATAACTATAAGATGAAATTAACATGAAAAACTTCAAATGCTTATTAAAGTAAGGCATAATTGCAGCCCTCAAAAAATAATTTCAATAGTACATTGGAATGCATTCTGGTACTCCAATTCAATGATGCAAAATCATAACAAACTTAATGAATAAATGTTCAACTGTTGTACAAAGCAAATGTGATTATCAACTGTGCTGTAAGTATAAAATTAGAAGCAGAGGGTAGGTGTTACTGATACCTTTCCTTTAAGTAATAATGAATAAGTCTATTAGGTGCTTTGAAGGCTTGTTCATATATGAATGATTTTTGGTTGGCATGAACTATACAGGCATCAGTGAAAGCAACTAACTATTGCCCAGGCATGCATTACATATTGATTGATCTGTGCATGAAGGAATGAGAACAAAATTCACAGACATGATCCACCTGATAAATCTAAGTTTAAATTATATTTTATTTTTATGGAAGTAAAACCACAAACTCACAAGGACAAACCTCTATACAATCCATTTTCTAAGCAAAGTAATTTTAAAATAAAACTTTAAATATTTACTTATATTTTATATTCCACGATAGCCATATGTATGCTCTGTTCTTAGAGGTATAATATTTTACAGTTAATTAAAAGTTAATCAATTATTCATTTTGCTTTTCAATGTGCTGACTGAGATTTCTTTGTGACCGGCTGCTCAGCCAGATTGGTGACATCACAGTTAATGGACTCCATAAATCTTTTTGAATTGAGACCTGTTAAAAGTGAGTGTTGGAAAAGGAAAGATATTCACCTCAGTGGGCGCTTTTGAAATTGGAATTGGTTTGGTGTTGTCACAGGCAGACTTGCATACTGTTCATATAGATCAAATTATTACACAGAGCACAGGGGTACAAGATAAAACAGTATCAGAATATAGAATAAAGTATAACAGCTACAGAGAAAGTACAGTGCAGGTAGAAGAATAATGCGTAAGATCATAACAATGTAAATTGTGACATCATTTTGCACCAGAAAAAGCAGGATCTTCCAGTGGCCACCCATTTTAATTCCAATTCCCATTCCCATTCTGGTACGTCTGTGATGTAACCACACTCAGGTTGGAGGAACAACACCTTATATCTCCTCTGGATAGCCTCCAACCTGATGGCATGAACATTAATTTCTCAAACTTCTGGTAATGGCCCTCACACCCTCTCCTTCACCATTCCCTATCGCCTTTTCCCTCTCTGCTTGCTCATCTCTGGTGTTCCTCCCCCCTTTTCTATTCTTCCAGGGCCTTCTGTCCTCTCTAAATAGATTCTCCCTTCTCCAGCCCTGTATCTCTTTTACCAATCAACTTCCCAGCTCTTTACTTCACCCCTCCATCTCCCAGTTTCACCTATCACCTTGTGTTTCTCTCTCCCCTCCCCCCACCATTTGACTCTACTCCTCATCTTTTTTTCTCCAGTCCTGCTGAAAGGTCTCGGCCCAAAATGTCAACTGTACTGTTTTCAATAGATGCTGCCTGGCCTGTTGAGTTCCTCGAGCATTTTGTGTGTATCGCTTCGATTTCCAGTATCTGCAGATTCTCTCTGATTTGACATCAAGAGTCCATCTTACCATACTAGGGAATCATTCAAGTCATTTACAAGGTAGAAGCTGCCGTTGAGACTTGGTATGTGCTTTCAGGCTTTAGTACCTCCTGCCCAATAGGAGAGGGGAAAAGAGATCATGGCCATTGTGGGCATGGTCTTTATTTATGCTGGCTGCCTTTCTAAGGCAGCGAGAAGTATAGACAGTGTCCATAGATGGGACGCTGGTTTCCTTGATTTGCTGAGTTGTGCTCACAAATCTGCAGTTTTTTTATGGTCAAGAGCAGAGCAGTTGCCATACCAAGTTGTAATGCATCCAGACAGGATACTTTCTATGGTGCATTGATAAAACTTGGTAAGTGATATAAACTGGAGTGTTTATCCTTTTAAAGTATTTCTTGGAGGTTACCATGTGCAAATGTACTTCTCAGCTCACTGCAAATTCATTGTAACGTGTAAAAAAGAGGGTAGATTAATGGTGCAAATCTTAGCAGAGAAGGTCAATCTTACAATCCATGCTGCTTCAGAGAACTAATCTCATGAGGCATGTTTTATTTTAACCACACATAATCAAATTTTTGTCATGTTTTAAATGGATAACTATTTTAGATCTCTCTGTCCTCCACTATCTCTTTGCTATTTAACATATTATCTTCTCACTGTTTCACTTGCTTCCTCATTGCTCCCTTGCTAAATCCCTGGCACCTATTCACAACTCTGATCACCCTCTATTACTTGTGCTTCTTTTCACCTTAACCCTAATCTCAACCCCATTCATAAACAGATAATTCCTGAAATACTCAACACATCAAGTAATGAAAAAAAAGGAGAAAAAAATGAGTTAGAGTTGCAAGCTGATGACCAAACTAAAGCGAGTTTATCAACTTGAAATATTAACTATTTTTAAATTTTGCAGATGCTGCCTGACATCAGAGTATTTCCACATTTTCTGCTTCATTTAAATTTAGCAGCATTTTACTTTTGATTTACTCCCGTGATTTGCTGGTGACACACGATGGCAATGCACAAGATGCCAAAGCCAAAGCCTGATAGCTAAACAGCAAAATTTACCTTGAAAATCCAGTTATCTAGTGGCATTCAGATTAAGGAACTGAAAATGGCTGCCATGCAAAAGTGACACATAGACAATTGAAGGAACAAAACCAAAATTCTTTTAACTCCAATCTATGTTTTGAAGTCATTCCTTCAAGATTTCAAAGGATGGAGTGTAGAGTATTTTCAAAACACAAAATTGTTTCTTGTTGCTCAACAAGTGATATCATTCCTATTACAGACTAAAGGGCATTGTCAGTTATACATATGAAATGTTATTGCATAACATAAAAACAGTGTGGCACTAATAAAAGTTCAGAATGTTGGATCCATACTAGGCCATCTCAAACACAGAGCTTCTCATTTATGGACAGAACCCAGGAATGGTCTTGTGCATTGGAGATAAAACCTCTCACAGGCATTTCTGCTCTGCCCTTGTTTGGAAATCAATAAGTTCCAGAAAGAATTTCCAAGTCCAACTTTTTCAAAATAATCTCAATTAGTAGCTTTGGCTGAAACTCGAAAGCTACATACATGGCAACTGTGAACCTCTTATGTCAACAATGAGCTTTTCAAGTAATGTAACAGTTTGGTGCTGTGAGAAACAGACTTTTTTCAGGGTTGGGTAACTACTTAAATCTGAAGGCACAAATGGAAGACAATATATCAATCAGATCATTTGGGACAGAAATAAATTAGACCTAATTCATACGACTATTTATTATTTGCAGCAGTGAAGTGTCATAATGAGCTCCTGATTTTTAAAAGTCAAGTTATAATGTTTTAGTTTTGTACTTAATTCATAAAAAATAAGCCTATATAAGACCTTGGTCAGACCCCACTTGGAGTACTGTGTTCAGTTCTGGTCACCTCACTACAGGAATACTAAATATGTGGATACTATAGACAGAGTGCAGAGGAGATTTACAAGGATGTTGCCTGGATTGGAGGGCGTACCTTATGAGAATAGGCTGAGTGAACTTCGCCTTTTCTCCTTGGAGTGTTGGAGGATAAGAAGTGACCTGATACAGGTGTATCAGATGATGAGGGGCATTGATCCTGTGGATGGCCAAAAGTTTTTTTTTTCCCCAGGGCTGAAATGGCTAACACGAGAGGGTATAGTTTTAAGGTGCTTGGAAATAGGTACCAAGGTGATGTCAGGGGTAAGTTCTTCACACAAAGAGTGCTGGGTGCATGGAATGCACTGCCAGTGACGGTGGAGGAAGTGTATACAATAGGGACATTTAAGAGCCTCTTAGATAGGTACATAGAGCTTAGAAAAACAGAGAGCTATGAGTTAGGGAAATTCTATACAGTTTCTACAGTAGATTACATGGTCGGCACAACATTGTGGGCCAAAGGGCCTATAATGTGCTATAAATTTCTATGTTCTATAAAAAATAAGGTTCTTTTAATCTCTGCAGCTTTTTGGATGTTGTCATGAAATTTATTTCCTTATGCACAGCTGTAGCCACTGAAATATGGATAATACTTTCCTAAATGAATACGTTAACCATTTGTTGAACACTCTTGTCAGAATAAGAATCAAGTTTATTATTATTGACATGTCATGAAATTTGTTTTGTGGCAGTAGTACAGTGAAAGACAGAACAAATTACTAGACATTACATAGTACAAAAGAGCAATAACAAGATGATGTTCATGGGTTCATGGAACATTCACCAATTCTGATGGCAGAGGGGAAGTAAGTTCCTAAAATGTTGAGTGTGGATTTTCAGGCTCTTGTACCTCCTCCCTGATGGTAGTGATGAGAAGAGGGCACGTTCCGAGTAGTCAAGGCATTGCTTTGGTAGAAATGAATAATTAAGTATAGTTAGTAAAAAGCTACTCTTAATTTTTAAAAACCACAGAAATTCTTGTACATCGTTTGAATGGCAACAATTATTTTGGCCATTGTCCCTTTACAGAAAACTTCACTTCCTCCAGAGGCCCAGAGTTGCACATTTTTGTAAGCAGTCCAACTTATGTTGTGGCTAAAAGAATGGATGGGGAATATCAAATCTGCACTGTGGAAAAGGAGCGTCGTGGTTCAGACTTGTATACCATGAAACAAGAAGAAGAAAAATAGGGCAGCATTGTTTGAAGGGAGCATATCAATAAACTATTTATTTCAAAGGGGTACATTGGGAATTTTAGAATTAAGATCAGATGGGCCATTAACCATTCTAGTCAACGGTCGATATTTTCAGTGGGCTGGGTGGATCATGGGGTGGTAGTTGGGTTGGAAATTATTGCGCATTATGGAAGAGAGAGCAGCAGGTTAATTGGAATTTTGCCAAGCAAGGAAGCCCTCCAATAGCCAAGTGTCCAAAAGACAATGTTGTTCTGGTACCATAGCCAGGACAATATAAATACTGTGACTCTGCATTGCTCCAAAGTCAACCACATTAGGGTTGAAAGGGTGATTCACACGAAAATTATCAAGAAAAAACTTTGGCATGATGCAAAATTGTCTGGAAAAATATCAAGTTGCCTAACTAAAATTTTATATTTTTCTGGAGCAAAATACAATAACTGATGTTTCTAGGCTAATTTACATCATTCCAAAATTTTATCTTGACAGTTTTTTTTGCATATCAATCACCATTGCAACCCTGATGTGGTTGACTTTAACTTACACAACACTAAAATAATCCTCCAAGAGAATCCACACCTTGTCATAGGGTTCGGAGGCTTGCATGCCTCAATGACATAGAGAGTTATGTTGGCTTGAGTCAGGGCCTTGTGCTTTGACTCTTGGTATGGTCAAACATGTCAAATAGGTTAAAGGGTAAAACCCAGACTAAGAGTGGTCCAGTGGTTCTCCAGGTTCACGTTTCAGCTCAGGGCTGAAAAAAATTGTTACATAAACAGCAATGACGGTATTCCTGAGACTCCACCTGAGATTTGCATAACTGACAGTAGTGAAAATCGAGGGGAAGCTACCGGCATGATGAAGGAAGCCCTGAACACTGCCAGGACGAAGAACAAAACTGGTTTTGACCACACAGAGATGGTGGACCTTCATTGCTACCCAAAATGCCAGCGACGTAACAGACAGTAGCTAACTAACGCTAAAAGAATGCAATCAAATGTAAGTGAATTTGTTGGCAACTCAGCTAAGTACCCTTACAGGCAACCCCAGTCTAATTGGCACTCAGGAACTGAAATTAGTCCTTACAGAATTCATAAATTACTGCCCAAAAAAATTGATACATGGGATAAAATTTGCTCTCACAGAACCTAGATGAAAAAAATTAACACCAAAGGGTGCTTTGTTTTGGAGCATGTTTCGATAGTATACCTTCACATTAATGAAAATCATAATATGGTTCATTTTCTAAGAAAGCAATCCGCCCCCTCCCTCACCTTAACACACAGGTTAATTACATTTACAATTTGTCTCACTATGCTGTTACGTTGTGTGGAGGAATGGATTTGCATGTTTGTGTAAAGTGGCAAAACTTGTTTACATGTTGTAACCTGACTGCTGCACAAGTAAGGAGTGCAGACAACTTCTAGGCACTATGTTTCATGCAGAAAACAAAATCAGTGATTTTGGTCAAAGGGGCAATTCTAACTCTTTTAGCATTCAATCTCTTTTTAGAATGTAGATAACTTAGCAGTATTTAATTAAACTGGCCTTGATCTGTAGTTCATTTTATAGTTCTAATCAATGATAAAATGCTACTTGCTGATGACATTTGTGCCATCACAAAGGTAGTCAGGAAGATTGCCTGTGAATTATTATCAGCAGAGGCAGACGGAGATATTTGGAAAAATCAGAAGGTATAAATACAGAAAGACTAGCTTTCCTAGCTGTGTGGAATGCATGCATATGCAGATGACGAGCAAAGATCCCATTTCCATTGCATTGTTCCTTTAGATCTTGAAGCAGGTGAAAAACATAATACTCTGCTACTTGATTTCTCCTAGATGGTTTATCTAATATAAGGGACCTCAGGCCAATGGGAATATACACTCTAATGGGTACACCTG
This sequence comes from Mobula birostris, assembly GCF_030028105.1. NCBI lineage: Eukaryota > Metazoa > Chordata > Chondrichthyes > Myliobatiformes > Myliobatidae > Mobula > Mobula birostris. The sequence goes on from NC_092381.1 coordinate 53,694,885, forward strand.
CCTATTAATGCAAATAGTTAATCAGCCTATCACATGGCAGCAACTCAATGGATAAAAGCATGCAGTCATACTCAGGATGTTCAATTGTTGTTCAGACCAAACATCAGAATGGGGAAGAAATGTGATCTAAGTGACTTTGACCATGGAATAATTGTTGGTGCCAGAAAGGGTGGTTTGAGTATTTCAGAAACTGCTGATCTCCCGTGATTTTTACACACAGCAGTTTCTAGAGGATACAGAGAATGGTGTGAAAGACACAAAACATCCAGTGAGCAGCAGTCCAATGGATGAAAATGCTTTGTTCGTGAGAGAGGACAGAGGAGAAAGGCCAGACTAGTTCAAACTGGTAGAAAGGTGATAGTAAGTCAAATAATCATACATTTCACAAAGGTGTGCAGAACAGCATCTCAGAATGCACAACGTATTGAACCTTGAAGTGGATGGATAGATAGACATATTTTATTGATCCCGAGGGAAATTGGGTTTTGTTACAGTTACACCAACCAAGAACAGAGTATATTCTTGCTTATAGCAGCAGAAGACCACACTGGGTGTCTGTGGTGTACCTAATAAAGTGTATATCCAAATGAACGTGGAACCTCCAAGGTACAGGTGCAGCAAATGTTAGCTGGAAGAGCTGCATCTGACATCATTATAGTTTATCCATGAAGCCAAATGTTTTGCAAAAAATATACTTGCAAAATAGAGTAGGCAATTGGTGTCTATTCTCTGAGTAGAAATTTTCAACATTGATGGGGGTAAGGTTTCCCTGGGAACCACAGGCAAGACCATGCCGATACTGGAAGGAAGAGGAATCGTCAATACAGCAAATAGTATAGGGGTTACCATAAATAAAGGAGAAAACATTTGTTACTGTGGTCACAGACAAGATCCCAGGGTGTTATGTTGCCTTCCTGGTGCCACAACAAGGACATTACTAAGTTGCTACAGAACATTCTGCAGAGGGAGTGTAACTTGTCAGAGATCATGGTCCACGCCAATGCCAAAAGATGAATTAAGTGTAGCAGGCAGATTTTTTAAGGTTTCTGCTCAGAGAATACATGCCAATTGCCTTAGGTCTTACAGAACCACAAAAGTGGAATATCCCAATTGTTCCCCATGCCGAGTAAGTAAATAAATAGAAGGACAGGGAAGATGAATATATGGCACAGAAACAGTTCAGGAAGGAGACATTTAGCACCAAAGATCTTGGGACCAATTCTGAGGAAGATGAAAACTCTACAAACCATAACAGTTGCATCCCAATAATGACCAAATCTTCACAGGCAGATTTGCTGATGTTATTGCAGAGGGTTTAAAGAAGTTTGTCACAGTGGGGGTTGGGAAGCTGAGCATTGATGTTTCAAACAGAAAAGCAGAACTAAAATGGTTGGCAAGAGATTACTGAGTGAACTTGGAAGAACAAGTGAACAAACATTGGAAAATAAACAAGCAAGGAGTCAGGTTAGTCCAGATGTATTTAATGGTATATATCTAAGTACAAGATTACTTAATCGGGCAGATGAACAATTAAAGACATTGATGGATGGGTGAAAATATGACATTTTAGATGGTACTGAGACAATTTAAAGATTGAAAAGACTAATGGAACATATTCAACTCATGTATCCAAATAGGTACATTCTCCATTAATTTAAGAATTGAAGATAGCAGATGGAAAGAGCATAATGGGAAGTATTTTGGTAGCAGTATTCATAATCATTTTGTTGGATCTAGCACAGTCCGCAAGACCATAAGACAAAGCAGCAGAATTAGACCATTTGGCCCATTAAGTCTGCTTTACCATTCCATCAAGGCTGTTTTTTTTTATATATATCTCTTATTCTCCTGCCTTCTCCCCATACCCTTTGACATCTTTAGTAATCAAGAACCTATTAACCTCCACTTTAAATATGCTTAATAACTTGACCCGACAGCCATCACTGCAATGAATTTCACAGCTGTCCCACACTCTGTCATCTGTATACGTTTCATGACCTTAAAATACACTTTTGCCAAAAACAACCTGGCCCAATCCACACCCCAGATCTTTTCTGATACTATCAAAATTTGCCTTTTTCCAAATTAGAATTTCAACTCCAGAACCAGCCATACCTTCTCCATAATTATCTTGAAACTAATGGCATTATGATCACTAGATCCAAAGTGTTCTCCTACACAAACCTCTGTCACCTGCCCTGTTTCATTCCCTAATAGAAGATCCAGTATTACACGCTCCCTAGTTGGGACTTCTATGTACTGATTAAGGAAACTTTCCTTAGCACACCTGACAAGCTCTATTTCATCTAATTCTTTTACAGTATGGGTATCCTAATCAATATGTAGAAATTAAAATCATCTACTATCAGAACCATATATTACTTACAACAGTCAGCAATCTCTCTACAAATACACTCCTCTAAGTCCTGTGAACTGTTGGTTGGCCATAATATAACCCATTAACGCGGTCATCCCTTTCTTATTCCTCAATTCCACCCATATAGCCTCAGTAGATGAGTTCTCCAGTCTGTCCTCTCTGACCACTGCTGAGACATTTTCCCTCACTTCTCACCCTTTAATCCCTCCCGCTCTATAACATCTAAAGCTACGGAAACCTAGAACACGAAGTTGCCAGTCCTACCCCTCCTGCAACCAAGTCTCACTAATGGCTACAATGTCATAACTCCACATGCTGATCCTTGCCCAAAGCTCATGCGCCTTTCCTGCAATACTTTTTGCATTGAACTATACACAACTCAGAACATCAGTCCCACCATACTCAACCTTTCAATTCCTGACTTTGTATGTAGGCTAAGTCACATTTTCCCCACAACCATCACTATCTGCTGTGGCGCTCTTTTTTCCATTCCACTGCAACTCTAGTTTAAACACTACCCACCCCCAACCCCTTTGTAGCACTAGCAAACCTTCCCATGAAGATATTAATCCCCCTCCAGTTTAGGTGCAAACCACCCCTTCTGTAAAGGTCTCACCATCCCTGGAATAGAGCCCAATGTTCCAAAATTCTGAAGCCGTCCCTGCCTTGGCCACATGCTAAATAGTATGATCTTCCTAGTTCTGGCCTCACTCGCACACAGTATAGGTAACAAACCTGAGATCACAACCATTGAGGTTCTGTCCTTCAACTTAGCACCTAACTCCCTGAACTCACTCTGCAAGACCTCATCGCCCTTCCGATCATATCATTGACATCAATGTGGACCATGATCTCTGGCTGCTCACCCTCCCACCTAAGAAGGCTGTGAACTCAATCTGAGATGCCCCTGACCCTGGCACCCGGGAGGCAACATACCACCCAGGAATCTCGTTCTTATCCACAGAACCTCTTGCCTTTTCCCCTAATCAATGAATCCCCTATCACAACAGCTTAGCTTTTCTCTCCCCTTCCCTTATAAGACACAGAGCCAGACAGTGCCAAAGACCTGACTGCTATGGCTTTCTGCTGCTTGGTCATTCCCCCCCCCCCCCCCCCACAGTAGCCAAAAGAGTATACCTGTTATTGAGGGGAATGGCCACAAGGGTATTCTGCACTAGCTGCCGATCCCTTTTCCCCTTCCTGACTGTCACCCAGTTACCTGCGTCCTGCACCTTGAGTGTAACTATCTCCCTGTGTCTCCAATGGAGGAAAATAATCTGTTTTGAAATGGTCAAAAGAAACACAATGGTTATAAATTACTGATACAGGTAGTACCAGATGGATATGTAGCAAACTTGTTTTACTGTTCTATATTCACTATTTTAACAGAAGGAGTTAATCTATCCATTTTAACTTTATATGCATTGTTGTATTCAAGTTTGTGCAGCTACAGTTATTTTCATACTTCAAATATTTCTACTGTTACCATGCGAAACCAGGCTTGGCTTTAAAAAACAAACAGAACTTTATTGGTTCCAAACTCATGAAAAACGCAAAAAAAAAATGTCAAAGTCAAAACTTCCTGACAGCACCAACATTGTAACTTAATTTACACATCTGTCATTGATACACATTAGAATTTTGTATTACAGCAAAAGATTACAGTGGCCATTTTCAATCATGATTTGCTTATGCCCCACTGTAGTAATACTGGGTCTCAAGAGCCGACGTGGAGCACAGCCTATCAGCAAAGTACAGAGAGAACTAGTAAGATATAAGCTACTGTTCCAACTTTTCTCAAACATGTGTCATGGAGAAAATTCTTGAGGGCTTGGACTTCCAATGGTTCAGAGTAGCAATGATCTGCAAGATTCTTCAGTTTAATGTTGGGATGAATACTCCTGTTCATTCAGGTACTACATGAAAGGAAGCTACAGTCCTTAACACAGGTGTACTGATCAGTGGATATATCACTGGGTGTGGCCAATACCTGCCTTGTAACAGAACGTAACCAAGAGTAAGAACATGGAAAAGCGATCGATGTCCACTTTAGACACAGGTAAAGGATTTCAACATGCTTGTCAATTATCCATTTTGTAGATAGTGTACTTCTGATTGTAACAGTGTGCCCACATGGGGGTGTTTGTTATTTTGAAGACTCAATATGTTGTGTCAATTTTTCAACCAGTAACTTACTCTTATTTTCATTTTAATATCTATGTTTCTTCACAAAGTAACTTTTAATAAAGTCAACTAATTTTCTTATTTAACTGTTTTAATATTTTCCTTGACTAAAGACTACGAAGTGATAATTTAATCTAATGTATTTATGGTACATACTGTTCATTACATTTTCTTCTCGGAATAATGTCTGGTATTGTTTTTGATGAGTTATGCTCAATCTGTACTCTGAATACCCATCAGTTAAGCTGTTCCTCAATTTCTTCTTCATAGTCATAGTCATACTTTATTGATCCCGGGGGAAATTGGTTTTCGTTACAGTTGCACCATAAATAATAAATAGTAATAGAACCATAAATAGTTAAATACTAATATGTAAATTATGAAATAAGTCCAGGACCAGCCTATTGGCTCAGGGTGTCTGACCCTCCCAGGGAGGAGTTGTAAAGTTTGATGGCCACAGGCAGGAATGACTTCCTATGACACTCAGTGCTACATCTCGGTGGAATGAGTCTCTGGCTGAATGTACTCCTGTGCCCAACCAGTACATTATGTAGTGGATGGGAGACATTGACCAAGATGCATTAGCATTCAGTTGCTAATTTCTTACATGTCATTTCTGCAGTTCTTTGTACTTGCACTTCACTGAATATTTTTGCTGTTTATTTTATCTACGTTTTTATTTATCCTTACTGATTCTTTTCTCTCTCTTTACCTTCAGTGCTGAACACACGAGTGTTGGTCATATACCAGCACCTTAGCCAAATCAAAATTTTTCAAACCTAAGATTTGGCTATTCAAGTTGGGAGTATTGTAGTGAAGTATCATCCTCTTCTCCCAACAATTTAAATATGTCATTTCCAGCAGGGGTCACTGAGAAATCAGTAGTGTGAATCTGGTTATTTTTCTTGTACCTCATGCAACAATACCTTAAGTTTAACTATTTTGTACCAACAACACATAAATGCCATGTCTGAGAGACCACAGACTGAAGAATAAATCCTGGGATATTTCTAGTCACTGTCACTCAGCTGCTTCACTAAACCATTAAGGAGGGAAATATTTATTCTTGGCATTTTTAAACAATATATATCACAGTAAATTTTTTTTCCCCTGTTGGTCAGCTGCTTTAATTTTTTCCTTCAGGCAGTCCAACTAGTCTGCACTATCCTTCAGCTAAACACCTGCGGGGGCGGTGAACCTGCACACATATGCCCAAGATGGCATGCACAAATTTGTTACTGGCACACGGCATGCAGAGCCGCCCCCTCGATTCTTTAAACCCCACCTACGATAAAAAGATACACAATAATTATCTTTATTGCTCAATGAAGCAGCAAATGAATTTTTATAACCTGAGAGCAATGAGATGTTTTCACAGGACATGTCTCATGCTGGCTTACTGCCAGGTAGACGGTTGCAAGAACACGCAACTTTGAATGATTTGGACAGTAAACAGTTACAATAACAATACTATTTACAAAAGATATTATTTTTCAAGTCTCTTTTTAAAAGATTAATACGAATAATATTTTAACAGGTCTTCCAAAATTCTTCTTCTGTCTCTATTATACTTTTATTCATATAAGACAATGAATACACGTAAATAAGAAACAGAACTCATCCTTTTTCCTTAAAAAAGTCCATAATTATTGTTACTAATTCATTAATCAATGATGATCTCTCCTCAAAATTACTATGGCACGTGAGAGAATTTTTCAAAGATTATCATCAATTTCGGCACAATTTCAAAAAGGTTCACTATTCATGCCCTCCAGTATATATGGTCCTAAGCCTATCTTAAGAAACAAGTATACTAGGTAGTCTGACTTTGATACATTGTAGTCAGACATCCTTGTTTAGAATGAAGATAGCTGCCTTCAGTTTAGATTGTGCAGTAATAACATTTGCTGTACTCCTAGCTGTTTTCAATATTCTAATTGTGAGGTGTCTGTTTCTTTTAAAGAAGAAGAAAATCACAATGCACAGACTTCTTGTTCAATTAAATTTAACAAATATACGAAATTGTCAAGATTTAGGTTTATATGTTAAGCAATGAAATATTCTATTATCACAAAGAGACTGACTATACAGGCCCTCCCCAAGTTAGGATAAATTCCATTCCTGAGAACTATTTGTAACCTGAACAATTGGCAAGTCAAAAGTGAGGTCCTAAACCAAGTTTGCACATCAGAGGATGCTAGCAGCCCTGCAGCAAAAATCAATCCCACTGATCTCTCAAAAACTTGTTTGTATGTACTGTTTGGGCAATACACAAGTCAGGAGTTCATACGCTGGGAGGATCTGTTTAATTTCTTATTTCAACCCACTCAACTGAGAACATTCAAAGCTGGGGCAATGTGGGAGCTTTTGAAATCTTTTCTCTCTAAGGTCAGCAGATAAGCAGAACTAACTCTCCTAAAAGATTATAGCCTTAAAATAAATGAAATTTTCAAATGCAAAACAGATCAATATTTCTTGAAAATAAATTCATGATTTCTTAAATTCATATGATTGTATTTTAAGAGGAAATGTGAAAGTTTATACTTTTACTACCTCCCTTTATCACAAGCTTTATACTGAAAAGGAAAAGAACAAAGTTATCATGGAACATCTGTATCTTAACCACACCACATTTCTCTCCAAGTCACATATTATCTTCACCTAAACATAAATCAAGTTGAATCAATATCTGAAGGTCCTCATTTTACACTATTATGGAAGTACAATCATCATAAAGGCAGTGAGTCAACAACCACAACCTTGAAACAGCTACAAATGGAGAATAAATACAGCTTTACCAGTTTGTGAACAAAGAAATATACCTGCGGTATAGAAGGGAATTCCGTAATAAATACTCAACTGAAGCTGCTTTACTGAATTAAATTATCTTCCCTCATATTTGTTTTGTTTAGCAATTTTCAGATTTGTTGAGCAAAATTCAGTATCAACTGTCAGACTTTTATCAGCACTTAATTCATCAGCTGCATTTAAAAACAAAGCAGCATTCTGCATATCGAATGGTAAATGTTGCCCATTTAACGTGAAGTTTTCAAACAACGGTCAATAATCAAGCTAAGGTAATTTTGTTTGTTGTATCATTCCCCTTTACTAGGCACAAATTTGACCTTTAGTTTTAGCAGTGTTATGGGGTGGGGGCAAGTTACTTTCAAATCACCATGCAAGGCTAAGGAGACAGCAACTTGACAATCATAACAAAAGGAGCACATTTTTGGGAATATCCTCAGATAGATCCAATTGACCTCCTGGAGGCTAGAAATGGAAAACTGAAAGCTCCAAAGAAGAGAGTTCTATTTAAAATCACAAAAATATTATAGAACGTATTGAACATAGCAAATTACAGCATAGAAGAGACTCAGCAAAGTACTTTTAAATGAACAATAACACACATACTTGATGACTGGTCTTGGCCCGAAACATCAACTCTTTATTCCTTTCCATAGATGCTGTCTGACCTGCTGAATTCCTCCAGCATTTTGTATATTTTACTCTGGATTTCCAGAACCTGCAGAATCTCTAGTTTTTACTTTTTAAATGAATGTGTGCTTCTGCCTCTGCCATGCTTTCAGGCAACATGGTTCTGATCCCATCAACTTCTCAGTTAGAATAAATTTCCTCAACTCTTTTCTAACAACAATTGCACTTAAAATATATGACCTGGTCCTGACGAAGGGTCTCGGCCTGAAACGTCGACTTTACCTCTTCCTAGAGACGCTGCCTGGCCTGCTGCGTTCACCAGCAACTTTGATGTGTGTTGCTTGAATTTCCAGCATCTGCAGAATTCCTGTTGTTTGCGTTAAAATATATGACCCTAGTTATAGATCCTAGTCTTCCCGGACCTCCTGTCCCATGATCCTCTCGTATCCCTTTTGCCACTCACCTGTCCAGCTCTTGGCTCCATCCCTCCCCCTCCTGTCTTCTCCTATCATTTTGGATCTCCCCCTCCCCCTCCAACTTTCAAATCCCTTACTCACTCTTCCTTCAGTTAGTCCTGACAAAGGGTCTCGGCCTGAAACGTCGACTGCACCTCTTCCTAGAGATGCTGCCTGGCCTGCTGCATTCACCAGCAACTTTGATGTGTGACCCTAGTTAGTAATGTCTTTGCTAAGGGAAGTAAATTTCTTCCTCTCTCTATAAACCTATCAAAACCTACAATGCTCCAAATGATTGGCTAACTCCATCCTAGCCAATTGTTTCTCATAATGAAAATTCTCTACTCTTGTAAAACTTTTGTTCATCCTCGCACCTTTACTTAACGTGATAACGAGAGGTGGATCCAGTTCTCTACCTATGACCTAACTGGATAATTGAAATGGACAAGTTACCTATACGAAATGGTTGGACAAAAACTGTGCTTGTACTCATGTAAGCTGGAAGACAGATGATGAGCCTCAAACTGATAAGATCCCAAGGAGTCTTGAAAAGGTGGTTGTGGAGAGGACCCTATATTTATTTGAAAAATAAAGTATTCCCCAATAAAAGAAGGATGAGGATTTTTTCTCACACAAGAGATTTGTGAATCTATGGAATTGTAGTTTCAGTAGAATCACTGAATATTATTAAGGTAGAATTGGATATAATATTGATGTGCAGGAGTGAAAGGTTTCCATGTGTAACCAAGAAATGTAGAGTTGAGGTTACAATCAGATAAACCATAAGTTTATTGAAAGAAGGAGGAGTATAAGGAACTGACAGGCCAACTGCTCCTTATACACTTTTGTAATGTTCATACTGTTTGACAAAAAAAACACAATCAGTATTAGAATCAGGTGTAACATCATTGGCACGTCATGAAATTTGTTGTTTTGTGGCAGAAGGGCATTGCAATACACAATTATAAAAAAATTATAAATCACAATTTATATGTAAAATATTAAGTAAGTAGTGCAAAAAGAGAGAAAAAATAATGAGATTCGTGGATTCACTAACCATTCAGAAATCTGATGGCAGAGGGGAAGAAGCTATTCTTAAGATGTTGTGTGTTTTCAGGCTCCTGTACCTTCTCCTTGATGGTAGCAATGAGAAGAGGGCATGTCCTGGGTAATGAGGGCCCTCACTGATCGATGCCACTTTTTTGAGGCATTACATTTTGAAAGTGTCCCCAACACTGGAAGAGGCTAGTGCCTATAATGGAGCTGGCTAACTTTCTGCATCTTTTACTGATTCTGTGCAGTGGCCCCTCCATACCAGATGGTGATGTAACCAGTTAGAATGCTGACCTCGGTACATCTGTAGAAATTTGCGAAAGACTTTGGTGACATACCAAGTCTCCTCAAACTCCTAATGAACATAGCCACTGTTGTGTCTTCTTTGTAACTGCATCAGTATGTTGGACCCCAGGATAGATCTTCAGAGATGTTGACACTCAGAAACTTGAACCAACTCCTTTCCACTGTTGATCCCTTGATGAGGATTTGTGTATGTTCCCTCGGCTTCCCATTCCCGCAGTCCACAATCAATTCCTTAGTCCTACTGACATTGCATGCATGGTTGCAAAACCACCACTCAATCAGTGGATCTATCTCACCCCTGTATATCTCTTTGACACCAGCTAAAATTCTGCCAACAATATTTGAGTCATCAGCAAATTCATAGGTGGTGTTGGAGCTGTGCCTAGCTGCAGAGTTGTGGTTGTAGAGACAGTAGAGCAGTGGGGTAAGCACACATCTTTGAGGTTTGCCAGTGTTGACAGTCAGCAAGGAGGAGACGTTATTTCTGATCCATACGAACTGTGGTTTTCCAGTGAGGAAGTCAAGGATCCGGTTGCGAAGATGCAGAACCCTAAATTTTGGAGCCTGTTGTTTAGAACTGTGGGTATCACAAACAAAAGAAAATCTGCAGATGCTGGAAATTCAAGTAACATACACAAAATGCTGGAGGAACTCAGCAGGCCAGGCAGCATCTATGGAAAAAAGTACAGTCGACATTTTGAGCCGAAACCCTTCAGCGGGCCTGTGGGTATGATTGTGTTGAATGCTGAACTGTAATCAATAAGCAGCAGCCTGACATAGGTGTTACTATTGTCCAGGTGATCCAAAGCTGAGTGGATAGCCAGTGAGATTGCATCTGCTGTCGACCTATTGCATGGCAATAGCCAAATTGAAGTGGGTCCAGGTCCTTGCTTAGACAGGAGTTTATTCTGGCCATGACCAACCTTTCAAAGCATTTCATCACTGTAGATGTGAGTGCCACTAGTCACCCTGCTCTAGTTAGGCACTGGAATGAGCATCACCCTTTTGAAGCAGGTGGAAGCTCCAATGGCAGCAGTGAGAGATTGAAGATGTCCTTAAACGCCTCTGCCATTTGGTTGGCACAGTTTTTCAGAGCCCTACCAAGTAAATCACCAGGGCGTGACGCCTTGCGAGGGTTCACCCTCTTGGTGGACGTCAGACTCTGAGACAGAGATCACAGGGTCACCAGATGCTGCAGGGATTCACACAGGTGTAGTTTTATTCTCCCTTTCAAAGTGCATCGAACCCATTTAGGTGTGAGGCATCAAGCTATTCATGATATTAGGTTTCACTTTGTAATGGCCTGCAAACTCTGACTGAGCTGGCTTGCATCTGATACCATCTTTAACTTCAATTGAAATTGTTTCTTCACTCTTAAAATAACCTTCCACAGGTCATTTTAAGTCCACCAACTTACTACAGTCCTGTAGACCCTCCTCTGCCTCCCCTGACCATACCCCTTGGTCCCCACCAATGGTGTTGCAATCTTTAATCTCTGCTGAGAGTATAAGTACAGCCAGGTGATCGGACTTTCCAAAGTATGGGCACGGGAAGGCATGATAAGCTTGCTTGATGGAGGGATAAAGTGGTTAGGTATGTTAGCTCCTCTGGTTCCAGAGACTTTCTCAAGTTGGCCTGGTTGAAATCCCCTGCAATGATAGGGAAGACATCAGGATGTGCTGTTTCATGCCTGCTGATCACATTGCTCAGCTCCTCCAGTGGCTGCCTGACTTTGGACTGAGGTGGAATGTACATCGCTACCAGGATGATGGCGGAAAGCTCCCTTGGGACATAAAAAGGATGCTATTTGACTGCTAGATATTCCAGGTCAGGTGAGCAGGACTGCGACAGAACCACATCTGTGCGCAACAGTCTTCAATTGTAATGTCCAGAGACTGGACATTCGCCAACAGGATAGCTGGGAACTGGGACTCTAAAGCCTCTCCGTTTCAATTGTACCTGTAGCCCAGCACAACATCCCCGCTTCCGTTCCCTTAAAGGGGAACTGCATTCACTACCAGAGTCTACCATCCAGGGTACGCCAATTTTGAGTATCAATAGATTTTTTAAATGTGTTAAAACAATGCTGCTTACTGAAGTACCTGTGGCTGTGACTATGGACTTCAGCTGTAGTAGTCATAAGCAGGAATATTTGATGACTCCCGTCAGAGCTGCACACAAGAGTCACCATTTATTGGAACCATCTTAATCTTATATCGATCTTATATTCTGTAATTTGAACAAAATACTGTATACCTATTCATCAGTTTTTCATCTTGTCTTGCTACTTTCAATTATTGACATGCAATCCATAATCCATTATTCCCTCCATACTTCAAAGCATCAAATCATTTATTGTATATTCCCTTCCCCACATTTATTACCTTACACTTCTTTGAAGTTTCTTCCCTTTGTCAGCTTTGTATACCATCAACCTGCATCTTTCTCCTTCAACATCAACCACCATGGCTAATATTTGCATCGACTACAAACTTCTTCGTATGACACTTGCATTTGTGTAAACATGCTTGGAAACAGCTTTAAAAACTTATTTGCCAAATGTGTGTTGACTCAAGGAAAGGGATGGCATGCAAAAACAAGTTGTTACATAAGCTTTGCAGCATAAGCAATGGGTGTGTTAACATTTCTTCATCTGTGATAATCAAGAAAGTATATGAAGCCTGAAGGAGGAATTATAAATGAAGATATCAACTCCAGAATCGTTGCATTAACAATAAACTTGAATTCCAAAGGTGAAACAGCAGTATGATTGAGGCTATGATGATGTCTGCAGCTGAATTGCACATAGTAGGTAGGTAACTAGTAGGTAAGAAGTCTGAAGGCACACACTCAGTGATTCAAGAACAGCTTCTTCCCCTCTGCCATCTGATTTCTAAATGGACATTGAACCCATGAAGACTACCTCACTACTTTTTATGTTTTTTTTGCATAACTTATTTTAACTTAACTATTTAATACATATATGTACTTACTGTAATTCAGTTTTCCTCTGTATTTCTTAATCATGTATTTCTTTGCCATAAAGTTAACAAATTTCACGACATATGCCAGTGATATTAAACCTGATTCTCAAGATACAACTGTCAATGACAACATGATACCTTCCGTTGCTTTGCTGACAACAGACTGGAGTCCAGTTGCAATTTAACTGGCCTGATTGGACATATCCTGCTTTTATACAAACAGAAATTATCTGGGCAGTTTTCCACATTTGTTGGGTAGATTCCATTATAGTAACTGAAGTGGAACAGCCTGGCTCAAGGCAAAGTTCATGCTGGAGCTCAATATTATGTGGTCTGGACCCAAAGCAATTGCTGCATTTGGTACTCTTTATAATAACTGGAGTGAATTGAATTAACTTAACTGATAACTGGCTCATGTGTTGATTGAGATTTCAGGATATAGCATAGATCATATTTCAAAGTTTCAAGTTTATTTATTATCAAACAATGTGTAAATTATACAACCTTGAGATTTCTTTGCTTACAGGCAGCCACAAAGCAAGAAACCTGAAATAACCCAATTTTAATAGTAAGGGCCATCAGCTGATGCACAGAGAAAGGGAAAAAAAAACACACAAATCATGCAAACAACAGAAGTAAGCAACAACATTACAAACCAAAATGACTCCTTAGATCTGAACCCCAGAGCAGCTGGAGAGGGCCCAAAGCCTTGGTATCAGTTCATCAGATTAGTGGGTACAGAGCACAGCAGCTGGGGCAGACTTCATAGCCTCAGCACCATGGAGAGAGGAGTGGACATCGCGGGAGATCAAGCAAAATCAAATCTTGCCTCTGATCCCGACACCCTGTCTATCCAGTCCATCCAGGCCGGCCGGTTGTGCAGGCAATGAGACTCCTCTGCCTTGACTTCTCCTCTCCAAATTTCTCACTCCAACTATGTCGATTCTGCAACGTACCAGCACGGTTCACCCCTCAAATTCACTTCGCCTTCGCTCACCTCTTGTTTGCGGTGTTAATTTACCACAATTTAATTCAGTAAAGGTGCTATTAGTAATATATTTGGAGTTTCTGACCATGCTTCAGGCTTGGTTTCATCATTTAATGACTAGACACAAGACCATTGAGGATAGAATCTCCTTTGTTTAACTATTCAGTCATCCACTGCAAGCAGATTTTCATGTGACAGAACTGCAGAACTTTTAATTTCCTCTACTTACTGGAAAAGCATTACTGCATACTATTTTTAATGCTTACCTGCAGTCATGTGCTTTAGTTTCACTCTATTAGCACCTCATTTTTTGACAAGCATGATTCTGCTCCCAGCATTCCTCACTAAATCACAGCAGATCCCCTGGCTTGATAATAAAGACAAAGTGAAGACTATACCAGAACACAAAGTTACAGATTGTGATGTATGCTGCCAAACATCCACATGGATGCCCAGTATAACCTGCCAAATATGTTATGAGTCAATCCAATTTAGCACTATGCAGTGCCATACAACATGTCCTTGCTACAGAACATTCCCTGACCCCTGTCTACATTTGAGTCAAACCATATGCAAGATTGGTATCCCATATGACTGAGAGTGGATCTTCTGACAATGCATTCTGTCCAAAATCAAGCCCATCTAATCCAATTTTCATTAACGGCATGTCCTACTCCAGGATAGGAGTGAACCACCTGGATTGGGAATTGGCAATCGTCCAAAAGCTACAGTGAGTCAGGCAACATGTTCATTGTTTCTCAAAAAAAAACTAGATGCCTAATATTTGTTAGCATGTTCTATTATTTCAAGTTCTCAGTACTGCATACAGAATATTGTGCAAGAACCATTAGCAGTCAGTGAGGGGAAGAACAGCAACTCTAGGGGGAAAGCTTTACACACTAGCCTTCATAAATCAGAGCATTTTGTTCAGGAGTTTGGATGTTATGTTAAAGTTGTATAATATGTCGCTGAGACCAAATCTGGAATATTGTGCGCAATTCTGGTCTGAAAGTGTACAGCAACAGTTCACGGGGGTTGATAGGCAGCTGACAGAGGAAGTCGCGGACGCCGAGGATGGGCGTTGCTCTGTCCCGCTCCCAGGACACACCACGCTGCCGCGGGTCGGCGTCGGGGAGACGGAGCCGAGTGGCGACAGGCTTCCACTGACTTCGGTTCGGCAAAGTGTTTTGTGAGGCGGAGTGAAATGTGCGCGTGCACGCAGCTGACTCATTCCCGTGCTAGCGGGAGCGGCCGAAGTTGGCGGCGGCGGCGGCGGCATCACATACCCGTGGGACGTGTTGTCAGGCGGTCCGCTGCGGATCGAGGTCCTACCGACGCATGCGCACTACGGAAAGCCGATCGACCCGAGCGTCCATTGACTTGTATCGGCTCAGTGCACCCTCTCATCACTGGAACTGCTGACTAAAGTTCAAATTTGCTTTTAAACCTCCAGTCTTTTTTTGTAATTTCAAAATTGCGCTGAGTAGAATAACACAATACAATCTAGTTCTATATTGAATCATTGAAGTTTTTAAGTTTCAAATTCGTAATTTTTCATACATCCAATATTTTGCTTGGGTTGTAACTAGTTAAGGGACCATATGATGTAGAGCAGAATTAGACATTTAGGCTCATCGGGTCAGCTGTGCTGTTCAATCATGTTTGTTTTTGTTCTGCTCCATGTGCTTGCAATCTCCCCATAACATCCTCACCAATCGAGAACCTATTGATCTCTGGCTTAAATATACCTAGTGTCTTGGCATTCACAGTTCTCTGTGGCACCAAGTTCCGCAATCACCACCTTCTGGCTGAAGAAATTCCTCCTCATCAACACACAGAATGCTGAGTTCCTCCAGCATTTTGTGTTGGAAATTCTCTTGTTTGTGATTAAATTCCTCCTTATCTCTGATTACAACTGATGCCCTTTATTCTGAGGCTGTGGCCTTAGATCCCAGACTCTTGTATTAAGTGTGTTGCTACTCAGGTGGCATGGTAACAGTGGTTTGCGCAGGCTTTGGGTTCAGTTTAAGGAGTTTGTATGTCTGTGTGACTGCATGAGTTTCCTCTGGGTGCTCTGGTTCCTTCCTACAGTTCAAAGATGTACCAGTTGGTAGATTAATTGGTCATTGTAAATTGTCCCATGATTAGGTGAGGATTAAATTGCATTTGTTGGGTGGTGAGATTCGAAGGGCCTTTCCACACTGTGCCTCAATAAATATATTCCAGCTATTGAGTTTAATAAACATTTGTGGATATTTTGCTAGTCTAGCTTGCCTGGTGCTGCTCCCATCACTGTGTTCAGACAGTAATTCATCATGTGATGCTTTTCACACTAGCCACTGGGAGTATCTGTGATCTATGAATTGTTTATTCTCAAAACTCAACAGTTTCTTTTGTGTGTTCAGGTTTCAGGACTGAGTGGTTTTAATGGAGCACAAACTGAGCAGATTACTTATGGAAGATACTGCAGATGACATTTTTTGCCGTTAAGTAAGGACAGGATAAATTGATGAAGTGATAAGTATGCAATCAGTCAGCATCCATGGAAATGAATTACCATGTTGCTGTTTCAGGCTGAGACCCTTTTTCTGTATTGGAAAGGAACGGGGTAGACACCAGAATTAAAAGGGGGTCGAGGACGATTAGCTAGAACGTGATAGGAGAAGCCAGGTGGATGGGAAAGGTAAAGGGCTGGAGAAGAAGGAATCTGATAGGAGAGGAGAGTGGACCATGGGTAAAAGGGAAGAAGGAGAGGCAACAGGAGGAGGTGATAGGCAGGTGAGGAGAAGAGGTAAGAGGCCACAGAGGAGAATAGAAGAAGGAAGGGGATAAAATTACCAGAAGGAGAAATCAATGGTCAGGGCATCAGGTTTTTGGCTACCTAGACGGAATATGAAGTGTAGCTCCTCCACCCTGAGAGTGGCCTCACTGTGGCAAAAGAGAAGGCCATGGACCAACATATTGGAATGAAATAGGGATAGGAATTAAAATAGCTAGCCACCGGGAAATTCTACTTTTGATGGATAGAAGATGTACAGAATCTCTTCTGTTTATGAGAATTGACTATTGAATTTGCCCTTTTATTGTGATTGTAACATACTTGAGTAAATTTCCCCATGTGTTAGTAAATGCAAATGGTGTGGTTACTGAGGATCAGCATGTATAGAGATGTGGTTATCTTGGAGCATGTTCTTTAAATAGCAACTGGTATTTTGTCAAGTTCAATTGTGAATCAAATTTTGATTTCAGAAAGTACAAATTGAATTGGCTCGAGTTAAGTGTTTGAGATGGGTGGTAGATGGTGGAAGGTCTCAGGAGGAAGCTGAGAAGGTTCCTTTATTTCTGGCTGAAGATATTTCAAAATCAGGTTTATCGCAGTCTTATGTGAAACTTGTTTTTGTGGTAGCAGTTCAATGCTAAACAAAATTACTATAAATTGCATTGTAAATAAATAGAATACATAAAAGGAATGATGAGGAAGTATCCAGGTCCTTGCTCAGGCAGGAATTAATTCGAGCTATAACAAACCTTTTGAATCACTTCATTAGATCTGAGTCAACAATTGTCTATTTGATCCTGTATTTTGAACTCTTTTACGGAGCTTCATGTCATTGAGCATGGGAACGTTATGAGAACCACTTAATTTGTAAGTTATCCTATGTTCATAAGTGCATATTTTCATCAGGTTTGTTGGGTTAGAATCAGTTGCTTCTGCAGTCAGTTTACACATTGCCCTGCCTGATAGATTACCAGCTTGGCACTATATTTCAGGTATATCTTATGCTCCCTTAACAATATCTGAATGATGGCTGTACTTACCGCAGAAAAAGATGTTTACAAGTAGATTGATGAGGTTAGATATATTTTTCCTTAACATTGGCTCTATCACCATCTCACATGTCCCCTCTTGCAAAAATCCTTGAGGAATCTACATGTTCAATCGAGTGCTACTGAACCACTCCTGGTTATGGGCTTCAGCCATTGAAGACCATTGGTTTGAATGGTTACATCCAGTGTAAACATACATCCTTGTTGTTCTATTACCTTTCATTATGAAATTCATCTTCTGCTTTTCATTTGGAAATATTGTTTTTTTTAATATATAAAACATCTATTTATCTATTATATCAAGACACAGATATCCATCCATAGTGATGTTTAGCTACAGCAGTCAAAATTAGTCCTGCAGCCCCATATATCCCCTATCTTACCATTGCCTCTTCGAGCTCTCGTAAGATACAATGACACTACCAAAACAAGTTTACTTGCTGCAATACAGAAGGTCATTGTTTTGCCTGTGCTAACTCCCAACAAAGCAACATATCCATCCCATTCTTCTTTTATAATTTCTTTGTAGCCCTGAAACCTCTTCTTTCACATGTCCATGAACTCCCCTTTAATTCTTTTGCCACTTATCTATATCAATTAGTAATTTGCCACAACAAATTAACCCATTTTCACATCCCAGAAATATGGGAGAAGACCAGAACATAAGGGAAAGCAGAGATGCTACAGAAGGACTTTGACAGATTAGGAGAATGGGCAAAGAAATGGCAAGTGGAATACGGTGTCAGGAAGTGTATGGTCATGCACTTTGGTAGAAGTAATGAAAGGGATGACTATTTTCTAAACAGAGAAAATACAAAAAAAAACTGAAGTACAAAGGGGCTTTGGAGGCCTTATGCAGGATTTCTTGAAGGTTAATTCGCAGATGGAGTCTGTGGTGAGGAAGACAATGCGATGTTAGCATTCATTTCGAAACGACCAGAAATAAAAGCAAGGAAATATTGTTAGAACTTTATAAGCACTGGTGAGGCCTCACTTGAGTATTGTGAGCAGTTTTGGGCCCCTTATCTTAGAAAGGATGTGCTGACACTGGAGAGGGTTCAAAGGAGGTTCACAAAAATGATTCCAGGATTGAATGGCTTGTTTTATGACGAGCATTTGATGGTTCTGGGCCCGTATTCGCTGGACTTCAGAAGAATGAGGGGTGGCCTCATTGAAACCTGTCAAATGGTGAAAGGCTTTGACAAAGTGGATGTGTAGAGGATGTTTTCAATGATGGGAGAATCTAAGACCAGAGGACACAGCGTCAAAATAGAGGGACGCCTTTCAGAACGGAATGAGGAGGAATTTCTTTAGCCAGAGAGTGGTGAATCTGTGGAATTCTTTACTACAGGCAGCTGTGGATGCCAAGATTTATGTATATTTAAGGCAGAGATTGATAGATTCTCGACTGGCAAGAGATTGGGGCTGAGAGGAAAATTGGATCAACCATAATGAAATGATGGAGCATACTCGATGAGCCAAATAGCTTAATTCTCCTTTATCTTATGGTCTTATACCAAAGAGGCACAGGAGATGAATGTAGGGCAGTGAATGTTGTCTATATGACTTAAATAAAGCTTTCTCCTTTGACGCATATTGGACATTCAAACCAAGGTAGGATTTATACAATGGCAGGCACTGATGAGTGTTGTGGAACAGAGGGAGCTGGGAACACAGGTGCACAGTTTGCTGTAAGTGGCCTCGCAAATACACAGGGTGGTGAAGTTGTTCAATATGCTGGCCTTCAGTCAGGGCATCAAGTTTAGGAGTAGGGATATTATGCTTCAGTGAAATAAGTCATTGGTGAGGCCACATTTCAAGAATTATGTAGTTTTGGTCCAACTTGTTGTAGAAAATACATTGTTGAGCTGGAGTGGATGCAGAAGAGATTTACTAGGGTATGACCTAGAGGTAAGCACTTGAACTATAGGGAGGGATGAGTTATGTTAGATTTTTATTCCCTGGATAACAGGAGAATATGGGGTGAGTTAATAGAAATTTATAAAATCATGAGGGGTTTGGATAAAGTGGGTTTCCATAATCTTTTTCTTATGGTTGGGGAGTCCAAAACTCAAGGGCATAGATACAAGAAAAGAGGGGAAAGACTTAAAAGCAATCTGAGAGGCAATTTATTTATATAAAGGCCGCTAGAGTACGTGGAATGAGCTGTCAGAGGAAGTGGACAATGCAGGTGCTATTTCATGGAGTTGAAGGGCTTGGAGGGTTATGGACTGAATGTGGGTGACTGGGACTAGCAGGGAGAACGCTATGGCTGGCATGGATCAGTTGGACAAGAGGGACTGTTTCCATGCTGTCTTCCTCTCTGACTTCATGACTCAGAACATCGGTTGTGCATTTCCCTCCTTAAGGGCTGCCTGATCCATTTGGTTCCTCCAGTTCCTTTTGCATTACTTCAGCTGCAGCATCTGCAACCTGTTGTGTCGCTGAAGAGACCTAACGGATGTGTCTAAATCAGTGAAGTGTTTTGATAGCATGGATGTAGAGAAAATGCTTTCATTGGTGGAGAAGACCGTAACTAGAGGCCTTCATTATAAAGAAGATCACCAATAAATCCAGTGATGTAATGCAGATAAGTTGATATAATTCTGTGCGCTTGATGTGGAAACTGTTTTGTGGTTACCAGTGTGACCTTCGACAAGAAGTGTTTTTTGAATGTTCTAAGTAGGATAAAATGACCCAGAAATGGCTGCTTATCATCGTTCACCCCAGGGAAAAGAAAAACACCAGGATATTGAGTGTCCAGGTAATATTCCTGCTTCTAACGTCATTATTCAAATCTCAAGCCCCATTTCCGAACTACAGGGCTTTATGTTGATTTGACCATCCCTCAGTATTTATCCTGTTCAGGCTCCTTGCCTTTTTGCATCAATTGTGTTCTTGTTGCACATCCCCTTGAACTCTGCGATTATATTTCTGTATTTTATTTTCACTCATCTGTGCCAATTCTGGTCCCAATGTCCCTCCAGCTCCATTTCATTTGTTCTTCAGGAATCGGTCTTCCTCACTCATACCCTGGTTTCTCTTGTGTATCTGCATAGTTCTGGAGTGAAAAAATGGTTAGGATCATAGGATACATGATCACCTGATAAATCCATGTTCAAAATGTATTAAAAGTTTCTGTTATTGTAGAAAGATATAAATTGGTTCATGATGGTACATTGATTACTGATAGTCCTTACCATGTATCAACTTATATATTTCTATGAAGAATTAATAGAAATTCAAAACATGTTTGCAAAAATGTTAAACAGTTGGGAAACTGCCCATTTTATTATCTTTGATGTTCTGTAAAGTGGTAAAATAGTGTTAGAAATATAGCTTAATATTATGCTGTGAACTTACATTTCACTTTTAATACAGTTTACTTTTATTACTGAGCTGATTAATAGCAGTCTAGGAAATAATGCAGATTTTCTCAGAAATGATAAAGTGCCCTGCTTTATAATCTTAGTATTCCGCACATACCCGTGAACTTTGCCCAGACTGAATTATTTCATGCTGCCATTTCTTCAGACTGGACACACTTGTTTTATGTGTTTTGTCACCTCCTTCAAAGCTTTTAAAATGGAGAAGTCTTAATCTTGTTATATTTTTTCATTTTGTTGCAGAAATACTACTTTAATATACAAAAGGTTAACATGATGAATAAAGATTTTTTTTCCCTCTTAAAAGACAGTAATGCAGACTTTGGCAGTTTTATTACAAGGTCCTAAAATCCGAAATGCATCACATTATGCTAATGTTACCCTAGACTGGCTAAATACACAAGTGCAGAATGGAGGAAGAAAATGAATAGCTGAAGGACTCCACTAGCATTCCTATTATATCAGGACAATTCATTCCATGAGCACAGTTAACCTTTCGTCTTGATTTTGCAAAACAGGTAAATTGGGTTTGTATTTGTCCATAGTGGCAATGTATAAGATGGACTGCTGGGTTTTCTATGGTAGACTTCTACTTTCCTACACTTGTAAAATTTGGTAAATGCATAACTGCAGAACACGCATAGATTATTGTTTAATTGTTTGAAATTGGCACTTTGGTGTGGATTTCTCTTGACAAATCACAGTCTAGTACTTTGTGTAAAGAATCTAGGGCATGCACTGTCACAGATATCATTAAATGCCAGAGCCAATTGGAATGTAAAATTCTCAGAAATCTAAGTAAAAAAAATCACTTTCATGTGACATTTCACACACAGCAAAATAAATACTGGGAAATACTCAACGTAGAGGCTGGAATATAAACTTAAAATTAATCTCTTTTTATTATTGGCGAATTCAAGGAATTTTGAAGTAATTATTCTGAGAAATTAAACCCCAGTGGATAAAATATTTTAGTGATAGATTGCTCTGCTATAATTATGATATTGCATACTGTTTAAAATTCAGATACTTAACATACAATATGCTGTATCGTTTTTACTTATTTTAAAGCCAAAACAGTCAGCATAAAAGGTTTAATTAACTTTAGTTCACTGATTCTGAGTAAAGGACACCACAGCAACCCCTGTCAAGGTGTAAGGTATCATCAATAGAAATCTCAAGATTTTCATTTATGAGTGAACCTGTATGCAATCCAGAAGCTTCTGTCAGTCTCTAAAAGTAATAATAATGATTGTTGACATTTGCCCTGTTATTACAGCTGCAACATCTGGCCCATCATTCCTGAAAATAAGATAAATCTTACAACTTTTCTCCCCTTGTGTCATTCTCAAGATGACGAGGCCAGAGTAAATAGATCCAAATATTTTCTCTATCTCCAAAAAACAATAGAACGCAGGTATGATAGAATCACTTTGTGAAAACTGCACCCACTAACTCACAATTCATTTTTGTAGAGCTAGTAGAAGTAGTAAGAGGAAAGATGTCAGAGATTCCAGACTCTGAGCATCGGCCTTTTTAATGGCCCTGGAATTGTTAACTACTGATATTGCTTTTAGTCTGGAATCTGCATTAGAGGCATTTTCAATACTGAGTCTTTGGAAATGGTGCAATTGGTGGTGCGGGCTTATAGGGATAGGTGGGCTGGCAACCATACTGTATCTAAGTACAAAAGTAAATGAGAATATGACTATAATACATTCTGGCATGAAAAAAATTCAACTTAGTTTTTTTTTAAACCATATTTGTTTCCAGTGAAGATTGGCATACACTTAACACTGCCATATTTTGTCTTATCACTGCACAGCTGACAAAAAAAAGTGGTTTTAAATAGCACTGCATGGAGGTCATCTCTGAACTGCTCTTGTTATAGAGTCACACGGCATGGAATCAGGCCTTTCCACATTCCAATCCCATTCAAATCACAAAACAACTAATTACTGTAATCTAATGGTGATTCTATTTTACTCTCCCCATGTGCCAATTAATCCATCCTCTCCCAGATTCTACAACAAAGTCACACAGTGGCTATTTATCTGTCAATCTGCATGCCTTTGCAATTTGGGATGAAACCAGAGGAGACTGAAGAAGTCCTCACAGTCACGGGGAGAGCATATGCAAACTAGTCTGTGCCAAGTTTAGTTATCCGGTACCAAGAGCATGCAAAAACAAGGGAGCATCCTGTACCCTCAAAAACTGAGGAAAAAGCAGTATACACTATCACTTCATCTTTGGCAACCCTCTGTTGCAATGACATACTAAGATCCTGCACCCAGAGCCTCAAGGCTCCAATGAAAAACCCGTTAGCAAAAGACTGCCACCACAGCTACTGCAACCAGTGGTACAGCATTTCAACATCTTAAATTATGTAGCAGGATATACATATTTTACAGGTTTATCAAGGAGAAGCACATTAGAGTATATTTATCATGACAATAATACCAGATAAATTATTTATCATTTTGATTCCTTCCCAACATGGATAGAATTAGTTGACATGCAATGTAAAGATAATAGCCAGTATTTTGTGGTCAACAATGATCAAACAACATCACCAAAGGCCAAAACAAGACAGCACACTCTACAGAAAGATTTGGAAGTTAGAATATACATACAAAATATAAACAAAATAGGGGGAAAGAAGATTGAATGTAGAAGTGAAAAATAGACAATTTTTGAAAAAAAAGAATGTGATCTTAACATTTACAGAAACAAACGCCCTCTATCTGAATTTATCTCTAGGTTAGGTAGCTGCAGTCTCTGTAAAGAAATGGGGGTAGCATAACATGTGTTTGTTGACATTTGGAGTGATGTGATCTGCAAGAGCACTTTATATGCTGTCACAACCAAATATACCACTTAAGTTGTCAATGAAACTGTAACTGTATACTAGTTATGCAATGATTCCCAACTTTAGCTGCAACCAGTAAGGTGTACGAAGTGCTGAGACTATAGCCAACTAAAGTGAAAAAAAAGATTAAAATGCAGAAAACTATTTAAAAAGAATAATTAAAGCAGAAGTAGCTAAGTATCCACTACCAAATTAGAAGTTGTATATAATGACAAAGCTACAGACATTTTGGAGGTGATGTAATTGTTCCCATAAATTCTAACACTCCGTGTTAAGGAGTTGGAGCTGGAAATGGATGAACTCCAGATCATTCAGGAGGCTGAAGGGGTGATAGACAGAGAAGTAGTTACACCCAAGATGCAGGACACAGGAAACTGGGTGATAGTCAGGGGGCTGAAAGGGATTAAAGAGCCAATGCAGAGTACCCCTGTGGCTATCTCCCTCAACAACAGGTAGATCATTTTGGATACTGTTGGACGGGGATGACCTAGTAGAGGAAAGTCACAGCAGTGGGGTCTCTGACACTGAGTCTGGCTCTGTGGCTCAGAGGAAAGGGGGACAAGAGGCAAGTTGTGGTGATAGGCGATTCATTAGTTAGGGAAACAGAAAGGGGATTCTGTTGACAAGAACAAGATTCCCAAATGTAATCACAAACAAGAGAAAATCTGCAGACGCTGGAAATCCAAGTAACACACACAAAATGCTGGAGGAACTCAGCAGGCCAGGCAGAACCTATGGTAAAAAATATGGTCGATGTTTTGGGTCGAGAACTTTTTTCCATAGATGCTGCCTGGCCTACTGAGTTCCTCCAGCATTTTGAGTGTATTTCGCGAATGTAATGTTGCATCCCAACTGCTAGGGTCCAGAACATTTTGGATCAAGTCCTCAGCATTCTTAAATGGGAGAGTAAGCAGCCAGAGGTTATAGTGCACTTTGGTACCAATAGCATGGTTAGGAAGAGGGACAAAGTTCCACAAAACGAGTTCAGGGAGTTAGATGTTAAATCAAAGGACAGGATCTCCAAAGTTGTCATCTCAGGATTGCTACACATGCCAAGTACTAGTGAGGTCAGAATTAGGAAGATGATACAGTTTAACATGTGGCTAAAGAGTTGGTGTACAAGGGAGGGCTTCAGATTTTTGGATCATTGGGCTCTCTTCCAGGAAATGTGGGACTTGTGCAGAAGAGACAACACCGAATCTGGAGGGGGACTAATATCCTAGCAGGAAGGTTTGCTAGCATTGCTTGGGGGAGGGGAATTAAACTAGCAGAGTGGGAATCAGATTGCCAGTCAGGGTTGCCAACTGTCCCGTATTAGCCAGGACATCCCGTATATTGGGCTAAGTTGGTTTGTCCCATACGGAACCGCCCTTGTCCCATATTTCCCCCACTAAGGTAGAGCATTCCTATGAAACTGTTCGTAAACCGAAATGGCGTAAAGCGAAGAAGCAATTACCATTAATTTATATGGGAAAAATTTTTGTATGTTCCCAGACCCAAAAAATAACCTACCAAATCATACCAAATAACACATAAAACCTAAAATAACACTAACGTATAGTAAAAGCAGGAATGATATGATAAATACACAGCCTGTATAAAGTAGAAATAATGTATGTACAGTAGTTTCACTTAACAGAATCAGGAAGATTAAGCCAAAACCAATTTGTAGAAAAATATCGGCACGTACACGCATGCGCACACAGGTGCCCGCGCAAGGCTTCATGGTCATGGTAGTCTTTCTTGGGGTAAACACAAGTGTCCCGTATTTGACTGCTACTTTTGTCCCTTATTTGGGAGTGAGAAAGTTGGCAACCCCAGTGCCAGTACACATAGTGGAGGGGTTGTGGAGATAGATGTTGTTAACATCTCAGACAAAGTCAAGAAGCAAAGGTTGTGCATGGTGGGTCTAATGTTCTGAGATACATGTATTTCAATTGAACAATTATTGTAGGAAAGACAGATGAGCTCAGGGCACGGATCAACACATGGAATTATGATATTGTACTTGGTTGCAGGAGGGGCAAGGGTGACAGCTCAATATTCCAAAATTCTGTTGTTTTAGATGTGATAGAGCTGAAGGGATTAAAGAGTGAGGAGTGGCATTACTAGTCAGGGAAAATCTAACAGCAGTGCTCAGTCGACAGACTGGAGAACTTGTCTAGTGAGGCTTTATGGATGGAACGGATGAATAAGAAAGGTATGACCATATTATTGAGGCTATATTACAGACCACCTAACAGTCTGCAGGATTTAGAGGAATAGAGGGTATAGAGAGATCGGAGACTGTTGCAAGAAACATAAGGTTGTGATAGTAGATGATTTTAATTTTCCACATATTTACTGGGACTCCCATACTGTAAAAGGACTGAATAGGATAAAGTTTGCCAAATATGTTCAAGAAGGTTTCCTTAATCAATACATAGAAGTCCCAACAAAAGAGCATGTGATAGTTGGTCTCCTATTAGGGAATGAGATAGGACAGGTGACAGAAATTCGTGAAGGGGAAAACTTAGCATCTAGTGAACGTAGTGCCATTGGTTTCAAGATAATTATGGAAAATGATAGGTCTGGTCCTTGGGTTGAGATACTAAATTAGAGAAAAGCCAACATTGATGATATCAGAAAGGATCTGGCAAGGGTGGACTGGGACAGGCTGTTTTCTGGTAAAGGTGTACTTGGTAAGTAGGAGGCCTTCAAAAGTGAAATTTTGAGAGTATAATGTTTGTAGGTAGATAGATACTTCATTGATCTCTAAGGAAATTATGTCACAGTAGCTTTAAAGTGGACTGATATACAAATATTAGAAAAGAAGTAAGAAAGAATATAAAAATAAAACAGAATTAAACAGAACTTAAACAGAGTTCTGGTAAAGAGGTTACTAACAGTCTAACAGGAGGGGTTACCACTTCCCCAACAACATGCTGACTCCTCTGTTCAGCCAAGATGGCATGCAGAGGGTGAGAAGCATTGTCCAAAGTTGTCAGGATTTTCCAGCGTGTCTTTTGTTCTACCACAGCCTCCAGTGTGCCCAGTTTGACTCCTATAACAGAGCCAGCCTATCTAATCAGTTTATTAAGCCTGTTGGCTTCACCCATGTTGATTGTATTGCACCAGCACACCACCATGTAGAAGATTGTATTGGTGACAACAGACTGGTAGAACATGTGAAGGGGATGCCTGCATACTCCAAAGGACCTCAGTCTCCACAGGAAATAAAGGCAACTCTGGCCCTTCTTGTACACAGCCTCCAATTGGTGCTCCAATTAAGTCTGTAATCCATGTACACCCCCAGGTACTTGTAGGCCCTCACCATCAATAGTAACATGGAGCAGAGCAGGCTTAGTCTTCCTAAAGTCCACCACCATCTCCTTTGTCTTACTGATGTTGAGGTGCAGATGATTCAGCTTGCATCATTTGACAAAGTCCTCCACCAGAGCCCAGTATTCATTCTCCTGTCCTCCCTTTATATACCCAGCTATTGCTGAGTTACAGAGAATTTCAGCAGACGACATAACTCAGTGTTGTATCTAAAGTCCGAGGTATACAGGGTAAACAGAAAGGGAGCCAATACAGTCCCTGTGGACTCCAGTGCTGCTTATAGCCATATCTGACACTCAACTCTGAAGCCACACAAACTGTGGCCTTCCAATCAGGTAGCCCATTATCCAGGATACAATGGAAGTGCCAACCCGTATTGAATGGAGCTTTTCCCCCAGCAATGAGGGCTGTGTGGTATTGAAGGCACTTGAGAAATAAAAAAAGCATGATACTCATAGTGCTGTCCTGCTTATCCAAATGGAAGTAGGCTCTATTCAGCAGGTAGATGACAGCAACTTCAACTCCAATGTGCTCCTAGTAGTCAAACTGCAAGTGATTGAGGGCTGATCTGACTGGGGGTCGGAGGTGAGCCAGGACCAGCCTCTCTTGGGTCCTCAGGATGTGTGAGGTCATGGCCACTGGACACTAGTCATTCAAGACTTTTGGTTGGCCCTGCTTAGGTACTAGGCCCACACATGATGTCTTCCACACAGTCGGGACCCTTTCCAGGCTGAGACTCAGATTAAAAATATGCTGGAGAACTTCACACAACCGCTCAGCACACTCCTTCATGACCCTGGGGTTCACAGCATTCGGTCCCAGTGCTTTGCTGTGTCTGAGTTTCCCCAGAGTCCTTCTCATCTTCTCACTTAAGGCAACTGCACTGCTCCAAAGAGCACTAAATGAGGTCATTCTTACTGTCAGCCATTAGGCTCTATAAGGAGTCAACCTACAGCTGGGCAAGTGATGACCCTCTCCTGTTAGACTGTTAGTGGTAACTTATTTTTTCATTCTTTCTACTTCTCTTCTAATATTTATATTTGTGCACTTGTAATGCTACTGTGACACTGCTATTTCTTTTGGAATCAGTGAAGTATCTATCTATCTTACTCTATCACTAAAAATGCTCCTCTGTTCACCAAATGTGACATGCAGAGGGTGAGAAACATTGTCCAGGATTGCCAGAATTTTCCAGAGGGTCCTTTGTTCCACCACAAGCTCCAGTGAGCCCAGTTTGACTCCTATAACAGAGCCAGCCTTTCTAATCAGTTTATTGAATTTGTTGGCATCGCCCGTGGTGATGCCATTATCCCAGCACACCATTGCATAGAGCATTGTACTGGTGACAACAGACTGGTAGAACACGTGAGAGAGAGGCCTGCATACAAAGGGCCTCAGTCTCCTCAGGAAGTAGAGTGACTCTGGCCCTTCTTGTACACAGCCTCTATGTTGGTGCTCCACTCAAGTCTGTCATCCAGATGCATCCCCAGGTACTTGTAGGTCCTCACCACATCCACATTCTCACCATTAATAGTAACAATAGCAGGCTTAGTCTTCCTAAAGTCCATCACCATCTCCTTTGTCTTACTGATGTTGAGTTGCAGATGATTCAGCTTGCACCATTTGGCAAAGTCCTCTACCAGGGTCCTGGATTCATTCTCCTGTCCATCCTGTCCAACTATTGCTGAGTCATCAGAGAATTTCAGCAGATGATATGACTCAGTGTTGTACCTAAAGTCTGAGATATACAGGGTAAATAGGAAGGGAGCTAATACAGCCCCTTGCGGGGCCCCAGTGCTGCTTATAGCCATGTCAGATACACAATTCTGAAGCTACACAAACTGTGGTCTGCCAGCCAGGTAGTCCATCATCCAGGATACAATGGAAGTGCCAGCCTGCATTGAATAGAGCTTTCCCTCAGCAATGAGGGCTGTGTCGTATTGAAGGCACTTGAGAAATCAAAACATGATCCTCACAGTGCTGTCCTCCTCATCCAAATGGGAGTAGGTAGATGACAGCATTGTTGACTGCTATGTGCTCCTATTAGGCAAACTGTAGGGGATCGAGGGCTCATCTAACCAGGGATTCGGTTGAACCAGGACCATCCTCTCTAGGGTCTGTCAGAATAAAAGGTTTTTGAGAGATACTGAAGCTCTGTTTTAAAAAAAGGTAGTGCGTAGTATGTATAGGCAGCTAGGAACAGATGAGGTACTTGAGGAGTATAAGAAATGCAAGAGAACACTTAAGAAAAAAATCAGGAGACCTAGCAAACAAGGTGAAGAAGAATCCTAAGGGTCTCTACAGGTACGTTAAGAGAAAAAGGATTACTTACTTTTTCATCTCTGATGGTGTTCAGAGCTTCCTTCAACATGCAGTTGCCTCCTTTCAGTTTTTAATGACTGTCAGTCCCAGGTGGAGACTGTTGTGCTCAGATATAGAAAGATTCCTCATTGCTGTTTCCATATCTATTTTGTTTAACCAATTAAGGTTGTTAGCTGTAAGCTGAAATTCCCCCCCTCCTGAATCTGGAGGACCAGTGGACCAGTCTTAGTCTGGACTCTACCCTTTGATCTATTTGGCAGGGGTGACCCTGCCAGGAGCCAAAGCATAAAGCCCTGATTTCAGCTAGCATTGTTCTCTGGATCAATGAGGCACACAAACCTCCAAACCACGACAAGGTTGTGGTACTCTTGGAGGAGCAAAGAGACTGCAAGGGACAAAACAGGTCCTCTGGAAGATCAGAATGTTAATCTATGCATGTAGCCAAAAGAGATGGGGGAGACCTTAAATGGAATGTTCGCATTTGTATTTACTCAGTAGACGGAATCAGCATCCATAGAAGTGAGGCAAAGCAGCAGCGAGGTCATGGATCCTATACAGATTACAGAGGTGGAGGTGTTTGATGTCTTGAGGCAAATCAGAGTGGATAAATCCCCAGGGCCTGACAAGGTGTTCCCTCGGACCCTGTGGGTGGCAAATACAGCAACTGCAGGGGCCACAACAGAGACAGTTAAATCATCCATAGTGACCCATGAGGTACCGGAGGATTGGAGAATAACAAATGTTGTTCCATTGTTTAAGATAGGCTCTAAAAATAAACCAGGAAATGATAGGTCAGTGAGCCCGACTTCAGTAGTGGGAAAGTTATTCTAAGAGACTTTGGATGAATGTTTGGATAGACAGGGATTAATTAGGGATAGTCAGCATCATTTCGTGTGTGGTAGGTCATGTCAAACCAAACTTACAGAGTTTTTCAAAGATGTTACAAGGAAAGTCAATGAAAGAAAAGCAGTATATATTGTCTACGTGGACTTCAGCAAGACATTTGATAAGGTCCTGCATGGGAGGTTGGTCAAGAAGGTTCAGTCACTTGGCATTCAAGATAAGGTAGTAAATTGGATTAGACACTGAATTTACAAATGATATCCAATAATAAAATTAAATGTGCTTGGGAATTGGAAGTTCAAGAGTCATTTTCAGATAATCAATGGAGTAAATTTCTTCATTTGATTAATAACTCAACTATTTGTGCCCGTCATTCCTTGATACAGTTCAAGGTAGTGTATCGGGCCCATATGTCAAAGGATAAACTAGCACGTATTTTTTCCAACATCAACCTTATTTGTGACAGATGTAATATTGAGGTGGCCACTTTAACTCATATGTTTTGGTCTTGTATAAAGCTAGACAATTTTTGGAGAGATATTTTTAAAATATTATCAAAAGGCTTGGATCTGGACCTACAACCTAATTTACTTATGGCAATATTTAGGATTACCCCATTGAAACCAGGAAATATTCCTACTTCTGCTCAACATACGATAGCTTTTTCAACTTTATTGGCTAGGAGAGCCATTTTACTGAAGTGGAAGGATCCTAATCCACCTATGGTCTTTTATTGGCTCTCCTCCTTTATGTCCTCTTTAAGTTTACAGAAAATAAGAAGTCAGACATTTGAAACATCCTTTAAAAATGAGTAAATCTGGCAACCTTTTACTCAATATTTTCATTTGATTTGATTTATTACTCTTCCAAATTTTTTTTTCGAAGTTTTATATTTGATCAGAAAGTCTTTCTTTTCCTTTTCTGGTCGTATCCTCAGAATGGACTGCCCAGTCCCTCTTTTTTTGTATAGTGTAGTGGGGGTCTTTTTTTCCTTCATTTAAAATTCAAAACTTTTTCTTTCCTCTTCATGAACTGATAAGAGAAGAATTGCTGTTTTCTCTTTTATTGTATATTATATACTAGCTTAACACTATGTATAATTTTGATAGTGTCTATTTTAATCTCTATTTGTATGGTTATTGATATATACATATATGAGATAATTCTCCTCCTGTTTGTATTTATGTTCCTTTTAAATCAATAAAAAGATTAATAAAGAAAGAAAAGAAAGAGTTTAATGCAGACAAGTGTGAGGCGTTGCTCTTTGGGAGGACCAACCAAGGTAGGTCTTACACAGTGAACAGCAGGTAAATGAGGAGTGTGGTGGAATAAAGAGATCTGGGAATGCAGATCCATAATTCATTGAAAGTAGTGTCACACGTAGATAGGTTCATTATGAAAGTTTTTAGCACATTGGCCTTCATAGATCAAGTATTGTGTACAGGAGTTGGGATGTTATGTTGAAGTTGTACAAGACATTGGTAAGGCTCAATTTGGAGTATTGTGTGCAGTTTTGGTCTCCTACCTACAGGAAAGATACAAATAAGTTTGAAAGAATACAGAGGATGTTGCTGGGATTGGATGACCTGAGTTACAAAGAAAGATTGAAAAGGTTGGAACTTTATTCCCTAGAATGTAGAAGATTGAGGGGAAATTTGATAGAGTTATACAAAATTATGAGGGATATAAATAGGTAAATGCAAGCAGGCTTATTCCGCTGAGGTTAGTTGAGACTACAACTAGAGGCCATGGGTTAAGAGAGAAAGGTGAAATGTTTAAGGGAGGGAACATGAGGGGAAACTTCTTCATTCAGAGGATGGTGAGAGGATGGAACGAGCTGCCAGCGCAAATGGGGGACGTGATTTCGATTTCAACGCTTAAGAGACGTTTGGATAGTTTGGATGGGAGAGGTATGGAGGGCTATGGTCTGGGCGCTGTGGTAAACCATGTATATATGTTGTAACTCGGTTACCTGTCTGGACACACCCCTCTGCTGACTGCCCCTGTGGCTCCTCCCACAGAGTCCTGTATAAAGGTGTTCGCCTTGCCCCTCCCCCTCAGTCCGGGGGCAGACACTCACTGTGGAGGTTGTATTGTACAGTGAATAAAAGCCTTTCAGTATTTTACCAAACCTCAGTCTTTTGGAGTAATTGAAGGTGCTTCAATTTTATTCACTGTACGTTTTAAAACATGGAACAGGCCCTGAGACCAGAAAAATTAGACCTCAATCCGCAAACACCTGAAGCTGGAAACACTTTCGAACTCTGGCTGGCCTGCTTCAAAGCGTAGCTAGAGGAGATTAAAGCGACCGACCTCGTAGCGAAGCGTAGAGTTCTACTCTCCAGGGTCAGTCCACGGGTCTATTCGCTGATCAGAGACCAGCCGAAATACGACAGCGCAATGAACGCACTCAAAAGACAATACCTGCGGCCGATAAACAGCGTCTATGCTCGGCATCGCTTAGCGACACGGCAACAACGGTCCGGGGAATCGAGTGTTGAGTTCGTCCAGGCCCTACGGACGCTCGTGCGAGCCTGCAATTGCCAGGAGCTGACGGCGGCACAGCATGCAGAACTCCTAGTGAGAGACGCCTTCGTCACGGGGACCAGGTCAGTGTACGTGCGCTGGAAAAAGCCGATCTTACCCTAAATTCGGCGATGGAGCTGGCTGATAGGTTGGAGGCCGCTCTGCATAACTCCGAGGCTCTCCAGGCACGCGATCCCCCGATGGCCTCGTGGGTGCCGCAGACCCCGCAACCTGACAGTGAATCGACCTCGGCTGCCGCCAGTCGTGAGTCCGCGAAGTGCTACTTCTGCGGACTGGAGAAGCACCCCCAGAAATGCTGCCCGGCCCGACAAGCTACCTGCTCCAGCTGTGGAAAGAAGGGCCACTTCGCCAAGGTCTGTAAGTCAAAACCGTGAGTGGGATCGAGCAGCGCCGCGTGCGAGACGTGGGGGTCGCCATCTTCCCTGCACACTGCCACCACGTGAGAGACATGGGGGCCGCCATCTTCCCTGCACGCCGCCACCACGTGCGAGACATGGGGGCGGCCATCTTGGTCGGCACCACCTCCCACCGCCTATGACCAACGGGTGCTCACGGGGCACCCCACCACGCCGGACCAAGACAGCGACCCCACCCTGGCTTTCGTGACCCTCGACCAAAGCGCTCCCCACCAGCTCGCAAGGTCAATGATGGACATCCTGGTGGAGGGGCACAGGACAAGCTGCCTGTTTGACACAGGCAGCACAGAGAGTTTTATCCACCCGGCCACGGTGCAGCATTGTGGACTCATGATACGGTCGGTAAGTCGGAGGGTCACCATGGCCTCCAGGTCGCATACAACAGACATCCGGGGGGGTTGTGTAGCGACACTAGTGGTGCAGGGCACAGAATATCTGGACTTTACGTTACTGGTCTTGCCTCAACTGTGTGCCCCTGTGCTATTGGGGTTGGACTTCCAGAGCCACCTGAAAAGCGTGACAATGAAGTATGATGGCCCCCCCCCGCCAATTACTGTCATAAATCCCCCGTTTTGTAGAGATATGTCACGTACCCCGCTACTGACCACACACACACACCGACCCGCGCATCCCACCCAACATCATGCCAACTGCCACACTACCGACACCACTTGCGGCCTCTCCACCCTCAGGATCCCTCCCCCACCGCTGTTCGCCAACCTGACCCCTGACTGTAAACCTGTGGCAACTAAAAGCAGGAGGTACAGCGCGGGGGACAGAGCTTTCATTAAGTCGGAGGTGCAGCGGCTGCTCAGGGAGGGGGTCATTGAGGCAAGCACAAGTCCTTGGAGGGCGCAGGTGGTGGTTGTTCGGAATGGGGAGAAGAATAGGATGGTCGTGGACTATAGCCAGACCATCAATAGGTTCACGCAGCTCGACGCGTACCCTCTACCCCGCATCGCGGATATGGTCAATCAGATAGCACAGTACAAGGTGTACTCGACCGTAGACCTAAAATCCGCTTACCATCAGCTCCCCATCCGCTGGGAGGACCGCCCTTACACTGCCTTCGAGGCGGACGGCAGGCTTTATCAATTCCTGCGCGTCCCCTTTGGTGTCACGAATGGTGTATCTGTCTTCCAGAGGGCAATGGACCAAATGGTGGACCAGTGCCAACTGAAGGCCACGTTCCCATATCTGGATAACATCACCATCTGCAGTCACGACCAGCAGGATCACGACAACAACCTCCAAAAATTTCTCCAAGCGGCCAAATCTTTCAACCTCACCTATAACAAGGACAAGTGTGTATTCGGGACCACCCGACTTGCTATCCTTGGGTGTGTCGTGGAGAATGGAGTCATTGGCCCTGACCCCGACCGTATGCACCCCTTGTTGGAACTCCCTCTTCCCAATACCCTCAGAGCCCTCAAAAGGTGCCTGGGCTTCTTTTCATATTACGCCCAATGGGTCTCTAACTATGCAGACAAGGCCTGCCCCCTGGTCAAGTCCACCACATTCCCCCTCTCTGCCGAGGCCCACGCGGCCTTCAACCGCATAAAAGGGGACATTGCCAAAGCAGCAATGCATGCGGTGGATGAGGCCATTCCCTTCCAAGTAGAGAGTGACGCCTCCGACTTTGCGCTGGCTGCTACCCTCAACCAGGCAGGAAGACCAGTGGCGTTCTTCTCCCATACGCTTCAAGGCCCTGAAATTCGGCACTCTACGGTAGAGAAAGAAGCCCAGGCCATAGTGGAAGCTATAAGGCACTGGAGGCACTATCTTGCCGGCAAAAGGTTCACCCTGCTAACTGACCAGCACTCAGTCGCATTCATGTTTAATAATCAGCAGCGGAGCAAAATCAAAAATGATAAAATTCTGAGGTGGAGAATCGAACTCTCCACCTACAACTATGACATCATGTACAGGCCTGGGAAGCTCAACGAGCCCTCCAATGCCCTATCCCGGGGAACATGCGCCAGTGCGCAGATCGACCGGCTATACGCCCTACATGTAGACCTTTGCCACCCGGGAGTCACCCGGCTTTTCCACTTCGTGAAAGCCCGGAACCTGCCTTACTCCCTTGAGGTGATCAGGATGATGACCAGGGACTGCCAAGTCTGCGCAGAGTGCAAAGTGCACTTCTACCGACCCGAAAAGGCACCACTCATCAAGGCCACCCGCCCCTTTGAGTGACTGAGTGTTGACTTTAAGGGCCCCCTTCCCTCCACTGACCGCAATGTGTACTTTCTTAACGTAATTGACGAATACTCGCGGTTCCCCTTCGCCACCCCCTGCCCCGACACCACTACCACGTCAGTTATAAAAGCCCTGCGCAAGCTCTTCACTCTGTTCAGATACCCATGCTATATCCACAGTGACAGAGGGTCCTCGTTTATGAGTGACGAGCTGCGCCAATATCTACTGGCTAGGGGAATTGCAACCAGTAGGACCACGAGCTATAATCCCCGGGGGAATGGACAGGTAGAGAAGGAGAATGGCACAGTGTGGAAAGCCACACTCTTAGCCCTCAGGTCAAGGGGACCGCCGGTCTCCCGCTGGCAGGAGGTCCTTCCCGAGGCACTCCACTCCATCCGCTCCCTGTTATGCACAGCCACCAATGCCACCCCTCATGAGCAGCTCTTTTCTTTTCCCAGAAAATCGACCACTGGAACCACCCTACCAACTTGGCTGACGTCCCCGGGGCCAGAGCTGCTCCGGAAACATGCGAGGAGCAATAAGTACTCCCCGATCATCGAGAGGGTTCACTTACTTCATGCGAACCCCCAGTATGCCTACGTGGTTTTACCTGATGGGTGGGAGGACACGGTCTCCATCCGCGACCTGGCGCCCACAGGAGCTCCGGGCCCCTACTCTGAACACTCCGTGGTGACTATTGACCCCGTACCCACTAATGTATGTACCTACGAGACACCGTGCACCCCAAACCCTATACAGACACCACACAACACTCCCATACCGGGCGCGACGCACACGCACGAGGGATTACCGACACCTAATGTGCTGGCACCTGAAGTCAGACCGGAGCCAGCACAACCGCCATCGCCGGTGCAATCACCGCCGGTGCTACATAGATCACAGCGACGGACTCAACCGCCTGATAGACTTAACCTGTAAATATACTTCTTGTAAATATTGTCAGTCACTTCACCCCTCGGGACTCTTTTTTAAAAAAGGAGGGGTGAATGTGGTAAACCATATATATGTTGTAACTCAGTTACCTGTCTGGACACACCCCTCTGCTGACTGCCCCTGTGGCTCCTCCCACAGAGTCCTGTATAAAGGTGTTTGCCTTGCCCCTCCCCCTCAGTCCGGGGGCAGACACTCACTGTGGAGGTCGTATTGTACAGCGAATAAAAGCCTTTCAGTATTTTACCAAACCTCAGTCTTTTGGAGTAATTGAAGGTGCTTCAGGTGCAGATCGATGGGACTAGTCAGTTTAAATGGTGCAGCATGGGCTGAATGGCTGAAGGGCCTATTTCTGTGCTGTTGTTTTCTATGACTCTAAGTAGGCTTGGTGGCCAAAGTGGTAGGTAAATAGCTGAGATCAACTTTGTGCCCAGAATTTACCATGTAACTATTTAACAGTTGCTGCATTTTCTGAGGGAAGTGATGGTTTTTATTGTTGCTTTTACTGGGGAAACACACACTTGCAAACACCACAGAGGCAGCACTGAAGGCTTCGATTTAATCAGTGTCTCTGGCTGTGAGGCAGTGGCTTTGTTGGCTGCACCACTGTGTGGACTCTTTTGCTGAGCCACAATTTCTATCCAGCTGCAGGATCTGGCTAGGGCTTCACTCCATACCAAAATATGCTACATTCCCTCCAATGCAATCAGGAGTACAGTTTTATTTTATTTCAAAAACTGACTAAATTCATGATAAAAAGTAACTATATACAGAAGGAAGAAGTAATGCAAAAAAAACTGCATTTTTGGTCAGGGCATTACATCACATAAATTTTAAAGAAAGAGAAAAAAGACATGAACAAACTCAGCAGCATTGTCATTATGTTGCTGTTGCTTGTGTTATTCTGCTGAACATTGTGGGCATGATATTTTGGCACTGGAATGTGTAGTGACAATCGTGGGCTGTCCCCAGCACATCCTTAGATTGTGTTGGTTGTTAATGCAAATACACATTTCACTGTAAATTTTGATGTATCTGTGATAAGTAAAAAATCAAAATCTGAATCTGTGGTTTCTGTTACATTCACTCTTTTAAAAGGCATTGCTTCCTGAGGAAATTGACTGTTTTATGTGTTATGCATATCACCTCATCCCCATCTCAATCCTGGCACACTGTCTTCAGTTAATAACTTGAAAACAGCATGCACTTCCACATGAACTGAATTGCTTGAAATCAAAGCAGAAAGCCTTACTTTGGAAATTTGGGATAGGGCAAGAACAGAAGTTTGAAATTCAGCAAACATTCTTAATATAATTTAGTAAAATATAGATGTATTAGGCAAAATTGCTATAAAATTTGTGTGTGGGTGGGACTGATAAAATTAAGGAGTAACATTCAAAGTCTAGATGCACCAATAACAAGTGGGAAAAATGATATAACTCGAGAGGAGGCATTTGCAGTGGCAGACGTTTATTAAAAAAACTAGAAATTCTTAACAGAAAACAGATATCCATAGCAACAGAATCTACAGTAGCTTTTAATGTAGAAACAAATACAGGAAATACACAATTTCTACTATTTATGATTTCAAAAATTTGTATTATTTTCCTTTTGAATATTTAAAATTTTTTCAGATGTGGTAAAGTTCAAAGCAATACTGTAAGAACATAAGAAGTAGGAGCAGTAAAAAGACCCTTACCAGGAAATGGTTGTCACGGGAGAACCCAACTTTAAATGCATGGATGGAAATTACAATGGACATTTACAAAATAGAGAAGATAACAGCATCTGTTAATCATAAGTTGGAACAATTTGATTCATACTGGGAAAAATGGTTCAACTACATAACACCTCATAGGCCTGATTTTATTCTCGCAAGTGACGTTATATAAAAAAAAGATCACTCCTTACTTTATACATAGTTTTCTTCTTTTGATTGTTCTTTCTTTCCTCTCCTTTCTATAAGTGTATTCCCCAAATATTATGTGGAGATTTGTGACAAATATGATTATATGATATATTTTTACAGTCTCTGAAATACATCTTATGGACATGTTTGTTTGATGAGGAAATTCAATAAAAATAAATTACAAAAAAAAAGTAGGAGCAGGAGTAGACGAGCAGGCCTGTTGAGACAGCTCTGCCATTCAATAAGATCATCGCTGATCTGGCCATGGACTCAACTCCACCTACCTGTCTTTTTCCCATAACCTTTAATTCATCTGCCCTGCAAAAATCTTTCCAACTGAGCCTTAAGTATATTTCATGAGGTAGCCTCTACTGCTTTCCTGGGCACAAAATTCCACAGATTCACTACTCTCTGGGAAAAGGAGTTTCTCCTCATCTCTGTCCTAAATCTAACTTGAGGCCATGTCTCCTAATTCTAGTCTCACCAGTGGAAAGAACATTCCTGCCTCTATATTATCTATTCCTTTCTTAATTTTAAATGTTTCTATAAAGGCCCCTGTCATTTTTCTGAATTCCAGTGAGAATAGTCCCAGGCAACACAACCTCTCTTCATAGGTCATCTCTCATCTCCAGAATCAACCTTGTTAACACCCTCTGCATTTTTGCATCACCTCCAAAGCCAGTGTATCTTTCCTCAATTGAGGAGACCAGGACTCCACACAATACTCCAGGTATGGCCTCACCTGTACCACATACGTTTGCACTATACTTTCCTGCTCTTAAATTCAATTCCTCTAGCAATCAAGGCCAATATTGCATGTGGCTTTAATCATTTGTGATTCAAGCACAAGCACTCCCAAGTACCTCTGCACATCATTCACCATTTAAATAGTAATCCGATCTTCTATTTTTCCCTCCAAAATGATTGACCTTGCATTTACCAACGTTGAACTCCATTTGCCAGAACCTCTCCCTCTCACTTAACCTATCTATATCTCTCGGTGGGTCATAAAACCATAACATAGGTGCAGAATCAGGTTATTTGGCTCATTGAGTCTCCTTTGCCATTCAATTCTGGCTGATATATTACCCCTCTCAACCCCATTCTCCTGCCTTCTTTCCATAACCTTTAATGCTCTTACTAATCAAGTATCTACCAAACTCAATTTTAAATATGTCCTCTGGCTGAAGAAATTTTCTCTCATCTCTGTTGTAAAGGGACATGTTTATTCTGAGGCTGTGCCCTCTGGACCCAGACTCCTTCCCCACCCTCCAAACTATAGGAAACATCCTCTCCACATCCACTCTAACTAGGCCTTTCAATATTCAATAGATTTCAATGAGATTCCACTCCCCCCCACCAACTTTCTAAACTCCAGCAAGTATAGGCCCACTCATATATTAACTCTTTCATTCCCAGAATAATTCTCATGAACTCTCCATTTCTAGCACATTTTTTCTTACGTAAGGGGTCCAGAACTACTCAAAATACTCCAAGTGTGGTATGACCAATGCTTTGTAAAGCCTCAGCACTACATCCTTGCTTTTATATTCTAGACCTTTTGAAATGAATGCTAAAATTGCATTTGCATTTCTTACAACCGACTTAATCTGCAATTTAACCTGTAGGGAATCCAGCACAAGGACTCACTAATTCTTTTGCACCTTTGACTGACTTCTAAATGTTCTCTTGTTCAGAAAATAGTCTATGCCTTTATTTCATCTACCAAAGATCACTGCAGACTCCCTGCTTTCTGAAGACTACCTGCCTTTCTACCTATTTTCGTATTGTCTGCCAAATTGGCCACAAAGCCATCAATTTCGTCAAACAAGTCATTAACATATGACGTGAAAAGAAGCAGTCTCAACACCAACCTCTGACCACTATTCATCAGCAGCCAACCAGAAAAGAACCACTTTATTCCCACTCTTTGCCACTCAGAACTTGGATACACTACATTTGATCTACATTTCCAAATCATTAATAGATATCAGGAGCAGTTGCCAGCCAACCCCTGCAGCAATCCACTCACCACTGGTGCCAACCAGAGAAACACCCATTTATCAGAAACCCCTGCCTTCTGTTCCTTAACCAATCCTCAAAATATTACTCCATGCATTCTTATTTTTATAGATAAACCTTATGAGCAGCACCTTATCAAACAACTTCTGGAAATCCAAGTATACAACATCCATTTATTCCCCTCTATCCACTGTGCTCATTATGTCCACAAAGAACTCCAGTAAGTTTGCCAAACAGGACCTGCTCTTCATGAATCCATGCTGTGTCTACCACTGCCATCCAGATATCTCATTATATTTTCCTTA
This sequence comes from Mobula birostris, assembly GCF_030028105.1. NCBI lineage: Eukaryota > Metazoa > Chordata > Chondrichthyes > Myliobatiformes > Myliobatidae > Mobula > Mobula birostris. The sequence goes on from NC_092381.1 coordinate 53,735,585, forward strand.
ATGATAGCTTCAAGCATTTTCCCAACTACAGATGTTAAGCTAACCTGCTCATGGTTACCAGACAGTTGCCTACACCCTTTTTTAAACAATGTCATGACATTGGTAAATGATCACAAAGGCATCTACTGTAAATTCCGCCATTTTTTTAGTACCTTGGGACCAGTGGAATTGTTTACACTCAGCCCCTAGACTTTCCTCATCACTACCTGTTAAGTGACAATGATTGTATCGAGGTCTTTGCTGCCCATCCCATCCATAACATCTCTTTTTGCCATGTTAGATGTTAAATGTATTTTCCACAGCGAAACTAACAGAAAGCAGTTGATCAAGGCTTGACGATTTCCATATTACCCAATATTAATCCCCCTTCTCATTTCCAAGGGAGCTACAGTCACTTTACCCACAACAACCATGCACTCAGTAAGACCAAGGAATTGATTGTGGACTTCAGGAAGAGGAAGTTGGGGGAACACACACCAGTCCTCATCTAGGGATCAGCAATCAAAAGAGTGAGCAGTTTCAAGTGCTTGGGTGTCAACTTCTCTGAAGATCTCTCCTGGGCCGAACATATTGATGCAATTAACAAGAAGGCACAACAGCAGCTATATTTCATTAGGAGCTTGAAGAGACTTGACATGTCACCAAAGACTCACAAGTTTATACAGATGTACCATGGATAACGTTTTAACTGGTTGCAGTACCATGGGGGCACTGCACATGGTCAGAAAAAGCCGCAGAAAATTGCAAACTATACCAGCTCCACCATGGGCACTAGCCTCCCCAGCATCCAGGAGATTTTCAAAGAGCGATGCCTCAAAAAGATGGCATCCATCATTGAGGACACCCATCACTCAGGATATGCCCTCTTCTCATTGCTATCATCAGAGGAGGTGTAGGAGGCTGAAGACACACACTCAACGTTTTAGGAACAATTTCTTCCCCACCACCTAGATTTCTGAATGGATAATGAACCCTTATACGCTATCTCACTATTTTTACTCTCCTTTTGCACTACTTAATATATTATTATATTGATATTTCTCATTGTAATTTGTAGTTCTTTTTCAATATGTATTACAAAGTACTGCTGAGGTAAAACAATATATTTCATGACATATACCTGTGATATTAAACCTGATTCTGATTCTAGTTATGAAAGACTGGCTCTCTCCACCTTTACTGTCCTTGCATTTAACTGGATTATATTTTTGTTGAACACCGTGAAAAAAGTTTTTGAAAGTTTTCCACTCTTCCTCAACTGTCCCACCATATAACCTGTAGCTCCAGTTACACAAGCCAGTTCCTCCATCATCTCATTCTAGTTTGGCATAAATCACTGGTTTAGATTGAACTTTTACACCCTTCATTTGTATGATAAATTCAGTCATACTGTAATCATTCTTTTCAAGAGGAATCTTCATTACAGGATTGATAATTACACAGGATCAGATCTATAAAAGCAATTTCTCTTGTTTATTCACTAACATACTGCCTCTAATATCTTAACCAATCTATGTGCAAGTTAATGTCTCTCATGACAACTGCCATTCCATTCTTACAATGTGTCAGATATTTTTGGTTTATTGACTGTGCTACTGCAATATTATTATTATTATATTATTATTCAGTGGTCTATAGGCAATATCCACCATAGATTTTTGTTCCTTTGCTATTCCTAGTCTCTACCCAGATGGACAAAACATTCTCCTCCTTACACCTTGTTTTATCTGTCAATATCACACTGATCTCATCTTTATTTAAGATTGCTGCACCACTTCCCTTAACTTCCCACCTATCCTTCTGATACTCTTGGATATTTAATTCCCAATCATTTCCACCCTGAGCCACATTTCTGAATCATACTCCTTTGTATTAATTTCTTTGGATTCAGATAAGGTGCCCTTACACTCATTGTCTTTTTAGAATCAAGTAACCGTTGTATGCTTTTGACTGTTTTGTACTCCACTCTGACTTTTCTCCTTCCTAACCTTACCTTTGGTCTCTGGATTGCATCCTTCCGCCCTTTCTGCCCGGCGTCCTATTGCTACCATATTAGTTTAAACCCTCCCCAGCAGCACAAGCAAACAATCCCAATAGAACATTCCATCTCAGACCTGCCAAGGTGTAATCATTTGGTTTGTATTTGTCCCACCTGCCACAGAACTGGCTCCAGTGCTCCAGGAATGTGAACACCCCCACCCCCCCCCACCGCACCACTGCTCAAGCCTTATATCCATCCTAACTATGCTGCTATTCCTACTAGCATGTGGCACAGATAGCAATCCAGAAATTATTAGTTTTGAGGTCCTTTTTTAATTTATCTCCCAGCTCCCTAAATTCAGCTTTTAGGACCTCCTGCTGCATATTTTCCTGTATCACTGCTACCTACATGCATCATGGCAACTGGTTGTTTGCCCTCACCTTCCAGAATACCGTGCAGATGCTCTGAGGTATCTTTGACTCTTACACCTGGGAAGCAACACACCATTTGGGAGTCCACAGAAACTCCTCTCTGTTCTACTTACCATGGCATCCCGTATCTATAGCCCTGTATTCTTTTTCCTGTCCTCTTGTGCAGCATGGCTACTCATGTTGCTATGATCCTGGCTACCTCAAACAAGAGCCCTTGTCGAGGATGGTTTGGACCCAAATGCTGGGGTTTCTGAAGTAAGGTTGGAGACATGATATTAAACTGAATCAGAGCACAAAACCAACGCCAGACAAAATCACCAGTAGGCTGACAATTGCGCACCAAACCGCAGTTCAGGTGTTTCTTAAATACTCGATTCTTGGTACCCAAAACATGATTACCAATTAGTGGAACCATCCTGAATCCCTAAAGGGGCTGCACCAGCTATCCATAGGACTGAATGTAGGACTGCCTTAGGGACTCCAGCTCCAGAAATTTCCCTCGGGGATTACTCCCGAAGCCTTCCCCATGACTGGGCATAGCCACAAGGCAGCAGAGGATTCAGATCAGAGATTTCCCTCTCTTAGGTGAGCTGCCAACCACGACTGACGAGCCCCATCTGCCCAAAGCGACTGGTTTTAAGGCACCAGTAACCCACCTTTCTCCTTCTCCTGTCAGCAGGAACATTTCCACTGGGCTAAGCCACATATGAAGGCCAGGAGCTGGACCTAGTTGTCAGAGGCTATTAGAGTACATTTGTACAAAAACTAAGTATATGTCATTCCTCCAATTAACCTTTATAACTTTGACTGTGTAGTTCAGCAGAATCCCAATTGGAAAGCAAAATGCTGTTCTCTCAGGCTGGACCTTAGAGTTCACACATTCATATAGCAATTCCTAAAAGCGGATAATTATAGTCTCACTATACTATATAGATTTTATGTAGTTTCCCGTCTCATCTTGCTCTGTGTATGTGTGTGCAACTGCTGGTAATGCAGCTCTGGCAATGTTCATTTATTTCATTTTTCTCAGCTGGTCCTTTGGGAATTGGAGCATTCTGCATCCACCATCCTACCTCATGCTTTTACCGTACAGCATGGACAATTCTTTTGAAATGAGAGTTTGAAGAGAGTTTGAAGCCATAAATATATTAATATGTACGATTTAACAATAATCACAAAATAGTCCTATTTTTTCCATCAGGTCCTTCCTTTGTTTTCCAACATTGTATGCGAGTTTTGCTCTTGCTAAATTACTTTGCAGAAGAAATAAATAATATTAAAAGAGAAATGTTTTGGTAACAGAAATTATTTGGATATATTCTCTATACCTGTTTTATTGCATTTTTGTGACCAATAATAACTTTATAATGGATGACAACCATCCACAATACTTTTAAATAATTTAAATACGTTTTAGAGGAGATTGTCAATATTGATAGAATTAAAAATGTTTTTTTTTATTTTAGACATCCAGTGACAACATTAATATTCCTCAGAATGACATTAGAATTGTAGACTACAATTCCTTTTACATTGTTCCACATGTCCTTGCATTCACTATTAATGTTACAGGCTCTGAGTGGTGTTATCGTATTCAAAATAGTTTTCTGCTAGGATCTAGTTGAGTCTAGAATTTGGATTGATGCTGTCTAATGTTATTTGAAGCCAGAAGATATTTGTCCTATCAATCAGAATCAGGTTTAATATCACTAGCGTGTCATGTATATCATGAAATTTGTTAACTGCAGCAGCAGTACAATACATGATAAATACTGAGGGGAAAAACTGAATTATGGTAATTATATATATATGTATTTTGAATAGTTAAATTAAATTAGTAGTGCAAAAACAGAAATGAAAAAGTAGTGAGGTAGCGTTCGTGGGTTCAAGGTCCACTTAGAAATCAAATGGGAGAGGGGAGGAAGCTGAGAGTTTGCGTTCAGGCTTCTGGACCTCTTTCCTGATGGTAACAATGAGAAGAAGGGCACGTCCTGGATGGTGGTGTCCTTGAAGATGTCTTGGATACTACGGAGTCCAGTACCTATGATGGAGCTGACTAATTTTACAACTCCCTGCAGCTTACTTCAATCCTGTGCAATAACCCACCACTCCCCCATACCAGATGCTGATGCAGCCAGTCAGAAGGCTCTCCACGGTACATCTGTAGAGGTTTTCGAGTGTTTTAGGTGACAAACAAAATCTCCTCAGACTCCTAATGAAATATGGCCACCGTCTTGCCTTCTTTATAGCTGCATCAATATGTTGGGACCAGGTTAGGTGCTCAGAGATGCTAGCTCACAGTAACTTGAAATCGCTCATGCTCTTCATCTGATCCGTCTATGAGGTTTGTGTTCCTTCATCCTTCCCTTTCCGAAGTCCATGATATTAAGTACAAGGTTGTTGCTGCAACACCGCTCAGCTAGTTGGTATATCTTGCTCCTGTATATCCTCTTCTCTCCATCTGGAATTCTGCCAGCAATGGTTGTATCAAATGAAATTAATTCAAAATCGCTTTTCAGGTTTAATGATAACTGTGACAAAACAGTGTTATTGATGTGCCTTTGATCAGGAGAAAATAAAGCAGCATCTTCTTGGACCCTGTGCAGAGAAGACCAGGAGACCATAAGTTATAGGAGCAGAATTAGGCCATTTGGCCCATCAAGTCTGTTCTGCCACTTCATCATGGCTGATCTACTTTTACTCTCAGCCCAATCTCCTGTCTTCCCCCCCCCCACACCCCCATATCCCTTCATACCCTAACCAATCAAGAATTAATCACCTTCTGCCTTAAATATACATAAAGGCTTGGCCTCCACACCAGATGTGGCAACGAATTCCACAGATTCACCACTCCATAGCTAAAGAAATTCTTCATCTCTGTTCTAAAAGGATGCCCCTCTATTTTGAGGCTGTGTCCTTTGGCCTTGGACACAAATACCATAAGAAATATCCTTTCCACATCACTCTGTCAAGGCCTTTCACCATTCAGTAGGTTTCAATGGGATCACCCAATATTCTTCTAAATTCGAGTGAATACAGCCATCAAACGTTCTTCATATGATAACCCATTTTATTCTGGAACCTTTTTTGGGTGAACCTTGTAGCTCTCTCCAGATTTAGCACATCCTTTCTAAGATAAGAAGTCCAAAACTGCTCACAATACTCCAAGTGAGGCCTCACCGGTGTGTTATGAAGTCTCAACATTACATCTTTGCTTTTATATTCTAGTCCTCTTGAAATAAATATTATCCCTGCATTTGCCTTCCTCACCACAGACTCAACCTACAAATTAACCTTTAGGGAATCCTGCACAAATGCCTTTGCACCTCAGATTTTTGTATTTTTTCTTCATTTAGAAATGATTAAACCCCTACATTTTTTCTACCAAAGTGCATGACCATACTCTTCACAACACTGTATTCCATCTGCCACTCCCTTGCCCACACTTCTAAACTGTCTAAGTCCTTCTGTAGCCTCCCTATTTCCTCAAAACTGCTTGCACCTACACCAACCTTGGTATTGTCTGCAAACTTTGCAACAAAGTCATCAATTCCATCATCCAGATCATTGGCATATAACTTAAGAATAATCATCCCCAACACAGACCCCTGTGGATCACCACTAGTCACCAGCAGTCCACCAGAAAAGGCTCCATTTATTTGCATCCTCTTCCTCCTGCCAATCAGCCACTGCTTTATCCATTCTAGCATCTTTCCTGTAATACCATGGGCTCATTAGTTGTTAAGCAGCCTCATGTGTGGCACCTTGCCAAAGGCCTTCTGAAAATCCAAATACACAACACCAACCAATTCTCCTTTGTCTATCCTGCTTGTTAGTTCTTCAAAGAATTCCAACAGATTTGTCAGGCAAGATTTTCCCCTGAGGACATGATGCTGACTACAACCTATTTTATCATGTGCCTCCATGCGCCACCAGTCCCCTAAATTCTCACTATTTTTTGCTCTATTACATGCCCTCTCTTTGCTTTTATGTTGGCTTTGACTTCTCTTGTGTCATCTTGCCTTTAGAATACTTCCTCCTCTTCAGCATGTATATGCCCTGTGTCTTCCGAATTGCTTCCAGAAATTCTAGCCATTGTTGCTCTGCGCACAGCTCTGCCAGTGTTCTTTTCCAATTAATTCTAGCCAACGCCTCTCTCATGCCTCTGTAATTCCCTTTACTCCACTGTAATACTGATGCATCTGACTGCATCAACTGGAAAGATGGACTGAAAAAAATGGCAGATGAAATTTAATGGATACAAGTCTGAAGTGTTGTACTTCAGTTGGACCAACCAGAATAGGTCTTACTCAGTGAACAGTAGGTTGCTGTGGAGTGTTGTGGAATGTATGGGAATACAGGTCCATAATTCGTTGAAAGTGGCGTGACCGGTAGATAGGGTCATAAAGAAAGCTTTTGGCATATTGGCCTTCATTAATCAATGCATTAAGTACAGGAGATGGGATGTTATGTTGAAGTTGTATAAGATGTTGGAGAGGCCTAATTTGGAGTACTGTAAGCAGTTTTGGTAACCTACCTACATGAAGCATGTAAATAAGGTTGAAAGAAAACAGAGAAAATTTATAAAGATGTGGCAGGGACTGGAGGACCTGAGTTATATAGAAAGATTGAATAGGTTAGGACTTTTTTCCTTGGAACATAGAAGATTGAGGGGAGATTTGATAGAGATATACAGAACTATTAGTATACCTAGATAAGGTAAATACAAGCAGGCTTTTTCCACTGAGGTTGGGACTACAACCAGAGGTCATGGGTTAAGGGTGAAAGGTGAAAAGTTCAAGGGGAACATGAGGGGAAACTTCTTCACTCAGAGGATTGGGGAGTGTGGAATGCGCTGCCTGCAGAAGTGGTGTATACGGGCTCAATTTCAATGTTTAAGGGAGTTTTGGGTATGAACATGGATGGTAGGAGTATGGAGGGCTATGGAGCGATTATAGCTTGATGGGAATATACAGTTTAAATGGTTTAGGCGTGGAGTGAATGGGCCGAAAGGCCTGTTTTTGTGCTGTACTTCTCTATGGGACTCAACATAATTAACATAATTTGAGGATATTGGAAGATAAGAGGTAGTATCTCAACAAAATCATATTCATCATTACATTTTTATTTACTTAGACATACAGCGTAGACAGGCCCTTCCAGCCCAATGAGCCGCGCTGCTCGGCAACTCACCTATTTAGCACTAGCCTAATTTACAATGACCAATTCACCTACTAACCAGCATGCCTTTGGGCTGTAGGAGGAAACAGCTGTAGCATGCAAATTCTTTACAGAATGCAACAGAATTGAACTCCAAGCTCCGGAACACCCCAAGCTGCACGAGTGCTGCTCTAACTGCTACGTTACCGTGGTGTCCAAATTAAGGGCCCTCAACATCCAGGACATGCTCTCTTCTCATTACTACCTTCACAGAGGTGGTACGGGAGCCTGAAGACCTTTACTCAAGCTTTTTTCCCTATGCCATCAGATTTCTGAATGGTCCATGAACTCATGATCATTATTTTCTTTTGCACTAAGTATTTGCTTTGTAATTTCTTTTATTTTATGGCTTTGCACTGTACTGCCACAAAACAACAAGCATCACCTCATATAACACAGTGAAAATGAAATTGATTCAAATATTTGGCATGGAATTATTATCTGATAAGGGGTGATTAGATTTCACAATTAACAAATTCCCATGAACGCATCATAACCTTTTGTCCCTTCCATGAATGCCATAAATTCCTGTTCTTTTGTCCCAAAAGTTTTCTTACTTGATATTGAAATCTAAAGAACAGCAATTAATAGCGCCATCATCCCAAAATTTGTGTGCATCATTGCAGAATTGGTTCCTTAAGGGTGTCGTAGCCAGGGGGATAATGGGGCAATGGGGAATAAGCTTCAAATACCTATTAAATGCTCCTAATGGCATGTATTTCCAATAGCCACTGACAACCAAGTCCAGCTCCTGGCTTTCCCATGTGGCTTAGCTATTCAGCCTGGTAGAACTGTTTCTACTGACAAGAGAAGGGGCAAAGATGGGTTACTGACAAGTCACTGCAGGCAGATGGGGCTCACCAGCTGCGGTTGGCAGCTCTTCTAAGAGAAGAGAAGCTCTGATCTCAAACCTCCACTGCCTTGTGGCTGGCTATACCCACCTAAGAGAACAGCTTCTGGAGCAAACCCTGAAGAAAATTCTGGAGTCCCTAAGTCAGTCAGTCCTATATTGAGTTCAACATTGACTGGCAACTCTTGCAACGCCATTGGTGCCAAACAGTATCAGTCTCTGCCATTCCTTTGGATTCATCAGCTGTGTGGAAAGGGCAACAGTTTTCTCTCCACTGCCTGGGTTGCGTACTGGCTTGTATATCAGCTTCGATGTAGACAGCTAGGATGTCACATCTGTGGTTGACCTTGACCAATGGAGACCTGGATTACAGAATGGAAAGCTGAACATTTTCCCTAACTGGGTAGATCAGCTGATATACAGAAAAGATAACTATCTTAAATACAATAAAGACTATTGTAATATACACATAATACTGGAGAAGCGTCGACTATACTTTTTTCCATAGATGTTGTCTGGCCTGCTGAGTTCCTCCAGCATTTTGTGTATGTTGCTCGGATTTCCAGCATCTGCAGATATTCTGTTGTTTGTAAGTATTGTAATATGTTTGCTGTAGATGAGCAATTATCCATTTATAATTCATTCTATTTTAATATATTCATACATTTGTGATATGAGACTGAGAAATTTGTAACAGTGCATAGATTACGATCAGTAAAGCTTTTAATGGCTGGGACCTTTACCTTGATTGGAACTCTGTCCTTTAAATATGAAAGTTCAAATTCAATTTTAACCAAACTTGCTGAACCGGAATTGCTGAAGGATGCATTATGGACTTCATATTGGCCTTTTGTACTCTCAGGATTGCCTGGGTTAATTTAAACTGGAAATTACTTTTAGCATTACGTCTTATGCTGGCATCAATTCAGAATGGGGCAAATGTACAAGTTCCTTCAATACAAACCTCTGGTTGTGTGTCTGATAGGAAATGCTCCTGTACTTTTTAGGTAGAGGTGTTTGATACTGGCATTTAGTAATGTGGGCATGGCATTTGTTAATTTTCTGGTTATTGCTTGTTAAAGGAGAACCAGTAAAAACCCCAGATGACACATTGATCTTGCATGATGTTCTCAACTCATCCGTTTTCAGATATCACAAGTGAAGCAGTTGCTCACATGCTGCAAACTCTGAAGGAAACTTTGCAGCTTTTCTTCTGTAAGGAGACAGAAGGCATGTTGAGTTGGATGTTGAGTTGAGTGTTTGCTGACTCCAAGACCAGCAGCAGCATCAAATGGCACCAACAATCATCGGCCTCCATGAGGTACTTCAGGATTTTAAAATTTTTGTTAAAGGTGTAATATAAGTGTTATAAGTGTTATTCACCTGGAACATTACATAAAATTACTTGTAGTGGAAGAAATAAAATGAAGCTAACCCATTACATTAGCATGTGTTAGGAAACTACCCCAGATATATATATTTAAGAGGAAGTCATTTTACAATGCATCTGTCACCAGGTTCAGAAATGACCCAAGTGCGGAGTGAAGCAGGTCGATAGCTCAGACTTTAATGCGAACAATGTTAAAGGAAAAAGAAATCAATAAGTGCTAGGCCAAACAGGGCCATTAACTAAAACACTCAAATGGAAAATGAAGCCTACACTGCGACTGAAAAGAACAACTAAGAATTAAACAAATACCGCTAGTCTTCAGAGTCAGTTGACTCAACAGTCCAATTTCTTAGGCAAGGCAGAACGCAGATAATGAAGCGTAGCTACGTCCAAGTCTCGGCAAATACTACAAAGGAATGAATGGAGTTAAATACTACCACAATGAAATACAATAAACTGACATGTGCATATTCACGAGTGCAATTGCCGAATCTGTGGTTATGCCATGGCCCCCCTCTTTAGGCGCAGCCCCTGAGGTGCCACAGACCTGTGTCTGCTGTAAGTCGGAATGAGGGACTTGTCCAACACATCCTTCAGTGATGCTGGTAGACAAGTGCCATGGTGTGCACTGCTAATATCAGAGCCAAAGACTTCCATGCAGTGACAGAAACAAGAGCTTATACAGAGGTAACTCGACCATGTGACACCATGAGACAAAACATTCTTAAAATGAGGGCCCTCCGATTGGAACTAATCCGGCATCTACTTCAAGAATAAAACTAATGCAGAATCTGAAATTTATCAAAATAAACTTAAGCTTAAACAGGAAGCACCAGGAAACCACATTACAAAGAGCGAGTCACTCCAGAAAAACACAAGAAACTCTAAAACCATCAATAATTGCTAAGCAGCAATTAACCAGTTCAGGTACTCTAAAATCCTCAGAGCCCAAATGCTCTCTGATGGCCTGCGCATGCCTGAAGAAGTCACTACAGGACACCCCTCTCTATAGCTGGCACCTGATGTCCCAGAAAGACTCAAAATTCCAGAGACCTGGGGAATTTGAGAGAGGGGCCTGGGAACCCCAACAGACTGAGAGACCGGGGAATCCTGAGGGTCTGAGAGCCAGAGAGCCTCAGGTTAGATCAAGAAACCTCAGGCAGGGCCGAGAGGGAGGCTTGGGAGTCCTTGAGATGGGGAGGACATTGAAAAACCCTAAACACCTTGAATAAGCCTTTAAATGATCAGTAAAAGTAAGCCCTGGAAACATAGAGAAAAGCCCTTGGGAAACCTTGGAACTATGAAACTTGAAACATAGAGAAGGAACCTTTTCAAATCTTGCTCAGTGTTTTATCTTTCACAATTTTTCCAGAGGCAATCAATTTTACAGATCAAGACAGCATAGTCAGGTTTCCTTCATCACTAAACTTGCTGGTTCTCTGTAGATCTGCTTAATTTACTACATGAAAGTTCAATTTTCCCAGTCTGCACCATGACTTTCATCAAGAAGTTAAAATACTTTTGATAGGGTTACTTTACTTGCGTATTCACACACTCCAGCCAGGGATCAGCTTTTGGAGTAGGACTCTTCCAGAATCTCCACTATTGACTTGAATGATGATTTGTTGAATCAATTGAAAAGCTTACTTGAAGTGCTCATTTGTTATGCAGATCTGAGTCATGGGACCACAATGCTGGGAACCTGGGTACTTGTGACTTGAAAAGCTTAAAATAGATACTGGAGAAACTCAATGTAGACTAGAGAAGCTCGGTATGTAGACTCAGGACTCTCGGAATGTAGAGTTAGGACATGCACTGAGAATAGAAAGCACCCTTTCCTCAAGCCACCAATGTCAAAACGTCACTGTTCAAACTTTGCTGGGTCCATTACTTGGCAAGATCTTTCTGTCACGCTGGAGACAGAAACAGTTTCTACTTAGGAATTCAACGGACCATGTTGCCTTGACGAATCACTCTGACCAATGAATCTCATGGCCAAGGGCCGCTGTCCTCTCTCTGCTGGGTCCATCTTTGCGTGGTTGAGAATTGCTGTCACCAGGCTCAGATATAGCCCAAGTGCGGATTCAGAGACACTGAAGCAGGTCGATAGCTTGCAGACTTTAATGCGAACAACGTTAAACAAAAAAGAAAACAATAAACGCTAGGCCAAACAGGGCTTTGACTAAAACACTCAAATGGAAAATGAAGCCTACATATCGACTGAAAAGAACAACTAAGAATTAAACAAATACCACTAGTCTTCAGAGTCAGTTGACTAGACAGTCCAATTTCTCAGGCAAGGCGGAATGCAGATAATGAAGTGTAGCTATGTCCAAGTCTCGACAAATACTACAATGGAATGAATGGAGCTAAATACTATCACAATGAAATATAATAAGCGGACACATGCATATTCACGAGAGCAATTGCCGAATCTGTTGCACTGCTGAATCCGTGGTTGTGATAGCATCAAGCACCAATGTAAAGGAATTCTGGTTGTTGTAACATGAGGATGAATGATCTTCAGTGGCAATTATCCATTGAACACAACGGCCTGAAAGTTCTGAAAATAGACCTCGAGCAGGGTGGGTGGGATCCTTCACGATGTTACAAGCCCTTTTCTGGATATATGACCTTGAAGGTAAGCAGGCTGGTGCCAGTAATGCTTTGGAGAGTTTTGGCTACCTGTTGTAGAGACCTCCTGTTCACCACAGTGCAGTTAGCATACCGTGCAGTGATGCAACATTTTAGGCTGCTCTCCATTGCACATCTGTGGCAGCATATGAGTATTGATGTGCATTCGAGTTATACCATGCATAAAATCTGCCATATTAAACTCACAAGTGGCTTCAAGTAGTAATATAATTAAAAGGTTATCAGAGTTTTGTACAAGTTAGAAAATAAAGGTAACAACATTTCTAGAGTGTTCTAATTAAAGTTAATTAACAGTAATTTGATGTATCAGGAACACGAACAGAATTATACAGTAAGAATCAAGAGAAAAGAAAAATTATGATTGTCCATCCATATTTAATTAAGTATGGTTCAGTGAGTAATCAGAGTTATAACTTTCTCAAGGGGCTCTGATGATATCATAAATCAGTTGAAAGAAACTCAACTGGTTTATGGTCATCTGAGCACTATAGTGAAATTACATCCTTTCAGTACCATTTTTTAAATAATACATACTGTAGCATCAGTAGATTGAAAACAGTGCTAATGACTGTTAAAAGTGCAGCTGAGATTACATTGATTATAAGATGTGAGAGGCTGTTGTGATATATAATGCTACATGATCCACAGTGGGATATAATAAAGGAACCCTTATAAAGGTTTTGTGAGTGTCACATGAAATAAATCAAAATATCTGTGTGACAATTATGAAGCATTTGAAAAATTGAAAAAAAACCAGTTTCATGGACATTTAGAGACAAGGGACAGTAGATGCTAGAAATCAATGCACAACGTACTGGAAGAACTCAGTACATTGGGTATCTGTGGAGAGAATTGGATGGTTGATATTCTTATTCAAAACCCTCATCAGGACTGGCACCTGTTACTTAGATATTTAGTTTATGGGTACAGGCCCTTACCGGGTTGTAAAAGCCCGCATACATATGAATGAATGAATGTTTTTGGAACTTGACCCCATAACTTACAGGCAAGTATATTACCACTAACTCAGGACTAACACTAACAACCTGTGAGCATTTGAAGGAAGAAATTCTCTGCAAAAGGAGCTGGAGTTGTTTTGAATGAATTGGCATTTGCAGCAAGTGCGGGCTTGGAAGCTAGCCGGTAGAGTATTAGAATAATGAAGTGGCTATTGCATTGACAGGACGTTTAGTAATTGTGTGAGGGAATAAGCACATTTTGCTCATATTCTGGCTTCATCTGAATTCAGGATCATGCTAGAATGGAGTATAAGCCTTCTGCATCAAAGCCAAGTGCGGAACCATCAAGCCAAGATGATAAAAATTTAGAATTGTGTTCTGAACTTTGCCATGTAAACGATAACAGATTAAACAGAACATTCAGCTCTAAACAAAATGTTGACATAGCTGGCCATTACAATTATTCACAGTTCATATGTGCCTCGTCCAATTTATTTTCAATCAGCATAACCTTCTATGCCATTCCCAGTCATCCTTATCCAGTTCAGCCTCCCCGAGTGTCATTATGACGCATACTTCAATTAAATCCCATTACTGCATGTCTTTGTGTGTCTGTCAGTGTGTATGTCTTACTGTATGTCAATGTCTTTGCCACTGAATAGTTAGAATGTGAAACATTCACTTTCTAACTCTTCAGTGGCAAAATCATTGTTCCTGAATTACTTATTAGTTTATTGGAGACATCCTTATACAGTATTTATACAAGAATATTTGTATCCTAGAGAATGGAAACCTAAAATCAGCATCTCCCCCATTAAAGCATTTCCTGATTTTGAAAACCACTATCTATAGCCTCCATTTCTTTTTTCTCGAGAAATGAGGCCATCAGTTCAGTCTTTGCTGAGAAGTAGACTGGATCACTTATTGCATGTAGGACCCATCACTTGTGGTTTTCATTGGTATTACCATGAATTAGACAAATTCCAAAACGAGTGGGCAAGCTACTCTAGAAGGTTACAAGTCAGACTGAAATTCAAAGATTGCCCTCTAAAAGTTTTGTTATTAGTTCAGATCAAATCCAGTCCAAGAAAATATTATGGTAGTTTAATGAGGTTGATATGGTATATCACTGTTAACCTTTGCAGGAAATGGTAATGCAAATAGCTTTGCTGTTACTGCAATTCATTTGTGGTAATATGAGGTGGCATTCTTCTTCTGGTAATATTCAGAACTAAGTGATTTCTTTAAATTAAAAATTAATCCAGGTAAAAGTATTTTACTGTCCTATATTGGCTTTCATCCCAGCTTCTACTTGTCCTTGAGACCAGCATAGAATAATAAATCACCTATTACAGCAAATTGCACAACTCTTTACAAGAGTGCTGTCCTTACTTGCCTTTGTTCTCCAAGCTAATTAACAACATTATCAAAATCACTAGGCAATGAGGCTTCAAACACCTCGCATAATATGTGCTGCAATTTATTTAACAAAATAATTCCCTCATAGAGTTGTATAGCGCAGAATTGAATGCTTCAGTCATCACATCTATGCCAACATTTTAGTCCATCCGTGATAATCCCATCAGCTCATATTATGTCCACATCCTTCTGTGCCTTGCCTACTGAGTCGATCTAAAAGTTTCCTAAACATGGTAATTGTGTCTGACTCCTCTGGCAGACAGTTCTAGACATCAATCATTCTTTATGTAAGAAGCTTTCGCCACAAACCCCCTTTAAAATTCCTTCCTCACCTCATCTTTTGCTTTTAATAGCATTATCATGGAAAATATTCTATTTATCCTACTTCAATTTTGTCACCCCTCAGCTTCCTTCACTCCATTCAAAACAACCTCTTCAGCCTATCCAATATCTCTACATAACTAACATTCTTCAGTCCAGGAAATCTCCTGGTGAATCTCTTCTGCATTCTCTCCAATGCAACCACATCCATCCTATATTTTGCCAATTAAACCTGTACACAAAATTCAAGAGCCGTCTCAATGGTATTTGTAACATAACATCCCAACTTCTATATTCCTTACCTCAAATTATAAAACAAATTATTGTCATATGCCTTCATCATAGCCCTATCCACATTTCAGGGAAATATAGACTTGAAATTCTTCTGTGTATCAACGTGACTTATTCCTTTACCATTTACTATATATGTCCTGACCCTGTCTGAGTTCTAAAAATGCAAGATCTTCATCTTGTCGGAATTAAATTCCATCTGCCCAACTTTCCATCTGTTCTATATTCTGCCTTCCTTTAAAAGACTAGTAAATAATGTACAGAAACTCCATTATAATCAACTGAATTTTGACAGCAACTCAACGAAATTCTGTTGGCTTCCTTTTTTAATGCTTTGTCTAAATTTAATATGCTTGTACACAGTGAGGAGATTCCAAGGATTGTGATATTTGCTTGAGATAACAATAAGAAGAGGAATAAATCTATTCCATATTATAAATAGGCATTTTTGTATAATAAAACCTCTTCATATTATTAGACAACATTTCTGGAAGAACACTATCACTATCATGATGGATATCTCAAGAATCCATAAAAACAACTTTATAAAAATATATGTAAAGCAGTAAACTTCACACTTACCATTGTTGACCATTCTGGGACATTAGCCATGGAACATGAACATGCAAGATTGATACTTATGTATAAATTGATTTATTTCAAAATATGATTGTATTATTTTCTTCTATAGGAGTCACGAAGTTACTTAACAGTCTTCCTCTGCTGACGTACTGCATTTACATTCAATATTCACAGAACATAGAACAATATAGCACAGTGCAGGCACTTTGGCCCATGATATTGTGCCAATCTTTTAACCTACTGAAGATCATTACAACCTTTCCCTCCTGCATAACCCTCCATTTTACTTTCATCTGTGCACCTGTCTAAGAGTCTGTTAAATGTCCATAATGTATCGGCTTCTACAACTACCTCAGGCACTTTCCATGCACTTACCACTCTCTGTGTAAAAAATCTACTTCTGACATACCCCCCTACACTTTCATTCACTATGAGAGCAACAGATTCTGCATGCCGACTCCATTTGGATGACTGAATATGTCTGAGAATCAAGAACCTTTTGAAGATCTCCATGATTGCTTTGCACAGGGGCATCAGGGAGTCAAAGAGAAGTTCTATGCTTCTTCAAACTGCATATTTCCTCTTTAGCTCCTCAACATTTTCTGGGGTCAGCAATTATATATTCATTTTCCAAGTATCTTGGCCAGCCTTCTGGTCCATGGTGTGAGCGACAACTTGATCGCGAGTGTCGTAGACACAAAGTGGAAGCTGATCCAGAATTGGACTGAACCATACTATGATCTGACGTGTGATGCTTCACCTGCAGGGTTGCTGTGGCTTTCGTATACAGTAGTTTGGTGTCTTTTATTGCTTCTGTCAGGAACATGGAGGTGTCGTTTGCAATGAGGAGACACTCATCAACCATCTCGTGCTTTCCATAGTTTTGTAGGATTAAGGTCAAAATCACACTACTGCATACAATAGGTTCAGTAGGTACATTTAATGCCAGAGAAACATTATACATCCTGAAATTCTTTTTCTTCGCAAACATCCACAAAAACAGAGGAGTGCCTCAAAGAATGAATAACAGTTAAATGTTGGAACCCCAATTACTACAGCCTAAGTGGACCAACGTGCTGAATTCCAGAGGTAAGGTGAAAATTTCTCTCCATGATATCAAGCCAACATTTAACTAAGTGTGGTTCCAACGAGCTCTGATAAAACTGAAGACATCAGGCATCAATAGAAAGACATTTCTGTAGGTAGAGCCACAACTCACAAAAAAAGATAGTTAGTGGAGCTAACTCCCTGCACCACCATATCTTACTGTAGGAGTTCATCAGGGCAGGGTCATAGGTCCATCCATCTTCAGCTGTTTCATTGATGACCTTGCTTCCATTATTTGGACAAAAGTGAGTATGTTCATTGATGATAATACAATGACAAGGTCTAATCTCTCTATCTAAAGAAAGATATCATTTTAATAGAGGGAGTACAACAATGTTCAGTAGTATAATTCCAGGGATACTGGATTTATTGTGTGAGGAAAGGTAGAGCACATTAGGCAGATACTCTCTTTAGTTCTGAAGAATGAGTAGCGAACTTACTGAAATGTAGAAAAGTTCTTGCAAGGGTTGACCTGTACTTGTTTTTTTTACCAGGGAGGGGGTGGCATATCAAGCAGCAGAGCTACAAAGCAGATTTTTGTATGGATTTTTGTATAGTAGGGGAATTAAGGGTTATGGGGAAAAGGCAGGTAGATGGAGATGAGTCCATGGCCAGATCAGCTGTAATCTTATGGAATGGTGGAGCAGGCTCGACAGGCCAGATGGCCTACTCCTGCTCCTATTTCTATGCTCTTATGTTAATCTCAAAATAAGAGATTGGCCATTCTATACCGTGATGAGGAGAAACTTCTTTAACAAAATCTACTGATAAAGATCAACAGGTATATTGATATTAAGCAAATTGAGGAACATGTGGTCAGTGCTATAAAATGATGTTGAGGTAGAAAATCAGCAACAGTCTCTTTGGGTGGCAGAGTGGGTATGAAGGAAAAATGGCTTCTGTTTCTTATGGTCTTCTTGCACTAGAACAGTGGCAAAATAATCAAGTGTTCCAAAGTCTGTTGGACCACATTGGTTTTAAGGAACACAGGAAATCATTCAGAATCAATGGAAGAAAATAAACAGTCAAGATTTGGGCCAAGACCCTTCATTAGGACCCTTCATGACCCTGTGTTAATATTTGCCAATCAGCACCTTCTAAATAATAATCTGCATTCTGTTTTTCACAATAAAACATTTTCACATTTATCCATATTATATGATATCTGTCATCTGCCTTAACATATACTCTGTAAATGGTGGAAAGGCTTTGGGCATTCAGAGGTGAGTCACTCATTTATGAAGGATCTAATGTCAAGACTGTATAAGGACTTCTGAAGGGTCTTACCCCCAAACGTGACCACTTATTCCCATCCATAGATGCTACCTGACCTGCTGGGTTTCACTAGCATCTTTAGATTAGATTAGATTAGATTATGAGGACACTCAGTCCTCGTTTATTGTCATTTAGAAATGCATGCATGAAAAAATGATGCAATGTTCCTCTAGTATGATATCACAGAAACACAAGACAGACCAAGACTAAAACTGACAAAAACCACATAATTATAACATATAGTTACAACAGTGCAAAACAATACCGTAATTTGATAAGAGCAGACCATGGGCATGGTAAAAAAAAGTCTCAAAGTCCCAATAACCCTAACATCTCACGCAGACGGTAGAAGGAAGAAACTCTCCCTGCCATGAGCTTCTAGCGCAGCAAACTTGCTGATTCAGCATCCTGGAAGCACCCGACCACAGTCCGATTCTGAGTCCATCTGAAAACTTTGAGCCTCCGACCAGCCCTCCGACACCAAGCACCGAGCACTGAGCACCATCTCTGCCAAGCGCTTCGACCCTGTCCCCGGCCGTCAAGCAACAGGCAAAGCCGAGGATTTGGGACCTTCCCCTCTGGAGATTTGGGATCACACAGTAGCGGCGGCAGTGAAGCTTGCATTTCAGAAATTTCACCAGATGTTCCTCCATGCTCTCACATCTGCCTCCATCAAATCAGAATTGTGCACGGCATCCTACTTGGCAAATTACAGATATTCATTACTGGAGAGGCCGCGCGCGCTGCGTTGCGCCGCTGTCTTCTCCTCCTCCTCTTGAATATGTTGTATATGTTGTTCAAGATTTCCAGCATCTGCAGGTGCGGAAGCTCTTAAAGGCAGAAGATGGATTTGCAATTTGCATAGTTTTATTTGAAAATCCAGATAAATGGATTCCTATTATGAATTATATTTCAATGCTACTCATGTCCTTTCTCTGTTTATTCAATATGCTCTCATTTAATCATCCAAATAAACATTGTTCATGTGACCTTAAACACTGAATTTTTCCTGGCCATTCTTCATAGAAGGCAGTCCAATTCTGCGTTCACCTCATGATCACGTTTACCTTTTTTAAACAGAGTTGGAATCTATTTCCGGTTCTTCTAGATGTCCAACGTAATAGACATTCAAGTGAAGTTTTTATTGCTGTCTGGTTGTCCAAAATGCTAATATATTCAAGGTCTCCCACTGCAATGAGAACTGGATGTCAGCCACTCAATTCTCTTTCAGAATAAGGTTAAAGAAGACGCTAATAAAACATTTCAATTTATATCCATTTTATAAATGAGTCACAAAAAAACAGAATATGGTACAGCTCTGTCCTGAATACTAAATGTTCATTTTCAATGATTAATTGTATTGCAGTTTGTACTTTTTTGATGTATGAACAACCGACCTTCATAACTTTTGGCTACATCAAAACAAAATATATCCTTCCTAATTCTACATCTGATATGAATGTCAGCTTCATGATCATCCACAAATATCACCAGCAAATTTAAGGTTAATAACCATTCTAATACCTACAAGCATCCTTAAACCACTAAAACTATCAAATCTCATTTTACAATTAGACAATAAGATGGTTTCCATATGTGCAGATAGATCTGGGATGATCACACATTCCTTCTAATAATTTACTGTTATGTAATATATGTTTGTAGATACCTGGTGGATGAATGTAACTTCTTTAGATCTTATAGATATATTCATCCAGATGTAAATATTTTAACAGACTTCAGAAGGAAAAGCAACTATTCAATGTTGATGTTCAAAGTATCGGAGGTTTTTTGAAATGAGGTTTCCACAACCAGTAAAAAATGTATGTGTCAGATTTATCTGGTGGACTGTGAAATTAGTAATCACTTATCTCATGGTTTTGTCACTGCAATGTAAAGTGTTTGATGCAGGATGTTCACAAAATTTTCTCGGAAAATTTTTACGTTTTGGAACAATGGTGGTCAGCTAAGTTCAGACCACAGGAGTTGTCTATTACAATGCCAACTTTTGCAGAGTTAATGTTTTAAAATTAAGTGGAAATTCATTATAGATTTATTACATTAAATGTAATCTATAATATAGTCAGACAATTTTTAAAAACCTTGGTTGCTGTAGAACTATACCTGGTTTGTATTTTGGGAAGTCATATTGGGATAGAATATAACAGCAAAGGAATGTGGAAGAACAGAGGAAACTTTTGAATTCTAACCCATTGTTCCCTAAATGTGGAAACATTGGTGGTGAGGAAGTCATATAGCATACTCGCCTTTATTGTTCAGGGCAGAGAATACGAAAGAAGGGGCAGTATGTTGCAATTCACAAAATGCTGTCCTGATGAAGGGTATAGAGCAGAAATGTCAACTGTTTATTTTTTTCCATAGATGCTGCCTGGGCTTCTGAGTTTCTCCAGCATTTTGTGTATGTTGCTTGGATTTCCAGCGCCTGCAGGTTTTCTCGTGCTTGTACATTATGTTGCAACTTTACAAAATACTGGTTTAGAGTAATGTAATTGGTGGAAACATACGGAATTCACAATGACCTTGGCTTGGGGTTCACTTTAAGAGGCTGGTCCGAAGTGATGAGGAATTATGTAAGGGACTTTGACCGCGCTTTGCGTTCAGTTTTTGGTATCAATAAATGAGTTGCTATGGTTTTTCTTAAACAGAAACACCTCTGCCATTTTATTTGTGAAAACCTACACAGGTAAGACTTGTGTAGGTGATGTGTGCAGTTCTAGGAGCCACATTATAAGAAGGCAGTAATTGCACTGATGAAATTACAGAGATCATTCACCTGGATGTTGTCTTGATTGCAGGACTTTAGTAATGGGGAGAGATTGGATAGGTTCAACTTGTTTTCCCTAAATGAACAAGGCTAAATTATCAGAGTAGATAATCAAATATTTTTCCAGTAGTAGTTGTATCAAAAACAAGAGAGCAATCATTTAATGTGAGAGGCAGAGGCTCCACAGACTATTTGAGAGGAAAGAATATTTTCAATACAAAAAGTTGTTGGTATCTGGAACTCATTGTCAGTGGTGGAGTCACTGTGTTAAGAGGCATTGGGACAGTCACTTAAATAGGCAAGGCATAGAAGGATGCGTGATTAATGTGGGCAAAAGTCAGTCATAAAACACAGAAAGAGCCCCTGTTGTCCAACTCATCCATGCCTATTTAAGCTAATCACACTTGCCCACATTTGAGCATTTTCTCTTTAAATGTTTCTTATCCATACAACTGTCCAAGTGTGTTTCAAACATTAGTATACCCTCCTTTACTAGTTCTTCTGCAACCTCATTCCAGACATGTATCACCTACAGTGTGAAAAAGTTGTTTGATGTATCAGAGCTGATCAGTATGCAGGCAGCTAATCCAATCTTCTGACTGGCTTTGATACTGAAGAGAAAAGTTCATATTAGGGGTTTACAGTTCTTTAAATTTTTCGTATTTTTATTATTTATTGATCTTTTGAATCACACTTTTTAAAATATTTGTATTAATTTACTCTGATTTTGATGTCTGATTATCAGTCATTTAAAAAGAGTTTAAAAGGCTTTGGCAGAATTAAGCTGCAGGGAAGTGTGCTGGCTTTCATACTGAAGCAAGGCCCAATCTGTCGTGGTCCCAACTGAACAGCAGCAGGCATCCAAGTCTGGCACTCCAGTTCTCCAGTGGTTAGTTGCACCTTTAAGACTCAGACTGCCAATTATTGCCTGCCACAGTCCTTCATAGAAAGTCTGTACTTAAAGGCCTCATGCTGCACATTCAGTGCTCAATAGTTGGAAATCCATTTCTAGCACCACTGTTCGTGATTTCACCCTTGGGTCGGGGTCGGGGTCGGGGTCGGAGTCGGAGTCGTGCACTTGGGTTCACCACCATCCATAGCTCTTGTGTTACACAATCTAGTCTCTCAGGGAGATTTTAAAATAAATTCCTTATCATTGAAAGTTTGTAGAACTTGTTATTCATCTCAGACCAGCAATCTAGTAAAACATATTGACTGAGTACATTTTCATTGCCCTTGATAGAGTTCAGTATCTTGATTCTATGACATCCTAAATAAGCAAAGTCTTGTAATGTGAAGTTATTGCTCCGAATTGCATATTTGCAGAATAGTGACAAATACCATAGAAACGTAGGCAAGAAGGAAAGCGCACAACATGAAAACATCAATCAGCAGTGAGTGCTGAGCAATAGTTACAAATTAAAACATAGTCAAACCAATAACATTAGTCCAGGTTTTTTAATGGCACTTTTGCTGAAAATTCTAGAAGATTTGGGACATAGTAAAGACTTCAAAATCACAAGAAAATTCTGAACTTAACAGTGCAACACCATAGTTAATTTGAAAATCCCTGGACAACTTCTATTGATCTGAAGGGAACTATCGTGTAATTCTGCTCTTGCTCCTGCAGAAGATTAAAAAGTTAATGCGTCGTCATTGAAACTTCAGTGAGAGTAAATGCCAATATGGGAATGTTTTCCCTATCAGCCAGAGAAAGGCAACTGATAAACTATTGCTCTAAAGAGGCCATATTGTTGAGAATCCCAGTGTTCTTCTGGGTAGCAAAGATCAGGATTCTGGCTCAGTAGAAAATCCTGCTGTTTTCTACTGCATGTCGGAGTCCAACTTACTTGCACAAATAAGGTAGAGAATAATCAGGGCTGTATTTCAGACAAATAGTTTTGATGCAAGATCACAGCTCAAAATGTCAACTGTTTATTCCTCTCCATAGATGCTACCTGACCTGCTGAGTTCCTCCAGCATATTCTGCGTGTTACTCTGGATTTCCAGCATCTGAAGTATCTCTTGTGTTTCTGTATTTAAGATGCGCGGCATGGCATTGGACATTTATTGAGTCCAAATGTCTCCACTGCAGAGACTGAACAATTATACCCTCAAATAATCTGAGCTCCATATGAAACAAAATGAGAAAAATAATTTATTAAATTGTTTCCTGTAATGTAAGAACATAAAAGCATTAGAAAGAGTAAAGGCATCCGTTAGTCTTGCAAGACCATGGATCTGCGTCTGGAAAGTCTTCACTCTCCAGAGTGCAGGCCTGGGCAAGGTTGTATAGAAGACTAGCAGTTGCCCATGCTGCAAGTCTTCCCTCTCCACGACACCAATGTTGTCCAAGGGAAGGGCATTAGGACCCATACAGCTTGGCACCAGTGTCATCGTAGAGCAATATATGATTAAGTGCCTTGCTCAAGGACACAACACGTTGCCTTGGCTGGGGCTCGAACTCACGACCTTCAGGTCGCTAGTCCAATGCCTTAACTACTTGGCCACGTGAAAGAGAAACAGGGATATCTGGCATGCTATGTTAGCGCTATCATTCAAAGTTTTTAAATTTCAAAGAACATTATTATCGAACTATGTATACATTATGCAACCTTGAAATTTGTCTCCTTACAGGCAGTCACAAAAGGGAAAAACACTAAGGGATTCCATTAAAAAAGATTGCTAAATACCCAAAGTACAGAAGAAAATGCAAAAATGAAAGCAACCAAATAGTATTCAAACTGAAGTCCACAAAGAGAGTCCATCCACAAACCCTTAGTTCAACACAGAGCCGAGTGGTTGTCGAGACGCTTAACTCAAATAATACACTTCGAGGCCTGCACCCCGCCACCTCATTTCAGCCATTCAGCCTGTACCCAACCTTTTTGATTCAGCCCAGCGCTTAAACCGATCAAGCCTTGGTTCTTCCTCACTCCTAGCAATGGGCCAAAGGGAAGTTACAGACTATTGTTTGTGATGATCGTTTACCAGAAAAAAGAGTGATTAAACAAAGCATTTAGTTGTTTTCTTTGTTTCATTGGTCACCAGCTAGAAGTCACTGAGATTCATTCACTCGTGCCATCTTAAATTTCATTCAATAATATTTTGGCGAGCGTCCGGTCCATGATGACAAAGAGAAGAGCTCATTTATCTCAGTTGCTGGTTTTATTGTGATGAGCGCAATAACAGACAATGCGCCATTGCTTAGTGAGAACCAACCCAGTCACATACAGACAGTAGAGGTGATTATTACACACCCTGGTTACAGACAGGCTAACCCACAAACACACAAGGAAACAACTGTATAACCCCAGCAAAATGAAACAATAGATGAACTTGAACATCTCACCATTGTTCTTGCATTTTAAAGCAAGTAAAATAAGTAGAGCTGGTTGCTAGGAATGCTGGGGCAGGCTGTTGATCACACCCCCAGAAACCACACTGCCCCCACCTGAGGGGTCAGCTAACTCTGGCAACCCCAAGGTCCACAACCAAGTCCAAAAATTCTGATAGTGGTCAGTGCCGCTGCCTGGGTTGCTGGGGTGGGGTGGGGGGGTTGTCTGAGGCAAGAGACAGGGCATCCAGTGTGTCATTACTTCCTTCAGCCTCGCTGGGTTCGTGGTGACCAGGGGACGATACACTACCAGCTGGTCCTGGTGCAGCACAACTGCCTTATGCCACTTAGGCAACCGCACCCGGCGTACCACATTGGAGGTGCAGACGAGCACCTCTTCCTGCCCATTCCAGTGGCTTCCAAGCCTGGGGGATAGTCCCGTCTTCCTGGTGGGGCAGTAAACCCATAATGCTGCATTGGCGCCTTAGACTGGTGGCCTGGCTCCTTCTGGGAGGTGCAAGCATCAAACAGCTCCACACCCTGCCTACACCCAGGCCAATAGACGTGTTTGCGCGGCTTGCCCAAAATGGCCAGCCCCCACCAGTACTGTGGTGCAGAGACCACCGTACGGAGAACCACCAGCTCCAGGAGATGTCTGTCACTGTTGGAATACTGCCACCACTGAAATAGCAACCCGTAACGCAGCACTGAGAGTATAGGTTTTCATCTGTGGACCTCTGCCCACTCTGGCCGTCATCCCCCGCTCAGCTATCCCCTCACCCAAGCCAGCACAGGATCACTCTCTGGCTCACTGCGCACCCTCTGGAGGTCATTGGTGCGGGGGGGGGGGTCTACCTTGCCACTGGTCACCACCTGAAGTGGCACCACTGCTGCTTGGCTCTCCTTCCACTGTGTTGTATTAGACCACTGCGAGGCATGCTGCACTGTGGTGGGCTACAGTGGGACCGGTGGGCTACTGTGAGACTAGTGGTTGTTGCTGCTGTGCCTCGCTGGTCCACTACCTAGAGGTGCCCTGTCAGAGAGCCACAGCTTCAGCGCCAAGGTAGAGTGTTGCCCCTGGCACATCCACTCGTGCCTCCCAGTGGGACAGCAGGTCCAGGCCAATGATGCAGGAGTCCCGGATGTCGCTAGCTACACCTCGTGCTCCACTGTGTTTTACTCTCACTGTGATGTGCAGCCACCTCTTCCCTCTATTCACTGCACAGTCGCCGGAGAGCATAGCCAGCTGAACCATTGTCATTGTCCACCCAGATGGATGATGGTGCTGGTTGACACCGTGTCCACCACGCCGTCCATGTATAAGCCTTGCTCTTCACACAACTGGTCCAGCCGGAGAAGCAATAATGAAGGGATTCTGCTGGAACTCTTGGGCAGTGCCACCTGCTCGACGTTTCCTGAAGGCTGTTCTGTGGCATGCGGCAGGCCGGCGTGGCACCGGTTCGACCTTGCGGCATGCAGGGTGACACTGGAATGCTTTGGGGAACTAAAGTTGCTTCTGCCCTCTCCGGCTCTGTCCGCACCTCAGCCAGTGATGATGGTGATGTCAGGTGAACGTGCTGCCGGAGGCACTCCAGCATCAGAGCTTTTACAAAAGCATGGAGGGCAAGCTCTTCCTGGGTTGTGGGAGGGAACTGGGGGCAGCCATGCCGCGCACAGTGGTGGATTCCCGCTGTGAACACCCACAGGCTTTCTCACACACAGTTCTGCCCGCTGCCAAGTTCTTCCTTCATTGTTTCCTCCAGTGGCCTCTGTCCAAAACGCCACTCCAGCGCGACTTCGAGGTCCCTGTAGGTACACTGCTCAGCTGTTGTTAGGTTGAGGAGGGCCCACAGGGCATCTCCCTCTAGTGCCAGGGCAAGGGGCACTGCTGTCTTGCTGAGGCTCCACCTGTTGTGCCATGCAGCAAGTCTGACTTGCGCCAGGTAAGGCTCCAGGCAGCTGATACCATTGTATCTGGGGAGCTTCAGGGTGGACCTTGTGGCATAAATTACTGGGGCCCGTTGGTCCTCCTCTTTCTAGGCAGCATTGGTGGTGTCTGTTGCGTTGTCTGTCCTGGGTTTGCTCCGCTGTGTCCACCGGATTGGGGAACTTGGGTACACTTGCCTCATCAGGATTCCCTGGGAAGGTAAAATGTTCAGTTCCTAAGTTGTGTCTCCAGGTGGTTGTCCCGTCTTTGGGAGCATAGCCCAAGGATGAGGGGAAAGCATATGGGTTGGTGCCTTGACTTACTCCCTGAGTCTTAAGTCCGACATCAAAGCTCTTCTATCTTGCCGTCAGTTTCTAGTCCCACTCCTGACGCCAATGTGGTGAGCATTCAGTCCATAACGACAAAGAGAAGAGCTCATTTATCTCAACTGCTGGTTTTATTGCAACAAGCACAATAACAGACAGAGCGCCATCGCTCAGTGAGAACCAACCCAGTCATGTACAGAGAGGAGAGGTGATTATCACACACCCCAGTCACAGTCAGCGTGATCCACAAACACACAAGTGAATATCTGTATAACCCGAGCTAAAATGTAACTATAAATGAATTTTAACATCTAACCATTGTTCTTGTATTTTAAAACAAGAACAATAAGTAGTGTTGGCCGCTAGGAATGCTGGGGTGAGCTGTTGACCGACCACACCCCTGGAGCACCACAATATCATAGTTCATCTTTTACCTCAACACCATATTTTTTGGGAAAAGGATCATGAAACATTTAATTTCTACAAAATTCATTGGCTGAGATTTAGGAATTTAGATACTGTAAATCAACAGAAAGTGACAGGATATGAAATCTAACCAAATCAGAACGAGGCAGAAATGCAGACAAAGGTGTACACACACAAAGATCTTTTAAAAATGCATTATGTTATTTTTTTTAAACAAAGCTGTTGATGATTAATTGTAGGGTATGGCAGGTGATTTTCTCCAGCAAAAGTAGCTTAAGGAAATATTTCAGTGTCCTTGCAAGTAGTTGCAACTGATACTTTGCTGAGTCACTGGCTCCTTTGTTTTCATTAGAAGTTTTTTTTAAAACCCACCCTTCCTTTAATTTTGAAAGTACTTTCAGTTGTTTTCTCCAGCAGCTGTTAATATACTTGGGAATCATCTGTTCAAAAATATTGATTGAAATTATAGTTTGTGTCTACTTGTAAACACACATTGGAAGTACAAGAGTAATTGTTTGCATGATTAACTGGAAGCTCCCTCCATTCCACATACTGTAGACTGATAGAAGTGCACAGCAATGGTTTGAAATACAAAACTGACGACAAGTAAAACTCTATGTTTCCATTTATGACTACGTAACAGTAAGTCCGTGGTTGGTGCTGGCATTATTATTATGGAATGAATCCAACAGCAACTTCTGTAGTTTGCACATGCACAATTAAACACTGAAATCCAGAAGCTGTTGACTGTTTGTCTGTCCTGCCACAAGAAAGGAAATGGTGATTTATCACTAAGCTGGCATTGAAAACTACATTAATGGGCATTAAGTTGCAACATTTGCCTATTAAACAAGGCAGAGAAATTTAGGACTCGTGTATATGAGTCTTTTTTAAATCAGAATAACAACGTGATTCTTAATGTGGATCTCAGTTCTTCAGAATTTCATTATTGTTAGTGTTTATTTATATATATATGTATATAATGTTTCATATATAGTATATAAGTAATATATATAATGTTTCATTCCCTCTGCTTATCTCGTCTCGCTTTCTTCAATACATTTTATAATGAATGCTCCAAACACAAAAAATGCTCGAGGATCACAGCAGGTCATGTGTTGGTACTGGGTTTGCTGACTTTGAAGTTCTAAACTCAAACAAACACCTTAAACCCTATCAGATTAAAATAGCCATGAGTACTCTCATTAAAGGGAGATTATACTGTTACTACCCAATTTTCAAAGAGTGGTTTACTTTGCTTCACGGCAAGTTTAGCTGCCAATACTTAATATTCGAGTGGCAGGTCCCCTCTCACTACCAAGAAGATACTTCCAGCTAACAAAGTAGTTTAAAATACTGATATAGGTCTCTATTATGGACTGAGAGTGGGAAGGGAGCAGGGAGAGGGGTGTCATGTTTGGGAAAAGGGAAGGGAAAGAGGAGAGAGTGGAAAGCACCAGAGAGAAATTCTGTAATGATCAGTAAATGTTTGGAATCAAATGACCTTGCCTGATGTCTTGGGGCTGGGTGCTGACTGTGCCTGCGCACGCCCCACTCCTGGCACTCCTTATCCGCCACCTGTCCCACATCCCTCCCATGGTGCTCCACCCTTGCCATTCCCAACATCCTTTGTTCCCACCAGATGTACAAACTCACTCTTTGCTTCAGGTTGACAAATACAGTACTGTGCAAAAGTCTTTGGCACCTATATACATCTTGGGTGCCCAAGACTTTTGCACAGTACTACCCTTTTAACACAAACAGTTTAAAAGCATAGACATAGAGCTTAGCTAACTACCATTCATGCTGTAAAGCTAACTTATGAGTACATTAACTTCTCAACTGTAAACACATTAGCTAGTGATATATTAAATGGTTCTACAAGCATCCTTGAACTAGACAACTTAAGAATCGGCTTGTCTGTTTGAAACAACCCAAATTAAATAACCCATTGTCTTACATTCTTCTCTTGAGAAATAATAAAGCAGGTACTGTGACCCTTCACAGACAGTGCATCTTCAAAATTCAGAGCCAATGTGTAAAGTTGTTCTATTAAGAGTGCTTTTTTTTATCTTCAAGCTTTTTATTTACATATTAAAAACTGAAGACTAGCTTCCATTTACGACCAGAAGTTAAATGAAGAAGTATAGTTGAAAATTTACTTACAAATGTTTGTGACCTTTGAAATGGCAGCTGCTATTTAGAAAGTAATCTTAGCAAACATGAAAGAGAAGCGAATATCTGTCACAGTCAGGCTGGATCTATGAACGTACACTGTTCATTACTTTTCAGAGATATATAAGAAGATATAAGAGGATATTCATGATTAAAATACTAAAACATGGCTGAACTGAATAGAAGATACTTTATTAGTTTATATGAGGGCATGATAATAACTTCTTAATCACCTTGAAGTTTCCAAATTCTGCAAGTAATTTCATATTGAGTCGATAATGGTTGTTACTGCCATGCACAGAAAGCTATCAAAATATTAATGGGATCAGATAATAATACATGGATACATGTCAACTGTTCATAAGTATTGTTATATACATGTAAGGAGGTTTCGTCTTTTATGTTACTGCGTAGGCTAATTAAAATGGCTTGTTATGTTATACTTGGGAAATCTTCTTTGTTATATTAAACGCTGAGAAAGTTCTTGCGCTAGCAGCTTGCTTTGGGTTACAGTGTGATAAGAATATGTTATGAACCAATTGGGATAGTTGTTATGTTTTTGGTGTATTTGAAGATATTGTATGTGCAGGGTTTTGGGGGAGAAGGCGAGAGAGAGAGAGAGACAGAGGATGGACCAGGTGCTGTGATGTCCGCTAATGGGGTCCGACCCTGAGCAGGGCGTTCGGCGAGGAGAGGAGATGGAGATGGACTCGTGTGGAGCATCTGGTCGACCACCGTTGTTGGTCCCAGGTGGCCAGTTGAGGTGGTCCGAAGGGTCGCAGGGTGAAGAAGAAGGGTCCTGAGCTCCAACTGTTTGTGCACGAAGAGATTGAACTTTGATAAGTGTGGTGCCTTTTATTTTCCTTTTATATTTTATTCTCTATTAATTATATAGTTCTAGTAATATCTATAAACTGTAAATCATTTAATCGTATCTGGTGTGTTGTCTGTTATTTGGGTGGTGTGGGGTACATCACACAGCATCCACACAAACTAATTACCCATTTTGGCGGGGCCAAGGGCTGTTTCCCTAAACAAAGCGAGCCGAGCGACCCTGAGGCTAGCCAAGGGGGTTACGTACATAAAGATCTTCAGTAACATAACAAGATAAATCTATTATTGTGAGCTCTCTTAACAGATAAAATGACAGAAAATATGTACAACAAGTTTATTCCCAAAATTAATGTGATTCAGAGCACTTTATGCCTTCTTCCTTGCTTCTAAGAGAATACCTTGAGATCAAGGACAACTCAGGTTCTGAGGTGACCTCTGAGGTGATGTAGGAGCTGCAAACTCTTCTAGGGCAAGGAGTGGCTGATAGGGTGGGTGGATAGTGGTTTGTGAGGTGGTGTACTGCCTCCATAACTAACACAGGGCTTCTGGGTGCTCCTGGGGCATGGCTCTTATTACCGTCCAAAGTGCTCCTTCTCCATTTCAACAGGCACTGACCAGAGCTTTCCCAGAGCCAGAGGAGATTATGCAGTTCTTCAGAACCACACATCCTTGAAACTTTTTCTCAGTCCATCTGTTTTGAGGTTTTCAAGGCTTAATTTTCAAATAACTTCTTCCTCAACCGACCAAATGCTGCACTGTCGCATTGAAGATGACTGGAATGATTCCTTTACTGATATGTGTCTACTGAGATATGGGAACTACTGTGTGTTTCCTCAGATATCACCATGAAGCTTTATTGTTATAGAATAACAGGGACTGTTTGATAGAGGACCTTAGCCTTGTTGATGATGTATACAAATGCATTGTCTCAGACGCTTTGGCAAACTAATCCATATAAATACTTGGGTCTTTAAAGTGGCATGGACTGTACAAATTTTTAAAAAATCTAAGAAGATATTGCATTTATATTTAGAAAACCACTATGTAAAGACTTTTGCTCAATGTTCAAAGAAATGAAATCATAGGCACTCCTGATCTGCCCTCCATTAGCCTATTTCATTGCAATTAGCCTCAGCAAACTTATATTTGCTGAAAATTCCTCTGAGAGAGAGAGGAAGAGAACAGAATAGTCATAGAGTACTATAGCACAGAAACAGGTCCTTCGGTTCATCTAGACTGTACCAATATCCTTGTGGGCAGGTTTTTTAGAGTTGTTGGATGTGGTTTAAATTAATATGGCAGGGGGATGGGAACCAGTATAACAGAGCTGAAGATGAGCCAGCAGGTTTACAAGTAGATGATGGGTGTTATAGAATGTAAAGAAGGACGAGGCAGTGATTGGGTACAAATGCATACTGTGCAAAGAGTTAAATTATACCAGGGAGGCAAAATTCAAAATTCAAAGGGGAGAAGAACGCAGGACTGAAGGCTCTGTATTTAAATGCATGTAGTATTTGGAATAAGGTGGATGAACTCATGGTGCATTTAGAGATTGGTCAGTATGAAGTGGGCATCACTGAGTTGTGACCAAAAGAAGGCCATAGTTGGGAGCTTAACATCAAAGGAAACACTTTGTATCAAAAGGAGAGGCAGAGAGGCTTAGGTGGTGGTGTGGCTCCGTTGGTTAGAGATGGAATTACATCTTTAGAAAGAGGTGACATAGGGTCAAATCTTTGTGGGTGGAGTTAAGAAACTGCAAGGGTAAATGAATCTTTATGGAAATCATATATACTGTAGGCATCCGAATAGTTGCCAAGATGTGGGAAGCAGGTTGTACTTGAGCCTACTCAGGGAAAGGCTTTCTTAGATTAGGTGTTGTGTAATAATCCAGATTTTATTAGCGAGGTTAAAGTAAAGGAACACATAGGAGACAGTGATCATAATATGGTTGAATTCATACTGCAATTTGAGAGGGAAAAGCATAAGTCATTATGTATCAGAATCATAATGGAATAAAGAGAATTACAGAGGCATGAGAGAGGAGTTTGCTCAAGTGGATTGGAGGAGGATACTAGCAGGGGTGATGGCAGAGTAGAGGTGGCTGAAGTTTCTGGGAATAGTTCACAAGGCGTAGGATAGGTATGTCCCACAGAACAAGAAGTTCTCAAATGGCAAAGGTAGGCAACTGTGGCCAACAAGGGAAGTTAACAAATGCATAAAAGCCAAGGAAAGGGCATATAATGTAGCAAAAATGAGTGGGAAGTTGGAAGATTGGAAAGCTTTTAAAATCTGACAAAGGCAACTAAAAATCCACAAGAAGGGAAAAATGGAAATATGAGGGCAAAGTAGCCAATGATATAAGCAAGATACTAAAAGGTTTTTCAGTTATATGAACAGTGAAAAGGAGGTGAGAGTTGATATTGGACCACTGGAAAATGATGCTGGTGAGGTAGTAATAGGGAACAATGAAATGACAGATGAATGTATTGGGTACTTTGCATCAATATTCACTGTGGAAGACACTAGCAGAGTGCCAAAGGTCTGTGAGTGTCAGGGAGCAGGAGTGAATGCCAATGCCATTACAAAGGAAAAAGTGCTAGGCAAATGGAGGGGTCTTAAGGTGGATAAGCCACTTGGACCACATGGACTACATCCCAGAGTTCTGAAAAAGATAGCAGGTGCATTAGTTATGATCTCTCAAGAATCACTTGACTCTGGCATGGTCCTGGAGGACTGGAAAATTGCAAATGTTGCTCAATCTTTAAGAAGGGAGGAAGGCAAAAGAAAGGAAATAATAGGCCACATAGCCTAACCTCAGTGGTTGGGAAAGAGTTGGAGTCCATGATTAATGATGAGGCTTTGGGGTACTTGGAGGCTAATGATAAAATGTCAAAGTCAGCATGATTTCTCTGAAGGCAAATCTTACCTGACAAACCTCTTGAAGTTCTTTGAGGAAGTAACAAGCAGAGTAGACAAAGGAGAGCCAATGGATGCCATTTATTTGGATTTTCAGAAGGCATTTGATAAGGTGCCACACATGAGGCTGCTTAACAAGATAAAATTCCATGACATTATGGAAAAAATATTGGCATGGATTAGAGGAATGGCCGACAGGAGGCAGTGAGTAGGAATAAAGGGGCCTTTTCTGGTTGGCTGCCAGTGACTAGTGATGATCCTCAGCGATCTGTACTGGGACTACTAATTTTCACATTGTCAATGATTTAAATAACGGAATGATGACTTTGTGGTCTTGTTTGCAGATGATACGAAGATAGCCGGAGGGGTAGGTAGTGCTCAAGAAGCAACGTAATTGCAGAAGGATTTGGTCAAATTGGAAGAATGGGCAAAAAGTGGTAGATGGAATACAGTGTTGGGAAATTTATGATAATATATTTTGTTAAAAGGAACAGAAGTGCAGATTGTTATCTAAATGGGGAGAAAATTCAAACTTCAGAGGTACAAAGGGACTTAGGAGTTCTCCCAGAAGATTAATTTACAGGTTGAGTTTGTGGTAAAGAAGGCAAATGCAATGTTGGCATTCATTTCAAGTGGAATAAAATATAAAATCAAGGAGATAATGTTGAAGCTCTAAAAGACACTGCTCAGGCTGCACTTGGGGTATTTTCAATACCTTTGGGCCGCGTATCTCAGAAAGGTTGTGTTGTCATTGGAGAGAGTCCAGAGGAGGTTCGCGAGAATGATTCTGGGAATGAAGTGGTTAACATATGAGAAGCGTTTGCCAGCTTTGAGTCTGTACTCACTGGAAATTAGAAGTATAT
The DNA here is from genome assembly GCF_030028105.1 of Mobula birostris. NCBI lineage: Eukaryota > Metazoa > Chordata > Chondrichthyes > Myliobatiformes > Myliobatidae > Mobula > Mobula birostris. Next base: position 53,769,655 of record NC_092381.1, read on the forward strand.
AGGGGTATCTTATTGAAACCTACCAAATGTTGAAAGGACTAGATAAAGCGGATCTAGAGAGGATGCTTCCTATGGTGGAGGGGTCCGGGGCTAGAGGGCACTGTCTCAAAATTGAGAGTCGGCCCTGTAGAACAGAGATAAAGATGACTTTTTTTTAAGCCAGAGAGTAGTGAATCTGTGGAATGCTCTGCGCAGACAGCTATGGAGGCTAAGATCGTGCATATATTTAATGCGAAAATTGATTGTTTTCTGATTGGTCAGGGTATCAAAGGTTATGGTGAGGAGGCTGAATGGGATCCGGGATCGGCCATGATGGAATGGCGGAGCAAATTCAATGGGCTGAATGGCCTAATTCTGCTCCTGTGCCTTATGGTCTTACTGAACTATTAGTCTAACTCGTCCCATCGAGGGTGGCCGATTAGGAAAAGGGGAGGTGCAACGAGACCTGGGTGTCATTATACACCAGTCATTGAAAGTGGGCATGCAGGTACAGCAGGCGGTGAAAAAGGCGAATGGTATGCTGGCATTTATAGCGAGAGGATTCGAGTACAGGAGCAGGGAGGTACTACTGCAGTTGTACAAGGCCTTGGTGAGACCACACCTGGAGTATTGTGTGCAGTTTTGGTCCCCTAATCTGAGGAAAGACATCCTTGCCATAGAGGGAGTACAAAGAAGGTTCACCAGATTGATTCCTGGGTTGGCAGGACTTTCATATGAAGAAAGACTGGATGAACTGGGCTTGTACTCGTTGGAATTTAGAAGATTGAGGGGGGATCCGATTGAAACGTATAAAGTCCTAAAGGGATTGGACAGGCTAGATGCAGGAAGATTGTTCCCAATGTTGGGGAAGTCCAGAACAAGGGGTCACAGTTTGAGGATAAAGGGGAAGCCTTTTAGGACCGAGATTAGGAAAAACTTCTTCACTCAGAGAGTGGTGAATCTGTGGAATTCTCTGCCACAGGAAGCAGTTGAGGCCAGTACATTGGCTATATTTAAGAGGGAGTGAGATGTGGCCCTTGTGGCTACGGGGATCAGGGGGTATGGAGGGAAGGCTGGGGCGGGGTTCTGAGTTGGATGATCAGCCATGATCATAATAAATGGCGGTGCAGGCTCGAAGGGCCGAATGGCCTACTCCTGCACCTATTTTCTATGTTTTTATGTTTCTATATCCCTCCTATCCATGTACATATCCAAATCACTTTTCTATTAGTTAAGTAGAAATAAATTGTGAGCACATCAATTTGATGAACTGCAAACATGAGGACTGAAAATCTTTGCTTCTGCAGTAACAGTTGGGGTGGCACAATAGTGTAGCAGTAACTACACTACAGCACCAGTGACCTAGGTTCAATTCCCATCACTGTCTGTGAGGAGATTATATGTTCTCCCGGTTTCTTGCCACATTCTAATGATCTATGGGTTAGTAGGGTAATTGGCCACATGGGTGAAATTGGTTGGTGTGGGCTTGGGGGCTTAAGGGGCCTATGGCTCTTCTGCATCTCTAATAAAATAAATAAATAGACCCTTAAACAGATTCATCTATACTTGTATCAAACAAAAGAGCCAGCTAGCATCCAGAAAGCTCAGAGTTCCAGCTGATAAGACACGACACATGAAGTCACCCTCTTCATTTATTAAGCATTGCTGTGCAACCTGTAATGTTGCATCAGACTGACGAGTATTGGACAGAGGCCTGAAACTGGAAGCAGTTCATTGCACAGCAGATCTTGTAATGACCGGGAAATCATCCACCTAATGCTAACAGTATTACCAACATTCTCTTCTAACTTCGGTCCCCTTCGGGTAAAAAAACCATAACAGGGAATAAAGTGGCAGTAAAACAGTATTGGACTGAAAAACCATTAACAATTACAATTTTAACCCTTTGAGAACTGAAATGCACTGTAAGTTGCAGCAAATGAATATTCTACTTCTCCCACATTATTCCTGTGAGCAAAACAGGATGGTAACCATGTCCTTCAGGAAAATCGTATTAAATAATCCAATAAGCAGCTCAGAGCATTGCAAATGATGCTGTCATACAAGGATGAGATCAAGTTCAAGAGCAGTAGGGAGGGAAAGGAGAAAAGAAGGCGTGACAATGTTATTTGGAAATGCAAAACAACAGACTGGCATATATGGGGATGTTCTTTTGAGATTGATCAGTCAGTTCTGAATTTTTTTCTGCGTCCAATTATGAATACATATTCATAGCCTGCAATAGGAAATATTCCATTACTTGGACTCTCTTCCAGAGAAGCAATCAAAATATTTATTTCTTTCAGAATTAAATGACTGCAAAATGTTATCATAGTGCATCATATCAGGGGTGACCAAACAGTAGCCTGAGACAATATTTGGCTTGTGAAAATATTTTGTTTGTCGTATTGAAACACATGAGGGCCTGGAGCCATGATACAATAGCTGTTTCCCCAATATCCATGCTTTGGAAAACAATATTGCTAGAAAGGTTTCAGCAGATCTTTTGGTGTGCCTGGCAGATGAACAGGTAGGTTGGGGAGGGAATTGGTGGTTCAGAGATGTAGTGGGTAAATAACAAGACAGTTTGTGGACACGACAAGAGAAGATCTCATGAGAATGATCAGGAGAATCAACAGATGGAATTGGGTGGATTCTTAAGAGTTTAGTCAGATTATTGGGAACAGGTGTTGGTTCGATGTTTGGTTGTGAGTACTAAACAGAGAACATTACCAAGGACTATATGAGATCAAAAGCCCACAGATAAAATTTTAAAGGTCCTGAATCAGAGGAAGATGAATGTCGGTACCATCTAGCAGTGATCCAGATAAGTCTCCACCCTTTAATTAAGACAGAAGCAGCCGCAGTCCTCCAGGCAAGACTTGTTTTAATGATTACAAGCGTCTTGTATAAGCAATAGAACTTTGCACAAGTGATATTTAATGAGCATTTCGCATCCTCTGACATGCCAAGAGATCGCTACAGAGCACAACCTCACTTTTCAACCTGAACTTGGTCTTCCAGGTCAAAAATTTGGCTATGCTTCATCTATCTCATACACACAAGCTCAATATGCATATTGATATGACATTTACTGCAAAATACAAAGCCTGGTGTACTCACATAGAAGTAGTATTTTACAATATATAGTTGTATCTTCTGCTATCAAATTCTGTTATATTTATAAATTTTAAATTTGGTAAGACTGAATATTGTGTATGAGGACAATATTAAGGAATAGTGATGCTTCCTCAGAACATTATTGAGTTACCATGAATTCTGTTGATTAATATCCAGTATTATTTGCAACATTGACCAACAAAATAATAAGCCTCAACCCAAACATAATCTAAATTAGTTCAAGTAGTTTGTGCCACTGTCATTCTCCAAGGGAGAAACATGCGTGCCTCTTTGAAACAGAATGAGGTTGAATGGTAGTTTGTCCCTCTGTCACTCCCCGAGGGAGAAACGTGTGCCAATTTGAGAGCAGGATGAGGTTGAATGGTGCATCACTGGTTGAATGAATTCCCTCCAGCATGTTGAGGTAGACATTCAGGTGAAAACAATCAACAACTAAGTGATGAATCTCCCCTTTAAGAATATTTCTCAGCAGTAAGAAGAGAGTTATATGAGAAAGGCAATGCAGAATAGATTGAAGTGCTGGAAAATGCTCTCATATTGTTATGGCAATTAACCCATAACCCGTGAAGATGATGCATGAAATGCATGTTCCTTGCTCCTTATCATGATTTCAGTGTCTATCCAGTGCCTCTGATTGGCTTGTCCTTTTATTACTGGATCCAGTTTCATAAGTGGCAATTTCATTGATGCCATCTTGTCCTGATTAAAACCAGTGTGGACCTGTCAAAGGCAAGATGCTTTGTGGATAAGCAACTGTCTACATCATTCCAGCTTGCCGAATGGAATGAAAGGAAGAGGTGTGAGGTTTTCTAATCCGTGTTGGAGGTCTTCACTGCTAAAGTGGAGGAATTGAGCAGGACAGAAAGAGAGAAAGAAAGAAATTCACTTCCATATATCTATCATTTTGTATGTCCCACAGGGATTTGATGCCAATTGATTTCTTTTGAAATGCAGCCTATTTGCAAGCAGGATGCTATTTATGTTTCCAGAGATTATTGGAAGATGAGTATGGGTAAACTGGCAGATTGAGCAATTATTGAAGCTAGTCGTATAGTTGACAGAAGATGGATTTTGAAGAAGAGCTAAACTGAAAGGGTTTAAAAATGAGGATTGCCTCTCTTTTATAGCCTTGGCTCTACTATTGGCCAAAGGTTTGATAACAGGTGCCCCAATTAAAGCTAGGATTCTCTCCCTAGCAGTTAGAGGGGATCATCAGCTTACCTTCATCACTGAAAGTCAGCGGATAATATTTCTCTCACCTTCAGGTCTGAGGACGGTCAAAGATATGTTGATGTCAATTCTTTTCGCAGGAGTTAGAGAGATATTATCAGTTGATACTTACCAAATGTATGATATTATTGAAATACATGATGCTGAACATTTCAATGGAGTATAAATCAATACTTCAATAAAGTTAGCATTTTCCTCATGTGGGTGAGAGAAGTATTATAAAGTGACTTTCAGTGATGAAGGTCAGCTGATGATATCCTCTATCTGCAAGGGAGAGAATTTTAGCTTTAATTGGGGCAGCCATTATCAAACCTTTGGCCAATAGTAGAGCTAAGACCATTAAAGAGAGGCAATGCTCTTTTCTTTAAACCCTCTCAGTTTAACCCTTCTTCAAAATCCATCTTCTGTCAACCATGCTAAAGTAAATTTCAAAGTACATTTATTATCAAAGTACATATATGTCACCAGAAACAAACCAAGAGATTTATTTTCTTGTGGGCATACTACTTGTTTCAATAACCTCTCATTCTGCCAGGTTCCCAATACTCACCTTCCAATAATTCCGTTGATTAAAGTCCTAACCTTTATATAGCCCACAATCTCTAGTACACCATTGAAACAGGCCTCACACATATATATCTCATTTCTGCTACACGCTGAAGAAATTAAAACAGATTGACAACTCTACCCAAATGTCTTCCTATGACCTCATTACAACTTACTTTCCTACCTATCTCTGGGTCATCAGATAATTTAGTAACATGACCTTATTCAAATAATTGATGAAAATCATAAAAAGTTGAGGATTCAACTTTGATCTTTGTGTCACGCCCCTTGTTACATTTTGCAACTGAGAAAAGACCCCTTTATGCCTACGCTGTTTCCTTGCCCAGAGCCAGTCTTTTCCCCCTTGTAAAACGTCACCTATAACTGAGCTGGAAACTGGGAACATCAGATTAGGTGATGGCATATTTGGCTTTGCTGTTCAATTGCAATATACTAAATTGATTTTTTTGCCATCTGAGAGCAAAACATAAAATCAGAAGACATTCATTATGCTGAGGTGGGAAGAAAGAGTCTGAGGGTTGCTTATATGTACCATTCTTGGTGAATCAATCAAATCTTTCTGGGATAAGCCATTAGAACATAAGACATAGGAGCAGAATTAAAACATTTGGCCCATCATGTCTTCTCTGTCATTTGATCACAACTGATTTATTTTCCCTCTCAACCCCATTTTCCTGAATTCTCCCTGTAATCTTTGATGTCCATACTGATCTATCAACCTCTATTCAATGACTCTCAATTAGGTACATCCTGTACCTGTGGCACTCACCTCAATAGTAAGCAAATGCTTTAAGAGGCTGGTCAAGGACTACATCTGTAGCCCCGACACTGGACCCCTTACAATTCGCCTACCGATACTACCGATCAACAGGTGACACAATACCCACAGCTCGACACACATCTGGAGAAGAAGGATGCTTATGTGAGAATGCTGTTCTTGGACTACAGTTCAGCATTCAACGCCATAATTCCCTTCAGTCTTGACAAGAAGCTCAGAGACCTTGGCCATCACCCTGTCTTGTGCAGCTGGATCCTGGACTTCCTGTCAGATCGCTGGCAGCTGGTAAGAATGGGCTCCCTCACCTCTGCCCCTCTGATCCTCAATACAGGTGCCCCTCAGGACTGTGCCCTAAGCCCCCTCCTTTACTCTCTGTATACCTATGACTGTGTCACCACCCACAGCTCCGATCTGCTAATTAAATTTGTTAATAATACTACACTGATTGGCCTAATCTCAAATAATAACAAAGCAGCCTACGGAGAAGTCATCATCCTGACACAGGAGAAAACAACCTCTCCTTCAATGTCGCAAAAACAAAGCAGCTGGTTGTGAATTACAGGAGGAATGGAGACCCGTATTGACATCAATGGATCTGGGGTTGAGAGGGTGAACAGCTTTAAGTTCCTCGGCATTAACATCACCAAGGATCTCACGTGGTCTGTACATACCAGCTGTGTGGTGAAAAGAGTACAACAGTTCCTCTTTCACCTCAGACATTTGAAGAAGATTGGCATAGGTCTTCAAATCCTAAGGACTTCCTACAGGGGCATAATTGAGAGCATCATGACTGGCTGCATCACTGCCTGGTATGGGAACTGTACTTCCCTCAATCGCATCTGTAGTTGTGAACTTCCCATGATTCAGGACATCTGTCTCTGTAAATGTAAAAAGGGCACAAAGAATCATCGGGGACCTGAGTCACCCCAACCACAAACTGTCGACCTGCTACCATCTGGAAAACAGCATAAAAGCCAGGACCAACAGGCTCCGGGACAGTTTCTTCCATCAGGCTGACTAATTCATGCTGATACAATTGTATTTCTATGCGATATTGACAGTCCTGTTGTACATACTATTTATTATAAATTGTACATTGCGTATGTAGAGGGAGACGTAATGTAAGAATTTTTACTCCTCATGAATGTGAAGGATGTAAATAATAAAGTCAATTCAATTCAATTCAAATGGCCACTGAATATATGTTTATGGTCTTCTGCTGCCGTAGCCCGTCCACTTCAAGTCCCAAGATGTTGTGTATTCAGAGATGCTCTTCTGCACTCTGCTGTTGTAACATATGGTTGTTTGGGTTACTATCATCTTCCTGTCAGTTTGAACCATCTAGCCATTTACATTTGCCCTCTCTCACTAACAAGGCATTTTCACCCACTCACTGTTTTTTTATTTGTTTTTTACACCATTCTATGTAAATTCTAGAGACTGTGTGTGTGAAAATCGCAGATCATCAGTTTCTGAGATACTCTAAACACCCTGTCTGGCACCAACTATCATTCCACAGTCAAAGTAATGTAGATCACATTTCTTTCCCATTCTGACACTTGGTCTGAATAACAACTGAACCTCTTGGCCATGTCTGCATGCTTTAATGCACTGAGTTGCTGCCACCTGATTGGCTAATTAGATATTTGCATTAATGAGCAGATGTATCTAATAAAGTGGCCACTGAGTGTACAGTATATCCAATAACTTGACCTCCACAGCTATATATGGTAATGAATTCCACAGATTCACCACCATCTGCCTAAAGAAATTTCTCCTCATTTCTATTCTAAAGGGACAAACTTTCTTTTTGATGCTTTGTCCTCTGGTCTCAGACTCTCTCACTATTGGAAACATCATCTCCATGTCTGCTCTATCTAGGCTTTTCAATGAGATCTCCTCTTATTCTTCTTTCCAGTGAGTACAGGCTCAGTGCCATTAAACACTCCTCATATGTTAACTCCGTCATTCCTGGGATCATTTTTGTAAACTCCTCATGTGGTCAACAGTGCCAGCACATCCTTGCTTAGATAAGGAGCTAAAGACTACTCAAAATTCTCCAAATGCGGTCTGAACAGTGTCTTAAAAAGCTTAAGTATTAAATCCTTGCTTATATATTCTAATGCTCTGGAAATAAATACTAACATTGCATTTATCTTCCTCACTACTGACTCAACCTACAAGTTAATCTTTAGAAAAGCCTGCAATTAGACTCTCATGTCCTGATGAAGAGCCCTGACCCAAAATGTCACCTGTTCAGTCATTTCCACAGAGCAAAGCTCTCTGATCTGCTGAGTTCCTCCAGTATTTTCTGTGTGTTGCTAGGACAGCCAAGTCCTTTTGCACATGGGTGAGGTTGAGCTCAATGTGGGAAGAATTAGATTTGAGTATTGTCTTTCTTCAGTGCTGTTAGCCCCACCACTAGCCACGGATTTTGTTGTCAGTGTTCCAATAATTACTTCCACAGTTTCTCAATAAATTTACAGTTAGCGAGATGTCTTTTGTTGTCTGTACAGTGTCCTTTTGTGTGTGGGTTTTACACAGGAGGTAAGAACTAGATGGTCAAAGAATAGACCTAACTCTCAGAAGCCAATCCTTACTTAGTTTGATATGATGGCTTAATGGAGCACACAGCAGGCTGGTGCAAAATGAAAAGATGACAACTGCTATCTGGATGCCAAAGATCACGATGTGCTTGATATGGTCTCTCACCAGCTGTACCTCCTAGTATGGGTTTTCCTCCTCCTAATGATATGGAAATGCCCTCAAGGTGATGTTAGCACAGTCAATAATGTCCTGTATCATTGGATAGCTTGGATAACTGGTGAAGTTATATGTTGAATTAGCCTGGTGCACTCTGCTAAGGTAGAACATAATGAAATCTGCTTTCACGGCTTAAAGAGAGTTTGTGAAGTCCTTAAAGCAATAGTACATTGCACACTGTAAACTGCTGCAGATAAGATGACTTCCAGTCACAACGTTAACTGTCAATGGCAATGTAGCTCTGAACCTTGTTCATAACCGTATGTTTTTGGAAGTAGTATGCCAACAAATCAGTGTAGAAGCAGTGTCATCTTAACATTGTTGCTTGGTAGCATGTCAGCAAATCAGTACGGAAGCAGAGTTATCTCAAGCATTGCTCCTTAGTGAAGTAGGTGAATGTTAATTCCACCTGAAGACTTATATTGATTAAGGACCATACGGAAGGCACTGGCGTGGGGGGCTATGAACGACATGAAGGAAATCTGGACGTCGAACCTGACCGGGGGCTTAAGAAGAGGATTTTCATAGCAGTCATAGAGTCCATTCTCATGTACGGATGCGAGACGTGGACATTCACCAAGACGATGCAGAAGTCTCTAGATGGTTGCTATACACGAATGCTCCAGATGGCTCTTGACGTGAGTTGGCAACAGCACACGACGAACGTCGAACTCTATAACAACCTACCGATGCTCACCACTAAAATCGAGGCGAGAAGACTGCAACTAGTGGGGCAATGTCTACGCCACCTCGAGCTACCTGCCAGCCTAGTCATCATATGGGAGCCCAGGCACGGGAGGATGAACCCTGGGCACCCTCCCAAGACTATGGTCAACACACTCCTAGAAGACAGCGGTGCGGCTAATGTAGATGAGGGAGAGGGAGAAGTGGAGAGTCTGTCATCATGCCCTAGGCCTGAGTCGACGTAGTAGTAGTACCATTCTTTCCTTTATTCCCTCCCTCTTTTATAAGGTTATCCTGAGGTATTGTATGTGCCTTCATCTTTAACTTCCTAAGTGAATAAGAACACAATGGGTGAAGCCATGGAGAGATTTAAACATGTACTGTATGTGGGCATTTTAAGGCTGAAGTTTCACTGGATCAGGTTTTATTGTAGTTAAATGAACACAGAATTAAAGACTGAACTAGACCGTGTAAGTTAGGATACACACACAGATCTCTGGACTAATGGAGACTTGTGGAGCAGAGAAGGAAAAATAAAACTAAAGGGAGTCATGGCAAATTATTTAGAAAAGTCACAAGTTGATTACTGAAACAGAAACATTGTCCTGCTGAGAAAGTAATAAGGGTATTTTTGAAATTAGGCAAATAAAGGTCATGCCAAAGGGTTGTGTGTTTGAAATGTGTTTTAGCTGTGTGTCTAAAGAGAAATATTTTCCATTTCTATACTTTAACATGTTGATCTCTGATAAGCACAAAATGGAAAGTTCAAAGGCTAGAGTCTTGCATTCTGCAGAACTGAATTCCCTATTGCTCTCCTAATACTTCACAGACAAATTATTGAGTTTAAATATGAGCCTCAAAAGAATGGATTGGAAAAATGTTTGTGATTAATTAGACTGTGTGGAACTGATATTGTATGAAAAAATGATGTATTTTAGTGAATTTCAGTATTGATTTTGTTGAAGGAATATAATAGATTCATAAAACTTTGATAGTGATTAAACTTAAGACTTTACTGATACTTGGCCTCAGCTGCTTAATCTCTTCTCACACAGGAACTCCACGTACAGATATAGCATACAAGCTAATTTTCAAAAAATGATAAAATTAGTATGAACTGATAAATTTGGGTGTTGGACAAGAAATGATGTCCTGCTGCTCCAAAGGCTAATTAAAGGATGTTGCTTCACGGTGACTTGAATTAATTGCAAACAGTGAGACTTTCTTTGTATCTCTTAGAGAATTTTTTTAAAGACTATTAAAACCAATAGCCCTGATGCAGCTCTGACCTGAAATGTTAACAGTTCATTCCCCACCCCCCTCCCACTTCCAACCACAGATGCTGCTCAAACCGCTGAGCTTCTCCAGAAGGTTGTTTGTTGATATACATTTTATAGTTCCTTCTAAATTGGGGATGGCTTACTCCAGTAGCAACTATATTGTACCAGAGTGACGCATACAAAATTCTGGAGGAACTCAGCAGGTCAGGCAGCATCTATGGAAAGGAGTAAAGAGTCAACGTTTCAGGCCGAGACCCTTCATCAGGATTGGAAAGGAAGGAGGAAGAAGCCAGAATAAGAAGGTGGGGGAGGAGAAGGTCTAGCACTGAGGGGGAGCAGTGAGAGAACGTTTCTCTGAACTCATGTCGAAGAGAAAATTTAAACATCAAGATATACTTTGAAGCAACTTCACATTGGAGCAGCAAGTCATCAGCAGAAGAGCTGCTCAGCTGCTGGAAATCCAGAGTTAGGTATAGCCAGGAATCTGATATTTTACTCTAGATTGTTCAGCTCATCAAAGACTTAATAACAAACCTGTTGTAAATGTAAACCAATCAAGTCAATAAAGCACCTGAGACCCAAGTCAACAGGTTAACTAGCAGGGTATGTCCTTAGCCACAGATATATAAAGACTGAGAAATAAATAGTGGGAGCAATGAGAAGGAATGTGGATTAAAGAGAGTAAGTTCAATGTCAAATCAAGAACAGGAAAGTAAATTGAATGATTGGATCAAGAAAGAATAAAAAAGTTCTTCTTAAATTTAAATTTAGAATCTTAAAAACTATCTCTCCTCAAAGATACCATGCTAAAGATTGTACTTTTTACCAGGCAGTGCCAATGAGATTGATTAATGCTTATTATCCATTAAAAATATTATTCCAATAGTAAGTATAAGACTTAACTATATGCATTAAGTTTAGTTCATATCTACTGCACAGATGCAGCGAAATTATGACATTGGGGTACTTCACCATTAAAGGAAACAATGACATTTTCTTTCACAAATTTAATGGAAGATGTTAGAAAAAGGGGAACAATATTTCAATGATTGCATTTCATATGTATCCACTTCCTGTCTGAATTTTCTGCACCATGCTAAATTTTAATTCTGGTCTCTTTTGCTCTCATTAAGGATGTATCTACATTTATAGTAAATTAGTCTTCATGCACCTAGGCAATGGAATTATAACATCAACAAGGTTCCTGTCTTACAATTAAACAGCAAAAGGCAAAATCTACTGAGTGATTGACTATAACACATAAAATACAAACGCCAAACCGTTCCTTGCATTAGCATGTCACTCTGTTGTAGGCCGCTTGAAACTTGATGGGTCTGAGAAGACAGCAAATCCCCTTTTTGGATTATAAGGCTTCATGGCAGCACTAGAACTTCCTATACCTCAATTTGAAAAGGAGGGGAGAAAATTGGTGAGATAAGATGCAGAGGAAGAAGGCAGAAGAAATAAGATCAATTAAACCTCTGTTTGTGTTGCTTGCTGGTTTTTTAACTTATGCATAAATCACCCACCAGACGCATAGTGCAGCAAGGTCTTCAGAAACCAACAGTTTGGTACAGACCTGTAATATCTAGAAGTGAAAAAAAACTGCATTCCTATATAAATTTATCAGCATAAGGGCAAAAGAAACAGGAGCAGGATCAGGCTATGTGATTAATGCACCAAATCTCAGTAACTATTGCAAGGACTGAACATTCAATTGATGTTCAAATCCGACCTATTAAATTGTTTTAAGTGTGACAGCTGGTGCACATTTAATATTGTCTAATGGCCAGATTTCAAACATGGTCTCGCTATTCCCTTCTCCTTGAGAAACATAATACCTTGGCCAACAATAGAAAAAACAATCAAAAAAATGCAGTTTTCTGGAAATCTAAAACAAAAACAATATGCTGAAAATATTAAGCAGATGAAAAGTGCTGTGGGAGAAGTGTCAAAGTTTCTGGTTGGAGACCCTTCAACAGAATGGAAACAGAGACAAAATAAGTTTGTCAAACTGTAGGGAGGCTGGTGGAGGTGTCTCTGACAAGGTAAGACTAGGGTGACCATAGTGTATCTGGTCAATAAGTACATGGGAGCAGTAGGAGTGTGAGAACAGAGACAAAAACAATGCAGGACTTACAAGTTGAGAAATACAGAACAGGAAAAGGAGCCCAGCAAGTCAACTTGTCTGCCTGTTCTTCTGTTCTGGAACCTGTAATCCTCTCTTTAGGGCCTCAGTCAGACCCTTGACAATGAATCCATTCAGAATTTGGTTAGTTCAGGAGAGCAGCCTGATGTTATCTCTGTTCCTTTTACAGTGAAGAGAGAGTTCATTTATAAACTAGACATATTCCTTTCAGGGAATCACGGAGAACATTCAAAGTTAATGCAGCCTGATTGACAAAGGAAGTAAAAGTTAAAATAAAACAGAAAATAGAAGTCTTTGACAAATGCCAGGGGTAAAACTCAATTAGTTAGCAGGAAGATTACAGAATGTATTGGACAGGAATTGAGAATATTTGTACTGTAGATAAAACTAGGTTATAAGAAAAGATTAGCAGACAACATTGAATTGAACCCAAAAACATTTTGTAGATGTACAAGCATGGATATTGAATTATGATCTGATAATATTGCAGAACTCATAATACAAAATTAATGTGTGACCATTTTAGGAGGAGATAGTTTTTGGGGAAATTCATGCTTAGTACTCATTGCTGTGCTTGCAGCAACTAACTAGTGTTCATCACACTTTTACTGGATTTAGAAATGAGTGTGGTTACCTCGACATTTGTAGCATTCTTTGAAGGGAAGGTGATTTATGCTTACGAATAGCACAAAATGAAGCATGTCTCCATTTTCCAGATGCCAGTCGAGTGGATGATGCAGAAAGAAGAAAAAATATTGAGGACGGGTATTTCCCAAGATATTCTGTGAAGTCAGGCAAGTAGCTAGCACTTAGATGTAGGATGGGATCCTCAACCCCACACACATTGTCCAGGTAAATAAACAGATCTTCTTCCTCAATTGTAAGATGCACCACCAGACTCACAGATTGTGTCACTCAATGGACCCATAAACACACTAAACAATGGTTTCTAACAAGCAGAATTCAGAAACAGCAAACAATGTAATAATGGATTCAGATTTTGCATGGATAACTCAACTCCAGACCTCATCAAGAGGACCAAGAGCTGAATTCCAGGCCTGAGACATGAGTGACTATCTTTGAAATTAAGACAGTATTTGATTGAGTGTAGCATCAAGACAGCCTGCTAAATTAGAAGATAATAGACATCAAAGGAGCATACTCCAAGTGTTTAATGAAGGTCAATTATCCCAGCCTCAAGGGATAGTATTACTTAAGGACATCTTCAGGATAATGTCCTAGGTCCAACCCTCTTCACCTGCTTCATCAACAATATTCCTTCATCATAAATTCAGAAGTAGTAAAGTTTGTTGATAATTCCATAATGTTCATTTCCATTCACAACAGCTTAGCAAGTGAAGCAAGTGAAGCAGTCACTTGCTTCATGTTTCAAGACAGACAAAAACCAAACACGAATTGATAATTTGGTAAGTATCTGCGCCAGATGAATTAGCCGTTTCAAGATACCACCCTTTTCTCAAATACCTTTACCTTTTAAGCCTCCAGGAGTACCTTCTTATTGAAGACTGATATAAGGCACCTAAGACCATACGAACGTAAGAAATAGCAGGAGTAGACCTATCTCCACCTACCTACCACCTTTTCCCCATAACCCTTAATTCCCCCACTATGCAAAAATATATTCAACTTTGTCTTAAATATATTTACTGAGGTAGCTTCCACTGCTTCATTGGGCAGAGAATTCCACAGATTCACCACTCTTTGGGAGAAGCAGTTCCTCCTCATCTCCATCCTAAATTTACTTCCAAGAACCTTGAGGCTATGTTCCCTAGTTCTAGTCTCACCTACCAGTGGAAACAATTTTCCAGCCTCTATCTTAACTATCCCTTTTCATAATTTTATATGATTCTATAAGATCCTCTCCTCCTTCTGAATTCCTGCGAGTGCAGTCCCAGGTGACTCAATCTCTCCTCATAGTCTAACCCCCTTATCTCTGGAATCAACCTGGTGAACATCCCCTGCACCACCTCCAAAGCCAGTATATCCTTCCTCAAGTAAGGAAACCAGAATTTCACACAGTACTCCAGATGTGGCCTCACCAGTACCCATTCTAAGGTAATTATTTAGTATCTCATTCATGCTCTTTATCTCAATAAACAACTTTCTTTTTTCTTGTCTAACCATCTTAATTCCAAAGTCTGAGCTTTTTATAAAAAATCCCGTTCTCTTTTTTCTTGTGCAGATATCTATAAAACATTTTTGTACATTGATTAATTAAGCATATCACATACTTGTATTTATGAAGAGGAGGATGGAATAGAAATTAAAAGAAATCATGCAAGAGGAGGAGGAGAAGAAGGCAAAGCGACGCAGCGCGCGCGGCCTCTCCGGTGAATGATATCTGTAATCTGTCAAGTAGGGTACCGTGTACAATTCTGATTTGATAGAGACAGACGTGAGAGTACAGAGGAACATCTGGAGAGACTTCTGAAATGCCCGCTTCGCTGCCGCTGCTACTACGTGGTCCAGAATCTCCGGAGCAGAAGGCCACGAATCCTCGGCTTTGCTTGTTTTGGCGGCCAGGGCGGGGTTGAAGGCGCTCGGCAGAGGATGGCACTCGGGAGGCTGTATTGGAGGGTCTGATCGGAGGCTCAAAGTTTTCGGACGGACGGACTCATAGTCCACTGTCGGGTGTTTCCAATGTTGGTGCCTGGAGGTTTATGGCAGGGAGTTTCTCCCTTTTGCCGCCTGCTATCGGGGACTCGGGAGTCGATCGACTCGGGACTTGAGGCGTTTTTTTACTGTGCCCATGGTCCGTTC
The DNA here is from genome assembly GCF_030028105.1 of Mobula birostris. Classification (NCBI taxonomy): domain Eukaryota; kingdom Metazoa; phylum Chordata; class Chondrichthyes; order Myliobatiformes; family Myliobatidae; genus Mobula; species Mobula birostris. The sequence goes on from NC_092381.1 coordinate 53,785,007, forward strand.
TTTATCAAATTATGGTATTGTTTTGCACTGCTGTAACTATATGTTATAATTATGTGGTTCTGTCAGTGTTAGTCTTTGGTTTGTCCTGTTTTTCTGTGATATCACTCTGGAGGAACATTGTATTATTTCTTAATGCATGTATGCATTTCTAAATGACAATAAACGAGGACTGAGTGTTCTCATAATCTAATCTAAATTTGATAGCTAGACTTCAGGCATAGTGTAATGGACAATTCTGGGCAGTACTCTTTAGAAAGGCAGCAGAATGAGTTTACCAGAGAGCTGTCATGGCCAGAGAAATTCAGATATGAGGAAGGGCTGAAAAAGTTATGACACTTCTCTTTAGAAACCATGGAAACCATAGAAAAACTACAGCACAGAAACAGGCCTTTTGGCCCTTCTTGGCTGCGCCGAACCATTTTCTGCCTAGTCCCACTGACTTGCACACGGAACATATCCCTCTATACACCTCCCATCCATATATCTGTCCAATTTATTCTTAAATATTAAAAAAGAACCCACATTTACCACCTCGTCTGGCAGCTCCACGCTCCCACCACTCTCTGTGTGAAGAAGCCCCCCCAATGTTCCCTTTAAACTTTTTCCCCTTCATGCTTAACCCACGCCCTCTGGTTTTTTTCTCCCCTTGCCTCAGTGGAAAAAGCCTGCTTGCATTCACTCTATCTATACCCATCATAATTTTATATACCTCTATCAAATCTCCCCTCATTCTTCTACACTCCAGGGGATAAAGTCCTAACCTATTCATCCTTTCTCTGTAACTGAGTTTCTCATGTCCCGGCAACATCCTTGTAAACCTTCTCTGCACTCTTTCAACCTTATTATTATCCTTCCTGTAATTTGGTGACCAAAACTGAACACAATACTCCAGATTCAGCCTCACCAATGCCTTATACAACCTCAAAATAACATTCCAGCTCTTATACTCAATACTTTGATTAATAAAGGCCAATGTACCAAAAGCTCTCTTTACGACCCTATCTACCTGTGACGCCACTTTTAGGGAATTTTGTATCTGTATTCCCAGATACCTCTGTTCTACTGCACTCCTCAATGCCTCACCATTTGCCCTGTATGTTCTACCTTGGATTGTCCTTCCAAAGTGCAGTACCTCACACTTGTCTGTATTAAACTTCATCTGCCATTTTTCAGCCCATTTTTCCAGCTGGTCCAAATCCTTCTGCAAGCTTTGAAAACCTTCCTCACTGTCCACTACACCTCCAATCTTTGTATCATCAGCAAATTTGCTGATCCAATTTACCACATTATCATCCAGATCATTGATATAGATGACAAATAACAATGGACCCAGCACTGATCCCTGTGGCACACCACTAGTCACAGGCCTCCACTCTGAGAAGCAATTCTCTACTACCACTCTTTGGCTTTTTCCATTGAGCCAATGTCTAATCCAATTTACCACCTCTCCATGTATACCTAGCGACTGAATTTTCCTAACTAACCTCTCATGCGGGACCTTGTCCCCAATATCTTATCAATTCTAAATGGATTCAGAAGATGTCTTTCACACAACAATAGTTGAACAATTACCAGTGACAAATAGCCTCATTGAAAGGGGAACACGCAATGACCCTATGTTGTCAAAAGTGTATGACATCACAGTAAAGGGATGGCCAGCGCGGGGTAACACACTGTTTCCAGCCTTCTCAGCAAGGAAGAAGCAGTTGTCAGTGTGTCGGGGAACACTAATGTGTGGCTCATGAGTTGTGATTATTCCCAAGCTACACACCAGAGTGCTGGAGGAACTGCACGAGGGGCACCTGGGTACCGTGAAAATGAAAGGTATTGCCCGTGCCTATGTGTGGTGGCCAGGAATTGATTAACAGATTGAGGACTTGACCAAGAACTGCTTTGGATGTCAAAAGATCCAGAACACACCACCACAAGCCCCTCTCCATCCATGGGAGTGGCCCTCATCACCATGGCAACAAGTGCACACTGACTTTGCTGGACCATTCATGGACTCTATCTTTTTAATTGCCGTGGATGCACATTCCAAATGGCCAGAGGTCATCAAAATGAAGACAACCACATCAGCCTCATCTACAGATAAGCCTGTCATCAGTGCTGAGGACCCACCTGATGTACCTGTGGAGACTCATTCCCCAAAGCAAACGTTTCAGGACAGGCATTACCAGGAGAGGCAGAGAAGGCCCCCCCAGAGACCTGAGTTATAAATGGGTCTTAGACCAAAAGTAAAAAAAAGGCTTGTTATAATTCGATATTATTATGTTACTTTGTTATAATTTGATATTATTAAGTTGCTAAGTAAACAAATGGTAGGCATTTGTATGTTAAGGGTAAACATATTTGTTTAGCATAGTGCCCCAGTAAAAAAAACAGCTGATACACTATTAAGAGAAAAGGGTAGGAGTGTACCGTATAGCCTACATTATAATAAGGGACTACTTTATGCTTTGGAACAAGTTGTTACATACGCTTTTAGATGCGTATTGATCTGTAGGTGTGTGCCGAGTTTGGATTATGCCAGTAAAAGACCATGAAACTTAGCTCCTGTCTCCAACATTTTTATTAATAGCATTGTTGTGTAACCAGGCCACATACACAACACTAAGAAAAAGAATTCTTTAGGCTGTTCTGGTGAGACAGCTTTTCTGCCGGGACCATACTGTTAGAAAACAGACGGTGCAGATCCTAGCATAACTACTTAATATTCTGTTACAAAGCTGATGATATCATTGAGACAAGACCTTGAATAGGAGGAATGAAGGCATCATTCATCATCATTGCATTTATGCTACCTGGAAACTCAATAAATTGAATTTGGGAGCTAGACTTTCCAAATATCAGCTATTCCATAAATTGTCCTGGATGTTGTCTTTAAATGTTCTGATATAGTACTCAAACATACAAAATAGTCTCACTAATTTTTGTTTCATTTTATTATTGAACAAGCTCTGCATCCCAATCCTACCTCAGAACAAGATACAATCTCTAATGTAGCAACCTGACAATGTGCTAACATATTTAAAAAACACGCACAAGCCACTCAGTTTCTGGTATCAATACTGCTGACATTATACCTCAGCAATTGGCCCAGTAACTCCTTTACACAATGGAGTACCTGAGGTTTACATCTGAAAATGGTTTTGTCTGAAACATTTAAATACCTTTGCTCTGATCACATAACTTGATGCCAATGGAAATTCCATTGGACCCAAAAGAGGTCACATTTTTATGCAAGTTGGCTCACTCTTTTGTTAGGCCGTGCCACTTCCTCCATTTGGGGGTGGGGAGAATATATCCATTTCATGATCTATTTTACAATTATATGATGGTTCAATTTATAGGGTAACCACCAAACCCCATATCATTGATATTACTGAGATCATCCACAAATTTCCCTCAATTCCTGTCACGGGATTGACTGTTTTTTACTATATTCCTGATTATCAGACTCTACTTAGAATTAATAGTAACTCTTGGTTGAGGCCCAGTGGGATTCAGGAGCAATTATATAGGAGAATTTGATTTAGAGGCTGGAAGATTATAATGGTCTAGTCTCGTTTGAATGCTGCTGTTCATACTCAACCATATCCATGATCTCTCAGCTATCTTCCCATCTTCCATTTTTTGTAAATTTAGTTTATCTGAAACAGCACTGCTTGTATCAGAACTCTCAAAAATTCCCATTCATCTACTATCCCTGAGCATATATTAACATCTTACCTTTAGCTTCACATTTGCTAGCCAATGTCTTTCCCTTTCTCTGTGGAGTCCTGGCTCATTATTGAGCCACTGCTTGGAATCAATCTTCCAATGACACTGTACCTTCAGCTCTCAAAGATTTAAGCTATCAAAATCCTCTCCTAAACCTGTGCCTCTATAACTCAGTTTCTGCCTTTAAGATGGTCATTACCTCTTCTGACTTAATAGTTCCTTCTATGTCAAATCATGGTGTTTGGTAACATTTTTCCATATTAAAAGTGCTAAGTATCTAAATGTCGTAGGTGGCAATTGACAGTCGATGTTAACTCTTTATATTGGAGGTAATAGAAACATTCATGGATGCTAGAGTCATCGATCAATACAGTGTAAATATAGGGCCTTTGGTCCAATGAGTCTATGATGACCATGGTGCCCACCTATCTAGTCCCATTGTCCTGCTTTTGGCCATATCACATGAAGCCCCAGTCCTATATGTACCTATTCAACTGCTTCTCAAAAGATATTATTATGCCTGACTCAACCAATTCCTCCAGATGGAGGAAGCTGCATATACTCACCACTGTCTGTATGAAAGAGTTGCCCTCAAGTCCCTTTTAAAATTTTCTCTTCTCATTCTAGATCTATGCCCCTTAGTTTTAGAATTCTCTACCCTGGGGAAAAGACTGCTGCTATGCTCCTCATAATGTTATAAACCTCGATAAGGGTACCCCTAATTCTTCTATTCTCCCAAGAAAAGAGACTATGATTTCAGTAAATATATTGTTTGATTAAGCATTCTTGTTCATTTAAATAATCGATTGCGTAAAATTACGTAATTCATATGTAAAAGTATGTGAAGGGCATATATCATCACACCACCATGTCATACATGCGTGCCTCACTAAAAGTAAAACTAAATTAATGTACACACATTCTGGACTCCCCTGTTTTTCTTTCAATTAGTTTTATGTTTACAAAACATAACATTAGCCTGACTAACCTCTCTCTATATTTCTGGTGTTCTGCTCCTGATAATACCTTTGTAAATCTTTTCTGGACTCTCTCCAGTTTAACCATGTCTTTCATAGAACAGGGTGACCAAAACTGTACAGAGTGCTCTAAGTGTGACCTCACCAATGACCTATACCACTGCAATGTAATGTCCAACTCCTATATTCAGTGCCCTGATTGATGAATGGCAGCACTCTAAGCACCTTTTTCACCACCCTGTCTAGCTGAGATGCTGCTTTCAACAACCTATGCATTTGCACTGCAAGAATTTTCTTAAAGGTGATTTTTTTTTCTTAATGTGTCATCAGTAGCCTTACAAATTTCTCAGCCTCCATCTAACAGGCCAACCTTCTTCAGGCTATATTAAAATTCTATCTAATTTCCAAATATGTCATAGAGTCACATTTCTTTTCTTAACAGGCTCCTACTGGAAACTTGTCCACCACCAAAACTATGATATTAATATCAGCATTGTACGAACTGCTCCATCCTAACTACTTCACCCATTTCTTCCTGCCAAAAGGGGACAGTTAGATCTGACACGTCTGTTCCTTGTGAGACACAAAATGGTCGTATCACTACTAGACTGAGAGCAGGCAATTATGATCAGTATTCAGAAAGAATCGAAATCCTTGGGAGTCTATGTTCCAACTTTCTAGTTGGCCACTCACTTTTACAAGTGGTCAGGCATGAGTTGAGGGTCTCGGCCTGAAACGTCGACTGTACCTCTTCCTAGAGATGCTGCCTGGCCTGCTGCGTTCACCAGCAACTTTGATGTGTGTTGCTTGAATTTCCAGGATCTGCAGAATTCCTGTTGTATGAGCTGCTTTCGGGTTTCTGAGAATCAACTGAACGTGTCACAGCCAAGAACTATGAAAATTTTGAACTAGAAATTTCACAATGGTGCATTTGGTAAATAAAATTCTCTCTAGTAATATTGAACCACACAACCCATTAAAGACTGAGACTCAGTCTAACAACTGTCTCTTCTGAGACACCATTTAGGGGTGGACATTGCAACGTGTGGGAAAATAAGTTGGAGGTAACCTAAACAACAGGAATTCTGCAGATGCTGGAAATTCAAGCAACACACATCAAAGTTGCTGGTGAACGCAGCAGGCCAGGCAGCATCTGTAGGAAGAGGTGCAGTTGACGTTTCAGGCAGAGACCCTTCGTCAGGACTAACTGAAGGAAGAGTGAGTAAGGGATTTGAAAGTTGGAGGGGGAGGGGGAAGATCCAAAATGATAGGAGAAGACAGGAGGGGGAGGGATGGAGCCAAGAGCTGGACAGGTAATTGGCAAACGGGGATACGAGAGGATCATGGGACAGGAGGTCTGGGAAGAAAGACAAGGGGAGGGGGGACCCAGAGGATGGTCAAGAGGTATATTCAGAGGGACAGAGGGAGAAAAAGGAGAGTGAGAGAAAGAATGTGTTCATAAAAATAAGTAACCAATGGGGTACGAGGGGGAGGTGGGGCCTAGCAGAAGTTAGAGAAGTCAATGTTCATGCCATCAGGTTGGAGGCTACCCAGACGGAATATAAGGTGTTGTTCCTCCAGCCTGAGTGTGGTTTCATCTTTACAGTGGAGGTAACCTAATCCTTCACACCCAGTAACCCCAGACAAAGTGCACAAATGTAGCTTTTGGATGAGCATCAGACTGAGCTGTGATATTTCCACCACCCTTCCTAGCTTCCTCCAGTCACCACTGTGAAATCACCAGCTGCCACTGACTGGCTTCCCACATGAAGGATGGGCAGTTAGATGAAGCACAGGACAGCTGCTTACCACCTTGGAACCATATTCTAGTATGACTCAGTGAGGGCTGAAGAGAAAAGGGAATAAATAAGAATTTTAGACGTCTTAAATAATGAGTAGCATTCTCTGTACCATTTGACCCAAGCTCAGCCAAGAGCAGCAAAACCGAACTTTGATTAGATCTAATAAAATTGCTGTTTCCTTCTTCAGCTTAATGTCAATGTGAAAACTTGGACCCATTTGGCTGTGTCTGTGCCATCTCAAAACAAGGAAAAGCTTGTTTTCTTTGTTGAGTTAAGTCTTCATAACCAAACCTTCAGGCTTATGATTTACTCAAAGAATAGTTTCCTGTTTTATACAACACAAGTCCTTAATTTCTCATACAGCTCAAAGCAAAGCATCAGACAGATGACATGCTGTCATGCATTGAGTATCTTGAAGACCTTCACTGTCTTGAAAACATCAGACTGTTTGTCTAACACTCCATACTTCCTGAACAGAAGTTTTCTCTGGTGAAAGATTAAGAAAAATAATTCCACCACCAGTTCCATTCCTGAGCGATCTATTCCCTCTGTCTCTCTTGGGACCATGCAAAGGTGTACCATACTTAATTTTGAGATGGAGATAGATTAGTCTGAAGCCTAAAATGGCCAATTTCAGTTTCTGTAACATTGGCTAACTCCAGGCTAATTTTGCAGCTGAAGACCCATGTTTTTGTTATTGGTTGATTTAATCTATTCTTGTGCACTTCAATTCTAACCTGAATACACTCAAGATCATTCAAAATTCTGCTGCTCAGGTCCCAACTCATACCTGAGTGCCTGCCTACTATTCTCTTTCTGTGGATGCTGTCTGATCTGCTGAGTTTTCCAGCTTTTCTCTGTTTTTATTTTTACCCATGTACTTATTAAACTACCATATATTAAGCAAAGACACAATTTTTAAAATTTCAAGGCTATTTTCAAGACTATTCATTGCTTCACCCCTTTTTTCTGCATTGGTACTTTTCTCTAGCCTGATCTTTCAGGTAATTTATTTCTGCCATACTGGCCTCAAAATCAAGAGCATGTCATGCAGTCATGACATTTAATCCCAAGGTTCTAACCTCTGGAATTAGCCCCCAAAATCTGTTTCTCATTCCTCTTGTAAGATTCTGCAATATCTCCTTTGGTAGCTTGTTGTCCAGATTTTGTTTGATAACACTTTGATGTTCTTGCTACCTACATTAAAGGTACTCTATAAAGTGATTTTTTTGTTGAAGTAAGTATTTATATTTGTACAGTTACAAATTTGGGGTGTTCTTTATAACTAGTTAAAACTTGAAATGTACACTGCAACTACATGATATATGGCAGGCAATTTGCAAATTCCTACTCAAAACAAAGGGATATTGACCAGATTATCTATTTTTATGATATAGAAACATAGGAACATAGAAAACCTACAGCACAATACAGGCCCTTCGGCCTACAAAGCTGTGCCGAACATGTCCTTACCTTAGAACTACCTAGGTTTACCCATAGCCCTCTATTTTTCTAAGCTCCATGTACCTATCCAGGAGTCTCTTAAAAGACCCTATTATTTCTGCCTCCACCACCGCTGCTGGCAGCCCATTTCACGCAATCACCACTCTCTGCGAAAAAACTTACCCCTGACATCTCCTCTGTACCTAGGGTTGATGAATAAACATTGGCCACGAAACTAAGAGAACTTTCTTGCAAATAGTGCCATGGATAACTTACACACACCCAGATCACTGGTTAACACCACCACTGATAGAGAACATCTCAGTGATATGTGACACTGGGATGTCATGACAAATTTTGTGCACAGGTTTCTGGAGTGGAAGCTGAAGCCACAATCATTTGAGAGAAGGGGAAAAAATAGCAACTGATCCATGGCTGACATGTAGCCATTTTGAGCCAAGAACTAAGCTATGTGGAGAAATGACAAGGCTAAAGAATTGGATAGGATTAACATGTTTTTTTTTCGCTCTCTCTTTCCCTCTGGGTAAGCCAATTTCCGCCTTAGTGAATAGTATCTAATGGAGGGTTATCTTAAAATTCTGTGTAGTGACTCAGTGGTCCCATGAATTTATAACCATTCACACCCACAAATTACATTTAAATTAATAAATCACTTGAAAAGAAACATCATACATAACTGTTAATTGGTCTTAAAATATGGAAATTTTATAAAAATGTTTAAAAGTTTTGCGGGTTATTTCATCAGTTTACTCCATTCTTCATCTGAAAGTATAACTGTAGCTGGGATATGGTTCACAGATGCTGTGTGACAGAAAGTATGTTATGAGCTTGAGTAAATTGGTTTCTTGTACAGATTTCCTGACAACTTTCCAGCCCGCTGGTACCTCATCCAAATGGCTGTTTGTCATATGTGAGTTAAGGCAGTAAAGGTTAATATTGACCTCACCCATTCCTCCCCCACAATTTCAATGGATGAGATTCAAAACAGGCAGCTGACCTTAAACTAATAATTATGCAGACAGAGAGAGAGAGAGAGAGGCCATTCCGCCCATCAAATCCATGCAGGCTCCAAGGAAAACAATCCCATAGGTCTTGTTCTGCTTCTTATTTCTGTGTACCCTATTCACTCTCATACTTGCCTATCAACTACTCATTCATTCGTTGCCACTATCACGGAAGGAGGGGTAATTTCACTGGCTCATTAATCTCCGGAACCGGATCAACAGAGAGCCCAATTGAGTAGATTGGGTTACAATGCACGCCAGTGAATGTAGAGCCTATTCAACAAAGACTGTGGTACTTCTGAGCCTTGGCCTTGCCATCATTCACTTTTCAGTGGTAGTCAGCCTCCCAAAGCATGAACTCTTATTGAGATGCCATGTCTGTTCTAATCAACACTTCAACACAAATCTGTCACCTTTCAAGTATTTGCACATCAAGTCTTCGCTCAGTGTTAAATTTAGCTTTCAGCTTTTCAAGTATTCTGTTGGCATTACTTAAACGTGTATTTACTAACAGCTAGATTTGTATCCATAGAACATTCACAATTTGTTTTGGAAGATGGAAAGAAAATACAAGTTTGCCTTGCTATATTTTGGTTCCAGGAATGCAAGCTTCAGACACTCACAGTCTTTCCCTGGTACAGAATGTCCTGCTAACTTTGTTGATAATATTTCACACACTTGACACATTTTACAGCTTAACTAAATATTGAAAGTAGATTTTGTTTATGCAATTGAGAATGAAGGTTTAATTTATTCAGTATGTTGCAACTGTACAATTAATTAAAAGATTTAATTGCACTGTGGAGGATGTCCTGAATAATGTGATCTTTCTGTGGGTGAACCCAAGCTTACAATACAAAGAGGCCAATTTTATTCTGAGGCATTATTACAATATGGTATATATTTGGGTAAAACAATTTTTAACCTTACAAGAGTACAAGAGAGTGAACAGCTCTGACATTGAAATTTTGATTCATCAAATTACGTCAGAACTTAACAACAGTTATCCAGTAGTTTGGAGATGAGTGTGTATTTGCACAATTCATAACTACTGCAACTTGAATCCACTTCATAACTTATTTTTATTCAAGAATCTGCAATACCTGCTCACTCATCTCTTCCCACATCACTGTCTAAGTTTGCAGACTGGGTAGACAGCAACTTGCATTGAATTCCTTCACACTGATTCAGGCCCCACAAAACATTTGTTCATTGTGAATATAAGAAAATCCCTCCTCTACAGTTCCTATGAAATTGACAAATGGTCCTACGTGCATTAAAATTTCTAGATCCTTTCTCTTTAGAGGTCATTCCATGTTAACTTGTCTACGTGGCCAATGTGTTGTTTATTTGATCATAGTGTTCTTTTTAATCAATTGTATCCATAAGTAATATTTTCCAGTTCTGTGCAAGGGCTCATATGCCATCCCCATTTAGTTCCACCCATCACCTATGAGCCTCCATCCCACCTACCCATCCATACGTACTGCTATATACTGGCATTCTCCCTTCTTCCCTCTCAGCCCCGAGGCAAGTTCAACTTGCAGCTTTTGCCTCCATGCATGTAAACTGACCCAATTCTGCTATCATTCTGGTATTTGCCTGGAGTCCACCATTGGCAGTTTTCTTTACCTTTGTGCCACCAATATGTTGACCTGTATTCTCTCAACAGGTACTGCTGGACCTGCTGAGTGTTTTCAGCAGGAACGTTATAGTTTCAACTTTCCAGCATCTGCATTACTTTACTTTTTACTGTCTCCATTGTCTCTTCTACAGATCCACCAAGGGCAAAATACCACACCTTGGAATAATTCACTATACTCCAGGTTGGTCAAATGAGGGATTGATTTCATTGTAGTGTCACCTAAAATATAGGGAATAGCATTCCATGACACTTTTGAATGTCTTCATGGCTTCCAGTGACATTGTAATGCATGTGGACACCTGAGACTCCTTGTTTCCAGCTTTTAACCATTTACAAACTAGTCTGAATCTCATTTTGGGTATAAATGGGTGACTCTACATTTACCTGAATTGAAACCAATTTGTTGGATTTTCTGCCTCTTTGTAGCTTTCTGTATGAAGATACAGTGATTTCATTGGACCGGGGAGCCAAGTTGCCATTGACTGGAAAGTGCAGACTGAAGGAGGAGGAACCTGAAGTTGCAACAGATTTCTAGATATCATTCCTTAATGCATTTATGAAGAAAATATGTCCAACTTTGCCTATCTTTATGATACTGGTGTAATTTGCAAATTATTTTCAGAGATGTTCTTTCCCATCATGAATAGTTGACATTGACATACAAATCTTTGCAGAATATTAGACATGAGCTATTTTATTTTCCAAGTTCTGCTCTACTGCCACTCAACCAATTTCAGGAACGGGCAATAATTTATCTTCATTCCCCGCACTTCAAGATTAGCTAACCGAGCTTTCTGTGAGTTTCTTAAATGTTCGAATCAAACACACCCAGAAATGGCTCCCCATCAACTATTTTACTCATCCTTCAAAAATTTAAATTAATTACATCAGCTGTTAACATCCCTTTATATATCTTTGCCAGGTTTCTATAATCAACTAACAATTTGCATTGTAGTCACTTTGCAAGATAGTTACTAGATTCTGATAAATTCCCCATAATTATTGTAAGGATTATTGCCTCTTCTGTAATCCCTTTATTTCCCTTTCCTAGCTCTTTTCAATAGCAAAATGGCATCTACAGGATTAACTCCTGAAACAAAAGAATTGTTGGCAGATTAAGGTTAGGGAGTCAGCATGTTTTAATTGTTTTCCTAAAATGAAAAACACCTGTTCCTGAAGAAATTAAAGTTTTTAAGGCCATTATTATTTTCATGATTGTAGGTTATATTAATTTTAATGAGTCCTTCTTCCTGATACATTATTTTCTCTCTTGAGATGGGAACATGAAATTATTTTTTTCCGATGTTAATCTGACTCAGAGTAATTAACCAAAAAACTACTTTACCTTTATCTTAACTTATATGATAAAATTTGGATCCTCTCAAAAATATGCAGATTCATATGAAATTTGATCAGGGAAAAGTTACAGCTAAGAAGGAGAAGATTCTTTCCCATGAATCCATGCTTCGCAAAGAAAGCTAGCTTTGCCCCACTCCTCCATCCTGTCCCCTCAGCTCTAAATCAGTTTGGAACCCAATACACTAGCAGTGTATAACGTTATGATTGGTATGTTTAGTTTTAGATTGTGTACAATAGCATAGTGGTTAGTGCGATGCTATTACAACTTGGGGCTTCAGTGTTTGGAGTTGGTGCCCTCTGTAATTAGTTTGTACGTCCTCCCCATGGAATGCATGGGTCTCCTCCAGGTGCTCTGGTTTCTTCCACACACTCCAAAGATGTACCAGTTAGTAAACATAGAAAACCTACGGCACAATACAAGCTCCTTGGTCCACAGTGCTGTGCCGAACATGTACTTAGTAGGTTAACTGGTTATTGTAGATTGTCCTGAGATTAGGCTATAGTGAAATTGGGGGTTGCGAGGATGCTGGTGGCATGGCTCAAAGGGCTGGAAGGGCCTATTTCGCGCTCCATCTCCAAATAAATAAATAAATAATAGAAGTACGCTGTTACCATTAGGTATGCTTAAGGATCAGGGACATAGGTTTGATCAAAACACAAAAGGGAAACGTTGAGAAGACTTTAATGCAAGTTTGAGTCATGATCTGGAACGGCCTGCATATAGGAGTATTGGCAACTGAATCAATCAGGGCACTCAAAGGGGAACTGGACATACACTTGTGTGAATAATTTGCCAGAATAGGAGGGAAGAATGAAGAAATGGGACTGATAGAATTGCTGTACTAGGAACTCAATGGTCTGGATGGATTCCTCCATTGAAACAAGACTATAAAATAAGCTGCAGAGATTTGTAAACTTAGTCATCTTCATCATGGGCACTAGCCTCCTTAGTATGCAGGACATCTTCAAAGATCAATGCCTTGAAAAGGTGGCATCCATCATTAAGGATCCCCATCAACCAGGACATGTCCTGCTCTCATTGCTACTATCAGGAGGGAGGTACAGGAGCCTGAAGGTACACCCTCAACGATTCAGGAACAGCTTCTTCGACTCTGCCATTCAATTGAACCTATGAACAGTACCTCACTACTTTTTACATTTTCAGTTTAGCCCTGCTTATTTAATTTAAGTAATTAATATACCATATAGGCTGGCTGGTGGTGTAGTGGCATTAGCATTGAACTTCAAGGCAGATGGTCCTGAGTTCAAACCCAGCCGGGTCCCAACCTGGGCAGCAGCAGTATCTGTGTGGAGAAAAGGCTGTACCTACTTCCCTATCTTGCCATGAAAACCCTATGGACCCTGTGGTCCATGAGGTCACAAAGGGCCGGTCACGACTTAACGACTGAACAACAATATATACTTATCATCAATCATAGTTTATTTCTCTCTATTATTATGTTTTGCAATGTACTGCTGTTGCAAAGCCAAAAAAATTTCACGGCATATGCCAATGATATTAAACCTGATTTGATTCTGATATCATCATTGTGAAACTACTTGACAATTTATTTTTATGCTACCTTTTTGTAGTTTTACAATGCACATTATAACTACATTGTTCTTACAATTGATGACTGTTTTGGCAAATATACCTATGCCTTTGAAATATAACATGCTATAACCTATTAAACTCTTTTTTGAATATCTGCCACTTCCCTACTTTTGTGTGTCCTTAACAAAACCGTATAGTTTATTATGCTGCTCAAACATAGAATCCTAGTTTACCATATTTCCCTTTTGAACATTTTGCTGAACACATTATAATCAATATTACATTTTTCTGACTGTTAGTTTGTTAATTAAATTTAATTAACGGGCATATGGAGGAATTTAAGGTGGGGCGTTATATGGGAGGCAGGGTTTAAGGGTTGGCACAACATTGTGGGCTGAAGGGCCTGTACTGTGCTGTACGGTTCTATGCTCTATGTTCCAATTCATTGGCCATTACTGATTCATGTATAGTCTTATCCTTTTTGGTTTTAGGACTTCAATTTTCATTAAAAACAGTCCTACAGAAGAAATTTGCTACCTTTTAAGAGCTGATCTTTTTTGTCTGATGCAAGCTTTATGAAAGTTAAAATTCATATGAACAATTTTGTGGGAGATTGTGGTAATAGAATCACACTTTTGGATAAATTACCTTAATTAGGCCAGGAGTAAAGGGAGAAAATATTATTAAGGTTTCTGTTAAGTACCTTTGTTGGCTTAACCTAACTTATGAATTTATTTTCCACTGACTGTAGCTATCCATGTACACCTCACTATTCCACATTACTGCATGAGAAAATCTGTAAAATATTAAAGATTGTTCTGTTCCTACATAAGAAGGCTTTTGAAATGTTTACTAAGATGTAATATGCCCCATAGATAAAATAAATAGGGATCTAACGCTTAACAGTGTATTAAATTAAAAAATATTATTTCATTTCAAAGTACGTTTGTAATTTACCACTGGTACAATTCTAGTTTTTACCACCAGTTTTTAAAATAACATTCATATATTCTGCAGTTAATAATCAGAGATGCAAATAGATCTGCACAAGGCACATAATATTAATAATCTCATTTAAAATTATCTATTTTTTTCAATATACAGTTCTTTAGCTAACTCATATTAGAAATCTTACTAATCTTTCCAACATTGAAAAACTTGGCAAAAACTCAAGGTTGAGAGCAATTATTGCATTTATGGAGTGGGCTACCTCAATCTAAACCTGCTGATAATACATTGCAACTACTTACAGTACATGTAATGCATTCTATAGAGTTGCCCTTTGATCTATTCCTCTATTTCCTATATTATTGTAATTTATACAGCATATGTCATTGATATTAAATAGGCAGATTTGATGCTTAGGGTATTGTAAAACTGAATGTGAGGGAGATTAATGGAAATAGTGAGAAGTTACAAATTTACTCATTGACATAGTAGTCAGAATATTAAATACAGAACCACCACATCAACATTGTAGTAGAGCCCTGTTGCCTTACAATTCTAACCCCTGGTGTTGTTGGTATGGATTTTGTGGCTGCTGCAGTTTCCTTCCATATCCCAAAGACTTACTGGCTGCCATGTCACTGTAAAGAGCCCCCAGTATACAGGGGAATGCTGGAATTTGATGGGAATTGTCGAGAATGTGGAGAGAATAAGTTGCAGGGAAAATTTACTGGGGAGTTTTCTGTCTGGTAAAATTGGTCTGTGAGCTATTTGGCCTCTTTCTATGCCAAAAGGAAATATGGGAGTACGCAATTACAGCTGAAGTGTGAAGAATTAAAGCTGCAAAATATTTTTTTCTGTTGCTTGACATTTCACACCTGCAAAACTTTCTGTATTAAATGAGAGTGCACTCTTTCCGAGGTCCTTTTCCTCATTAGATCATATGAGAATCAGTGAAAGAGAATGCACATACTTTATCGACCAGCCACCCAGGATGTTGATCATAAAGATGTGCATGGGAGTAGTTTCAAGATGAATGTTACAACTGCTGCCACACACCCCACCCTTCCCTGAGGGAAGACAGCTGGACTTTACTACCATGATTGAACCTACGTCACACAGCCCAGCTGGGTTTAGTAACTCAACATGAAGGAATCTGCACATGTGAATCAATACTCGAGCTCTATATGGCAGTGGATGGCAAAAAGGAAAACAGTGAATAATGGAAATCTAAACTAGAGCCACAGAAAACACTTAGAAATGCAGGCGTTGGAGTTCAGAGCTCAATTCCGGGTCCTCCTTAAGGGTCTCTGTACGTCCTTCCCGTGGAATGTGTGTGTTTTAGAAACATAGAAACATAGAAAACATACAGCACAATACAGGCCCTTTGGCCCACAAAGCTGTGCCAAACATGTCCCTACCTTAGAACTACCTAGGCTTTACCCACAGCCCTCTATTTTTCTAAGCTCCATGTACCCATCCAGGAGTCTCTTAAAAGACCCTATCGTTTCCGCCTCCACCACCACTGCCGGCAACCCATTCTACGCAATCACCACTCTCTGTGTAAAAAGCGTACCCCTGACATCTCCTCTGTACCTACTTCCAAGCGCCTTAAAACTATGCCTTCTCGTGCTAGCCATTTCATCCCTGGGGAAAAGCCTCTGACTATCCATGCAATCAATGCCTCTCATTATCTTGTACACCTCTGTCAGGTCACCTCTCATCCTCCGTCGCTGCCAGGAGAAAAGGCCGAGTTCGCTCAACCTATTTGCATAAGGCATGCTCCCCATTCCAGGCAACATCCTTATAAATCTCCTCTGCACCCTTTCTATGGTTTCCACGTCCTTCCTATAGTGAGGCAACCAGAACTGAGCACAGTAGTCCAAGTGAGGTCTGACCAGGGTCCTATATAGCTGCAACGTTACCTCTCGGCTCTTGAACTCAATTCCATGATTGATGAAGGCCACTGTATGCCTGTTTTCTCTGAGTGCTCCACTTTCACCCACAGTTCAAAGACATACCAAGTAGATTAATTGGTCATTGTAAACTGTCCCATGATTAGGTTAGGTTGTCAGGGGTTCCGGGCTGATCTAGCTCGAAGGGTCAGAAGGGCCTATTCTGTGCTGTATCTCTAAATAAATGAGTAGATAATCATCTAACAGGGAGATCAGTCGATGTTTCTATACAGTCATTTGATTTTTGTTTCATTATGACATTAACACTGAGCAAATCTTTCAAATGTGACCATACAACAACATTTATTAAACATTTGCTCAACAATCAATAATACTAGACAACAAAGATTTTGCTTCCTGTATACTTTTGCATGTATCATAGATTTTGAGCTGCTGCTCATGAAAAACACCATGAACTTTCCCTATCGTGCACCATTTTTAAAAATTGCTTATATTTGTTACTTCAAATCATAATTCAATTCAATTAAAATGTTTTCTATCTTGTTCAGGCAAGGCTGGGCATGTGCTGCATGGCAGGACAGGGTTTAGAAAGGCTATAAAAGCATCTCTCTCTCACACACACACACACACACACACACACACACACACACCGTTCTATACATTTTCTATACATTGCGTTTACATATATATTGGTTTGCGATTACGTTGATATGCATGCTCTATTATAATGTGTGTACTCATTATAATAAAATAATTGTATTTTCAGGATCTTTCGTGACAGCAAAATGTCTCACCAATGTTGCAACAGCCACGATATTTCCTGTGATATTTGTGATAAGTATTTGCTTAGATCTCAAAGACAGAGCATGACCACTTTTATTAAGAAAACCTGTGAGTTCTAATTTGGATGTAAAATTGGTGACCAGACAAAGCCTGGTCTCCTCTCATTTGTTATGCAACATGCGATGTCAATCTTAGAACTTGGCTCAGAGGTATTCAGAAGTCAATGCTGTTCAGTGTCCCAATGATATGGCGAGAGCAGAACAATCATGTGAAAAACTGCTATTTCTGTTTGACCACTGTGTCTGGTTTCTCTGCTGAAAACAAGAAATCCATTGAATACCACAACCTTCCTTTATCCATGAGACCTGTGCCACATGATAATCGGCTTCCAGTACCAAAGCCATCAAAGACATGGAGTCTCGAAGAGGCAGACGAAAATGATGCACAAGACAGGAATGGAATATGAGACTGATACTGACAGAGATTTTGAACACGTGATGTTGAGTGAGCCTCATCTGATATCTCAATCTGATTTAAAATCCTTGGTCAGACATTCGGATATGTCAAAGGCAAAAGCAGAATTTACTGGGTTCAAGACTGCAACAACGAAATCTGCTTTTATCAGGCACAACAATTTCTGTGAAGGATTTCAATATTTGAGATAGAATAACTGATGCTGAGATTAAGGAAAGCATTTTTGTTGATCCACATATCAAGCAGGTCATCAATGTTAGGCAATTCAAAGGACTTCTAGTGGAACCAGAGAAAATTGCATGGAAGGCATTCAAGGATGTAGTTGAAAATTTTCTTGGCAACTACAGAGCACCAAATTACGTGCAACTGGTTGACAGCACGCTTCAAGCATACAAAATCATGAAACGTAACATGTCACTAAAGATTCATTTTCGGCATTCCCATTTAGAATTTTCCCTACAAATCTTGGCACTGTCAGTGACGAGCATGGTGACAGGTTTCACCAGGACATTGCTGTCATCGAGAAACAGTATCAGGGCAACTGGAATCGATTAATACTGGCTAATTATTGATGGACACTTAAGCGAGAAGCCTCGGACACTGAGTACAAATGAAGATCATCAACAAAACATGTTTAGCTTAGTTGAACTATTGCAAAGCTTCAGCACCCTTATGCAATTAAACGTATTATATTCAATACAAGTTATTTTCTTCTTTCTCCAAATTCCTACATGATCCAAGTAGTCTGAAATTATTTTTGTGTTCAGCTTCAAGCGGTCAATCATAAACAAAAAAAAATTCTGAGGACGCAACAACTTTCTAAAAAATTTGCTGTCCAGCGTAATATTATCAATCTCATACAGATTTTTACTGATTATAATGTTTCAGAGCAAAGTATAATCCATAGCCTTCAGCAAGAAGGTTGAAGATACAGATCACTATAACCTGTGAAAAATGATTACTATAAAATAAGGTGTCCTGGGCTTTTAACATTTGCTGTGATCCACAATTTATGGATCAAGCAAATAAGGTGGCCTGATTATAATTTGGATGAGAAGCTCACAGGATGTGGATTAAATACTGTGAATTTGTGTTTATTTAAACTCAGTAAATCAATTAAGAATACAGAAAGCAAATTGTAAAACCTGGGTTGGTTCAGTAATGTCTGTCAAGGAAGGAAACCTGTTATCTATGCTGTTTTCGGTCTGTAAATACTGTAAATGCATGCCCAAGGCCAGCACAGTGGTGTAGTTGGTCGAAATAATGCTCTAAATTCAATTTGTGACATTTGCCGTTCTCTGCGTGGAGTTTGTACATTCTCCCCGTTACTACATTGGTTTCCTCAGAGTACTCCAGTTCTCTCCCACGTCCCAGGAAATATGTGGTTTGGCTGAATAACTGGTCATTGTAAATTGCCCTTGTTATGTGGTTGACAGAAAGAATCTGAAAGGAATTGAGGAGGGTGGAGAGAGAATAAAACGGAACTAGTGTGAGATTAGAATAAATGGCTGCTTAATGGTTGGGAAATTGAGTGGGTTGTATGACCCTATAAGTCTCTGTTACATGATTGATTATTTCTTCAACACTGCACGAAAAATATAAATATTGCCTTGCTGCTGTCTTCCATCTCCTCCCAAAAACAGTGTAACTCTGCATGTATGTTTTGTTGGTATATATCTGCTAACGACCTGTGCTGGAGTAACTTTGTGACAAAAAGAAGGACAAAAGTAGAAGGAATCTTAACCTCATTATGCTAGAAATCCTTCCAGTTGGAAACGCTGTATATACAGTACTTGATCTGCAATCCGCATTGCTGTGAGCATGCATACTGAAACACCTCAGAGTAAACAGCCACCAAACTTTCAAAGTCACACTGGAGATGGCCTGCCAGTGGTGAAAGACCCATGGAAACTTTGAGAACCAGCAGCTTTGAAACTTTGAGCTCAGTCTTGTGAGCAAATGCGTTAGAACTCTGTAACATTTTGAACATTCGGAAATATTTAAAAGCAACTAAAATGTAACAACTAATTTGCTTTAAAAATATTGATTTTCAAAACATGTATTATCAGCTAATAATGAAAATAAAATAAACAAAAATATTAACCTATTACTTATTTCTTTGTGCTGTAGCCTTACAATCTCAATCAAAATTAATTGGGCCACAATCAAACCTGGTACAAGAGCTGATTTTCCATAAACAACGGGTAATCTCAGCAGGATTACATCCACTACCTATTAAGTCCAGTGGTGAGGATACTGAAATATACTTCACCCTATGATTAAGTTAGGGTCTTGGATGTCTAAGCATGCAGACATTAAGTCCAGAGCTTGCATTTTTCATTAAATCCCTGCCCATGGAGTAATATTTCATTTTTTCCACCGTGCCCTATCCATCCCATCTATGAATTTTCCACAAAACTAAACCCCACGGTGTTAATGTTCTCTGAATGTGGACGGGCCTCTGGGATTTGGGAAGAAACCTTGACAGTGAGTGCTTTAAGAGTTTAAGGATAACATGATTGGTTGCAATTTTGCCCCAACCCACCTTCCAAACATATTACTGATAGAAATCCTTCCCCATTTCTCATTTGTAGGCAATAAATCTGTAGGCAACTTTAGCATAATCCAGCTGAGATGAATAATTACAATTTTACAACCTCTCCTGTAAATGCTTTATGTGATCATGCACTGACCCACAGCAACCAGAAATGACTCAAATTCAATTCCTGGTACTTGTTAAGAGAGCTGATATCATCATGAGGGGATGGTGTTACAATGACCTCAGTTTTTTCAGTCTCCCCATGCACTGAGAGATGATAAGTGAATAGAAATGAGGAATTTACTGAATGCTAACTGAAAAGAGTGCTAGCCTGCTAAAGATAAATAAAAAATCAGAAGAAAAAAAGACCGCAGATCAAGGAAGTCTAAAGCAAAAACGAAGTATGTTTGACACATTCAGCAAGACAAGTTACATCTGCGGAAAGAGAAACATGGTTTGCGCATCAGATTGCACACCCTTGGTCAGAACTGGGACAGAGACGAAAAATAGATGGTTGTAAAGGTCTAACGAGAGGATGGCCTTAGTTCTGTTAGCCCCCTTTCATCCGATAATATACAAACGTTTGTATTTTATTTCTAGGTTTATGGATATGAACTGCCCAAATAGGGAACAAACCGGAAAGCTGAGCCTATTAAAAGAATACAAATAACAAAGGTAACAGAAAGTCCCATTTATATATCAGTTATAAATTATGTTATCAGTTCACCAGGAAGCTTCACAAAATGTTACAGATACTGTATGATAAAAATACTTTGAAGTGAAGTTCCTGCTGTTACAATGGTTAAAGCCCTAATCAGATTGTAAACAGTAATATTTTACAGTGTGCAATGATACATGGTGAATGGCCACGTTATTTAGTTTTGATTTTATTGACTGGGGGAAGGTCGTTGATTAATGTTTATCCATTGTTCTTCAAATAATTCTTTGAGTTCTTATTACTCACTTTAAAGGCAGACTGCCTCTAAGATTTACATTCCATTATATACCAATATCTCAGTAGAGCATCTGTGTAACATAATACAGCCAAGTTCTAAAATGAGTTTAGAATTCACAATATAAACACTAAGGTGGTAATGGAAAAAATCTGACAAAAATGATTTATTTTAACAGGGCACCCAAATAGTGCTTTATTCGTAGGACATCCAATGTTTCATTTTATCACACACCTATACTGACTTTTTAATAAAAACAACATGCAAAGTGAAAACTCAACCAATACTGTTGAAGTTTTGAAATCCTCGCTCCCTTTCATTTTCAATTCTTCATTCCAACTGTTAAAACATATTCAGAAATGTTGAAATGTTGCCATAATTTTCTGACCTACATGGATTATTCCAAATGTAGCATTATTTTTCATAAAAACCAAGCAACCTAGCAACAGGTCCCGCTATAAATAGGACTCAAGTCAAATCAGAAATCTCAGCTACTGAACTGAGCAATGTTAGTAAGTAGTGTATGACAGGGTAATAAAAGCAAATGATGAACAATAGATCTATAGAGGTACTTGTACAGTCATAACATTTTTTTTAAAGTTTCAGCTTTTTTACAGATCTTAATGAGTCAAATATTGTTAATTAGAATCTACATTTTAACATAAATTATTAAACACCAGAGGTAAAAGTTATTTTTTCTATTTCTTTTACTCCTCTAAATGAGACACAACATCCAGCATCTCCAGAGTAAGTTATGACTTCTTTAAAATTATGACTGTCAAAAGAGCTGCATATTTGAAATTCTGAAACATCCCAAGTTCTCACATTTCATATACTGCTCTTACATCCCAGAAAACAAATGATTACAGGTCGGCTTGCTATAAGGTTCTTCATGGCCCAGTTTTTGTTCAGTATTCCAAAACATTTCATACTGATCATTCGTTTAGACAATAACTACTGGGCTGGTTGTTGTAGGCTTGCTTTGCCAATTTCATGAGAGCATTGGGATAGATACATAGTAAGAAGAATGCTCAGCAGTATGGCCGCAGTGTCTGCTTGGATCTTGTCCTATTTTCCAAAGTGACTTGTCAATTTCATTGGAGCTATGGAAATCTAAGCTATCATATTTCTGTAGTGTTGAATCCATATTTGCCCCTGTCCATTATCACATTGCTCCATCACTAGGATCTTATCCCTTGGACTGACTCTTTGCTTGGCAAAAACTATACCTATTTTTCCCCCAACAGCTCTCAATAATCCATGTAAAATTGATCCATGTAAGATTGAGGGACTGTTTTGTCGAGTACCTTCTCTCTAGTCTGTCTCGGTAGCCTCGAACATGATGGCAAGAACATTGATTTCTCCAATTTCCAGTAATTTTTCCCACTCCTCCTTCCCTCTTCTTTCATTCCCCACCCAGCCTCCCTCTTATCTATTCTCATCTCCTCATCTCCCCTGGAGCTCCTCCTCCTTTGCTTTCTTCCATTGTTCACTCTGCTCTTACCAGATTCCTTCTTTTTCAGCACGTTACCTTTTTCACTTCTCATTTCCCATTTTCTTACTTCATCCCCTTTCCCTCACTTACCTGGCTTCACCTATCACCTTCTATGTAGCTTGTGCTCATTTCCCTCCCCCTCCCATCTTCTTATTTAGTATTCTTTCCCCTTTCCTTCCCATCCTCAAGAAGGGTTTTGGCCCAAAGCGTTGACTGTTTATTACTTTCCATAGATGCTGCTCTATCTGCCGAGTCTCTCCAGCATTTTGTGTGTGTTGCTATGTAAAAAAATGTTATTTCCATAACTGTGGATGTTGACCTTTAATTTCCTTAATAACAGGAAATTGTTTGCTGTTCAACGGAAAGAAGACGGTATGCAGTGGGAACCTATTCACTATGAGCAGCAGAAAACTAAAGACAGCATTCACTACCACATGTAGCACTCTATGGACTTTAAATGGTGTTTGGGCAGAACTTAGTCAACTCTGAAGCTGCCTAACTAGCTTGCCTGATGTCAGCAGACGGACAAAACAACGTGAGCATGTGATCTTGATTCTGCTGTAGCTGTTCCACGATGATCGTAGGTTGTACTTTTGGCAATTTATTTGAAGAAACCAGAAATAGGCGTGAATGTTGTGTCTATTATGTACAGGTTTGAGGCTAGGAAAAGGCCAGATGTGCTAAAATGGATTATGCAAGGAAATGCCCTGTCCAAAATGAAACTCCAATGCCACCTGAGAATGATCATTGGCCTGGAGTAAAATTGATCTTGGCACGGTTAACATCTACAGGATGGATGCTAATTGATGCATCTCTACATTTGATAGATCTAGTTGTAGCTAATTTTTTTTCCTATCTAACTGTATATTCAATAGAACTCCATATAAATAGAACATGCACTGAAATGAAATGAATAACCTAACAAAAGCCTCTAACCACTGTTCAAAACATATCTTAAAGGGCATATACTTACCATCTGCTGCTTCACCACCCTTAAGTACTAATTTTGATTTAGTTGAGTGGATTCATTTAGTTTACGTTTATCATTATGTTCTTCTATTAAATATGGTAGAACAGCCACCTTTCAGTTTCATCTGGTCCTTCGTTTTGAAGCAGGCTGTGGCTAGCTGTCCTGATCAGCAACACAACTGAAAAATACTGCACATGACGTTTGAAACTGCGTCAGCCCTCGTGTTAGTTTGATGTGTTTACATCATGAAATCCTGACATTGTGGAATCCATTGCAGTTAAACTTTAAATGATAGACAACTGAGCAAATGCCATCTTTATAGATCTACTGTGCTGAATAGTCGTGATCACAATTTCCATTTTTTTATCTTTAATTTTCAATTTCTCTCTCCACTCTTTCAAAGTTCTGCACTATGCTGCTCCTCACCTTCAGGTACCAGCCATTGCTCCAATGAGAGAGACCAAACAACAGCGGCTGGTCGGGTATATGATCCTAGACCGTGATCCAAAAGTATAGGAGCAGAATTAGGCCATTTGGCCCAATGAGTCTGTACCATTCTATCATTGCTGACCCATTTTTTCTCTCAGCCCCAATTTCCTGACTTCCTTCTGTATCCCTTAACGCCCTGACTAAACAAGAATCTATCAACCTCTGCCTTAAATATACATAAAAGACTTGGCTTCCACAGCTGCCTGTGGCAAAGAATTCCACAGATTCACCAATCTCTGACTAAAGAAATTACTCCTAATCTCTGTTCTAAAAGGACACCTCTAGTTTATCAAGAGGCATAGAATCTGTCATGTGATCTTACAAATTAGAAAAATGTCTTTGAACCCTCCATTCATAGGCTGGATTCTTTAAGAAAAATGTTCAGTTTAGACTCACACCATATCTTTTCCACCATAGGGTCAAGGAGAAGTACAGCACAGAAATGGACCATTCTTCCCATCCATGCTGAAAACCATTTAAACTGCCTTCTCCCAACAATCTGCATGGGACTATAGTCCTCCATATTTGGAGCCCTTTCAGACACAAATGTAGCATCACTCTCTTTAAACTCTTGGGAGGACATTGCCTTCTGTATTCATGATATAGTAGGTGTCCTACACCACCTTATACTTAGGGTCATTGCAAAAGTTTTGTGCTAGCAGCTCATTCCCCACTCTCATGACCTTCTGAGTGAAGAAGTTTCCTTTCATGTTCTCCTTAAGCTTCTCACTTTTTACCCTTAAGGCATGATCTCTGGTTGTAACTCCACCCAACCTCAGTGGAAAAAGCCTGCTTGTGTTTATACCTGTACCCCTCATAATTTTATATACCTCAATTAAATCCCTTCTCAATCTTCTATATTCTAAAGAAATTAGTCCCAACTTGTTTAATTTTTCTTTATAACTCGGGTCCTCTAGACATGACAACATTTTTGTAAACTTTCTCTGCACTCTTTCAACCTTGTTTACATCTTTCCTGTAGGTAGGTGACCAAAACTGCACACAGTACTCCAAATTAGGCCTCTCCAATATCTTATGCAACTTCAACATATCATCCCATCTTCTGAACTCAGTACATTGATTTATGAAGGCCCATGTGCCAAAAGCTTACTTTATGACCCTTTCTATTTGTGATGCCACTATCAATGAATTATGGACTTGTATTCCCGGATCCCTTTGTTCTACCATGCTCCTCAGTGCCTACACTGGTTGGTCCTACCAAAGTGCAAAACCTCACATTTGTCTACATTAAGTTCCATCTGCCATTTTCAGCCCATTTTTCCAGCTGATACAAATCCCTCTGCAAACCATAATAGCCTTCCTCACTTGTCCACTACACCCCCACTCTTGGTGTCATTTGCAAATTTGCTGATCAGGTTAACCGCATAATCATTGATATAGATGACAAACAACAAAGATGCTTGCGGCACACACTAGTCAGGGGCCTCCAGACAGAGAGGCAACACTCTCTAGGACTACCCTCTGGCTTCTCCCACAAAGCCATTGTCTAATCCAATTTACTACCTCATCCTGAATGCTGAGCAACTGAACTTTCTTGATCGACCTCCCATGCAGGTCCTTGTCAAATGCCTTACTAAAGTCCATGTAGACAGCATCTACTGCCCTGCCTTCATCCACTTTCCTAGTAACTTCCTCGAAAAACTCTATAAGATTGGTGAGACATGACCTACCATGCTAGAAGCTATGCTGACTATCCTTAATCAGTTCACGTCTACCCAAATACATATATATCCGGTCCCTTAGAATATCTTCCAATAACTTTCCTTCAACAGATGTCAGACTCACCAGCCTGTATCTCCCTGCTTTCTGTTTAGAGCCCTTTTTTAAACAGTCAAACAACATTGGCTCTCTTCCAATCCTCTAGTACCTTTCCTTTGGCTAAGGATGTTTTAAATATCTCCACTAGGGCCTTGGCAATTTCTGCACTTGCCTCCTGTAGGGTTTGAGGGAACACCTTGTCAAGTCCTGTGGATTTATACATCCGGATTTGCGTCAGGGTAAACACCACCTCCTCTGTAATCTGTACAGAACCATGAAGTTGATGCCCTTGGTCTCACTTTTTAAGACTTTGTAGCTGTTTTCTGAATAAATACAGATGCAAAGAATGCTTTTAAGATGCCCACCATCTGTTTTGGCTTCTCACATGGATTACCATTTTGGGTCTTCCAGAGGACCAATTTTGTCCCAAGCAATCCTTTTCCTCTTAACATATCTAGAGAATCCCTTAGGATTTTCCTTCACCTTGTCTGCTAGAGCAACCTCATGCCTTCTTTTATGTCCTTCTCAAACGTTCTCTCACATTTGTTGTACTACATAAGCATCTCATTTGTTCCTACTTACCTATATCTGCTATGCACCTCCTCTTTTGTCTTAACAGGAGCCTCGATATCTCCTGAAAATCGAGGTTCCCTACACTTGTTATCTTTATCTTTTATTCATTTTTGAAGACCTCTCTTCAATCCTTGTCCTTGAAGTTAGTTCTATTCAAATGCTCATTTAATCAGCTTGCTACAGTGGAACCTGAACTACTAATTTTGGACTCAACAACCGTCTGCAGAGAAATTGTTCCCCTCAGCATAACTCTATTGCTTTTGTTAATTATTTTAAACCTTTGACCAATGATTACTCATCCACTTACTAAACAAAATAATTTTGTTTAGTTGGACTCAAACACATGTCAACTTCACCCAAAATGCCAAAAAGAGCAATCAAAGGGTTAGGTTCTAAGTGGCAATTAAGGATATGGCATAAAGTTAAAAAGTCATCTCTCCAAAATTTCTCCAAGCTAGGACAAACCCAATACATGCCCAATACATCTTGGGTGAAGTTGACAGGCGTTTGAGCCCGACTAAACGGCGAACGTTGTCTTTTGCCTCTCTTTTGGCTAGACGTTTAGTTCTTCTTAGGTGGAGAGATGTTGCCCCACCCACTCATGCTCAATGGTTAGAGACATTATGTCCTGTTTGGACTTGAAAATATTCATTATTCACTTCTTTATTCGGACATAAAGTTTCATAGGGTGTGAGGACCTTTTCTTGATTATTTTCATAACTCCTCTTTAGGTTAAAGGTTTATCTTCCATTTTCTTTCAGTGATTTAATCCCTTACATCCAACTTTCTTTTCGGGTTAACCTTTATGGTTTTTTTTATGATGTGAAATATATGATAGTTTAGTAGTAGGCAATACACTTTTATTATATTCACAGCTCTGTGGTTCCAAAAGCTCTGATTAACTTTTCTTTATATCGTAATGGTTGGCTTGGAGTGCGTAGTGGGTGGGGAGGAAACTAACTTTATACGATTTTATTTTGGGTGCTTTTTCTTTACTGTTATGAATTGTACATCAGACACGTTGGGTTTGCACTGTACAAAGCTCCTTTTTGTTGGTGGGTTTTTTTGTTATAATGTAGAAACTCATAAAAAAATTAATTAAAAAAAGAAAATAATTTCTCCCTTTTTTCTCCACCAAATTCTCGCAGAATACTACATTTTTTTAAATGAAGAAACACATCCCAAGCTGCTCGTCATCTCCTTGTAATGATTTCTCATCATTTTGCTTTATCTTGGTCTGCGAAGCAAAATTGGTACATTTTCTGAACCTTATCGATGGTGCGATATGTTGCAACAACACCAGGCATCTCTGCTTCCCTCATCTTTCAGTCATCTAATGGAACCAGGATGCTTTGGTTCCTATCAGCAATAACCACTCCTTTTCTCATTGCATCATTTTGCACATTTGTGTGCTCTTTTTTCTTTTCCCCTTTCTTGTTGCTGCCTAGATTTCTGACTACTCTTCAAATGAAGCAGTAATTAATTGAATAAACTGCACTCGATTCTCAAGCGGTCTTCTGTTTTTTAATGGGGAAATCCAATGCAAATGGGATAATTGTTGTGGAGAATACCCTTATGAGCTTTAAACTGTCTGCATCCTGTTCCCATTCTGATCACTCTATCTTTAGCCCCATGGGGTGTCCCAAAGAGGCACCACGTGGGCTTGAAGAACAACATGTCATCTCCTCAGTTCCATAGAGTACATACGCAAAATCTCAACTAGCCAGTTCCTTGCCTCTTTAACTCTCCATCTCACTCTTATTCAGATGTTCTTGCTTTGGCCTCTGAAGCCTTCTAGCGTACAAATAAAAAAGCCAGAAAATGCTGTAAGCACTCAGCAGGTCAAACAACATCTGCGGAAAGTGAAACAGTAAACATTTCAGGTCTGAGACTGAAATGGGAAAAAGAGAAACAAGTTGTAAACAAGAGAGAAGCAAGTCTCTGTAATGTTGTGAAATTTGGTCAGAAAATGGAAATAGCAGGCAGGCCCAAAGAAAAACACCTAATCTGGGGACATTACGACCAACAAGAATCAAGATCAAATTCTCCAATGTTGGGTAATCCACACTTTCTTTCTGTTTCTGTTAGGGCCGGCCATTTTTGCCTGCCATCCTGATTTTTCCTTTTGGTTTCATTTGTATATTCTGGCTTGCTCAGCATGTCCCCACTGGCCACACTCACAACATTACACCAGTCTTATAACATTTGCAAAACATTACATGGGCTTAACTGCTCTTTAACTGTCACGTGAACTCGCCGTATTAGAGAAATTCTTTTTATTTAACTCATTGTCCTCCTTCATCTTCTCTGCTACCTGGACTAACTTGTTTTTCTCTTTCTCACTTGTAATGAAGGGTGTCAGACCTGAAACATTAACTATTTTTTTTCCACAGCTGCTGTCTTGACTGGCTGAGTACTTCCAGCATTTTCTGCTCTTATTTTGTACGATGGGTTTCATTGGAATGTAGAAGGGGCCAAAAACAAGAATATCAAAATAGAAAGTTTTTTTTTGCATAGTAGGGGAATTAAAGGTTATGGGAAAAATGCAGGTAGATGGAGATGAGTCCATAGCCAGATCTGCCGTGATCTTATTGAATGATGGAGCAGGCTTGATAGGCCAGATGGCCTACTCCTGCTCCTATTTCTTTTGTTCTTATGTTCCTATGAAGTGTGGTGGAGATTTATAATGGTAAGGATCTTGAAACTTGGGTTCATACTAGTGCACAGATTAGAACTGTTTAGCCCATAGGCACTTAGTTTCTCCTGTATAGCAAACACCACAATCAGCACTAAATACAGTGCACTGTACTGGAAGTAAATGGCTGTTTCACCTGAAAGAAAGCGTTTGAAGACCTGTGTAGCAGGTTGGAAGTAAAAGGGCAGGTGTTGTGTCTCCTGCAGATGCAATAAAAGGGAGATGGAAAAGTGACCCTGTGTAATACAAAGGGAAAGGTCACTTTGAAATGCTGAAAGATGACATGGTGTGTGTAGTGATAGCTTCTCATTGGAGGTATTGGATGATAATCAGTTCAATGTGAAGAAGTCGAAGTTGAGGACACTGGGAAACCTATCCCTGATCTTTTCAGAAGGAGAGTGGGTATGAGAAAATGAATGGGTAGTAAAACAGACACTGTCGAGCTTCAGTCGAAGGAGAGTTTGTGTCATCTTGGAAGCACTGGTGTGGACACTGGTGCAGTCAGAACAGATGCACCAGAGGCAGAGAGACTACAAGGAACGAATGTTTATAGGAAGCTGGGTGGGAGGTTTCGGTAAGGGAGTTGTGGGACTCCATGAGCTTGTGGTAGACGCAGCTTTTGAAAGGGTTTTAGTATTTATATTTCACTGTTTATTTTGGATTTGGCTCTTGAAGTCTGCCCAGTCCAAACTCAATGGTTGGAAATACTATTTAGACAGTTCTTTGAAGTATAACTAAGACTTCAGCAAACCTCAATAACACTAAACAAAATCATAAGACTTAGTTTTGTATTTGTTACTGTATAGAGTAATGATTCTATTACTTTGAAAATGATCAATATTCTCATTTTTTCCCCTGTGTAATAGATGATATGAGTAACCATATGGTGTTGTTTCTGGCATTTTCAGACTAATGGCTATTTTGTTTGCACTGAGGGAATATACAATGCAAATAAATGCTGGCAGCAGCAAGGAAGCACTGACCAAATGCAGCACAGCCTGTATATACTTCCCTTTCAGAGGGTGTGTACGCTACACTTTATCATGGTGAAAATTGCAAACATCTTATTTTTTTTATGAACCCTTATGATTCCCAAAGATAACTAACAAAAGACAACTAATATACATCCTGTTGTGTATGCTCACTTAGAACTAGTGATGAGACCCAAGGACAGGAGACAGAACAAAGCCGGAACACAAAATAAAGTGCAAAAATCTCAAAACTCAAAACTCAACTATACATTCCGAAACAGGACTATATAAATGGTTTACCCAAGACATTGACAGGAACAACAACCAATCAGTGAAAATCAGCCGTATCTGAGAGTGAGGAAAGACCCAAAGTTCGACCAGTCTAAGTGCCGGGCCAAATAATTGGTTGTTGGCTGACCAATAGGCGTTGCCTATTTTGGCTTGTCGTAACACCTTCCTCTTGAAGATGATTTTATGATTTGAGCTGAGGGTTGATTTGGATTGGAGCAACCGGCTTACACTGGCGATCTGTCCTCCTTAGTGGTTGCTGATGTCACTTTCTTGTTGTGATATTGCTTGTGGCTATGTTGCCACTGCTGGTTGGCTTGGTTGTGGTAAACCAAACCTTTCCAGGAGGAGATGAAGGTCCAGCTCTGTGTTTGATGATCTGCTCAACGAACTTGTTGTGCTTTCAGGAGCACACGACTGCAACTGGTTGATGTGGTGACACCAGCAAAGTCCGTGCATGATAACTTCATAGAGCACTTACCCCATTCATTTTGACAATCTGACCTGGTACCTAGTGGTCTTGCCCATTGTGATACTCTCTAGACCACAATGCAGCTCTGAGCTTGAATGACTTCACCCATTAGGGCTTCTGTCTCAGATGTTGGACATTGTGGCAGCATTGCATCCAAGACTGTACGCAGATTTCTTCCGAAAAGCACCTCCACTGGAGACTTGCCCTTGAGGCCTGAATGCGGTATAATTCGATAAGTCAGTAGAGCCTTGTTGAGAGCCTTGGTTTATGCTCCTTTCCCTCTTGATTTCAGAAGTGACCACTTGAGTGTATCCACAGCAGAATTAACCACAAACTTCTCTGCTTGGCCTTTGATATGAGGCAGGGGGTGGGGGTGGGGGGAGGGATGTGGATAATTGTCCTTTTCTGGCAGAATTCAACAAATTGCTGTGAAATGAATTGAGTGTTTTTGTCATTTCTAGCATCCCAAAGTGGCAGAAGTTCTGAGGCAGCTTTTGAACAGTAGCCTTTATTGTTTTTGACTTCATAGATAATCAAAAAGTTCTAAAGTACATTTATCATCAAAAAATGTACATTAATCTATATACAGCCTTGAGATTCATCTCTTTACAGGCAGCTACAAAACAAAGAAACCCAATAGAACCTATTAAAAAAGGCTGTCAAACATCCAATGTGCAGAGAAAAAAAGAAATTGTGCAAATAATAAAAACAAGCAAATAACATTCAGAACTGAAGTTCATGAAGGTGAGTCCAGAGCCACAAAACTGCAGCGATTCAGGAGGCCATGGACTTGGTTTGGCACAGAAATGAGTAAACCTTGCGGAGCGTGAGCTGAGCCAGCCCGTCCCTCACCTCTGGCCCCAAAATCCTGACCTTTTCAATCTGGCCTGGTGCTTAAATTGTCCAAACCTCGGGTCGTTCCTCGCTCCTGGACTCAGCTCAGCTGCTTCAATACAGTCTCCGGCCCGGGTCCCACTGCCTTGATTCAGCCCGTAGTCGACCTTTCCAATTTGGCCTGGCTTGTAAGCCAGTCAAAGCTCCGGTCTTGCCTCACTCTCAGACCCAGGCCCCACCGCCCCGACTCTGGTGCATTGAATTGCCTGCAAACCCACTCCAGCAATGGCCATACATTGGCTTATCCCCCCGTCTTGGGCCTGGGCCCTGGTGCCTCGAGTCGGCCCACTCAGCCCACCTGGCAACTGTCCTGCACCTTTGAAGCTTCAGTTCACACCAAAAAATGGCAGTTTGTACAGGCGGTTCACAATCTCAATCCTGAAAGGGAAGTTACAGGCTAATGATTGCAATGATCATATCCAAGAATAAGTGTGATTAGTACAATACTTTATATTTTTGTTTATTTTGTTTGCTACCAGCAAGTTGTCACTGGGCTTCACCAGCAGCATCTTCAATACTTCCGGAATAGGCGTCAACCAGGATAGGATAAGTACACCTGTTGAATGGGCCAGCAAAGCTTATATGTACTTGACTCTGTGGTCAGGTAGTCTGAGGCCTTGGTTGTGGATCAGCTTTACTTGGATTCTTTGGTCTTATGCAGCACTGCGCACACTGCTTGCATATGGATGTGATACCTTCACCTATGTCTGGCCAGGACACAAAGCTTCTTGCCAGGGCTTTCATTTGATTGATGCCTGGGTGACCACAATGGGAATATTTCAGTACCTTTGATTGAAGTGTTCATGGAATCACGATTCTGCTTCCAAACACTAGGCAGAAGTCCACACTTGAGAGTGATGTATGAAGCTGGTAGAAGGGTATGACATCAACCGTAACCTTGACTGGTCTTCCATCAGTGAGGTATCTGGAGATACACTGAAGATGTAGATCTGTAGCAGTTTCTGCTCTGATCTCATTGACCCGAACCAGAAGACCTTCCAATATAACCCAGTGGACTTCGTAATCAATTGAAACGCCATTACAAATACATCTTCATTTTCAGTAACCTGCTAATTCATAAGTCAAGAGAGGGTGTCTGCATAACCAAGATCCTGGGTTGATTTCCAAATCAAAGACTAGTAAGAGACGAGAGAAAATCTGCAGATGCTGGAAATCCAAGCAACACACACAAAGTGTTGGATGAACTCAGCAGGTCAGGTAGCATCTATGGAAAAGAGTACAGTCGACGTTACGGGACGAGTCCTGCCTCTCAGTGAGAGGGTCAAGGATTGTTATTGTCACTGCTTTTTCTGCGAGTGAAGTTGTTGAGGATTGGTATTGTCACTAATTTTTCCATGAGTGAGGAGGCTGGGGATTGTTATTGTCGCTGTTTTTTTCTGTAAGTGAGGGATTCAGGGTTTGTTATTGTGACTGTTTTGTCTGTAAGTGACGGGGTCGGGGATTGTTATTGTCACTGTTTTTATCAGTGAGTGAGGGGGTCAGGGTTTGTTATTGTCACTGTTTTTATCAGTGAGTGAGGGGGTCAGGGATTGTTATTGTCACTATTTTTCTCTGTGAGTGGGTGGGTCGGAGATTATTATTGTCACTGTTTTTTCTTCCACGTAAGAGGCTTTGGGATTGTTATTATCACTGTTTTTTCTGTGGGTGTGGAGAGTTGTTGCTATTGTTGCTGTTTGTTTCTGCGGGGGGTGTGGAATTTTGGGGTCTGTGTGTTTTGTTTTTTTTTCTTTTTCGTACGTGGGGAGTTGATGTATGGTCTTTCTGTATTTCATGGCTATCTGGAGAAGAGAAATATTAGAGTCGTATTGTACATGCAGACTTCAACAATGAAATGAACCTTTGAACCTTTAAGGAGAGGGAAACATTTGCCATAAGCATCTTGTGGAATTTCTTCACACCAAAAATTATTCCCAAGGCTTTCTTCTTTCATCATCCGTAGTTTCTTTCTACTGCCACCAGTGATGTGGCTGCATGCATGACAGCTTCTTCAGAAACTTCAGGGACATTAGGGATATGACAGTTTCCACCCTATAGTTAGAAGCATCTGTTGCGATGATGATTAGTAACACTTGGTTAAAATATGTCAAAGGAAGGTCAGATGCCAGCATATTCTTCAGCTGATTAAAAGTAATGTTTGAACCATTGTTATGTGGCACCAGAGTTGAACAAGGCATTTAGTGCCTCCCTCAGCCCGTTCATGGCTGGGAGAATTGCTGTATGATGACTGATCAAGGTCAAAAATGATCATAAAGTGCTGACATTTGATGGTGGAGGTATCTTTAAGGGAGCAGTGATGTTTTCAGGATTTGGGTGATGACCGTACTCATCTATGATGAATAGGTGACTGAGGATGTCAGATGGTTGCATTTTTCTGCCTGAAGTCTCAATCTAAAGTCTTGTTCAAAATGTGATCCTGTCATTGGCATACTTCTGTCAGATCTGTGCCCATCACAATGATGTCGTCGGGGTAACCTGCAACAATATTAATACCTCTCAACAGGGTGTCAATAAACTGTTGGACATCTGAAGGAGCCACCTCTACTCCGAAAGGCAGGCACAGGAAGGAAAACAACCCCTTGTGTGATGTAATGGTGAGAAGCTCCAGTCAATTTTCTGTCACTTCTACCTGGAGGTAGGCTTCAGCCAAATCTGATGTCACAAAGAAGTGACCATCATTCAATTTTGTGAAGACATCTGATCATACCAGTAATGGGAAGTGATGTGTCTCCAGAGCTCCACTGAAACCAGCTGAGGTCTTCACAGAACCTCACTACTGTTGGCTTTCTTGATAATGACTATTGGAGCTGCATAGCGCAATTGCAGTTGTTGTTATATGGTCTCACATACTGATGGCGGTATGGTGTCAACCTGGCTTGAATGGCCAATATCTTCAAACAGACCTCATCCAGAGGGATGGTCCAGAGATCAAGCTTGTCCATCCAGTCCATGCCAAGGATATTTAGATCTAGCTGGTCCGTTACATAACACACACCATTGACTTGGTTACTGTTCAGCTTCGCCATGCAGTGAGCTCGTCAATCACCCGGAGGATTCCATCCAGTGCACAGCAGGCAGAGTTATGAGCTGGTTTGACAGGTAGGAGCCCAGGCTGATTGAACGTGACCATTAAATTCCTTGTAGATTCCTTGTGGCTTTTGAAACTTCTTGTGCTTGTGTTTTACTGACTTAGAACACAATGAAGGAAGGCAAAAGCCTTCTTTGTGACCATGGCGTTGGCACTTGCTGCAAATGAGTTTCTTGTAGTTGCAGTTTTTTGCATAATTCCATTCACCACAGTTTGAACAAGTTGTGTTAGGATGCTGAGTGATGATGTCTGGGCTATTGCAAAATGCATTAACATGTTTTTTTTCGACAGGGTTTGAAACATGTTTCAGGTTGAACGAACACTGAAAAAATTGAATGATAGCTTGTAGAGTCATTTCAGGGTTTTGCTCCGGTCTAGCCACAAGCCGTGTGCAAGTGTGGCATTGCCAGTGCCTGGTGTCTGAAAAAAAAATTGACAATTGCACTGTGATTCAGTCAAGTTACCCAGCTTGATCTTCTCTCATTCATGCCTGTTGACACTGGCGTATGTGTTGAAGTCATTGGTGTCGTGTTTAACGTCTTTAATGGATTTTTACTCCTCGTGTATGTGAAGGATGTAAGTAATAAAGTCAATTCAGGTCAATTCAATTCAAGTTTTAGGCAATGGTAGCAGACACTGAAGAAAGATGATTGCTCTCCAGAAATGCTTGCTAGCTGTTGGATGGTTTCGTCAAATGATAGGTCATGCGGGATCTAAGAGAGAATGAAGTTGAAATAATGTTCATGTTCAACAGTACCCAACTTTCGGAGCAAAGTGCATGTCTTCCATGAATCACCTTCACTGGTGAGCTCAGCCCAGAATATACCTTCGTAACATTTGAAACATGATTCAAATGTAACTCCTGAAGTGGCATCAAACTGGAACTAGGCAATGGATGCAACTGACTAGCATGAGTTCAGTTCAGTGTTTGACACCAATGTCATTGGACTCACTGATAACCTGCTGGTCAAGGTTTTGACTAACTTCAGCTGGGGCATCTCAAATTGAGCTTGCTGCTGTTATAAAGATGCATGTATGTCATCTGCTGAAATTACCATGCCGATATAATACAGCACCTCACCACCAATTTGTTATGTTTGCTCGCCTTGAACTTCTGATGAGGCCCAAGGCCAGGAGACAAAGTTGGGACAACAAACAAACATTTATTCAGTAAAACCACACAACTACAAAAATCTCAAAATTCAAAACTCAACAGTACATCCAAGAACATTGGTGACATTGATAGAAATGATGACCGAACAGTGGAAGTCCTCTGGGATTGCTTGTCAGCTGGACAATTGGCATTGGTTGTTTCAGTTCACCATAACACATTGACACGTACATTTCCACTATTCCTAAGCATCCTTCAACAATATGTTACAGGAGTGTGGGAAATACCATATTCTATGCAATATTTGACCTTCCCTTTCTATATTAAACACGGACTGGGTGGTGATCTGCAAAAGCAGAGTCCAAAATAAACTAAAGTATAAATCAAATACTAAAACCCTTTCAAAAACTGGTTCCACCACAAACTTCACAGATTCCTACAACAACCTTGGCAAACCCTTACACCCAGTTTCTCAACATTAATCATTTCTTTAAAAACTGCTGAGGGGTGTCAGTTTCCAACATATCTATAGAAACCTCAGTGAGTTCTTGAAGTCCTAGTCTTTGTAAAATCCTTTTTTTATGATCTGGGAAAGACCATAGGACCATATGACCATAAGACATAGAGGCAGAATTAGGGAATTTGACCCATCATGTCTGCTCCACCATTCCAACATGGCTCCTTCTCCTACTCTGTCAAAGTCCTTCCGCACATTCCTAACAACACACACAAAATGCTGGCGGAATTTAGCAGGTCAGGCAACATCTGTGGAAAGGAATAAACAGTTGACATTTTGGGCTGAGACCCTTCATCAGGACTGGAAAGGAAGAGGGATGATCCCAAAATAAGAAGGGGAGAGGAAGGACTACAAGCTGGAAGGTGATAGGTGAAGCTAGGTGGGTGGGGGAGAGGGGATGAAGTAAGAAACTGTGAGGTGATAGGTGGAAAAAGTAAGGGCTGAAGAAGAGGGAATCTAATAGGAGAGGAGCAGGGGCCATGGGAAAAAGGGAAGGAAGAGCAGAAGCACCTGGGGGGCGGGTGATAGACAGGTGAGGAGAATTACCAGAAGCCGGAGAAAACAATATTCATGCTACCCTTATGGAATATGAGGTGTTGTTCCTTCAACCTGAGAGTGGTCTCATCTCACTGGGAAATCCTGGTTTTTGCAGATGGAGTGAAGGTGCTCAAAAAAGTGGTCCTACAGTTTACATTCGGTCTCACCACTGTAGAGGAGGCCATATCAAGAGCACCGGACACTGCAGATGGCCTCAATAGATTTGCAGATGATGTGTTGCCTCACCTGGATGGACTGTTTCAGGCTCAGAGTGGAGGTGAGGGAGGAGGTGAACAGGCAGGTGCAGACTCCCTGTTTCCTTGGCACTACATGCCCCTCCACCTATCTTCATATCATCCAAAGACTTGATCACAAGTCCAGGGTTAAGTGAATTATGTCATTCTGCATGGTTTCTGTAAATATCAATATCAATCTAATGTTTAAAATCACTCTTGGTTGAGAACTGTAAGTATTATGTACCTTTTCCTGAAAAACAAATTTCTCATGTTTTATGAGCAACATGAATATAACTAGGTTCCTTTTTCCTCCACCCATAAAACTCTACAATATGCCGGGTGAACAAGAACATTTTAATTTATACAATTCTATTGCTTTTTAAAACTTTGTGTGCATCATTATCGATCACACAAAAAATGCTTCGTATCTTTTGTGGGTGCAAATACAAGGAAATCTGCAGATGCTGGAATTTCAAGCAACACACATAAAAATGCTGGTGAATGCAGCAGGCCAGGCAGCGTCTCTAGGAAGGGGTACAGTCGATGTTTCGGGCCAAGACCTTTCATCAGGATTAACTGTAAAAAGAAGTAGTAAGAGATTTGAAAGTGGGAGGGGGAGGGGGAGATCCGAAATGATAGGAGGGGTAGGGATGGAGCTAAGAGCTGGACAGTTGATTGGCAAAAGGGATACAAGGCTGCAGAAGGGAGAGGATCATGGGACGGGAGGCCTAGGGAGAAAGAAAGGGGGAGGAGGGGGGAAAAAACCCAGAGGATGGGCAAGGAGTTATAATGAGAGGGACAGACGGAGGAAAAAAAAGAGAGTAAATAATAAATAAATAGATAGATAGATAGATAAATAAATAAATAAATAGGGGATAGGGTACAAAGGGGAGGTGGGGCATTAACAGAAGTTAGAGAAGTCAATGTTCATGCCATCAGGTTGGAGGCTACCCAGATGGAATATAAGGTGTTGTTCCTCCAACCTGAGTGTGGCTTCATCTTGACAGTAGAAAGCAGGATCTCCCAGTGGCCACGTACCATTCCCATTCTGACATGTCTATCCATGGCTTCCTCTACTGTCAAGATGAAGCTACACTCAGGTTGGAGGATCAACACCTTATATTCCATCTTATTTTTTATGTGTGTTGCGTATATTTTGTGGGGATTGTTTCTTTAAATTCTCAGTTACAAAAAGGTTTTTCTGAAACAAGGACTTTATGGTACTTTCTTTTAAAGAGGGAAACATTTTATGTGATTTTAAACAATTCCAGCTTTTCATGTGACTCAGCTGCCACAGTGGGTATCTTTCTTTAATCACTTGTCTGTGTGCTGATTCAGGGTAGGGAGATTTGGAAATGCAGCGAGAAATGTTCTGCTGCCAAACTGACAGTATCAGATGCACACAACATGCTCTCTTTGACAAACGAAAGTCCCTGGAGGGCTTAGGCT
The DNA here is from genome assembly GCF_030028105.1 of Mobula birostris. Classification (NCBI taxonomy): domain Eukaryota; kingdom Metazoa; phylum Chordata; class Chondrichthyes; order Myliobatiformes; family Myliobatidae; genus Mobula; species Mobula birostris. Next base: position 53,823,727 of record NC_092381.1, read on the forward strand.
AGAAGGCTTGTGGGCAGTAAAGCAGGCACAAGTAAAATGTGACAGCTGGGGACTAATCGTACACAACACAGTCAGGAAACTTGATAAGCAAATTCCTTGCTTATGTGGCCTACTTCTTTCACTTTCGTTGACCTTTCCAACATGACACATCAAAATTGTCACTTTAGTAACACTTCAGAGGTGGCCAAATGTTCTGAGATAGACTGAATTGCAGTCTGCTCCCACACAGCGTTCCTTGGATTGAAATGTCACTGGCATCAGATTCTTTTTAATTCCTCAGAATGTCTTTGATGCCAAACCCAGCCCAAATCAAAAGTAAATTCTACAGTGAACCAGAATATTTAAACAGTTAAATTTTCCTGGTGTGTCCTTGTGTACACAGCTGCAGCAGTGAAGTTCAGAGAAGTTACTGCTTGCTATTGCACATGACCATTTCGTGGCACTGTCAAATAATTTTTCTCCCCAATTTTACTTTCTCTCGTGAAAGAGCTCTTCGATACTGGATGTACACATTTCAAAAATCCTCACTGAAGCGGCAATGCTTCAAGTGGGGGGAATCAGAATCAGGTTTAATACCACAGGGATATGTTGTGAAATTTGTTGTTTTGCGGCAGCAGTGCATTGCAATACATGATAAAAAATTATGAATGACATATGCATACATAAAAAAAATTAGATTATGGAGACACGTAGTCCTCTTTTATTGTCATTTAGTAATGCATGCATTAAGAAATGATACAATATTTCCTCCGGTATGATATCACAAGACACAGGACAGACCAAGACTGAAAAAACTGACAAAACCACATAATTATAACATATAGTTACAACAGTGCACAATACCATAACTTGATGAAGAAGTCCATGAGCACAGTAAAAGTTCAAAGTCTCTCAAATGTCCCACATCTCACGCAGACGGGAGAAGGAAGAATTCTCCCTGCCATGCCGACCACAGTCCGACTCTGAGTCATCCGAAAACTTCAAACTCTGATCAGCTCTCCACACCGAGTACTGAGCGCCATCTCTGTCCGAACGATTCGACCTCAACCTCAGTCGCCAACAGCAGGCAAAGCCGGGGATTTTGAGACCTACCCTCCGAAAGATTCCCAACCACGCAGTAACGACAGCAGTGAACGAGCGATTCAGAAATTTCTCCAGATGTTCCTCTGTGCTTTCACGTCCCTCTCCATCAAATCAGAATTGTCCACGGCCCCTATTTAACAGATATGATACCATTTTTCGCCGGAGGGCTGCGCACGCACGGTGCACTGCTCTCTCTCCTCCCGCCAAGGAGTGCTAAAAGAAGGGAAAGAAATAATGAGGTGGTGTTCATGGTTTCATTGTCCATTCAGAAATCTGATGGCGGGGGAAGAAGCTTGTCCTGAAACGCTGAGCGTGTCTTCAGCCTCCTGTACCTTGATGGTAGGAAAGAGAAGAGAGCATGTCCTGGGTGATGGGGGTACTTAATGATGGATGCTGCCCTTCTGAGGCATCTCCTTTTGAAGGTGTCCTCTAGGGCGGCTAGTGCCTATGATAGAGCTGGCAGAACTTGCAACTTTCTGCAGCTTTTTCTGATCCTGTGCGGTGACCCCTCCATACCAGATGGTGAGGCAACCAGTCAGAATGCTCTCCAAGGTACACTTGTAGAAATTTGCAAGTCTCCTCAAACTCTTTATGAAATATAGCTGCTGTCGTGCCTTCTTTTTGAACGTATAAATATGTCTGACAGAGGATAGTTCGTCAGAGATGTTGACACCCAGGAACTTGAAACTTCTCACTCTTTGCACTGCTGACCCCTCAATGAGGACAGGTGTGTTCCCTTGACTTCCCTTCCTGAAGTTCACAATCAATTCCTTGGTCATTGAGTACAAGGTTGTTGTTGCAACACCACTCAACCAGCTGATCTATATTGCTCCTGTACACACCTCATGACCATCTGAAATGCAGCTAACAATAGCTGTGTCATTAGCAAATTTATAGATGGCATTTGAGCTGTGCCTGTCCACACAATTGTGGGTGTAGAAAGAGTAGAGCAGTAGGCTAAGCACACATCCTTGTGCCAATGTTACTTGTCAGCAAGGAGGAGATGCTATGTTTCATCCACACTGACTGAGATCTCCCGATAAGGAAACCCAACCATTCAGTTGCCTGACATAGGTATTACTATCATTCAGATGACCCAAGGCCAAGTGGAGAGCCAGTAAGATTGCAAGCAAAAGTTGCTTGTAGCCATGACGACCTCTCAAAGCAGTTCATCACATTTGATGAGAGGGCCACTCCATGATAGCTGCTGAGGCCACTCACTCTGTTTTTCTTTTTGACTGGTATGATTGTAGCCCTTTTAAAGCAGGTAGGAACTTCTGACTGCAGCAGTGAGAGACTGAAGATGTCCTTGAAGTGATACTAACTAATTGACTCATATGAGATAACGTAGCTAAACTCAATTCTGTCTTCAATCAATGCCTTACAAAAGATTTCCACCATAGGGCTCTAGATAGCTAACAGAGAAGGTATTTAATTTTCCTCTCCCTTCCCTCCTGCAGTTCAGAGACACCAGTGTAGTTATCTGTGGGAAGTAACTGGCCAGGTGGCAGATACATTCACTCAGCAAAAAGAGATTTTAAGCAATCCAATTCAGCAATTAACTCGGGATACTTTCAGGGTTTCTCAAATGATGATTCAAAATTCTTGGATTTATTGAAAATGAAAAGAAAGTTTTTGTCTTGGTCATTGAGGAATTTTGGGCAAAACCTGATCCTGCTGGCAACACACACAAAATGCTGGAGGAACTCAGTAGGCCAGGCAGCATCTATGGAAAAAAGTACAGTGGACATTTCAGGCCAAAACCCTTCTTCAGGACTGACCCCCTTCCACATTTACACTGTATTCCTAAATTCTAATAGCAGAAATGTAACTGATTCTTTCACCATATCTTTCAATAGGAATGGGGTTAGACTAAAAATAAACAGGAATACACAATCAGAGCATTTTGTTTCATCAGTACTTAAAGGAGAAGTTTCAGACCTCTTTCTTTGGTAATCTTTCTCCCTAAATCATCCATTACCTGATAAATTCCTCATTTACAATACGAATATCTCTTGGTGTTGAATATTAAACTAGAAATAGCAGAAAGAATAAGAAATTACCCTGAAAATATAAATAAGAAAAAAAGTAAAATAATAAACAGTGAATCATATTTTATGGTTTTCACTCTACTCTGCTGCTCATGAAAAATACAATGTGAAAAAAAATCACCACATCCGTCCTCATACCTGACTCCTGCCTTTTCGTTATTTGTCTTATTTGAAGTCCAAAGTTGATCACAGAAGTCTTTTGTAAAGGTATATACAGCCATGGAAGTTACAGTTGGGTTCACAAAGAAAACAGAGTGAAGCTCTGTAATAATTCTGTTTATGCTTTGTTTTTTTTTATCAATTCCCTGCAGGTGACCGGACATGGGGTCAAGTCATCTAGTTCCCAGCCCGCTGCCTTTGATGCCCCTGAGGAGGAGAGTGTTGTGATCAATTAGGCCTCAGGCAGCCTATCATGTGGGCCTAGCCAAAGAACACTCTCATAACCTAACAACTACAAAGCCTATTGCAAAGTTTGTAAATGCCTTTCCAGAGACTGTTAAAAGCTGTTCAATTAAACTAGAGTATTTTTAAAATTAAATCTTATAAAAAAGTAATTAACACATTAACAAGCAAAGAAGTAGTTAAAGCTTGTGTCCAGAGATTGAATCACAAACTTTAGATAAATTAAAACATTTTTGCATGTTATTGGTGTAACTCAGACTGTTGTGGCATTTGGAATATTTAATTACCTAGCTATTCATTTGCCTGATAGAGGGCAGCCAAGCATTTTAACATTGAAGAGGATAAGTGGGAGAACTGAAATATTTTTCTAAATTACTAACAGGTGTTATTTTCATAACATAAATATAGTCATGATACTAAATATATGTAGTGTCATAGAGCCACACAACATGATTATGGCCCTTCAGTCCACCAAGTCTGTACTAACCCTCAAGCAGCATGTATGCTAATCTCCTTTCACCCTGTTTCAATTTTTTTCCACATTCCTATTCGCTCCTGACAGATTTTATCACTCATCTACACAATAACGATAATTTACAGAGGCCAATCAACTTATCAAAGCTTGTGTTTCAGGAATGCGGGAGAAATTGGAGTACCTGAAGGAAATCCAAGTGGTTACAGGGATATTGTCCCAACTCCACAGCGATAGTGCCCTGACCATGGGAACGGTGCCACTGTGCTGCTCCTGAATACTTGCAATGCATTTATAAATTGTTCATTAAATGTACAAATGCTAAATTACAGCACGTGTGTTGGAAGCAGTATGCAATATTAGGATGAAAAAATTAGCAGTTTAGAAATGAGTCCATACCAACCATAATGCCTGTACCTCTGACTAAAACAAAAAAATATATATGTTAAAACACAGGGCTGAAGTGCTGAAGCTGTCCTCAAAAGATAACCTACTTGTGACTTTCTTTTTGCGGTAATATTTACCACAATGATTTGAAAACTAGCAACTACAGAAACTAATGTCAGTGTGCACTTTGACAGAGTGTTGTTTGACTTTGCATGGAAAGGGTAAATCATGCTCTGTTGATTACAACTTGTGGCTTTGCCTAGAAACAGCAGTAATCAACAAGATATAAAATAAATTGGATAAACCATTTGGAACCTGCAAGCAATTTTTTAAGTTCATTAACAGGGAGGGGTCCAACAAAAACTGAAAAGCTTGTAATTATACGTTATTACAAACAGCATACCATTCAACATGTAACTAAACATCTCTTTCAGCCAAGTGCACTGCAAGGTTGGACAGTTTAATAGCTTCCCAAGAAAACTCCCTTCAGTGATTTTCATCAACAAAGCAAATTCCCTCAGGCATTACACATGTTCCTTGGAGTAGCCTGTGGAGAGTCTGTTAAGTCTTGACTGGTTTGGAATAAGCATTGGAAGAACTGGGTTTAGCAATAATGATATGCTTTTGCATATATAACAGGTCTAACTAAGGTTTCTGCATTACTTAATTTATTTTAAAGCCTAATTCGTAATACTAAATTTATTTGGTTCTTGCTACAAACGTTCCATTACCCATCACAGTATGGTTCAAATCCTCTGATGCACAGAGAGACTCTCAGAAGCAAAGTTGCCTTTAAACAAATGAAAACAAGAGATACAGTATGTTAGACTTGGATAAGCTGTCTGCACACACTCAGGCAATGTCAATGCTGGAGAAAGTTGAATCCAGCCACAGGACTGTCCATAACCAATGGAACTGAGAGTCTAGGCACAATTTGATGTATTTCATTTGGATGGCTGGGGAAAGAGCAAAGAAAATCAAGCTTTTGTTGCCCTCTTTAAAGTGAAAATTTTGCTGAACTGTCATTTAATACCAATGACAGAAATGTTTACTGCCCAGGCTATATCATCCTTAGTAAATTTACCTGTAAAGGGATAAGGGCAAAGAACAAACTGGGGACCAGTGACAGGCCAAAAGCTAATAAAAACAATTCAGAACATTAATATATGTGCAAGAGAAGTGTCAAACTGCCAAACACAACACCTACATTAAAAGTACAATTCTAGAGATGACTGCACTTGCTATCAGGGCAGCATTTGATAATGTGCAGTTTTTTTGAGGTTCTCCTAAAACTGAAGTGAATGGACCTTACAGGCATAACTCGTTATTGACAATGGTCAAAGGAAAGTGACAGCAGATGTGATACAGTAATCCACATAATTTCCTTATAAAAGGTAAGACTGTATATCTGGTATAGTGTCCTAATATCCCAGCTGTAGATGCCGAACTACTTATCTCCTTAGTAAGACTCTGAAACAGGCCATTTATCAATAGCAATGTAGACTTCAACAACCTCTCTCTCTTCAATGTAGAAACCAAAAGCAGATTAACACCTCCATTCAGTTTGCAAGGATGATCCCGAGCTTCCAGTTGTTGTCACATTAATTCTCTGTTCCACACCCACTCTTTTCTCCGTACTTTCAACTTCCCACATTATTTAAACAAATATAAACTCAAGGACAATATCTCATCTTCAGACTTTCCATATTATAGCCCTTTAGATTTGATAAAAATTTCAACAGTTTCAGATAACTAGTCTCTCTCTCTATAAATAGTGTCCGAGCTGCTGGATATTTCTAACTAGCTTGGTTTTATTTCATGTTTTCAGCATCAGCAGAATTGTGTATCTAACGGTTCCAATTTTCCTTCACCTCCTTCTACTTAAATCCTCTTTAAAATGATCATCCGCAGTAAAGAAGCTTTTGCCACCCTCTTTTGTAGAGCGTGGGTACCTATACTCCATTCGCCTCCCATTTTAATTCCACTTCCCATTCTTATTCTGACATGTCAATCCATGGCATCCTCTACTGTTGGGATGAGGCCACTCTTAGGTTGCAGGAGCAACACCTTACATTCCGTCTGGGTAGCCTCCAACCTGATGGCTTCAACATCAATTTCTCAAACTTCTGGTAATGCCCCCCCCCTTTACCATTCCCCATTCCCATTTCCCTCTCTCACCTTATCTCCTTACTTGCCCATCACTTCCCTCTGGTGCTCCTCCCCCTATTCTTTCTTCCATGGCCTTCTGTCCTCACCTATCAGATTCTCCCTTCTCCAGCCCTGTGTCTCTTTCACCAATCAACTTCCAGCACTTCACTTCATCCCTCTACCCCTCTCCCAGTTACACCTCCCCTCTCCCCACCTTTGAACTCTGACTCTTCATCTTTTTTTTCTCTCCAGTCCTGAAGAAGGGTCTCGGCCCAAGTGTCAACTGTCCTCTTTTCCATAGTTGTTACCTAGCCTGCTGAGTACCTCCAGCACTTTGTGTGTGTTGCAGAGGATTATCTTGATTCAGATCTCCAATAGCTAGTTTTAGTTTGTGTCGTTAGTTCTCTAATATGAATATGGACTTCTACAAGTGAATTATATAAAGTGGAATTAGAAACATAGAAACATAGAAGTTGTTGAATTGTAGTTGTTTGTAAGCTATTTTTCCTTCCCTAACAGGTAAGGCGTTATTTGGGCTCTAGGAATAAATTATGCATTGCATTCATACTCTTGCAAATTTCTCTAGATGCACAGTAGAGAGCATTCTGATGGGTTGTGTCATAGCTTGGTAGGGAGGCTCTAATGCACAGGACCATAAGAAACTGCAGAGGGTTGCAGAGTCAGCCAGCTCCATCACAAACACAATCCACCCTACATTGAGGACATCTTCAAGAGACAGTGCATCAAGAAGGCAGCATCCATCATTACGGACTCTCACCATCTGGGACATGACCTCTCTCACTACTACCATCAAGTACAGAAGTCTGAAGATCTATACTCAACAAATCAAAAAAACAGCTTCTTCCCCTCTTCCATTGGACTTCTGAATGGTCAATGAATCCATTAATATGACCTCATTATTCCATTCACTTGCAGTATTTATTTACTTTGTAATTTATAGTAACTTATAAATCTTGGCACTGTGCTGTTGCTGCAAAACAAAACATTTTACATAATACAAGACAGTGATAATGAACTTGATACTTATTTTTCTGCTTATTGAATAAAATTTCACCCTTTGGCATGGTTGAATCCAGAGTTGTACTTCCACAAGGTGGTGAGCAGCATGTAAGTAATGGGTGGTGATATTGTCTGTGGTTCATCATGACAATATATCATTTAGACGGGGTGGGTATTGGTCGGTGTTGCAACTGGTAGTGATTTGGATATAGATAATCAAGTGGAATAAATTTTAGCTCAGCAGATGATATAAAACTGGCCTTAAATGTGTTAGCAATAGGCCCTATTATTTGATTCTATCGATTCCTACTGCTGATTCATACCTCTAATACATGCCATGATTGAAGACACATGATTAAATTACTGGTCACAGCATAAGTGATGAAAAATCATTCAGGGGTTACCAGGAAGTGCATGTTCTGTTCGAGATACTTAGCTCGCTGTTATTTTTCTGACAACTTTGGTAGTGTCATTATCTTTCAAAATTTATAGCTGTTTCTTTTCATCATTCCTTTTTGTAAATTCCTGCAGAAGAGCCAAAGTCGATCTTAATGGGGGCCACCAGCAAGCTTGAAAGGATTGGAATAAACCATGAAAGCCTGATTCAGCAGCATTAACTGTTAGTTAGGAAGTTGTGACCTTGCCTGTAAGTCAGAGATTCTGTGCTTATGTTCCACGGTGAATATTTGACTGTCCAAATACAGAAGGACACATCAATACAATACTGACTGAATGCTGTACATCTAGAGATACCATCTTTCAGAAGAAAAGCTAAGCTGAGATCTTGCCTGTTTCCTATATTATTCCCAAGCATCTGACCACCATTTATCTCTCAATCAACATAATTAAAAATAGAGTTTCACATGGCTGCTTGTGTGAATTGGGCTTCAGCATTAACTACATCACGACATCCTCCTTTTTTACACTTCAGATGTACTTAATCTTTCTTTTACATGAGGGCCTTTATGTAAATACAAATATTTCTTTCACTAAGCAGTAAACTATGATTTTAAAATAGGGAAGACAAAAGGAGGGGCAACAACACAATGAATTCCATTAGATGTAATTTGGTGATCCTACAACCAAAGAAAGGTCAAGAAATTCTTCAGAAATTTTTGATGGGAAATTTGATAAAAACTTGGAAACGTGCTAAATCTTTGCCTTGTTAATATGTCTTACCTGATTCAAAGCCAGAATTCATCTCAGAAATTTTGTCCCAGTTTCTAATTACCCGAATTTAAATCTACCCTAGTGTTAATTATACTGCTGATCATACTGCTGAACAGTGTATTACTTAGAAATTAGATTTCTTCTCAGTGGCGGCGCCAGAGATTTTTTTCTTGCTGGTGCTACAGTGGGGTTGAATTATTCGGTGATGGTGCTGAGGGATGTACCCTATGGTAATACAGTATGTGTTTGCAAGGCCAGATGTGTGGCATTCAAAAGTCAGTTTCAAGCATTATGTGGCTACTATAAACGCCTCTGTTGATTCACAAGCAACAGCAATTGATAGATCTAATATAGAAGTGAACTGTGACAGTGTCAACAGCATCGGAGACAACCCGGGCTACACAGAGCATAAACAAACAAACAAACAGAGCATCCGAACCACAGCGCACAACGTGAATCCCGCAATCCCGCAATCAGCGTCAAATGCATGCTTTTCAACTGAAAAACACAACACTTACCCACAATGTCCACTGCTATTCGCAATACGTAGACAGACAATGCCAAAAGATACACCGTTATTAAAGTCAAATAAGGCAAACAACAGATGCAAGGCTTTACCAGGAGTTGGACAAATCGTACTCTGACCATGCGATACCTCAATTAATTTGGCTACTGAATTTAAAACAAAAATCAACAGGATCACCACTTGGAAGTCTAAAGAATAACCAGTAGGCTTAATAGCAGTAGATGTAATAGTTTAGGATTTGCAGCAAACATAAGGACTATGGGGTATCCACCACAAAATAATAATAATAATCAGCGTTAGTCTTGGTCCAAATTTTTAAAAAATCAACTGCGCTCACCATTGATGTTTTCAGAGAAGTGCAATCCATCTGTTGTTGTGATTGGTGGCGAAAGCATCAATGATTTTCTGGATGTCGAGTGCTTTGGTCCTCTGGCTGTTTATGGCCAACAGGGCCAAGTTGCTGTTCCGAGCATCGCCGCTGCTATTCCTTAGGTAGCTTTTGAGGCGTCTGAGGCAAGAGAAACCCTGTTTGCATGAGGCAGATGTCACAGGTAGAGTCAGCAATATGTAGATTAGTTTGTATAAATCTATAAATGCCTCACAGTAGGTTCTCATTGGAGCTAGAAATTCCACTGTGTCATTCACTGTCTGTCCTTGCTAGAGACTCAACCACTGCTCTCATTTACTCACGATTTTCTTGGACATTCTTTGCATGTCCTTTGTCAAGCATATTTCCCAATCTTGAACCGTCTTGTTTTCTCAATCTGAATTCGGCCCATGCCTCCATAACAAACTTATGAGCTGCACTTACATGGTGGGTTTTGAAAGCTGTTGTAGCTTTCCGCCAGTTGCGGTAACCGGTGACAGTGAAGGTAGACTCCGAATGGAACCCATGTCCTCCACACAGGAAATGCCTGCATATGAAGCAGAACGTAGTATCTTTCGTGATCGAATATTCCAGTCAGTCAAACCAGCCACGAATAAAATTCCTTTGCTGATTGCCAAACTGTTGCAAGCAGCGAAGGGTACTTTTTCAATGATGGCCGACGAAGTCCTTCCTCAGGCTGCTGGCTAACATCGCTAACAGTATTCCCACTCGCACTAAGAGCAGCTTCATCCACTTTCTCTTCCGTATCCTGGTCCACTTCTTGTTCCTTTACTTCGCCCTCACACTCCTTCAATGAACTGCTGTCGTCCTCATCCCCACTTACTTCTTTCTGCATGTCACTTTCAACTAAGACATGCTCGGGCTGAGACAGCACTGATTGCTCTGGATGAGGTTGTTTTCTCACTAAAAATCGATCCACTTTTCACGCCGGCCAAAATAATGCACGTGCCAGGCCCACGCTAGCTTGTAAAAGCACAATGTGTGTGTGTGTGGCATCCATTAGTCTCGCGAGATCATGGATCAGCGCCTGGATGTATACATCAATCTCTCGCATGAGTGAGAGTGAGTGACATCACCACCTTAAGTGATCTTAGATCAGCTTAACTGATCTGAGGACAGCAACGGCAAGACATTGACAACGAACAAATAAGTAGAAGTGTAGAGTGGATCTGACAGAGTTTATAACTTTATTGCTGCGTGGGTGCTATGGTAATTGGGGGCGCTGTTTCACTAGATCGACTGGAGGAGCAAGCTGTATTCAAAACTATAAAGAAAAAGCAAAGCAGCTGCAATTTGTATGTGAAATTTCAGTTAATTTCTTGGTGGTGCTACGCTGGTGCTATTGCAATTTCTGCTGGGACTATGGCACTAGCTAGCACCACCTTAGCGCCGCCCCTGTTTCTTCTTCCGTGGTGCACAAAGCAGGAACCCCAGAGGCGTTGTCCCAGGGTGGCTGGATGAAACATGCAGTGGATTGTGGCCCTTGGCTTCTTGTGACTACCAACCTCATTCTGGGAGATCCATTTAATGCTAGGAAGAATTGGAGCGTACATTTCACAATAGCTGACATCCCTAATTTGATATCTGACACTGGGAAGCCATCAAATACAGAATAGTAAATTTTGATCAAAAATAATCAGTTCAATGTTGGAATTACCACAGTTTTACTCAGAAATTAACATTAATGTGGGTTAACAATGAAGTTGTACTGCAGCCAGTTTGCTATTGATATAAAGATAAGTAGTGAGTAAGATGAAGAAATTAAGTGAGAAGGGTGAACCAGAAGTTGGCAGATGAAATATAATGTGGAAAAATGTGAGGTTATGCACTTTGGAAGGTAGAATGTAAGAGCAAACTATTATTTAAAAAGACAGGGATCCTAGTACAAGAAACACAAAGAATTACCTTGCAGGCACAGTAAATAATTGGGAAGTCTATTGGAATGTTGGCTAAAATTGAAAGGGGTATTGGTATAGAGAAATGTTAATATGACTTTACAGGACACTGGTGAGACAGCCCCTGGAGTACTGCATATGCTTTTCATCTTCATATTTAAAGAAATATGTTTTTGCACTGGAGTTAGTGCAGAGAAAACTGCTTATAATTAACCCTGGAACAAGAGCATGGAACAAGCCCATGCCAAACGGCTAGTTCAAATTCTCTCCACTTGGCCCATATCCCTCTAGGTGCTGCCCCTCATGAACCTATCTAAGAGTTTCTTAAATGAATCTATGGTACCTGCTTCAACCACTTCCAATGGCAGCTCTTTCCATCCTCTGAGTGAAAAGATGTCCCTCAGGTCGCTTTTAAATTTTTTTCCCTTAAATCTATGCCCCCTAGTTTTAGACTCCCCTCCCCTAAGGAAAATACTCTTACCATCCATCCTATTTAATCTCTCATAGTCTTAAACACTTCTATAAGGTCGCCCCACATTCTCCTGCATTCCAAGGAATATGTTAGTGCTGTCTTGACAGAGTATCCATTATTTCAGAGGTCTTCTCCACAGCCACAGCTGCAATAACCCTGAGATTTTGAGTATCCCTTTAAAACAGATACCCAGGAATAAAAGGGTTGCAGACTTCAAGGCAGTAAGCAGAGTGTAGGGATAAAGACTGTCATTCTGTGGAGACCAGAGCTGATCAAATCTTATAGTAATCATTTATACTTAAGAACAAAAAGAACTATTTCTAGAAAAAAATACAGATCGCACAAAATAGGGGAAATAGTTAATATTAATTAGGACTGCAGGAAAGAACTTGATAAACTTTAAGAATGAACGTAGATTTGGCACAGTATTTTACAACACAGATTTTCAGTTTGATAGGGAAAATAAGATCTGTAATACTTGAACAATAAGAACTTAAATGGGAACAAACATAAACCATTAAAGGTTTAAGTGGAACACACATAAACCAACAGTGGTAGATTTACAAGGTAATAACACAAACACAATTGTAAACCAAGCACTGCGATTTAATTCTAGAAGAACTGAGTTGCAGAGCCGAACAGTTATGGCAGTGTTGGGAGACTGTGCTCTCTCTTCTTTTTCTTCAATGTGAGCCTCTCTGGGGTGAGGCAAATAGAATCAGAATCAGATTAGGTTTAATATCCCTGATATATGTCATGGAATTTGTTGTCCAGTGGCAGCAGTACAGTGCAAGACAGAGAAAAAGTAAAATAAAGTACTGTATGTAGCAGCAAAAAACTAAAATAAATAATGCAAAAGAGGAATAATGAGGTAGTGTTGATGAGTTCATGGACTGTTCGGAAATCTGATGGCACAGAGGAAGAAGTTGGTTCTAAAATGTTCAGACTCCAGTACCTTCTGCCTGATGGTAGTAAGGAGGAGAGGGTATGTCCTGAATGGTGAGAGTCCTTAAAGATGTATGCTGCCTTCTTGAGGCATCACCTTTTTAAGATGACCTCGATGGTGGGCAGGCTCATGACCATGATATAGCTGGCTGAGTGTACAACCCTCTGTGGCCTCATGCAATCTTGATGATCGGAACCTCAATACCAGGCAGTGATGCAACCATTCAGAATTGTCTCCACTGCACATTTGTAGCAGCTTCAGGTTCCTGGGCTTTACATCTCAGAAGATCTATCTTGGGCCCAATCTATTTATGCAATCACAAAGAAGGCGTATTATTAGGGATTAGAGGAAAGCTGGTAGGTCACCAGAGACTAAAGAATTTCTAAAGTGCAAGACATAAGAAAAATTATCACCAAATTTCTACAGTGCGAGACGGGAAAAAGCTATACATTACAATAAAAAACAAAATAAATAAATTGTGCAAAAGCAGAAAGGTGAGTAGAATTCATAGGCCATTCAGAAATCTGATGGCAGAAGGGAAGAAGCTGTTCTGAAAATATTCTCACTGTTTGATCAGCAAGGTCAAATAGCTGATTAGCTGGTGATGCCATAGAATCATAGAGCACTACTGCACAGAAACAGGTTCTTCAGCCCATCTAGTCTGTGCCAAACTGTTATTCTGCCTATTCTCATTATCCTGCATCCAGACCATGGTCCTCCATATCCCTGCCATCAATGTATATATCTAAAGTTGTCTTAAATGCTGCAATCAAACCCACATCCATCACCTTCATTGGTAGCTCAATCTACTCTCATACCATTCTCTGATTCATGAGGTTCCCCCTCAGGTTCTTGTCATTTACCCTATACCCATGACCTCTAGTTCTAGTCTCACCCAACCTCAGTTGAAAAAGTCTGCTTGCATTAACCCTATTTATACCCCTCATAATTTTGCATACCTCTCATTTTCCTATGCTCCACAAAATAAATTCTAACCTATTCAACCTTTCCATCTAACTCAGGTCCTTAAGTCCCGGAAACATGCTTGTAAATTTTCCCTGCACTATTTCAATCTTCTTGATATCTTTCTTATAGGTAAGTGACCAGAAATGCACACAGTACTCTAAATTAGGCCTCACCAACATCTCATACAACTTCAATATAACATCCCAACTCCTTTTTTCAATACTTTGAGTTATGAAGGACAACATGCAAAAAGCTCTCTTTATAACCCTTGACCCCACTTTCAAGTAATAATGCAACTGAATTACCAGCTTCCTCTGTTCTTCTACATAACTTCTACATAGTTTCCATCAAACTCAATATATAAGTTTGCTGATGACACAACAATTGTAGGCCGTATCTCGGGTAATGATGAGTTTGAGTACAGAGAGGAAATTAAGAATCTGGTGGCATGGCGCGAAGATAATAACCTATCCCTCAATGTCAGCAAGACGAAGGAATTGGTTGTTGACTTCAGAAGGAGTAGCAGACCGCACGACCCAATTTACATCGGCGGTGCGCAAGTGGAACAGGTCAGAAGCTTTAAGTTCCTCAGGGCCAATATCACAAATGACCTGACTTGGTCCAACCAAGCAGAGTTCACTGCCAAGAAGGCCCAACAGCGCCTTTACTTCCTGAGAAAACTAAAGAAATTTGGCCTGTCCCCTAAAACCCTCACTAATTTTTATAGATGCACCGTAGAAAGCATTCTTCTAGGATGCATCACAACCTGGTATGGAAGTTGTCCTGTCCAAGACCGAAAGAAGCTGCAGAAGGTCGTGAACACGGTGCAGCACATCACACAAACCAATCTTCCGTCCGTGGACTCACTTTACACTGCACGCTGTCAGAGCAGTGCTGCCAGGATAATCAAGGACACGACCCACCCAGCCAAAAGACTTTTCATACCTCTTCCCTCTGGGAGAAGGTTCAGGAGCTTGAAGACTCATACGGCCAGATTTGGGAACAGCTTCTTTCCAACTGTGATAAGACTGCTGAACGGATCCTGACCCGGATCTGGGCCGTACCCTCCAAATATCTGGACCTGCCTCTCGGTTTTTTTGCACTACCTTACTTCCCATTTTTCTATTTTCTATTTATGATTTATAATTTATATTTTTAATATTTACTAATTTTAACTATTTTTAATATCTTTAATATTTAATATTTGTTATCCAGGGAGTGTGAAGCGCAGAATTAAATATCGCTGTGATGATTGTACGTTCTAGTACCAATTGTTTGGCGACAATAGAGTATATAAAATAAAGTATATATAACTTAGTGCCCTACCTTTCACTGAGTAAGTTCTACTCTGATTTATCCTCTGTGCAGCACCTCACACTAGTTTGCATTAAACAAGGGCATTAAATGGCATCCGCCATTTTTCAGCCCATTTTTCCAGCTGGTCTGGATGCTGCTGCAAGCTTTGATAGTCTTCCTTGCTGTCCAATCTTGGCGTCATACACAAATTTGCTGGTCCAGTTGCAAACTTGCTGATCCAGTGTTGGAGAACTCTGGCACACTCTGGAGATTAGACAGTGCATGCCCAACTTCCTACCCTACTATTCAAATGAGCACTGAGACCTGAGACAAAACTCAGTTATGCTGAGCTAAAGGGGTAGATACACCTTGGACAACACACACAAAATCCTGGAGGAACTCAGCAGGCCAAGCAGCATCTATGGAAAAGAGTAACTGGTCAACGTTCCGAGCCAAGGCCCTTCATTGGGACTGGATTGTTTACTCTTTTCCATAGTGCTGTCTAGCCTGCTGATTTCCTCTCACATTTTGTGAGTGTTGCTTTTGGTTTCCAGCATCTGCAGACCTTCTCATGTATGAGATACACCCTGAGCTGTCAATGTAAATTAGGAAGTAATTTGCTTATAAATTTTACTCAATATTTTTCATTAATTTTAATAATGTAACTAAATTTTATTATTTTGAATTTATTATTTTATTTAAATGCTTTCAAACTTCTATGTACATATTTTTAATTCCTTTGTACATTTTTTTAATTTCACCGATCATCATAAATATTTGGAAACATTTCAAAGGCCTTTGTAATTATCAAACTTGATCTTGCCCATTATTTTAAGATTCAAGATTGTTTAATGTCATTTCCTGTACACAAGTGTAAAGGAGAACGAAATCATTGTTAACCCGGATCAGAGGCAGCACAAAAACAACACAAAACGTAAAAAACACAATAATAATTTAAAAACACAATAAATATAAATACATGAAATAGCTTATACACATAGATGGATTGTATGTCCATAAAGTGATGCTAGGCTTTATATAAGGTGACTAAGAGGAAATATTATAGTACGGTGGAGTTGGTAGGTGGAGGTGTTGATCAGACTTACTACTTGGAGAAAGTAACTTACTGAGTCTAATGATCCTGGTGTGGATACTACTGTACGAAGCCTCCTCCCTAATGGGAGTGAGACTACCAGTCCATGAGCAGGTAGTGTGGGATCCTTTCCAATGTTACTGGCTGTTAAGGTGGATTTCTTTTGGGTAGATGATTTGTTTACACTTAAATCACTTTGGCCACCAGACTTCTATTTTAACTGTTTGACAAAGACTGTGGATTGCGTCCACCACAATGGGCTTCCTAAAAGGTGTGAATACTAGATGCTTCTGGTAGTTTGACCTGATGCTGTAGTTTCGAAGGCAGTATCACCTATACATTATAAATGTAAGGGGGTTTTGACTTTTATGTTACTGTGGAGACTAATTAAAATGGCGTCTTTGTTATGCTAATCTAGGGAATGCGGCTTTGTTGTGTTAAACGCTGAGAAAGTTTGCACTACCAGCTTGTTTTGGTTTAAAGTGTGATAAGAAATGTGTTATTAACCAATTGGGATAGTTGTTATGTTTTTGGTGTATTTGAAGATACTGTATGCGCGGGGTTTTGGGAGAGAAGGCGGGAGAGTGAGACAGAGGATGGATGATGTGCTGTGATGTCCGCTAACGGGGTTGGACTCCGAGGAGGGCGTTCGGCGAGGAGACGGAGACGGACTCGTGTGGAGCGTCTGGTCGGGCACCGTTGTTGGTCCCAGGTGGCCGGTCGAGGTGGTCCGAGGGGGTCGCAGGGTGAAGAAGAAGGTCCTTGAGCTCCAACTGTTTTGTGCACGAAGAGATTGAACTTTGATAAGTGTGGCGCCTTTTATTTTCCTTTTATATTTTATTCTCTCTTAATTATATAGTTCCAGTAATATCTATAAACTGTAAATCATTTAATTGGATCTGGTGTATTGTCTGTTATTTGGGCGGGGTGGGGTACATCACACAGCATCCACACAAACTAATTACCCAGTTTGGTGGGGCCGAGGCTGTTTCTCTAGACAACAGCAAGCTGAGCGACCCTGAGGCTGGCCAGGGGGGCTACATAAATATTAATTGTCTTCTATGTTAGCATGGGAAATGCCAAATAAATATATCGTAGACTTAACTTACATTCCGAAAGGCTGTGGATACCAACCCAGACATGTTGGCGTCGGAAGGAAAGGATGAAATCCGAAGGTGTGATGTTTGTATGTAGCTTCAAAAGGAAGCATTGTCTAAGTATTGTCCATAACTTTTAAGTAGCGATTGCCTTTGGGTTTAGCATATAAATATCGAGCCCACATTTAGCTAGCAGACCTTTCTGCAGAAAGCGTCTCCGTCCGTTAAGATGCTTGCTGTACCTTGTTGTGTCGAATAAAGAAGCTGCTTTGTATCTACCAGTGACTGTCTCTCTGGTAATTTCATCCACGCTACAACACTGGCCCCTTTCTGGCACCTTTCCATATATATATGGTGGGCAGGCTGGTGCCGATAATGTGTTGAGCACTTTTGACTCCCCCATTGTAAAGCCATCCTGTCCACTGTAGTGCAATTTCTGTGTGATGCAGCTTATCAGGATGCTTTCTGAGGAATGAGGTGTGTATGAAATTGCAAAGTCCAACTCTTTTCAGCCTTGTCAGAAAGTAGAGGTGTTTCTTGACTGCGTAGGATGTATTCTGGGACCATGAAAGGTTGTGTGTGATGTGCACTCCCAGGAGTTTGAAACTGCTCGCAGGGTGTGTGAGTGATACGAGTTTGTCTGAAGTTGATTAACTATCTCCTTTATCTTGTCGACATTAAGGAAGAGGTTATTTGCCTACCATAAGGCCTCAAGATCTCCCACCTCCACTCTGTAGGCCGTCTCATCATTGTTTGAGATGAACCCCACCACTGTCACGTCATCAGCGAAGTGGACCATGTGATTACTGGGGTGTTTGGCCATGCAGCTATGTGTGAGCAGAGTGTACAGCAGTGGGCTCAGTAAACAGCCCAGGGGGCACCCGTGTTAAGGATGATGGAGACGGAGGGACAGCTGTGAATGTTGACTATCCCAGGGCTGTTAGTTAGGAAGCCCAGCGCCCAACTGCACCAAAGAGTAGGGGGTTGCTCTCTGGGACAACAGTGTTGAATGCCAAACAGAAACTCACAAACAGCATTCTGACATAAGTGTCCTTGTTTTCTAGGTGTGTCAGGGCCAGGTGCATGACCGATGCTGTGGTATCTGTCGTAGAGAGATTCTGTCAGTAAACATTTGGTGAGTGACCATTATGGCAGGAATGGAATTTTTGATATGTGCCATCATCAGCCAATCAAAGCACTTCATGAACATTGGCGTCAGTGCCACTGGGCAGTGATCGTTTAGTTCTGAAGTAGGAGAGTTTTTTGGTACAGGGATGGTGGTGGATGATTTAAAACATGTAGGGACAGCATCCTGGATGAGTGAAGTGTTGAAGATGTCTATGAAGACATCAGTGAGCTAGTGTACACATTCCCTGTGTTCTTGGCCTGGGATGCTGTCTGGGGTGGGTCAGTCACCTTATGATGGTTGATTCTCTGCAGAATCCTTCTCACATCTGCTCCTATTACTGACAGTGGCTGCTCATCTAGGAGAGGGTTAGCTTTTGTGGCTGGTATTGTGTTGCATTCCTCAAGGCGTGCAAAAAAGTTGTTTAGAGTGTTAGGGAGGGAGACATCACTGGTACAGTCGATGCTATTTTTCCTTGTATAGTCAGTAATACCTTGATGGCAAACCACATACACCAGGGAACATTGTCAGACAGGTGTTCCTGATTTTTTTGTTCACAGGCGGCTTTTGTCTTCTTGAAGCCTAAGATGAGGTTTCTCCTGGCTACTCTGAGAGCTGTTCTGTGACTGGACTTGAAGTTAGTGTCTCGGGTTTTTGGTAGGGAGTGCACCTCTGCATTCAACCAGGGCTTTTGGCTGGGCCATAAGATGATGTTTCTTGAGGTACCAGTGTCGTCTACACACTTACTGATGTAGCCAATGACAGATGAGGCATATTCCTCGAGGTTTGTCTCTTCTCCACTTGTTACCGCCTCCTTGAACCCTGGCCAGTCTGCCCTTTCAAAACCGTCCTGAAGCTGTGAGTGATTCTTCAGGTGATGGTCCTCTTGATTGGTCTCTGTTTTCAGCAGTGCTCAGTATGCTGGGATTAACATTATGGAGATGTGATCAGAAAGGCCAACATCAGGGCATGGGATTACTTTGTAAGTACCATGTTTGTTTGTACAAACATGGTCCAATTTGTTTACCACACTTGTTCCTAAAGGTGGAAGGATTCATATTCTCAACTCTCTCTGGATATAGAAATAACTGTCCTCTGAAATCCTAATCTCAAAATAACAGCCTTTTTTGGCCTCTGTGCTCTGGGAGTTTTGAAGTGAGGCCTCAGGGGCTGCTGTCGGAGGCCTAGCTCCCACTTACAGATTGATTGCCTCATGGGGCTGCAGCTAAAGCTGCAGGGCTTCAAGGATAGTCACACTGACAGGGCGACGTGGAGCAAGTACAGCTTGACCATTAATGAAGGTGCAAAGGCTACCCATATGGAACACAATTTCACCTAATACAGAGATGTTAGAGAGACTAGATTAACGTTTAAGGAGAAAGAAATCTTGATGAGAAAAGAAGAAGGAAGGCTCAAGTGGTTCATGGTCTGGATAAACTATACGAAAGTACATGTAGTGTTATCAAGGCTGGACTTTAGGCAGGGCTAGGCTGGGCTGCAGCCCAGGGGCCTGAGCTGCAGAGGGGCCCGAAATAGGTAGCTATCATCATGGCGGGCCAAAAAAAATACGAGAGTGGAGCACAGGAAAGAAAAAAAAAACAAGAAAAAGAGGACTGTGAGAAAGAAGCAATAAAAAGGACATTGAAATTGACAGAATTTTTTAAACCTGTTCTCGATGATGCAGCAGTACTATTTCTCTTGTCACAGTCTGAGACCGGTGGACGAATGGAGACTTGTTCAACAGCTAGTGCTAGCGTTAGCACAGGACCACCATCCTTGCCACAGTCAGCAGCTAACGTTGAAGAGGCAGAGAGCATTACTTTGGGATTCCCGACCACAAAGGCCTCCGAACAACCAAGTCGGCCTGCCATTAACGTTAACGCTACCGCTACTGAGGATCTTTACAGCACTGATCCTGCTTGCTGGGGAAAGGAGATGTTAGATGATTCAGTCAGAGCGAGCATACTGGGCTAAGAAAGGGCCGGAGTCCTGCCAGAATAAGGATGTGGATATCAAAGCTTCGGAACGAGTATACACACAGCAGAAACGTTTTTTTCTCCAAATTTCACTTCAAACGGAAGCTCATAAATGGTGAGTACATATCA
The DNA here is from genome assembly GCF_030028105.1 of Mobula birostris. Lineage (NCBI taxonomy): Eukaryota > Metazoa > Chordata > Chondrichthyes > Myliobatiformes > Myliobatidae > Mobula > Mobula birostris. Next base: position 53,844,370 of record NC_092381.1, read on the forward strand.
AGGCAATGGCTCTTATATTTCTCGTCCACCGGCTGTGAGTTTTGTCTTGCATGATGCATCTTCAGTGATGGTAACTGTCAGTCCAGCTTCGAAACTGGCTTTAGCGACTGGAAACATGCAGCTGAGCGCATAGGAGAGCATGAAAATAGCGAACACCATAGGAAAACAATACTGACCTACGTTACACCAGCGTCTGACAGCAGAAGAATAGATACAGAATTGCAAAAACAGTTCGAGTCAGAGTGTGTCTACTGCACCGACATATTGAGAAGAGTGTTGATGGTTGTGAAGGTTTTGGTCGAGAGGGGACTGGCTATCCGAGGGACCAGTGACATATTTGGTAGGCCTGATAATGGCAACTACATAGACTCGGATCCAGAATGGGACAGGACAGGCTGAGTCATCTTACTCTGATGTCACTTGAAAGTGATCTTGTTCGGAAACTGGATCTTAGTGATCTGATCAAGGACTTTGCTGCAAAGAAATACAGAAGAACTAGGCTTTAATTTTGAAAAACAAGCATCTGACTTTGTAAATATGTAGGCTTGTCTGTCAGTGCTGTTCCTGTTTTTCTGGCAATAGGCTAATAGTTGACTGTTTACAAACCTAGTAAGTAATAAGTGGTCTTTACTCTGCAATCCACACAGTACAGCAATAGATTAGTATGTGCTAAATCTCATTTTTCAAAAAGATTGTTGGAGTATTGTCAAGTTTCCCAGTTTGCCATAGTGCCATGTCTCTTGGCCATTTTGTTTCTCATTTCCATTTTACATTCTCAGAACACACGGTTGAGAAAAATACCTAGATAAAAATGTTTTGGCATTGTTTGAGAGATAAGGCCTATGGCATGTGCAGCAATAGCTAAATAAAGATTTAAGATCGGGTACATCGTACTTCGTCTCCCTCATAACTTTACTAAGCCAACTAAGCCGAGGTCAATTTTTGAGTGCTTTAGATGCTGTCCTTCGAACTAGGAATCTGCATTACTTTCTGTCCTCCCTCTTAAGTCCTGTAAGTTCATAGCCTACGTATTGTACTAAACCAATGTCTTGGACCACAGCTTTGATATTTAGACCAGTATAACCTTTGCTCTTGTTCTTGCCTTTTTTTGCTTGGTACAGCAGCATTTTATGGTGTCGGCAGGGGCCCACCAGGGCCTCCAGCCCAGGGGCCCAGGCCCCACTAAATCTGGCCTTGAGTGTTAAGTATTCTACATAAATAATGTTTAGAACCTTATCAATGGCAACTTTACTGTCAAATCACTGGTCACTGTTAGGAAAATATAAATCAGCAAGCATTTAAATCAAAAAAAGACAATCAAATCTCTTGGTGGCCAGAGCTAGTGTTGGCTTCATGTCCTTTAACATTATGCCTTGCCCTAAATGTGGCCAATCCTGCTTTGGACCTTATGAGATTACCTTACTCTAATGGAATCACCTGAAATATCTTAGGGAAATAGTATTCTTTGTGGTCTGTATATTTGCCTATTTGCCACATCAATTTAACATTGAATCTGTCCTCACTTACGCCGAAAGTTTAAAGAGAATGCTGCCCAATTCAGGACACATGCTAATCATGTACTAGGATTAAAACTGTTTTCCCTTTTTGATCGATGTAACAGGTTTCAAGCCACAACTTGAGGAAGAGCAGGGGCATTGTGTTGGTGCTGTCGAGAATAACTTCTGTGAGTTAGCAGCATTGGAAATAATTATCTGGCCAGCAGCACATTGCTGTTTTGGTGACTTTGGCAAGTTTCTCAGCAGTCATGCTCATATGATTCAGAAAGCAACCAAATGGCTGTCTTGAGGTCATGAGGATACTACATGAGTACAAGGTTATCCTTCCTTTCATAATTATTCACTGAAGTTCAATATAAAGATACAATGAGATTGGTGCAACACACATCAAAGTTGCTGGTGAACGCAGCAGGCCAGGCAGCATCTGTAGGAAGAGGTGCAGTCGACGTTTCAGGCCGAGACCCTTCGTCAGGACTAACTGAAGGAAGAGTGAGTAAGGGATTTGAAAGTTGGAGGGGGAGGGGGAGATCCAAAATGATAGGGAAAGACAGGAGGGGGAGGGATAGAGCCAAGAGCTGGACAGGTGATAGGCAAAAGGGGATACGAGAGGATCATGGGACAAGAGGTCCGGGAAGAAAGACAGGGGGGGGGACCCAGAGGATGGGCAAGAGGTATATTCAGAGGGACAGAGGGAGAAAAAGGAGAGTGAGAGAAAGAATGTGTGCATAAAAATGAGTAACAGATGGGATACGAGGGGGAAGTGGGGCCTTAGCGGAAGTTAGAGAAGTCGATGTTCAATCCATCAGGTTGGAGGCTACCCAGACGGAATATAAGGTGTTGTTCCTCCAACCTGAGTGTGGCTTCATCTTTACAGTAGAGGAGGCCGTGGATGGACATGTCAGAATGGGAATGGGATGTGGAATTAAATGAGATTGGTGTTTTGTTTTAATAAATAGATCAAATGTACTTCATGTAAAATCTGTAATATCTCATCTAACAGTAAACAGATTGAGCTGGTTGATTTCATAGAATATACATCATAGCTGTGTTCTTAGTTGCTGGGACAACATTGAGCAAATTTGTGCTCTACCACTAAAGTCCATAGGAAGCCTACGTCAGAAAGCAACCAGAAATCCCTGGCAGATCAAGTTCAATAATATCATAGTGGCTTTTCAGCACAGAATTACTGGCATTTCCCAGCAAGTACCATTGAATAATATGAGAAGTTAGTGCAGAAAACTTACACCTGGGTTTACTGTGGTAGTCATAGCCACGGATACATACTTGACAATCACCATGATGAAAACCAGATGGTCCCAAATGCAAATTGATACAACACATACGCAGGGCACTGCAATTATTTTTTTAAAATGAGTGCTCTGTGCAAATTAATCAATAGTGCAGTATTAAAGTTAAATACACAAGGTGCCAACAAAATGACAAAACATGGCACACGGTCAATTTAATGATTTGGATGTAGTTAGTATAACACAGAAGGTTCGAGTAAATAGACCACAGATAACTGTGGGTTTGCTAACTATCCTCAAGTTCAGCTGAACCCTCCACACTTTGGTTTATGGTTGTCTTGTTCTTCCATAAGCTTCAAATAAATTTATACCTTCTGATCTTTGACTGGCTTGGTTTAAATTTAGAAGGAGTGGTTATTTATTCTGATTTCTATATATTAAAAATCTAAGTTTTCATATGTTGTCTGAGAACCATACTTACCTATCTGTGCGCGACTGCATAGATGTATTACAGCCTTATAAATGAAGTTCGCATTTCAAACTCAATGTCACCTGTTCAACACTGATTTGATAATAGCATTAATTGAGAACTTGATTTAATTTCTTTTTTGAAGTAAAATCCATGGAGCTGTAAATGAATAATGCAGTATATTACCAATTACAAAGTGAGTTAAATATCTCATAAAATCACTCGGGCAAGTTTTCCAACACAACTCAGCAACTACTTTTACCGATGGACATCAGAATCAGAACCAACATCAGGTTTATTGTCACTGACATACAGTATGTTGTGAAATGTGTGTTTTATGGCAGCAGTACAGTCCAAAACATTAAAAAAAAATCATAGGAAGTTACAATAGATAGATAGTGAAAAGGAGGAATGGTTCATGGACCATTCAGAATTCTGATGGCAGAGGGGAACAAACTCTTCCTAGAAAGTTGAGTATGATTCTTCAGGCTCCTGTACCATCTCTCCAATGGTAGCATGAGACGAGGTCACGTCCCAGATGGTGAGGGTTCACATTTCGATGATGGGAAGAGTTGTGCCCTTGATGTTATTATTTGGTTTTGTTTGGGATCCATGGGTTAGCATTTGAGTTGCTTGTTGAGGTGGCACGGCCGCTCAGTGGTTAGCACAGTGCTTTACAGTACCAGCGACCCAAGTTCAATTCCCACTGCTGACTGTAAAGTGTTGAACGTTCGGTCCGCGATCACGCAGGTTTCCTGCGGGTGCTCCAGTTTCCTCCTGCAGACCAAAGACGTACCGGTTAGTAGGTTAATTAGTCATTGTAAATTGTCCTGTGGTTAGGCTAGGGTTAAATCGGGGGGGTCAAAGGGCTGGAAGAACTGACTCTGAGCTGTATCTCAATAAATAAATGGATTATAACCACGGACAACTCCCAGCAACACTAAATATCAGAGCTAGTGCTTGCAAATTATTCATTCTTCTTTGGCTGTCCATCGATTTTGATGTTGACTGTGCTGAGAGTTTAGTCTCTGCAGACACGCTTATGGGCCACAAGACCAGCATTGGATCGGCACGGCCTCCGACATCAGTTGCATTTGTGATTTGACTGGTCTAGCACCAAATGTCTGTATTCATGACCTGCTTCATATTTCTTCTGCCTTTTCTCCTCGATTGGTGGAATTGACTTCTTGACAACACAGTGCCAACTTCTTCTGTCCAAAGCATCTTTCTCCCAGGGATTGACATTCATGTCAGTGTTCTTCATCTGGTGCTTGAGCATGTCTTTGTAGTGCAGATTCTGACCACCATGCTTCCTCTTTCCTTCATGTAGCTCGCCAGAGAAAACAGCTTCGGGTAAACGATCATTGCTCATTCTTGTGACATGACCAGTCCAACGCAGCTGAGAAGCTGTGATGAGCGATTCTACGCTGACTGTCCCAGCACGTTTGAGCACCTCCACATCTGATACCCTCTCTTGCCACTTGATGTGTAATATTTGGCATAAATGCCTGTGTTGTGTCTTGGTCAATTTCTTGATGTGCTTCCGATAGAATATCATCGTTTCAGTTGAATAAAGCAGAGATGGTAAAACAGCTGTGTTATACACTTTGACCTTGGTTGCCATTTTAATGTCGTGGTGAGACCAAAGTCGCTTCTGCAAAGCACCAAAGACTTTTGAAGCTGATTGAATTCTCCTCTCAACTTCCAGATCTGATGAGTTGGTGTTGGTCACAGCGCTTCCTAAGTATGTGAAAGAGTCAGAACATTTCAGCACTACCTCATTGACCGATATGACTGGTGGTTGGGTCTCACTGGAACTACACAGAGGAGGAGGCTAGTACAGAAGTTCAGTTTTGGAGACATTGATTCTTAGGCCAAAAAGAGTGGCAGCAAATGAGAACCGGTCTACAATTAACGTCAGTAGCAACCAGGGCTGAGTCGTCTGCATACACAAGCTCTCTGACACATATCTCTCTTGATTTGGTTGAGGCTTTGAGTCTTGACAGGTTGAACAATTTTCCATCTGAGCGAGTCTTGATGTACACACCTTTGTCCAAATTATGGTCCATTATTTCCAAAACTGCAGCAAGATATAGTGTGAACAAAGTTGGAGCAAGAGCGCATCCCTGTTTTACCCTGTGGTTGATGGTGAAGGCTTCGCTGACGCCTCCTCCGATAGATACTTTGCCAGACATGCTCTCAGGAAACAGTTTGATCATCGTAACCAGCCTATCTGGACAGTCATAAGTTTTGAGCACTTCCCAGAGTGTTTCTCTGTCCGCTGTATCTAATGCTTGTGAGAAATCAACAAAGACAATGTACAATGGTTGCTGCTGTTCTACTGCCTTCTCCTGCAGTTGCCTCAAAGTAAAGATCATGTCAGTGGTTGCTCTTCCAGCCCTAAAGCCACGTTGGCTTTCAGGAAGCACATCTTCTGAGATGATCTTGAGCCGGTTGAGCAGTATCTTCACCATAATCTTGCCAGCTGTGGACAGAAGGGAGACTCCTCGGTGGTTTCCACAAACACTACGGTCGCCTTTCTTCTTGTAGATGGTGACTATCAGCACATCTTTGAAGTCCTGAGGGAGACATTGACTCTGCCAACAAGCATTATATAAGTTCAACAGTTCAGTCTTCAGAGCAAGACCACCTTGCTTCAGTACTTCTGATGGAATGCCATCTTGCCCGGGTGCTTTACTGCTTCTGGTATCTTTTAAAGCCTTGTTAAGTTCTGTTATAGTGATGAGTCTACATAGCTCTTCTCTTACCGGTCTAGTTGTGAGCCTTTCACATGCATTGCGGTCAGCCGCACCTTGTTTGTTTAGAAGGTTACAGGAGCGCTCAGTGATGTCTTTCCTGTCAGTACATAGCTTGTTCCCATCTGCAGTTTTTACTGGAGCCACTGTATTGCTTCTTGGACCATAGATAGCTTTCAGTCCTGAGAAGAGCCCATGGTAGTCATTCCTGTCTGACATTGCTTGCAGTTCTTCTGCTTTCTTATTCCACCAGTTGTTCTTCATAGCCCTGATCTCCCTTTGAACGGCTTTCATGGCCTTAAATGCTGCTTTGCTTCTTTCAGAGTTCTCTTTCAAGTGACACATATAAAGCCTTTGTTTCATCTCCAACAGTTCTTGAATTGAATCGTTATGTTCTTGAAACCAGTCAGGAGTTTTTCTCTAAGGGTGGCCAAGCAGTTGAATGAATGGGGTTTTCTTGAGCTGCTTCCAGCATTCTTCAATATTGGTTGGGTCATTGAGAGGGTCTTTGCCTTCTTGGAGAGATAATGTCAATGCTGTGACAAGTCTCCTCTGATGTTCCTCACTGGCCAACTTGTTGACATCCATTTTCTTGGGTGCTTCACTGGGTGTTTTTCGCCTTGGCAGCAGCAGTTTAAGTAAGTTGTGATCGTACCATGTAATGATCAGATGAGCACTCTGCTCCACACATTGCTTTTGTCGATAGAACCTCTGGCATATCTGCTCTGCAAGTCGCAACGTAGTCAAGCAAGTGGAAATGCTTTGACCTTGGGTGCATCCAGGTGAAGTAGTTCTTCTCGGGTTGACAAAGGAAAGTGTTGGTAACACACAATTCCCTCTGAGCTCAAAAGTTTAGCATAAGTTCACCATTGGTGTTCTTTTTGCCTTTACCAAATTTGCCAATGACACCTTCAGAGGTGCTGTGATCCTTGCCTACCCTGGCATTGAAATCTCCCAAGATGAGCAGCTTGTCTGCCCTAGGGACATTATCAGTTATTTCAGCCAGTTCCTAATAGAAGGACTCCTCGTCTTCGTCAGAATAAGCCATGGGTGGTGCATACACATTGATCAAACTCAGGAAACGATCCTTTCCAATGGGAACACGTATGATCCTTTTAGATATCCCTATCGGAAGTGTTGGCAATTTGCTAGCAATCTTGTTGGAAACAGTGAAGGCCACACCTGCATCTCTCCTTTTGTTGGTTTTCCCAATCCAAAAGAAAGTATGAGTATTTTCTTGGATCTGGCCTTGTCCTTCAATCCTTGTCCCTTGGAGCGTAGCAATATCAGTGTTGTATCTTGCCAATTCCTTGGCTATCAAAGCAGTTCTCCTTTCCAGTCTTGAGTTGTTATCCAGCATTGTTCACACATTCCATGTGGCAACAATCAGTTTCATCTTCTTAAACTTCATACTGCACTGGTGAAGACCCGCTGGCCGCGGTGACCCAGCCAGGTGAAATCTGAGCAAGCTTTCTTTACCCCACCTTTTCTAGGGGCTTCCCCTTCCAGGGTGGGCAGTGCTTTCCCTAAAAAGGGCTGCCCAGACACTCACATAGCTGCCTCAACCTGTTGTTGCTCAGACAACTCAACAAGGTAGCGACCATCTTATGTGAGCCGCCTATGTGCAGAGTTCATGCTAGCAGCTTCCAGCTCCTCAAGCCTGCTGCCGTCACATGAGCTCCATCGCCACAGGGCTTTCCACACCATCCAGAAACTCTACTCCAACACGCCTTGCACAGTAATAAGACAGACGGTGTCATGCTCCCACCATATTGTCTCTCTGGGCTTCCAGATCTGATGCTCAGTGGTACACAGGAGTGTAACAGACTTAGCGGATAAGGAAGTTCCCCGCAGTGACAACTAACTAGCCTAGTGATGCCATCCGTTGACCAACACTCTGGTTCCTCCGTGTGCCACCAAGGTGGCTGTACCATTGACCCTTTTGGATTCACCTGCCACAGACACCATCAGACGCCCTGCTGCCAGCGTCCTCGTTGGGTGCAGCCCTTGCCTGAAGTGGCATAACCTACAAAGTAGCAAAGGCATGCTCACCTCCTTGACTTAGCCAGCCATGATCCTACTACTAGATCTAGTCTAGTAGTATCCCAGTGGAACATCACCTTCACGGCTAGGTTAGACCTGCCAGAGAACAAATCTCCGCCACACTTCGCTGATGTTCGGCCTGTGTCACTCCTACACCACAGTGAGGCGCCAAGGTAGGATTTTGTAGGAGAAATTATTAATTAGCTTCCTTGCAAATAAAGGATGGAGTTGGCTGATTCTACAACCCTTAGCAGCTTCTTTTGTTACTGTGCATTGGAGCTTCCAGGTGACGCAACAAGGCAGAATGCTGTCTACAGTACATCTGCACAAATTTGCTAGTCTTTGGCAATATACCAAATCTTGTTCCCATGGTTTTCTCGCCTTCTCATTTTGCTATAACTTCTGATGAGCATGTTTGGTCCTCCAGAACCTCATCCAAGTGTCCACCTTTTATGATGAAATTACACAAAATTTTCACCTTGTGTTTAGGTGAGAGATGGGCATTACAGTTCATGCATACTTTTAACCTAAGTTAAGGCAGGGAACATAGAGTAGTTCATTATTTCCTTCCATTAAATCTACTGGTCAATGAAGCCAGTAATTATGTTACCATTCTGAGACAGAAATAAACTGATTTAGCAGAGCTCAGGGTCTGAAAGTAGGAGCATATAATATACTTGACTCTAAACCAAACTGTGAAGACAACCTGTTGTTTCAACAATAAGTCATGGTCCACTCCAGTTCATTTGTTAGCCTTAAATTTCCTGAGACTCAACCAATCATCTTCTGTAGCTTTGATATATGATGGGTAAAAATCAGAATGAAAGCGAATACAACATTTACATAGATTTGCCAGAATTATGGAGAATCCCTGACGACACTTCACTAGAGTAATTGTAAAATCTGATTATATTTGCAGCATTATAAATTTTGCACATTTGCAGTGTCAGTTTGCACATAGCACCATCTGTTTTTTATCGTAGTGAGTGTCAAACACGAGTCTACAGCTGGGAAGCAGCACCAAACAAATGTATGGTTTTTCCATTTAATTTTTCACAATGGCAACACAGAGTGGTGCCTTTCAGGAATAGAGATGCAATGTTAATAATCCTGAAATGGTTTGTGCCTCAGTGTTTGGATCACACTCACAAATGCCCCTGAGTGCTAATCAGAGTGGAATCGGTAGGAGATTTAATTAACAGGGAAACAGAGTCATCAGCATCACCACAAGTTTACCTCCAACAGCCAGCTGCCTCATATGCCTGAACAATCCCACACCTGTACGATACTTTGACCATGCTTTTCAAGGCTCCTTTGGTAAGAGGTCCTATTAAGAACTTACTTTAAAAAATGAAGGCTCACAAAGAGATTGTATGGCCCACTTTCACTCATCTGAAGGCCGTAATGACTGAAGTTTCCCATGGTCTTGCTTCCTTTCGTTTGTCTGTACGTGACAGTGCCAATGAAGAAGGAAGCCCTTCATAAGATTTGAAGATTCACAAGAAAAGCTGAGACACATCAGGGACACAACTTCAGCTACAAGAGAGCAGCTATCTGCACCAACTTTCCAAATTCTAGAGATATATTCATTTTCTAATGGTTTCTACTGGTCACCAAGATGCCTCTGAAGTGCTGTCCTCAATAACTTGAAGTGATGCCATGTAATGCAGAAGATCCTATGTTACTCTAAGACTTGGGGAACTTTCCAGATTAGTCCAGGAATTCCCCCAGCAGAGTCATTTAATGGGGAAGAGTATGTGGGTGGAAGATCTGTCCTCCCTTCACTGGAAATTACCCAGCCATTGTAAATGAGGAAGAATTCAAACTCAACAGCAACTTATTTGTGCCTTTAATGTAGCAAAAATTCTCAATATGTTCAATGTATTTTCAGCCTATATATGGAGACAAAAACTGTATTTTTAGATGATGTCACTAGAGAGCAGAGTGGTCGATGATAATTTACAGCAGAAAGGAACTAAAGATGGGTTCTTGGGTGATACCAGACATAACAGGTGGGGTGGGAAAAACCTTTCCATGTAATTCTTTTGTTATGTCTGGACAGATATAGTCCTACAGTCTAATTGTCTGGCCAATGCAGTCCCACACAGCAGGAAAATTGGATATGGAATTCTCGGAGATATTCTATGAAGAATTACAAGGTATCTTTGTCACAGACTTATTATTAATGATTTTGATAAATGCTGTTTATGGCCTTTGAAAACACCAAATTAGGGCATCTGGAGCTGTAATATTGAACTCACAGATGGAAAGTAGCCAGGGGGTAAAATATTACCACCCATGAAATTGTGTTACATGGTAAACTGTTGATTTAAGGAGATAAAATAGGTTGGGGGGTAGGGGAATAAAAAAAATCAAGCTTGTTATTTCTGAATTAATCACTATTCTATGGCTAATCAAAACCAACATTTTCAGACGATCATGCCAATTAATATTTTGAAATTTAAAACTTACGTGAGCAGCAAGGGCCATTTAGAGTTCTAAGGGTTAACAGGAACTACATGTAATGCTCTGGATGACTGTCTGATTTCCTTAAATGGTCCCAACACACTGGTGGACCAGTAATCATGAGTTGTTCCAGCTGCAGCGTTCTGTATCAAATACAGGTGGAATCCTTCGATGGAATTTTAGAAAACTAAATGAGATTACAAGCTTGCTGTGAACCGACAACTGAAGACAAAGCCTCTGACCTCACTCTCATGAAAATAGAATTATTTTGTTGTTCAAGTATCCAAGCATTTAAACCTTTAATGAAGGAATCTATTGCAAAAATGCAGGAGTGTGTTTAGCATTGTTGAATGCTGTGAATGTGATGTCTTCAACCAGAAAGATCAAGCATCTTTTGAAATATCCTCTGCCCCATTACCAACATTATTCAGGGCCTATTACCGATTCTTTGGGAAAAGACTTTCAGACTGTAGAAGAATTTTCTTGTGAGAACAGGAGTAATGAGTAATGAGAAAGGGGTTTTCCAAGGGAAGAATTGTAGGAGTAATGATGTGGGAAACAAAACCAAAGGTAAAGCTTGTGTCTTGACCTGGGTTGGACACTGGGTGTTGTGAAGCTGCCACAGAACATGGCTGTGTCCTTCGTCCCATCCCTAGTACCAAAACTGCTAAGATGTTTTTCAGCAAATCCAAATAAATGGTCCTGAACAACTTCTGTTTATTTTATCTAATCTATGAAGGAAAAGGGTTAATTCTTATTTTTTTATTCTAAATATGTAGACAGATTTGAAACTTTTAGTCATCATATATTCCAGAGTGCTATGCTTTGGGGAAAAAATAAAAATGTCACCTTTTTCAAAGTATTTTAACATTACTTTAAAATTTATGCTGAAAATGAGGAATCTGTGAAGCATTTCCAAAACCATATTACTAGTTGGGAAAATATTCTATGGAGATTCCCTAACCATGTTGGAAGGTCAACATGACTACTTATTTAGAGATACAGAGTGGGACAGGCCTTTCCGGCCCAACGAGCCGCACTATCTATCCACCCACCAATTTAACCCTCACTAATCACAGGGCAATTTACAATGACCAATTAAACTCCTAACCCGTATGTCTTTGGAAGGTGGGAGAAAACCCAAGTACCTGGAGGAAACCTGTGTGCTCAGGGGAAGAACGTATAAACTTCTTACAGAGAATGCAGGAATTGAACTTTGAACTCCGGCGCGCTGAACTGTAATAGCACGTGCTAACCTCAATGTTACCGTGGTACCCCTCTGTAAATTAATTAAGTTAATTTTTTTACTTTTTAAGTTGATCATAAAGTTAAGTGTAACAAATAATTACTGTTCTCAAATTCCATGTATTCCCTCAGAATAATTGTTCCATTTCCTGTTTCAGATACTGTGCAGTCTCTGGAACAGGAGTGTCAAGTTAGAAAGTTGATTAGTCACATTTAAAAATATTCCTAGACATGAAGGGTTCTGTGGATCATTATGCGGTAATTAATAACACAGAAAACATGCAAATGGGAAAAAGGTTGGCAACTTTGACAATCAAACTCTTGCTCCATAGTAGGCTATTTATAATTTGCATTATCATGAATAATCACAATCTTATTAATAACTTACTGATTTTTGTTTTTAGTTTTTCTACAGAAAAGATTGCTTACAGAATCGCCTTTATTACTTACATCCTTCATGTACATGAGGAGTAAAAATCTTTGTATTACATCTCTGTCTAAATGTGCAATGTGCAATTTATAGTAATTTTTGAGAAGAGTGGCTGTTTTTGTGTTAAACTTTTGCATGATCCTATTATTAGGTCACATCATCACATCAGCGTACATCTCACTGTAAAATAAGGGATAGTAGTGCAGAAAGCTGTCTCGGCCTGAAACGTCGACTGCACCTCTTCCTACAGATGCTGCCTGGCCTGCTGCGTTCACCAGCAACTTTGATGTGTGTTGCTTGAATTTCCAGCATCTGCAGAATTCCTGTTGTTCACCGTGGTATAATGTTAAGTGCAAAAAAACATATGTTTAAAGCTAGGTTTCTGAAATTTACTACTACGTTGACTCAGGCCTAGGGGGCCAGCGTCAGGCAAAAATTTGGTTCCATGTTTCCCCATTGAAAACCACTTCCAGAATCAATCTGCGCAATATCAGAAGCAGGTATATTATTCTTTTTCAATGGATAAAATTTGAGAGCAGTAATTACATATTATGCTAAACTTTTCACTGAGGCATTGAAACGCTCAATTAACACAAACAACAGAAGCTTTTTCACCTGGTGGACATTGCCCAGCAAGGAGCTTCAACCTGGAAGCTGGGGGCCTCAGTTCCCAATTTGAATAGTCCAAGGGATCAGCTACAGTTTCATATTGCTGCCAGTTGGATTGCAGGCTCAACATCCTCTTCTAACAGAAATGCCAAGCAGTGGGTGTATATACTCAACCTCACTTACTACTCTGCCACAAATACCAACTGCATGTGGGATTTATTTTCCTCAAACTTTATTATTTGGATGATCCTTCCACTGGATTTATCAGCTCTTGATAAAGGATCCATTTCTCATCTGTCTTTAGGGATAGGTGATAGCAGCTTTCCAAATATTGTTGTTAACACTCAAGAATTTGAATACGTGCTAATCCACCAGATTTCCAGAGAATTAAGTCATGTCACTTCCTTCGCTCTGACTGATTTGCAGATGATGATTCAAATAGTCATTTCTCATTTATTTTTATATTTATCTATTTAGTACCCTTTCTCCAACCTCAGCTGCTCATCCACTGACTAACATGACAAGTGGAAACCTGTGCAAAATACATAAAAAGACTTTTGATGGTCAGAACAGGTATTACTTTCCATTGCCTGGAAATACTGCCAGTCTTGAACTTCCATGTATTGCTATCTGGAGAACAAAAGACTGGAGAATATGTATATTAGACTTGGTACTCTGAACCTTTTAATTCAGATACCTTGCATCATAATTTTGACTTAAGTCTCTTTGCTGCTGCATACGAAGCACGTTTCAACAGCGTGTAAGCAGATGATGCAATCAATGAAGGGCAGGAGTCAGAGAAAGGTTTTATTTGATAATTTTTGACCTGCTTCTGTTACAGCCTGTTATATTTAGGTTTGATAAAGAGATCATGAGATTTGTGGTCTAATGGGAAAGTGTATTACTGGTATCCTTTCTCCTTTCATTTGAAAACAGCACAAAATTATTACGTATCACTGATCCATACACACACCCTTTTTGTCGACTGGGTTAATTTGAGATATTTTTTCAATCACAAAGAAAAACCACAGGAGAGCCCCACAACCCCATGTTTGCGCTAGTTTACTACACATGATTGATTTCAATTTCCCGATACTAAATAATCTTGATTTTCAATTGGTCCAAAAATACACAAAGAAAGTTTTGTATATTTATAATCAATAGTAGAAAATGTTGACTTGGCCAAACATGCCAATGTTATTTTTTTTTCAGTGCAAAGAGCAAGAAAAAAACCCTCAAATTCCAGATGCCAACCAAGCTGTTGCTTACTTTGTAGCACATGTTGCTAAGAGATCATGCTGTTTTTGCTTATTTTTCTCCCTCAGGGACATTTCACAACCCAGTGTATTATAGAATGCTCTTTGTTACACATCTGTTTTGAATTTTCCCTTTGGAGGCAGACCACTGTTTTTGACCTGGTCTGCAAAGTGTGATATTGTATTCCCAAGTCAGAGCATATGTAAGCTGCCTTTGAAGTAATTTAAAATCATACAAATAAATAAAAGAAGTTTGTAAGCAAGATCAGTAAAGGCCGATAATGTTTGAGTTCAAAATGTGATAGATGAGATAACCCTGACTGATGCATTCTGTCAAATTTGTTTTGTGCTGTTTAAATTGCCCCTTTTAGTTTTGTTGCTGTGAATCAGAAGAAAAAAAAGTGAAGTCTTTCAGTGCCAAATTTTATGTGACATCATTCCATTCCCAACTTCTCTTCTACCTAGGCAGAGAGAACAACTGCATACAGCCAGTGACCTACTTTTTGTGTGACCTTTAAGACCTCCCACTGATCTTTGTCCCAGAACCACAGGAGTTGGTGACTTTCACAGTTAAATTAAAGGGATGGTTCTGTATTGTAAAACCTTTTCTCATTTATCAAATGCTTATTACAATTACAATAAAATCATACAGCTATAAAGCAGAGAAAGAGGTCCTTCAGCTCATTCCATCCACACTGATCTATCTAATCTGCACAGTCCTTATCCGACCTCAGCGAAGGAACACAGTGGACCGCCTCTCGTACTCTGATTGTGATTTTTGCACCAAGTTCAAGTCAAGTCAGGTCAAGTCAAGTCACCTTTTTTTGTCATTTCAACCATAACTACTGGTACAGAACATAGTAAAAATGAGACAATGTTTTCCAGGACCATGGTACTACATGAAACAATACAAAAACTACACTGAACTACGTAAGAAAAAACACAAAAACTACACTAGACTACAGACCTATCTAGGACTGTATGAAGTGCACAAAACAGTGCAGGCACTACAATAAATAATAATAAATAATAAACAAGACAGTAGAGGGCAGTAGGTTGGTGTCAGTCCAGGATCTGGGTATTGAGGAGTCTGATGGCTTGGGGGAAGAAACTGTTACATAGTCTGGTCGTGAGAGCCCGAATGCTTCGGTGCCTTTTTCCAGATTGCAGGAGGGAGAAGAGTTTGTATGAGGGGTGTGTGGGGTCCTTCATAATGCTGTTTGCTTTGCAGATGCAGCGTGTGGTGTAAATGTCTGTGATGGCGGGAAGAGAGACCCCGATGATCTTCTCAGCTGTCCTCACTGACCTCAATCTCTTGTTCTGAACAGTCTTTTTCTTCACTAAGACTTTGGCACAGTGCTGCATATGTCAACGCAGAGCAGAGAGCGAATTTGTAAATCTGGCAGGAGCAAGGAATGTTGGGAATGGTGAGGGCCGAGTGCCGTGGGACAGGTGGTAGAGAAGGACTGCCAGAGGCAGGGAGTGGCACGGGTACAGACACAGTCAGCCTGAGACACCAGGCAAGGTCACTTGATTCCAATCAATTGGTTTATTGATCATTACAGAATATCTCTCTAGTACTTCCCACTCCCACCCTCTCCCTTCACCTTTTCCCAACCATGATTCCCCTCTCCCTACCCTCTTCCCACTCTCTAAAGACCCATATCAGAATCAGGTTTTTCATCACTCACATATGGCATGAAATCTGTGGGGGGCGTAGTTTGTGGCAGTAGTACAGTGTAGTACACAAAATTACCACAGTTCTGTGCAAAGCTCTTAGGCACTTAAGCTATATACAATAATGTGCCTAAGGTTTTCGCACAGTACTGTCTGCCTGTGTTGCTGCTGAAAGCAAGTTTTTCATTGCACTTGTATCTCCCTGTACTTGTGGAAATGACAACAGGCTTGACTTGACCTTGATGTGCCGATAACATACCCACCAAAAATAACACCACTTACTGGCACATGGTCGGTAGCCTTCCATGCACTGGCAATTGACATGCTTATCTAGAATTCTCTTAAATGTTGTGAGAGTCACTGCCTTCATCACCCTCTCAGGCAGTGCATTTCAGATTACACCCACCCTCTAAGTGAATAAACCCTTCTTATCACCCTCTAGTCTAAGCATGACACTCCTCACCTTAAACCTACGCTGTCTGCCTCATATTTAAACAAAACACATCAATTTGCATACGTGTACTTTAAACTTTAAAGATGCCAACTATAAAATGTAAATGAGAAATGGTCCTCAAGCTGCAGGTAAAGCTATCAGGAGAAGTAATGGTTTAAGGGGAAGGCAGTAAGTGGGAAGGGAATATAGGGTGTTGCCAACTGACTGCATGGCTGTCAATAGAGCTCAATGAAAGACAGGAGAAATACTCCAGAAATGATCCCTCAGTCTGCTGTATAATATATTGTCCGTGGATCTGAGGTGCTGTGACGTTACCATGTTTTGTAAGTGGTTATTAGAAGATCATCACAACTCAGTCTCAGCTGCAGCTGATGAAGAATGGAATGAGCGCAACACCGTTCTCCTGCTAATCTGCTTTCAGATTCTCTGTTATACTGAATATTCAACATCGGGTGTATTTCAAGAAAGCGAAACTTCATTTATTGCTCATCAATAACTTATTTTTCAAGCCCAAAAATGGATGAGCTAAACCCATTTCAAAGTGAATTGCCTTTCCTAGAAGCTCATAATAGAGCTGCCCTCTCACCTCTTATAAAAGTTCTTAACTTTTGCTGCACTGGTAAAAAGCAAAAGATCAATCCACAGATGCTGGAAATCTTCGGGCAGTGGGAGAGCATAACTCCTTTGCAGCAGCAGCGACCCGGCTTCAATTCTACGCAGTTGTGCCTGTACAAAGTTCGTATGTTCGCCCCGTTACTGCACAGGTTTCCTCTGCATGCTTCGGTTTCCCTCACGTTCCAAAGACTTATGGGCTCGTAGGTTAATTGGTCACATGGGTGTAATTGGGTGGCTCAGGCTAGTTGGGTTGTTAAATTATTATAAATAAAATAAAAATCAGAATAAAAACAGAAAATGTTAGGAGCATCAGCAAGTAAGCTCGTATCCATAGAGAAAGAAAGAAATTCTTTAGGTCAATGTATTTTCATTTTAATAAAATCAGAAAAAGGTAGGAATATCAACAAGTAAGCTCGTGCCTGTACAGAAAGTTTTAGGTTTGTGTATTTTATTTCACCTCTGTGCCTTCTAGCTTTAGTTGCTGTCTTTCTGAGTAAGAAGGAAAGGAAAGATACATAGAACATAGAATAGTACAGCACAATACAGGCCCTTCGGCCCACAATGTTGTGCTGACCCTCAAACCCTGCCTCCCATATAAGCCCCCACCTTAAATTCCTCCATATACCTGTCTAGTAGTCTCTTAAACTTCACTAGTGTATCTGCCTTCACCACTGACTCAGGCAGTGCATTCCACACATCAACCACTCTCGAGTGAAAAACCTTCCTCTAATATCCCCCTTGAACTTCCCACCCCTTATGTTAAAGCCATGTCCTCTTGTATTGAGCAGTGGTGCCCTGGGGAAGAGGCACTGGCTACCTACTCTATCTATTCCTCTTAATATCTTGTATACCTCTATCATGTTTCCTCTCATCCTCCTTCTCTCCAAAGAGTAAAGCCCTAGCTCCCTTAATCTCTGATCATAATGCATACTCTCTAAACCAGGCAGCATCCTGGTAAATCTCCTCTGTATCCTTTCCAATGCTTCCACATCCTTCCTATAGTGAGGCGACCAGAACTGGACACAGAACTCCAAATGTGGCCTAACCAGAGTTTTCTTGAGCTGTATCATTACATCATGACTCTCAAACTCTATCCCTCGACTTATGAAAGCTAACACCCCATAAGCTTTCTTAACTACCCTATCTACCTGTGAGGCAACTTTCAGGGATCTGTGGACATGTACCCCCAGATCCCTCTGCTCCTCCACACTACCAAGTATCCTGCCATTTACTTTGTACTCTGCCTTGGAGTTTGTCCTTCCAAAGTGTACCATCTCACACTTCTCCAGGTTGAACACCATCTGCCACTTCTCAGCCCACTTCTGCATCCTATCAATGTCTCTCTGCAATCTTCGACAATCCTCTACACTATCTACAACACCACTGACCTTTGTGTCATCTGCAAACTTGCCAACCCACCCTTCTACCCCCACATCCAGGTCGTTAATAAAAATCACGAAAAGTAGAGGTTCCAGAATCGATCCTTGTGGGACACTACTAGTCACAACCCTCCAGTCCATATGTACTCCCTCCACCACGACTCTCTGCCTTCTGCAGGCAAGCCAATTCTGAATCCACCTGGCCAAACTTCCCTGGATCGCATGCCTTCTGACTTTCTGAATAAGTCTACCATGTGGAACCTTGTCAAATGCCTTACTAAAATCCATGTAGATCACATCCACTGCACTACCCTCATCTATATGCCTGGTCACCTCCTCAAAGAACTCTATCAGGCTTGCTAGACACGATCTGCCCTTCACAAAGCCATGCTGACTGTCCTTGATCAGACCATGATTCTCTAAATGCCCATAGATCTTATCTCTAAGAATCTTTTCTAACAGCTTTCCCACCACAGACGTAAGGCTCACTGGTCTATAATTACCCGGACTATCCCAACTACCTTTTTTGAACAAGGGGACAACATTCGCCTCCCTCCAGTCTTCCGGTACCATTCCCGTAGACAACGAGGACATAAAGATCCTATCCAGACGCTCAGCAACCTTTTCCCTGACCTTGTGGAGCAGCCTAGGGAATATTCCATCAGGCCCAAGGGACTTAACTGTCCTAACGTATTTTAGAAACTCCAACACCTCCTCTCCCTTAATATCAACATGCTCCAGAACATCAACCTTACTCATATTGTCCTTACAGTCATCAAGTTCCCTCTCATTGAATACCGAAGAGAAGTATTCATTGAGGACCTCGCTCACTTCCACAACCTCCAGGCACATCTTCCCACATTTATCTCTAATCGGTCCTACCTTCACTTCTGTCATCCTTTTGTTCTTCACATAATTGAAGAATGCCTTGGGGTTTTCCGTAACCCTACTCGCCAAGGCCTTCTCATGCCCCCTTCTTACTCTCCTCAGCCCCTTCTTAAGCTTCTTTCTTGCTACCCTATATTCCTCAATGGACCCATCTGATCCTTGCTTCCTAAACCTTATGTATGCTGCCTTCTTCCACCTGACTAGATTTTCCACCTCACTCGTCACCCATGGTTCCTTCACCCTACCATTCATTATCTTCCTCACCGGGACAAATTTATCCCTAACATCCTGCAGGAGATCCCTAAACATCGACCACATGTCCATAGTACATTTCCCTGCAAAAACATCATCCCAATTCACACCCGCAAGTTCTAGCCTTATAGCCTCATAATTTGCCCTTCCTCAATTAAAAATTTTCCTGTCCTCTCTGATTCTATCCCTTTCCATGATAATTATAAAGGCCAGGGAGCGGTGGTCACTGTCCCCCAGATGCTCACCCACTGAGAGATCTGTGACCTGACCCAGTTCGTTACCTAGTACTAGATCTAGTATGGCATTCTCCCTTGTCGGCCTGTCAACATACTGTGGCACGAATCCATCCTGGAGACACTTAACAAACTCTGCCTTGTCTAAAACTCTTGGAACTAATCAGGTGCCAATCTATCTGCCTGCAATTATTATCTGCAGGCATTACTGGTTGCATGTTGGTTAAGGTTAATTAGGCAATATTCTTTCACTATATTACCAAAAACTGAGTAATCCAGTTGTTCTTGTTGCTAGCTGTTTCTCATTGCTGCATCAGGGAGGAGGCACAGGAGACTGAAGATACACACTCAATGTTTGGGAACACCTTATTTCCAGCCATCACCAGGTTTCTGAATGGACAATCAACCCCTGTACACAACCTCACTAATTTTCCTTATTTTTTGCTCTCTTTGCACTATTTTGCATTTAATTATATATACATATTTCATATTGCAATTTATCATTTTTATTATGTATTGCAATGTACTTCTGCCATTAAACAATATATTTCATGAAGTATACGAGTGATATTAAATCAGATTCTAATTCTGATTGTGATTCCGAGCTTGTGGTAAATTTCTAACCTCTAATGTTTAGGGTCTGATGGTGAAGCACAAACTTGCTCTAATTCTTCACCAGTTACACTCAAGAACTTGCTGTCTGTACCCAGCCCAGACGTGGTGTAGGATAAAAGGAGAGAGATGACTGTTGGGGTGGCCCAGTAGTACAACTAATAGGGCCATTGCCTCACGGTGCCAGAGGCCTGTTCAGTTCTGACCTTGGGTTCAGACTGTGTGGAGTCTGTTTGTTCCCCTGCGTGTCCTCCAGGTACTCCAGTTTTCTCTCACACCCCAAAGTCATGCGGATTGGTAAATAGATTGGTCACTATTAATTGCCTCTGATGTGCAGGTGAGCAATATAACCTGGGAGAGTTGGTAATTATGTGGAGAGAATAAAATGTGATCACTACAGCATTGGAGTAAGTGGCTGGTTGATGGTTGACAGAGTAGGTAGGCTGACAGGCCTATTTCTGTGATTACTCTGGGAGAGCAGAGGGATTATAAATTCATTTTCATGCATTTTCTTTGATGACTTTATTTGTTTATATGTTTTAACTACCTTTTTTTATTTATTGTCTTCTACAATTTGAATAATTGTCAATGTTCTGCATGGCTTAAATAAATGGGAGCAGTTTCGGAATGCTTCTGACAACAGGAATCTCTAGAAACATTTAAAGTCCTTGACAGTTCTGATACCCTGGGGTGTGTGGTTTTGCCAGCTGTCAATGCTTTTCCAGCAGACTTGTGGACGGGGCCTGCATGAGCCTGCCGAACTTCTGGCATTGAATCAGGTAGGCCCTGACGCTGTATCAGGCCTTGCCATTTAGGGCTGGGACTACATGTACCAGCACGTCAACACCAAGAAATCTACCAGATGAAGAGTAGTGTTTTCTCATTCTGTTGCTCACAGATGAGCACAGGCTGATTAGAAGTCTCAACCCATTGTCTATACTTAGGTGAAAGTCATGTTCATTCAGAACTGGGTGTCAGATAATGTGGCCACCAGTACAGCTGCGAGGCAAGCGCTAAAAACTCAGTGAGAAGAGACAGATTTTTTTATTTTTTTCTTCCATCTGTGACATTGCACACTTTGATATTACTGTCCAATAATACAGTGGCATCATTTCTTAGCAGCTGTGTACTTCTGTTCCCTTGGGGCCTCTCGGGGAAGACAGTGTAAAACGTCCTGCATGATTTTTCTTATGGTACAGCTTTCTCTGCCTTCCCTCCTCCTCTCTTTATCCATTTCCCATTCTGTTTACCCCCCTTACTCCTCCTCTTCTCTTTACCTGCCCAGCACTTCCCTCTGATTCCCCTCCTCCTTCCCTTTCTTCCATGGTCCATTGGCTTTTCCTATTAGATTCCTTCTTCTTCACTCCTTTACTTTTCCCACCTATCACCTCCCAGCTTCTTACTTCAACCTCCTGCCCCACCCACCCACCTTCCCCCTCACCTGATATCACCTATTTTCCAGCCAGCTTGTACTCATTCCCCTCCACCCACCTTCCAGTACTGGCTTCTGCCCCCTTCACTTCCAGCACTGATGAAGGATCTCAGCCCATCGATTCGCATGGACATCAATTTCCATAACATCTGCTAATTCTCCCCCTCCACCTTTCCTCTTCCATTCCCCACTCTGACTCCCTTCTTACCTCTTCTCTTCTCCTCAACTGCCTATCGCCTCCCCCGGTGCCCCTCCTCCTTCCCTTTCTCCCATAGTGCACTCTCCTCTCCTATCAGACTCCTTCCTCTTCAGCCTTTTACCTTTTCTACCTATCGGCTCCCAGTTTATCACTTCATCCCCCTTTCACCTATCAGCTTCTAGTTTGTACCCCTTCCCCTTCCCCTATTTTCTTATTCTGACTTCTTGCCTCTTCCTTTCCAATCCTGATGAAGGGTGCAGCCCTGAAAATTTAACACTTCATTCTTTTCCATAGATGCTACCTGGCCTGTTGAGTTTCTCCAACATCCTCGATGTGTTACTCTTGATTTCCAGCATCTGCAGAATCTTTTGTGTTTAACTGCTTCTGCACATACTGTACAATGTCCCATTCCCTACACATTTATGTGCCAATGCTCCTACCTTGAATGTCATTATCGTATTTGCCTCCACCACCATCGCTGGCAGAGCATCCCAGGCACCCACAACCTTCTGTGTGAAAATTTATCCCACACATCTCTTTTGAACTTAACCCTTCTCCTCTTAAATGCATGGCCTCTGGTATCAGACATTTCATTCCTGGAGAAAGAAACTGGTTGTCTACTTTATCTATGTTTCCCATAATCTTGTAAACTTCTGTCATATCTTCCCGCAACTTTTGCTGCTTCAGAGAAAACAACCCAAGTTTGTCCTCCCTCTCCTTATAGCCCTCTAATCCAGACAGCATCTTGATAAGTCTCTCCTGCATCCTCTTCAAAGTCTTGACGCTCTTTCTAAAATGGGGTGACCAGCGCTGAATGCCTAACTATTTATGGCCTACCTAGAGTTTTATAACTCTGCAACATACTTCCTAACTCTTGAAGTCAATGTCTCAACTAACAAAGACAAGCATGCCATACGCATTCTTTGCCACGCTTTATCAATTTGTGTAGCCACTTCCAGAGTGCTGTGAACCCAGATTCCAAGACCCCTCTGCACATCAACATTGCCATTAATATTGTACTGCCCCTTCACATTTTAGCTCCTAAACTGCAACTTTCACATTTCGTTGTGATGAACTTTCATTCAGGTCATTTACTTAAAAAGATAGAAGATGAACTTTATTTGTCACCTGTACATCAGACTGTAGAGTGAACTGCACATCTGTACTGCTAGATCGAGCGCTAACCACATTGTTAAGTTCGCTGATGACACAACAGTGGTTGGCCTCATCAGCAACAATGATGAATTGGCATACAGAGAGGAGGTTAAGTGGGTTGTGCAATGGTGTGAACACAACAACTTGAGTCTCAACATGGACAAGATTTGAAAGATGATTATGGACTGCAGGAAGTGCAGGCTGACAACTCCCAACTGCTCATGACAGGGAGACTCAGGAGCACCGAGATTCTTGCAGTGCACATCACAGATGATCTCACCTGGTCCCTCAACAGCACCTCTTTAGTCTAGAAAGCACAGCAACACCTTCACTTCCTAAGAATATTGAGGTGAACGAGGCTCCCACCCCCATTCTTACTATATTCTACTCAAGCACCTTCGAGAGTGTCCTGACCAACTGTACCTCCGTCTGGTATGGGAATTGCAAGGCATGTCACTGCAAGACCCTGCAACAGATTGTGAGGACTGCTGTGGGAATCATCAGGGTCTCTTCCGCTCTCCCCACTCCATCCAGGACATATACCGGAAGCGTTGTGTTCACAGAGCCCTCAGCATTGTGAAGGACCCCTCCAATCCATCCCACAATCTTTTTGACCTGCTACCATCAGGCAGTAGGTACTGCAGTATAAGAACAAGGACAGTTAAGCTGTGTAACAGCTTCTTCCCCCAGGATGCGAGACCTCTGATCTCTCTGTTACCACCCAGTACACATTATTTAGGACAGTGACAATAGCATTATACTGTCGTATATTTAATTACATGTCATATATGCACATTATATTAACTTGTACATCTAAAAGAATATTTTTAATATCTGTTAATGTGTATTGTGTTTTGTACTTTCATCCCAGAGGAATGTTGTTTCATTTAGTTGTATACTTGTGAATCACCTCGATTTCCTTGGCTGTCTAAGTCTAGGGAAGACACTCTCAAGTCCGGCCAAACCCCTGAGATTGAGACAGTCTCCCACCCCAAACCCTGGGTTATGTGTATGCTGTGTCATTTGCTATCCAGTTACAAATTAGTACCACAAAATAACAGATAGTACACCTCATAAGATTAAAGGAATTATATTTATGAATATTAATTTGACTAAAGGGTTAGTAAAGAAAAGAACAAAAAAAAAAGAAAAGGGCCCATTTAATGAAACAGCCAAATGTGCACAAGTTGGAGCTCAAGCTTCTCCATATTCATCGATCCTCAATCGATCTCGCCCCTGGCTTCATCAAATCATGGTCCCGCTCTGGGTCAAATCCTATGACTCCTTCTCTCCTGTGTCTTCCCTCTTTATCTCCTCTTGAACAAAAGCCCAAGACCAACCTTAGTGTCCCTCACCAAAGAAACCTCCCCCCTCTTAATTCGGCCATCCTAACTGGATGGCACACATTTCTCCTCATCCCTTATCTTCAACGGTAACCCAAATCAGCTGAAAACAGAACAGACTGCTCTTACAGAATTCCTAAATGGAATACATACAGTGTATTACACATGTTTACAGTTGAATGACAATAAACTTGAACTTCTTTGCATCAAATTAAATCAGCGAGGATCGTGCTGATCACCCCGTAAGCGTCGCCGTGCTTCTGGTGCCAACATAGTATGCCCACAACTCACTAACCCTAACCATACATTTTTGGAATGTGGGAGGAGACGGGGGCACCCAGAGGAAACCCACGCAGGCATGGGGAGAACGTGCAAACTCCTTATCGAGAGTGGCGGGAATTGAGTAAAGTTTAAGAGACATCTGGGCAGCCGGAGTTGTAAAGTCTTGTGCTAACTTCTGCACTAGTGTGCTGGCCTCATTTATCACGACTGATTTACCAACTCAACTCCAACCCTGGTTTTAGGTGGCACTGGTAATGCCCAGTGACCACTTACTGGCAGCAAAACACAAAACAAAGTAAATTACTAAACACCTTATTAGTGACACTTCATTGATGATGATCACTGCTAACAATGGAGAGGCTGTGTGAGAGGATGCAAGAGGAGGAGGAGGAGAGACGGTGGAGGCAAGCCGAGACGGGAGTGAAGAAATTCCCAAAATTCTGATCAATTAAAGCATCAGGTCAAATTGGAAAGGTTGGGTCCGGGCCAAATCATGGCAGCGGGTTTCAGGCCCCAGAGTGGTTCGAGAGCGAGGAATGACCCAATATTTGGACAATTTAAGCACCGGGGCAGATTGAACAGGTCCAGGTTTTGGGTCCAGAGGCGAAGGATGGGCCTGTTCAGCTTGGTTTTGCTTCGTTCTGCTCTCTGTTCCACGATCTTTACTCAGACCTGCGCTGAACCGAGGCTGCGCTCTGCTCCAGTTGCAGTGATACCTGGCTTCATGTCTTCCACAAAACTTCAGTTCTGAATGCCATTTGCTTACTTCATTGTTTGCACTTTTTTTCTCTCTGCACACCGCGTTTTTCAGTCCTTTTCTATGGATTTTTTTGTGGTGTCTTTGTTTTGTGGCTGCCTGTAAGGAGATGAATCTCAAGGTTGTATCATGTCTACGTACTTTGATAATAATTGTACTTAGAACTTTAAACTCCTTTCTCTATCAATATAAACAAAGCTGTGAGATGCAGGTCAGAGCTGTTGCAGAGAAATAAAACCAAAAAGGATCAGGGCAGAAACGCCCAAAAGATCTGACAGTGTCTGTGGACAGCAAGAACCTGAATAATTATTACAAATGGGTAACCCACAACAGAGCTGCCCATCTGTTATATATACAGAGCAAGTGATTAACCAGCAATTAAAACATGCAGTATTGTGCAAAATTCTTAGCCACATATACATCGATAGGGTGCTTAAGACTTTTGCACAGTACTACATTTGTTAACATGGAGCGGAGAGTGAGCAAAGGATGTTGGGAATGGTGAGGGTGGAGTGCCATGGGAGGGGTGAGGGACAGGTGGCAGAGGAGGAGTGCCTGGGGCAGGTATGGCACCAGTAGAGAAAAACCCAGCCTGAAACACCAGGCAAGGTCGTCTGATCTCAAACAATTTGCTTACTGATCATTACAGAGTGTCTCTCTGGTGCTTTCCGCTCCCTTCGCCTGTTCCCAAACCTGATTCCCCTCTTCCTGCACCCTTCCCACTCTCAGTCCACAGTAGAGACCCATATCAGAGTCAGGTTTATCATCATTTATATATGTCATTTATTTTTTTACATAAAATTACTACAGTAATGCTAACAGCCTTAGGCACCTAGCTATATATATGTGTGTGTCTAAGGCTTTTGCACAGTAATGTATGGGGCCTCCTTGAAAGAAGCCATAGGTGGCATCACAGTGAGAGTGTGATGGGGAATTAAAATATACCTCTGTACATTTGATACAAATCATGTGTATCTCTACCTGAGTAATAAGACCAAAACTATGAAGAGTAATTACAGCAAGGCACATTGGCTTAGATTTCTTTTCCTCCACAACGTTCTTGTGTAATATGTGATTGAATTACATCCAAGCCAGTTCACTAAATGTCATTTAGTTCAGCGGTGGCGCACATTGAGAAATTTGATGTCATACGCAAATTTCTGCTTCATAGATAATGTCTGCAATCACCACAGACCTCAGATACCACAGATCTAAGAAAGAGAACTGAGGCATACTTCAATATAAGTTAGAGGTAGCCTGAACTTACACGCTCTGCTGCTGTGACTCCTACACAGCAAAACTCACTGACACTATCTCTAAGGTCCCTGTTCTTGTATCCGACTGAGTTCTTCCCTAACCCTTGTTGATTTCTCTTCCCCAATGCTGCATTTGCACAGCTCTTCTCACAAACCCCCATCCCACCATAATGATCCTGTTTTCTACTGACTACAGGCCTGTGGCTTTATCTTCAATCGGCAACCATGCTGACTGGCTTGATTTCCCATACACAAAAATACTCTCTCTCATCTCTACCCATGCTCCTACTGACTCCAGTCTAAGAGGTCTCCTCTATTGGCTCTGCAGTAACAGAACTCATGAAGGAAGGGCCTTTTCTGTTCAATATTACACCCTAGGAGTGGCTACTCAAGAGTGTGAGCCTAAATTGGCAATACTCTTCTAAAGAGATCTCTCCCATTCCATGATAATTTCTAGCAGAAATGATCATTAATTAATAAATTAATGATGTGTCCTGTTCCTTATTTATGTACGTTCATTGTTTTATTAATAGTAAAACTGTTTCTTTGCTGGTTTATCTGACATTCTGAACAAGCTGTATAGGATAAACATGATTTAAAACTATCTCAGTGATAAAATTAAATTACAGTTTTACTCCTATAAAATAAATATATTTATGGCAAAAGCTAAATTTTCATAGAGGTGCTAAACTGTACATGGTATTTACCATTATTATCTCTGAATATCCAGTGTTCATGCACATACTGCAGAGGAAAAATATAAGCAAAGCGAAGGCAAGGCCATTTGGCCCAACTGTTTACTATCCAAATGTTGATGTGTACGCCAGGTCTGTGAAGATTTCAACACATATCATCCAATGTCACTGTTCTCACAACCATCTAGTTAGTGCCAAGCCAGCATGAAATCTTCCCCGTGAAAACATCTTACTGCTCTCAGGCTGTAAAAACAAAATTATTTGCTGCTTCATTTGGCAGAAGGGATAATTATTATGTACCATTTTCTTACAGGTGGAGTTTAAAGAATCGAGGGGCAGCACTGCTTGCCAAGTGCCAACAACATCTTTGTGCGTGCTAGGGCTTGAGCTGCCAGAGGAGGGGGTGGAGAGGGGAACAGTAACAATGTTTATTGGGGATCTGGGCTGGGACGAATGAGTAAGGCTCAGAAGGATATGGATTTATTGCAATCAAGTGAGCACGAAGACTGGTATGAAGACTGTGGGCTAAAGTGTCTGTTTTTATACTGTACAACTCCATGACCATGCCAACAAAATATCCTTATGGAACATTATTTCTAGTGCACTTACATAAAACAGTTCTGTATCTACTGTACTTATGTAACATTGAAAAATTTCTCCCTTCTATTTCTATGCTCCCTTTGTACAAAAAGCTGACATTCTATTTGGTTTTCATAATTGCTTGCTGCATTGAGTGTTAGAATAGTTCTGACATGGGAGGCCATTCAACCCTTTGATCCCTTCTCACTCCACATTGATCAACCATTCAGTTCCACTTCCTGTCTTTCCCTGCAGTCACTTTTGAAATTTTCTGATTGACTCTGTTTCTGCCATTCTCCTGAGCAGCATGTTCCAGCATAAGGTCTTAAAAATGATTCTTCACAACTCCACTTTGAATCAGTGTCGGCTTGTCCTTCAGTCATCCACCCATGGGAACAACATCACTCTGTTTACTCTATGTAAACCCAGTAAGTTTAAGTACACTTCTATCAAATTTCCTCTCAACTTCTTTGCTCCAAAGGGAACGGCTCTGGCCTCTCCAATCAAACTTAGTAGGTGAAAACCTTTATCCTTGAAACCATTCTAATACTGTAATTCTCTTTTGTACCATTTCTAGGAACTTTTCACATTATCCAAGCCACGGTGACTGGTATTTGATTCAATACTCCAGTTTTTGCCTTGCCAATATTTTATACAGGTTTGAAATAATGTAATGTATGTGTTTAGTTAAGAGGTTCCGAATCCTATGTGCTTTATGAATTAGTCTTCATCTCCACATTTAAAAATATCCGTATATATACACCAGACCCTCTATTCCAACACACCGTGCTGTTTACTCTGTATTCTCTCTCCTTTCTTTCCTTGAAAGATGTATCACTTCACTCTTTTATGTTTTTATCTGCTATTTCTCTGTCCATTCTGCCCATCTTTCCATGTCCTCCTGCAGTCTATTACTATCTGCTCAGGATAACTGCCTATTATTCATGTCTTAGGACACTGATGTTTCTGTAAATACTAATATCCCCCAGTATCACACCATTCTAAAATATTCTGCCTTTTCACTGTTCCCACCAAAGTGATTATTTTTCATGTACCGCGTTCTTGTCTACTTGCCAAACAAATCCATATCCCTTTGGAAGTTTTTGTGAACATTTCATTGCTCACTTTCCCACTTAGCTTCGTATCAATGACAAACCTTGATAAATTCATCTTGCTCATCTCATCCCTGTCATTGATATGGCTGAGGCCCAAGCTGGATCTTGTAATCTAGTTATGGCCTACAAATCCGGAATTGATCTGCTTATTTCTGTTTTCTGCCCATAAATTAATCCTCAAAACATGCAATCCCATGAACTCCATATAAACTTTCATATGGAACTCATTGGCGGAATTTTAAAACACAAAATCATTGTGCTCACCACCATCCCTTTAATTCAAAAATCAAAAAAAATCTTTATTTCCCTGACATGTGTACTGCATAAATCTAGTGAAGATGTAACAAACTGCAGACGAACAATCTGCTGGAGAAGTCAGTGGGTTGAGTTTCATCTGTGAGGGGAAAGAAGATGTCAATATTTCAGGTTGAAAGACTGAATTATGGTAAAGAATGGAGAAGGGAATTGTGAGACAGGGGACAGGATGATTGATGGGATGGTGGGGAGAGGGGAAGTTGAAGAATACCAGGCATATCGAATCAGGTGCCAAGGGGCACTGGGGGTGGGGATGGTGGGCTGGTTAGAGCTGGAATAACCTTAGTAATGGATTTCGAAGTGACATGGAAAGAAATCATGCTTAATGTGGTAAAGTATTAAATCATTCATTTTGGTAAGAATGTAGTGAGCGAGGTGGCACATTTAAAAAGGGATGAAGAAATGATGTTGAAAAGGACTATTAAGTGCGCATATTTACAAAGAGACATTAAGTACACAAGTAGCATGTTGTGCTAAAACCTTGTAAATACCTGTTATGGCCCATCTAAAATTTTGTGACTCATTCTATATACAATGCCTTAGAAAATACAGGCAGGATTTCAGAGAAGATACAGAAAAAGAAACTAGAATGCTATCAAAGGTAAAAAAAATTGTTTGTGAAATTGGAGATGTTCTTTAAGTGGAGAATATTTTATCAAAACTTTCTAAATTGTGAAAAGTTTTCATGCAATAAATTGAAGAAGTCTGTTCCAGAAACCAAAACACACTGACATTTAAGACATTTGACAAAGGAAATAGAAGCATTTTGGGGAGAATAACATTACCCATTAAGTTATTACAATCTGGAATGCACTATAAGTGTGGCAGAAAAAAATACATTAAATTCACTTTCAATTGTTCAATAAAGGAAGAAAGAGCAGGAAAATGAACTAATTGGATTATTCCTTTAAAGCTGTAGCATGCTTTTGTACAGCACAGGTCTCATGGGTTTTCTTCAGGAGGTAATGAAGGACTGTGTACATTGTCCGTCATGGTAGGCTGATGCAGAAGATTAAGTCACATGGGATTTATTGTTAGTTGGTAAGCTGCTTACAAAATTGGCTTTGTCAGAGAAGATAAAAAGTATTGGTGGAATTTTAACTTTAATATTAATTTTATTTTAACTGGAGGTCTATAATAGTGGTCTTGTTTAACGTATGCACACCACCCTGTCGCAACATTACATGCACATGGCATCAGATACACAGCATTCATGAGAAAACTTAAATCAGCCAAATAAATTATATGACAAAGAAACAATAATAACAAAATAAAACAACATCCATTGTAGTGCCAAGTGATCACATTGGGGTTAAGGTTGTACAGGATGAGTCAAGAACGGTTGAAGAGAAATAGCTGTTCTTGAACCTGGTGGTGAGGGACTTCAGGCTTCTGTACCTCCTTGAGATACGACAAGAATTAGTGCTGGAACATCTGTTGTTTGAAATATAAATGATTTGTATGAAAACACAGTTTATCTGATCTGTGAGTTTGCACACAACCTGAAAATTGGAGAAGTTGTGGATAAAGATAAAGACTGTCAAAGGATACAACAAGGTATAAATCATTTGGAAATTTGGGTGCAGAAATGGCAGATGGAGATTAACATGGAGAAGAGTGAATGTAGAGATTGATGCAATTTGTCAAATTAGCACAGACATGTGAGCTGAAGGGCCATTTTCCACACCGCATCATTCTATATGTTCTATCTCATTCACACATATGGTACATCAAGTGATCTCTTTTTATGCATCTTCATAGTGTGATTTAATATCTGATGAAGAGCTTGAAAATATTAATAGAAATCATAAATTTGTAAAAACCAAATTCAAGAATCTGAGATCCCCAGCATATGAGAAGAGTCAGTCTGAGATTATCACGTCACACAGTACGTGTGAAATGGCAGTTCTCAGGGATCAGAAATTACTTTCTCAATTCACCCTTCCAGGTCCCCCACCCCCTCGACTTGTCAAATCAATACTTGCAATCTTAAAACAAAATACAGGTGAAAGTAATTTTTGCCTTAAGATGTAAAACAGTTCTAATTTGATTTTCATTGCATTCTGACTCACCTGAGTCCAGTGAACAAAACCAGACTGTAGGAGAGGGTCACAGAAACAGGTATGTTGGGAGAGCAAGCAGGCATAGGAAGAATAATCACCAGCCAGCCTCAGGGACTCAGGAAGGAAGTCTGCTCAGCTCAGCTTGGTGTGTGTGTGTGTGGGGGGGGGGGGGGAGGTGCAGGCATTGGGGAGAGAAGACACACAGAAATGCACTGTTCCCACCCAAAGAAGGTGTCTTCAACCCTACAGCAGCTGGCAAATCCACCTCCATGCATCTCTCTAGTCGCCAAGTGCTTGTACATGTATGGGATGTCCTTTATTCAGGTGTTAGAAGCTCAGGACATTCAACTTTCTGCTTTATTCTTACCTGCATAGTGATTTGCAATCCTGTCAGCTTTATTACAGCAGATGTCAGACCCTGGTCTTTATCCTTCTCAAAGATTCAAAGTACATTTATTATCAAAGAATGTCTAAATTCTACAACCTTGAGATTGATATTGTCACAGTGGCGGGGGCTTTGGGAGCAAGGGTGGACCCAAATGCAAGACACATCTTGTGAGGTTACGTAGACTTAGTTTATTGTTTGATACCAGGACAGCAAGGCAGGAGCAGGAAATAGCGAACTGGACAAGGACTCAGGACTATGACTAGGCTGGGACCAAGGGTCTGGGCTAGGACTCAGAATTGGATCCCAGAACTAGAGGAGACATGAAGAGGCTAGGGTATGATCTCCAAGCCAGAGACTGGGCAAGGACCCAGTACCTGGGTCTTGCCTTGGGCTCGGACCCCAGAACCAGGCATGGACATGACATGGGCTAGGAAGAGGAGGAACATGGGAACACAGAGCCTCGGTCCCGGGAGAGCAGGTACATGGAACCATGGACACATACACAGAACACAGAGTCAGAACCCCTCCTAGGGTACAGGACATAGGGCCGGGACTCACACATAGAACAGAGAGCCAGGACGCCTCCTTGGGTACAGGACATAGGGCCAGGACTCATGACCCTCCGCGGGGCAATGGCAAGATGGCCTGACTTACCCCACGGAGATGAGGACAAGACAAGACAGAACATGACCCCGCCACAGGGCAACGGCAAGACGGCCTGACCTACCCCACAGAGGTGAGGACAAGACAAGACAAGACAAGACAAGACATGACTCCCCACGGGGCAACGGCAAGATGGCCAGACTTACCCTACGGAGGCGAGGACAAGGCAAGACAAGACCAACGTGAATGAACACCAGACAGTACCTATCTAGCTCCGGCGATGGAACTAGACCGAAGTGCAGGCGGGGGCTGCAGGCGAGAGCTAGAGGCGAAAGGGGCAGAGAAGGGATTCACACAAGGGAGTAGGACTGGAATCACAGACCGCCAGGGCCAGGACTTGACTCAGAACTGGGACGCCACCAGGACCAGGACTTGACTTGGTGCTTGAATGCCACCAGGGCCAGGACTTGACTTGGTGCTTGAATGTCGCCAGGGCCAGGACTTGACTTGGTGCTTGAATGCCGCCAGGGACAGGACCTGACTTGGTGCTTGAATGCCGCCGGAGCCAGGACTTGACTTGGAGCCTTTGGGTAGTGGCGAGCTCTCAACTCGGCCTGGGAACAGTAGACAGTGGTTCTTGATTCCCTCCGGCGGGTTAACTGATGGACCCACCTCGGTGAGGAAATTTTGCAGGCTCGCTTTGGCAAGGTAACTGGACAGGGTTGCTCCGGTGAGGAGAGGCGAATTACCAGCACTCGCTTTGGCAGAGACTAGGCTTGCTCTGGCCAGATGACATCGGCACACCGTACCTTAGATGACTTTGCAGACGCTCCCGACCCGAACGGCTGAAAGCCGGAGATAATAAACTACCGGTTCAGCCGAGTGTTAATTGCCTCTAATCACCAAAGTCAAGGGACACGGGAAAACAGGGAATCAACGGTCCGGATCGTAACATAAACAAGTTAAATTTAAAGGGACCCCGATCCGGACCATGACAGATATAGATGTAGATTGTCACAGCCAGTTGCGGGTGGGCTTATAATGAATTAGACAAGTACGGCTAAATAAGTTCCCAATCACCATCCAGTGTAACAGTGAGACAGCAGTTCACATTTCTTTGCAGGTGGACTGCGGATCTGTAGTGATGGTGATACGTCCTCTGCCAACGGTAGGCAAAGGCACTTCATTTCAGGTCCGCAGTCTGACTGTATATAGGAGAACGCGGAGCAACTACTGGGAGATGAAGCCGTCTGACATCCTCCAACTGCTTTACTATTTTTCTGGGCGTATGAAAAATTTCTGGTAGGAAATCCTTTCATATCAATAACGGGAATTGAGCAACGCAGAAAAAAGGCAATTAACACTGATCCCAAATGCCAGCCATGGAAACAAGTCAAAAAGAAACTATATGGGCAATAATTTTAAAATCTGCCTCAGGAACTTATAGCTTTCTCAAAGTCTTTTGCCATCTGCAGGTGTACCTGAAGAAATGAATCAATTAAATTTTACCCTGCATCTTAGAAACCTTTACAGTTATTTAGAAATGTGCTGAAGAGGAGTCTGAAACTTTGTGACTGGTCACATGATTCCACCCCGAGGAAGTACCAAATGAAAACCTTTTGGCTTCTTCTAAATGCACAAGTGACTAAATCAAAACAAAATAGCGTAACCTTCTCACTGGGCTCATGTACAAAGTTGGCTTGTTAGCCAGCTCTGCTAAAAGCCTCGTGACTCAGCGACGAGAATGCCACTTTTCATAAGCAATATATGTCTAGGGTCGGTATGATTTGGGGTTCAACCAAACAGGAATGTAGGGATATTCCAATTAAAGGAACCTCGACATGAGCGAATGCTGTGTCAATACTGCCCATACGCAATATTGTCAGCAGATCGTGCATCGTGTAAAATTATAAAGAAAGTATATTTACCAACTTCAGCTTTATCAAACAGTAAATAGGAAGAAAAAAAGAAAAAAAAATAAAAGGGCCCATTCCAGCTAACCCAGTTCAATGTGCATAGACAGTTGGAGTTCATACTGGAGTCATCTTTTACTCACGCGCTGGACGCATGGTTTGCGTGAAAGCACTCACCATATTCCAAACTTCCCTCAAAATCCATCTCAAATCATTTGGCTCTCTCAGGAGCATTGTCCCTTCCTCCTTGGAGCCATTCATCTGCACAACACACTTTGTGTAACAGGGACTCTCCTTCCAATGGCATTCTGTGGCATCTTCCCTCGAAGTCCCGCTCAGCGCTCCCAAACCAGACTATTGTCCTTCAGGAAACCCTTCACCAGAGCTCTCTAGAACCTTCTCTCACATCCCCCAAACCTGACTGGATCACTCACATTCCTAAGTTGTACTTATCCTTAACACATTTTCCCGCATGGCACACTGCTTTTTGAGAAAGCTGCTAAGATAAACTATCTCACAGCTTAGCAGTAGAAACCTTAACCAGGGTATTACAATAGATTAGCTAAAATTTTTAACTTTAAATGCAGAGAGTTAAGATTTATATAAAAGTATGAAGAGGATAAAGAAGTAATAGGATAATGGGCAGGTATCTTTATCTTTCGTTTTGGCATTTTTCATTTGATAGTTTAAGTTAATACTATACTGGGAATACTGCATTTCAGTTTAAATCTATTTGGTCAGGGAGACAGGTTTATCCATGTATCTGAGAGCAATGTAAAGTTTACTCAATAAGATAAAGTGGTGATACTTCTAGTAGAATCATTGATATTCCAGCATCAATAGATACTCTGAGAAAATGATTCTATGTTCAGTGACTACAAACACTACAGCCCTTTGATGAGCCAGATAATCATGTTTACTTACTTCATTCGCAGAGCTGCTGAGCTATTATTAGGAATATTGATATTGACAGTCCAGGAACAATTCTTATACTTCCTAATTTCAAAGATCAAGTATCTCAGAGTGCATGATAAGACTCTATCTAGAATGGTGACATGCTTGGTATGGTGACCATCCCTTCATCCAAAGCACTGGGTGATCCAAACCACATCTAGATTTGTGTCACATTTAAATATTGTTGACAATCTGCTGTGGCAAATGGGTGTTTTTGTACTAGCTTACTAGGTACGGAAAAATGGCTAAAAAAATTGGTTTAGGAGTGTTTGAAAGTCCAGGAGAGCCTCTCACGTAATTGGAACAACCACCATTCAATGACAATGAGGAGTCAAGTGGTTGAGTCTGGGGTCACTGGTCCTGATAATCCTGGTGAATGAAGTGCTGTACATACAGATTACTGGCCATTGATTTAGAACAATGTTTACCCTTCCTTCAGGCCAGTTTCTGGAGAGAGGTGCGATTTTTTAATCAGGCCAGGAGAAGTGGCTCTGAATCTGAAAATTGTGAGGTAGCAAATGGGAAACCAACTCAAATACTCTTCAATTAAGTGTGGATATCATGTTGGATTTATCCTCATGGAAATGTCAGTCATATCAACCTTAAACATGCAAGTGACAAGAGAAAAAAAGTGCAAAACAAAATCTCAGTAAGTCTTATTGATGCTTCATCCAATATCTGAGACCACTTCTAACAAATTACAATTAATAACAATCAGGAGTAGTTACAAACTTGGAATGACAAACTTGGTTTGGTTAATGGTTAATGATTTGGACTTTGGAAATCCATGTGTTTGTGACAGATTATGCCATATACCAAGAATGTGTTTATGTTGATTAAGAAAATAGATTGCAAATGGATAATAGTATACTTGCAACACACACAAAATGCTGGTGGAATGCAGCAGGCCAGGCAGCATCTATAGGAAGAAGTACTCTTGACGTTTCGGAGCGAGACCCTTCATCAGGACTAACTGAAAGGAGAGATAGTAAGAGATTCAAAATGATAGGAGAAGACAGGAGGGGGAGGGATGAAGCTAAGAGCTGGAAAGTTGATTGGCAGAAAGG
Organism: Mobula birostris; assembly: GCF_030028105.1. Classification (NCBI taxonomy): domain Eukaryota; kingdom Metazoa; phylum Chordata; class Chondrichthyes; order Myliobatiformes; family Myliobatidae; genus Mobula; species Mobula birostris. The sequence continues at coordinate 53,880,634 of NC_092381.1, forward strand.
ATACAAGGCTGGAGAAGGGAGAGGATCATGGGACGGGAGGCCTAGGGAGAAAGAAAGGGGGAGGGGAGCACCAGAGGAAGATGGAGAGAAGGCAAGGAGTTATTGTGAGAGGGACAGAGAGAGAGAAAAAAAAGGGGGAAATAAATAAATAAATAAGGGATGGGGTAAGAAGGGGAGGAGAGGCATTAACGGAAGTTAGAGAAGCCAATATTCATGCCATCAGGTTGAAGGCTACCAAGACGGAATATAGGTGTTGTTCCTCCAACTTGAGTATGGCTTCATCTTGACAGTAGAGGAGGCCATGGATAGACATATCAGAATGGGGATGGGACGTGGAATTAAAATGTGTGGCCACTGGGAGATCCTGCTTTCTCTGGCGAACAGAGCATAGATGTTTAGCGAAACGGTCTCACAGTCTGCGTCAGGTCTCTCCAATATATAGAAGGCCGCACCAGGAGCACCGGACGCAGTATATCACACCAGCTGACTCACAGGTGAAGTGTCGCCTTACCTGGAAGGACTGTCTGGGGCCCTGAATGGTGGTCTTCAACCCTCCTCCTCTTCATGGACACTCCACTCTGATCTTCTGCCTGCTCTGGATCTCTTTACTGCTAACTGCCAATGGGACATCAACCATCTCGACTTCACCGCACCTTGTTCCATCTCCAACCTCACTCCTTCCGAACGCTCTGCTCTCCACTCCCTTCGCACCAATCCTAACCTTATTATTAAACCCGCCGATAAGGGGGGTGCTGTTGTAGTCTGGTGCACTGATCTCTACCTTGCCGAGGCACAGCGACAAATCGCTGATACCTCCTCTTATTTACCCCTCAATCATGACCCCACTAAGGAGCACCAGACCATTGTCTCCCACACCATCACCAACCTTATCAGCTCTGGGGATCTCCCATCCACTGCCACCAACCTCATAGTTCCCACACCCTGCACTTCCCATTTCTACCTCCTTCCCAAGATCCACAAACCTGTCTGTCTAGGTAGACCCATTGTCTCAGCTTGCTCCTGCCCCACCAAACTCTTTTCTGCATACCTCGACACTGTTTTATCCCTCCTTGTTCAATCCCTTCCCACCTATGTTCATGACAGTTTTCACGCTCTGAATTTTTTCAATGATTTTAAGTTCCCTGCCCCCACTGCTTTATTTTCACCATGGATGTCCAGTCCCTATATACCTCCATCCACCACCAGGAAGGTCTCAAAGCTCTCCACTTCTCTTTGGATTCCCTTCCACCACCACTGTCCTCCGTCTAGCGGAATTAGTCCTTTTTCTTAATTAATTCTTCTTTGGCTCCTCCCACTTCTTCCAAACTAAAGGTGTAGCCACAGCACCCGTATGGATCCCAGCTATGCCTGCTTCCTTATTGGCTTTGTGGAACAGTCCATGTTCCAAGGCTATACTGGTATCCGTTCCCCACTTTTCCTTCGCTACATTGACGACTACATTGGCGCTGCTTCCTGCACGCATGCTGAGCTCGTTGACTTCATTAACTTTGCCTCCAACTTTCATCCTGCCCTCAAATTTACCTGGTCCATTTCTGACACCTCCCTCCCCTTTCTTGGTCTTTCTGTCTCTATCTCTGGAGACAGCTTATCTACTGATGTCTACTACAAGTCTACAGACTCTCACAACTACCTGGACTATTCCTCTTCCCACCCTGCCTCTTGCAAAAATGCCATCCCCTTCTCGCAATTCCTCCATCTCCACCGTATCTGCTCTCAGGATGAGGCTTTTCATTCCAGGACAAAGGAGATGCCTTCCTTTTTTAAAGAAAGGGTCTTCCCTTCCTCCACCATCAATTCTGTTCTCAAGTGCATCTCTCCCATTTCACGCACATCTGCTCTGACCCCATCCTCCTGCCACCCCACTAGGAATAGGGTTCCCCTTGTGCTCACCTACCACTCCACCAGCCTCCAGGTCCAACATGTAATTCTCCGTAACTTCCGCTACCTCCAACAGGATCCCACCACCAAGCATATCTTTCCCTCCCCCCCTTTCTGCTTTCCGCAGGGATCGCTCCTTACGCTACTCCCTTGTCCATTTGTCCCCCCCATCCCTCCCCACTGATCTCCCTCCTGGCACTTATCCTTGTAAGCGGAACAAGTGCTACACCTCCCCTTACACTTCCTCCCTTACCACCATTCAGGGCCCCAGACAGTCCTCTACCACAAAATGTTTGCCTTATTACATTATAATTAATTATCAATTCCTAGGAAGGTGATACACTGATGTCAGAATGATTGGATTGTTGCTGGTTCCAATTGGTAATGGTCCATTTGCCAAGAGTTTAAGACACCCAATAATAACTTTACAGTTTGTAGGCCAGTTTGAGACTATAACTGGAATCTAGACATGTAATTAAATAAAGGAATAAATTAAGTTTTATTGTTCAATAACACTTAAAAAAGAATTTTAATTCAATCCATTTTTTCTGATTATCGTGTATGCTTGGTAATGAGTTTTGTTCATTTTAATGTAGAACATTGTTTCGAATGTTAAAATGCTGCAAAGAGAATTTGATGTCAGGTTTATATATTCCATGAGGTATAGAAAACTTAGTTACTATGGAAGCTGTTTGCTTTTCTGTATTTTAAGTCCACACTAATTTTGATTCCAGGTTTAATTTTGAAGTCACAACTGGTTTCCTTGAGCATTTTATCTTAGCTTGATATCTTCTGTGCTTTCACAATGAAATTAGTATCCCTTGAGATCCTGGACCAAAGACAAATATTCTGTGAGGTTTTTTGTTGATGACATTCATCATACGCTCTTAATCATCCTGATTAATGGACTAATTACACTCCAACAGAACATATTCCTCAGGGTGAGGAAAAAGGTCAAAACGAACAAGTGAAAGAGTTGATTTTAACTAAACCATGGAACTTATTCTAAACCTCACAAAATTCTAATAGACATTTAAATTGTCATGTTTTGTAGGGTCAAGTACCTAAAAGAGTAGCAATACTTTCTGATCTTCCAAAATTTGCTAGATTTTACGAGGCCTCAGCAGATAGAAAGGAACTAAACACAAATCTACTCTTAAGAAAAGAGGAAAAGAGAGACCAGTATTTTAGGCCAGTTAATCCAACATGAATTAAAGAGACAATTTTAGAATTTGTTATTGGAAACACAATAAAAAAAATAATATGATTGGGCAGTGTAAATACAGAACGAACAGTGAAATTAAGTTTGGAACATTTGTTAAAAGTTTTATGAATTTATAATTAGCAGATTGACAGGGAGGACTCAGTGGATGGACCATATTTCATTTTTCAAGAGATTTTGATGTAGCTCCATGTACAAGGTTAATTAAACAAAATTAGGTCTCATGTGGTTGCAACAATTGGGAAATCACTAGATGGATAAGAGGACAGGGACGAGGGATAAGCAGGTAATTTTCAGGATGGCAGTCTGTAACTAGCTGCTCTGTGCCTGGCCCACAGCTATCTACATGAGTGATGAAGTGTAATGTATTCAGATTTGTTGATAGCATAAAGCTAAACTAGGGGGATGATGCAACAATATAAAGTCCTCCATGACTGGGCAAGAAATTAGCAGATAGAATTTAGTATGTTGCTTGCAAAAGTATAAATATGATAAATAGAAAGGAAGAAGAATTTTTAAAAGGTGGAAGAGAAGGAAAATCCTGATGCAGGGTTTCAACCCATAACGTCGACAGTTTATTTTCTCCTACAGATCCTGCCAAACCTGTTGAGTTCCTCCGGCAGGATGCTTGTTGCTGAAAAGTGGGAAACATTAGCATACAGAGGAACCTGATTATCCCTGTACCTGTAAAGTAGTTTAATAACCAGATACACCAAGGAAGTGATTGGAGTATATCAACAATGAAATGTTATGGTACTGTGTGTAGATCTGGCCCCCTTGATAAGGGTGGAATCAAATGTCAGAGATAGAACAGGAAAGTAGAATTATTGCATATCATCACTGAATGACAGAGCAGGCTCAAAGGGACAATTAAAAAACACAAGAAATATCCACTCATAACATTTTTCTCAAACATTTGCAGAATCTAACAGCTAGTGGAGAAATTCAGAAATATAGGCACTATTTTGATGCACAAAATACAGCAAGAAAGTTACATTGCTCCCACAAACATTAATATAACCATGACTAGATTTTTTGAGTGATGCTAATTAAAGTATAAATACTAGAAAATTCAGTGCGATGACAACCTCGCTCTTTTTCTGAAAATTGTAATCACGTTATTTTGGGGATCTGTAATGTGGTGTTTAAATGCAAAATTAGATGTTTATACAAGTACAAAAGCAAACGCTGGAAATTTATCTCTAGCTAATTGTATGTTTTCTTAAACAGGCAGTCACTGAAATAACCTTGATCTGGGGCAATGGTTATAGCATCTTTGGTCTTTGAAGCTGGAATCAGGACAAAGGAAGATAACATAAAGATAACCTAATTGCATTTCTCTGAGAGCTAAAGCAGTGTTCAACAAACTAGGAACTCTACAACAGGTTTTTCTTCAAGCAATGTTTATACTTGGATAATAAAATTTTTGATATGGGGGTGATATGCTTCTTGACTTGGGTACAGCCAGATTATTGATGGCAGTCATCTGCAAAACTTGCTGATCAATCACTTTATCAGATTCAGACAACACCCTTTGAAGTAACATTAATGCATTAGTCCTGGAGTCAACACTATAAATGGAAGATATTACCTAAGATAATTAGGCTAGAATTCCCTGCACTTTCTGTATTTGTTCTTCACACTCCCAGAATGTTTACCATAAATCCACAATTCAGAAATGCCTGAATTTGTCACTTGGAAAGAAGCAAACCTTCTCCCTAAATGGAAATAAACTAAGGACTCCAGAAATATGATTATCATCAGCAATTGGCTATTATCTTCAATATAATATAATCATAGCAGTATAAACCCCGAACTTTGCATTTTACAGGAGCACACAGGGGAATGTCAGAGGTAGGTTTTCGCACAGGAAGTGCGAGGAGCTTCCAGGGATGGTGGAAGCCGAAAATATATTAGGAAGATTTAAAAGGGTATTCGATAGGCAATGGACGAAAGAAAAATTAAGTGCTATGTGAGAGGAATGGTTAGATTGACAGTTCATTAAGGTAGGTTAAAGAGTTGACACAATACTGTACTGTTCTATGTTCTATGTTTTGTGTTCTACATTAAATTGTAAATGTTTAATATGAGTTTTTGTCTGTATCAAATGTAATTATCAAAATATGTGCAAAGTTTAATTTAATATCTTCCCTATTCAATGTTACTCAATCTAAATACAATGTTATTTAAGGCTGTAGACTGTTCAAAGTTTGAAATGTTCAACTTTCAAACTAAATTTATTATCAAATTCATTATACATCACCATATACATCACAACACCTGAAATTCATTGTCTTGTGGGCATTCATAATAAATACAAGAAGCAAGTATAATAGAATCAATAAAAGACTGCATCCAACTAGACGGACAAACAATCAATGTGCAAAAAACAACAAACTGTGCACATACAAAAAGAAAGAGAAAAAAAGGAATAATAATATTAATATATATTTATTTTTTAACATATGTATAATTATACTTATTATAGTTATTATTATTAAGTCGATCAGTTAAGCTAAAGCAATTAATTCAAATAGTGGAACTATTTTCTAAGAATATAAACATGAACTTTGGACTGGATAAGTGCAGAACATTAAACATAAAGAAAGGTGCAAAAGAGCTAGCAGAATACTGAACAGAGCAACAGGATATAATACAACCGATAGATGAAATGAACCTTGAAATGAAGCTATATCAACAAGCAAAGAAAACGGATCATAGTGCAATAAAGGAAAAACTTTTGTTAGAATTTACTTCAAGACTTAAGAAAATCTGCCAAACAGAGCTCAACCGTAAAAATATAACATTGACAATAAACACATTTGTTATACCAATATTAACGTTTTTGTTTGGCATAACATCTTGGTCCAAAAATGATCTGGAAAATTTACAAAGAAAAATAAGTACTAAAGTGACAAATTTCAGAAAACAGTATGTACACTCGAATGCACAGAGATTAACACTATCTAGGATAGAAGAGGGAAGAGAAATAACAGACATTAACTATCTACACAACAGTCAGATAAAACGTCTGAAGATATATTTTCATCAATGGAAACAGTATTCAGTACTCCACGTGAGCATATGCAATTCTGATAAGAAGTATACACTACTAAGCTTAAGTGAGAGCACAACACAGAAACATGAAGAAATTATCACGATTGAAGAAGAAGTTAACCAATGGAACAGCATGATCATGGAAGACATCCCCATGATCAGAACAGAGTAGGTGTCGACAAGGAAGCATCGAACACCTGGCTCAGAGTTGAAGACCTCTTTCCAGAAACAGAAGGGTTTGTTTTTGCAATAAAAGGCCAGGTTGTTAACATAAAAAATTATTTTTAAAAATACATAATAAAAGACCAAATTATATTTGCTGATCACACCACACTGATTGGCCTAATCTCAAATAATAATGAGGCAGTCTACAGAGAAGAAGTCATCAATGTGACACAGTGATGTCAAGACAACAACCTCTCCCTCAGTGTCGCAAAAACAGAAGGGCTGGTTGTGAACTACAGGAGGACTGGAGACAGGCTAACCCCTATTGACATCAATGGATCTGGGGTTGAGAGGGTTAAGTGCTTCAGCATTGAGGCACTATCAATAACTCCAAAAGACTGGAAGTAGAGTAAATACTGAAAGGCTTTTATTAGCAGTAAAATGTGACCTCCACCATGCTGAGTATCTGCCCCTGGACTGAGAGAAGGAGCAATGGCACAATCGCCTTTATTCAGGGTTCTGTGGAAGGAGCCACAGGAGCAGTCAGCAGAGGGACGTGTCCAGACAGGTAACCCAGTTACAACGTATATATATGGTTTACCACAGGCATACACATCACCGAGGATCTCATGTGGTCTGTACATACTGGCTGTGTGGTGAAAAAGGCGCAACAGTACTGCTTTCACTTCAGACATTTGAAGAGGTTTGGTATGGACCCCCAAATCCTAAGAAATTTCTATAGGGGCACAGTTGAGAGCATCCTGACTGGCTGCATCACTGCCTGGTATAGGAACTGTACTTCCCTCAATTTCAGGACTCTGTAGAGAGTGGTGCAGACAGCCCAGCGCATCTGTAGATATGAACTTCCCACTATTCAGGACATTTACAAAGACAGCTGTATAAAAAGAGCCCTAAGATTCATTGGGGACCCGAGTCACACCAACCACACACTGTTCCAGCTGCTACCATCCAGGAAACGGTACCGCAGCATAAAAGCCAGGACCAACAGGCTCCGGGACAGCTTCTTCCACCAAGCCATCAGACTACTTAACACATGTTGGACACAACTGTATTTCTATGTTATATTGACAATCCTGTTGTACATACTAGTTATTATAAATTACTATAAATTTTACATTGCACATTTAGATGGAGATGTAACATAAAGATTTTTACACCTCATGTATATGAAGGATATAAGTAATAAAGTCAATTCAATTCAACTCAAATTCAAGATAATGAATGTATAAAATGCCAAGGAAAACCAGAAACAACCCAACACATCACAGGATCCCGTTGCACTTTAATATAATCTGATTTCTCACACAGGCACAATCAAGTAGCAAATATCATTCACCAAATTCTTGCTTTAAAATACAAACTCAAAAGAAATCATACCTTACTATAAATACAAGCCTAATCCAGTTTTAGCGTTAGAATACCACAAATTATGTGACAACCAATCCGTTATTACAGTCCAGAAATAATAACACAGGGTAAACAAGCAAGAACAACTTACTTAACCGATAAAGCCATTCCAAAAACACATAACTTACAGAAATCAGAAAGTGAAAAACACCAGAAATATGCTGAAGTAAAAGAGGAAATTGAAGGACTATGGAATATGAACCCAATATGTCCCAATAGTAATAACTACAACTGGTATCATTCCAAAGTCACGACAAAATAGCATTAAACAATTAGGGCTACACAGCAATATCTACGTAAATCTTCAAAAAGCCACAATACTAAACATCACTAGAATAGTCTGAAAATTCCTAGCAATTGAGAAATGAGGGTACGTGGCTACGTCTGTACCTCAGGTTTCACGAGCATGAGCTGGGAAAAAATAAATTTAAAAAAATGATAATAGCTATATACAAAATTGTATCATGCATCTTGCAATTAATCTCCACTCACTTAGATAACTACAATATACTTACAGAAGAGGAGAAATTATGAAGTAATTCTGTGAAAGGATGTAAAGAACAACTGATAATAGATTCTGTAATTCTAAATCAAGCCCAGAGGAAAAGCAGAGATCATTCATGTTCTCATATTGGCTACCAAAAAGCATTTGATTTTATTCCACACTCATGGTTAATAAAAGATCTTAATATATATAAACTATACCCAATATTTGTAAAATTCTTTCAATATCTGATGAAGCATTGGCGTACTATAATCAGTGTCTCTATTAACACCTATAAAGGAGAACCTCCATTCATGAAATAAACCAAACATTTTCAAGGGCATCACTCTAAGCCCACTATGGTTTTGTTCAGCCTTAAACCTTCTCTCTAATTTCGTGAATCAGATTAAAATCGGTTATCAAATCAGAAACAACCAAACAAATTAAACCTTGGGTGATTTGAAATTAAATGCTCCTTCATCAGAAAAGCTAAAACAATTAATTCAAATAGTATAACTATTTTTGAAAGATATAAACTTGGACTTTGGACTAGATAAGTGCAAAACCTTAAACATAAAGAAAGGTGCAATAGAGCTGGTAGAATATAAAACAAAGCAGCAGGATACAATACAACTGATGGTTGAATATGATCTGGAATATTAACAAGCAAAGGAAAATAGATCATAGTGCAATAAAGGGAAAACTTTTGACAGAATTTATTTCAAGGCTTAAGAAAATCTTCTGAACAGAGCTCAGTGGTAAAAATATAACAAAGGCAATCAACACTTTTGCTATACCCATATTGACATATTCTTTTGGCGTAATATCTTGGTCTAAAACCACTTTGGAAAATTTAAAAAGAAAAGAAAAATAAGAACTTAAATGACAAATGTTAGAGTACACTATGTACAGTCATAGAGTCATGGAGAAGTACAGCACTGAAACAGGCCCTTTGACTTTTATAGTCAATGCCAAAAGCATATAAACTGCCTACTCCCATTAACCTGCACTGGGACCATTGCCCTCCATACCCCAACCATCCATGTACCTATCCAAACTTTGCTTAAACATTAAAATCAAACTTGCATGCACTACTTGTTCTGGCAGCCCATACCACACTCTTATGACCCTGTCAGTGAAGAAATTTTCCCTCATTATCCCTTAAACTTTTCACCTTTCACCCTTAACACATGACCTCTGTTCGTAGTCCCATCCAACCTCAGTGGAAAAAGCCTCCTTGCACTTACCTAATCTAACACCCCTCAGAATTTTGTATACCTGTATTAAATCATCCTCTCAATCTTCTACATTCTAAGAAATAAAGTCCTAACCTATTCAATCCTTTCTTATAACTCAGATCCTCCAGACCAGGCAACATCCTTGTAAATTTTCCCTGTACTCCTTCAATCTTGTTTACATCTTTTCTGTATGTATGAGACTGAACTGCACACAATACTCCAAATTAGGCCTCACCAATGTCTTATACAACTTCAACATAACATTCAACTCCTGTAATCAATAAATTGATTTATGAAGGCCAATATGCCAAAAGCTTTCTTTACAACTCTATCTACCTGTGATGCTACTTTCAATGAACTATGGACCTGTGCTCCTGGACCCCTTTGTTCTATAACTCCTCAGTGCCCTATTGTTCACTGTGTAAGGCCTACCCTGGTTGGTCCTATGAAGTGCAACACCTCACACTTGTCTGCATTAAATTCCATCTGCCATTTTTCAGCCCATTTTTCCAGCTGATACAGATCCCTCTGCAAGCCATGATAGCCTCTTTGCTGTCCACTACACCCTCAATCTTGATGTCATCCACAAACTTGCTGATCCACTTAACCACATTATCAGCCAGATCTTTGATATAGATGTCAAACAACAACAGATCCAGTCCCTGCAACACACCACTAGTCACAGGCCAGCATAGAGAGAGACAACCATCTACTACCAATTTATGGCTTCTCCCACAAAGCAAGTTTATTACATCATTTTGAATGCTGAATGACTGAACCTTCCTGACAAACCTCCCATGTGGGACACCCTCTATGGCCTTGCTAAAGTCCATGTAGACAACATCTACTGCTTTGCCTTCATCCACTCTCACGGTAATGTCCTTGAAAACTCTATATATGATTGGTTAGACATGACCTGCCATACATGAAGCCATGCTGACTATCCTTAATCAGTCCATGTCTATCCAAATAATTGTATATCGAATCTGATTGAATACCTTACAATAACTTTCCCACAACTGATGTCAGAATCACTGGCCTATAACTTCCTGGTTTATCTTTAAAGACTTTCTTAAACAGCTGAACAACATTGGCTATCCTCCAATCCTCTGGTACTTCTTCTTTCATTAAGGATGATTTAAGTATCTCTGCTGAGGCCCCAGCAATTTATGCACTTGCCTCCCATAGGGTCCAAGTCAGAGTCTGGTGATTTATCCACTCCGATTTGCCTCAGGATAGCAAACACCTTGTCCTCAGTAATCAGTACAGGGTCCAAGAAGTTGATGCCACTTTACCTCACTCTATAGACTCTGTGTCTGTCTACTGAGTAAATAAACATGCAAAAAAAAATTTAAGATCTCCCCCATCTGTTTTGGTTTCATACATGGATAACCATTCTGATCTTCCAAAGGATCAATTTTGATTCCTGCAATCCTTTTGCTCTTAACATATCTGTTGAACCTCTTCGGATTCTCCTTCATTTTGTCTGCTAGAGCAACTTTATACCTTCTTTCAGCCCTCCCGATTTCTTTCTAAAGTGTTCTCCTGCATTTATTATGCTCCATAAGCACCTCATTTGTTCCTACCTGCTTACGCCCGCTGAGCACTTCTTCTTTTCTCTTAACCAGGGTCTCAATTTTTCTTGAAAACTAAGCATCCCTAAATTTGTTATCTATACCTTTGATTCAGACAGGCACATACAAGCTTTGTACTCTCTAAATTTCTCCTTTGAAGGCTCTCACTCACCAAGTACTCCTTCGCCATTACACAGCCTGTCCAATCCACGCTTTTCAGATCATTTCTGATACCACCAAAACTGGCCTTTCTTCAATTTATAATCTCAACCCATGGATTAGACCTATCTTTTTGTGTATTTACTTTAAAACTAATGGCTTTGTGATCACTAGATACAAAGTGTTCCCCTACACAAACTTCTGTCACCTACCCTGTCTCATTCCCTAATAGCGGATTCAGTATCGTTCACTCCATGTTGCGACTTTTACATACCGATTTAGGAAGCTTTCCTGAACTCGAGTGTGTTTAGGTTAACCCTCACTAAGACAGATGGAGGAAGAAGAATAGCAGACATTAAAAACTTACAAAACAGTCAGATAAAAGTTCTAAGGATATACTATCATCAACAGCAACTGGATTTAGCACTCCATGCAAGCACATGCAATTCTGATAAGAAATACACACCTCTCAACTTAAATGAAAGCACAACTCAGAAAAGTGAAGAAACTATCACTATTGAAGAAAAAGTTAACCAATAGAAGAGCTTAACCCTCCACAGAAGACATTCCAACGACCTGAGCAAACTAGGTATCAAGGAGGAAGCGTCGAGCGCCTGGCCCAGAGTTGGAGACTTCTTCCCAGAACTAGAAGGTTTCCTTGTGGCAATAGAAGAGTAGGTGGTTAACAAAAAAATCAACAAAAGTACATAATAAAAGACCTACCAATTCAAGATGATAAATGCAGAAAATGCCAAAAGAACCCAAAACCAATCCAACACATTGCAGGTTCCTGCAGCAGTTTAACTCAATCTGATTTACTTACGCAGGCAAAAAAAAATCAAATTGCAAACATCATTCACCAAAACAACACACATCAAAGTTGCTGGTGAATGCAGCTGGCCAGGCAGCATCTCTAGGAAGAGGTACAGTCGATGTTTTGGGCCGAGACCCTTCGTCAGGACTAACTGAAGGAAGAGCTGGTAAGAGATTTGAAAGTGGGAGGGGGAGGGGGGATCCAAAATGATAGGAGAAGACAGGAGGGGGAGGGATGGAGCCAAGAGCTGGACAGGTGATTGGCAAAAGGGATATGAGAGGATCATGGGACAGGAGGCCCAGGGAGAAGGAAAAGGGGAAGGGGGGGGGACCCAGAGGTTGGGCAAGGAGTATAGTCAGAGGTACAGAGGGAGAAAAAGGAGAGAGAGAGAAAGAATGCATGTATATAAATAAATAACAGATGGGATATGAGGGGGAGGTGGGGCATTAGTGGAAGTTAGAGAAGTCAATGTTCATGCCATCAGGTTGGAGGCTACCCAGACGGAATATAAGGTGTTGTTCCTCCAACCTGAGTGTAGCTTCATCTTGACAGTAGAGGAGGCCGTGGATAGACATGTCAGAATGGGAATGGGATGCGGATTTAAAATGTGTGGCCACTGAGAGATCTATATATGGTCCATTCCTTCCTGGATAAAGCTGTCCCCATCATTAAGAACATCTACACAGAGTGCTGTCGCAGGAAAGCAGCATCAATTGTCAAGGACTCCCACCATCTAGACCATGCTCTCTTCTCTCTGATGCCATCTGGAAGAAGATACAAGAGCCTCATTACTCACCCCTCCAGGTTCAGCACCAGTTATTACCCCTCAACCATCAGGCTCTTGAATCAGAAGGGAAAACTTCATTTAACTTCACTTGCCCTATCACTGAACTATTCCCACAACCTATTGACTCACTTTCAAGGACTCTACATCTCATGTTCCCGATATTTATCGCTTACTTACTTACTTACTTATTCATTCATTCATTCTCAGCTCAAGCTGGTAAAACCTGAAGTGCAGCCAGAGTCAAGCACACCCATTTCTTAATTGCTACGGACTTTCGGACTATCCTAGTGGCGCTTAGTATTGTGGCTTTCTGGAGATATACATAAATATTGCTGTATAGCCTAATTGTTTAATCCTATTGTGTAGTGACTTTGGGATGATTCCAGTTATATATATTACAAACGGGACAACGCTCTGTTCATAGTCTTTCAATTTCCTCATTTAATTCATCCTATTGCTGGTGTTTTTCACTTATTGATTATTGTATGTTTTGTATATTAGGAATGGTGATATCTATTAAGTAAGCTGCTCTTGTTTGTTTATCCTTTATATCAGGATGGTTATTATAGATTATCCTATCTGCAATAATGGATCAGTTGTAACATAATTTGTGGGATACTGACTCTAAAGCTGGATCAGGCTTGTATTTATAATAAGGTATGGTTTCGTTTGAGTTTGTATTTTAAGGACTCACCAAAATCTTGCTTTAGAGTCAGTATCTCACACCTGGAGGTGTGAGTACTGAGGCTCTTGTATCTTCTTCCAGATGCCATCAGAGAGAAGAGAGCATGGTCTAGATGGTGGGAGTCCTTGATAATCGATGCTGCTTTCCTGCGACAGCACTCTGTGTAGATCTTCTTAATGATGGGCAGAGCTTTATCCAGGAGGGAATGCACCATATATATAGCGTTTTGTGAGGCTTTTCCAGACAAGTTGTTGGTGTTTCCATACCAGGCTGCGATGCGACCAGTCAATACACTCTCCACTACACATTTACAGAATGCTACTAGTGAGCAGGGCCAAGGATAATCCCAAGGCATTTTGAATTTATATTAAGAAACAATACATGGTAGGTGGGTCCATTCAAATATAAAGGAGGAAATTTGGGGACAGAGGTACTAAATAAGTTCTTTGTATTAGTATTTATTGAGGAGGAGAAATTAGATGATATGGCGGGGTAGGTAATATGCTGAGACATTTGGAGGAGATTGTGCTGGGTCTTCTGAAAAGCATTAAAATGCTTAAGTCTCTAGGGCCTGATGGCATATGATAGGGAGCATTCTAGAACTATGTAAATATAGCAGATACTAATTCAAACAAAAACCAGGCTTCAGTTCCTATTGTAAATGTAAAAACGGCCAGGAAGCTTGCAAATAGTCTTCAGTTCTTTGTAAATTGCAAGTAGTAAGTTGAAGTTAAAAGCAGAGGCTGCTGTGCAGATTGAATTGCTTAAGCATCAGCCTTACGTCAAGAAGATGGCCTTTTGTTAATCGCCCTGCATCAACTGTGGGTTTAAGGAATTTGCACATTGAGGGAATTCAGGGAAGTGTCACAGCCAAGGTATTAGAACATTCAGAGGTGTCTTTCACTGTAGATATGTAATTCAAAGGAAGCATGGTCAACCCAAAGTATTGAAATAAGCAGTACTATTGTATCTATTGAAACTGCGTTATATCACCTACGGTTAGCATTGACCTTGAGAGTATAAAATTTGTGATATTCTTTGAGCTTGTGAGCTTCTACTAATAGCACCTCCAGAATGATGCCTGCTTGTTGTGATGAATGAAGACTTCTATGTCACCAATTTCAGTGTCTTCTGTTGACATAGTTCACAGTTACAGGATTTTGGAGCGAGTCTGAGATACGTTTGTGACCTTCTGTGTGTGTCCAGCAACTTCAACTGTCTAAGGGCGTGAGTATTTTTAAGAACAGAACCCATGCCTAAATTTGTTCATGTCAACAACCATAGGATCATGGCGACAAGCTGAACTGGTAGATATAAAAATGTGGGGAGTGTACATGTGTTTGTGTAAGGGACCGGACATTTTTGGGTAGCTTTGTGAGATAGTGCTATGAGTTGCAAAAGGTGGTTAAACTGACTGCACGGGACACAGGGTGGTTCTTCTATACGTTTGTACATGTTCGGTGGTACTCTATAGCAGTATACTTGTTTGTGAGGGTGCTTGTGTGTTTGTAAGATTAAGTTTGAAACTTTGCAGTAACAGACTTTTATATGAAAGGCCAAAAAACAGGCATCATGATTTCAGTGGCTCAGAAGCGGAAAACTGCAAAATACACACGCTCTGTTTTTTAAGTATGTACGGATTAATTTTTATCCAGTGACATAGGTAGGAAAAGGGAGAAGGTCCTGAAGAGAGTATTTAGGGAGCTAGGTAGAAAGCTGAAAAGCAGAGCCTCCAGGGTAGTCACCTTTGCGCTGTTGCCTGTGCCACACTCCAGTGAGGGTAAGAATAGAATAGTTTGACAGATGAATCTATGGAATGAGTTGCAGTGTAACAAGGGGACAAAACTGTAAAAGGTGACAAACATAGGACTGAATGTGTTATATCTGAATGCATCCAGTATATGGAATAAGGTAGATTATATTGTAGCACAATTACAGATTGGCAGGTATGATGCTGTGGGCATCGTTGAGTCTTGACTGAAGTAGATTACTGTTCGGGTTTAACATCAAGGGATATACATTGTATCAAAAGGAAAGGCAGGTAGGCAGAAGGGTGGTGTGTCTCTGCAGGTAAAAAATGAAATCAGACCCTTAGAAAGAGGTGACATAGGATCAGATGATGTATATCCATTGAGGATAGAGTTAAGAAACTGCAAGGGTAAAAAGACCCTGATAGGAGTTATATCCAGGCCTCCAAAAAGTAGCCAGGATGTTGGCTACAAATTACAGAAGGAAATAGAAAATGCAATGTTATGATTTCAACGTGCAGGTAGATTGGGAAAATCAAGTTGATGCTGAGTTTGGATCTATAGAGAAAGAATTTGTAGAAGGCCTATGAAATGACTTTTTAGAGCAGCTTGTGGTTGAGCCCACTATGGGATCAGCGATTCTCAATTAGGTGTTGTGTAATGAACTGGATTTGATTAGGGAGCCTAAGATAAAGGAATCCTTTGGAAGCAATGATTAAAATAGGATAGCATTCATTCTGCAATCTGAGAGAGAGAGAAAATAAAGTCAAGTGTATAAGTAAGTATTACAGTTGAATAAATCGAATTACAGAGGCATGAGAAAGGAATTGGCCAAGGTTCATTGGAAGGGAACACCAGCAGGGCTGATGCAGGCTACTAATGGTTGGATTTTCTAGGAGCATCTTGGAAGGTGTAAGACAGATACATCCCAAAGAAGAAGCATTCCAAAGGCAGGATGACATAACCTTGGCTGACAAATCCACTATAAAAGCAAAAGCAATGGCATATAATAGAACAAAAATTAATGGGAAGTTAGAGTATTGGGAAGCATTCAAAATCCAACAGAGGGCAACTAAAAAAGTCATAAAAAAGGTAAAATATGGAATACAAAGGAAAGCCGACCAATATCAAAGAGGAAAGATACCAAACATTTTTTCAGATATATAAAAAGAGTGGTAAAAGTAGATATCGGGCCACTGGAAAATTATGCTGGGGAGGTAGTAATGGGCAAACGAGCTGAATAAATATTTTACATCACTCTTCACTGTGGAAGACACTAGCAGTATGCCAAAAGTTTGAGCGTGTCAGTGACTGAGTGCAGTTGTGATTACTCGGGAAAAGGTGCTTGGGAAGCTCAAAGGTGTGAAGGTAGTTAAGTCACCTGGACCAGATGGACTATACACCAGAGTTCTGAAGAGATTGTGGAGTTATTAGTCATGAGCTTTCAAAAATCGCTAGATTCAGGCATGGTCCCAGAGGACTAGAAAATTGAAAATGTCACTCCGCTCTTCAGAAAGGGAGGGAAGCAGAAGAAAGCAAATAAAAGGGCAATTCCTTTGAAGTTAGTGGTTGAGAAGATGTTGGAGTCGACTGTTAAGGATGAGGTTTCGGGTACTTGGAGGCTCATGATAAAATAGGCTCAAGTCAGCATGGTTTCCTTATGGTGAAAATCTGGCCTGACAAATCTGTTGGAATTCTTTGAGAAAATAACAAGCAGGTTAGACAAAAGAGAATTGGTGGGTGTTGTGTTCTTGGGTTTTCAGAAGAACTTTGACAAAGTGTTGCACATGACATTGCTTAACAAGTTAAGAGCCCATGGTATGACTTGAAAGATTCCAACATGGACAGAACATTAGCCGATTGGCAGGAGCCAAAGAGTGGGAATAAAGGGAACCTTTTCTGATTGGCTGTCAGTGATTAGCAGTGTTCTGCAGGGACTGCTTCTTTTATGTTGTATGTCAGTGACTTGGATGACCAAATTAATGGCCTTGTGGCCAAGCTTGTAGATGATACGGAGGTAGGTAGAAGGGCAGGTAGTGTTCAGAAAGCAGGGAGGCTGCAGAAGAACTTAGACAGATTAGGAGAATGGGAAAAAGAATTAGCAGATGGAATACAGTGTTGGGAAGTGTATGGGCATGCACCCAGGTTGCAGGAATAAAAGCATAGACTATTTTCTAAATGGAGAGAAAATTCAAAAATCTGAAGTTCAAAGGGACTTGGGAGTCTTCATGCAGGATTCCCTGAACGTTGACTTGCAGGTTGACTTTGTGGTGAGGAAGGCCAATGTAGTATTAGCATTCATTTTGAGAGGACCAGAATATTAGAACAAG
Organism: Mobula birostris; assembly: GCF_030028105.1. Lineage (NCBI taxonomy): Eukaryota > Metazoa > Chordata > Chondrichthyes > Myliobatiformes > Myliobatidae > Mobula > Mobula birostris. The sequence goes on from NC_092381.1 coordinate 53,898,224, forward strand.
ATGTAATGCTGAGGCTTTATAAAGTATTGGGGAAGTCTCATTTGAAGTATTATGAGCAGTTTTGGGCCCCTTTTCTAAGCAAGGATGTACTGACATTGGAAATGGTTCAAAGAAGGTTTATGAAAATGATTACAGGAATGAAAGGCTTATCATATGAGGAGCGTTTGACGGCTCTGGGCCTGTACTCACTGGAATTTAGAAGAGTGAGGTGCCATCTCATTGAAATCTATTGAACACTGCAAGACCTTGATAGAGTGGATATGGAGAAGATGCTTTCGATAGTGGGAGAATCTAGGACCACCCCAGAGCACAGCCTCAGAAAAGAGGGACGTCCATTTAGAATGGAGATTAGGAGATAGTGAATCTGTGGAATTGGTTGCGGCAGCGGAGGCCAAGTTGTTAGATGTACTTAAGGCAGAGGTTTATAGATTTTTGAAAGGCAGGTGTGAAAGGTTATGGAGAGAAGGCAGGAGAATGGGATTGAGACAAAGATGGATCTGCCGTGATCAACTGGCAGAGCTGAGTCTATGGGCCTAACTCAACTCCTATATCTTCTAGCCTTATGGTCTTATCCACCCCTTATATTTTGCTTGATATGGAAATTACTGTGGAAATATTTGAGGGGGACGTTATACCCAGATATATCTGTTGGGATTGCACCTGTTGAGGACAGATAATGGCAGGTGAAGAACCCTGATGACCCCTTGACTCATGACCACCATCCATAAGCCATTCACTACCGGGAAGAAACAGAGTATTTTTGTCAGAGTTGCCCCCTTTTAAAGGCGCTTGTGAGAATTCAGAATTCTGCCATAAGCTTGAGGAAATGATTGAAACTCATCAGAAGCACCCAGAAGATAGACACATGTTAGTAAAAGCAAAATGCCTGAGGAAATTGTGGAACTATGGCCCAAGGAGTGAGGGATGGTACATGGGCAACTAGCAAGAATGACAGTAACGAGGAGAGATATCATTGCTTTAAGAGGAAATTGAGGCAGCGACTTGGGGGAGGTGAGCATAACTGAACAATGATGATGTCAGCGGTTTAGAGAACTGATGAGATTGCCATGGATTATGCAGAGTGTAAAAATCAAGTATATGAGGAGTATTCAGGTTTGGACCCCAGGGGAGATGTTTCAGTCTTCCTGACAATATTGAAGTACAGCCTCAACACACCAGTATTTTAGATTTGGGGATAGCAGTCAGATCAATCTACCCAGTGATAGTATCATGGGATGGAGAAATAGACCGGGGGGAGGGGGGGGGTGGAGAGAAGTCATAAAGTGACTCTAGTGGAATTAGCTGTGATATCACAGAGGATTTGTTTTGTGCGCCCGCGATCATGGCAGCTAGCAAGGAACTGCTGACCTGGACATAGCACAGTAAAGGAGGTGATATGTTACAGCTACGGCCTATCAGATGCAGTGCCATCTAAAAGAAGGAATGTGTGAGATTTATTCAGCAGAATGGGCAGAAACCACAACAGAAGTGCAATCTCCCACCCCATCAGCACCCTGTCTAATTTGACTACCTATCAGATTATAGAGCCAGTGAGGACAGTATCCAGTTCAATCAAAAGGCAGATAGCAGCCTCCATTGCCAGTAGTGGCCACCCACAGATACACACAAGAGGTTTATTAGGGGACCGGCAATGTGAAATGTTAGTGGACACAGGGTCGCCAGCATCCATAACTGATCTATCATTGCCCATGACCCATGCAGAAGCTCAAACAATGAGAGCAGAGAGAAGTGAGCCTCAGGTACTAAGATGGAGAGAGTATAGCTTCCTGTGGATTTTAGGGTTTGTCCAAACAATGAGCGTTCTGTCCTGGGATGGTCACACTAAGTAAGGCAGATGCTATCATAGACTCAGGAAAGGAAGAAATAAGATGGGCAAGGCAGAGACAGTGAATATGTCTGATCCCCAGAGCAGACAACACAGCCCACAGAAAGACAGAGGCTCCATGCAGGGACAGGATACATGACGATGTGCATGAATCATGTCAGGAAGTCCCAAGGGTAGGGCCAGGCTCAGTCAAGAAGTGTTAAAAACAGTGTGGCTTCCTGCAGAGTTAACAGCAATCAAAGTAAAGACACAACAGAAAGGGGAGAGTAAGGAGCAATAAAGGAATGAGTGTGCAGATCAAAGGGCAAAGAGAGTAACAGAGAATCATGAGATGACAGCAACAGAAGAAAAAGAAACTACTAGGGCCAATAACTTAGTAAGTTTATTTGGGAGGGCGAAGAACCATTGTAGCCAGGTTAACATGCTGAGAGACCGAGCAAAACAGCAGCAACGTATTACTGATCAGAGAAAGCTTGAGGGAGGGAAGATAGCTCTCCACAGCCGGGTGACCAATTCATGGTAAGAGAGCTGCCTGAAAAGACAGGGTTCACTCCCAGGTGGATAGGACCACAGGTGGTGCTTCTGACAAATGACATCTGTGTCTGTGTGTAGACCTAATGAGGCAGCAGGAAGAAACACTAGACTCAGGTTTAAACTGTATGACTCCTCTTCTTGTCACCCTCAGACAGAACAAGGGATCAATCCTATCCAGTAACAGTGTCATTAGAGAGAATTAAACTGATGAATACCAGCTTGCTGTTTCACTTCTGACCTCTCTTGATGGAAGAAGACCTGCAGATGAAAAGGAATGGGAACATGACCGCAGCAAACACAGAGAAAGTGTCTCAGCTAGAAGTTAACAGTATGTTAAAGTATAAGGTTAACTATATTTTGTAATGAAGGTTGATTTTGGGAGGTAGATAATTTGTTAAAGGATCAGGATAGAAAGATATTGACAAAATGGGTGGGAAGGGATCTGAGTTCTGGCAGGCAAAGACGCATGATATGTTAGTCATTGGGAAAGGGATCCAAAGTGAGGGCATTTTTGCTGTCCTACTTAATTAGATCCTCCTTAAAGTTTTGCTTTCCTCGGACAGATTTCTGTCCAGGGGCCAAGACGAGGGTATGTTAGGGAGTATTCTGCAGTTATGTGAGTATAACAGATATTAATTCAAACAAGAACCAGGCTTTAGTTCTTATTGCAAATGTAAATAAGATCAGGAAGCTTTCAATTATCCTTCAGTTTTTTTGCGTGTAAATTGCAAGCAGTAAACCGACGTTATAAGTAGAGGCTGCTCTATAGACTCAGATTGCATGTGCATCAGCCATACATTAAGACAATGGGGTTGTGTTAATAGGCCTGCATCAACTGTGGGTTTAAGGAATTTGCACCATTGTGTAAATTCAGTGATATCCCAGCCAAGGTACCTGAACATTCGGAGGTGTCTCTCACTGTAGATATGTAATTCAAAGGAAGCATTTTCAACCCAAAATATTGAAGTAAATGATTATTGAATCACCTTCTGTTACCATTGATCTTAAGGGTAAAAATTGGGATGTAATTTTGATAAGAATCAGAATGAAGTTTAATATTACTAACATATGTTGTGAAATTGGTTGTTTTGTGACAGCAGTGCATTGAAATATATCATAAAAAACTATAAATTACAGTAAGTATATATAGAAAAGAAAATTAAATTAAATAAGTAGTACAAAAAGAAAGAGATAAAAAGGAAAATATAACTAGGTGGTGTTTATGGGTTCATTGTTCATTCATAAATCAGATGGTAGAGGGGAAGAAGCCGTTCCTGAAACATTGAGTGTGTCTCTTCTGGCTTGTGTACCTCCGCTTTGATGGTAGCAATAAGAAGAGGACATGTTCTGGGTGATGGGCATCCTTAATGACGGATGCCAACCCTTTGTGAAATGTATTTTGAAGGTGCCCTGGCTGCTGGGGAGGCTAGAGACCACGATGGAGCTGGACATTGTAAGCCTCTGCCTAGAGTGCCTGCAGAATGATGCCTGCTTGTTGTAATGAGTAAAGACTTCTATATTACCAGCTTCAGTGTCTCTCTGGTGACTTTGTTCACAGTTACAACAGCATATATCCTAGAATATTCAAAATGTAAATGAGGAGATGGCTGGGAATTTTGTATTCTCACTATCAACAGGGAAGGTTGTGGAGAACTGGTGAGTAGCAAATGTTGTGCTTTTGTTCGAGAACGGAAATGGGGATAATCCAGGTTATTACAGGCCATTGGCCATCAGTTTAAAGAAAGCTCTTGGCAAGGATACTGAGGCATAGGATTTGTGAATATTTGGAAAGCCATTGCCTGCTTAGGAACAATTGGCATGGCTTTGTGCGGGCAAGTCATGTCTTACAAACTTGATTGATGTTTCTGAGGTGGTGACAAAAGTTCTTGATGGCAGAAGGCAGTAGATGTTACCAACATGGACCTTAGTAAAGCATTAGACAAGATCTCTCACAGTAGGTTAATTCATAAGATAAATATGCATAGGACCTAGGATAAATGGAAAGTTTGGACTCAGAATTGACGCCCATAAAAGACAGAGAGTAGGGGTGGAAAGCTATTATTATGGCTGGAAATTCATGACCAATGGTGTTCCACAGGTCAGGTGGTGGGACCTCTGTGCTCATGCTATATATCAATGATTTGAATGAAAATGTAGATGGGTGGATTAGCAAGTTTGTGAATGATACCAAGCTTGCTGGAGATGTGGACAATATGAGGGGCTATCAAAGAATACACTGGGATATGGGCAGTGTAATTCAGTCATGGATATGGGCAGAGAAGTTGCAGATGGAGCTTAATCTTGGTAAGTGTGAGCTGTTGCACTTTGGGAGGTCAGATGGAAGGAGAAAGTATACAGTTAATTGTAGGCCCTGAATAGCATTGTGATACAGTGAGATCTTGGGGGTTCAGGTCCATAGTTCCCTGAAAGTGGCTATGCCAATAGATAAGATGGTAAAAAAGTTTTATAAAATGCTTGCCTTCATTGGTAGGGTTATTGAGTAAAAGAATGATGAAGTTATACGGCAGCCTTATAAAACTTTAGTCAGACTGCACTTGGATGCAGTTCTAGTCACCCCATTATAGGAAGGATATGGAGGTTGTGGAAAAGGTTCAAAACAGGTTTACCAGCATGATGCCAGGATTAGAAGCTATGAGCTCTAAGAAAAGGTTGGATTGTTCTCCTTGTAGAGTCAGAGAGTGGGGAGACTTGATAGAGATTTTCAAAATAATGGGAGGCAAAGATTGGATAAATGGTTGGAATCTTCTCCAAGGTGGAGAAAGGTCAAGCTCCATAGATACACATTTAAGGTTAGAGGGTAAAGTTTAAAGGTGACATCAGGGGTAAGTTTTTTATGCAGAGAGTGGTAGGTGCCTGGAATGGATTAGTATTGGAATCAGGTAGTTTGCTGGAGTTTAAGAGGATTTAATTAGACACATAAATATGAAAGGTATGGAGCAACATGTATGACAAATAGGAGGAGGAGATTTAGTATAAATTGGTATCAAGATCAGCACAACATGGTGGACTGACTGGCCTGTCGAGTGCCATGCTGTTTGTTCTGTTTTACGTGAAGAATTGGGCCAATTTTACAAAAATAATTTTGCCTGATTTGACTTGATGCTGTATTTAAATCTGCCAGCTCAGTTTGATTTGGTGCATTGAATCTGTAATAGCACTCCTGCTAAAGTTTGGGATATTTTCCCTTCTTTCCTCATAAACTACACAAATGTGCTATCCCTTTTTGTGCAAAGTTGATGCATGAAGTCATAACTGCTGAAAACATAGTGCATTTCCAATGACGTGGAGCAGGAAAATTTTAATAATAGAATGAGGTGAGTCTGTATTATGTGATAAGGTTGGAGCCGGAGGTAACTGCAGATTTGTCCATTGCAGGGTGAGCCTGCATCATTGTTCACAAGAAGCTTGTCAAAACTACTTTGAGAGTGTAACCTAGTGGCCAGGTGTGGTCTCCTGTATATTGATGCGACCCTGACATAGACTGAGAGACTGCTTCACCGAGTATCTATGTGCCATCTCCCAAAAAATAATGGAACCTCCCAGCGACCACTCATTTCAATTCTACTTCCCATTCCCATTATGACATGTCAGTCCTCCTCTACTGCTACGATGAGGTCACAATCGGGTTGGAGAAGCAACACTTTATATTCTGTCTGGGTAATCTCCAACTTGATGGCATGAACATCGATTTCTTGAATTTCCTGTCATTGCTCCCACTGTCTCCTTCACCATTCCCCATTCTTGTTTCCTTTCTCACCTTATCTCCTTAACGACCCATCACCTACCTCTGGTGTTCCTCCCCCTTCCCTCTTCTACACTCTCCTATTACATTCCCCCTTCTCTAGCCCCTTATCTCTTTCACCAATCAACTTTCCAGCTCCTTACTTCACCCTATCTCTGGTTTCCTCACCCACTATCCCACTAGGCTCTACGCCCACTACATAATTCTCTGTAACTTCTGCCACATCAACTCGAAAAGTCAACTGTTTACTCTTTTGCATTGATGCTTCCTGACTTGCTGAGTTCCTCTGGCATTTTGTGTCTGTTGCTTAGATTTCCAGCATCTGCAGATGTTCTCACGTTTGTGATGCTAAATTTCATGCCACCAACTCACATTGGAGAAGAAAGCAGGCCATGGTTCAGCCCCTCGAGTATGTTCCAACTGATTATTCTCTAACTCCAATTACGCAAATACCTAATCCTGTTAAATCGACATTGAGTTTGTTCTTGAAGATTCTGAGGGACCATTATTCCCCGATAGTTCAGCATATTCTCACAAACCTGGCCATCAGATAATATTTTCCCAGCAGCTGGCATAGTGACCTTGCTTCTACAGAGTGGCTGGGGAATGAATCCCAAAATTCTGTCAGCCTTTGTGTGAAGAAAGGGTTAACTGGGCTCTCATTTTAAAAGTATGTTTTTTTTAGATCCCCTGTCAAATGTAATAGATCGTATAACATCCTATGGAATCCCTTTGGTGTTTTGAATGATATGATTATAACATCTGTGAACTTCTAGATGCAAAATTATTCAAGATTGTTTAATGTTTGATGTCATTCCTTGTACACAGGTATAAGTCAAATGAAATCATTGTTACTCAGGTTCCAATGCAGCCCAAAAATACACAAAAGATAAAGAACACAATAATAATTGTGTTGTTGATAATCATAGATAATTCATCATTTAATAACTGTTAAAAACTCTGGAGCACTCAAGGATATGTATGAGTTCTGACTGGTAGATGTAATTGGTAGGTGAAGGATGCCGATAGAGAGATCTGACTGGTAGAGGTTATTGGCAGATGATATAAAGAATTATGATGTGTCTGAGGTTTGTTCTGCATTTGCTGAGCACACTCACTGACTTTGACCATGACTATATATGGTGATTGAATTTCTTAAGACATGTTCAAATCATTGATGACTTTTAATACCATTTGTTCCCCTTCCTTCTGAGGGTATCTTCCAATGATTATCTAGCCCCTACAGTAACAGAACTTCCCCCAATCCCCTTCCTGTAACAAGACTCCTATGCAACAAAATAAAAGTATGGAACCCATTCTTCATAAGTTGAGTCTGATCACTTACAATTGTGGAATGAAAATCAAATGTGATGGAAGATTTTTGACCTGCGACCTTAACTCAGTTTCTCATACAATAGACACTGCCAGATCTGCTGAGTATTTTGGTACCTTCTGGTTATATATTGGATTTTGAATGTTTATTAACAGCTACTCCAGTAACAATGCATGTTATAGGTTGACTTTACTTATTGCAGGCTGGTTTTCATTGGTGTTAGCTAAGTGGTGCTAGGTTGGGCTCACTGCAATGACAATCAATCAACGAATGGTGCTGATAGAAACAGATGCACAATGAAGGCAATGTAATGATCAGACTGTATGAACTCAGTAAAATGCATGGATTACAATCAACAGCTAGTTTCACATCATGGTCCTCATGAACATTTTTCAGAGGCTTCCTAATTTAGCATTCAGAGTGCATACACCCCATTGTGTATAATCAGATATAGATATCACAGTAGACATAATCATGGGAATGCTAAAGCAAAATACTGCAAATGCTGGAAATTTGAAATAAAAGCAAAAATTCTGGAAACATTCAGCAGGTTAGGCAGCATCTCTAGCGAGGGAAACAGTTAACACTTAAGGTCAATGACTTTTCATAGCAATGTGCTTCTTTTTTCAGATGTCAGATAATAAACAAATACTACAGACACTGTTCTATTAAGTGCCTGCAGTGTGGTTCCTTTTTTTGAATTAAGAGCAAGTTCCTCTATTTTTGTAAAAAACAACTATAAAAGAAGAACTGTCCATGTTTGCAAATTTTGTGACTGCAGCATGACTCAGTAGTTATATACAAAGGGAACAAAGAGAATTATAATTGAATTTTGTCCATAATCACCGTCCAGTTATTGAATTGTTCCACTTACTTGCCTGGATATTTTGCAGACTGTCCTTCTATAATAATGCAATGAATTGCATATTAGATTGCTGGCAAATATGACTTTCAGAGTTGCATCTGCCAAAGTGATTTAGGCAAGAATGATCAAACTATAAACCTACAAATCTTTAACACTTTCTAAATCTGCATTAGCTCCGATGGTAACTCTTACTGCCAGGTGGTCCCTTGGGATTGAGGATTATTTGCTTCCATTCCAGTTCTGTAGGTTCTGAGATGGCAAACAAGGTGACTGTGGGTTCAGCAGATAGTGACAGAGTGCTTGCTGAGGTGGGTAGTTTGGGAGGCATAATCATCAAGTTATACTATAGTATAGTACAGAAAAAAAAAAAATTCTGTCCCGAGCCTTGTGGCCCATCAGGCTGGTGCTTATGCCGATTTCTGTGGCATGAAGCGACTGAGAGTACGAGACTACCCCCCCCCCCCCACCGGATATGACGCCAGTCTATCGCGAGGTTAACCCCCAGCATTTGCCGGTACCCATTCTCAGCTGGGTGGACTGGAGCAGTGTGTGGTTAAGTGCCTTGCTCAAAGACACAACACGCTGCCTTGGCCGACACACGAACCCAACGCCCTAACCACTTGGCCACGCGCCACATAGTACAGAAGCAAGCTACTTAATCTAACACAAACACGCCAAACAGTGGGCACCATTATTTATTAATCTTATTTCCCATAGCCTTCTAAGCTGTAGCATGGTTTGTAGACATCTAGACCACATGCTGTAAATAACCCAAATTCAACCACTGTCAGGCTGTGCATTCCAGTACTTACCACTTGCTGGGTGAAGAAGCTTCCCCTGAGGTTCCTTTTAAATTTCTTCCCCCTTGCTCTAAATCTGAAGTCTGCCCTACCAGTATCTCTCAGGATGTTATATACCTCAATTTTGTTCTACTTTGCCCTGGGGAGAACAGGCCTAGCTTCTTCTGTTTTTCCACAGAAGTGAACTGCACTATCCTAGATGACAACCTGTTGAACCACTTATAACCATATAACAATTACAGCACGGAAACAGGCCATCTCCGCCCTGCTAGTCCATGCCCAACTCTTACTCTCACCTAGTCCCACCAACCTGCACTCAGCCCATAACCCTCCATTCCTTTCCTATCCATATATCTATCCAATTTGACTTTAAATACCAACATTGAACCTGCCTCTCTGCACCTTCTCCAGCACTATCATATCCTTCCTATAGCACGATGAGTACAACTACACACAACACTCCAGATGAGCTCTGACCAAGGTTTTATAAAGTTGGAGCATAACCTCCCTACTTCTGTACTGAACGCCAATATCCAATTTTTACACTACCTGTGTTGCCACCTTCAATGATTTATGGGCATGTAATCCGACGTCCCTCTGGCCCTCCATGCTCCTTATGATCTGACACCATATACATCCTAGACTTATTGGTACTCCCAAAATTAATCACTTCACACATCTCTGGATTAAACCACATCTGCAATTTTTCAACTCATTTCACCAACACTTGGACATCCCTGTGCAGCCTAAGGTTACCTTTCACATTATCAACGTTTCTGCCAATTTTCATAGTATCATAGAGCTATAGAGAAGTGCAGAACAGAAACAGGCCCTTCATCCCATCTAGTCCATGCTGAAAATGTTTAGACTGCCTACTCCCATCAACCTGCTCCAGGACCACAGCCCTCCATACCCCTACTACTTACGTATCAATCCAAACTTCTCTTAAACGTTGAAATCGATCTTGCATGCAGCATTTGTGCTGTCAGCTCATTCCACACTCTCACAACCCTCTGAGTGAAGAAGTTTCCACTCATGGCCCCCTTAAACTTCTTACTTTTCACTCTTAACCCATGTCTTCTGGTTGTAGTCCCACCCAACCTCAGTGGAAGAAAACCTGCTTGCATTTACCCTATCTATACTCTTCAGAATTTTGTACACCTCTATCAAATCTCCTCTCAATCTTCTGCATTCTAAAGAATACAGTCCTAACCTCTTCAATCTTTCCTTATAACTCAGGTCCCCCAGACCCAGCAGCATCCTTGTCAATTTTCCCTGTTCTCTTTCAACCTTGTTTACAATTTTCCTGTAGGTAGGTGACCAAATACTCCAAATTAGGCCTGAACAACATCTTATACAACATCAACATACAATAAAATCCCATCTCCTGTACTCAATACATTGATTTATGAAGGCCAATGTGCCAAAAGCTCTCTTTATGACTCTATCTACTTGTGATGCCACTTTCAACAAAATATGGACCTGTATTCCCAGATATCTTTGTTCTACCACACTTCTCAGTGCCCTACCATTTACTGTGTAAAATTTACCCTGGTTGGTCCTACCAAAGTGCAAAATCTTGTATTGTCTGCATTAAAATCCATCTGCTATTTTTTCAGCTCAGTTTTCCAGTTGACGCAGATCTCTCTGCAAGTCATATTAGCCTTCCTCGCTGTCCACTACAGCCCCACTCTTGGTGTCATCTGCAAATTTGCTGATCCAGTTAACCAGATTATCATTCAGATCATTGATAAAGATGACAAACAATAATATTGATATAGATGAAGAAGTTCATGTCATCCATGAATTTACTGATCAAGCCTTCAACATTATAGAATGCCTGTGAGGTGGCTTTCTAGAGCCCACCAGTGAAAAGACAATTCTGGATTGGTTGTTGTGTAACAAACCAGAATTGATTATGGAGCTGAAGGTAAAGGAACCCTTAGGAGACAGTGATCATAATATGATAGAATTCACCCTGCAGTTTCAGGGGGAGAAGGTAAAATCAGATGTTTTACAATGGAGTAAAGGGAACTACAGATGCATGAGAGAGGAGCTGGCCAAAAGTGATTGGAAAGGGACCCTGGCAGGAGCAACAGCAGAACAGCAATGGCTGATGTTTTTGGGAGCAATTTGGAAGATGCAGGATAAACATATCTTAAAGAAGAAGAAATACTCCAAAGGGAGGAGTTTGTGAGAAGGAATGTTAAAGGCTGACAAGGAATGTTAAAGACAGCATAAGAGCAAGAGAGGGGATACAATATAGCAAAAATTAGTGGGAAGTTAGAGGATTGGGAAACTTTTAAAAATAAACAGAAAACAACTAAAAAAATCATAAGGACAGAAAAGATTGAACATAAAGTTAAGTTAGAAATAATAAAAAAAGAGTATACCAAAAGTTTTTCCAGCTATGTAAAGAGTAAAAGGGAAGCAAGAGTAGATAATAGACCACTGAAAAAAGATGATGAAGAGGTAGTAATAGATGACCAAGAAACACCGGGCAAACTTAATAAGTATTTTGTGTCTGCCTTCTCTGTGAAAGAAACTAGCAGTATGCCAGAAATTCAACAACGTCAGGAGCAGTAGTTGGTGTCGTTACTATAACTAAGGAGAAAATGCTTGAGAAGCTGAAAGGTCTGAAGGTAGATAACACACCTAGATCAGATGGAAAACACCCCAGAGTTCTGAAGGAGTTAACTGAAGAGACAATGGAATCACTATTAGTGATCTTTCAAGAATCACTAGTTACTGGAGGACTGGGATGTCACTCTACTCTTTATGGAGGAAGGGAGGCAAAAGACAGAAAATTGACCAGCCTGACATCAGTGGTTGGAAAGATGCTGGAGTCCATTATTAAGGCTGCGGTTTTGAGTCCTTTATTTATTTATTTAATTTATTTAGAGAGGCAGCAAAGAACAGGCCCTTCCAGCCCAGTGAGCCACACCACCCAGCAACCCACTTATTTAAGCCTAGCCTAGTTACAGGACAATTTCCAACAACCAGTTAACCTACTGACCAGTATGTCTTTGGACTGAGGGACGAAACCAGAGCACCTGGAGGAAACTCATGCTCACACTGGAAGAACATACAAACAAAGGATGCTAGAATTGAATTCCAAACTCCAACACGCCAAGCTGTAATAGCATTACACTGTCCGCTACGCTACCACGGTGATCCTTGGGGTGCATGATAAAACAGACCAAAGTCAACATGGCTTCCTTAAGGGGAAATCTTGATAACAAAACTGTTGGAATTCTATGAGGAAATGACAGGCAGGATAGCTAAAAGAGGGTCAATGGATGTTGTTTACTTGGATTTTCAGAAGGGCTTTGACAAACTGCTTCAGCTGAGGTTGCTAAGCAAGACAAGAGCCTATGGTATTACAGGAAAGATACTAACATGGATAGAACATTGGTGACTGGCAGGAGTGGGAATAAAGGGTGCTTCTTCTGGTTGACTGCCGGTGGCTACTGTTGATTCTTTTTACACTATGATTTGGATGACAGAATTGAAGGGTTTATGGCTAAATCTCTGGACAATACAAAGATAGGAGGAGGGGCAGGTAGTGTTGTAGAAGCAGGAATTCTGCAGAAGGACTTAAATGATTAAAGAGAATGGAGAAAGAGATGGCAGATAGAGTATAGTGTTGGAAAGTGTATGTGCATGCACTTCAGTGGAAGAACTAAAAGTGGAGACTATTTTCTAATCAAGGAGAAAATTCTGAAATCAGAGATGCAAAGAGACTTGGGAGTCCTCGTATCGGATTCACTAAAGGTTAACTTGCGGGTTGATTCAGCGGTTACGAAGGCAAATGCAAAGTTAGCATATATTTGGGGAAGACTAAAATATAAAAGCAAGGATATAATGCTGAGGCTTTATAAGGCATTGGTCAGACTGTACTTGGAGTATTGTAAGCCGTTTTGGGCTCCTTATCTTAGAAAAGATGTGCTGGCATTGGAAAGAGTCCAGAGGAAATTCATGAGAATGACCCCGGGAATGAAAAGGTTGGCATATGAAGATTGTTTGGTGGCTCTGAGCCTCTACTCACTGGAATTTAGAAGAATGAGGGGGACCTCATCAAAACATATCAAATACTGAAAAACCTCAATAGAGTGGACATGGAGAAGATGTTTCCTATAGTAGGGGGTCAGGAATGCAAGTAATATTGTCTGTGTACCAGAGCTATCCAAGAGTAATTACAGCATCAGTGATGGGAATGTTGTTCTGAAAGGATGTTGATAGTTGTTCATTTAGTCTGCCTGTGGATTGGTGGGGCTATTGTTGGTGATTTCTCTCCAGTGCAATCAAATATCTACTGCAATTAGTTTAGGTTTCACAAGTGTACAGGAAGGGCAGGGATTATTGCTGCCCAATAGGCAACAGGCTTGGTGTTGTTTTTTATTCAGATGGCCAAAGGTTGCACTGAGGGATTCAACACGATGGTGAATTTCATCATCTCTGCCTGCTTTTGTTAAAAGATGGCTACAGTTAGAGCATTTTTGGGGTTAGGACGTATAGCAAACAACTTTAGCAACTGACTTCAGCCACCAATCTTCAGATTTGTGTCTCATTTGGTTGAATAAAAAACACATCTACCAGCTACATCTCTCCGGTGACTTTACAACAGCTCCCAAGATATATAAATAATTTCCAGGAATTTTAAGATCAGCAGATAGTGTTGTCGAGCAAGTCCACAGAGGTGTCTTTTTTCAGATATTAAGTAATAGGATTGTCCTGTTACGTGCTTTATTGAAAATGTAAATGTTGGCTTGGAGGTCAGCCTCTGAACACATGCATGCACAAGCACAATCTTCAAGTTCAATGACTAAAACTGTTCTGTCCTTAGTTTTAGAGTGGAGGCAACAGAACTTGTACAATTCTCGCAATTCCTCCTTCTCCGCCGCATCTGCTCTCAGGATGAGGTTTTTCATTCCAGGACGAGGGAGATGTCCTCCTTTTTTAAAGAAAGGGGCTTCCCTTCCTCCACCATCAACTCTGCTCTCAAACGCATTTCCCCCATTTCACACACATCTGCTCTCACTCTATCCTCCCGTCACCCCACTAGGAATAGGGTTCCCCTGGTCCTCATCTACCACCCCACCAGCCTCCGGGTCCAACATATTATTCTCCGTAACTTCTGCCACCTCCAACGGGATCCCACCACTAAGCACATCTTTCCCTCCCCCCCCCCCCCCGGCTTTCCGCAGGGATCACTCCCTACGCGACTCCCTTGTCCATTCGTTTCCCCCCCCCCGCCCATCCGTCCCCATCCCTCTCCACTGATCTCCCTCTTGGCACTTAACCTTGTAAGCAGAACAAGTGCTACACATGCCCTTATACTTCCTCCTTTACCACCATTCAGGGCCCCAGACAGTCCTTCCAGGTGAGGCAACACTTCACTTGTGAGTCGGCCGGGGTGATATACTGCGTCCGGTGCTCCCGATGTGGCCTTCTATATATTGGCGAGACCCGATGCAGACTGGGAGATTGTTTTGCTGAACACCTACACTCTGTCCGCCAGAGAAAGCAGGATCTCCCAGTGGCCACACATTTTAATTCCACATCCCATTCCCAGTCTGATATGTCTATCCACCGCCTCCTCTACTGTAAAGATGAAGCCACACTCATATTGGAGGAACAACACCTTATATTCTGTCTGGGTAGCCTCTAACCTGATGGTATGAACATTGACTTCTCTAACTTCCGCTAATGCCCCACCTGCCCCTCGTACCCCATCCGTTATTTATTTATACACACACATTCTTTCTCTCTCTCTCTCTCTCCTTTTTCTTCCTCTGTCCCTCTGACTATACCCCTTGCCCATTCTCTGGGTTCCCCCCCCACCTTTCCTTCTCCCTGGGCCTCCTGTCCTATGATTCTCTCATATCCCTTTTGCCAATCACCTGTCCAGCTCTTGGCTCCATCCCTCCCCCTCCTGTCTTCTCCTATCATTTTGGATCTCCCCCTCCCCCTCCCACTTTCAAATCTCTTACTAGCTCTTCCTTCAGCTAGTCCTGATGAAGGGTCTCAGCCCGAAACGTCGACTGTACCTCTTCCTAGAGATGCCGCCTGGCCTGCTGCATTCACCAGCAACTTTGATCTGTTGTTTAAATTTCCAGCATCTGCAGAATTCCTCGTGTTTACGTTGTACAATTCCCCAATTGCCCTGTGGAGTAGCTCCACTCTAGAAGGCAGTTTGGTGATAAGGTGCAGTACTGTAGTGATTGATAGACGTGTTAAGTCGATGTCACAACCTTTCTTTACACCATTCTGCATTGGAATTTGGTCTGCTATGGACCCGTTAGTTCAGATACTGGTTTAAATCACTTCAGAAACCTTTTGATGTGAGGTAGGTGAGATAAGTCATGCAAAATGGTCAACAGGGAAGCTATTTTTAGCAAAGAGATGATTGATAGTACTCTTGTATGATTATCACAAAGCTTACAATATGACCAGTGGTGTTGTTCAATAGCCTTGTAGATTGTGGTATCAATAATTCTCAGGAATGATGATTTCTGATTACATCCTTGTTGTCTGTGTTGGCCAGAACATCTCTATTTCACACAAGAAAGAACTAGAGAGAAGAACACATTGGAAGAAACTAAACCAATCACATAGAACAGTTATTCCAGAAAAGTATTAATTCTGGAACTTGGCACATTATTTAAATCTGAAAAATAGCAATTCAACAGAATAAATATTGAATTACAAGAATATATTATGTGGAAACTCTAGGTAGAATTTGTACATGAACAAAATCCCCAGAAAACGATTTAATTCTGAGTTTTAATGTCAGACTTCCTGCTTCCCTTTTGTACAATTTAACCAAGCAGTTAGAGTACTAAACAGAAACAGAAAGCTGAAGTAAATTTTAGTATCAAGAACAGCTTAAGGGAAATTTTGATCGTAGTCCACTCCACATCAAAACTTCTCTGGTGGAGCCAACTGGCATCAGATGGGAAGAGAGTGAAATAACGATTAGTTTCAAAATAAACAATAATACACTTTTTGAACTGAATTCAATCACAAAAATGATTTATTCATCTGCATAATACAAACACTTAATCTGTAGCTGAATGTTCTTGAAGGGAAGTAGACTCCAAAGGCAAAAACCAAGCAATTTGTATAGGTATACTATAAAGGCATTGCTCTTTTGTGCAACTGAATGGGAACTCAATACTAATTCAGATCAACTGCCAATAAGTGGACGAAGCATTTTTCAGTTAGGCTATAAGCTTTGAAACCATAATTTATATCACGATCTGGTTCAGTAATTCCACTCTAAAGGTATATCACTGTGAAGAGCTGTCCTGTTTAGTTGTAGAGATACAGCACAGAAACAGACATAGCACAGAAAATTTACATTTCCTACTCTGAATATGCTACTACTATGCTTTTATATTATTATGGGTGTTCAGGTTTGTAATAAGACACATACTTTATATATTGTCCATCTAAAGATATATTCCTTGCTGGCTGCACTGCTTTACTGCAATACCCCTCAGTGTATCAAAAATGATATCTTAAAATAAGTTTTTACACTGATGGAAAGCATAACACCTTATCAGTAATTTCAGCTAATCTTGCTGGTTCCATTATCTTTGTTAATACCTAACCCAATCAATTGCCTATTGCCATTGGGAAGGATTTAAAGATGAAAATTAAGATATTCAGTTGATATTCTAGAATAAAATTTGAAAAGATAATTTTGCATCTATTGTTGTCGTATAAGCAACCAACAGTCTAGACCACATAGTGATCCAGAGTGCATGGTGATCCAACTCATAAAATTGTCTATATTAATAGGTTGTCATATTTAATGAAGTACAAAGTAGGATTTCCCATTTTATAATCACAGCATTACTTACAGTAAAATTATTTACGTTCAGAATCTCACTTCTTGAATTGGGAAATCCCTAACTAAGTCTAAACAATTCTAACAGCGTGGGTTTCCTGCGGGTTCTCTGGTTTCCTCCCACAGTCCAAAGACGTGCCAGTTGGTAGGTCAATTGGTCAGGATAAATTGTCCCAGGATTGAATCAGGGGATTGCTTGGCAGCCCAGCTCAAAGTGCTGGAAGGGCCCATTTCATGCTGTATCTCAAATGGATAAATATATAAATAAATATATATATATATAAATAAATAGAAGCCCTTTTCTTTGAAATCAGATATCACCAGGACAAAGATCAAAGGAGTTTAAATGCACTGCCTGTCAAATTTATCTTCTAGCATTACTGATATGTGCAAGAATGTCTTGATGCTATAAAGAAAAGTTCCTGGAGAGCAGTGGGACTGGAGAAAGTAGGGATTGGTAGTTGTAGGGCAGAAACAGTGGGAGGAGGCTGGAAAACAATCTTGGTGTCAAGAGAGGAGGCTGGGAACAATGTGGGGTTGGGCACTGGTATGGAGACAATTGGGATCTGAGAGGAAGCCAGGGGAAGAGATATGTGTGGTCTGGGTTGATTGCATTCTGCTTCCTGTTTCTTTATCTACAGAATCAGAATCAGGTTTAATATCACTGGCATATGTCGTGTAATTTGTTCAGAAGTACAATGCAGTACATGATAACATACAAAAGTATATCAATTACAGTAAGCATATATATGGATATTAAATAGTCAGATTAAAATAGTGCAAAAACAGAAATGAAATAAAAAAGTGAGGTGGTGTTCATGGGTTCAATGTCCTTTTCGGAATCGGATGACAGAGGAGAAGAAGCTGTTCCCGAATCGCTGAGTGTGTGCTTTCAGTCTGCTGTACCTCCTTCCTGATGGTAACAGTGAGAAGAGGGCATATCCTGCATGATGGGGGTCCTTAATAAGGGATGCCACCTTTCAGAGACTCTGCTCCTTGAAGAGTCTTGGGTACTATAGAGGCTAGTACCCAAGATGTACAACCACATCTGTACACCAGTTGGCTCTGCTCTCTCTGGCCAACCTTTAGTGTAGACTCATCAACATTCTTGATCTTGCTTTCAGATCTTTTCACTGGGTTTCTGGCTATCTTCATAACTCACCCAGCCCTGGGACTATAGAGTATTCTATATTCCTCCAGTACTGAATTACTAGATGTCTCAAACATTTCTTCCCCTACACTGCCTTTAATTGTGTGGATTCTAAACTCTCCATTTACTTCCCCTGTGTATTCTTTCTATTCCAGTAAGAACTTATTCAACTCTATTCCTTTTTTTAAGTTTTAATCACCCCTCCTAATCTCACCTTCTGCCTGATTATGTTCCTGTGAAAGGCAACTTGTTGTATTATTAAGTGAAATGAATTATGGAATCTTACTGTAAGTGTTAATTGGGAGTTTTGGCAAAGGTTTCAGATGACTTTCCAAAACAAAAGACCACCTATGTATTAATATGACAAAGGGAGTGTAATCTTTTATTTCATTCTTCTGTCTCTTGGGCATTTGCTTTAGGCCTAGCAGTAAAACTTAGTATTTTGAGATGGCTCCAGACAGCAGGGAAACACAGCCAGTTTTTAAACTGCAACATGTTTTTGTAATATTTGCTGGAACAAGTCCTGAATGTTGACTTGATTAAGTGTGTATTTATTTTATTGATAGAAAAGGGTAGGATCTCATGGAGACATAGAACATCACAGTAGCTACCATGCATGGTAATGAATCTCTATTGTAATCCTTTACTGTACTTCTGTTCAGTACCTCTCTGAAACATGTGACATAAAAATGCCAGATAGATTGGAGATGATGGTGGTTAATAAGCTTGGAATCTGCCCCTAAGTCCCATTGAGTTCACTTAGGGAATGCGATGAACTATGCATAGGCAAAAACTACCGAAGGTTCAGAGTAAAATATCATTGCAATTGAAAGGCTCCTAGATACACAACCTTTTTAAGAGCAGAGTGGTACAGTAGTGTGGTGGCTGGTACAATGCTTTACAGTGGCAGAGCCCTAGGTTCATTTCCAGCCAATGCCTGTATGTTCACCCCATGACCATGTGCATTTCCTTCAGGTGCTCCGGTGTCCTCCACAGTCCAAGGACCCACTGCTTGGTGGGCTAATTGGTCATTGTAAATTTTCCCATGATTAGGCTAGGGTTATCTTAGTGGTTGTTAGGCAGCACGGCTCGAAGGGCCGGATGGGCCTACACCATGCTGTATCTCAATAAGTAAATAATAAAAATAAACATCTAAGACTCGCTCATGGCAGTATAAACAAAATGGTGGATTATTTCTTGCTGGGAAACTGAACTAGGCATGATACAGCACAAACATGAGAAAATCTGCAGATGCTGGAATTCCAAAGCAACACAAATGCTGGAGGAACTCGGCAGGCGAGGCAGCATCTATTGAAAAGAGTAAACAGTTGATGTTTCAGGCCGAGACCCTTCATCAGCATTGGAAAGGAAGGGAGGAGGAGTCAGAGTAAGAAGATGGGGGGAGGGGAGGAAGAAGTACAAGGGTGGCAAGTGATAGTGAAACCAGGAGATGAGGAGGTGGTGATGTAAAGAGCTGGGAAGTTGATTGGTGAAAAAGACAAAGGGATGGAGAAAGGGGAATCTGATAGGAGAGGGCAGAAGATAAAGGAAGAAGAGAAAGGGGGAAGAGCACCCGAGGGAGGTGATGGGAAAGTAAGAAGAGAAGGTGTGAGAAACAGTGTGGCCTCACTGTGGCAGCTGAGGAGACCATGGACTGACATCTCAGAATGGGAACAGGAAGTCACACTGGGAGCACTGGATAAAGTAGATGACCCTCACGGACTCACAGGTGAAGTGTTGCCTCACTTGGAAGGACTGTTTGGGGCCCTGACAGGTAGTGAGGGGGGCAGGCAATTATTCCACATGCAAGGGTAAGTATCAGGAGGGAGATCAGTGGGGAGAGATAAGTAGACAAAGGAGTCACATGGGGAGTGATCACTGAGGAAAGCGGAAAGTGGGGTGGGAGGGAAAGAGGTGCTTGGCAGTGGGATCCCACTGGAGATGGTGGAAGTTACAGAGAATTATATGCTGGATTCAGAGGCTAGTGGAGTGGTAGTTAAGGACAGGAGAAACACTATCCCTGGTGGGTGGGGGATACAGCAGTTCTGAAGTTATAACTTTGTTAGGGCAAATCAGGCCTAAAGTAGTTAAGGTTTATATAAATCAAATATCAAAAATGCAAGAAATATGAAATTAAAAGCAGCAAAGAATAAGAAAAAAAAAGTCCTTTGTACGTGAGAAGAGAAGAAACAAATCAACACTTTAGGTCTCACCTATTAGAACATAAATAGCATTACATGAAGGGGTGACTGCTTGGCCTTATCCTCAGTTACAGTGACTGATCTACTTTTTCTCACTTACGATTAAAGTTCTGAAGCTTAAATGGTAAGTTTTCTGATACCTCAGCTCTTAAGAACTACTTGTGAGCAGCAGACTGTTTCTCTTTGATGTTTGTAGTTTTGCATTCACAGTAAAAACTGTGCTTGCACAATAACCTGTATTTAAAAGTTGAAAGAAGAATAAATAATTCATTGGTTGTCTCTCTCAGACCACCAGTGCTAAACGGTGTCTGTAAATGCCGGTGTTGTAACTAATACAAGCCACTTCTCGCTGAAGAGATTTGGAATACTCACACGTTACCACACATGCAAAACCTGTTCAGCAACGTATGCAATAACTCCTTGAACTATCAACCTTCTTATTCACTCAGCTAATACTGCACATAATTCTGGTATATAACCTATTCTTAAATGTGCTTTCAAAGATCAAGATATTATTTCCAAATCTGCAAATCAATTTAATTGGTAAAACGATACCACTTTGTTTTTACATTGAAGGAATCAACATAAAGTTATGTCAATAAGAATTCTTAATGTTCTGTTTTCCTTTAATTTTTCAGTATATGTAGTCCAGAGAAAAGAAGAAATGAGGCACTGAAAAACAGAGTATACCAGCTGCTATACATGCTGGCCAATTTTCTCTTCAGTTAGCCCTGACAGACACAAAAGAAATGCAGTAATTGTAACCAAATCACAAAGCCTGGTTCATCTCCTGGCAGTAAAATTTAGACTCTACTTCTGTACCTCTATCAGCATGAGTGAAATAATGCACAAAACATTTATCATCTGTAAACTAACATCCATGTATTAAGTGAAAGGTTATCACCATTCATCAATCCCCTCGAAATAACTCACTCATTTATTTCCCTTAGTTTATTTTAGCCTCTCATAATGGATCAATTAGTGATGTTACCCAGGGAAACCCTGCTGTACAAATCAAGATTCAATCTCTTTTCTTCTCTCAGCTGGTTCCTAGCTCGCTTCCCACCAATACTAGGCTGCAGAGGAGATAATTATCACACTTTCTACACTTGAGGGCAAAACTGCAAGTCACACTCAAAATCCGTGTGTGGTAATATATGCTGAGTTAGTTGATTTCAGCTGGGTTTCCAGTGAGAGCATTATAATTGGAATAAGATGGAGAACGTCAGTCAGGTCCTCAGCACTATCTGTGATCCCTCTAGGGAAATGTGTCTGCACTTGCTGCGATTGAGGACATGTTCAGACGTGATTCTAATGTGGAAATTTAGAAATCCAATGCCCATAGATTTGCAATCCTCCAAATTAATAGTTAGAAATTCTGCCCAGCCCAGCTACATGAATAAACTCTTACATCAAACAACTGACAGGATTCTGTCCTTGATTCAATCACATGACAACTGCTGAAAACATGTTTGTGAAGACATGTTCAATTCTGCCTGTGCAGACCTTGGTAAATGTGTGACCTTTGAGCAAAAGCCATTATTAAAGTCAATATTAACTAATGATAATGCTATTAAAGATAGCAGCAACAATATTAATTTGATAACAGAAAGAAGCGTTACCTCTGACTAACCTGAAGCTGATCAGACCCTGCCTTGCAATAAGGGAGGTGGGTAATCTGCTTAAAAGCTCTTAAAATAACATTCCACTGGCCCTAAATAACCTATAGGCCAAGACCTAATTATATCAGGCAAAGGCCCTGACAGGACCTTACTTTTCTGCCATTGGTTGGTTGCAAGTGCCTGCTTCTTGTAGCTGTAAACTCAAATTTAACTTGCCCTGTGCTGTTAGTAATGCACACAGACATCAATCAGCTGTAAACAGACAGAGCCTGGCAGAAAAATAGTCCATGAAAAATCAGTTTTAAAATGAGGAATATGTGAAAACACAGTAAAAGACTTTTATAATAATATGATTTGCTTAAAGAAGAATCAGTGATATTACCTTGATCAGTAGTTAATCTCATCTCTACACCTTACAGACCCAGAAAAGCTAAAAGGTGAATTGCTTTACTGAGATGTTGTTTGTAAAATATACCATTGAAAATACTGGATGGTGACATTATGCATTTGGGGGTTCTACACTAGTAATCTCTTACTTGTGTCTTGTGCTTTTCGGTCATAGCACAATGAGGAATCTGCACTACCAACGAAGAGGTAGACAGAGATCGTGTTCAGCTTTTGAATTTTACCCCAAACTCTCAGGCTTCCAACTCTACAACAATTTGATATAATCATTATTAGGTCAAGCGACCTAATGAGACCTCTTCCTTTCACAAAGTTAAGTCCCTCTTTGATAGCTCACATTGAAAAGCTCAATAGACATTAGCCTGCCTTCTTCAGAAATATACCCAACGTTCGTACTTTATCATTTATATTAACCAAATTATCTCAAATTTTTCATGTTGTAATTGAATTAACGTCCATCACTATCTTCTGCAAACCATTTGGAAGAAAAATTATTCTTCTAATCTCTCCAGTATAAATCTTGGGCTTATCAAAAGTTAGCCTCCGGTATATCCAGAAATTATGTGAAATACTGTAACTTTGTCAATTTCTTTCATTGTGTGAAATATCTCTATTAAGCTTTTCCGGAAATGACTTAGAGCTGGAAGCTATCTTTATGGTTGTTTTAATCTTTCCCTGTAGTTTTGATTCCTTATATCTGATCATTTATTCTCCAGTGCCATCTCTTTATTAAGTTTGCACACAGTATCCCTTAACATTGTCTTCATCAGCATCCTTTCATCTTTGAATGATTCCTCCTACTATCACATCTGATCACTATATCCTGTTTTCAACCTGACTATTTCACTTTTCAGGATCAGTGCTAATCAATGTCCTTTCCCTGGTCACTGCATTAAAATGTTTACTATCCAAAATAATTTCCTGTGCTTTATTTCTGTGTACCACTTTACAACTGTCCTGCTTGGGTGGTTTTTGCTGGTTATCCGGTGATGATTTTTCACATTTCTTATCTGTTTTGTTTTGGTCTCTAACTAGGGTCATCAGACAACTCGTGATATTTGTTGATTGTCATAGAGAAACCCTGAAACCAGTTTAAAAACAATCCATCTCAACTATTAAAGTTCAAAATTCCAAGGTTGAAGTAAATTTATTATCAAGGTACATATACAACCCTGACATTCATTTTCTTGCGGCCATACTCAATAAATCCAATAACCCATAAGAGAATCAGCGAAAGAGCATGCTAACAGGGTGGACAGCCAGTGTGCAAAGACAACAAACTGTGCATATACAAAATGAAAGAAAAGAAAGAAATAATAGCAACAATAAATAAGTAAGCAATAAATATTGAGAACATGAGATGAAGAGTCCTTGAAAATATGTCCATAGATTGTAGAAACAATTCAGTGACGGGGTAAGAGAAGTTGAGTGAAGTTATCCCCTCTGGTTGAAGGGCCTAATAGTTAAGGGGTAATAACTGTTCCAACATGTGTGGTGAGAGTCCTGATGCTCTGTACCTTCCTTCAGGTGGCAGCAGTGAGGGGAGAGCATGACCTAGGTGGTGGGGGGAATTGATGATGGATGCTGTTCTCCTGCGACAACACTCTGTGTCAATGTGCTCAGTGGTGAAGAGAGCTTTACTCATGATGGACTGGGCCACATCCACTACTTTTTGTAGGATTTTCCATTCAAGGGCATTGGTGTTTCTATACCAGGCTGTGATGCAGCCAGTCAATATACTCTCTACTACGCCCCTATAGAAGTTTCTCAAAGTTTCAGATATCGTGACTAATCTTCGCTAACTTCTGCAGAAGAAGAGGTGTTTTCATGCTTTCTTCATAATTGCACTTACTTGCTAGGCCCACTACAGGTCCTCTGAAATGATGACCGAGGAATTTAAAGTTGCTGACCCTCTCCACCTCCGATCCCCCGAGGAGGATTGGCTCAT
The DNA here is from genome assembly GCF_030028105.1 of Mobula birostris. Lineage (NCBI taxonomy): Eukaryota > Metazoa > Chordata > Chondrichthyes > Myliobatiformes > Myliobatidae > Mobula > Mobula birostris. Next base: position 53,922,546 of record NC_092381.1, read on the forward strand.
GGACCTCCAGTTTTCTCCTCCTAAAGTCAATAATCGGTTCTCTTGTCTTGCTGATATTGAGTAAGAAGTTGTGTGGTGCCTCTCAGCCAGAATTTCAATCTCCTTCCTATATGCCAATTTGTCACCACCTTTGAATTGGCCTACCAGGGTGGTGTCTTCAGCAAGCTTGGATACAGCATTGAAGCTGTGCTTAGCCACACGTGTGAATGTGTGTGGCCTCCATCAGTCGTGGTCGTGCACCTCTGGTAGTCACTGGTTTGTCGAGCAGCGGCGACTGTGGCTATTGAGGCTGATCCTAGAACTGCAGGCTCTGCCACAGTTGCCGCATGTGTAGAGTGTCGTGGAATTGTCGTCCGCTGTCCGCTGTGCTCCCCGTTTAGCTCTCCGCTCCTCAAACTGACTCAGGATCACTCTTTCACCTCGCTCTAGGTGTTGCTGAAGAGTACCTCGCCATTTGTTGTGGTCATCTGCTGTATCCTCCCAGTACTCTGTGTTGATTTTTAAGGCTCTCATGTCACATTTGCAGAGGTCCTTGAAGCGAAGCTGGGGTCTGCCATAGTCATAAGTGTAAAGAAGTAAAGCAGGGGCAAAGCACACAGCCTTGTGGTGTTCCTGTGCTGATGGAGATTGTGGAGGAGATGTTGTTGCCAATCCAAACTGACTGAAATCTGCAAGTGAGGAAATAAAGGATCCAACTGCACAAGGAATATTGAGGCCAAGGTCTTGGAAGCTTATTGGTTGCTTTTGAGGGGATGATAGTATTGAATATCCAGCTGTAGTCAATACAGAGCATCCCAATGTATGCGCCTTTGCTGTCCAGGTGATCTGGGGTTGAGTGAAGAGCCAATTAAATGACATTTGCTTCTTTTTAGTTTGATGTTATCCTGTCTGATGTTGCATTTCATTAAAGATGTTTCCAAAATCATAAAAGATGGAAGAAACCATGCTCTCCGTCTTCCCATTCTATTATCAATTATGGATTAAACCATCAACAAGATGCATCACATTCATCAATATTTCTTTAGTTGAAGTAAAGCCAATGGGTATTTCCCTACATATCAGACTGCTGAATTGACTATGTATAGAGAATGCAGATCTAACATGCAGTACAATAACTCCATTGTTCCAATGTGCACTAGGTGAGATCTAAAACCATGAACAATTTTACAGGTTGTGTGTCACGTAACTTGTCCCTTGTGCTTGTTCCATGTATGGTATTATCAATGATGCAATAGCTCTAATAGAGTCTTTGTAAGTCTCATTCAGTTCAAAGTTCAAAGTAAAATTTATTATCAGAGTACATACATTTCACCGCATACAACCCTGAGATTCCTTTTCCTGCGGGCAAATCTATAGAACAGTAACTGTAAACAGGATCAATAAACAGCAAACTGTGCAAATGCAAATAGAAATCATTATCAATAAATGAGAAGTCTGAAATAACATGAAATGAAAGAGCATGAAATGGCAAGATAGAGTGAGACTATTGGTTGTGGGAACACCAGAAATAGAATGAGTGTAGTTATCTCCTTTGGCTTGGCACTTTCTTACTTCCTTTCCTTCCTTTGGAACACTTTCCTTGCTATACTTGACTGCTTCATTGAACCTTAGGAATGCATATACGGGCCCTTCCAAGGTTAATGCAGGGTTCGATTCCTGTGAGCTATTTGTAGCCAGTGGGAAAAAGATGGACTGATATGTAGGTAGATTATGGAAAGATAAAAGCAACAGGTAGTTGTAGTGGGTGATTTAATTTCCCCAGCATTGACTGGGACTGCCTTGGTGCCAGAGTCATAGATGAGGCAGAATATGTTCGGTGTTTAAAAGAAAGATTAGCTTTATTTGTCACATGTACATCGAATAATAAAGTGAAATGCATTGTTCTGAAACAACGATCAACATAGTCTGAGATCTGCTGGGCCAGGCAGGCAGGCTGCGAATGTTGCCATGCTTCCAGTGCCAACATAGAATGCCCACAACTTACTAACCCTAACTCGTACGTTTTTGGACTGTGGGAGGAAACTGGCACACACGGAGGAAACCCACATGGTCACAGGGAGATTGTACAACTCCTTATAGACAGTGGTGGAATTGAACCCTGATCTTAAAGTGGGTGCTTTATATTGTTACGCTAACAACTATATTAGTTCAACCAAGGAATAGCCATACTAGACCTTATGTTGAGAAATAAACCTGGCTAGGTGTTCAGAGTTTCAATAGGACAGCATTTGTGCAACAGTAATCGTAATCCATAAATTTTTAGGTTGAAGGGTCTTGGCCTGAAACTTCATGACATATTTCAATGAACATAAGCCTGTTTCTTAGTTTTCTCCCCCCACCTTTTAAATCTGCTCCTCATCTTTTTTTTTCTCCAGTTCTGCTGAAGGGTCTCAGCCCAAAACGTCGACTGCACTCTTTTCCATAGGTGCTGCCTGGCCTGCTGAGTTCCTCCAGCATTTTGTGTGTATTCCACAAATTTTCAGCTTGACCCTGGGGAAAGGCTTTGAGCGGGAGCTGAGGCGAGGAGGCTGGGGATAGCTGTTAGTGAACAGGTCAACATATGATTTGTGGGAATCACTTTCAAGGCCAGTTGTCCAGAATTCAAGCCGAACATGTTCTTGTGAAAATAAAGACTAAGATTTCAAGGTTTGAGATGATGAAAGATGCTGTAAATTTAGTTGAAAAGAAAAAAGAAATGTTTATGGTTCAGGATCAGAATTCAAGACTCAAGTTTATTCATCACATGAACATCAAAACATACAGTGAGATGCATCATATGTGTTAACATGACCAAGGGTAAGCTGAGGGCAGCTCACAAGCGTTGCCACACGTTTTGGTGCTAACATAGTGTGCCCACAATGCTCAGCACGAAACAACAGCAAAATTCCCCATTCCATTCCACCACCACCCCACCACACACATATACAATCCTCTAATACCGAGACAGGCAGTAAGTGGTGTTCACATGGACTTTATCGGCATCCGTTAGTCTCGTGAGACCAGGGGTTTGCGCCTTGGAAGGTTTCCAGGGCGCAGGCCTGGGCAAGGTTGTACGGAAGACCAGCAGTTGCCCATGCTGCAAGTCTCCCCTCTCCACGACACCAATGTTGTCCAAGGGAAGGGCATTAGGACCCATGCAGCTTGGCACCAGTGTCGTCACAGAGCAATGTGTGGTTAAGTGCCTTGCTCAAGGACATACACGCTGCTCGAACTAGCAACCTTCAAATCACTAGACAAACGTCTTAACCATTTGGCCACGCGCATGGACTACAGTTAAGCTTTCAACAAGGTCCCTCATGGCAAGCTGATACAGATCATAAAGGATCGCATTGGATCAATGAAGACTTGGTAGATTGGATTCAAAGTTAGCTTGGCCTCAGAAAAGAAAGGGTAGTGGTGGAGGTGTGATATTTTGGCTTGAGCTTTGTGAACAGTGAGGCTCTACAAGGATCAGTGCTAGGATGCATATAAATGATTTTGACAAAAATGTGGATGAGCTGATTAGAAAGATTGCAGATGACATAAAAATTGAAAGAAATGTGGTTCATGAAGAAGGTTCTCAAAAGATTCAGAGCGATATAAACCAGATGGAAATGTGAACAGATATGGATAGAGTTTAACCTGTATACATGTGAGGTGTTGCACTTTGGGAGGTCAAATGTAAGTGGAAATTATACAGTAAATAGTTGGACCCTTAGCAGCATTGAACTACAACTCTCAAAAAGTGGCAAAAGTAGTAGATAGGGTCAGGAAGGAAGGGATGCATGATACTTGCCACATTCTGCCTGAGTGTTGAGTACCTAAAAGTACACAAGTCATGTTGCAGCTGTATAAATCTTTGTTTAGACCATATTTGGATTCTTGTGTGTACTTCTGGTCACAGCATTGCAGGAAGGATGTTGAGGCTTTGAAGAAGATGCAGAGGATGCATGATGTTGCCTGGATTAGGGAGTATTAGCTATTTGAAGAGGTAGGACAAACTTAGATTGCTTTCTCTGAAGTATCAGAGACTGAGGAGGTGACATGATAGAAGCATAAAATCTCAGGAGGAGTAGGTAGGGCAGGTGTCAGGAGTCCTTTTCCTAGGATGAAAGGGTCAAATACTAGAGGCATAGCCTTAATGTAAAAGGGGTATATCTTTAAAATAGGTTAGGTCTTCCACACAAAAGTAGCAGGTGCCTTGGATGTGCTGGCAAGGGAAAGTGGTAGAGTCATATACGATGGCAATACTTAAGAGGTATTTAGACAGACATACGAGCAGGCAGGGAATGAAGCATATAGACCACGTGCAGGCAGATGGGATTAGTTAGGGTCTCCATAGGCATTGTGGACCATAGTGTCTGTTCCTGTGCTGTACTGTTCTATTGTCCATGTTCTATGACTGATCATGATTGAAACTGACTTCCTGGAACGATGAGGCAACAGACCACTCACTGCTCCAGTGTGCCGCCCAATGTAACAACTGTGTGGCTTCTCAGAAGTTACACATTTCAGGTTTTCAGTGCTTGCAATCCAGCTTGTCCACTTCCTTATCAATATATTCAGTTACCCTCTGAAAGATTAGTCAAACAAATCCTATCCCATGCAAAATGTGGTTGTGATTCAGCCTATTGTTCTTTCCCTTTAGTTCAAAAATGCTTGAAAGAACTTTACCAACTTGTTCAATTTCATTGTCAGAAAGACTAGCTGTATAATGTAAAATGCATACTAATCTAAGTGAGTGTGCTCTTTGTAATATTTTATCATTTACTTTAAAAAATATTGGTGCACAAAGGCCATCCCAGGTGAGTCATCGATCCAACTACTTAACATTTCATCTGTTAAAAAGCTGAAAACCCATTTTAATACATAATTGAAATCAATAGGTTGGTGGGTTAAGTTATTTAATCAGAGAAATAATTTTAGCTCCATATCAAAGAATCTTTAGTGGAACAAAAAGCAGAAATCTATTTTGGCGATTGCAAATCTTTTGTTCTAGTTCTTGCAGGTTCTGTTTGTTAAAATCCAACAGCATAGCCTGATCTCCTAACTGTGTCTGCCAATGGGATATCTGTCTATATATACCATCAAAATGTACTCTCTCTTCAGAACTCCAGCCAATTGAAAAACATGTATTTCTTTGGCTCTAAGCAGAGAAACAGTCCAATTGGTATTTTTGGTCCAGAAAAGAACCATTTGGGGTGAAATAATTATCACAAATTGTGATGCAAATTATACTTACAACTAACTTTAACTCTAAAGTCAATGGAGGGCCTTGAGAAACATTTCCAGCAGTAGAAAAAACATCTTAGCAATGATCTGGTCAAGGGGCTTAACATGTTAGAAAGACTACTACGTTCTAAGCTGCATAAGATCATCCCATGGAAGTTGTAGCCAAACACTCTCCCAGTGAAGAATGGGATGCTACCAGGTGTGTTATAACTGTGGCTGTCTGATATAAACAATAAGGTGACACACCTCTACATGAAATGCACATTTTTAATTGGCTAGAATTCTGGAGAGAGAGTACATTTTGATGGTATGTGTAGATGGATATCCTATTTCTTCATCCTTTTGTCAGATTTCTAAAGGGCACTAAAAAGCTCAGTATTTATTACTACTTAATTTGGGCTTCATTGGAAAGAACTTCTAAAAGTCATACAAAGAAAAAGAATTCAGAATTATTCCCCTGCCTTCATTAAGAGCTGTATGCCTTTGAGCAATGCAATCTGGTACCCCGCTGTGACCAACTCATTATGGGCAAGCTGCTAGTTAATACTGGAATAGTCAATAGAGCATCATAGAGCTAAACTAACCAACAGAAATAGACCCTTTGACCCACTGAGTGTGCATCAACCATCAGGCACCCACTTATACCACTCCTTACACTAATTTCAATGTATTCTTCCTGTACTGTTCTGTACAGCACTGTACTGCTGCCATGAAACAGCAGATGTCATGACTTATAAATCAGTGATAATAAAGCAAGTACTGATACTGATTCTCATCCTAAATTTCAACTGTGAAGTTTACCTGCAAATTGCATTCTGGGGTTCTTTCGTAGCAATTTATTTTCTTAGCAATTGACCTGCCATATTCAAAATCAAACTTCAAGTTCAATATTTTTTAAAATATTTCTAAGATTCAAACTGAGACAGTAACTGTTCCTCTCATTACCCACCTGATCTGCAACTGAACTTTTATTCTTCCAATATCGAGCACCAAGAGCTTCTGTGGGTGGTTCTTATTATGCATAAATCCACAAGCTGTTCTGGCCACTAGATGAAAGAGAGTCAGACTGTAAACATCCATCTACAAAATGGCTGATTTATCCTCTCCCTTAGTGCTCGCCATTCACTTTGTTTCTCTGAGCTAACAGTGTAAAGGTCTGGAGCCGCACTTGAGAAGGAAAGTATTGCTCAATAATCTGAATCAAGACTCGTGTTTTAACTTTTAATCAAAGTGTAACAGAATATAATCATAATCTTTAAAAAAAGCATTTTCCATTTTTGCATAACCTATATTTATTTCTAAACAAAAACTCGTCCTGTCTCAGTCAGTTAGAAAGAGGCAGTAAATTACATGCTAAGGTGGACTTTCTTTCTGTTTTCTAGCCTAGTGTTGTCTATTTTCTTATTATGAAAAAGCTCTGCATTTTGTTATAAATCAGATAAAGGCGACTTTTCAATGATACTGGAACATTGTGGGGGGGGGGGGGTGCGGCAGGGCCACGGTGGTGTGTAAGTAGAGACAGAGGTGTAATATTCATCCCCTACTGCTCTTGACAATAACCCTGACAAATTCAAAGTGCAAAGTTCAAAGTAAATTCTGAAGGAACTCCACTGGTCAGCCAGCATTGATATAGGGAAATAAACAGTAAATGTTCTGGGCTGAGACCCGGCGTCAGGACCCAGCCTGAAATATTGATTGTTTATTTCCCTCCATAGATGCTGCCTGACCCATTGAGTTCCTTCAGCACTTTATGTGCGTTTGTCAAGATTTCAAGTATCTGCAGTCTCTCTTGTAGCTAAGACTGCCAAATTAGCTTTTTTAATGCTTTGAGATCGGTGCACATTTATTTTCCATCCCAATTGCCCTTGAGAAGGTGGAAGGAAGATTCTTTGTAGAACAGTTGCAGTGCTCTGATAAAGGTATTCTCACAGTGTTGTTGTGCTGGCACTTCCATGATTTACTGATGATGCAGAAAGGGTAGTGTATTTCTAAGTCAGGATGACGTATGCCTTAGGATGCAACTTATTGGAGGTGATGTACTTGAGGGCCTGTAGTCCTTGCCTTTCTTGTGGTGGAGGTCACTGAACATCTGAGAGTAGTCTACCTGAGCTGTATTGTCCTGGATGGTCTCAAGCTTCTCGAGGGTTGTTGGAAACCACGTTCATCCAGACAAATGAGAAGATTTCTATCACACTCCAGCCCGTGTGACATTTGCTGCAGAATACCCAGTCTCTGGTCTTCTCATGCAGCCAAGGTATTTATATGGATGGTCCACTTAAGCTTCTGATTAACCCCCAGGAAATTTATTCTGTGGGACTCAAATTTAGATGATTTGTCTATCGATATGGAGATGTCCATTGCCAGAGAGATTTGTGAGATAAAAGTTAGCTTTCTAGTTATCAGCTCATGTCTGAATGTTGCCTTGGTCTTGATGCCTCCAGGTATTCTGCCTCATTTGTTTAGATGTAACAAGCAGAACTGAATATTGTACATTCAACTGTGAACATTCCCAGTTTTGATGATATAATGGAAGGAAGGTCATTGATGAAGCAATGAATGGTCAAACTAAGTTTTTAAAACAAGTATTGAGCAAAGATGACAAAATTCATAAGGATTTTTATATATTGGATGCCCTTACAAGTACCATTGTAAACTACATCGGTATTTCTCATTAATAATGGATACCTTTTATATGCAGAGTGGATATTATCAAAGAATAAATGGTGACAGTTCCCTATATTAGATCTCTGAGAATATTTCTCTTATTCAATTACACAATCATTGTTACAGGACCAATTTAAATTCAGGTGGTATTATCAGAGCAATAAATTATCCCAGTCCCCTTTCCAGAATACTTGTAATGACATCAAGCTTGGACATGTAGTGTGTATGAGAATGTCAGTTTCTGTCAGTTATGATATGATCAATTTCTAAGGTAAAAATTATTGGATAATTAGTGCTGAAGAATATAATTTATAAGTACATTAAGATGGCTAATTTCACACACATGTATAATTACATTTGAGCATTGATGTACACAGAAATATATAATAACACTCATCAGCATATTTCAGGTTTCATAACATTCTGAGATCTTTTCTTCAATGCTGATGTGCTCAGCATCTCCCACACATCTGCTTTGGATGCTGACAATGATGATGGGCTGTCCACTCGAGACATCTCTTTGATTCTGTGTCATGCTTTCTCTCAGGCTTACAGGGACCTGTCCCTCAGGATGTTCCTGCAACTCCTCAGGATGTTGCAATGAGGCGTTTGGAAGCGGACCCAAGAGCAGGACACAGCCACAGTGAGCAGGTTAGGATTCTTACATGGACTTAAACGTTGACTTGGACTCGGAGCCAGGACTTGGACGTGACTGGAACACGAAGCCTGGACTTGGACGTGACTGGAACACAAAGCCTGGACTTGGACGTGACTGGAACACAAAGCCTGGACTTGGACGTGACTGGAACACAGAGCTGGAGCTTGGAACTTGGACTTGGACATGGAGACGACAACACCAAACAATGACAGACAATTCGTATCACGGCTCGGAGCAGCGGCAAACGGCCAACAACACTCAGCCGGACACAAGACGACAAAAACAAACAACGACAGACAATTTGTATCTTGACTCTGGGTAGCACATGAAGTGACAAACGGCCCGCAAAACTCAGCTGGACGGCAGGCTCTCAACTCAACCCAGGAACAGCGGATGACAGGCTTTCAACTCGACTCATTCTTGGCGGCCCAAAATGAGCATAGCCGCACTGCTGAGGTGGTGAACTGAACCCCTGAGTAGCTGTAAGCTGGAGTTTTATGCTGCTGGTTCGAATGAGGATCAGGTGCCCTAATCAAGGAGCCCAGTGGAATACAGGGAAAAGGAAATTAACTGAAATGAGGAGTCAACGGACCGGACCCTGACAAAGGCTGGTCATCATTCATATTCACTGATAAATGCATTTGTTCCTTTGGGAGAAACCTGCACATTTAATGCAACCATTTCTCGATTGGGGAACACATCCTCTGCATTCCCATTTGTGCCATTAGCATTTGATTCTCATGCACCTGCGCTCTTCCTCTCTGCAGCTTCAACTGTCTGGCTTTGTCCAGAACAGTCCATCTCTGATTGCTCCTTAGAAGCATTTTCCATGGCATTTATTTTTACCAGAGTGTTCCAAGCATGGTTCTGCTGCATCAGAGTGACTGCATGCTGAACAAACTACCAGCATCTGCTAGCTTGTCTCTGCTAAGCATCCCGTACTAAGCATCTTACAACTTGCTCAATGACACTTCAGTGCAATTGGAACCTTTCCTGCGTCTGCTGCTATTTTTGTTTTAAATTAAAAGAAGTTAATTTTTAAGTTACTATATATTACTTCCTGACTTAAACATCATAATAGAAATTTGCATTTTCCAGTTAATCTTTGCAAATGAAAACTGTGATAGGAGAAAATCTTGAACTGTTCTTTAAAAAAAGCTTTATATTTGCAGCATCTCTGTGAAAACGTAATATAAGCACTGTTTTTACTGACTGTCTCAGTTGGCATCATTGTAATAAAATAAAATGCATTTCTTTTGCTTTGCAGTCTCCCCAAAATTTAAAAAAAAGTTTTCTCACTGCACTGAAAAGTATGATTCTGAGAAGTGATCTGAACTGAGCTCTAGAATACAGTAATCAGTTACCTCACTGTACCACTTGGTTTGTCAACCCACTGCCTAGACAGTGGGAGAGCCCTGGGTGCAGTTTACCACTGCTGCTTGGGGTAGTCCCTTGCTTCTGGTTATCACTTAATGAATGCAGCAAATAAGAAACTGTGCATTAACTCTTGTGACATTTTGAGTGTGGGAAAGAATGCCAGAACAAAGTTTTACAAACCAAAGCCAGGAGAGTTACATTAAAACGAAGCATGATGACCAGGGTTTGCTAAGACATGACATGATTAAAGTTTTGAAGAAAATGTGCACGAACCAGGTTTTATTCAGATACCAAAATGAGTATTTTGACTCATTCAGATTATAAACATTGTGATGTTCTGTTTCTACTTTACTCATAAAAGGCATCAAAAGTCTATTGTACCAGAGAATTTCTCATTCAAACAATAAATTATCTATTTGAAAGGATTTTCCAGATTCAGGTATTCACACACTTGTAAAAGTAACTGCTGACATTCATAGAATCAGAGAATGACTACATTGCAGGAGGAGGACATCATCCATACCTGCTTTGTATCAGAAAAATTCATCTCATTGCATGATCTGTCCTGTCCTCATAACCCCACAATGTCTTTCTTTCCAGATACTTATCCAGCTCTCTTTCAAGCACTACAATTGAAACTCCATGGCAGTTCATTCCAGACTTGAACGACTGGTTGTGTCAAAATGCTGCATATTAATGTGATTCTTGTTCCTTTGGAATTCTAGATTTCCAGATTTTCTTGTGTTTGTGAGGCAACCATCTACTAGCAATTTCTAGCTTCTGCTACAAAACCGATGCCTAATCCAATTTACTACCTCATCCTGAATGCCAAGTAATTGAACCTTCTTGACTAACCTTGTCAAAGACCATGCTAAAGTCCATGCAGACAACATCCACTGCCTTGCCTTCATCAACTTTTCTGCTAATTTCCTTGAAAAACTCTAAGATTGGTTAGACACGACCTAGCATGCACAAAGCTATCCCTAATCAGTCCCACTCTATCTGAATACTTATATATGTAGGTCCTTAGAATAACTTATCCATTAATGATGTGAGGTTAACCAGCCTATAATTTCCTGGCTTATTCCTTGAACCTTTCTTAAACAACAGAACAACATTAGCTATCCTCCAATCCTTCAGTACCTTACCTGTTGCTCAGGACATTTTGAATATCTCTGCTAGGGCTTTTCCATTAGTGAAAATGCACTAGTGTTAGCTGGGCCCACTACTTACCTGAAATTAAACTTAATTTAAATACAAATTATTGCCAATGCTGAAAATTCTGAAATATGAGCAATAAATGTTAGAGATATTGTCAGAGAGCAGAATTTGCTGCTTTCTACAGATTTTGTTTGACCTGTTATTTACTTGCAGCATTTTCTGTTTATATATTCAAATTAATATTACAACTCTTGTATTTTGAAAATACTGCCATTGAACTTCAAAGGTCCAAAGGTACAACTTAATGTCAGAGAAATGTATACAATATACATCCTAAAATGCTTTTTCTTCACAACCATCCATGAAAACAGAGGAGTGCTCCAAAGAATGAATGACAGTTAAATGTTAGAACCCAAAGTCACCCCCCCCACCACAGCTCACCCCCACGCTTAAGCGGCAGCAAGCAACAATCCCCCCCTCCCCCCACCGGCAAAAAAAACATCAGCACTGCCACCAAGCGAGCACTCAAGTGTGAGCAAAGCAATAGCAAAGACACAGACTTGCGGTTATCCCAAAGACTTCGCGTTTCACCCGGTATTCGACATACCACAAGCTCTCTCTCTCCCTAATGAGGGAGAAAGGGATGTCTCCATTTTCCCACTAGCCTAAATGATAGAAAATGCATATTAGTGAATGAGTAATGATGAAAGGTGGCAAACTCACTCTTAACTCACATTATACTGAAGGTCTATGCAACTCATTATTTGCTTCATCTCAACACCTTGATTCCACCATAACCGGTGGGGATTTTTGATAGTGCAGTAATAAGGAAGCCTTCTTAAGGAGAGAAATGTGGGGAAGAAACAAACAGCAAAAAAACCATCTCCTAACCCAGAAACCCCCAAAGGATTTTACCATAGTAATACCTTTTGCTTTACTGTTACCACACCTCTACAAACCATTGTTCCAATTTTTACTGTTAGAGACTAAAAAAAAACTGGACCTGTTGACTGTTGGTCTTTCTTGTTTAGCATAAACTTAAGTCACAAGCAAGAGGAAACCTGCAGATGTTGGAAATTCCAGCAACACACACAAAATCCTGGTGGAACTCAGCAAGCCAAGCAGCATCTATGAAATAAAGAACAGTCCACGTTTCAGCCCGAAATGTCGACTGTACTTTTCTCCATAGATGCTGCCTGGCCTGCTGAGTTCCTCCAGGATTTTGTGCATGTTGCTCTTAACTTAAGTGGTCCTTTTTCTTCTCGGTGTGGGTGACCAGGGAGTGAAATATATTGCACAATTAAGGCACTTCAGCATTTCCCTTCAATGTCCTAATGTCCAAATACTTTTAACACTGCGTGAGTGCAGCATATCAGATCAACTCCTTCATGTGCCTACACCTATGCGTTTACATTTATAATTTTATTTCTCTTATCTTCTTGAGTCACTGGGGAGGGATCCAGAGGTACTGACTGTGCTTTAGAATGAACCATCCCAGCTAAGGCAATAAATGATACCAAGCAACTCAAGCATGGAATAACCTGCCTAAACTTCATCCCGTAGCTTTCTCCAAATCCCTATTGCATCATTTCCAAAAGACATACTGCAGAAAGTCGGCGCTTGCCTTTCTGATGATAACTTTGCTACTCTGGTATTTCAGTGGCAATCAGAATCAGTGGCATATGTTGTGAAATTTGCTGTTTTGCATAATGATAAAAACTATAAACTACAATAAGTATGGATAAAAATGAAAATAAAATTAAATAAGTAATACAAAAGAGAAGGAAAAGGTACTGAGGTAGTGTTCATTGAACACTCCTGTCAGCTGGTTAGCAAAGGTTTTCAGGGCACTGCCAGGTACACCATCAGGGCCTGACACCATGCAAAGGTTCATCCTCTTGAAAGGTGTTCTGATGTTGACTTTCGAGACAGAGATCACAGGGTTACTAAATGCTGCTGAGATTCACACTGATGCAGTTTAATACTCCCTTTCAAAGTGTCTATAAGAAGCATTGAGCTCCTCTAGGAATGAAGTACCACAACTATTCATAATGTTAGCTTTCACATTGTCCGACGTAATGGCCTACAAGCCCTGCCAGAGCTGATGTGCATCTGATTGTGTCTCTAACCTCAACTGGAATTGACTTTTCACCCCTAAAGTAGCATTCTGTAGGTCTACCTGGACTTCTTGTATGGCTCTGGATCATTGGTCTTGAATGCCACAGATCTAGTCCTCAGTGGTTCATCCACAACTTTTGTTTTGGTAAGAACCGGAGTGTTCTCGAAGGCACGCACACAGCCACACAGGTCTTGACGAAGTCAGCGACAACTATAGTGTATTCATTCAGACTTGAAGATGAATCCCCGAACATTACCCAGCCCACCGTCTCAGAGCAGTCCTGCAAGTACTCCTCTGCAGGGTCAGTATGGTACGTGGCTTGGAAGGAAAGCTGCAGGTGTTGGCAGGCCTGTTTTGGCTGCCCTCATCTTTCCTAGTTGTCGAGATTACATGTTAGGAAGGTGCGGTTGGAGCAGCAGAGATGAGTAACTTCAGTGCATTTTGTGAATGAGAAAATATATTATGAGACGGATTCCACATGCCAGCAACTGCAGATTGCCACCATCGTTGGTCTGAATGCAGCTACATGAATCGATACTGAAATCCAACCCACCCCCTTTTAAACAACATGATATCTATGCTGCAACATTTTATGCAGAAATATATTGACTCTCAGAACATTTCTTTACTTCCAGTCAGAAACATCTTTTGAGCATCCCACACTAACCACACTAACTCTAGAAATCAGACGTCCACTAGCATCCTTCACTAGTGGGATTTTTTATTCGTTTATGAAATGTGGGTGTCACTAGCAAGGTCAGAAGATACTGTCCATGCTGATTACTCAAGGAGGTGGCGATTAGCTGGGTCCTTGTGGTAAAAGCACACCCACGTTATCATTGGGTGGGAAGTTCCAAAATTCAGATTCAGTGAAAGTGAAGGTACATCGATAGAGTGCATGCTACTTAGAGAAGAACTTGGTGACAATTATTTGCCTTTGATGGAAATGGTCACTGGTTTGGTCTTACCCCATAACTTGAAACTGTGACCCTTGGAACCCAGCCAGAGGAAGCACCTTTCATTTTATTTCTAGTCTGTCAATCACTGATAGAATTGAATGTATTTCAGTGAGATCTGTTGTGTATTTAGTATTTCAGTAATATTGTAAATATATTGTTTGATTAAGCATTCTTTCTCATTAACATAATTCATTAGAGGTTATATGTAAAAGAACATGAATGGCATATATCATCACATCACCACATCATACGTGTGTTCCTCACTAATAATAAAAATAAAGTTCACACATTTATCCCCATGCTCCCCATGTTTTTCTTTCGATTAATTTTTGGAGTTACAAAACCTAACAACATTCCCTTTCATTTTGGTGAATGATGAAATACTTTATAAAACACTCTAATGCATACAACTCTGTTGTGCATCAATATTTGCCGATCAGCACGTTTTAAATAATAATCTACATTTTTATTTTTCCTCTAAAAAGGATCATTTCACATTTTCCACGTAAAATTACATCTGGAATGTATTAGCCTTAACATACGCTCTGTAAATGGTGGTAAGGCTATGGACATTCAGCAGGCTGGCCATTCACTTATTCCTGGTCTTATGTCAGGATTATATCAGCACTTATAAGTCTTGGCCCAAAACTCTGACAATTTATTCCCTTCCACAGATGCTGCCTGACTGGCTGAATTCCTCCATTGTTTTGTTTGAGCTGCTCCAAGACTCCTAGCATCTGCAGAATCTCTTGTCACTGAACCTGGGTTGTTAGCTGCATTTAAGGATGGTTTTGATGAGCACTTGGAATACTTAGTCATGGAGCAAGTGCTGGGAAATAGGACTAACATGGAAGGCTGCTGACTGGTTGATGTGGACAAGCTGGGCCAATTGGCCTGCTTCCAAGCTGCAAGCCTCTGCGACTATGATCCTGTAATTTGTATCTGTAACATAGTGAGCGAGATCAAAGATGTTTTGACTTTTGTAATGGTTCACCACCTCCTGTGGGTCCCAGACTGGCAGTTACGTGTTGGTATGGCAACTGCTGTGCCTGAGACTGCAAGAAATTGCAGAGAATTGTGGACACAGCTCAGTCCATCATGAAAACCAGCCTCCTATCTTTGGACGCTGGATTCTGTCGACTTCCTGCTACCCTGGGAAAACAGGCAACATAATCAAAGACCCTCCTCCCTCTCTGGAGATTCTCTCTTCTGCTTCCTCCCATCAAGCAGAAGAGACAAAAGACTGAAAACCTGCACCACCAGGCTCAAGGACAACTTCTACCCTGGTGATACAGGCCTCTTGAATGACAGAGATGAACTCCTGATCTCACAATCTACCTCTTTATGGCTTTGCACTCTGTTGTCCAGCTGCATTGCACTTTCTTTGTAGCAGTAATCATAACACATCCCTGTGTTCTACCCCTACATGTTTTTAAATTATTTGTATTGATAGCATACAAAATATATTTTACACTGTGCCTTGGTACTTATAACACGAATAAACATGTTACCAATTATAATCCCTCAACAAGTTCTCTTCAGTTTGATGCCACCCTATCATCTCTCTTACCCAGTTCTGATAAATGGTTTTTGTTCTAATTTCCCTCTAGTTTATCTTTCCACAGGTGCTGCCAGACCCTTTGAGCATTGTGGGCCCTTTCTATCCTGACCAGATCATTCAGTAGTGCAGCTCCTGAGACATTCTTGTTAATGGACATTGCAGTCAACCCACCAATATAACAGCCTGGTATGAGAACACCAATGCCAAAGAACAGGAAAGCCAACAAAAAGTAGTGGACACTGCCCATTCCATCACAGGAAAAATCCTCACCACTACTGAGCATATCAATAACAGAACTGCCACACAAAAAGGAGCATCCATCATCACCGCCACCATCCAGGCTATATTCCCTTCTTGCTGCTGCCATCGGGAAGGAGGTACAGGAGTCTTAGGTCCCACACCACCAGGTTCAGAAACTGATATTAGCTTACACCCATCTGTCTCTTGAATCAGCACGGATAACTTCATTCACCTCAATTATGAAGTTATTCCACAACCTATGGGCTCACTTGCAAATACTCTTATTTAATTTGTTTATTATTTGTTTTCTTTTTGTTTTTGTATTGTTTATATTTTGCACATTGATTTTTTGGTCCATCTTTAATTATATATATATATATATATATATATTTTTTTTCAGTGATTTTGTTGTACCTTTGTCCTACTGTGAATGTCTGTAAGAAAATGATTCTCAAGGTAGTATATATTGACATATACATACTTTGATAATAAATTTACTTTGAATTTGAACACCTTGTTATCCTCAGTGGTCTTATTCTCCTCAGTGCTTCTTCCAGGCCACATTCAACATAGATCTATACTGATTAATCAGCCAAGGGAGGGGAATAATTACCAGGAGGTTTCCTCGTGCTGGCTTAACGCATTAAAACATCGGATACTGGATATCATATCATTATTCAAGATCTGGACCTGAAGTTGTGGACTCAAAAGGTTAATCCTCTTCAGTATAAATCACTATGCCACTAACTCTAGATGCTGTGTTGAAATGGTGGGATAGGGCAAGAGCTTATGACATAAGAATGTCATCCATAAGTGAAAAAACAATAATGAAAATAAAACCAGAAAACATTGGAAACACTCAGAAAATTGGGCAAAATTTGAGAAAGAAAAACAAAGTTGACATTTCTGATAAAAAGTCTGAAGATGGTCTTTGGAAAGCTAACTCCACTTGTCTCTCAGTGGAAACTGAATGTTGCCCTCATTTTTGGCTTTTAATTCCAATTTTCAGCACGCACTACTTTATTTTAGTTAGTAATAAAATCCTGTTATTCCTATTTACTGAATATGGTCTTTTAATCCAAAAGGCGTTCTATTATTTTTGAAAATCAGGCTGTATTTTCTTGTTGAAATATTGACTGCGGCATGCAAGTTCAATGGTTTCTGCAAGGGGTAATTACACTCAAAGGACTCACGAATTGTTTGTAGATGTGCTTTAATGTTGCTTTACTGCAATTCATGCAAATAGTTGGTGGCTGAATCTTTGTAAGTTTAACACCTAATGAATGAATCATTATTTAAACCTGTGAACCAATTCAATTAACAAACGATCCAGCAACCAAAAAGAAGCCACGAAAATTCCCCATTATGAGCCCTATTATTCAAGACTTTCCCAATTCTCAGAACCATTGCTTGAAGAGAATATACTGAAAATTTGCTGTTTTATCCACAAGATTTAGGTAAAACGTGTTTCTGATATAACGGTAAGAGGGGCTTTGATGGGTGAACTTTGTTTTGTAGTTACCAGAATCACAAAAGTTACACAAAAACACAGTACACATGCTGGAAATCTAAAATAAAAAGAGAAAATGTCAGAAATGCACAACAATATAGCTGGAGGGAGAAGTAGAGATGATGGTTTGACTAGAGATGAGTGATGGCTACCAGTCTGTATGGAACCAACAATGAATCACAGTTGATCTTGTCTCACTTGAACTGAGATGGGGTAGCAAGGTCCTGAAGTGAGGTTTTGGAAGCACTTTGCACCTGACCCTTAACCTTACAGCTTGGAGAGATAATGAAGTATTAGTTAAATCCCTCTCTCTTGAATGGTGTCAGCAATCCAGTGGAAAAGGATAAGAAACAGGAAGGGGTCAATAACTCTACAGGGTGTTTTTTATAGACCACCCAATAGTAACAAGGACATAGAGGACCAGATAGGGAGACAGGTGCTGGAAAGGAGTAATAATAACAGGGTTATTGTAGTTAGTGATTTAAATTTCCCAAATATTGATTGGCATCGCCCCAGAGCAGGGGGTTTAGGTGGGGTGGAGTTTGTTAGGTGTGTTCTGGAAGGTTTCCTGACACAGTATGTAGATAAGTCTACAAGAGGAGAGGCTGTACTTGATCTAGTATTGGGAAATGAACTTGGCCAGGTGTCAGGTCTCTCATTGAGAGAGCAATTTGGAGATAGTGTCATGATCACTATCTCCTTTCCCATAGCATTGGAGAGGGATAGGAACAGACAAGTTAGGGAAGCGTTTAATTAGAGTAAGGGGAAATATGAAGCTATCAGGCAGGAACATAAATTAGGAACAGATGTTCTCAGGGAAACATAAGGCAGAAATTTGGCAAATGTTCAGGGGATACTTGCATGGCGTTTGGCATAGGTATGTTCCAATGAGATAGGGAAAGGATGGTAGGGTATAGGAACCGTGGTGTACAAAGGCTGTTGAAAATCTAGTCAAGAAGAAAAGAAAAGCTTATGAAAGGTTCAAAAAACTAGGTAATGATAGAGATCTAGAAGATTATAAGGCTAGCAAGAAGGAGTTTAAGAATGAAATTAGGAGAGCCAGAAGGGGCCATGAGAAGGCCTTGGTGAGTAGGATTAAAGAAAACCCCAAAGCATTTTACAAGTATGTGAAGAGCAAGAGGATAAGACGTGAGAAAATAGAACCAATCAAGTGTGACAGTGGAAAAGAGGGTATGGAACCGGAGGAGATAGCAGAGATATTTAATGACTACTTTGCTTCAGTATTCTCTGTGGAAAAGGATCTTGGCGATTGTAAGGATGATTTATAGTGGATTGAAAAGCTTGAGCATATAGACATTAAGAAAGAGGATGTGCTGGCTCTTTTGGAAAGCATTAAGTTAGATAAGTCTCCGGAACCGGACGAGATGTACCCCAGGCTACTGTGGGAGGTGAGGGAGGAGATTGCTGAGCCTCTGGCAATGATCTTGTACACCTCTATCATGTCTCCTCTCATCCTCCTTCTCTCCAAAGAGTAAAGCCCTAGCTCCCTTAATCTCTGATCATAATGCATACTCTCTAAACCAGGCAGCATCCTGGTAAATCTCCTCTGTACCCTTTCCAATGCTTCCACATCCTTCCTATAGGGAGGCGACCAGAACTGGACACAGTACTCCAAGTGTGGCCTAACCAGAGTTTTGTAGAGCTGCATCATTACATCGTGACTCTTAAACTCTATCCCTCGACTTATGAAAGCTAACACCCCATAAGCTTTCTTAACTACCCTATCTACCTGTGAGGCAACTTTCAGGGATCTGTGGACATGTACCCCGAGATCCCTCTGCTCCTCCACACTACCAAGTATCCTGCCATTCACTTTGTACTCTGCCTTGGAGTTTGTCCTTCCAAAGTGTACCACCTCACACTTCTCCGGGTTGAACTCCATCTGCCACTTCTCAGCCCACTTCTGCATCCTATCAATGTCTCTCTGCAATCTTTGACAATCCTCTACACTATCTACAACACCACCAACCTTTGTGTCGTCTGCAAACTTGCCAACCCACCCTTCTACCCCCACATCCAGGTCGTTAATAAAAATCACGAAAAGTAGAGGTCCCAGAACAGATCCCTGTGGGACACCACTAGTCACAATCCTCCAATCTGAATGTACTCCCTCCACCACCACCCTCTGCCTTCTGCAGGCAAGCCAATTCTGAATACACCTGGCCAAACTTCCCTGGATCCCATGCCTTCTAACTTTCTGAATAAGCCTACCGAGCCTGATTGAATTTTTTGAATGTGTGACTAAACACATTGATGAAGGTAGAGCAGTAGATGTAGTATAAATAGAATTCAGCAAGGCATTTGATAAGGTACCCCATGCAAGGCTTATTGAGAAAGTAAGGAGGCATGGGATCCAAGGGGACATTGCTTTGTGGATCCAGAACTGGCTTGACCACAGAAGGCAAAGGGTGGTTGCAGACGGGTCATCTTCTGCATGGAGGTTTGTGACCAGTGGTGTGCCTCAGGGATCTGTTCTAGGACCCCTTCTCTTCGTGATTTTTAGAAATGACCTAGATGATGAAGTGGAGGGATGTGTTAGTAAAATTGCTGATGACACAAAGGTTGGAGGTGTTGTGGATAGTGTGGAGGGCTGTCAGAGGTTACAGCGGGACATCGATAGGATGTAAAACTGAGCTGAGAAGTGGCAGATGGAGATCAATCTAGATAAGTGTGAGGTGGTTAATGGTTAGACTTTTGGCAGTGTGGAGGATCAGAGGGATCTTGGGGTCCGAGTCCATAAGATACTCAAAGCTGCTGCGCAGATTGACTCTATGGTTACGAAGGCATATGGTGCACTAGCCTTCATCAATCGTGGAATTGAACTTAGGAGCCAAGAGGCAACGTTACAGCTATATAAGACCCTGGTCAGACCCCCTTGGAGTACTGCGCTCAGTTCTGGTCTCCTCACTACAGGAAGGATGTGGAAACCATAGAAAGCATGCATAGGAGATTTACAAGGATGTTGCCTGGAATGGAGAGCATGCCTTATGAAAATAGGTTGAGTGAACTCCGCCTTTTCTCCTTAGAACGAGAGAGGATGAGAGGTGATCTGATAGAGGTGTATAAGATGATGACAGGCATTGATCATGTGGATAGTCAGAGGCTTTTTCCCAGGGCTGAAATGGCTAGCACAATAGGGCATAGTTTTCAGGTGCTTGGAAGTAGATACAGAGGAGATGTCAGGGGTAAGTTTTTTTATGCAGAGAGTGGTGAGTGTGTGGAATGGGCTGCTGGTGATGGTGGTGGAGGCGGATACAATAGGGTTTTTTAATAGACTCCAGGATAGGTACATGGAGCTTAGAAAAATAGAGGGCTATGGGTAGCCATAGGTAATTTCTAAGTACATGTTTGGCACAGCATTGTGGGCAGAAGGGCCTGTATTGTGCTGTAGGTTTTCTCCGTTTCTATATTTCTATGTTTACATATAAACATTTGAGCTTATTTTTTTAAAATTATTTGCTAGTAATCCAAACACGGGTTACCTACAAACGTGTAAACATACAGTATGTTTATCCTTCTCAATGATTTCTATTTGTCTTTCTAAGAGGACTGATCTTCATTTTGTGTTTTCTGAAGCCTAGTCACCTCTTGTAGCTGTTCCTCCTCTTGCCCTCCATATCCAGAAGGGTGAATGTAGGTGAACAGGTACCAAGGTGATAGAGTCTGAACATCAGTCAATTCCCCAAAGAATTTCAGACATCCCTTCCCCAAGAACATAAAACAGATGATGCTCAGGGATAAAAATTAATTGAAGGATGGTAATGTAAAATTAACCCAATATTTCTCCTACAGTTTCTCTCTGACCTGCTGATGATAGCTATTTCTGATCTTAGTGGCAGGTGAGGTTTTGCCTCTGGAGTTGGGAATATAAAGGAAGTAATGTAAACATTTTGGAGACAGAAGACGAACTGGCAGCCACTGAACAAAGAACAAACAATTTGTATTTCTGTAGTTATGCATGATGTAGAAAAAAAAAGACATTTCAATCCAGTGACTCTGTGTCAGCTAACAGAGCTATCTCTTGTCACTAATCTTCCCTGTAACCAATACGTCACTCATTGCCATCAACTCTCTACAGGTTCTAGAGGCACCAAGAGAATTTGGCAATGGTCTATTGATCTGCCATACCTATGTGTCTTTGTGATGTGAGAAGAAACTGGAGCACCAGGGCAAACCACACAGTTACAGGGAAAGCATTCAAACTCTGCACAGCACCTGAGGACAGATTGAACCTTGTTCAGCAGAGTTGAGGGGCAGCATTTTAGCTAATCATGCCATGTGCTGCCCATAGGCAAGATCTTCAAAGAGATTTTAAAAATTGGGCAACATATTGAGTTTAATATAGTTGCAGAACTAAACAGTAGGCTGTTCCAGGAGTGCATTTGGTTCAGGATGTTGGTGGCTTGCTTCTATTGATTGCACTGTGTGTGTGTCTCTCTCTCTCTCTCTCCCCCTCTGTGCAGAGATTTTGGTATTTTTTTAAAATTGGGTTATTTGAGTTTCATGCTTTGTGGCTGCCTATAAACAGACAAATTTCAAGCTGTATAATTTACACATTGTTTGATAATAAATGTGCTTTGAATTTCTGATTCTTGAATTTTTGTACATTTGGAGTATTCCCCATGCTATGATCAAAATGGGAATCATAATCAGAAGCCATTAAATATAGAAGTTCACTGTGTTTTGGAAGATGGACAGGAAATCTGCGTGAGTAACGACCTTCGCGAGTATCTACAAAACACTGCCAAGTGGCTTATCAGAGGGTTGAATGGGTGTCTTTTTTGCCAAGGACACAAAATCTCTCTGAGCTCTATATCAATATATAGATTTTCACAGCCCATTCTTTGGAGAACTGCAACCATCCAGATGATCAATTTAAATAGGCAACAGCCTGGGCAAAGTATTGGAGATTCTGCTGGAAGATGTGAAGGTGTAAGTCAGCATGACTCCTTCTTCAGAAGAACAAAGCTGGAAACACCTAAGTTTTGCCTTAGTCACAGAAATTACAACCGTCAATGCTGACTGCAGGTAATTCCACAATCATCTTTTTCAGAAATTAGCAGAACAGGAAAGAAAATCTACCTAACATTAGGAAGATTTGTGTGCTTATTTTTCTTTCTGATGACTACAATAAATATGCTCTCAAGACATAGAGACAGTAATTGAACTTAGAAGTTATAAAACATCTTACTAAATGCCTGCTTCACATTCTTGAATGTAGAATCCAATCTTAGTGTTGACCTATGAGGTCAACCTCAGCTTCCTGAGGACGTGCGTGCTAATGTGATGTCATGCATGCTGGGATCCCCAGTGAGCTACCCAACACTGAAAACCCACACGGATTTTGTTCTGGCCTTTCAGTAAGTGAGGTGACATATTGCCAGTGGGCCATGCACATGGCTTGCGCGTATTTTATTGACATTTACTACCACCTTCTTTCTAACTCTTTCTGGAGTTGTTTTCACAAACCACACAAACGCCCACACACAAGGTTATTGAAGCAGAACTAATCTACACAGCAGTCACTCTGAGGGGAAGCTCCAAACCCACTTCAATAGTTTTAATGACAATATCTTACACCATTTATGAGATGTTCCATATTCTTTCAAATATAAAGTAATATCCAATGATCAGCAGTTTGTACTAAAATGGCACGAGAAGTATGAATTTTTTTTAAACTTGCCAACTCCAGTGAGTACAAAGGATTCAGGAATGGAAAGTTGACTCACATTCATTTGAAGAGGTATCTGCTATTTTTCTAATGAGCACAAACTTTTAATTTGTTCTTTCAGCTGACTTACAAGGCTCATACCCAAGCAGCAACTCCTAATTATTACTACTGCATTTGAATAAAGATCTCATTCCTGAAGGGATAAAAATCATTGAAGCAAATACTCACCTATCAAGGTAGATCTATCTGAGCAGAAGCTCATAAACATGGCATTTTTATGAAAAAATATTTACTTACAAATTTGTTTTTGAGATAATAATAATAATACAGAACTTGAGATGACAAAATATCAACGGCTGATTATAAAAAATATGCAAGTCAATAATAACATGAAACTACAATTCTTGTCTTAAAGCCTACAAACTATGCATTATTGGTTGTAAAGGGTAAATATTTCTTTAAGATCATGAATTTATGAAGCACATTATCGGTTACAGCATTTTGGGTCATCATATTTACAGATGTACAAGAAGTTGATGAGGCCACACATTAAATCCTGGAGTTATACAAAATGGAAATTGGTTCTTTGGCCCAACTTGTCCATGCCAACCAAGATGCTCATCGAAGCCAAAGTCCCTCTGAATCCTTCCATGTAGATGCTTGTGTGCCTTTTAAATGCTATTATTGTATCCTCCTCATAAACTTCCAATGACAGCTAGTTCTATATACATATCACCATCTCTGTGGAAAACTGTCCCTCGGGTTCTTATTAAATCTTGCCCCTCTCACTCTGGTGCTTGATTCTGCTTGATTCACCGATCCTGACAAAAAGACTGAGTGCATTTACACTATGTTCCTCAAGATTTTATAAACTGCTCGGTTTCTTGCGCTCCAGGAATAAAGTTCCAGCTCCACCCAAACGTTCCTGTAACTCTGTTCATCAAGTCCTGACAACACCTTTCTGTACTCTTTCTTTGATCATTCTTTCCTATAATAGAGTGAGAAAAACTGAACATGCACCTCCAAATGTGGCTTCACCGACATCCTGTACAACTGCAACATAACACCCCAGATCCTACTTGGATTACCGCATGCAGCTCTGGTTGCCTCACTGTATGGAGGAATTTATTAAACTAGAGAGGGTACAAGTAAGATTGACAAAGAACAAATTGGGACTGGAGAGCTTGAGTTATAGGGAAAGGCTGGATAGCCAAGACTTCTTTTCCTGGAGTACAGGAGGCTGTAGGGTGACCGTATAGTGTCTTATAAAATCATGATGGTCTTAGTAATTTCCTTAGGGTTGGGGATTCGAAAACTAGAGGGCATAGGTTTAAAGTGAGAGAAGAATGATTTAAAAGGGACCCGAGGGCAACCTTTTTTTCATACACAGAGGGTAGGTAGTGAGTATGTTGAATAAGCTGCCGGGGAAATGGTGGGCACGAGTACAACTACAATGTTAAAATGGCATTTGGATGGTTACATAGATAGAACTGGTTTAGGGGGATATGGGTCAAATGCAGGCAAGTAGGGCTGTTCAGTTAAGCACCTGGTTAGCATGGATGAGTTGAGCTAAACGGCATGTTTCCAAACTCTATGACTCCATGACTCAATGATACAGTGTTCTTGCATCATTGTTTGTAGACTGTTCTGGAGTAAGTCTGGGGAAGTCTTTGGAATAAACATTGTCTGCAGAAGATCCTGTTTCTTGGTGAATTTGTTCAACACCACACCCTATACCCAGAGGACCCAAGACTATCGAGCCTTTTCTGGAACAAGTCAGAAACCAACCGGATGCAAGATATGGAGTGGTGTTATATTTGAGAGTTCAAGCTAATTTTAATGCTTAGAACCAGTTTTAAAATTGTTGCCATGTAACTAGAGACTTAGCAAAACAGGTCTGGATTTATGGGATGCAACCTCAAAGCTATATTATATTACAGATCTCAGCCTATCCTCACCTCCCAACACCCACCCCTATACTGGCAATGAACGTCACACAAAAAAAAGTACATAGCAAAAACTGACAGTTCTTTTAATTGGCCTGGATGTATCTGCTCCACTTATTTGCCAAAACAATATTATTTTTATACTCTTAATGTATCCAGTTATTGGAGTAATGGACTCTTCCATGTATCATACTCCATTATGATTATACCTCTTCCAAAGCCAGTAGAGCAGGCAACTAAAATAGTTTGGAAGTATTGAAGACTAAACACTAATTAATAGAGAATGAAAATAATAATTAATAGGATCAAAAGTTGTTACAGACTTTCCAAATGTCAAACAAAATTAACAATAACATCAATTTGTTATGACTATTTCAGTTGGATATATGGTAGAATGAATGAGCTATGAATTTACTTTTTAGTTTACCTTTTCACAGTTAGAAATAATAATTTTAGCATACGTGTCTCTGTAATTACTTTGGTACTGAGTTATATATTGTTGAGAGTGTTCAAGAACACAGGGTTATGTGAAGAGACCATGAAAAAGCACCATTACAATTATGGATTTCAAATTGAGACTGAAGATACGGAGAAATAGAGTGGTGAAGCATTTAAACAAAAGAAAGAGAATTTTAAATTGTTATCGTAGAGTCAAAGATCTGAATTAGACCAAAAGGATAGGGTCAACAGTCAAGCTTGATTTATGCATAACAGGACACAGGCAAAAGACTTCTGGATAAATTGAGATGAGTTTTACACACTCTTATAAGATTATTAAATGATTCTCTAGTATGATGAGATTGATTCTTGACCTCACAATCTACCTCATTACGATTTATCTTATTGTTTAGCTGCACTGCACGTTCCCTGCAGCTGTTACACTAGGGCGAAGCTTAGAAGGACGATGGCACCTAATGGTGACTCCTTTGTTTGCATCTTCAGAAGCAGTTCTATATCTATCTTTGATATCTCTATTTTCCCCTTTCAGGGTTCTTTTGAAGACCCTGGCCTGGAGTTACACATTGATGTCGGCTCTTTGCGGAAATGAGACCCACTCTTGGGGTCTCACGACTGGCCACTATTCGATATGCCAAGGCGGTAGCCTAGAAGACTAGCGCACCTTCAGGGTTCTGGGGTTCTGGAGTTGAGCAGACTCGAGGTCAGTGCCGCCGCAGAAATCTGGTGTGTCGTGGGAGACGGAAGATCAAAAGCAGCAAGCTGGCTGCTGGCTGTGTGCCCCGAGACCCAAGTTCTTTGGGCACAGAGCCTGGAAGAAGCGATGCAACAGACTTTTAACACCATAAATCAGTGAGTTGTTTTGTTATGTCTCCCCTCTTGCTGTGAAACAGGGACAGCTGTTTTTCCCTTATTAGGGAGAGAGAGCACCTATGTTATGTTGAATACCAGATAAACCCTTAGTCTTTGGGATACTGCAGGTCTATGTCTTCATTGATGCTTTGCTGCATGCTTCAGTGCTTGGTGGGGGTTGCCGTTGCTTTTTTTGCTGGTGGGGGAGGGAAGGGTCATTGCTTTTTTGCTGATGAGGAGGGTCGTTGCTTTGCTGCTGCTTAAGCGTGGGAGTGGGGAGCTGGGGGAGGGCTTTAGGGTTCTAACATTGAACCGTCATTCACTCTTCGGGGCACACCTCTGTTTTCATGGATGTTTGTAAAGAAAAAGAATTTCAGGATGTATATTGTATACATTTCTGACATTAAATCTACCAATTGAAACTTTTATTACAGGCAAAGCCCTCCTCACCTTTGGGCACATCAACAAGTATCTCTGCCACAAGAAAGCAGCATCTTCAACGACACCCACCATCAAGGCCATGCTTTCTTCTCACTGCTGCCATTGGGAAGGAGGCACATGAGCCTTAGGTCCCACACCACCAGGTTCAGGAATAGTTATTATCTGACAGCCATCAGACTCCTGAACCAACATGGATAACTTCATTCACATTAATCCTCAACCAATGGACTCACGCTCAAGGTCTCTACAGCTCACGTTCTCAGTATTATTTACTTATATTTGCACAGTTTCTCTTCTTTTGCACATTGGTTGCTTGTCGATCTTTGTGTGTAGTTCATCATTGATCCTATTGTACTTCATTGTTTTTCTGTGAATCTCAGCAGAAAATTTAATGTAAGGAAGTGTATTCAAGGGTGCCACAGCAGTGCAGTATCTAGCATGATGTTATTGCAGCTCGGGGCATCGGAGTTCAGATTTCAATTCCGGTGCTGTCTGCAAGGAGTTTGTGGATTCTCACCATGATCACATGGGTTCCTTCCAGCTGCTCCGGTTTCATCCCACAATCCAAAGGTGTACAGGTTAGTTGGTCAGTTGTTCATTGTAAATTGCCCTGTCAAAAGAGTAATCTATGGATGATGTGAGTGAGGACCATCTTTCAGGTTTTATGAACAGCTACAATTTGGATAGGTGCATTGATAGGAAAGGTGTAGAGGGAGGGATATGGGCCTAACACAGGTAAGTGGGATTATTAACAAGGATAGGCATTACAACTGGCATGGACAAGATAGATGAAAGAATTAATTTCTGCACTGAAAATTTCTAATATTCTAAATTTATAGTTGATGGGAGAAACAGAGATTTGAGAGTACTCTTTGAAGAATAGCTGTACTAAAATCCAAAAAAACACTGATAGAATTGAATGGGAAAGCAAGATGGTGGTAACAAGACATTAATTCAAGTACAGTGGAGTACTGTCGGCAGATTTGCTTACACCAATAGTTGGAATCAGTGCTGAAGGATGTGGCATGTGCTGCAGCTGTTTCTACTCCTTCAGAAGGTTAGTGAACAAACCTATTTGGAAATAAAACTAAATACTTTTCCAGTGAATCTCATCCCAAGATATTTGCCAAGGTGGAGTTGGATTGGTGTCTCCAATTGTTTCACCGGTGATCTTCCTTTCATATTAGTTTAGAAGTGGGTAATATTGACTGATGGTTGTAAATTGCTGGCTATCATTTGTAACATAAGGCAGTGCCAGCTTCCAAGAGTATTTCCCAATAACATCTGTTGTATTGGCATCTCTGCATCTCCCATCAGCAACGTTCTGCGGAGGAGGTGAGGGAAGTCACAATTTACCAGAAACTGTTATGGCAGTAGCTGAGAGACTGTCTATCATGTGGTGGGTGACTCAATGAAGCACTCCTACCATGCACAAAGCACAGACTAAGAGTATCTGGGATACTCTCCATTTGCCCGGATAAGCACAATTCCAGAATTCAAGGGGCGAACACCTTCAGCACCAAGCAGATTGGTTGATTGTCACTTCATCAAACATCCTGAATACTGAGATAATCAAGGAAACAACTAACTCTGAGCAAAAGTCCAATCTATCTGTGGCATCAGGTGAGTGGGCAAGGACAAAATGAATACTTCTCCTCTGTGTTTGCCAAGGAGAAGGACACTGAAGATAGTGAGCTCAGGAAGGTGTTTGCAGATAATCTAGAGCAGGTCAGTCAGAAGAGGGAGAATGTGTTAGATGTTATTGAATGTACAAGGGCCGATAGATTTCTAAAGCCAGATGAGATGAATCTCAGGCTACAATGGGACATAGGGAGGAGACAGCTGGTGCCCCAAGGGAGATGGTTGCATCTTTGTTAGCCATAGGTGAGGGTGTTCCTTTATTTAAGAATGACAGTGAGGATAAGCCAAGTAACTACTGGCTGGTGAGCCTTACATCATTGATACGATCATTATTGGTAAAGCAGGGGCTGATCAAGGATTTTCCGCATGGTTTTATGCAAGTGAAATCCTATCTCACTAATTTGGCTGAGTACATTTGAGGAGGTGAAGAATGCAGGTTGGTTGATATTGTCTATATGCTCATTAATAGGGCATTTGACAAGGTCCTGCATGGTAGGTTGGACCAGAGGTTAAGGCACATGGGATCAAAGGTGGGCTGGTTAACTACATCCAAAACTGGCTTGGTGGTAAGTGCTTTTCTAGTTCGAGATCAGGAATTAGAGGTGTACCACACGGATTAGTGCTGCGACCATTGTTAGTGAATGTAAGAGAAAAGTATCTTGTATATGGCACAGAAGTTGGTATTGTGGACAGTGAGGATACCTAATGTATATAATAAAGTGACAACTGAGTGGTCTTCTGCTGCTGTCGTACATCCACTTCAAGGTTCAATATGTTGTGCATTCAGAGATGCTCTTCTGCACACCACTATTGTAACGCATGATTATTTTAGTTACTACCACCTTCCTCTCAGTTTGAATCAGTCTGGCCATTCTCCTTTGACCTCTCTCTTATTAGTAACGGTGTTTCACCCACAAAACTGTCACTCAATGGATTTTTTTTTTTTTTGCTTTTCATAGCATTCTCTGTGAACTCTAGATAATGTTGTGTGCAAAAATCCCAGGAGATCAGCAGTGTCTGAGATACTCAAACCACCTCATCTGGCACCTGCAATCAGTGCACTTTTCAAAGTCACTTAAATCACATTTCTTCCCCATTCTGATGTTTGGTCTGAACAACAAATGAACCTTTTGACCATGTCTACATGCTTTTCTGCATAAAGTTGCTGCCACATGATTGGCTGATTAGATATTTGCATTAATGGGCAGGTGTTCAGGTATACCTAATAAACTGGCCACTGAGTGTAGATTAGACAGAATGTTCAGTGGAACATTGCCAGATGAAATTTATTCCCAGGGAGTGTGAGCTGATGTATTTTGGGATGGGAAATAGGGGTACGACATATACAGTAAGTGTAGGGTTCAAAGGAATGTTGATGAATGGATGGACCTTGGTGATCAAGTTCATGTTCATTGAAAGTGACAACACAAGCAAATAGAGCAGTGAAAAAGCAGATGGCATGCATGCCTTCATAAACCTGTGACATTATGTTGCAATTTTACAAAGCAATGGTTAGACTGCACTTGGAATATTGTGTCAAGATAAAGATCAAGACTGTTTAATGTCATTCCCAACATACAAGTGTAAAAGAAAACAAAATAATTGTTACTCCAGATCCAATGCAGCATAAAAAAAACAATAAAGATAAAGAACCAATAAGCAAAAGACACAATAAATACATAGGTAGTTTATATACATAGATTGATTATACGCCAAGAAAATGACAATAGACATAAGAGTGACTCTGATAGGAAATGTTGAAGTGGTGTTTGTGGGTCGATCACAATGGGCTGGGTTAGTGTGTCGAGGGATTAATCACCCTTACTGCTTGGGGAAAGTAATTGTTTTGGAGTCTGGTGGTAGCTGAGTGCAATTCTGGTTGCCCCAAATGTGGTTATGTTGAAGAGAGTGCAGAGGAGATCCACCAGAACGTTAACTGGATTGTAGCACTATAGGCTGGGCTTCTTTTCCCTTGAGGGAAAGGGGTTGGAAAGTTGCCTATTAGAGCTAAAACAAAGTTCCATAGATACATTAAATAGTCAAATATTTAATGGGAATATGAAAATCAGGAGTGCATAGATTTAAGGTGAAAGGAAGAAATCTGAAGGGAGATTTGAGTGGAGAGCTTTTTTCCCCCCAACATAGAGACTGGTTGACATCAAGAACTCATGAGAGGGAGCAGATACAATCACTACGTTTAAAAGATATTTAAACAGGCAATTAAACTCTTCAGCAAATACTCATCAACCTGAACCTGAAAATTTATCGTGAGACAAGTTGAAGGTCCATGCAGATAATTACCATACTATATTTTAGCTCTGCTCAAGTTGGGGTGATCCCAAATGTATTTACTTAGTTCATTTTGCCAAAAATGGCAACATACCTTCTAAAACTATGAGACTCAGGTTTATTATCACTGGCATGTGTCGTGAAGTGAGTTAACTTAACAGCAGCAGTTCAATGCAATACATGATAATATAGAAAGAGAAAAAATAAATAAATGAGTAAATAAATTATAGTATGTATATTGAATAGATTAAAAATAGTGCAAAAACAGAAATAATATATATTTTTAAAAAGTGAGGTAGTGTTCATGGCTACAATGCACATTTAGGAATCGTATGGCAGAGGGGAAGAAGCTGTTCCTGGATCACTGAGTGTGTGCCTTCAGACTTCTGTACCTCCTACCTGACAGTAACAATGAGAGGAGGGCATGCCCTGGATGATGGGGGCCCTTAATAATGGTGTGGCACCTTTCTGAGGCACCGATCTTTGAAGATGTCTTGGGTACTATGGAGGCTCATTACCAAGATGGAGCTGACTAATTTTACAACTTTCTGTAGCTCTTTCAGTCCTGTGCAGTAGCTTCTCCCCACCCTCTCACCCCCAACAGACAGTGATGCAGCCTATCAGAATGCTCTCCATGGTACATCTATGGAGATTTTTTTCGGTGTTTTAGTTGACAAACCAGATCTCTTCAAACTCATAATGAAATATAGCCACTGTCTTGCTGCCTTTATAGCTGCATCAATATGTTGGGCGACACACAAAATGCTGGAGGAACTCAACAGGCCAGGCAGCATCTATGGAAAAGAGTACAGTTGACGTTTTGAGCCGAAACCTTTCAGCAGGACTGGAGAAAAAAAACTGAGGAGTAGATTTAAAAGTTGGGGGGTGGGGAGGGGTGAGGTGAAGAGCTGGGGAGTTGATTGGTGAAAGAAACAGAAGTCCATGGAAGAAAGAAAGAGGGGGGAAAGGAGCACCAGAGGGAGGCAATTGGTGGACAAGCAATCTGGTGAGAGAAGGTAAGAGATTTTCATGATTTCCTGCCAAATGAGTTTCGACCCGAAATGCTAACTGTATTATTTTCTATAGATGCTGCCTGGCCTGCTGAGTTCCTCCAGCATTTTGTGTATGTTGCTCGGATTTCCAGCGTCTGCAGATTTTCTCTTTCTTTGGGTGGTGAAGAAAGCTTTTGGTTTGCTGGCCTTTATTTATCAGAGCATTGAGTATTGGAGTTGGGATGTAATGTTGAATTTGTATAAGATATTGGTAAGGCCAAATCTGGAGTATTGTGTACAGTTCTGGTCACTGAATTATAGGAAGAATGTCAATAAAATTGAGAGAGTACAGAGGAGGTTTACTAAAATGTTACCTTGGTTTCATCTCCTAAGTTACAGAGAAAGGTTGAACAAGTTAGGTCTTTATTCTTTGGAGCATAGAAGGTTGAGGGGAGACTTGATAGAGGTGTTTAAAATTATGAGGGGGATTGATAGAGTTGACGTGGTTAGACTTGTTCCATTGAGAGTGGGGAAAAATTCAAACAAGAGGGCATGGGTTGAGAATTAGAGGACAAAAGTTTAGGGGTAACATGAGGGGGAACTTCTTTACTCAGAGAGTGGTAGCTGTGTGGAATGAGCTTCCAGCAGAAGTGGTTGAGGCAGGTTCTAGGTTGTCGTTTAAAGTTAAATTGGATAGATATATAGACAGGAAAGGAATGGAGGGCTATGGGCTGAGCGCAAGTCAGTGGGAATAGGATAGCATAAGAGTTCGGCACGGACTAGAAGGGCTGAGATGGCCTGTTTCCGTGCTGTAATTGTCATATGGTTAACATGTTGGGACCAGGTTAGATCCTCAGAGATCTGACATTCAAGAACTTGAAATTGCTCTCTCTCTCTCTCTCCACATCTGATCCTCTATGAGGATTGCTTCATTTTCCCTCATCTTACCCTTCTTGAAGTTCACAATCAGTTTTTCCGTCTTACTGATATTGAACGCAAGATTGTTGCTACGGCACCACGTAACTAACTGGTATATCTCACTCTCTTCTCCATCTGAGATTCTACTAACAATGGTAGAATCAGCAAATTTATAGATGGTATTTGAGCTATACCTAGTCAAAACCTAAACCAAAACCTGGAGAACCAAAATCCACAGCTTCCTTTAACAGCTGGGTGTTAGAAATCCTCAGTCAACTAATTAAAATTCAGAGAACATTACTGTTTCAAATTAGCTATTATGGAACTGTACATTTCAATTTCCAATAGTTTTGTAACTTAGTATCAAATTGTTTTGAAGGAATATTTGTAAATCCAATTTATTTTGCAGAAGATGCATGTTTTTAAACAGAATTTGCAGATTGATTTTTCAGATTTTTTTCAGTTCAATCTGTCCTTTGTTTTAAGATTTAAGGGACGTTAAGCTGTATGCTATTAGAAAGATATTTAGAGGCAAATTAGGATAATTCATCAGCACCAATACATTTTTCCATTGCAATGTGTAATTTAACATAATTATTTCCATTGAAGCATTACACCCAGTAAATTTTAACATGGTTTCAATTTTATAACTCAAAAATTAGAGACTTTTTTTCTAATGATTAATGGTAATATACTAGCAAAAATTAGTGCTGATATGTTTATATCACTTTTTCTGTAAAAATGATCAATAGAAGTTTAACGGAGGAGATTTCAGAAGTGAACATATTGATAATTCTGTAGATTCTTGGGTGAGACATTCTATCATTACAATTTGGTTTCTTATATCTAAGGTCCTATCTTTATTTATAAATACCAAAATTTACTGAAATGTTTGCACTTCGTTTAGATCAATTCCATTGGCCCTGTATATCCTCATCCAAATGGGTAGGGAAAATTTATTCTTTTCAATGAACCAATCAGAAGAATGTCTGTGGTTGGTATCCAAGAACAATTTTCCTTCTGCTTTTTGTTTCCTGTTGAATTTCCTTCCCACAAGAGTAAAGCTAACACTGGGAGCCCAGTGTTGTGAAGAAATTGAGCATGTATCCTGTCTGAAAATGCTACTGATCTGACTGTGTTCTACATTGCCACTTTGACACAGACTTTGATAAGGTTTAGGAATGGATGAACAGAGTGTCGCTTGTGGGCTGAGGCTAACAGTTGGTGGGTAACAATCCTTCCTAGTTAAATGCCCTCATTCTAATGTGGTGAAGCTTTTCAGTCACAGCATGTTTAGCTAATTAAATTAAGCGCTCTTGCATTGTAACACTGCAAACTTTCAGTGTTCTTTCAATGTGGAGGTTACTGGCATGAGCTCAGGAAGATCAGGACATTTGGCAGTTATTTGTCAGCAAATAACATAACATTGCAACTGCAAGGTAGGCTGGACATTGATGCACCTGGGATATCCCCAGTTCCGCAGGAATTGAAATGGAGCAAATTGCTCATCACATAGATCTTGAACTTGTCCAGCTGTAAACCTCTAGAACTTTGCAGGTTGGAGAGCTCTCTACTGAAGCAGTCAGGACCCGAGTGAACTTGATCTGGATTTCAGGAAGTCAACAGAATATCAGTGGCTTTGGTATCTAGACCAAGAAAGGAAGCAGTCTATCCTCAGGGCAGGGGCAGAACAACAAGAGTAGAAATGTTATAGAAACCAATACAAGATCTTGAGGAGCCAAAAAGGAAGGCTATGAACTCCATCCTCTCACTGTACCCAGTAATCCCAGTAAAGTGACTGTAATTCTATCCCACCACCTATCTGGCAGCCAGCAGATAACCAGCACCACCTTTTTGCTTCCTCATCAGTGACCTGTGACTCATTCAGGGCAGGTGGTGGACCAGCATCTTTAAACAATTGGATAGAAGTCACTGTAATCATCCCGCTATCACCAGCGGATAGGAAATTAAATCACTGGAAACCAGCTCCGAGTCAAAATTACCCACACAACTTTACAAGATAAAGATGGCCGTATAAACATTAGAACAGGGAAAACAAAGGAACTCGAGTTGATTATTTACCCCCACAGCCTGTTGCACTGTTCAGTGAGATCCTGGGTGATTGGTGACCTGCCTTATCCGCGTATAATCAGATGTTTGGACAAAATTGGACAAATACTAGATTTGCTGTCCAGAGTCAACCGACGATTGTGGCCATTTATCAAAGAGAGGTCTAGAATTCTACCATTTTCTGTTTTAGTAAGGTTCATAACCCTACCACAAAGATCTTCTAATAATTCATAGTCCACCCATGTCCAAGGCTGCCCAGACAGACTCCACAATGGATAGAAAGAAAGAGCCGGTGTCAGTTCACTGGGAGAACAAGTGTGATTGGAAGTCAGGGTGAGATTGGGAGCTGTGGAGGTACAGGGAACCCAGAGCAGAGATTGAAAGTCAGGATGTGGTTGGGGGTCAAGGACGAGATTGGGAGTTGCATATGTGCCCTTAAATCAGGGCTTGATCAGGAATTGGGTAATATCAAGAGTATGGGGTAGATCCAGAGTTTAGGAGCCAGAAGTCACAGTGTAATTATGAGCCAGGATGTAACTGAGAATGGAGGATATGCTTGTGAATTAAAGATGAGATCAGCAATTGGAGTTGAGATCAACAGTCAGAGATTCAATTTGGAGTCAAGGATCCAATTGGGAAGTGGGACATGATCAAGATTGGAGGATGTGACTAAGAGCTAGGAATAAAATCAGAAGTTGGTGTTGTAACTAAGAGATGGCATGTGACTGGGAATCTGGAATATAATCAGGAGTAAGGGATGTGACAATGAATTGGGAATAAGATGGAGAGATGAAGAGATGATCAGAAGAACTGAGATTGTGACAGCACTGGATCTTTGAGAAGTTGAGGCAGTGGAGGGGCTTTCAACTTGCAGCCTAACATTAATAAAGCTGGATTGTTTGAAGTTGGACCGCTATCTATTGATTAATGATCTCTCTCAGTGCATTATATTTTAATTCCCCATGCAATGTTCACAAAGAATTCTTGCTTGAAAATTAATGTCATCAATTGATGATAACAGTGGAACATGATTGAAAGTATTCAGTTAAGCTTCTGCCACAGTGCTAACTTGATAAAAGTCACCAGAGCTGCCAATTTGTCACGTGAAGATCCACATATATCCTTTTGAACTTATCGTTGAGTTCATTAATTCAGTCATTTATAAATAAGATGAAGAGTTGAAGTTCTGATACAAATGCTTGCAGTTCCAACTTTCATGTCTGGTAATATTCTATCAACCTGTCCATTCTCCACGCTCACTTTCTTTTGCTCAACAGCCACTCCATTAGTTAAGTCACAAGAGCTCCTTTGCTCACCATTGGTTCTTGAAAAAAAAATCAATCCTTCAGTGTTACCCCCTTTACTGTGCTCTACAAATCTATGATTCTCTCTGAAGACCCTCAGTGTTCAGTCACTGTCACTCATCACAGACTTAACTATTTCCAAAAGACAGATGTTAGGAGGGAATGATTACAGGACAATGTAATCTCAACTCAGGGTTCAGATAAAAAATAAACTGCTCCAAATTCCCTTTTTACATTGTAATCCAAATTGATGGAACAAATTATTTTCTTCTAATTGCCCCCCATTTATTCTTCAAAATCCAAATCATCCATTAATCATTTTCAGGTACATCTCAATCAATTGACTGCACTAATGATCAAGTTACTTTGTGGTATTAAAAGAAATCAATATTATGTCTTAGCTGCAAAGAAGCAGCAAGGCCCTTAGAATGTCATCTCCTAGGATGAAAAGAAGCAAGAATTTAATGGCATGAAGCTGTTGAAAACCAGAGATCCTGATACAAATTAAAAATAATGATATTTTAAAATATGTCATCTTCTGGTTCAAATGTAACTAAAGCAAAGCACATTTTCATGGAATATGATCTGTTTCAAATGTGATTTGTCCTCAATGAAAAACCTCAGCAAAAAGTGCCCAGAGAGAGGGGAAAAAAAATCATTTCTGAAAACATCTGTTGTAACTTCAGAGGCAAGCCTTTGTAGCAAAATATATTTGGAGAGAGAGAAAGAAAAACTATGCCACAGCATAAAACAATTATTTGTTGCAATATTTTCCACAATGTTAATAAAATGCACAAAAACACTCCATACACCCTTCAGGCCAAAATAGCCTGGGAGCTTTGTGTTTTAAATTTATCTTTAGTGGAAATTTAATAGCACAGCACAAAGC
The DNA here is from genome assembly GCF_030028105.1 of Mobula birostris. Lineage (NCBI taxonomy): Eukaryota > Metazoa > Chordata > Chondrichthyes > Myliobatiformes > Myliobatidae > Mobula > Mobula birostris. The sequence goes on from NC_092381.1 coordinate 53,959,496, forward strand.
AAAATTGATTTAAGCAGATTACAGTTTTAAAATTTGGCATTCCCTACAAGTCTGTTTACAGTAATGCCCTCAACTAAAGACAGAAATGAGTTATTTTGTGCAAAGAAATGCCAGAGAGAACCAGTGATGATGCTTTAGACATATATATTGCTTTATATGTTCAGTACCTCCACATATTTAACACATGCAGTAGTGCATTAAAGCCACATCTACATTAAATCTATTTTCATTCAAGTAGTAATTGTTTCCTTTTGATGTGAAAACAAGTTAAACCACATTCTACCACCTCTATAAATTAAAGATCACAATTGATCCCATTATTTTAGATCAAGTGTTAATAAAATTTCCATTGATGTCATCGTTTGGCCTTGTTATTCCATTAGGAACAAAACCAGCTTCTAACTTGCATCTATATACTCCTTGCAGGTGATATCTAGTGCAAGCACTTATTTGTGGATTGGTTGCTGCCTCAGCATGGATCACCTTGGCCTATCTGATATTTTCATGATGTCAGGTACACATTTAATTACATTATCTGGTGTGGTGTTGGCCATTTCACCAGTTACTGACCAAAAAAAAAAAATGGCTGTTAAAGTGTGGGTGTCTACTGTTGTTTTGTAGTCAACATAAACATCAATGCTTTTCTAGAGTCTCTGTCAAGCTATTAATTTGTACTCATTTGAGTCTGTAAGTTTCTCAGGTAAAGATCTTGGCATTTTTATGTCACACACACTCAATGCATACTGCTGCAAACACTAACCTCCTGAAGAACCTGTAAACTGCAGTATCGTGGGGTCACAAGGGCAGATCAGGCTAGACCACTGCATGGAGGGTGCTCACATATGCAACAGAGTGCTGTGCTCCCAGTCCCACCCAACCCCAAGGCCATCCTCTTCTCCTTTTACCAAATTACCATGACAGCAATTTATGCTGCTGTGCTGTGGCTGCCAAGGAGAGTGTTCTTTGAGGTCTGATTAATTTCCCAGCAGACCATGTGGCAATGATGTGACAGCTGTGATCTCTGCAGGAAGCAGCTGTTGGGAACAAGGCCAACAAAGCTTTTGCATATGATTCAGTGTGAAACACACAACCTATTTTTTTTGTTTGAAAATCAAAAATCTACAGCTGCTGCTCAGAATAGAAAGTTCTGGAAATACTCAGCAGGTCAGGCAGCATTTGTAGAGATGGAAACAGTTTATGTTTCAAACCAATTGTTTTCATCAGAATTAATCTGTTATCATCAATTTCTTGATAGATTTTGCAGGTTACCCAAACGAGGACTGATATTTCATTCCATGGCCTTTTTAGCAGACCAATAAGCAAATTCACAATACATTTTTTGTCACACTGCAGAAAATATCTACCACTGGGAGGGTAAAGAAAACTGCTAACAAAATGGCAGTCAAATTTGGTAATGTAAATAACATGTTTGTACGAGAAGTACTACACTGCATTGCGCCAAGCCGTGAAGGTGAATATTCTGTTGTAATAAACTGGCAACAGTGGAAGAACTGAACTGAAACAGAACATCAGAACTGAAAGGGTAAAATGGGATTAATCTAGAATTAGTGCAAATAGATGGTTAGTTGTCAGTACATGCTCAGTGGGAGCTTCTTTCCACTGAGTTTATGTCTATGAACATGCTTATAAACTTATTATTAGACTGATACTAATTTCATTGCCTTCAGCAACTCGTGTCTATCCAGTTTGTAAACTGAGGTACATTGATAGCATTAAATTGTCAACAGCTCTGCTGATACTGACACTAAATTTGTAACCTGGACCATTGATGCCTTTGGAATGTCTGATGCAGAGGACAGGAGATGACATACTGGGGCCACTAGCAGAGCTCCTCTATGTGACTGAGCAATTGTCAATGCAGCACAGAGAAAACACTACTTTATGTCTAACTTGCACAAAAACTTGAAGACTGATCATCTGATGCTGATATTCGGAGTCACAAGCAGGAGAGTGTTCTGCCTTCCTTATAAAAATTCCTTGCCTAGATGAGAATAAAAACGTACCAGCAAGAAATAAGTATAGGTAATTAGAAACAAATGTGTTTTGTACAGGAGGTACAGCTGGAAAGAATAAAATTGCAAGTACTGGAAAAGAAATAAAGATAGTGGTCATGGAGGTGGTTTTCTTTATGAGGTTAATATCTGCTTCAGCAAAAATGGGCTTGCTTATTCACAACAGTAAAGTGCTAACAGCAGCAAATCATTAGAAAAGCAAATGTAAAGTAAAGAGCTTTGTTGCCTCTTTCTGAACACTCACACAGTTTGTAAACATTTTACTAACAGTAGTTTTTCCTCATTGCGTTACTTGAAATTAATTCCAGTTGGGAAAGTATTCTACTTTACTCCAGCCTTGTGAGCCCTAAGTAGCAATGAAAAAACCTGAAAAGAAATTGAGGTGAAGACATGGACCTTCTTTAGCTGTTGACCTTCTGTAACATTTGTCAAAGTGTCCATGGTGTATTTGCACATGCTCAGGGTAAGTGAAGAGATCGAATAAACAAGGTGAACATGTATTAGCCGTTCTCTTTGTTGCTGAGTTATTCATTATAGAATCAGAAACAGAATCATCAGATCACAAACAAGAGAAAATCTGCAGATGCTGGAAGTCCAAGCAACACACACAAAATGCTGGAGGAACTCAGCAGGCCAGGCAGCATCTATGGAAGAGAGTACCGTTGACGTTTCAGACCGAGACCCTTCAGCAGGGCATGAGAAAAAAAAGACAGGAGCAGATTTAAAAGGTGGGGAGAGAAAAATCAGAAATACATTTACTATCATTGAAATATGTCATGAAGTTTGTTGTTATGCAGCAGTAAAATATACAAAAATCTACTATAATTTACAATACTAAATATAAAAAATAAATAATGTAAAATGAAAACAAAATTGTGTACATGGGTTCATAAACCATTCCGAAATTGGATGGTGGAGGGGAAGAAGCTGTTTGTAAATATTAAGTGTGTGTTTTTAAGCTCCTATGCCCCGTCCCTGCTGGAAATAATGAAAAGAGGGCATGTCATGGATGGGGAGGGTCCTTAAAAACGGATACCGCCTTCTGGAAGCATCACCTTTTGAAGTTCTCAGTGTGGGGGGGGGGGAAAGAGACTAGTACCCATGATTAAACTGGCTGAGTTTACAACCCTCTACAACTTTTTCTGATCCTATGCAATGGCATTTCCAAACTAGATGGCAACCAGTTAGAATGCTCTCCACAGTACACCTGTAGAAATTTGTTAAAGTCTTTGGTAACATACCAAATCTCCTCAAACTCCTAATGGAATACAGCTGCTGGCATGACTTCTTCATAATTGCATCAATATATTGGGCCAAGGATAGACCTTCAGAGATGATGGCACCAAGAAACTTGAAGCCGCTCAACTTTTCCAGTTCTGACCCTTGATGAGGGAGGGTGTGTGTTGCCTTGACCTCCCCTTCCTGAAGTCCACAATCAATTCCTCGATCTTACTGACAAGGTTATTGCTGTGACACCGCTCAACCAACTATCTCACTCCTGTATACCTCCTCTTTTCCATCTGAAATTCTGCCAACAATAGTTGGTGTCATTGGCAAATATATAGATGGCATTTGAGCTGTGCATAGCAACACAGATGGGTGTGTAGAGAGAAAAGGGCAGTGGGATAAGCATGCATCCTAGAGGTATGCCAGTGTTGATTGTCAGTGAGGAGGATAGGTTATTTCTGATCCACACTGACTGTGGTCTCCTGATGAGGAAGTCAAGGATCCAGTTGCAGAGGGACGTACAGAGACCCACGCTTTGGAGCTTGTTGAATAATACTGAGGGATGATGGTGATTATCACCGAGCTATAATCAATAAACAGCAGCCTGACATAAATATAGCTTTTGTCTAGGTGGTCTACGGCTGTGTGGAGAGCCAATGAGATCTCATCCACTGCAGACCTATTATGCTGTAGGCAAATTGTAATGGGTGCAGGTCCTTCCTTAGGCAGGAGTTAATTCTATCCATGATCAACTTCTCAAACCACTTCATCATAGTAGATAAGACTGCTACTGGGTAATAGTCATGGAAGCAGCTTATACTTCCCTTCTCGGGTAAATTGCCTGGTATGATTGTTGCCCTTGTGAAGCAGGTGGGAACTTCTGACAGCAGCACCAACAGATTGAAGATGTCCTTGAACACTCCAGCTAATGGTTTGGTGCAGGTTTCCAATGGCCTGCCAGGTGCACTATCAGAGCCTGACGATTTGCAAGAACTCACCCTCTTGAAAGATAGTTCAGATATCCCTTGCGATTAGAATAAGCATACACATATACATTACAAATTGGTTCCAAGTGAGTAAAAGGCAGACCTCTTGTGGAGAAAAAGAAAAAGACCCTGCATGTAAAGAACCCAAAATTGTTCTTTGAGGAATTGGTGACCACAGCAGCAATTTGAGGGACGAGCAGCATTTCTAAGCAAAATGACTGCTAACACTGAGCAAGTACTGGCAAACATGAGGAATTCTGCAGATGCTGGAAATTCAAGCAACACACATCAAAGTTGCTGGTGAACGCAGCAGGCCAGGCAGCATCTCTAGGAAGAGGTACAGTCGACGTTTCGGGCCAAGACCCTTCATCAGGACTAACTGAAAGAAGAGCTAGTAAGTGATTTGAAAGTGAGAGGGGGAGGGGGAGATCCAAAATGATAGGAGAAGATGGGAGGGGGAAGGATGGAGCCAAGAGCTGGACAGTTGATTGGCAAAAGGGATATGAGAGGATCATGGAACAGGAGGCCCAGGGAGAAACAAAAAGAGGAGGGGGGGATATGATCCTCTCATATCCCTTTTGCCAATCAACTGTCCAGCTCTTGCCTCCATCCCTCCCCCTCCTGTCTTCTCCTATCATTTTGGATCTCCCCTTCCCCCTCTCAAATCTCTTACCAGCTCTTCCTTCGGTTAGTCCTGATGAAGGGTCTCGGCCCATAACGTCGACTGTACCTCTTCCTAGAGATGCTGCCTGGCCTGCTGCGTTCACCAGCAACTTTGAAGTACTAGCAAATATAGGCAGGAGAATGAGGAAAGGCACAGTTTCGGAGGCTCCTGGGTAAATGGACTGCAAAATGGCAGATGGAATTTAATGCAGACAAGTGCAAGGTGTTGCACTTCAGTACAACCAACCAGGGTAGGTCTTACACAGTGAACGATAAGCCACTGAGGAGTGCGGTAGAACAAAGGGATCTGGGAATACAGATCCATAATGTATTGAAAGTGGTGGCACAAGTAGGCAGGGTTGTAAAGAAAGCTTTTAGCACATTGGCCTTCATAAATCAAAGTGTTGAGCACAGGAGATGGGATGTTATATTGAACTTGTACAAGACGTTGGTTTTGCCTACTTTGGAGTATTTTGTGCACTTTTGGTCACCTACCTACAGGAAAGATGTAAACAAGGTTGAAAGAGTACAGAGAACATTTACAAGTATTTCGCCAGGACTGGAGGACCTGAGCTATAAAGAAAGATTGAATAGGTTTGGACTTTATTCCTTGGACCGTAGAAGACTGAAGGGAGATTTGATGGAAGTATATGAAATTATGAGGGGTATAAATAGGGTAAATGCAACCAGGCTTTTTCCACTGAGGTTGGGAGGATCAAGTGTGAAAGGTGAAAAGTTTAAGGGGAAGAAATTTCTTCACTCAGAGGGTACTGAGAGTGGCACTAAACATAAATGTCACTAAACCAGCATGACGACGAGTCATACAGTGCCTTTAAAAGGTATTCACCCCCCACCCTTTGGAAGCTTTTATGTTTCATTGTTTTACAACATTGAAACAGACTGGATTTAATTTGGCTTATTTGACACAGAACAAACAGAAAAAAACGCTCTCATGTCAAAGTGAAAACAGATCTCTGCAAATATAAAACACAATAATTAATTGCATAATTACTCACCCCCTTCAAGTCAGTATTTAGTAGATGCACCTTTGGCAGCAATTACAGCCCGAGTCTGTGTGGATAGGTCTATATTAGCTTTGCATATCTGGAAACTACAATTTTTCCCCTCATTCTTCTTTATAAAACTGCTCAAGCTCTGTCAAATTGTATGGGGATCATGAATGAGCATCACTTTTCAAGTCCAGCAACAAATTCTCATTTGGGTTGAGGTCTGGACTCTTGACTTGGCCACTCCAGGACATTAACTTTGTTGTTGTTTTCAAACCCTGTCTGTATAGCTTTGGCTTTATGCTCTGGGTCATTGTCTTGCTGGAAAACAAATCTTTTCCCAAGTCACAGTTCTCTTGCAGACTGCATCATGTTTTCCTTCAAGATTTCCCTGTGTTTTGCTACATTCATTTTACCCTCTACCTTCACAAGCCTTCCAGGGCCTGCTGCAGTGAAACATCCTGACACCCACAACATGATGCAGCCACCACCATGCTTTACGGTAGGGAAGGTGTGATTTTGATGATGTGCAGTGTTTGGCTTATGCCAAATATAGCATTTAGTCTGATGGCCAAAAAGCTCAATTTTGGGTTTATCAGACCATAGAACTTACTTCCAGTTGATTTTAGAGTCTCCCACATGCCTTCTGGCAAACTCTAGCTGAGATTTCATGCGAGTTTTTCAACAGTGACTTTCTCTTTACCACTGTCCCATAAAACTGCAACTGGTGAAGCACGTGGACAACAGTTGTTGTACACGCAGTCTCTCCCATCTCAGCCACTGGAGCTTTTAACTCCTCCACGGTTGTCATAGGTCTCTTGGTGACCTCCCACATTAGTCCCCTATTTACATGGTCACTCAATTTTTGAGGACAGCCTGCTGTGGACAGATCTACAGCTGTGTCATATTTCCTCCATTTCTTAATGATTGACTTATCTGTACTCCAAGGGATATTCAGTGACTTCAGAATTTTCTTATATCCATCTCCTGACTTGTGCTTTCCAATAACCTTTTCACAGAGTTGTTTCAAGTGTTCTTTTACCTTCATTGTGTAGTTTTTGCCAAGATGTTGACTCACTAGCTGTTGGACCTTCCAGATACAGGTGTATTTTTACTACAATCAATTGAAACACCTTGACTGCACAAAGCTGAATTCCATTTAACTATTTATGTGACTTGTAAAGCCAATTGGCTGCACCAGTGATGATATTAAAGGGGGTGAATACTTATACAATCAAATATTTTGTGTTTTATATTTGTAATTAATTTAGATCACTTTGTAGAGATCTGCTTTCACTTTTACACAAAAGAGTATTTTTCTGTTGATCAGTCACATAAAAGCCAAATTAAATCCACTGTGATTCAATGTTGTAACACAATAAAAATGAAAACCTCCGGGCAGGGGGCGGTGAATGCTTTTTATAGGCACTGTATATGGGCATCCACCTATTGCACAGAAACTCATGTTCTTAATTGGAATACTTTTATCCTGAATGTACATTTTGAGCTCATCATAGATTGATTCTCTATTGATATTTGTTTTTAACTTTTTGCAAAAGAGAATCTCTTTATAAACTTTTCAATTTTTGATTAACCGTAAATATGTCATTAGCAATGCCTCATCTTGCACAGTTGTCTCATCCAGTTGTATCCCAAATTCTGTTTTTTGTAGCTCTGTGCATTGTTGATATTCCATGTCTTCACTGATTTCATCAATATTACGAACTGTGGAGTTATTACTCAGTGGAATTGATCTTTAAATACTGGTGTCCATTTTAAGAACAGTGGTGACCACTTGATACAGCAGGCATACTTAATCTTTTACCAGTTGTATGACATTTTCCACACTTTGCTATCATTTTGGGAATGTTATAGAAGCTATGAGACAACTATCAAAGTCATTTTTAGCTTTCTAGGCAAAAGACTCGCGTGTGCAATTTTTTTCAAATGCTTCTTTCATCTCCTGGAACTGAACAATATCATAAGTAGCCTTTTCAGGGTGTCTTTTACAGAAGGGTTCCTGCAATATTGATGGTTTCATGACTTCAGCAGACAGTACAGTATTACAGTTAAGATACATGGGGCATCGCTGATCTGACAGGAATGGAATAAAACTATACTCCAGGTATGTGACATTGTATTGACACACTTTCCGTAGTTTTTGTTTCTTAGCAGGATTAGAATTTGAGGTTTCACCACCTTCAGACTCACAGGGACTGTGCCTTACATGTTTACCTATCAGTAACAGGGCTAAATTAAAATAAAAAGTTAACACAGACTGGGAATGCCTATCAATGTTGAGGATGGCAGTGAGTTGACAAGGTCAGTCATGTCTCTGTCAGTCAGGAGCTTACTGCCACCCCCTCAAGAATCTTGAATGCCCCCCAACAACTTGTATTTCCCTACCGCCCCCTCAGGATATGTAACCGCCCCCCTTGGAAATCACTGTGTTAGAGTTTTCCAATGCCATCCTTGAACACTGCAGTGACATCATCTAGTACCTTTCTTAATTCAGTTGACTCTATTTCAGGGGATGTGGCATGCAAATAGTGGATGATTTTCCAATCAAGTTGTAATTGTGTCAACCAATTACAGCCCCACAAAGCTGGCCCTGCTGTTTTTATCACATACAAACCCAATGTGGCTTGTTGGTTGTTCTATGTCACTGGTATAGATGTTGTTTCCACAGGAGTTATCTTTTCTCCAGTATAATTTCTTGGTTGGAGATCTGCAGGCTTTTGGTTCAATATCCTTGAAATGGTGCTTACGCTCATTTTGTGAAATGATCAAAACAGTCAAGCCAGTGTCCAATTCCATTTTAATTAATTTGCTGTTCACTTGTGATGCATACCATATTGCTTATCTATTATTAATTTTCACATTGTAAACCTCAACGCTACCCAGTCCCATTTCACCATTTTTCATCAACAGCATGCAGATTAGTGCCCTTTTTGAAACTGCAACTTGATCTTTTATCTTTATTTCTTCCTTGTGCCATGCATTTATTTTTGTCTGCCTGACATGCTCTTTGTATGTGTCCTTCTTTGTTGCAGTCTCTGCGTGTTTTGTCTTTAAACCTGCATTCTGGTGTGTTCAATGAACTCCTGTCACAGAGGGATACGAGAGGATCATGGGACAGGTGGTCCGGGAAGAAAGACGGTGGGGGGGGGGACCCAGAGGATGGGCAAGGGGTGGGTCCCTCCCCCCCGTCTTTCTTCCCGGACCACCTGTCCCATGATCCTCTCGTATCCCTTTTGCCTATCACCTGTCCAGCTCTTGGCTCCATCCCTCCCCCTCCTGTCTTCTCCTATCATTTTGGATCTCCCCCTCCCCCTCTCAAATCCCTTACTAACTCTTCCTTCAGTTAGTCCTGACGAAGGGTCTCGGCCTGAAACGTCGACTGCACCTCTTCCTAGGGATGCTGCCTGGTCTGCTGCGTTCACCAGCAACTTTGATGTGTGTTGCTTGAATTTCCAGCATCTGCAGAATTCCTGTTGTCAGCAATTTCAACTGTTCTTTTAAATGTGACTTGTGCTTCAGTTTGGAGCTGTTTCTGAAAGCTTTTTTGTAAGTGTCAAGAAACTAAATGATCTCTCAGTGCATCATTAAGCCTATCACTGAACTGGTAATGCTCAGACATCTCTTCAATCAGCCATATATGCTGAAATGGATTCCACTTATGGAACCTAAAGTATTCCACAATCAACAAATTTTTCACTTCTAAATGTTCCTGCATGACTTGCATGATATCAGCAAAGCTCATTTCAGGTGGTTTGGTTGGAACAGTCAAACCTCTAAGCAAACTGAATGCTTTTCCACCTATTATACTCAGCAACACTGACACTCATTTCTCATTTCATTGGCCATTCCATTTGTTTTAAAATACTACTGCATTTGCTCAGTATATATCCCCCAGTTATCTTTCGTACAATTACACACACCTATCTTTTCAATGAGCCAGCCATTTCTGCTTTTTCAAGCATGTATTATTATCTTTACCTGGTTTTCAGTCTTTATGAACTCATGAATTTTGTCCATTTTCTGCCCTTTTTTAGCGCAACTGTCTTTCTCCCCTTGCAACAAAAAACAAGGGCTCACTTCAACAGGAAGGGAGTCATGCTTCTTTTTAAGAATTACTTGTTCCCACTATTAATTTTGTAACTCCAAAATATAAAGCTAATTGAAAGAAAATATGGAGGTGATGATAATTAATGTACATTTAGTTTTGTTTTTAACTTTAGTGAGGCACATGCTTATGATATGGTGACATGATGACAGAAGCCATTCACATACTTTCACATATAATCCATAATGAATTATTTAAGCAAACAAAGAAATCCTAATTGGACAATATATTTACCATGTTACTCAAATATTACTGAAATATTAAATACACAACAATTGGGATATCAAAGATTCTGATAGATTCAACAACATGGGAATGACATTGAGAAAGGTGTACTGATTATTTTAATGCATCGAAGGAAAGATCTTTAAGATAAGAGAGCACAAAAATGATAGGAAAGCCTGTATATTTTGGTATGACATCAAATGTCATGGCAGGAAAAGCACCAAGACAAGGAAAGCAAAATGGCTCAAGCTGTCATACATGAAGCACTGAAATATATATCTGCATGTTTAAATAAAATAATTTTATTTCATTTATTTAGAGATACAGCATGGTCCTTCTACCAACCCATACATCTTTGGAATGTGGGAGGAAACCCACACAGTCACAGGGAGAACATCGAAAATCCTTACAGACGGCACCAAAAATGGAACCCAGGTCACTGTTGCTGTACAGCGTTATGTTAACAGTTACGCAACCATGTTTCCCGAAGCTTCTTAGTTTTTGTTCAGATTCCATGTAAATGTTTTTTTTTGTGGAAATTGAAGGTACTAGTGAGAATGAGCCTGCACAAAACAATGTAGCACATGAAAACTATTGTCCATTAACTACCCTCTTCATAAAGTTATATTATATTAGCAAATAAAAAGAAACAGTGTTTAGCAATTTTGCGCAAAAGTTACAGGATCACTGTAATTCAAAACCCTCATAAGTTATGGTGAGCTACATATTAAGAACTAGGAACTGTGAGTCAAGCAAGGCTGTCCTTGAGTGTAGTTATATTTAAAGACACATCTTGCCACAATAGCTTTGGCAATTTCCTTGAACGGATCCTACATGACATTTCTTTTCAGTGAAGTAATCATCAATCACATTGACCAGGATGTTCTCTGGACTTGGGGACTTGAGTTACAAAGAAAGGTTGCATTGACCAGGACTTAATTCCCTGGAATGTAAGAGACTGACAAGTGGCCTGATAGAGGTATATGAGATTATGATAGACATAGACATGGTAAAAGCACATATTCTTTTTCACTGGGAGGAGGTGCTGAAATCAAGAGGGTATAAACTTAAAATCAGAGGCGGGGGGTTTAAAAAGACAATCAGAGCCAGCTTCTTCACTCAAAGGGTGGTGCATATTTGGAATGAACTGTCAGAAACAGTGGGCAAGGCAGGTACTTTAGCAATGTTTAAGAGCCATCTGGATAAATGCATGTATAGGAGAAGTTGAAAGTGCCATGGGCTAAACATGAGCAAATAGGACGAGCTCAATGGGAAACACACCCAACAAGCATAAGTTGGTCTGAAGGGCTTATTTCCATGCTATAAGATGCTACAGATCTATATTCAGATGAGATTATTAAATCTTACATTTAAAATGCCTGTGGAAATGTTATTCAGAATGGCAGAGAAATTCAATCAGTGAAAGGTTAGTTTGTGACACTAGTATGAGAATGGAGTGGAGTACAAGAGAGGATAATTATAACAGAATATGAAATAAATGGAGGGACTGGCACGAATTGCTGGTCTAAATGTAATGGCCAACTTGAATCAACTTTATGTCATTTCAAAATGGTAAAGTGCTTTAACTATCATGGTAAAAGGATTCTATGCAATCTGAAAAAAGATAGTTGACTAAAGAAACTCCTGTAACATGAATTCTTTACCAATGGGGTTTCCTTCCTAAAACAACAGTATGGAAAGCAAGTTTACAAAGCATTGATATAAATGAAAATGAAGCCATCTCAATTAACAAATATTTTTGCTGGCATATTCCACAAAGGATTATTGTCCTGCTGACTTATTAACGCTTAGATCACTCAGAAAACAACTCAGTTTATTTCTGTCAAATCTTGAGGAAAGAGTGAAAGGGAAGCAAAAATGGAATTATGTCTCAAGCCATGGAGAGAGCCATTTTAAACAGTACGGTAGGATTCTGATGCTGCCGTGTGTCCTGCTCCTGCTCCTTCATAACTTGTGTGTTCTTAAAATTCTTTCTGGCAGTCATGTCCTTTAGGATTTCAACTCAAGCAATCTACTCAATGATGGGATATTGAAATCCCTTCCCTGAGTAATTTTTATAACTTTCTTTTAGATGTTGTTCAGCATGGAGGAGAACCGATTCATCACATGAGGGACAACAGTTTTTTTAACAATGAGGACCATTCCCTGCCTATGTTTTACTAATTGCATTGAGCTTTCATTGGGTCTGATCTCAAAGCTGTAGACTTTCTGGGATAGTCCATCCTGCTTGCATACCACTATAACATACTCTCTTGCCTTTGGAACAGAATAATGTTAGAGAGGTTGAGAATCAAATGTCAACAATGAAAATTCCTTTCAGAAAATCTAAGAGACTCAGGAGATACTAAATCTATTTGTAATATGAATTTGCAAATCATTTTAAAAGGGAAACGCTGTATATTGAATGTAAATGCCTGCCCGACCTTTGCCCATGCTGACAGTGAGGTGGAAAAGAGTGAATTAAACAAGGTATATGTTTTGTTAACAAGTTTAGTGATGCATCATTATATCTAATATTATATGGAGGGTACATGTGTTGTGTATTTAATATTTCAGTAATATAACATTTTTGAATATTTGGCACCCTTATTTACAAAAGATAGGAAGGCATATTTAAGTGCTCCGATAAAGATCTTGGTCCCTTGGGGAAAGTAACGAATAAGTATACCAAATTTATTTTGAATCCCATGGAGCATGTGGAAACCTTCCAATATCCAGGCGGCTCTTCTTTTTTTTTCTTCTTTTCTTTTTTAGGTAGGACTTTATATGGGGGGGGGAGGGTTAAGGGGAGGGGGGAGGGTAGATATTATCTTTTCATGTATTCTTTTTGAAAACTCAATAAAAATTATATAAAAAATATATATATTTCAGTAATATTAGATTAGATTAGATTAGGTTAGATTATGAGGGCACTCAGTCCTCATTTATTGTCATTCAGAAATGCATGCATGCATTGAGCAATGATACAATGTTCCTCCAGAGTGATATCACAAAAAAAACAGGACAAACCAAAGACTAACACTGACGAGTCACATAATTATAACATATAGTTACAGCAGTGCAAAATAATGCCATAATTTGATAAAGAGCAGACCATGGGAACGGTAAAAAAAAAGTCTCAAAGTCCGATCAACTCCTGATCGTCCCCGACAGCAGGCGGCAGAAGGGAGAAACTCTCCCTGCCATAAACCTCTAGGCACAGACAACTGTCGATGCACTGGAAGCACCCGACCACAGCCGACACTGTGTCCGTCCGAAAACTTTGAGCCTCCGACCAGCCCTTCGACACCAAGCACCGAGCACCATCTCTGCCGAGCACTTCAACTCCGTCCCGACCACCGAGCAACAAGCAAAGCCAAGGACTCGGGGCCTTCCCCTCCGGAGATTCTGGATCACATAGTAACAGCGGCAGCGAAAAAGGCATTTCAGAAGTTTCTCCAGATGTTCCTCCATTCTCTCACGTCTGTCTCCATCAAATCAGGACTGTGCACGGCACCCTACTTGACAGATTACAGATATCATTCACAGGAGTGGCCGGGCAAGCTGCATCGCGCCGCCATCTTCTCCTCTTCCTTATTTTAATATTTGAGTAATACTGCAAATACATTGTTTGATTAAGCATTCTTGTTTATTTAAATAATTCATTTTGGGTTATATGCAAAAGTAAGTGAATTGCATACAAAATGACACTACCCTGTAAATTTTCGCACCTCATTTAAAGTAAAAAAATGAAGTTAGACTCACATTTTGGACTCCTTTGATTTCCATTCAATTAGTTTAATGTTTTGGAGTCACAAAACATAATAATGCAAATGAGGTATTTTTAAAATGAACCCAGGAATACCACCTACCTGATGAAGCACAGCAAGATGTACAAGGTTTTTAAAGAAGTGCAAGGAAATGGTTGAGTAAGAAAAAGCAGCACAACACATGTGCTTCAGAAGGGTAGACATGATCGAGTTTAAAAAAGGCAGGAAATAGAAGAATACACAATTTCATAAACAGTGAGAGCAGGGTGATAATAATCATTAAAAAAAAGTAGAATTAGCTGACCTCATTGGAAAGATAGACATGTTCCATTACTGTATACAGTACAGTATACAAAATGACAGTATTTTAAATTAAATGGAATAGACAATGGGAAGTGAGTGCCAATTTTGCTGAGTGGATTGGATGTAAAGGCATGCAGTTTGCTTCAAAGTTTAACTGCTCCAACCAAGCTAGCTGAAATGAGCTTTGCTAATATTAAGACTTACAATGTGTAAACTAACAGTAGGCAAGCAATATGGCTTACATCAGAAGTGAACGGCAAATTAATTAAAATGGATTTAGACTCTAGCTCCGCTGTTTCAGTCATTCCACAAAATGAATTTTACGGCATTTCAAAGATACTGAATGGAAGCCTGCAGATATCCAACTAAGAACTTGTACTGGAGAAAAGATACCTCCTGTGGGAATAACATTTGTAAACGTGAAACGTAACAATCAACAAGCCACATTTGGCTTGTATGTGGTAAAAACAGGAGGGCCGGCGTTGTTGAGTGGCATGATTGTCTGAGATGACTACACATTAATTGGCAATCCATCCACCATTTGTATGCCACATCCCCTGTAATAGAGTCAACTGAAAGTGAATTAAGAAAGGTACTGGATGATGCCACAACTGTCTCCATGCTGTACACCATGAACCATTGCCCAGCAGTGGGGAAATGGGTATTTGGGCCAACTTCTGTGTCTTCAGCTGAAAGAATATTAGAGCAAGGAAAGCCTATGCTGCTCAAAGGAAGACTGAAAGTGATGAAAGTACTGATCTGACCACAACAGATTTTGTAGGCAACATATCTGAGAAAGCTTCTGATATGTTAATCAGGCAGTTATTTGTAAAATGTGGCTTGGTTTTAAGCTGGAAGAGAGTTCAAGGAGCTTCAGAAAAGTTGCAAGCATTCTGCTTTTGTGAATATAAAAAACCAGAATCTACTCTGTGTGTATTAAGTTTATTGTATGAACTTCAAGTGCGAGATAAAAGGCTGCTTGTAAAAGTAGATGCAAAGACCAAAACCAAGCTGGACAAATGGAAGGCCAGAAATAAAGGAATCAATGGAGATACAAAAACAGAGGATTCGTCAGATGGCTTTGTAGATGAGGAAACCAAGAGGAGAGATCAGATCTTAAAAGGAGCAATAGAAGAATTATTAAGAGAATACTCCAGTGAACTCGACACACTTTCCCAAGATCAAGAAGCGCATTCTAGAAAGAAGAAAAAAGGATAAGAAAGGTGTCCAGGCCTGTCAGAACCACCTCCAGTGGTCTCAGAGTCAACCATCATAGAGGAGGCCCCATCACCTGAGATTGTTTCACAGCCACAAGTCTCACCTGTCAAACAGAGTGGCTCCTTTTGTCAGGAAAGATATTATACTTTATACTTTATTGTTGCCAAACAACTGGTACTAGAACGCACAATCATCACAGCGATATTTGATTCTGTGCTTCCCACTCCCTGAATATTAAAAATTAGTAAATATTAAAAATCTAAATTATAAATAGAAAATAGAAATATGGAAAGTAAGGTCATGCAAAAAAACTGAGAGGCAGGTCCAGATATTTGGAGGGTATGGCCCAGATCCGGGTCAAGATCCGTTCAGCAGTCTTATCACAGTTGGAAAGAAGCTGTTCCCAAATCTGGCTGTACGAGTCTTCAAGCTCCTGAGCCTTCTCCTGGCGGGAAGAGGGACAAAAGGTTATCCCACAAGAATAAGAAATCCTCCACAGTGATTAAATCTTTGGGCCTGAATGGGACAATATAAAAACCTCTATGCTCTGAATGGCAGTATAGTAGTTGTATTACATGGTATACTGAGCTGCATTCTGTATTGAGTTGAGTATGCAGGGAGGAGTGTTGTGTATCTACTATTTCATTAATATTTGAGTAATACTGCAAATATATTGTTTGATTAAGCGTTCTTCTTCATTTAAATAATTCATTACAGGTTATATGTAACAAATAACGCTACTGTGGGCACCTTACTTAAAAAAACTAAGTTGGACTCGCATTTCAGACTTCTTTGTTTTCTTGTCAATTATCTTAATGTATTGAAGTTACAAAACATAGCAGCATGCACACACTATACCTTTGAATTCCAATTTTAATTCTGAAAGGGTCTTAGCTCTTTTAATAACTCTCTGAAGATTCTCTATTAGTTCCTTTATCGAAAATTGATATTACAGGTAACAACAATAGTCATATATCCTGTGACTTCTTTCTGTGGAAATGCCCTTTGGCTCTGTGCTCTTCACAATGTTAAATAATCTGAACATCACATATATAACCCAAATACTCAATAAGATGAGGTTGATAATACCTTAACAATTCAGTCAATGAGTTCCAGAATTTGTTCAATTATTTCTAATAAATCAATGATCGATATCTTCCAGAACAAGAGGATTTGTACATTTTCTGGAGCCAGACTTTGGTACCAAAATAACTGTGAGACGCATAGAGTTGATGATTATTGTAATGGGTATACGGTTCAGTAACATGAGCAGAGGATCAGATGCATATTTAAATGTCAATTTCCAAAAGTAGCTGGGCAGTATTTTTCCTCTCTGCTGATAACTTCATAGAAGTAGCATCTTGTCATCTACTTCTCCAATGATATACAATGTATAGGAGTTACAAACAAACAAGCTTTGCATCGTAAGTTCAGTCTTGTCATTACAAGTGAAAGATAATCCATTTCTCAGGGTGTTTAGTGCTAATTCTGATATTCAGTTCTCTGGTACTTAAAAGGAGCCATTAAGAATATAGGGATTCAGGGTGAAATTAAATTGGAAATTCTTTAAAGGTCTTATTTGTTTTTCTTTCTATCACTTTCCCTTTTTCATTTCCAATCAGTATTAATTACTGGCATCTTTAACATATTAAAAATATTCCAAGGCTTAAGTCTTCCTCTTCCTATTTCATATAGTGAAATACTGTCACCTCACCTTATCAGCAGCTGGCAAAAAATCAAAAACCTAAATGTGCAAGGACAACTCTTCCTGGCAAAGGACTCTGTGGCTAAGATTTTGTAGTCAGGAGGAAGCCATCTGTGCTTTAAGGACTAAATTCATGCATAATTTTTCTGAATACATGGTTATGGATTTCCTGGACATTGAAAATCCATCACTTCTGAGATGGACAGGTTGTCCTTTTGCAAATTGCTTCATGTGCTGAGGGGTAGTCAGTTGAGAAACTTTGATAACTGGCTAATTTGGACTCACTGGCTCAACCACCGATCAAAGTTGTCAACAGGCTGTTGATAAGATCATTCCAAAAGAAACCAAATCATTTATATCTATTTATTTTGTGATACAATATATAATCAAATATTTAAAAAACTGAAAAGCATAAAAAAGGTAATAGAACTAAAATGCGTATGTTTGAAATATTGATAATTAATGTTCAAAGTTCAAACTTCCAAGTAAATGTTATTATCGAAGTACATATACGTCACCATATACAATCCTGAGATTCATTTTCTTGTGGGCATACTCAATAAATCTATAGACTAATAACTACAACAGAATCAATGAAAAACCATCCAACTAGGGCGTTCAACCAGAGTGCAGAAGACAACAAACTGTGCAAATACAAAAAGCACAAATAATAATAAATATATAAGCAATAAATATTGGAACACAAGGTGATGAGTCCTTGAAAGTGAGTCCATTGGTGGTGGGAACATTTCAATGATGGGGCAAGTGAAGCTGAGTGAAGTTATCCCCCTTAGTTCAAGAGCCTGATGGCTGAGGGATAATATCTGTTCTTGAACCTGGTGGCGTGAGTTCAAAGGTTCCTGTCCTTTCTGATGGCAACAACGAGAAAAGATCATGACATGGGTGATGGGAGACCCTGATGATGGATGTTGCTTTCCAGTGACGCTTCCTGTAGAGGTGCTCAATGGTGGGGAGGACTTTACCTGTGATGGACTGGGTCATATCCACTACTTTTTGTAGGTTTTCCATTCAAAGGCATTGGTATTTCCATACCAGGCTGTGATGCAGCCAGTTAATACATTCTCCACCACACATCTATAGAAGTTTGTCAAAGTTTGAGATGTCATGCCAAATCTTTGCAAACTCCTAAGGAAGTAGAGGCACTGCTTATGAGCTGAGTCCTCTGAAACTGAGGAGTTTAAAGTTGCTGACCCTCTTCACCTCTGATCCTCCATTGAAGACTGAGTCATGGACCTCTGATTTCCTCCTCCTGAAGTGAATAATCAGCTCTTTGGTCTTGCTGGCCTTGAGTAAGAGGTTGTTGTTATGGCACCACTCAGCCAGATTTTCAATCTCCCTCCTATATGCTGATTCATCACCACCTTTGATTCAGCCTACAACAGTGGTGTCATCAGCAAACTGAAAATGACATTGGAGCTGTGCTTAGCCTCACGGTCATAAGTGCAAAGAGAGTTCAACACAGGACTAAGCACACAGCCTTGTGGAACGCCTGTGCTGATGGAGATCTTGGAGGAGATGTTGCTGTCAATCTGAACTGACTGGGGTCTACAAGTGAGGAAATCCAGGATTCAATTACACAAGGATTTATCGAGGCCACAGTCTTGGAAATTATTGGTTAGTTTTGAGAGGATGATGGTATGGAATGCTGGGCTGTAGCTGATAAAGAGCATCCTGATGTATACACCTTTGCTGTCCGGATGTTCCAGGGTTGAGTGAAGAGTCAATGAGATGACATCTGCTGTGGACCTTTTGCTCCGGTAGGCATATTAGAACAGATCGACATCACTTCTGAGGCAGGAGTAAATATTTCATCACCATTTTCTCAAATCATCATTGTGAACGTAAGTGCTACTGGTGATAGTTATTAAGGCAGGTCATCATGCTTTTCCTGGGCACCAGTATAATTGAAGCCTGCGAAGGCAGATACTACATACTGTTGAAGCAAGAGGTTAAAGATCTCTGTGAGCAGAACACATTAGCCAGTTGATCAGCACAGGACTGTAGTACTTGGCCACATACCCCATCTGGGCCGGATGCTGTTCATGGGTTCATGCTCGCACGTCAGCTTCAGAGACTGAAATCATAGGATCATTGGGGGATGTGAGAGTTCATGATGATTCCTCCATATTTTGACAGCAAAGTGAACATAGAAGGCATTGAGCTCATCTCAGAGCGAAGGCCTATTGTGTCCTATAAGCGGTTGATTTAACTCAAATAATATTGCTAGATTTAATTTTGATAATATTCCAAAGAACACACACAAAGTTACCAAAATGATTGGTTAGTAGTCACCAGCCATTCCTTTCA
Organism: Mobula birostris; assembly: GCF_030028105.1. Classification (NCBI taxonomy): domain Eukaryota; kingdom Metazoa; phylum Chordata; class Chondrichthyes; order Myliobatiformes; family Myliobatidae; genus Mobula; species Mobula birostris. The sequence goes on from NC_092381.1 coordinate 53,979,087, forward strand.
GATTATTAGGCCTCCTTGTACCAGTCGATTCCTCACTATAATAAAGGCCAATATTGCCAATAGCCTGTCATGTCTCATGCTAACTATTGTTAGATACAGATGGTCCAAGCTGGCTCCCAGCGGAGAAATCACACCAGTCACTTATTCTCCTTCATCTTCCCATAAAACCCCCTTGATCCTCTTGCACTTACCCATGGCTGTATTTCATTAGGAGCTTGAAGAGATTTGGTTTGTCACCTAAGACACTCAAAAACTTTTACTGATGTACCATGGGGAGCACTCTGACAGGCTGCATCACCATCCAGTACATGGGAAGGGGCTACTGCATAGGATTGAAGTAAGTTGCAGAAAGTTGTAAAATTAGTCAGCTCCATCAATGGTACTAGCCTCTGTCAGTTTCCAGGACATCTTCAAGGAGCGGGGCCTCAGAAAGTTGGCATCTGTCATTAAGGACTACCATCACCCAGGACATGCCCTCTTCTCATTGTTACTGTGAGGAAGGAGGTACAGAAGCCTGAAGGCGCACACTCAGCGATTCAGAAACAGCTTGTTTCCATCTGCCATCTGATTTCTAAATGGACATTGAACTCATGACTACTAGCTCACTTCTTAAATTATTTTTGTTTTTGTACTATTTTTAAATAACCTATTTAATATACATATATATATACTTCCTGTAATTCATTTATTTTTTTCTATATGTATCATGTATTTCATTGTACTGCTGCCACTAAGTGAACAAATTTCACGACATATGCCAGTGATACTAAACCTGATTCTGGTTCTGATTGTGATCACTTACAACAGTGAATTAATCTACCAGTGCACTACTGGGATATGAGGAAAACTGGAGAATCCGATGGGAATCCATAAGGCCACAGGGAGAAGAGGCAATTCCAGATAGATTACGTCACTATTGTGCCATGCATTCTGCACATCTGCTCTTCAGATACATGCCATCATACAACCACCCTCTCTCCTCAGATGTTCCCCCACCCAGCCAGTACACACACCGTGCACCTTTATACGTCCCATCCAATGTTCCTTTCAATTACATTCATAATGGAAAAGAAAACTGTGAGATGTAGAATGGGCAGCCAATTTATGACTCAGTTTTGCGCCACTGTCTCTATCATTCACCAGTCCCACATGTTCAGCTGTTGAAATGGCCAGTGACTGTTCTGCTGTGGAATGCAACCAAGTGTCATTCACAATAATGGTGAGGCAATGGAATTCACCCAGCTGGTGTGGAGAAAATCAGAGTCAGCTTTCCTGCAGGTCAGACTGAGAGGTTTCTATGTGGGAAGTATAGCCGGGCAAAAACAAAGGAGCTGGTTGTGGTCTACAGAAGGAATGGAGACAGGCTAACATTAATGGATCTGGGGTTGAGAGGGGGAACAGCTTTATGTTCATTGGCATCCACATCAGCGAGGATCTCACGTGGTCTGTACATAGTGGCTGTGTGGTGAAAAAAGCACAACAGCACCCCTTTCACCTCAGACGGTTGAGGAGGTTTAGCATGAGTCCCCAAATCCTAAGGACTTTCTACAGGGGCACAATTGAGAGCATCATGACTGGCTGCATAACTGCCTGGTATGGGAACTGTACTTCCCTCAACCGCAGGACTCTGCAGAGAGTGGTGTGGATAGCCCAGCACATCTGTAGATGTGAACTTCCCATTATTCAGGACATTTACAGAGACAGGTGTGAAAAAAGGGCCAAAAGATCATTGGGGACCTGAGTCACCCCAACCACAAACTGTTCCAGCTGCTACAATCCGGAAAATGGTACCACAGCATAAAAGCCAGATCAAACAGGCTCTGGGACAGCTTTTCCCACCAGGCCATCAGACTGATTAATTCACGCAGATACAATTGTATTTCTCTGTTATATTGACTGTCCTGTTGTACATACTATTTATTACAAATTATGATAAATTACATTTTGCACATTTAGTTGGAGATGTAACAAAGATTTTTACTCCTCATGTATGTGAAGGATGTAAGAAAAGTCAATTCAATTACCAAGTGTACAGTACTTCAGAAAGTATTTGAAAAAGCCCTTTACTGAAGTAAAACTTACAACTAGAGTGCGCTAAAAAAAAGCTCATGTTTCAGAGACAGCCAAGGCAGTGTGGAATTTCATGCCAGCCATCAAATTGAACATTTTAGGGACAAGCTCTGATGAAAATCAAACCAGCAGCAGAATCAGGTGGGAGGAACGCTGGGTGATTATTCCAAACTTCTTGCTCATATGAGATCTGTGGCAAACCCAGCGTCAAACTTCAACTAGTCAAGTAACTGTAGCCCTCAAGTGAGAAGTGAGGAGCAGGTAACTCTGGCATCAGTTGTCTGTCTGGTAATGAGTTAGGGTGGAGGATGAGTGGAGGTTCAAATGAACAGTTATAGATAGATAGATATACTTTATTGATCCCGAGGGAAATTGGGTTTCATTACAGCCGCACCAACCAAGAATAGAGCATAAATATAGCAATACAAAAACCACAAACAATCAAACAACAAAATGCAAACTATGCCAGATGGAAAGAAGTCCAGGACCAACCAGCCTATTAGCTCAGGGTGCCTGACCCTCCACAGGAGGAGCTGCAAAGTTTGATGGCCACAGGCAGGAACAACCTCCCGTGATGCCCAGTATTGTATCTCGGTGGAATATGGCCGGGGTCCAACAGCAAAAAGTTCAATATCCGGTCTATGAGCACGTTCCTCGATTGTAATATGACCTGGATTGCACCATCTATTGTTAACCAAAACAGTAAGCACCCAACTCCTTTATGATTACTGCTCTCAGTGCACTTCCGGTCAGCCTGAACGGTCTGGAAGCCGTCCATGGAAAAGATTTGATCAGGTATGTCCTCGTGCAGCCCCATAGTCATTTCATGGAGCCAGAAGAAATAATCCCTTCTTCCAGCACGGACAGATTTATTATAGTCTTTTGAGGATGTAACTTAGCATTCTAGATATAGAAAAAACCAGTGGATGTATTATTAAATTTACAGGGGGTACTCAGTATGGTACTATATGATCATTTGTGGTTCTGAGTGCATTTTTTAGGAGGGACGTAAGATTCATTAATTGGTAAACTGTAAAGATTTTAGCTGAGTGGGAGATTTTCATCTAATTGAAGTCATGTTAATGTTAATTGTCAATAACATTAATGCCAATTAAATATTAGTATTCATAAACATCTGGGTGCCTTTGTTTAAAAAAATAGAAGTGACTGGTGTGATTTCTCTGCTGGGAGCCAGCTTGAACCCTCTGTATCATAAGTAAGTAAAGGATGCTTTCATAATAGGTACGTATACAACTGAATGATGGAGTATGTGTGGAGGTTATGTAAGTGAGATAAGTAGCAGCTACGTTGAGAGAGAAGAATATAACAGTGGTGTATTGGGTAGAGTGAGAAATAGACCACTAGCAAGATAAGTGTACAATGGATAGGGTGAAGAAGAATCTGCACGTAATAGGCCAGAACAGAGATTCTTAAGAGTATCATAGTCCACACCAGCGTGAACAATAGAAATATGTCAAAGATATTGCGTAATAGGGGTGTAAAATGAGGAGTGTGAATAGGCAAAACATGTGATGGGTGAGGCTCTTAATAATCAATGAGTAACAGGCCAGACGTGCAATGTTGTGGGCTTAATTGAAGAATACTGGGTCAATTAATGGGTGGGGTATGTGACTGGATTTGTGCAACAGGCAGGGTGTGTGACAGCTGGGATTTGTAATTGGTAGTCAGTCAGATCTGACTGTATTCCTTCTTTGCCAAAGTGAAAAATTAACCCTTGGCTGCTAAGAACCTGGTCAGTACATAAAAAATTAATTTCAAATGCACCTGTCATGCTGTGTAAAGCAGCTAGATCATTCCTGAATTTCCCTTCAAGATGTTCAGGCAGAGATCATATTTTTCATCTGCTTTTACTAAGGAGAAGTACAAAGTTGGAAAATTCAGGGAGGGAAACATTAAAAAGGACCTTGTAGAACATAGAATAGTACAGTACAGGCCCTTGGGCCCACAATGTTGTGCCAACCCTTTAAACCCTGCCTCCCATATAACCCCACTAATCGCACTAAGATGTCTTAGTGAGATAAATCTCCAGGATCTAATGAGGCACTCCAGGGAATGATTACCAGGGACTTGACAGTGATTTTTTTAAAGTTTTGAAGGCAACATAGTAAAATGGCAGATGACAGGATGAAAACAAATGTGTTGTCGCTTTATTCGTGAAATACAGCAGGGATATTCCAGGTAGTTACAGGCCAGTATATCTAATGCCACATAGGGGAGTGATAGAGGGTGATGGTGGCTATTAATGGTGATTGGTTGGTTTATTATTGTCACAGGTACCAAGATACAGTGAAAAGCTTTTGTTCTCACGCCATTCAGGCAGAACATTCCTTACAAAAGTATGTCAAAGCAGAACAACAGGGAACAACAGAATGCAGAATGCAATGTTACTACTATAGAGAAAATGCAGTGCAGGTGGACAAATAAAGTGGAGAGTTCCTTTAGAAATGGGAAGCCTGAAGGACAGGGACTTTACTGTTTGGATGTAAATGCAGAAGATGTGGTTAGTAAGTTAGCAGATGACACAAAATCAGTGTGTTGTTTGTCAGTAGACTACAGAATGATATTGATCATTTCATTGGATAAGATAGAATTTAATCCTGATAAGTGTGAGATCATGCATTTTGAGATGACAAATAAGGTTAGGACATACATGAATGGTAGAGTCCTGGGGAATACTAAGGAACAGAGGGACCTCATTAAAAAAGACCAACAAACCCCGAACATAGCAGCACAATACAGTAAAGACTCAGCGGAAATATGAATCTAGAATCACAAACATACTGCTTGAGTAGGTGGAGGCAATTACTTCCACAATTTTTAATAAGCATCTTGATGAACTCTTGAATCAGCGATGTATAGAGGAATCTGGACCAAGTGCTAATAAAAAGGATCAGTATGGACAGGTACTTGGAGATCATCATGACATAATAGGGTTTGTTTCTTTGGTCAGTGATGCAATTTTTTTTGGTATCCGTTAGTCTCGTGAGACCATGGATTTCCACCTTGGAAGGTTTCCAGGGCGCAGGCCTGGGCAAGGTTGTATGGAAGACCGGCAGTTGTCCATGCTGCAAGTTTCCCCTCTCCATGCCACCAATGTTGTCCAAGGGAAGGGTATTAGGACCCATACAGCTTGGCACTGGTGTCGTCACAGAGCAATGTGTGGTTAAGTGCCTTGCTCAAGGACACAACACGTTGTCTCAGCCAAGGCTCGAACTAGCGACCTTCAGATCACTGGACGAATGCTTTAACCACTTGGCCACGCCAAGTGATGCAATGCCGCTATGAATTTAAAGTTTTGTTCTACATGGGAATCTCATAGCCAGTGCTGATGGTGTTGTCCATCCCAGCAAAGAGATGAGATTGCAGATGCTGGGCATAGACATCTCCCAGGTACCTTCATCTTCCCCTTTTCCTTCTATTTCTGCAACCCTTCAGACTCTGCCTCATGTCCCTTGCATTTTGGGGCTCCATGCTTCTCTTCTGCATGAGCTGCTGCCTTCAGTTTGCTAGATTGTGCAGCATGCAACACATGGTGATAACTCTCCACATCTGCTCAGGCTGTATGAAGAATGTCCTGGTCTGATGCAGACAATGGAATCTCAGGAAGAAGGATCTGCAGTTCCAAGAAAAACCTTCTCATATCCCATAACTATCTGCCCATTATGCAAATGATGAAAAGAAAATCAACATGCTATTTCAGATGCTGGAAATATGAAACAGAAATGGAAAATGCCATGAATTCTCATTTGGTCAGGTAAAATTTGAGGCGAGAGAAACAGTGTTACTGACACTATGCTAGAACTAACACTGTTCCAACAATATTTCACTGACCTGAAACATGAACTCTGTTTCTCTTTCTACAGACATTGACTGACCTTTTGATTTTTTCCAGGATTTTCTGATCTTGTCTGATCTTGCTATCATTGATGAAAATATTGGATTACTAATTGGACCTCTTCTGGGCACGCAGGGACTGCCAGTAGCTGCCAGCTCTCATAGGAAACAAGCACCACCAGCAAATCCCAGTGGATGACATTCTAATTGAAGTCATTCCTTTTCAATACAATATCTCCATGATGTCTGTGCTGAAGCAGACATCGATAGTGGTCACTTTAGCAACCTGATGCTAAGAAAGTTGAGAGTCAATGTGACTTAGACCCTAAGGGTAAGAGAAGTCCGTCGCAAGGGCTTGGTCAAAAGGTCTTTGTACAGAATGCCATAAATCTCAGTGACAACTTCCATAGAGTATCTAAAGCTTTATCTTCTTTGTTGATGGAAAGGTCCAGGTTGATGCGCTGTCATTAACTTTATCATTATCTGAGGCAAGCACCATAACCTTGCCTTTCGGAGACAGCTGCAAATGTTGGAGGGAAGAAGATCAATTCTAAAGCACAATGAAGCGGAAGAACAGAACAAGGACCTACAGAAGCAAAAGAAGAAGGAAGTGAATGAGGAAGGCAATATTTTCAAAACAATTTTTGGATTTCTTATGTATAGATAATTTTCATAATAAGCGTGTAAAGCCATGGTCTGCCCTGTAGAAATAAAGGCTCTTTCCATCACAAAATTTTTAATGAAGTATAACTCAGCCAGAATCATCTGAGAGAATCTGACATACTGTAATCCTTCACATCTATCTGTTCTTATCATCACAGAATCCTGCTCCAAATAGTAAATATCAAGCTTTCCTTTTATATATATATATATCCATCTATCTATCTATCTATCTATCGGTATTTATTGTGGTGTGTTGACATGACATGCAACATACATAAATAGCTTGCTCTCAGATCTGAACTCTGTGACCTGTCATCTTGCAAAAAGAGCACAAATCTGCACACAAACTCTTTGGATACCTGCTCAAATTATGGCAAACCAAAACAATGATTGCCTGTTGGTCAGCTGGCAACCAATCCCAGTGGACTGGTCACTGATCCTATCAACGTCTCGAACGATCTTGAGTAAACTATTTAAGTAGTCGTGCTTTGGGATGAACTGATGGGTCTTGAGATTTTTGCAGTTGAGTGGCTTTATTAAATAGATGTTTATTTCATGTTCCAGCCTTGTTCTGTCTTCTGGCTTGGGGCCTCATCAGATTGTGTAGAGGGAGGGAGAGAGTTTAAAAGAAGCAAGTGGGAGCTGTCAGTGCATTTTGTGTGCCGCAGTCCTGAGGAGTCATTGGACTGCTTAGAGAGAAAGTTTAAAAGAAGTGAGCTGGAGCAGTCAGCACATTTTGCATGCCACTGTTCCCATGGAGGCATTGGCTTGCACATAATTAGGCACTTGGCAAGGACAGATAAAAATAAATTAGGATTAAGCAGAGTGGCCAGCCTCTTGCTCCATTTACGAGATGTGGAAAGGCAGGGAGTCCTCCAATGTCCCTAATAACTACCCTTGCACGAAGTGCATCCAGCTGCAGTTTCTATCGATCTGCATTAAGAAGATGGAGCTGGAAGTGGATGAACTCCAGATCATTCAGGAAGTCAAAGGGGTGATAGAGAGGACATACAGGGAGGTAGTTATACCCAAGGTGCAGGACATAGGTTACTGGGTGACCGTCAAGAGTGGCAAGGAGATAGGCAGCTGGTGCAGAGTACTCCTGTGGCTATTTCCCTCAAGAACAGGTGTACTGCTTTGATATTGTTGGGGGGGGGGGGGGCGGAGAATGACCTGGCAGAGGAAGGCCACAGTGGTACTAAGTCTGGCTCTGTAGCTCAGAAAGAAAGGAGGGAGAAGAGGCGACCTACAGTGACAGGGAATTTGTTTGTTAGGGGAAGAGACAGGAAAGCTCTGTAGATTCCCAAAGGGTTTCTTGCTGACCAGATACCAGGGTCAGGCACATCTCAGAGCAAGTCCACAGCATTCTTAAATTGGAGGGTGAGGATCTCAGGATTGCAAATCATGCCACATGCCAGTGAAGTCAGCAATAGGGAGATCACACAGTTTAATGTGTGGCTAAGGAGCTGGTGCAGGAGGGAGGCAGTGGATTTTTGGATCATTGTGCTTTCTTCCCAGGACAGTGCAATCTGTACGGAAGGGATGGTTTGCACCTGAACTGGAGGGGAATCAATATCCTAGTGAGAAGGTTACAGGCAGGGGAAGGGGGTAGGTTCAAACTAGAGTTGCAGGGGGATGGGAATCAGAGTGCCGGAACAGATAGTAGAGGGGTTGTGGAGAAAGATGCTAAGGTTACATACAAGTTCAGGAATCAAAATGTTGAGCATGGTGGGACTAATGTTCTGAGCTGCAAATATTTCAATGCAAGGAGTATTGTAGGAAAGGCAGGTGAAAGGGTATGGATCAGATGTGGAATTACAACATTGTTGTCGTTTGTGAGTCTTAGTTGCAGGAGGGGCAGGAGGGGCAGCTCAGTGTTCCAGGGTTCCATTGTTGTTGATGTGTCAGAGCAGGAGGAATTACAAGGGGGAGCGGTGGCATTTAGTGGTCAGGGAAAATGTCATGACAGTGTACAGTCAGGACAGACTGGAGAACTTTATTGGCAGAATTGAGGAATAAGAGAAGCTTTATTGGCTGAACTGAGGAACAGGAAAGGCTTTATCAGTAGAAATGAGGAATAAGGAAGGCTTTATTGGCAGAACTGAGGAATAGGAAAGGCTTGATAGGCAGAACTGAGAAATAAGAAATAAAAATATAATTCCATATTGATGGAATAATATTATAGACCACCCAGTAGTCCATGAATTCAGAGGAGTAAATGTGTCCAGCGATCACAGACTGCTGTAAGAAACAAAAGGTTGTGATAGTAGCTGATTTTATCTTTCCATCTGTTGACTGGGACTTCAATACTGTAAAAGGGCTGGATAGGAATGAGTTTGTCAAATGTGTTCAGGAAAGTTTCCTTTTCAGCATATAGAAGTCCCAACTAGAGAGAGAGTGATACTAGATTTCCTATTAGGGAATGAGATAGGCCAGATGACAAAAGTCTGTGTTTGGGAACACTTTGCATTTAGTGATCATAATGCCACTGGTTTCAAGTTAATGATGGAAAAGGATAGGTCTGGTTATCGAGTTAAGATTCTAAATTGAAGAAAGTCCAATTTTGATGGCATCAGAAAGGATCTGGCAAATGTGGATTGGGATAGGTTTTTTTTCTGGCAAAGGCATACTTGGTAAGTGGAAGGCCTTCAGGAGAGAAATTTTTTGGAGTACAGAATTTGTATCTGCCTGTCAGAATGAAAGGCAAGGATAACAGGTTTATGGAATCTTGGTTTTCAGGAGATATTGAGGCCCTGGTTAAAAAAGAGGAGGTGCATAGCAGGTTTAGGCAAGCAAGAACAAATGAGGCACTTGAGGAGTATAAGGACTGCAAGAGAACATTTAAGAAGGAACTCAGGAGGGCTAAAAGACATAAGACCATAAGATATAGGAGCAGAAGTAGACCATTTGGCCTATCGAGTCTGCTCCACCATTCAATCATGGGCTGATGCAATTCTTCTAGTCATCCACACACCACTGCCTTCTCCCCATACCCTTTGATGCCCTGGCTAATCAAGAACCTATCTATCTCTGCCTTAATTCACCCAATGACTTGGCCTCCACAGCCACTCGTGGCAACAAATTCCACAGATTTACCACCGCTGACTAAAGTCATTTCTCTGCAACTCTGTTCTAAATTGATGTCCTTCAATCCTGAAGTCGAACACTCTTGTGCTAGAACCCCCCTCTACCACGGGAAATAACTATGCCATATCCAATCTGTTCAGGCCTTTTAACATTTAGAATGTTTCTATGAGATCCCCCCCCTCATTCTCCTGAACTCCAGGGAATACAGCCCAAGAGCTGCCAGATGTTCCTCATACAGTAACCCTTTCATTCCTGGAATTATTCTCGTGAATCTTCTTTGAACCCTCTCCAATGTCAGTATATCCTTTCTAAAATAAGGATCCCAAAACTGCACACAGTACTCCAAGTGTGGTCTCACGAGTCCCTTATAGAGCCTCAACATCACACCCCTGCTCTTCCATTTCTAGAGGTATAGAATGTATGTCAACATTGCATTCACCTTCTTCACCATCGACTCAACCTGGAGGTTAACCTTTAGGGTATCTTGCACAAGGCCTCCTAAGTCCCTTGGCATCTCTGCATTTTGAATTCTCTCCCCATCTAAATAATAGTCTGCCCGTTTATTTCTTCCACCAAAGTGCATGACCATGCACTTTCCAAAATTGTATTTCATTTGCCACTTCTTTGCCCATTCACCTAAATTATCTAAGTCTCTCTGCTGGCTCTCTGTTTCCTCAATGCTACCTGCTTCTCCACCTATCTTTGTATCATTGGCAAATTTAGCCACAAATCCATTAATCCCATAGTCCAAATCATTGACATACATCATAAAAAGCAACGGTCCCAACACCAATCCCTGTGGAACATGAGGTTGTTCTAATCCTCAGGGCTTCTATAGATATATTAAAAGCAAAAGAATAGCAAGGGACAAAATTGGTCATCTGGAAAATCAGATTAGTAATCTATGTGTGGAGCCAAATAAGATGGGGGAGACCTTAAATGGATTTTTTTTTGTATCTGTATTTACTTGGGAGATAGATACAGAGTCTATAGATGTGAGACAAAGCAGCAGTGAGATCATGGACCATATACAGATTACAGAGGAGGAGGTGTTTGCTATCTTGAAGGAAATTAGGGTGAATAAATTCCCAGGGCCTGACAAGATGTTCCATCGAACCTTGTGGGAGACTATTGCAGAAATTGCAGGGACCAGTGGAGATATTTAAAATATTCTTAGCCACAGGTGAGGTGCTGGAGGATTGGAGGATAGTTAATGTTGTTCTATTGTTTAAGAAATGCTGTAAGAATAAGACAGGAAATTATAGGCTAGGGAGCCTGACATCAGTAGTGGGAAAGTAATTGGAATGTATTCTAAGGAACCAGATATATAAGTATTTGGATAGACATGAACTGATCACAGATAGTCAACATGGCTTTTTGCATGGTAAGTTGTGTCTAACCAATCTTATAGAGTTTTTTGAGGAAGTTACCAGGAAAGTTGATGAAGAGAAGGCAGTAGATGTTGCTTACATAGTCTTCAACAAGGACTCTGACAAGGTTCCATATAGGAAGCTGATCAAGAAGGTTCAGTTGCTCGGCATTCAAGAAAAGGTAATTAATTATGTTAGATATTGGCTTCACGGAAGAAGCCAAAGAGTTATTGTAGATGGTTGCCTCTCTGACTGGAGGCCTGTGACTAGTGGTGTGCCACAGGGATTAGTGCTAGGTCCCATGTTGTTTGTCATCTGTATTAATGATCTGGATGTTAATGTGGTAAACTGGATCAGCAAATTTGCGTTTGACACCGAGATTTGGGGTGTAGTGGGCAGTGAGGAAGACTATCACTTCTTGCAGTGAGATCTGGACCAGCTGGAAAAATGGGTTAAAAAAAATGGCAGATGGAATTTAACACAGTTAGGTATGAGGTGTTGCATCTTGGGAGGGCCAACCAGGGTGTGTCTTACATGGTGAGTGGTAGGGTCCTGAGGGGTATGGTAGAACAGAGGGATCTGGGAATACAGAGTCATAATCCCTTGAATGTGGCATTACAGGTAGATAGGTCATGAAGAAAGCTTTTGCCACATTGGTCTTCATAGATCGATGTACTGAGTACAGGAGTTGGGATGTTAAGTTGAAATTGTATAAGACACTGGTGAGGCATAATCTGGACTATTGTGAGCAGCCTTGGAGTTCAACCTACAGGACAGATGTAAAAAAGATTTTCCAATAACCCCGACATCATCACTCAGCAGGTCTCCAGGTGACTAAGCACAGCTTGTTGGAACAGTGGTGCGTGGTATTATGCAAGAAACTTCCAATACAAGAAAAACATTTTCAGCAAATGCCAACGCAATGGTCACAAAGGCGGCTTTTGCCACCCTTCACTGTGTTCTAGGCCAGTAAAACACAAGCACGAGAAGTTTCAAAAGCCATCAAAATCTACAAGGAGATAATGGTCACGATCAAAGTTGACTTCACCCCCCAGGAGATGGTATGTCAATTTATTTATCAACAATCTACAACTACAACTCCATATGGCATCAAACATCACTATCATCTCCAAACACATGTGGCGGGCCCTTTGGTGACCAGCAGTCAAATCAACTCATCACTCTGCCTGGAGTGCATCAAGTGGAACGCCTCAGCTGATTGACGAGCTCACTGCATGGTGATGCTGAAGGATAACCAAGTCAAAAGTATGTGTTACCTAACAGACCAGCCAGAACTGAATGTCCTTGGCATTGACTGGATGGTCTCTGGAGCATCACTCTGGATGAGGTCTGTATGAAGACATTGGCTATTCAAATCATGTTGACACCATACCGCCATTAGTATGCGAGACCGGACAACAACTGCAGTAACGCTATGCAGCAGAGTTTCCAGAAGGTTTATGTTGCTGCACCAAACTGCAAGCAGAACTCAATCTCCATCCAGACAAAAAGTTAGTCCTCTGTCCCAAAAGACCAGCACAATACACAGTACAATACCAATCGTGGAGCAAGAGCTAGTTGGCCTGCAACAAGCTGGTGTTATCAAAGCTGTCAACTACTTATGTTGGGCTGCTCCAATAGTCATTGCCAAGAAAGCCAATGTTACAGTGAGGTTGTGTGCAGATTTCTCAACTGGTCTCAGAGTGGGTCTAGAGACACACCAGTAGCTGCTACCTGCAGAACTCTTCACAAAATTGAAAAGTGGTCACAACTTTGTGAAGTTGGACTTGGCTGAAGCCTACCTCCAGGTAGAGGTGACAGATAATTCACAGGAGCTTCTCACTATTACAGCATGTAAAGGGGTGTTTTCCACCACCTGCCTGCTTTTCAGGGTAAAGGTGGCTCCCTCAATTTCCCAACAGTTTATTGACACCATGCTGATTGGTATTGATGATGATGTCACTTACCTCGATGCCATCAGTGTGAAGAGGATGGATCAGACAGAACTATGCCAACACCTGGACCACGTGCTGACCAAACTACAAGAATTTGGATTGCATCGTCAGACAGAAAAATGCAGCCTCCTCATGTATCTGGGATTCATCATGGATGAGCACGGTCTTTGCCCAGATCCTGAAAAAAAACACTATTATCTTAAAGATGCCTCCACCATCAGATGTCAGCACTTTATGATCATTTTTGAGCATGATCAGTCATGTTTCAGCATTTCTCCCAGCCAGGCACCAACTGAGGGAGTCATTCAATGCCCTGCTCAACAAGGTGCCATATGCAAATGGTCCAAATAATGCCAAGAGGCTTTTGATCATATGCTGTCATCTGACCTTCCCTAGACACATTTGAATCCAGTGTTGCCAATCATTGATGATGAGATGCATCCTGCTGTGAGCTATTATATCCTATATCTTCCCTGATGGTTCTGAAAAAGCTGTCATGCATACAGCAGAAAGGAACTTTGCACAAATAGTGAAGGAAACTTTGGGAATCATCTTCTCCATGAAGAAATTCCACAAGATGCTTTATTGCAAACACCTTACTCTCGTTACTGATCACAAGCCACTGTTGTCCATCTTCGAGTCTAAGAAAGGGATCCCATGTATATAGCTAACCACCTACTAATGTGGGCAATGATGATTTGAAATCAAGCCTATGATTTTGAAATCAAGTTCATGTCAACTTAGTCAGGCAGATATCCTCTCCTGACTTATGAATCAGCAGGTTACTGAAAGCAAAGACACAGTTGTGGCTGTGATTTCAATTGATTGTGAAGGCCATTGTGTAGTATCGGATGCTGCTGAAAATCTTCCAGCCACGGTTGACAAGCTCAGAGTAGAAACAACAGCAGATCGTCTTCTTCAGTGTATTTCCAAATACCACATTGACAGATGGCCAATCAAGGTTGAGGAAGATGTCATATCCATCAAATAACTTCATGCATTGCTATCAACTGTGGATTCCTGCCTATTGATTGGAGACAGAATAGTGATTCCATGAACACTTCGACCAAAAGTATTGAAACAAATACAGCATAGTCACCTGGAAATCAATTCAATGAAAGTTCTGGCAAGGAACACAATGTACTGGCTGGGCATAGATGAAGAATATAACATTAGAACATAAGAAGTAGGAGCAGGAGTCTGTCATCTGTCCCGTCAAGCCTGCTCTGCCATTCAATAAGATCATGGCTGATCTGGCCATGGATTCATTTCAACCTACTTGCCTTTTCCCCATAACCCTTAATTCCCCTACTATGAAAAGATCTATCCAAGTTGTCTTAAATATATTTGCAGAGAATTCCACAGATTCACCACCCTCTGAGAAAAATAGTTTCTCATTTCCGTCCTAAATCTACTCCCCTCAATCTTGAGGCTATGTCCCCTAGTTTTAGTCTTGCCTATCAGTGGAAACAACTTTCCTGCCTCTGCCTTATCTATCCCTTTCAGAATTTTATATGTTTCTACCAGATCTCCTTTCATTCTTCTGAATTCCAGTGAGTACAGACCCAGGCCACTCAATCTCTCCTCATAGTCTGACCCCCTCATCTCTGGAATCAACCTGGTGAAACTAAGGCATCACATCTGCGTGCAAACAGAATACTCAGTGCTCTTTGGTGGCAAAGAATCCAAGTAGAGTCGATCCCCAACCATGGCCTCAGGCCACCAGACCTTGGAGTCGAGTACATATTGACTTCACTGGCCCAATCAATGGGTGTACCTCCCTTGTCCTGGTTGACACCTTTTCCAAATGCCCAGAAGCCTTATCTATGAAGTCAACAACAACAGAGGCTACCACTCAACATCTGCTGCAGATCATTAGCCATTTTGTGATGCCAGAAACAATTGTTTCTCAACAATGGCACTCGATTCAGTTCACTGCAGTTTGCTGCATTCTTCCAGAACAATAGAATTATCCACATCCACTCACCCCCCTATCATCCTCAGTGCAACAACCAAACAAAGAGGGTTGTGGATACCTTCAAATGGTCACTTCTGAAATCAAGAAGGGAAGAAGCATCAGCTGAGGCGCTCAATACATTTCTGCTGACATAGCGCATTAGACCACATCCAAGCCTCAAGAGGAAGTCTGCAGCTGAAGTGCTTTTGGGAAGAAAACTGCACAGTGTTGGATGTAATGCTCCAAAGTGTCAAAATTCGAGACAGAAGATGGTCAGGTGGATAAAGGCAGCCATAGACCTTGATAGGTAAGTCATTCAAACCCGGAGCCGCAGTGTTGGCCAGATAGTATTGCAATGGGCAAGACCACTGGATATCAAGTAAGATTATCAAACAAATAGGGAAAGTGCTCTACAAAGTTATCATAAACAAACATCACTGGCTTTGCCATATCAACCAGTTGCAGCCATGTGCTCTTGACAGCACAACAAGTTCATTGGGCAGATCATCAAACACAGAGCTGGGCCTTCACCTCCTCCTGGAAGTGTTTGATTTACGCCAACTGAACTAATCTCCAGTATCAGTGCAGCCGCAAGCAATGTCACAAGAAAGTCAGAGCCTGCAACCACTAAGAAGGACGAATAGCAAGCATAAGCCATTTGTTCCAATCCATATCAACCCTCTGCACAAATCTTACATACTATTGTTAGGTTTGTTCTTTGTAAAGACATACAGCATGGGTAAAAATGCTAGAACTATCTTATTACAGATTCACAGCAATGGCTTTTTCTCCAGCCCGAGTGTGTGTAAGGAGTTCACCTGCATCCTTTCTGGTTCCGCAAGAAACACACGCATTGCCCACTAGGAACTGAAGTTCTTTGTTATGTACACATATAATAAGACATCTTCTCCATTAAAGAAAAAAAAACAAACACAATACTATGTCCTCACAAACCTGCAAGAAACAATTATCCTTTCCAACAAAAATATTTATATTAACTTTAACTGTAATGAGCTTTCCAACACAGATATTTACATTAACCAATTGTAATGAGCAAATACAGTCCTTTATTCACTCCTACACTCTCAATCAGTCTCTGAGGTGGTTTGATGATCTTTTTTGGTCCACTATTTGTCTCCACAGGTGTATTATTTTCACTTGCTGTGTTAATATTAGTGTCTTTCTGAGAACTCTGATCAATATGTTCATTTTTTTCACATCCTTCTGCCAAGATCCTATCAGTTCATTTCTGTTTTGTTCTTGCTGTGTGGCCATAATTTGCTCCATATGCCTTATAATGGAGCCCTGGATTACATCCATACAATCAGTGAGTTGTTGCACAAGTTCCAATGAATTCTGTCTCAATTCACAGAGCGCCTTCTGTTGGCTACGTATCATAGATAGCAACTCATCCTGTTGGCTTGTTTTGAACTGTTGCTGATGTTCTGACCTTTGGCTCCATGTGGTCACCGCATCTTCCATTTTACTCTTCCTCTTCAACTTCAGAGAGGTTCATGGAGGTAGTTTTGATTTCCAGTCTTTAACTGGAAGTTGATGTGAGACAGATGTTGAACCAAAGCTGCGTGATGTGGAAGCAAGACTGGCATCTTTGTCATCATGATCAAGCACTGGCATTCTGACTGTAGCTCGTACAGATATCTATGGAAGGTGGAGTTATTGTGCTTCTCTTGCGTAAGCTCTGAGCTCCCATGGATGCTGTAATGAGTTTCTCAAGTAACCTCAGGTAAGCATCTGAGTCCCTCAAAGACATCTGCATGCTCTTCCATGAATGCTGCATGGCCATCTGTGAAGCGATGACAAAAACTCTTTCTACCAGGTTGAGCCTTTCACATGCATTCAGAATAAATACTGGCTGTACTCACTTTTCTACAATCAGTAGCTGTTCCTTTAGGTGCAGCCCCTTGTGCTTGAAGGTCACTATACAGCCCCTTTTTACTGGAACGTTCTCTCCAGTATAGCCTGTCTCTTAACTTCACTGGGTAAATCTTGCTCTTTACTTTGAGAGTCTTGTAATCCTCCATGGATAACAGACTTACCTGGGCTCTGGTGCCAAGCTTGCATGGAATTACTGCCTCATTCACAGTCACTGGGACAATCCATTCTATTGTACCAGCACCAGCAGTCTGTAGAGTATCCACAAACACTTCCTCCATTTCCTCAGCAACAATGTGCACTTTTATCTTGGTTGCCCCAGCTTTGTTTGTGTGGTCTCTACTGCCCTACACATATTCACAGCCTTTCCCAGCATCAGATCTTTTTCACGGAACAAGCTTTCTTTGAGCCCATTATCTGGGACTCCACAGACTACTTTGTCTCTGACTAGTGCGTCTCTCAAATCTCCAAACTCACAGGATTTACTTAGTGGGAAAAGCTCAGCTAAATATTGATCAAAGCTAACACCTTGTTTCTGGTCAGAGGAAAAGAACTTGTATCTCTCTAACCTGACCTTTTTACTTGGGACAAAATACTCCTCAGATTTTGCCATCAGAGAGTCCAATGTAAGGGCTGTCTTATCATGAATAGACACTTCTCAGGTTTACAGCAGGGTATGGGTATCGGTTATAATCGGTGTTTCAATGACAACTCTGCCATCTTCTTCAGGGGTGATGCCTGGTCAAATCTAGACCAGTGGAATTTTAAAGATGCTTATGGCTGTCTCATCAATTTGAAAGCTGTTATAGATGTCCAAAGCATTTTTACCAATTACAAGCAGAAAGATAGACATTTTCAATTTTTCATCCACCCCTCTTGCTCTACTTGCCACTAATATATATATATTGAATCGCTGTTTGAAGTGTTTCCAGTTATCCATTAGATTGCTGGTAAACTGCATAGGTGAAGGTGAACTTCAGTTGTGCATAACAGAATGTTTCGGCTTTCTCTCACCTGAATCTTTTGGTGAACTTCTGGACACAATGAGCGATGCCACCTCCTTGGCCGACCTCACTCGCTGTGTCTTGCTCTGTCTTGTATCTCTTTCTTCTGTCACTCATGGTATTCATTTACTGTCTGTATTTTGACATCATTCCAACTCTGACACCATGCTATGCTTATTCTTTGTAAAGACAAACAGCGTGGGTAAAAACACAAGAACTATTTTATTTACACATTTACAGCATTAGCTATTTCTCCAGCCTGAGCTCGTGCAATAAACACCTGTATCCTTTCGGTTCCATGTGAACCACAAACATTGCCCATTGGGAACTGAAGTTCTTTATTATGTATACACATAATAACACAGTTATCATCTTCAAGAGTGAGGTGTTATGGTGAGCCGAAACAACCTGTTGACAACCTATCTCAGGCTGACTTTCACTGACCGGTCATCGTTCCTATCAGCATTCCAAATGCTCTAGGGCAAACCATTTATGTAGTTGTGTTTTGGGATGCACTTTTGGATTTTGAGGTTTTTTTTTGTAGTTGTGTGGTTTCACTAAATGAAGTTTATTTCATGTTCCAGTTTTGTTCTTTTTCTTGGCTTTGGATCTCATCAGCAGTTCTAGATGAGTGAACACTGAAAATCAGCAGGAAATATAACTACAGCACTTTATGAGTAATAACAATGTTTTGATCAGATTGACATTCAAGGGATAGCAAGGGAAGCCACCGAGGGTCAAACACTTCAAGCCAGTGAAATCCATACCTATTCACCAACAAAACTTTCTTGTGAGGCTTCTGGTGGGGTTTATTTTATGTTATTACATCAAATAATAATTTCAAGGGACACAATGGGCACAACAGTTGAATTACCAACAGCTAGAGCACAGAGTTTCACTCAGATCTCAGCAATATGTTATAATTAATGTTGTGCAATGCTTCCTGACAGAAGTTATTACTTCACATCCCTTTCAATGCCTCAAATAACAGGTGGCTCTCAAGGAAAGAGACACAGTGGAACACCATGTTACTCTGCCTCTCCAAAGGCTCGTTTCCTGAGCCTCTCCGAAGACTGGCTTTCTCAGCAATGTCCATGACAAACGTTCTAAGAGCTGAATAATCAAAGATGAGTCACAGTCAGGTAGTAACATCAGAGGTCACACACACACACAATCATTGCCAGACCAACTCTGCAGCAGTGATACAAGTGTATATCTCTCACAATCATGGCAATGAGATGATAAGCTTAATGGAGAAGCATCATACCAATTAACTTTATGCTCAGGCACATCAGCATAAGATCCATAGCATAAAAGACATCACTAGATGACGCATAGCAGTGTATTCAAAGCTGAAAATAAATTTATTATGGAAGAAACCGTTCACAGCCCTGAGATTTGTTTCCTTGTGGGCATACTCAATAAATGCATCATAGAATAATAAACATAACCGAATCACTGAAAGGCCACGCCAACTTGGGCATTCAACCAGAGTGCACAAGTCACAAACTGTGCAAATACAAAAAGAAAGAAATAATACTAATAAATAAATAAGCAATAAATATTGAATGCATGAGATGAAGAGTCCTTGGAAGTGAGTCCAGAGGTTGTGGTAACATTTCATTGTTGGGCAAGGGAAGTTGAGTGAAGATATCCCCTTTGGTTCAAGCGCCTGATGGTTGAGGCATAATAACTGTTCCTGAACCATGGCGGTGGGAGTCCCTGATGAGGGATGCTGCTTTCCTGCAACAAGGCTTCATGTCGATGTGCTCGATGGTGTGGAGGGCTTTACCCATAATGAACCAGGCCGCATCCGCTACTTTTTTTCTGTTCAATGGCAGTGGTGTTTCCATACCAGGCTCTGATGCAGCCAGTCAATATACTCTCCACCACACATCTATAGAAGTTTGTCAACATTTTAGATATCATGCAGAATCTTCACAAACTCACAAGGAAGTAGAAGCACTGCCATACTTTCTTTGTAATTGTACTTACATGCTGAGCCCAGGCAGACCCTCTGAAATGATAACACTGAGGAATTTGAGGCTGCTGACCCTCTCCACTTCCAGATCTACAAAGAGGACTGGCACATAGACCCCTAGTTTCCTCTTGCTGAGGTCACTAATCAGCTCCTTGGTCTTGCTGACAGAGTCAGAGGTGGTTGTTACTCAGCCAGATTTTCAATCTCCCTCCTATATGCTGATTTGTCACTGTTAGAGTGAGTTTTTTTAGGTAGATGATTTCCTTACACTTAAATGACTTTGGCCACCAGACTTCTATTTTAACCGTTTGACAAAGGACTGTGGATTGACTCCACCACAATGGGCTTCCTAAAAGGTGTGAATACCAGATGCTTCTGGCACCATAGTTTGACCAGATGCTGTAGTTTCAAAGACGGTATTATCTATACATTATAAATATTAATTGTCTTCTATGTTAGCACGTAAAATGCTAAATAAATGTATTGTGGATTGGACTAAAGGCTGTGGATACCAACCCGGACATGTTGGCGTCGGAAGGAAAGGATAAAATCTGAAGGTGTGATGTTTGTATGTAGCTTCAAAAGGAAGTATTGTGGATAACTTTTTAAGTAGCGATTGCCTTTGTGTTTAGCATATAAATACGAGCCCACATTGAGCTAGCAGTCCTTTCTCCCGAAAGCGTCTCCGTCCGTAAGATCCATCAAAGTTGCTGGTGAACGCAGCAGGCCAGGCAGCATCTCTAGGAAGAGGTACAGTGACGTTTCAGGCTGAGACCCTTCGTCAGGACTAACTGAAGGAAGAGTGAGTAAGGGATTTGAAAGTGGGATGGGGAGGGGGAAATCCGAAATGATAGGAGAAGACAGGAGGGGGAGGGATGGAGCTAAGAGCTGGACAGGTGATTGGCAAAAGGGATATGAGAGGATCATGGGACAGGAGGCCCAGGGAGAAGGAAAATGGGGAAGGGGGAAAAAACCCAGAGGATGGGCAACGGATATAGTCAGAGGAACAGAGGGAAAAAAGAGAGAGAGAATGAATGTGTGTATTTAAATAAATAATGGATGGGGTACGAGGGGGAGGTGGAGCATTAGCAGAAGTTAGAGAAGTCAATGTTCATGCCATCAGGTTGGAGGCTACCCAGACGGAATATAAGGTGATGTTCCTCCAACCTGAGTGTGGCTTCATCTTTACAGTAGAGGAGGCCATGGATAGACATATCAGAATGGGATGTGGAATTAAAATGTGTGGCCACTGGGAGATCCTGCTTTCTCTGGCAGACAGAGCGTAGGTGTTCAGCAAAATGATCTCCCAGTCTGCGTCGGGTCTCGCCAATGTATAGAAGGCCACATCTGGAGCACCGGACACAGTATATCACACAAGCCGACTCACAGGTGAAGTGTCGCCTCCCTGGAAGGACTGTCTGGGCCCTGAATGGTGGTAAGGGAGGAAGTGTAAGGGCATGTGTACCACTTGTTCCGCTTACAAGGATAAGTGCCAGGAGGGAGATCAGTGGGGAGGGATGGGGGGACGAATGGATAAGGGAGTTGCGTAGGGAGCGATCCCTGCAGAAAGCCGGGGGGGGTGGGGAGGGAAAGATGTGCTTGGTGGTGGGATCCCGTTGGAGGTGGCGGAAGTTATGGAGAATAATATGTTGGACCCGGAGGCTGGTGGGGTGGTAGGTGAGGACCAGGGGAACCCTATTCCTAGTGGGGTGACGGGAGGATGGAGTGAGAGCAGATGTGCGTGAAATGGGGGAGATGCGTTTGAGAGCAGAGTTGATGGTGGAGGACCTTATTTAAAAAAGGAGGACATCTCCTTTGTCCTGGAATGAAAAGCTCATCCTGAGAGCAGATGCAGCGGAGATGGAGGAATTGCGAGAAGCGGATGGCATTTTTGCAAGAGAGAGAGTGAGAAGAGGAATAGTCTAGATAGCTGTGAGAGTCAGTAGGCTTATAGTAGACATCAGTAGATAAGCTGCTTCCAGAGATAGAGACAGAAAGATCTAGAAAGGGGAGGGAGGTGTCGGAAATGGACCAGGTAAACTTGAGGGCAGGGTGAAAGTTGGAGGTAAAGTTAATGAAGTCAACGAGCTCAGCATGCGTGCAGGAAGAAGCACCAATGCAGTCGTTGATGTAGTGAAGGAAAAGTGGGGGACAGATACCAGAACAGGTTTGGTACATAGATTGTTCCACAAAGCCAACAAAAAGGCAGGCATAGCTAGGACCCATACGGGTGCCCATAGCTACACCTTTAGTTTGGAGGAAGTGGGAGGAGCCAAAGGAGAAATTATTAAGAGTAAGGACTAATTCCGCTAGACAGATCAGAGTGGTGGTAGAGGGGAACTGATTAGGTCTGGAATCCAAAAAGTAGCGGAGAGCTTTGAAACCTTCCTGATGGGGCATGTAAGTATACAGGGACTGGACATCCATGGTGAAAATAAAGCAGTGGGGGCCAGGGAACTTAAAATCATCAAAAAGTTTAAGAGCGTGAGAAGTGTCACGAACATAGGTAGGAAGGGACCTTGTTGTGTGGAATAAAGCAGCTGCTTTGTATCTACCAGTGACTCTGTCTCTCTGATGATTTCATCCACGCTACAACAGTCACTACCTCTGATTCGGCCTACGATTGTGGAGTCATCAGCAATCTTAATCATGGCACTGGAGCTGTGCTTAGTGTAAAGTGAGTAGAACAGGGAGCTAAGCACACAGCCTTGTGGTGCACCTATACTGATGAAGATTGTAGAGGAGTTGCTGTTGCCAATTCAAATTAACTGGGTCTGCAAGTGAGGAAATCGAGGATCCAATTGAACAAAGATGCATTGAAGCCAAGGTCTTGAAATGTATTGATTAGTTTTGATGGGAGGATGGTATGGAATGCTGAGATGTAGCCAGTAAAGGGTATTCTCATGCATGCATCTTTGCTGTCCAGATGTTCTAGAGCTGAGTAAAGAGCCAATGAGATGTCATATGCTATGGACCTGTTGTTTCAGTAAGCAAACTGGAGCGGATCCAAATCACTTCTCAGGCAGGAGTTGATTTGTTTCATCAGTAACCTCTCAAAACACTTATCACTGTTGATGTAAGTGCTCAGTGAAGCCATCAGCTACCACACCAATGTGACTTATGTGTAACTCCAAAATGACAGATGTTATTTGCATAAAATGCATTTCATTAGTGTGGGTGCATTCAACAAATTTTGCCAATTGCAAATAGAATTGAACATCAATGGAAAACATATCTTTTTGTATTTACACATTGGTATTTAGTATTTCATGGTCTTATATATGGATTAACAGGTTCCAGCATTATATTGCAATGACCCTGTGAGACTTCAGTCTGGATGCTGGAAAGCTGCTCTCTTTCACTTACAATAAAAAATTCCCTTCACCTGGTTAACCAGTGTAGCCTCTGGGCACCTGATGTATCTCCCTATGGTGTGTATCCCTCTAACAAAATATGTTCATCTTTCACTGGTCACAGAATCAACACTCACAATACGCTGGAGAAACTCAGCAGGTCGGGCAGCATCCGTGGAAACGATGAGTCAATGTTTCGGGCCGGAACCTTTCGTCAGGACTGTAGAGGGAAGAGGCAGAGGCCCTATAAAGAAGATGGGGGGAGGGTGGGAAGGAGATGGTGGGCCCCAAACAGTCCTTGTAAGTGAGGCAACACTTCACTTGTGAGCCTGTTGGGGTCATCTATTGCATCCAGTGCTCCCAGTGCGGCCTCCTCTACATCGGTGAAACCCGACGCAGATTCGGGGACCGCTTCATCGAGCACCTCCACTCTGTCTGCCACAACAGACAGGATCTCCCAGTAGCCACCCACTTCAACTCTGTTTCCCATTCCCATTCAGATATGTCCATACATGGCCTCCTCTACTGCCATGAGGCTAAACTCAGGTTGGAGGAGCAACACCTCATATACCGTCTAGGTAGTCTCCAGCCCCTTGGTATGAACATAGAATTCTCCAACTTCTGGTAATTCCCTCACCGTCCCTTCCTCTATCCCTATGTCACTCTGTCCCCTCTCCCAGCTGCCCATCACCTCCTTCATGGTTTCGCCTCCTTCTACTATTGTGTTTTCCCCTATTCTTTCTTCACTTTTCCTGCCCATCACCTCCCTGCTTCCCCTCCCCCCCCCCTTATCTTTCCCCTTACTGGTTTTTCACCTGGAACCTACCAGCCTTCTCCTTCCCACCCTCCCCCCACCTTCTTTATAGGGCCTCTGCCCCTTCCCTCTACAGTCCTGACGAAGGATTCCGGCCCGATTTTGTCGACCGATCTTTTCCACAGATGTTGCCCGACCTGCTGAGTTCCTCCAGTGTGTTGTGAGTTTTGCTTTGACCCCAGCATCTGCAGATTATTTTGTGCTTATGGTCACAGAATCAGACTTTGAAGTTTGGTTTCTAAAGCAATGATGAACTATGCTCAACTTCACTCTTTCTCCTTCCCTCCCTCTTGTTTCCCTGTGACTACACTCCTCTCTGCACTTTCCCCTCCTGTCCCTCAGATTCCTTCAATATGGAACTTGGACTATTTCATGAAATTTGTAACTAGTTAAGTGTAACATGAAGATTATTGTCATTTAACTATATACATGTATATAACATATATAACCATATCACGTATGTAGAAATAAGACAATGTTTCTTTCAACCTGGATGTAAATCACATAACATACAGAACACACAATAACTTGTAAAGTAAGGATAAAATCTACAGATGAATCACACATAAATAACAAACTAAAGTCCATTAATATTAGATATTGTAAAGTGTGGAACAGATTAACCAGTGACACTTTGAATACAATGTGACCAGGAGTTCAGAAGCCCAACGGCCTGGGGGAAGAACCTGTTTCTCATCCTGACCGTTCTTGTTTTTATGCATCATAGTCTCTTGCCTGATGGCAGAAAGTCAGAGAAGATGACGAATGGAGGGGTGTGGTCCTTAATAACACTAAGGGCCCTGCATCTGTAGTGCTTCTGATAAATGTCCCCGATGGATGGTAGGGAGATCCCTATGATCCTCTCAGCTGTTCTCACAGTCCTTTGTAGGGACTTCAGGTCTGATTCTGGACTGCTCCCATACCAGATGGAGATGCAACTTGTCAGGATGCTGTCAATAGTGCTCCTGTAAAATACAGTTAAGTTGGGCTGCAGGAGCCTTGCTTACCTCAATCTTCTTTGGAAGTGAAGGTGCTGCAGTGCCTTCTTGTTGAGTGAGGTAATACTAAGGAACCAGCGATGGTCATCTATGATGTGAACTCCCAGAAACTTGGCGCACTTGACTCCCTCTACGGAGGAGCCATGTATTCGCAGAGGAGGATGCTTTGTCTGCACCTTCCTGAAGTTCATAATGATTTCCTTTGTCTTCTCCACATTCAGCATTAGGCTGTTCTTCTCACACCAATTCACCAGCCACTCTACTTCCTCTCTATACTCCATCTCATCATTGTTCTTGATAAGGCCAGGGACTTTGTGTCATTCACAAACCTGAGCTGAATCCTGTAACACGGTCATGCATCAGCAGTATGAACAGCAGTGGGCTGAGCACACAGCCTTAGGGAGCACCAGTGCTCAGTGTAATGGGACGAGAGTGTTGCTGCCCACACAGACTGACTGTAGCCGTACTGTTAAGAAGTCTAGTATCCAATTGCAGAGGGAGATGTTAAGACCCAGCTAGGACAGTTTTCCCACCAGTTTCTGGGGTACAATGGTGCTGAGTGCTGAAATGAAGTCTATAAATAACAACCTGCCACTTTCCAGGTGGGACAGGGCAGAGTGGAGGGCAGAGGCTATTGCATCATCAGTGGATCAATTTGAGCAATAAGGAAACTGGAAAGGCTCCACTGTAGCCCGGAGAAAGACTTTACTGTGCTCCATGACCAGCGGTCAAAGCATTTCATAGTGGTTGATGTAAGTACCACCAGACAATCGTCATTTAGACAGGTTACTGTAACCTTCTTTGGCACTGAGATGATAGTAGCCGCCTTGTAAACTGAGGGGACTATAGACTGTTTCAGAGAGATGTTGAATATATCCGGTAGCACCTCCATCAGTTGGGCTGCACAGTCTTTCAGAACCCACACACAGACAAAGGATAAAATGGTTATTGAAGTTTTATCTTCACATTTAACGAGGACCCCTCATAGTGTTGCAGTTGTACACATCGTTGGTGAATTGTGTACAGTTTTTGTCACCCTGTCACAGGAAAGATGTGGTTAAACTGGAAAGAGTCCAGAAAAGATTTGTGAGGATATTCCCAGGACTAGAGTGTCTGAGTTATAAAGAGAGGTTGGATATGAGAGGTTGGATATGCGAGGTTTTTATTCCTTGGAATGTAAGAGAATGATGAATAAATTTATAGAAATGTTTAAAATCATGAAAAGCATAGCTAAGGTAACAATGTATTCTTCAGGGTAGGAGAATACAAATCTAAGGGAAGTAGGTTAGGATGAGATGAGAAAGATTTAAAAGGGACCTTTGTACACAGAAGGCTGTGAGTATATGGCACGAGCTGCCAGAGGAATTGGTTCAGGTAGATACAATGGTATCATTTAAGATAAGTATGCACAGGGGTTGGATTCAGATATTTATTGGATACAGGAAATAGAGAGATGTTGGGTGGATACCAAAGTCAGCATTGACTCATTGGGCTGAAGGGCCTGTATCCATACAGACTTTCTCAATGCCTCTATGACTCCATGACCACGGTTGCTTGCTTTCTTTACTTTCTTAAATGATACTATTGAATCTGCCTCAACTCTTTAAGAACCTGTTTCCTAGCTAATCAAAAGGTAAATTGCAATCATCATGAAATGTTTCTTTGCAGATTACAGGCAGCTCCAGCAGACTAGTTATTCTGTGGGCCTCAGGCCTCCGGCCTCCCACTGAAAGTATAACCTCCTCCATTGTGATCAGTGAGCACCTCCCCATCTCCTCTTTCACAATCTCCTCCTCACCTTGTCAATGACACGCCTTGTAAGCTACAGCAAATATACTGTGATATTGCAGCAGCAGTGCACAGGGTCCTGGTAATATGAACAGTTAATCAAACAAAGAGGAAATAGTAATCAGCATGAAATATTACTTTGCAGATTGCAGAGAGCACCAGTAAACTATTATTTCTTTGGACCGCTTGTCTAAATGGAGGAGATGTAGGACATTGAGGTTACTTTACACACTCTTGGGCCTTTGGAAGCTTGAGTTATGTATGGATGGTGGAAAATTAGGAATGTTAATAGTGTGTGTATGTGAGAGAGTAAGTAGGAGCAATTTTATCAGCTATACAGCTCATGTTTACATATACTGCAAATCACGGAACTGCTTCTGGCATTACTCCATAGTTAAAGGACATTCATTGCAAGCTGACAGCTTGTCAGGCATGCTTAGGGGGCTTCTAAGGCAGCTTACTGCTCTACTACTCTACTACTCTCCTGGTGCAGATACCTCACTTCCTAGCAATTCTACCTGAGTCAATATAAAGAGGGACCTACACAGGAGGATGCAATACTCGACCTCCTCCTTTGCAGTGAGGCAGAGCGAGTAACTGAGTTGGCAGTCAGGGAGCAGTTTGGTTCCAGCGACATAATTCTACTAGTTTTCTGATAGCAATGGGAAAGAATGGATCAACTCCACAGCTTAGTGTCCTAAGGTGGAGCAGGACTAATTTTGAGGGAATTAAGTGGGATCTAGCAGGTCAATCTGGTTGAAAGGAAGGAATGAGTGGCCCGGATGCTTTTAAGAATGAGTTAGAAAAGCCCAGGGAAACATGTTGCTAAACCTGGCAGGTCTAGGAAAACCTGGCTATTGAGAGGTGTTAAGGCTCTGCTCTAGAAAAAAGGAAGCACACATTTGGTTTAGTTCATGCATGAGCGTATTCCTTGAGAACTATAAAAAGATTAAGAATGCACTCAAGAGGGAAATCAGGAGGGCAGACTGAGGATATGAAGTGGATCTGGCAGGTAATGTTCAAAAAATACCAAGAGGTTCTATACATATAGTATATTAAGAGCAAGAGAGTAGCTAGAGAGAGAGTAGATACCCTCAGAGATCAACAGGGCTACCTATGTTTTGAGCTGCAGGAGATGGGTGGGATTTTTATTGAATATGCCTTCTTGGTGTTTATTGAGAAGAAAATCATGGCTGCTCAGGATTTATGGAGATATTTTGGAGAACAATCATATAATGAGGGAGGAGGTATTTGCACCCTTACAGTACATTAATGTGGATAAATCCCAGTGCTTAACCGATTGCATCCTTGGACTTTATGGGAGGCTGGAGCAGAAACTACATAAACTCTTGTGGAGGTACTTGTTTATCATTAGCAATTGGTGAAGTTCCAAAAGAATGGCTAATGTCATTCTATTGTTTAAAAAGGGTAGCAAGGACAAACCAGGGAATGATAGGCCAGTCAGCAGTAGTACAGAATTTGCTGGAGGGAATTCTGAGGTATAGGATGTAACAGCATTTGGACAGATAGAGTTTGATCAAGAGGGATCAGCATGGGTTTGTGTGTGAGAAATAGTGTTTGA
The DNA here is from genome assembly GCF_030028105.1 of Mobula birostris. NCBI lineage: Eukaryota > Metazoa > Chordata > Chondrichthyes > Myliobatiformes > Myliobatidae > Mobula > Mobula birostris. The sequence continues at coordinate 54,007,457 of NC_092381.1, forward strand.
TGAATCCTTGAGAGTTCTTTGAAGAGATACCCTGAGGGTAGATAAGGTTAGGGCAGTGCAAATTGTCTATCTGGACTCTAGCAAGGCCGTCGACAAAGTCTCACATGGTAGGTTGGCCTGGTAGGTCAGTCTGTAATCCAGGGAGAGTTAAGTAGATTCAAAATTGGCTCAGAGATAGGAAGCTGAGGGTGGTAATTGAACTTGAGGTCAAAGCCTAAAGGTTAAAGACCAGAGCCTGCCCTGGGGTTAGAGGTGTGTGTGTGTGTGTGTGTGTGTGTGTGTGTGTGTTGGTGCATGGGAGGGAAGAAAGGGGCATTTTTTATTGTTGTAGCTTTGTTTTGTTGCTGTTATTGTTGTTGTTGTTGCTGCTGCTTGTATTGCTCTTGGATCACTGCTGGTCTTCAATTTTAACTCCAGTATGTGTGGTGACACTTGCGGGCTGCCACCAACACATCCTGAGGTTGTGCTGGCTGTGAAGCAAACAATGTATTTCTCTATATGTTTCAATGTAGATGTAATAAGTAAATTAATCTGAATCTCATGGTATACCACAGGGGTCAGTTTTGGGACCCTTGTTATTTGTTATTTATAGAAATAATTCTGTTACAAATGCACAAGGCTTGATCAGCAAGATTACAAATGACACAAAATTGAGAGTTGGTGTTGATAGTGATGAAGTTTATTGTAGATTTCAGGGGAAAGTTGATTAGTTAGTGAAGTGGCTAAGGAGTGGCAAATGAATTTTAATACAGAGAAGTGTGCAGAGATAGATTTTGAAAGTCAAACCAGAGTAGGACTTGTACTATGAATGGCAGGGCAAAAGAGACTGTAATGGAATTGATGAAATAAGTGGTCCAAGCACATAGCTCGCTGAAAGCAGAGTCCCAACTAGGCAGAGTGGTGGAAAGGGTGTTTAGTACACTATCCTTCAGCAGTCGGGACACTGATATTGGAGTTGGAACATTATGTTGCAGTTGTATAAGTCCTTGATAGGGCCACACTTGGAGTACAGTTTTTGTCACTGCACTACAGGAAAGATGTGGTTAAACTGTAAACAATGCAGAAAGGACTTATGGTGATGTTGCCAGGATTAGAAGGCCTGAGTTATAGGGAGAGGTTGGTCAGACTAACTCTTTATTCTGTGGAATGTACAAGAACAGTAGGGGTGGGGCAACCTCATAAAAATATTTAAAATTATGAAAGGTGTACAGTATCAGTCTTTTCCCCTGGGTAGGGGCATAGGTTTAAGCTTTAAGAGGAAGAATTTAAATGGGGCTTGAGGGGGAACTGTTTCATGCAGAGGGAGGTGAGACTGTGGAATGAGCTGCCAAAGGAAGTAGTTGAGGCAGGTTCAAGAGCATCATTTACAAAGCAATTGGATAGGTACATGGAAGGGAGGGACCTGGAGGAATAAGCGTTGAACACAGAAAAGTGGGACTAGCTAGGTGCAGAACATGGTCAGTATAGACTCATTGGGTGGAAGGGTTTATATCTGTGCTGTACTACTATGTGACTATGAATTTATTGGAAGCACTGGAACCTCAACATCCCCTTGGTGAATCTGGCTCTCCTTCCGAGCAGACAGAATTTGCATTCCTCTTGTCAGCCTCTGATGCGGCATGTACCTTTAAGGATTACCATCCTCTTGGTATTGCTGTGCAAGCAATCATTTGCAAGTGCAGTACATTGGTTGAGGTCTTTGTAGGTCCTGTCTTAAAACTTGTTGACAAGTGCATACCATCCCAGACATTTTTTATAGCTGTTTTTAGTCGATTTTGTTATACATTGCTGGTGAACTAATTGGGCATTAACAAAATTCAGTGCATATAGAACTCTAAATATGAGTGAAATCCAATTTCTAGCAAACATATCCTTAATGGGTTAATGCTGTTAGCCATCAGGAGTGATAGGAGCAAGCTATCATTATATTACAGACCAGTAAATCATTAGTATATATTGGTGACAGTTCCAAGCAAAAGCACTTAAAGCATTGCTCTCAGTTCATCGTGTACTCATACTGCTCATTTGGACCTGATCTATTCTGGGATCAAGTCCAAATTGGCTTTATTTGTTAACTGAAGTCTTTGTTCAGATGGGAATTATTTGCATCTAGGCCCATAAACAGAAGGAGTGGATACCAGCCAATCTTGCCGAGCTTTTCTTCCCTTATACTTTCCTTCTCTATCTTTAACTTTTATGTTTGCTTTCAAAACCACTGATTCTGTTCCTTAGGCACTAGCTGCAGAACAGAGGTGACACTAAGGTTCTGGCAGTTTTCTGGTATCTTTATTGAGGACCTGGTTACAGCTGAATCCTGCTATATACTTTAGCATTGAATCTCCCCCCATCTCACAACAAATTGCCACCAAGCTTGAATGGATCATAATAGGAATGGGAACCCCAAAGGAATCTCTCACTTCGTGCTCAGGAGCACAGTGAAGCTGCTTTGTGTGTCCTGGCCAGTTAGTATTGCAGACTGGAAGATTGATTCCAAAATTTACTTTTCCATCCTAATAATTAAGAAATCAACAGCAACTAAAATAAATAAAGAGAAAGCATTGGACAATATCCCATTGGTCAAATGGTGCCTGCACATTTTGAGATTGTATTGGCAGATTTTTTTTATTGGTGCTTATGGAGAAAGCTTCGATTGCACTTGCATGTGCAAATGATCAGGAAGCGGTAGCTATATACAGAATTTTGAATATCTCTTTTAACAAAATCTGCATCTACTCTTCAAAAAGGTTCAAAGGTTTATTTTATTGTCAAAGTATGCATGTACGACACAACTGATATTTGTCTATTCCAAGTAGCCATGAAATACAGAAAGACCATGGGTGTTGATGAAAGAAAAGACATCAACTCCTCTCCCCAACATGAAAAAGAAAAGAACCAATACTTGCAGACCCCAAAAGGGTTTAATGATTTGGACAAAAGGTTAAATGATTATTGAAGTTTGATCTTCACATTTAATGTTTGCTTGGGTGAAAGACCTTGCTGTCTACATAATAAAATTCTAGGCCATTGGATCAGATTGGTAAACATAGAACATAGAACAGTACAGCACAGTACAGGCCCTTCAGCCCACAATGTTGTGCCGACCCTCAAACCCTGCCTCCCATATAAGTCCCCACCTTAGATTCCTCCATATACCTGTCTAGTAGTCTCTTAAACTTCACTAGTGTATCTGCCTCCACCACTGACTCAGGCAGTGCATTCCACTCACCAACCACTCTGAGTAAAAAACCTTCCTCTAATATCCCCCTTGAACTTCCCACCCCTTACCTTAAAGCCATGTCCTCTTGTATTGAACAGTGGTGCCCTGGGGAAGAGGCGCTGGCTATCCACTCTTATCTATTCCTCTTATTATCTTGTACACCTCTATCATGTCTCCTCTCATCCTCCTTCTCTCCAAAGAGTAAAGCCCTAGCTCCCTTAATCTCTGATCATAATGCATACTCTCTAAACCAGGCAGCATCCTGGTAAATCTCCTCTGTACCCTTTCCAATGCTTCCACATCCTTCCTATAGTGAGGCGACCAGAACTGGACACAGTACTCCAAGTGTGGCCTACCCAGAGTTTGGTAGAGCTGCATCATTACATCGTGACTCTTAAACTCTATCCCTCGACTTATGAAAGCTAACACCCCATAAGCTTTCTTAACTACCCTATCCACCTGTGAGGCAACTTTCAGGGATCTGTGGACATGTACCCTGAGATCCCTCTGCTCCTCCACACTACCAAGTATCCTGCCATTTACTTTGTACTCTGCCTTGGAGTTTGTCCTTCCAAAGTATACCACCTCACACTTCTCCGGGTTGAACTCCATCTGCCACTTCTCAGCCCACTTCTGCATCCTATCAATGTCTCTCTGCAATCTTTGACAATCCTCTACACTATCTACAACACCACCAACCTTTGTGTCATCTGCAAACTTGCCAACCCACCCTTCTACCCCCACATCCAGGTCATTAATAAAAATCACGAAAAGTAGGGGTCCCAGAACAGATCCTTGTGGGACACCACTAGTCACAATCCTCCAATCTGAATGTACTCCCTCCACCACCACCCTCTGCCTTCTGCAGGCAAGCCAATTCTGAATCCATCTGGCCAAACTTCCCTGGATCCCATGCCTTCTAACTTTCTGAATAAGCCTACCGTGTGGAACCTTGTCAAATGCCTTACTAAAATCCATATAGATCACATCCACTGCACTACCCTCATCTATATGCCTGGTCACCTCCTCAAAGAACTCTATCAGGCTTGTTAGACACGATCTGCCCTTCACAAAGTCATGCTGATTGTCCCTGATCAGACCATGATTCTCTAAATGCCTATAGATCCTATCTCTAAGAATCTTTTCCAACAGCTTTCCCACCACAGACATAAGGCTCACTGGGTCTATAATTACCCAGACTATCCCTACTACCTTTTTTGAACAAAGGAACAACATTCACCTCCCTCCAATCCTCCGGTACCATTCCCATGGACAACGAGGACATAAAGATCTTAGCCAGAGGCTCAGCAATCTCTTCTCTCACCTTGTGGAGCAGCCTGGGGAATATTCTGTCAGGCCCTGGGGACTTATCTGTCCTAATGTATTTTTAACAACTCCAACACCTCCTCTCCCTTAATATCAACATGCTCCAGAACATCAACCTCACTCATATTGTCCTCACCATCATCAAGTTCCCTCTCATTGGTGAATACCGAAGAGAAGTATTCATTGAGGACCTTGCTCACTTCCACAGCCTCCAGGCACATCTTCCCATCTTTCTCTCTAATCGGTCCTACCTTCACTCCTGTCATCCTTTTGTTCTTCACAAAATTGAAGAATGCCTTGGGGTTTTCCTTTACCCTATTCACCAAGGCCTTCTCATGCCCCCTTCTTGCTCTTCTCAGCCCCTTCTTAAGCTCCTTTCTTGCTTCCCTATAGTCCTCAATAGACCCATCTGATCCTTGCTTCCTAAACCTCATGTATGCTGCCTTCTTCCACCTGACTAGATTTTCCACCTCACTTGTCACCCATGGTTCCTTCACCCTACCATTCTTTATCTTCCTCACCGGGAGAAATTTATCCCTTGCATCCCGCAAGAGATCTCTAAACATCGACCACATGCCCATAGTACATTTCCCTGCAAAAACACCATCCCAATTCACACCCACATGTTCTAGCCTTATAGCCTCATAATTTGCCTTTCCCCAATTAAAAATTTTCCTGTCCTCTTTGATTCTATCCTTTTCCATGATAATTATAAAGGCCAGGGAGCGGTGGTCACTGTCCCCCAGATGCCCACCCACTGAGAGATCTGTGACCTGACCTGGTTCATTACCTAGTACTAGATCTAGTATGGCATTCCCCCTAGTCGGCCTGTCCACATATTGTGACAGGAATCCATCCTGGACACACTTAAACTCTGCCCCATCTAAACCCTTGGAACTAATCAGGTGCCAATCAATATTAGGGAAGTTAAAGTCACCCATGATAACAACCCTGTTATTTTTGCACCTTTCCAAAATCTGCCCCCCAATCTGCTCCTCTGTATCTCTGCTGCTACCAGGGGGCCTATAGAATACCCCCAGTAGAGTAACTGCTCCCTTCCTGTTCCTGACTTCCACCCATATTGACTCAAAAGAGGATCCTGCTACATTCCCCACCCTTTCTGTAGCTGTAATAGTATCCCTGACCAGTAATGCCATCCCTCCTCCCCTTTATCTGCCCTCTCTATCCCTTTTAAAGCACTGAAATCCAGGAATATTGAGAATCCATTCCTGCCATGGTGCCAGCCAAGTCTCTGTAATGGCCACTACATCATAATTCCATGTATGTATCCAAGCTCTCAGTTCATCACCTTTGTTCCTGATGCTTCTTGCATTGAGGTACACACATTTCAGCCCTTCTACCTTACTGTCTTTACACTGTTTATTCTGCTTCTCTTTCCTCAAAGCCTCTCTGTATGTTAGATCTGGCTTTACTCCATGCACTTCTTTCACTGCTCTATCGCTCTGGGTCCCACCCCCCTCGCAAATTAGTTTAAACCCTCCGGAACCATGCTAGCAAACCTACCTGCAAAGGAACAGATAAGTTCCCTTAAGTATCTGACTGCCTCTCTGTCAGGTTTCCGCCAGGTTAAAATGCAACTGTTGTCCCAGCTGATCACATTTGGAGAATACTTTCTGAACAGCAACTTCCTTTCCTGCAAGTTTTCCAGCAGTCAATGCAAACATTCTCCTTGTCTTTCCTGACAATGCCTCTGGATCAAGGATAACTAGCCTCCATCCCAGTTTTATGAGACTTGAGCTAATTTGAGTGCCACAGTAGCATAGCAGTTAATGAAATACTCTTATAGATCCAAATTCAATTCAGGCGCTGTCCATAAGGAGTTTGTATGTTCTCATATTGAACCACATGGGCTTCCTCCAAGTGTTCCCGTTTCCACCAACAGTCCAAAGACATACTGTTAGTAGGTAAATTGATCATTGTAAATTGCTCTGTGATTAGCCTAGTGTTAAATAGGTGGGTTGATAGGTGGTAAGACTCGGTGGGCTGGAAGGCATTGTTCTACACTGTATCTCTAAATAAGCACTGTAGGCTCTTTATAAAAGAGGCATTAGATGTCTGTTGGGTTGGGCATATAACAGATTGTTCATTCCTTCTGCCACTGATATGGGGATCTGTTGCTCCCAATGCGTGGACTTGAAGTTCTTAATCCAGCCCAACTACACCTTCTCCATGTTCAATATCATAGGTCAGTGATTTGTGATAGTCAATGGACAAAAAATCATGAAAAGTGTTGGGAGCAAAGATATAGCCTGTTTTGACACCACTGAGATTGGTTCTGTTGCATTTAATTGGTAAATATCATGACTTGTGTGTCATCCTGAAGACAATTTTCTAAGGACAGCTGAATCTGAGGAGGATGTTCCATAGCCGATTCTATTTGATGGAGTTTAAGGCTTTAATGAAGCCTAGTCTGTGGTGGCTAGTGCTATCACGATTGCTGTTGTGTGCTGGGGCAGCAGGCTGAGGGTAGCAGACACCAACAGAATCAACAAACTCATTCGTAAGGCCAGTGATGTTGAGGGGATGTAACTGGACTCTCTCACGGTGGTGCCTGAAAAGAGGATGCTGTCCAAGTTGCATGCCATCTTGGTCAATGTCTCTCATCCACTACATAATGTACTGGTTGGGCACAGGAATACATTCAGCCAGAGACTCATTCCACCGAGACGCAACACAGAGCGTCATAGGAAGCCATTCCTGCCTGTGGCCATCAAACTTTACAACTTCTCCCTTTGTGGGTCAGACACCCTGAGCCACTAGTCTGGTCCTGATCTTATTTCCTGGCATAATATACATATTACTATTTAACTATTTATGGTTTTATTACTATTTATTATTTATGGTCCAACTGTAACAAAAAACAATTTCCCTCGGGATCAATAAAGTATGACTATGACTATAGTAAGACGTGTGGCTTCCTTGAAATGTCCTTGGAGCTGTCACAGAGTCCACAATGCCTCTAGATGGATGGTTTATGCACTAATGACCATATAGTGTGTTAGTTCTATGATAGAGTGAGACAAATGGTCAGATGATGTTCAATAATTCTACAGGGGGAGTCACTGAACTGCCAGACCAGCTTATTCTGGACAGTGAAACACACTCTTAGAAGGTGATGTTCGTCTTCCAGTTAATGGCTCCAGAACAAAGTGTACACACATGTTATTTAAACTGACCATCTCCAGCCCAGCACTCACTCAGTGGATCAAGACTGGTGTCAAGATGTCTGTTGTCCCAAGCAATGAGCAGTTATGCTATATTTGAATATGAGTGGATCCCAAATTGGGAGATACATTACAGTCCATGTGCATCATTGCAACATTGAAATTCCTCTAAGTCAAACTATTCTTAAATACAAGTTATTGAAAGGAAACCATATCTAGTAAATATATTTTGTGTATGTAGGCAATATTTTACATATTGCTTATGGACATTGAAACTGAATCCAAAAATTTAGCCAAAAATAGTTATGACTAATGTTTTCTACTTTTATCTTTCAGTCTGCTTTACAGTAGATTTAACTGAAGAATAATTTAACTGAAATTACAACATAAAAATGCTGTGACCCAAATTAAATTTACAGAAATTGCCTGTATTATGTATCTGGCAAAAACATCTTGAGTTCCAAATAGCTAGTTCTCTTTTCCCCAGCACTCCCTTGCGCCACATGGAATTAGTAACTTGTGCTGAAATACAGTTCCATCAGCAGCACAGGCCTCTGTTATCTCACCTGAAACTATTGTCCACCAGTAGGCAATCTGTTCAGTAAACATCAACAGCCCTTTCAAGTGCAAGTTGAATCATAGCTGAAATGAATTCTTTGCACATCAAATGCTCAAGTAAATGCGACTTCCCAGTGTATGAGCAATTGCTCTGGCAATTCTGATTTCTGGTGCTCTCAGTGTGGAGTTTGTATGTTTTCCCTGTGAATATGAGGGTTTCCCTGGATGATCCAGTTTCCTTCCATTTCCCAAGGATGTGCTGGCAGGTTAATTGGCAAATAGAAACCATCTCTATTGTCTCATATGGCGTACCTGGAGAAGGACTAAAGACCTGTGCTGATCAACTAGCTGGAGTGTTCACTGATATCTTCAACCTCTTGCTCCAGCAGTCTGAGGTACCCACCTGCTTCAAGCTGGCTTCAATTATACCAGTGTCTAAGAAGAATGTGGTAACCTGCCTCAATGACTATCACCCAGTGGCACTTACATCCACAGTGATGAACTGTTTTGAGAGGTTGGTGATGAAACATATCAACTCCTGCCTAAGTAGCAACTTGGGTCCACTCCAATTTTCCTACCAGAACAACAAGTCCACAGCAGATACCTTCTCATTGGCTTTTCACTCAACCCTAGAACTTCTGGACAGCAAAGATGCATACATCAGGATGCTCTTTATCAACTACAGCTCAGTATTCAGTACCATCGTCCCATCAAAACTAATCATTAAGCTTCAAGACCTTGTCCTCAATACCTCCTTGTGCAATTGGTTCCTCAATTACCTCACTTACAAACCCCAGTCAATTCAAATTGGCAACAACATCTCCACAATTTCCATCAGCACAAGGGCATCACAAGGCTGAGTGTTTAGCCCCCCACTCTACTCACTTTACACTTATGACTGTGAGGTTAAGCACAGTTCCAATGCCATTTTTAAGTTTGCTGATGACAACTTTGTCACAGGCCAAATCTAAGGTGGTGATGAGCCAGCATATAGGAGGGAGATTGAAAATCTGACTGAGTGTTGCTATAACAACCACCTCTCACTCAATGTCAGCAAGACCAGCGAGCTGATTATTGACTTTGGGAGAAGGAAACCAGAGGTCCATGACCCAGTCTTCATCAGAAGATCAGAGGTGGAAAGGGTCAGCAACTTTAAACTCCTCAATTTCAGAGGACCTGTCCTGGGCCCAGCAAAGAAAGCACATCATTGCTTGTACCTCCTTAGGAGTTTGCAAAGATTTGGCAAGACATCTAAAACTTTGACAAACTTCTATAGGTGTGTAGTGGAGAGTATATGGATTGGCTGCATCAGAGCCTGGTATGGAAACACCATAAGACAAAGGAGCAGAAGTAGGCCATTCGGCCCATCGAATCTGCTCCGCAGACTTTAACACCAATGTCCTTTAATGGAAAACCCTACAAAAAGTAGCAGATGATTCAATCCATCGTGGGTAAATCCCTCCTCACCACTGAGCACCTCTACATGAAGCGGCCCAGAAAAACAGCGTCTATCATCAGGAAACCCCATCACCCAGGTCATACTCTCTTCTCGCTGCTTCCATCAGGAGCCTTCAAACTCACACCACCAGATTCAGGAATAGTTATTACCCCCCCCAACCATCGGGTGCTTGAACTAAACAAGATAACTTCACTCAGCTCCACTTGCGCCATCACCGAGACTTTCCCACCACCTATGATCTCACTTTTCAAAGACTCTTCATCTCGTATTCTCAATATGTATTGTTTATTATTATTGTTTCTTTCTTTTTGTATTTGCACAGTTCGTTGGTTTGTGCACATTGCTTGAATGCCCAAGTTGGTCCGGTCTTCCATTGATTCTGTTCTGTCATGGTTATTATTTAATTATGGATTTATTGAGTATGCCTGCAAAAAAAAAAACACAAACCTCAGGGTTGTATATGGTAAACATATGTAGTTTGATAATAAATTTCCTTTGAACGTTGAACTTTGTAAGCTATTGGCAAAAAAAAAAAAGTCAAAAGGGGAGATGATGTGAATATAAGAGGGAATATATATATATAGGCATCCGTTAGTCTTGTGAGACCATGGATTTGTGCCTAGGAAGGTTTCCAGGGCGCAGGCCTGGGCAAGGTTGTATGGAAGACTGGCAGTTGCCTATGCTGCAAGTCTCCCCTCTCCACACACCAAGGAAAGGCACTAGGGCCAATACAGCTTGGCACCAGCGTCGTCGCAGAGAAATGTGTGGTCAAGTGCCTTGCTCAGGGACACAACACGTTGCCTCAGCTGAGGCTCGAATCAGCAACCTTCAGATCACTGGACCGACGCCTTAACCACTTGGCCACGCGCCAACACAAGAGAGAATAAGATGCTGAGCTAAAGAGAAGAGGACTGAGATTGCTCTTCTGGGACCAAATGGGCTTAATGGCTTCTTTCCCTGCTGCAGTCAGTTGAACTTCTACTGGTAAATCTTCAGCCGAGCTTATGTGGTCTGCATCACTGTGACAAAGTTCTGTTCGGATACAAATTTGCTCAGCAGTCTGTATGTATATATTTCTGTCACTGAACAAAACCCAATCTAATTACAACTCCTGAGATCTGAACATTAACCTTCAGACAGTAAAACTGCCTTTGGGAATTCCAGGCAGACAAGACAGCAAATTGGCTAAATTTCTCCAAAGCTGATCAGTATCATTAAAAGCTTCTCAGGTAGAATTATGCTTCAATGCAATTTTCGTGCAGGGTTCCAAACAAAGAATAATCTGCATAAGGTATAGAAAGAAGCCAGCCTCAAATCAGCATCCTTACAACAAGGGGAAAATAACAAAATCATAACAATAGAAGGTCTAATAACTCTTCCACTAAAATCAATGTTTTGAGCTTCTGCTCTTATCGAAGTTATCTATCAGTATTTTTTGGTTATGGTAAATCTCTGCTTTCTCCCATTACTGAGTGACTGGACTGAGAAATATTGACTGAAACACTCATGATAACGTGTGCACCAAAATATTTTCTTTCACTGAAGCCAAGGCAACTTGCCTCCGTGCATTCAGTTAGGCCTTATCAGGGTGGCCGGATGCTAGATTCAAATTATAAACCATCGGTGGCTATGCTGCCAGAATTTACATTGGGTATGGGGCTCCTTTCTCTGTAAGCATGCATATCAGGGTCACTTGGTACAAAGAAGAATCAAATGAAAACAAACCTTGACATATTTGTAGAAACAGTTGCCACCTGGCACCAGCTTTATCTACTGGCATTTCTCAGAACCGCTTAACACAGCTCTCTGTGGCTGGCTGTACTCCTGAACTGATACACTAATGCTTTTTTTCACGAAGCTCCCTTGTGTAATCTTTTGAACCTTTCAGTAGCATTTCCGAGTAAATAGTTTAATGGTGCAGAGATAAGCCAGTTTACTCATTCCTCAGGACTCATAGCTCATCCATATCAGTAAAGAACTGGAAACCATCATAACTACATTCTCCTCCTTAAGGAGACTTAAACAGTAAGTTCTTGGCTCACATTTCTGTCCAGGCCTGAAGGGCTATTGCAGGTTTAGAAATCCCATCTTTCTAATGAGGGATTAAACTGAGCACTGGTCTTCATTACTAATTGATTCTACAGTATAATTTTGGAAAGGGAGAGAAAGTTTATTCCTTGTGTACTCACCAATATTAATCCCTCAACCAGCATCTAGTTGTTGGTGTGAAATGAGAACAATTCTCAAGAAGCTCAGCAACATTAAGGCCAAAGGAGGCAAATTTAACTAGCATCCCATCAACTACACTAATTAGTCATTATCTCCAACAGCTGCCCATTATGGCCATAGAGAATACCATCCATAAAATGCACTGTTCTTACTTGCCCTGACCACTCTAACAGCACCTCCCAAATCACAAACACATGGGCAGCAGCTACATGGCAACACCACCAGCTTCAAATTCTGCACCATTCTAATTTGTTCCTGTTCCTTTGTCATTACTGTGTTTAAATCCTGAAACACCATTCTCATCAGCACACAGGTATACATCCTCTAGAAAAACATCAGTTCAAGAAGACAACTGAATGCCACTTTCTCATGGGCAGCTAGAGAGGAGTAATACAGGCTGGCCTTTCTGTGACAGCCAGATCTCCCCTCCCAAAAAAAACCCACAAATATATGAAAAGACCATCACATTGCTATTTGGGAAAGATAGCTATGGTCAAAATGCCTGTAATGTACAAAAACAATGATTGCCCTTACAAAAAGATGATTGCCCTTCAAGTGGCTGTAAAATAATTGGGATATTTTCTGAAAGGCATGTAAGAGGCATAATTTATTTGTTCTTCTGAGATGCTGTGATGAAGTTCATAAGTCCTTCATTTTATCACATCCCGCCCAATTACATTTCCATATACAGTATGTGGGACTCTATATTTCAGCAAGCTATTTTACCATGAGGTATATCATGGTTAGGGTAGTCATAGTTCGGGAATAAAAGATTGATCTGATTTCAGCAAGCAATCCAGGCACATTAAAAATATTATGGTTGAAGAAGTGGAGTGACCATGATAGGAATATGGGAATAGGTAGAAGAAGGATGTCTCGGAGCCCTATCAGAAGTATTTCAGAAGAACTGGCTTTCCTAATGATAGCTGAGCCAACTGTTCATGTCACTCATAGGTACTCTTGAAAGCTGTTGCAGGAAGGAATTTTCTCTAAGCCTCCTAAGTAATTCATATTCAGCAAGATTTTCCAGTATTTCTAACAGTATTGTGTTTGAATGTGAATGCACGTTTGACGGAATTAGCCCAGTCTGGCTCTGATTCTACTGCACTTGAGGAATGGAAAAGTCATAACTCCTTGGAATTCCAGGTGACCAGTGATTGTTTTCTGGGCATCAAAACCAGCCAGCGGAGCAGGTTCATTTCCTTTGTCCTTCAGCTTGCCTTCCCAGTAAAAAGTCTAGTAAGACAGATAGCCCTTCAAAATTCAATGGAACTACAGAGTTTTTTTTAATTACGCATTTCCTCAACACGTAAATCAACAAATTTAACAGTCCATACAATGTGGTACTTCCCTGTGCTTCAGCTTCATGCCTTCCCAACTTCATGCCACTAATTAATTCAATTGCCTTAGCTGAGTGCTCAAAATTTAACACCATCATCCCCTCAAAACTAATCAGTAAACTCCAAGACCTGGGCCGCAATACCCCCTTGTGCAATTGGATCCAGGATTTCCTCACTTGTAGACCGCAGTCAGTTCAGATTAGCAAAAGCATCTTCTCCACAACCTCCATCAACACAGGAGCACCACAGGGATGTGTACTTGGCCCTCTGCTCTACTCGCTTTATACCTGTGACTGTGTGGCTAAGCACAGCTCCAACACCATATACAAGTTTGCTGATGACACCACTGTTGTGGGCTGGATCAAAAGGGGTGATAAATCAGCACACAGGAAAGAGAATGAAAACTTGGCTGAGTGGTGTAATAACAACAACCTCTCACTCAATGTCAATAAGACCAAGGAACTGATTGTGGACTTCAGGAGAGGGAAACCAAAGCTACATGAGCCAGTAATCATCAGAGGATCAGAAGTGGAGAGGGTCAGTAACTTTAAATTCCTGGGTGTCTCTCTCACAGAGGACCTGTCCCGGACCCATCATATAAATATTATTGCAAAGGAAGCATGACAGTACCTTACTTCCTCAGGAATCTGTGGCAGTTTGGCATGTCATCGAAAACCTTAGCAAACTTCTATAAATATGTGGTGAAAAGTGTGCTGACTGGTTGCATTATGGCCTGGTATGGGAACACCAATGCCTTTAAGTGGAAAATCCTACAAAAAGTAGTGGATTCAGCCCAGTACATCATGGGTAAAACCCTCCAAACTATTGAGCACAACTATATGAAGCATTACCATAGAAAAGCAGCAGCCATCATCAAGGATCCTCACCACCCAGGCCAAGCTCTTTTCTCACTGCTGCCGTCAGGTAGAAGGTGCAAGGACCTCTGGACTCACTCCACCAGGTTCAAGAACAGTTACTACCCCTCACCCATCAGGCTCTTGAACAAAAGGGGGTAGTTACACACATTTAAGGACTCTTTTATCTTGTTATTTCATGTTTTGTTATTTATTGCTGTTTGCTTGTCTCTGCATTTGCACAGTTTGTTTATAGTTTACAGTTCCTGATGTTTACAGTTTACAGTTACTGTTCTATAGATTTTCTAAGTATGCCTGCAGGAAAAAGAATTTCAGGGTTGTATGTGGTGACATGTATGTACTCTGATAATAAATTTTACTTTGAACTTTGAACTTTGAAAATTAAGAGAGGTTTGTACTGCTTCAATATTGTCTCTGCCTCTTCAAGGCAAACAGGTCCTTCTGAAGGGGGGTACAAAGAAGCTAGAGCTAGTGGCAAATTTCCTCACTGAATCACTGGTACCTACTGTAAAATACCCCACTGAGATCCAGGTACGAGAATTGACCCGAGATATGCGGTCACCTGTAGACAGGCTTTCTCCCTGCTTTCCTCCCTTTTTCCCTTTCAAGTGCTATACTTATCTGTATTACATATGAAGCAACTGAAAGTGCTTCTACCAAAGTCCTGGCAGTGCATTCCAGGATCCTAATCATGCACAGCAGTAAAACAAAAGTTTTATCTTGTGGCATTTTTGGTCCTTTTACCAATTACGCTCTCTGTTTTTAAATCCTTCCATCAATGGGAACGGTTTCTCTTTATCTACTCTGTCTAGACGCCCCATGATATTACATATCTCTCTCAAATCCTCCCACAATCTCCTTTGAGCTTCAAGGAAAACAACTTTAGATTATCCAGACTGTCCAGGTAATTAAAATTCCTTATACCTGCAATCATTCCAGTAAATCTTTTCTGCATTTTTAAGTTGTTCCTGAAGTTTGGCAGCCAGAAGTGGACGCAATAAACATGCCGGTCCATGACCTCCTCGACAGACACGATGAAGCCACTTTCAGGTTGGAGAAGCATCTCCTCAACACCTATGTATGTGTATCTCCAACCTGATGTCTGAGCATCGATTTCTATAACTTCTGGTAATTTCTCGCCCCCTTCCCCTTTCTGGCCTCCCTCCTCCCCTTCTCTTCTCCTCTCCTGCCAATGTCCTCTCTTTGCTGCCCCTCCTCCTCTCCCATCTTCCATGGTCCACTGACCTCTCCTTGGCCCTTCTGCCCTTTACCTCTTCCACCTATCGCTTCCCAGCTTCTTAATTCATCCCCTCTCCCCCACCTTCCCCCTCACCTGGTCTCACCTATCAGCTTGTACTCTTTCCCCTCCCCCCACCTTACTATTCTGCTTTCTTCTCTTCTCCAGTCCTGATGAACAGTCTCGGACAGAAATTCACCTGTGAATTCCTCTCCATAGATACCGACTAGCTTGCTGCATTCCTCCAGCATTTTGTGTGTGTTGCTCTGGATTTCCAGCATCAGCAGAATCTTATGCTTACAATAGTCCATTTGTGGCTGAAATGGCATTCATCAATACTACCTTGTCTTCCTTGTCTTGTGATGTCTGTTTATAGAACCATGTTTGGGAGCAGCAAAGTCATGCAAAAAGCTTTGAAGTCGGGACAAAGTCCTTCAGCACCTGGCAGATCGTTCCCTCTGGACTTCAGCAACTTTAAAGAGATCAATTAATCACCAAGCACTAATAGAAATACACGAGCCAAAAGCTAATAAAAAGCAACTTGGTGATCTCTCTAACAGGCACTGGTGAGGCCTGTTTCAAACTGTTGATCACATGTCCAGCAGTGCATCATTAAGTTAAGTTCTTGTCTTGAATTCCAATTTAGCAGAGCTGGCATTAGCTTTGTGTTGCATGTTGATGAAGGACATTATTCTCACACTAATAGCAACATTTTCTATGAGAACATTTTCTCCATAATAGCACCCAACACCACCCATCCTATGAAATTATGAGTCAGCCATTTTTGATCTGACCATGTACCTGTATCACCAAAAACTAGAGCAAACAACGAGCTGTCAAGGAAACTCAATCGGTCAGGAAGAGTGTTGATACTTTGGGTTGAGTACTTTCATCTCAACTGAAAGAATAATGGGGAGTTAGCCAGTATAATGAGATTAGGAAAGGGCTAGAGTAGGAGCTGGCAAGCAGTATGTTGATCCAAGTGAGATGGAGCGATAGGCCGATAGAGGAGGGAGGAGTGGAAAAAGTTGCGGAAGCTAGGTGGTGATAGGTGGAGGCAACAAAAGGCTGTGGGTGAAGGAATCTGACAGGAAAGGATTGTGGAGTACAAACCGGATAAAGGAGGGGGAGAGGGTACATGGGGAGGGAAGTCAGTGGAAGGAGAGTGTGGATGATAGGCAGATGAAGTAAGCAGAGGAAGTAAAAGAAACAGGGTGGCTGGGGAATTTTCTGGACGGCGTGCAGGTTGGACGCGTGTGGGAGGAACTGGGTAGATTCGTAGGAGAGAGAAGAAAGACAGGACAGCAGGTTACCAGAAATTGGAGAATGCTATGCTCAAGTTTGTATTTTGCTCTCACTGATTGCTTCCAGCAGCTTTTGTTCTAGATTCCAGTGTCTGGAGTCCCTTTGGTTCCTCAAAACTATAGGATTCTGAATTTTGAATATCCTACTTTCACAATCACCTTAAAACTTGGGAGGAGAAGATGGCGGCGTGCCTGTGTGTGCGCAGCCTTCCGGTGAAAAATGATATCATATCTGTTAAATAGGGGCCATGGACAATTCTGATTTGATGGAGAATGGACGTGGAAGCACAGAGGAACATCTGGAGAAATTTCTGAAATGCCCGTTTGCTGCTGTCGTTGCTGTGTGGTCGTGAATTCTTTCGGAGGGTAGGCCTCAAAATCCCTGGCCTTGCCTGCTTTTGGCGACCGAGAAGGAGGTCAAATCGTTCGGACAGAGATGGCGCTCAGTACTCGGTGTCGGAGAGCTGATCAGAGCTTGAAGTTTTCGGATGACTCAGAGTCGGATTGTGGTCGGCATGGCAGGGAGAGTTTTTCTTCCTTCTCCCGTCTGCGTGAGATGTGGGACATTTAAGAAACTTTGAACTTTACTGTACTCATGGACTTCTTCATCAAGTTATGGTATTGTGCACTGTTGTAACTGTATGTTATAATTATGTGGTTTTGTCAGTTTTTTCAGTCTTGGTCTGTCCTGTGTTTTGTGATATCACACCGGAGAAAATAATGTATCATTTCTCAATGCATGCATTACTAAATGACAATAAAAGAGGATGACGTGTCTTCATAATCTAAATATCACTGGAAAAGGCATATGGGATAAACGAAAATTAGACTCAGCTGGAAAACTGGGAATAGATGGAAGAATCCACACTTTTACACCTTGCACCTTGCAGACCCCAGTCAGTTCTGATTGGCAACAACATCTCCTCTTTTTCTCATTTCAAAAAAGAGAAGCCGAAATCTGATGTGTCAGTATTTCAGTGGAGTAAAGGAAATTATAGTGGCATGAGAGAGGAACTGGCTAAAGTTGACTGGAAAGGGACATTGGTGGAAAGGACAGCACAGCAGCAGTGGCTGGAGACTATGCGAGAAGTGAGGAAGGTGCAAGACAGGTATATTCCAAAAAAGAAAAAATTTTCAAATGGAAAAAGGATGCAAACGTGGCTGACAAGAGGAGTCAAAGCCAAAGTTAAAGCAAAGGAGAGGGCATACAAGGAAGCAAAAATTAGTGGGAAGACAGAGGATTGGGAAGTTTTTAAAAGCTTACAAAAGGAAACTAAGAAGGTCATTAAGAGGGAAAAGATTAACTATGGAAGGAAGCTAGCAAATAATATCAAAGAGGATACTAAAAGCTTTTTCAAGTATATAAAGAGTAAAAGACAGGTGAGAGTAGATATAGGACCAATAGAAAATGATGCTGGAGAAATTGTAATGGGAGATAAGGAGATGGCGGAGGAACTGAATGAGTATTTTGCATCAGTCTTCACTGAGGAAGACATCAGCAGTATACCGGACACTTAAGGGTGGCAGGGAAGAGAAGTGTGCACAGTCACAATTACGACAGAGAAAGTACTCAGGAAGCTGAATAGTCTAAAGGTAGAAAAATTTCCTGGACCAGATGGAATGCACCCTCGTGTTCTGAAGGAAGTAGCTGTGGAGATTGCGAAGGCATTAGCAATGATCTTTCAAAGGTTGATAGATGCTGGCTTGGTTCCAGAGGACTGGAAGATTGCAAATGTCACTCTGCTATTTAAGAAGGGGGCAAGGAAGCAAATAGGAAATTATAGACCTGTTTGCTTGACATCGGTGGTTGGAAAGTTGTTGGAGTCGATTGTCAAGGATGAGGTTACAGAGTACCTGGAGGCATATGACAAGATAGGCAGGACTCAGCATGGTTTCCTTAAAGAAAAATCCTGCCTGACAAACCTATTACAATTTTTTGAGGAAATTACAAGTAGGCTAGACAAGGGAGATGCAGTGGATGTTGTATATTTGGATTTCCAGAAGGCCTTTGACAAGGTGTCACACATGAGGCTACTTAACAAGATAAGAGCCCATGGAATAACGGGAAAGTTACATACATGGATAGAGCATTGGCTGATTGGCAGGAAACAGAGAGTGGGAATAAAGGGATCCTATTCTGGTTGGCTGCCGGTTACCAGTGGTGTTCCACAGGGGTTCGTGTTGGGGCCGCTTCTTTTTACATTGTACATCAACGATTTGGATTATGGAATAGATGGCTTTGTGGCTAAGTTTGCTGATGATACAAAGATAGGTGGAGGGGCTGGTAGTGCTGAGGAAACAGAGAGTCTGCAGAGAGACTTGGATAGATTGGAAGAATGGGCAAAGAAGTGGCAAATGAAATACAATGTTGGAAAGTGTATGGTTCTGCACTTTGGCAGAAGAAATAAATGGGCAGACTATTATTTAAATGGGGAGAGAATTCAAAGTTCTGAGATGCAATGGGACTTGAGAGTCCTTGTACAGGATACCCTTAAGGTTAATCTCCAGGTTGAGTCAGTAGTAAAGAAGGCGAATGCAATGTTGGCATTCATTTCTAGAGGAATAGAGTATAGGAGCAGGGATGTGATGTTGAGGCTCTATAAGGTGCTGGTGAGACCTCACTTGGAGTACTGTGGGCAGTTTTGGTCTCCTTATTTAAGAAAGGATGTGCTGACGTTGGAGAGGGTACAGACTAGATTCACTGGAATGATTCTGGGAATGAGAGGGTTAACATATGAGCAACATTTGTCCGCTCTTGGACTGTATTCCTTGGAGTTTAGAAGAATGAGGGGAGACCTCATAGAAACATTTCGAATGTTGAAAGGCATGGACAGGGTGGATGTGGCAAAGTTGCTTCCCATGATGGGGGAGTCTAGTACGAGAAGGCATGACTTAAGGATTGAAGGGCGCCCATTCAGAACAGAAATGCAAAGAAATTTTTTTAGCCAGAGGGTGGTGAATCTATGGAATTTGTTGCCACGGGCAGCAGTGGAGGCCAAGTCATTGGGTGTATTTATGGCAGAGATTGATAGGTTTCTGAGTAGCCAGGGCATCAAAGGTTATGGTGAGAAGGCGGGGGAGTGGGACTAAATGGGAGAATGGATCAGCTCATGATAAAATGGCGAAACAGACTCGATGGGCCGAATGGCCAACTTCTGCTCCTTTGTCTTATGGTCTTATGGTCACATTCTCCTCAGCACAGACGTACCACAAATCTGTGTGCTTAGCCTCCTGCTCTACTCGCTTTACACTAATGACTGTGGCTAAGCACAGCTCCAATGCCGTAGTCAAGTTTGTTGATGACTTTCTGTCATAGGCTGAATCAAAGTTGGTGATGAGTCAGCAGATCGGAGTAAGATTGAAAACCTGGCTGAGTGGTGCCATAACAACAACCTCTCACTCAATGTCAGCAAGAACAAGGAACTGATTATTGGCCTCAGGAGGAGGAAACAAGAGGACTACGAGCCAGTTCTCATTGAAGGATCAGAGGTGGAGAGGGTCAACAACTTTAGAGCATAAGATGTAGGAGCAGAATTAGGCCATCTGGCCCATCGAGTCTGCTCTGCCATACGATCATGGCTGATCCTTTCTTTCGCTCCTTCTCAACCCACTTCCCGGCTGTCTCCCCGTAACCTTTGATGTCATGTCCAATCAAGAACCTATCAATCTCTGCCTTAAATACACCCAAGGACCTGGCCTCCACAGCTGTATGTGGCAACAAATTCCACAAATTCACCACCCTTTGGCTAAAGAAATTTCTCCGCATGTTTTGAAAGGGTACCCTTCTATCCTGAGGCTGTGCCCTTTTGTCCTAGACTCTCTCACCGGCCATATTGAATAGCGGAGCAGACTCGATGGGCCTGATGGCCTAATTCTGCTCCTATGTCTTATGGTCTTATGGTCTAAAAGCCATCTCTTAGGCATTCAACAAAATCATTCTCTTGAGATCCATTACCCATCCTGATTTTCCCAATCGATCAGCATGTTAAAATCTCCCATGACTACCATAACATTGCCCTTTTGACATGCCTTTTCTATTTCCTGTTGTAATCTGTGGCCCACCTCCCAGCCACTGTTGGAAGGCCTGTATATAACTACCAACAACGTCCTTTTACACTTGCAGTTCCTTAACTCAACCCACAATGATTCAACATCTTCCGATCCTATGTCACATCTTTCTACAGATTTGATGCCATTCTTTACCAGTAGAGCCTCACCCACCCCCCCCCCCCCCGCCTACCTTCCTATCCCTCTGATATAACGTGTAACCTTGGACATTCAGCTCCCAACTACAACCATCCTTCAGCCACGATTCACTGATGGCCACAACATCATACCTGGCAACCTGTAGTAGTACAACACCTTAGTTCTTTTACTAAGCACATTTAGATACAACACCTTGAGTACCATATTTGCTATTCTTTCTGATTCTGTATCCCTAATGTTTTGATACCCATCCTACTGGCTGCAACTAACTCCCATCAACTGCCTGCCCTTCCTGACAGTCTGACTGCATGCTATCTTTACTTTTTTACTATCCGTCCTATCATGAGTCCCCTCACTCTGGTTCCCACCCGCCTGCCAATTTCATTTAAACCCCCCCCCCCCCGCAACAGCCCTAACAAACCTGCCTGCAAGAATTTTGGTCCCCCTCAGGTTCAGGTGCAACCTGTCACTTTTGAACAGGTCATACCTCCCCAGAAGAGACCCCTATGATTCAAGAACCTGAAGCCCTGACCCCTGTACCAGCTTCTCAGCCATATATGTATCTGCCAAATCATCCTGTTTCTACCCTCACTGGTGCGTGGCACAGGCAGCAAATCAGAAATTACTACCTGGGAGGTCTTGCTTCTCAGCTTTCTGCCTGGCTCTCCAAATCCTCTTTTCAGGACCTCTTTGCTTTTCCTTCCTATGTCATTGGTACCAATATGTACCAGGACGACTGGCTGCTCCCCCTCCCTCTCCAAAATGTTCTGAGACATCCCTGACCCTGGCACCTGGGAGGCAACATACCATCTGGGTGTCCCGTTCACGTCTGCAGAATCTCCTGTCTGTTCCCCTCAGTATTGAGTTCCCTATCACTGCTGCTCCCTTCTTCTGTCTTTCCCTTCTGCACCACAGACCCATGCTCGGTGCCTGTAACCTGGTCGCCATGGCATTCTCCCAGGAGGTCATCCCCCATAATAGCATCCAAAGCTGTATACTTGTTTTTGAGGGGAATGGCCACAGGGGTACTTCACTCTAACTGCCTATTTTCATTTCTCCTGATGGCCACCCAGCTACTTGCCTCCTGCAGCTTCGGGGTGACTATTCCCCTATAACTTTGATCAATTATATCCTCGCTCTCCTGTAGAAGCCGAAGGTCATCCAGTTGCTGCTCTAGCTCCCTAACACAGTCTTCAAGGAGCTGCAGATGTACTTCACGCAGATGTAGTTCCCCAGGAGACTCTGGGTCTCCCAGTTCTCCAACATCTGGCACAAAGAGCACACCACAGCTATTTTAAATGGTACAAGAGAGGGGAAAAAAAGGAAACCTTAACAGACGCTTTACACAGAGCTGATGCCTCTTCTGTACTGAAGCCTATTTTGAGCCAAATCCTGTCGCTTCTTCTCTTGCCACTGGCCTACTCCCAACAATGGCCGCTCTGCTTATCCCTTCTGTACTTTTATTTAGTTCGCAGAGTTCTACTGACACCGCTGATAGGTCCGTACTTTAAATTCCTCAGCGTTATTATTTCGGAGGGTCTGACCTGGACCTGGCATGCAAATCCAATTACAAAGAAAGCAAGGCAACACTTCTACTTTCTTAGAAGTTTGTAGAGATTTGGCATGACATCTAAAACTTTGACAAACTTCAATATATGTGTAGTGAAGAGTATATGGACTGGTTGCATCACATTCTGGAATGAAAACACCAATGCCCTTGAATGGAAAATCCAACAAAAAGTATTGGATACAGCCGAGTCCATCACAGGTCATGCACATCTACACAAGGTATTGTTGCAGGAAATGCAGCGGCATCCATCATCAGGGACCCCCACCACACATGACATGCTCTCTACTATCTGTTGTGATCAGGAAAAAGGTACAGGAGCTTCACACCACAAGGTTCAGAAATAGTTATTACCCCTCAACCCTTCCAGTAAAAAAATTCCCTTCCCCTTCCCTCAACTTCTATTCCCCACACTGGCCTCTTACTTCTTCACACCTGTTTATCACCTCCCACCCCCCCCCCCCCGGGTCCCCTCATCCTTCCCTTTCTCCTAAGTCTATGCTCCTCTCCTATCAAATTCCTTTCTCTTCAGCTCTTTATCTTTCAAACCAACCAGGCTTCACCCTTCCTTTCCAGTCCTGAAGAAGAGTCTTGGGCCAAAACATCGACTGTTTATTCATAGATGCTGCCTGACTTGCTGAGCTCCTCCATCATTTTGTGTGTGTAGCTATCAGCAGCTTTTTTTAATCATCTTTCAAGAGAGCTGGACAGAAGTATTAACAAAGGCATATTTTCCTTTGATAACTTCCCCTTTATCATCTCACTGAAAGCACTACCTTCCAGACCCAGATTAGTTATTGGATGAAATCATAAATTAACATTTGCACCTCGGGTCTGCACAAGAGGCTGGTTTGAAGTTGCTTGCTGTGGTGACAATTCATTGTTGCAATGAAGTGTTATTTTATTTCTGTGGAACACATGATGAAGGTTAATTAATGGCCTTGGGGCAGTTGTTATTTCCACCACACTTCTTCCAGCAATGCAACACATCAGGAGGGGTGCTACAAAAAATTCCCAGCCAGTGATTATCAGGATATTTTCAAAATTTTTAAACCACACAAAATGGATGCGTTCTTGAATTTCCAAGGCACAGGAGACAATGGATCAAGTGTTGGTGACAGAAATTGACAGAAATAAGTTCTGTCAACAGCACGGACACGGAGATCTGTTTCTGCGCTGTTGACAGAAATTGACAGGAACGTGTTTTGTATTTGTCAAAACTGAAATTAGATATTTTTATATTTGTTCCAAGGACCATTTGTTTCTCCACTGCATATTATGTAGCAAAAGGCCTGTTTATATATTTTGCAGCATTTTGTGGCAATTTGTGTACTTCATTTTACCTTTTCTCCACATTTTCTTTTCTGCCTTGTGATATTTAACTCATAAGCAAAACCAAGGTTACAGCACTGCCAGTTTCTGCAATCTCCCTCGAAACTCAATGGACAGAAAAAAAGAACTGATTACCTGTTCTTACATTTACATTCGAGGCTCAGCTTTACATCTTCAAGGCCTGGCAATGTAACGTGGTTAAATGCAGAATGATAGGTTGCCAATGGCAAATTCAGCGCATGGCACCATGCTTTAAATAATCTGTACGAATTGCAGTCACACTGTACTGAAGTTTCACTGAGGCCTAGAAAATGTGACCTGACTCCAACTTTGGAGCCTTTGCTGGCTCAGGTGTAAATATATTGTCTACTGTAGTTATGAATCCTGTAGACTAGCACTGGAATCAGTGGCCACTCTATTCAGCTGATCTCAGCAGACATGCTGATTGGTTATGTTGCAAACGATTTCAATGACCCAAGATGGAGGAGGGGAAAATCCAGCCAAGGTTTCCGCATTTGGTCACAAACTAGTGATGTCTGCTGGAAATCTCAACTGTCAGGTGAATGCAGGAAGACTCTCTGCCTGCCTGTACTTGTACATAGATGCCAGAATGTTCTAATGTGAAAGCAAAGCAGAACATGTCAGAAGTAGCCAACAGGTCAGGCAACATCTGTGGAGAGAGAAGGAGAGTAAGCATTTCAGTCCATGAACTTTCAGCAGAAGTGATAAGGTAGGACTTTGGGTGTCTTTGAAACTGTCAGCTCAGGAGGAGGAGAGAAATGGTGTTAAAAAAATTGAAGTATTAAGAACAGATGGAGAACTTTAAGAAAAGACAGTGTACAGTCTTAGTAAGCAGTGAAATGAACATCAGTACAGATAAATATTTGCTCTTGATTGATTAAGTAAAGATTACTGTTACACAAGAGTGAAAAGCCCAATAATTATTGTGTGCATTAGTGAGACTGAAACTTAAACATTTCTTTGCAAATAATGCTATCCAGATCATGTTAGTCTTCACAACATACTTTGCCTATAATATAAACAACCTTAATTTCAAATTTTTAGTTAGCATGTCTCATTTCTCTCCATGCTTCTATTGCAGACACAGCTTCAAATTTTATTCCACAAGGGTCGCCCTCACTCCCCCCACCCCCCGCAGCGCTGCACCATAAATAGTCATGCTGCAGACACAATACTTGGCATCAACACGCTGTTTCTTTCTTTTCTTACCTCAGAAGGACTAGGATACAACTTCATCAATGCTGCAACTCAGTTATACTCTGCCTGTTATTCTGGGACAAACCCATAATGTATGAAAGAATCACCGCCAACAAATAAGAGACCATTTTCAGTAACAGTAGAAGTTGTACTACAGCCAACAGTGTAGAACCTGAAGGCATCATTTCCCATGCAATGAGAACATAGATTGAGCCATTGGGCTGTACATAAGTCTTTAACCTTGCTTCCATATAAGGTGCCCACATGCTATCTTCACTTCCAAAATGGACTTCAGGAACCCTTGACTTTAATGCCAGCACTGTAGTTACAAGGGAGGTAGAGAAAGTGGGGCTGCATGGTTTAATTTATATTGAGTCATCTATCTATGATATTGGTACAGGGTGACCTACTTGGCATGTCCTATAACTCAGCATTTTGCAACTGATTACACTCCCTGGTATCTAGCTTCTCCCTCTGACATCCCCCATTAATCCATCGCCACCCTTGACTCACCATATCACAATGTTCTATCCATCCTGTATATCCCTCCCCAAGACTTGACCATAAGACATGGGAGCAGAATTAGGCCATTCGACCCATCGAGTCTGTTGCACCATTTCATCATGGCTGATATATTTGAATCGGAACCTCTCTCAACCCCAATCTCCTGCCTTCACCCCATAATATGTGGCACCTACATTAATCAATAATCTCTGCTTTAAATATATCTAGTGACTGGGCCTCCACAGTCATCTGTAGCAATGAATTCCACAGATTCACCACTCTCTGACCAAATGCATATCTCATCAACTCTGTTCTAAAGGGATGTTCTTCTGTTCTGAGGCTGTGCCCTCTAGGCCTAGACTCTCCACTGTGGGAAACATCCTCTCCACATCCACTTATTCTTGGCCTTTCACTATTCGATAGGTTTGAATGAGATCATCCTTCCCCCCACCCATTCTTCTAAGCTAAAGCGAGTACAGGCCTACAGCCAACAAATGCTCCTCATATGTATGTTAACCCTTGTATTCCCGGGATCAATCGCATACACCTCTTCTGGACCCTCTCCAGCGCCAACACATCCTTTCTTAGATAATGGGCCCAAAAGTGCTCACAATACTCAGTGTGGTATGACCAAGGCCTTATAAAGTCTAATCATTACACCTTTGCTTTTATATTCTAGTTCTCTTGAAATAAATGCTAACATTCCATTTGCCTTCCTTGCCACTGACTCAACCTTCATCAACACTTGCTCATCCATCCAGCTTTGTATTGTCTGCAAATTTGGTTAAAAGGCTATCAATTCCATCATCTAAATGATTGAGGTGTAATCTGAAAAGAAACGGTCCCAGCACCAATCCCAGCAGAAAACCACTAGTCACCTGCTCCCTTTATTCCTACACTTTGCTTCCTATCAGTCAACCAATCTTCTATCCATGCTAGCATCTTTCCTGTAATATCATGGGCCCTTATTTTCTTTAGCAGCCACATGCGTGGTATCTTGTCAAAGGCCTTCTGAAAATCATCAACTGACTCTCCTTTGTCTATCCTGTCTGTTATTTCCTCAAGTTCCAACATATTTGTCAGGCAAACACTTCTCCTTAAGGAAACCATGTTGACTTCAACCTGTGTGCCTCCAGGTGCCCCAAAACATCACACTTAATAATGGACTATAACATCTCACCTACCACTGGAGTCTGCTAACTGACCTATAATTTCCTGTCTGTTGCCTCCCTCCCTTCTTAAAGAGTAGAGTTCTATTTGCAATTTTTCAGTCCTCTGGAATCATTTCTGAATCTAGTGATTCTTGAAAGATCATTACTAATGTCTACTCAATCTCTTCAGCTTACTTGTTCAGAACCCAGTGGTGCAGTTCATCTGACCAGGTGAGTTATTTGCCTTCAGACCTTTCGGCTTCCCGAGCACATTCTTCCTAGTAAGAGCAACTATACTCATTTCCACCCCCTGACACTCTCAAATTTCTGGCATACTGCTAGTGTCTTCTACAGCAAAGTACATATTACATTTGTCCACCATTTTTTGTCTCCCATTACTACCTCACCAGCATCATTTCCCAGCTGTCCAATATCTACTATCACCTCTCATTTACTCTTTACTGTATATATCTGTTTAAAAAAAAACTTTTGGTATCCTCTTGTATTATTGGCAAGCTTTCTTTTCCAGTTTTGAGAAAACATCTTTGATCTGAAACTTTAACTTTTTTTTCTTTCCACAAATGTTGCCTGACCTGCTGAGTGTTTCCACCATTTTGTGCTTTTATTTCAGGTTTTCAGTATCTGCAGTTATTGGAATTTCATATAACACTAACAATCTGTACATTGCTGCAACTCTATAGGTGAGCTTTTATGATATTTGTCATTTACCTACTTGATCTAAAAGCAGCTCTTCCAGTCACTGGATGTCTAGAATGAAAAAGCATTAATTTTGTAATATTAATATTTTAGACCTTAAAAGTATTTATTATAAATTTTGCCCCAAGCTGCTTCTCAAATACTAAGTAATGATGGATATGGAAATAGCAGAGTACTACATTAACTAGAAACTCGTAGGCACTTATTGTCTCCAATTTTCTTCTCTCATACGCCTTTCAAGGTCACTTTGTATACTGAGCAAAACATTTGCCTTCCCACACAATTACCTACACAGACAGATGCACACAGGCACTTTGACTGTAGAGTTATGGAAAGTCCCTAATGTTTTCCTTTTGAACAGAAACTGTCCTTCAACAGCCCTAATGCCACTAACATTGAATCCACAGCAGACAGCCAGAGCCTTGCACAGAATCAGTTAACTACTTGAGTACTGGATTCTTCGGATTCTGTGGCATACTCATGCACTTCATGACCCTGAGCTCAAATTGATAGACTCAGGGGACTGAATTACAGCTCTGTAACTGTATCCAGAAGTTCGGATGGTATTACTTGAAAGATTGAAACACAAACCCTTCTTTCTACATCATCAATAATCATGATAACTAGGCTCTGATACTCACATTGTGATTTTTTTTAATAAGAACATTTCACACATAATAAAAACTACCATGTAGCCCTTCTTCACTCAAAAAGGGAAGTGTGAGATTTGGGATTAGATATTAAACTGCAGTTCAAATAGAATGCCACAAATGCAAATTGAGTAGTGGAGACTGAATTAATGGCTGGAAAGGGAGATCAAATCCCTGGAAAGGGGGTACTCGTGTGGGGGTTGAAGATAATAAAATTGAAATTTCTTGTTTAACTGGCATTGTACAGTTGTGTAACAGTGCAGAGCCAATGGATGCGTTTAGAGTGACGGTGGGTAAGAATAGCTGAGTGCTAACAGCTTTCCTATAGATTTCAATCCCATCTCCAGGTGATTTTGCCAAGATATAAAATGTGGTGGGGAAGAGATGATGGCTCAGAGATACACCTTGGAAGTCTTCAGAGATACTGGATTAGGAAGAAAAACCTAGGAATTTCCTGTGTTTGTGAAATTTACATGAATTCATAATAAATTTGCAAGTACTGAGTGTCTCCTCACTTACTAGTACAAGAGATTCTGCAGATGTTGGAAATTCAGAGTAACTCACATAAAAATCTGGAGGAACTCAGCATATCAGGCAAGGAATAAAGAGTGGACATTTCAGGCTGAGAACCTTCATCAGGCCTGATGAAGAATCTCAGCCCAAAATGTCAACTGCATTCCTTTCCATTGATCCTGCCTGTCCTGTGAGTTCATCCAGCATTTTGTGTGTGTTACTTACCTCATTTACTTCTGTGTTGCTTTACAATTGCCACCAGTGATTTAATAACCAAATGACTCCCCGGCAAAGTTTCTGAAAATCTTCTCCTTATACCAGAAGGACAATTAACAAAACTGAACAATACCTGTCCAACCTCAAATCCTGCCCAATTCATCCTTGACCACCCAAAGCTCTCATCTATCCAGAACTAATGACAGTCTGGCACAGATCACACATCTCTGGAGTTCTTTGTAGAAATCTACAGTGTTTACTCTGGAGTCCTGCCAAACCATCAGAATTTGCCTTGAGCATGTGTGATCAGGGTATCCAGTTACTGCTGTCTTTGCAAAGATGCCACAGTAGCCTTTAACAGTTGAAACTGCATGCCAAGCATAACTTTAAACAAAATCTCCCTTTCAAGAACTGATACCACAACTATTGTATATATCTATAAGAATTTATCTTCTGGCATTTCAGTAAAATATATGAGGTAACATGGAAAATTTATTGATTCCGTTCCCATAGCAATGTCAGTTAAATTATTTAAGAAAGATACCACCTAATTGAAGAGCACATCAGGTTAAGTAAGTTTTGGGCGATGATCTTGATTAATTTGTATATTATCGCAACGTAGCATTTGTTACCCTTTCATGCAACAGAGCTGAATCTTTTCCTTATCACAATTAAAATGCAGCCAGTAACTGGTGGCTGTGCTTGGATATAAGTGAGGTAGTTGGCATTTCTCTGGGGCAAAAGGTAATGGTTGTTATTGGAGCTGCCGTGTTGACCTGTCCTGGGATGTGCTAAAATTATTCACATTGTTGGTTTCTATGGATCACCCTGTGAATTATAACTGCACTAATCCTGTGTGTATGCAGCTGTTCCAGTGCTGCTGACAGCCTCCAAATCTGCTTGACAGGATAAACGAGGCAAATATAGAACACAATTAACTGTGTTAATATATTGATGTAAGTGACAGGTCACACAAACTTCTAAAGACTCAGGAAACATCTTAAAGTATGTGTCAATAGGATAATTCTGATTTCCTGGCTAACTGAAAGATTGCAGGTCTTGGCGTAAAAGGTTTTGTTACTAAACAAGAAATCCAGAGAGTTCAAATAGACTCCTCTACATCGGCAATTCTAAGTGCTGACTCAGTGACCATTTCACATACACCTACACATTGTCCACAATGGCTATCCTGAGATCCCAGTTGCAGACAATTTCAACTCCCCTTCCCATTCCCACACTGACCTGTCTATCCTTGGCCTCTTCTACTGCCAGGATGAAGCCCATAAACAAACTGGAAGAACAGCACCTTATATTCAACCAGGGACATCTAAAACCCAATGGCATAAGTATTGACCAACACACAATAAATGCTAGGGGAACTCAGCAGGCAAGGCAGCATCAATGGAGGGAAATGAGCAATCAGTGCTTTACAGTGAAACCCTTCATCCGGACTGCAACCCTTTAACACTTCAGGAACCCTTTAACCTGGATAAGGGATGGTAGGAGGGGGAGCTGCACAAGTTGGGAGGTGATAGGTGAATTCAGATGAGGGGAGAAGGTAGATAGGTCGGTGGAGGCAGAAAGTGGGAGTGATGTGGGAAAGTGCGAAGTGATAGATAGGAGAGGCAAAGGGCTGAACATGATGGAATCTGATTGGAGAGGACAGGGGAGAAGGTGGGGAACCAGAGAAAGGAAGGTGTGGGTGATGGGCAGGTTGGGAGGGAGGAGGGGAGGGGAAAATGAAGGAATGAGGAATGAATGAAATAAAACTAAGGTGGAAGGGAGCAACAAAGAAGTTAAGGAAATCGACATTGATACCATCAGGTTCAAGACCCCCAAAACCGATATGAGGTGTTGACCCTCTAATTGGCATCTAGTCTTAACTTGGCAGTAGGAGAGGCCATAGACAGGCATGTCTGTATGGGAATGGGAAGTGGAATTAAAATGAGTGGCCACCCAGGATCCTGGCTGTTACACGGATGGAGCAAAAATGCTTGATGAAGAAGTCCCCAATCAAAGGCTACTTTAAATTTGAAAATGGGGAATGTTATGCTAATATCTATGATGGAAACTATGGAAATTTAGAGGAGTTAGGTTAACATCGGGAAAGATATTAGTTTATTATTAAGGATAATGTGAGCATGAAACTTAGCAGTGATATATAAAGAGTAAGTCTTCCATGATATACTGTATATAATGGGACAACAATCAGTGTCATTATTACAGACTTCCAGCAGACATTGGGAGATGGCCACATAGAAAATATGTTCAGAGTTCATGGATTTGAAGACACATTATCACCTGACCAAGAAATTGGCTGAGCTCAGGGGTCACACAGATGATCACCTTAAAATTTATTTTCTTCTGCAAACATGAAACATTCATTCATAATAGAGCTTGATCATTATATCTCATTTCCAATATTCAGTTACTTTGAAGTTAACAGAGGTAAATTTCAGAACCAGCTATTGCTATATCAGATGTTACAGACTGAGGATGAAAGTTCTGGATTCAGAATAAGAATCACATTTATTATCACTGAAATTTGTTGTTTTGTGGTTGCAGTACAGTGCAAGTCATGAAAATGACTGTAAGTTATGTAAATGAATAAACAGATAAATCATGTGAAAGTGCTTATGCTGAAAGTAACTATATTAGACTACTGTATTTTTCTGGAAATTATATACTTAGAGGGGTGATAGAGTAGCCAGAAACTGCTTTGGCACTGGGGAGTCTGAGATTGCATCAAGAGCTTAGATCAACTCAAAAATAAGACTTTCCGATGTCAAGTCAGGAATACTCTATTCACAATATATGATGCTCATTTGGATGGGAATGCCCTAATACCAGGTGCAAAGCAGCCTGTAACAATGTCAGCTTCCACTCATCAACCAGAATATTGAAATGAAAATTACATTACATTACCAGGTTTTTCCCTTCCCTACCTTCACAGGCAAGGCTCTGTCAGGAGTGCAGTGCAGAACAAGATCACCTCTTCATAAACAGTGTAATTATGCCTTCAGGCAGCAGTCACTAGGTAATGATTAAAAGGGCGGGAAGCATAGCTAACTCAGCCTCACCAAAAAGTGCTTTGTCCACTTTGACGGTCCTGCTATCCATCCACCGTCTCAACAAGTTTTCTGGGATTTTCTGGGTTTGCCGGATGTCTGTAAGGGAATGCTGCACACAGGTACAGTCCTGGCTCCAGGAGTATTTTGAGTTTTTTGTTATAAGTACATGTACATATATACGCGCAAGTGCAATGAAAAACTTTCTTGGAGCAGCATCAAAGGTGCAGAACATCATATAAGCAGCATTTACAAGAAAAGCATTCATTAAACATAAATTAGACACAATTTTTACCAAAAAAGCACACAATTAAAGTGAAAAAGAAGTCCATTTTAGTGTGAGGTGATAAGACTGATGTTGTTAAATTGTACTGGTGATTAGGGTTTTTCTGGCTGGTTCAACAACTGAATGGCTGAAGGACAGAAGCTGTTCTTGAAACTAGTGGTGTGGAACTTCAGCCTTCTGTATTTCTGCCTGATGATAGTTGCAAAAGATGGCCCAGCTGGTAGGGACGTTCAATGATGTATATTGCTTTCTTGAGGCTGTGCCTCATGTAGACACTACCAATGGTGGGGAGGAACATGCCAGAGATGTATTGGGCAGAATCCACTTCTCTTTGCAGCTTCTTGCATTCCTGGACATTCAAATTACCATACCAGAGTATAATGCAACCAGCCAGGATACTGTCAACAGTACATCTATAGATGTCTGTTAGAGTATTCGGTGACAAGCCTCACTTGCTAAATCTCCTTAGGAAGTAAAGGCACTGGTGAACTTTCTTTATGATTGCCTCTATGTGCTGGACCCAGGACAGGTTGTCTAATATGCTAACATCCAGGAGTTTAATGCTGCTGGCTTTCTTCATCACTGATCCTTCAATGTAGACTGATACATGATCGTCCTCCTTCCCCTTCCTTCGGTCAGCAGTCAGCTCTTTAGTTTTGTGGGCAATGAGCAAGAGATTGTTGTTCTGGCATCACTTGACCAGCTATGCTATCTCACTCATGAAGGCAACTCAACACCACCTGTGATTCATCCAACAGTAGAAGTGTTCTCAGTGAATTTGAAGATGACTTTGGAGATATGCAAAGTCACACAGTCATTTATGTATAGAGAGGAGAGTACGGGCCTAAACATGCAACCTTGAAATGTACCTGTGTCGCCGACCAGCAAGGAGGAGATGTTACCAATTCTCATTACCTGAAGTCTGCTGTTGAGAAAGTAAAGTATCCAGTTGCAGAAGGAAGCACAGAAGCTTGAGTTTGAAGATCGATGATGATAAGTTTGGGTGGGATGATGGTGTTGAACACTGAACTGTGGTTGATAAACAGCAGCCTGACATATGAGTTTCTGTTGTCCATACAGTCTGGAGTAGAGTGAAGAACCAGCGGAACTTGCATCTGCCATTGACCTATTGTGGTTGTAGGCAAATTGCAGAGGATGTTGGTCACCTCTGAGACAGAAGTTGATCTGCATCATAACCAACCCCTAAAGCACTTCATCATGGTTGATGTAAGTGCTACCAGATGGCAATCACTGAGGCAGGTCACCATGCTCTTCCTGGCCATCAGTACAGCAGTTGCCTTTTTGAAGCAAGTGGGAACTTTGGAGTGTAGAAACGAGAGATTGACTTTGTACGTAGATACTCCAGCCAGTCGGTCTGCACAGATGTTAATACTTGTTTAGATATGCCTTTGGTGGATTCACCCTCTTGAAGGATGCCTAGACATCATCTCCAGAGACAGAGATCACAGGGTCATCTGGAGATGTATGAGTGTGCCATAGTTCACCCAATCAAGAGCACATAAAATGCATTGACTTCATCTTGGTGCCCTGTCACTTATGCTACCCAATCTCAAATTGGGAAGACTTGGAATGTTGGTTGGGTACACACTCATCCACACCTGTCCTTATGAATTCAGCAACAACTTCGGCATATTTATTTAAAACAATTGTTGAACACAGTCCAATCCATTGTCTTGAAACAATCCCAAATTCATTCCTCTATTCCTGGCATCTAGCCTTTCAAAGTCTTCTGTACCAGATCACACTCTTCAGTCTGTATATACAAGCAGAAGAGGCACAGCCAAGTGGTCAAATTTGCCAAAGTGTGGGTGAGGGATGAAGCGGTAGGCATTCCTGATGGTGGTGTAGCAGTGGATGAGTGTGGTAAATCTTCTAGTTTTGCAGGTGATGCATTGATAGTAGTTAGGATGAGATTTTTCTAATCCTGCTTGATTAAAGTCTCCCACCATGATCTGACAGGTGTCAGAATATGCTGCTTCATTCTTGTTGATCACCGGACTTTGTTCCTATGTACTAGCTAGATGTCTGCCTGCGATGAGAAGTAGACTGCAGTCAGGATGAGGGCAGAGAATGCCTGTAGAAGCTGGAACAGTTGGCATTTCACTGCCAGTTGTTTCAGGTTGAAGGAACAGATGTAGGACAAGACTACGTCTCTAGAAGCTGAGGGACGCACTAAAACTTGGTGCTACCAATGCTAAGTCTCTGTGGGGAGGGACGGCAATCTAGAATCAATCCTTTTGCATGTGCATGAAAAGGCAGGATTTAGATGCAGAAGTCCCTCAAGCTTTGAAAAGAACATAGCACCTCTGGAGGGTGGGGGCAATAAAAGTTGTTTGTGCTATGTTTGTTTATTGAAGAAAAAAGTTTACACTACTGAATGTAATGGCAATGAATGTAAAAGATTTTTTTTGCACAGTTTCTTCTTTTGTCTACCTTTTTTATTTTGAATAAGTTCAGTTTTGAAATAAAAAATATTCGTGCTGGAAAAGATTCTATATATATGAAGGCAGGTGAGCAGTCCTCTCAATCCATTTCATATCTTCTGCATTCCATACTGGCAAAGATGCCAGTTCGAATATTTTCCTCAACAACACACTGTTCAAATTTGTTTTTAAAATTCTCTCCTTGGGAATGGCCAGTGTCTAGAGTTTAGTCCTCAGGGCAAGGAGGGGGAGAAATAATGGCTTAGGATCATTTTATTTTGAAAGCAATCTGACACCGCGGCACGTACTTGCTCTCTGCCGTGTGTGCAGGTTAATTAGCTGAGCAATACAGAGGACGTGAACCCAGTTCTTACTGGAATTATACAGGGGATATGAGGGTCATTGGATTATTTTATCAGACACCTTGCTTACATCCCACCCTATCAACCCTTAACTGTGCCAAGGTAAATCAAAAATGCCCAAAATAGTGCACAGGGCAAGCTTTTTAATTGAGGAGTTGGTTTTCATACAGGATTTTATTTGCTTGAAACAATTTTACTCTTGTACTTCTTTGTAAAAGCCAGGTTCTAAAAGTCCAGCACAGTAGTCCAAACAGTAAAAACAAATCACACATAAATAGTAGATCCTGCAGATACTGGAACACTCACAAGTTACTGGAAGAACTCAACAGGTCAGGCAGCATCAATGGTGAGGAAGAAACAATCGATGTTTTAAGTTGACACCCTTCATCGGGGCTGGAAAGGAAGGGAGAAGAAGCCGGAATAAGAAGGTGGGATTTCTTGCCCCTTCCTTTCCAGTCTTGATGAAGGGACTCAGGCTGAAACTTCAGCTGTTTATTCTCCACCATAGATGTTGCCTGGCCTGCTGAGTTTCTGCATCACTGAAAGATTGGGCAGTAAATCTGCCTTTTACAAAAAGCCAGCAAGTGGTGTAACTTAGCTTACCAAAGGAAGTACATTTTGAATAATTTATTCTTCTGCATATCGCATTCTTGTGTTCGTTCTCTTACCCCCATCTGCATGGTATTGAAATGAAGGCTCATCACATGGGCATCTAGTGGGGATGTGGTCAGTTGTGCAACATCACCACATCAGCTGCAGAACTGACCAAGACGAGGTTTTACCCCACAGATAGAAAATAATTCATGGATTAAATGAGGAAATATTCGGCCTAGTCAGATACAAACACCCTGCTACTTATGAAGAAGCATGTGGGACCAGGGTAGTGAGCAAGAGGTCAGCAAAGCTGGAAATTGCAGAGGTCCAGATTTAACAACTGGGCCTCTATGGGTTCTTAATCTTGCTTCCCTTTTGGCTTGCTGCCAGTCTGTAAAATCCTGTGGGAGAGGTCTGAAGGCTGCCAGGATCATTTGCAGTGATCATTGAAAGTAAGGATGCTGAGAATTATAAGACACAAGATCATAAGACACAGGAGCAGGATTAGGCTGTTTAGCCCATCGAGTCTGCTCTGCTACTCGACCATGGCGGACACATTTCCCCTCTCAACACCATTTTACTGTTTTCTCCCATAACCTTTGACAGTCTTACTAATCAAAAACCTATCAACCTCCACCTTAAATATATCCAGCTGCCCGTGGCAATCAGTTCCACAGATTCACCACCCTTCGGCTACAGAAAATCCTCTGCAACTCAGTACTAAATCCTTCTATTCTGAGGCTGTGCCCTCTGGTCCTAGACTTACCCCACAATTAGAAACATTCTCTCCACATCCAATCTATCTGGTCCTTTCAATATACATTTTTCTAAATTCTAGTGAGTATAGGCCCAGTGATATTAAATGTTCCTCATAGGTTGACCCTCTCATTCCCAGTAACATTCTTGAGAACCTCCTCTGGACCCTCTCCAATGTCAGCACGTACTTTCTTAGATATGGGGCCTAAAGCTGCTTGCAAATTGATCAGACCAAATGTGGTCTAACTAATACCTTATAAAGCCTCAGAACATACCAATCACTTGGGAACACACACAAAATGCTGTAGGGACTCAGCAGGCCAGGCAGTATTACGGAAAAGAGTACAGTCGATGTTTTAGGCTGAGACCCTTCGGCCCGAAATGTTGACTGTATTCTTTTCCTTAGATGTTGCCTGGCCTGCTGAGTTCCTCCAGCATTTTGTTTCTATTGCCTGGGTTTCCAGCATCTGCAGATTTTCTCTTGTTTGTGATTGAATCACCTGGGAAGGAGACTTGTAGTCTCTGATTAGTACATAGGAGTTGGGAGCAAAAGGGGAGAAGTCATTCATGGCTCCAAAATCATGTCCAGCAGGATTCACAGAGGTGCTGAGAACCAGAGTCGAGGTGGAGGGGGGAAGTCGATTTTCTTTTCATCACTGCAGCTGGCTGCTCAAACCTGTAGTCATCACATTGTGGGAGCTTAATTTAAATGTCATAAAATGTTAAAGTGTCCCAAGAGGTGCAACACATCAAAATAGGGTTACATTTTTCAGTTTTAAATTTGTAACCATGGCCCCCCACCCCGATCTAATAAAGCCCATTGTGTGGGGTTAACAGCAATCCCAGAGGTTCTACAATTACCAAACAAAACCTACTGACAAAAAGTAATCTGCATGTGCTTAAGAACCATCTGGTTCAGATGACTTATAAAGGTTTTTGTGAAAAAATAGTGGGCGCTCTGTAAGGGGAAAGCAGCATGAAATACCCAATGCTAATTGAAAACAGATCCTTTAAATGAAACCGGAAAAGAAAATAAGAAAAATAGAAACTCTAGGAATTAATAATACCTCCAGATATTGTGTTCCCTGATAAGTCATGATATTAGAGCAGCTATGGTACAACTCTGTGATTTTTCTTTTCTTTGAAATGCTTCAGAGTTTTCATTTCATGAGGCAAGTCCTCTACTTCAGTGTTAGGATTTACTTTTCCTGCAGATCTGTAAGCACTGATTGGGTTTGATTCCCCAAGTATGAAGGAAGGAGGAAGTGAGGTAAAAGAATTAGCCTTAAGATATATGTATTCCAGCAAAAACAGAGCGCAAAAATCATTTACTTACATTCTAATCTGTACATTTCATTATTATTTCAGATGGCTTTGGGTTCAGCTCTCGCAATAGGTAGCTTATGGTGGATTCTGACATGGTGTCTTTGGGCGAAATAATTCTGCAAATCCTTCCACACTTCTGCCCTTCATCTAGAATAAAGAAATTGTCAACAGTGTCTTTCTTGAAAGTTCCTAAATTACTAGTTTTGTAATTGATTTAAATTTAGTTGCAATGTCAAAGTGATGTGACATAAATTATTAATGTAGAACATAGAACATTACAATTTTGCATCAGGCCTTTCAGCTCACCATGTTGTACCAAACTAATTAAACTAGTAATGAAATACCTAACTATATCAACTTCTTCACTTTCTGCAATAATCCATAACCCTCTGTTTTCTGCACATTCACGTGCCTATCCAGGAGCCTCTTGCATGCTAGTACTGTGTGGAATTTGGTTCCTAATTCAATTCCATGACAATTGCATTGGTATTAGGAGACCTGTATTTTTCTAATTTATTTTCATGCACATGATGAGCCATGCCATACTGTACCTTTGCACTGAATTCCTGCCACTGAGAATCTCTATGCCAACAGCAAGTTCAGAACTATTTTGCATGGAAGTAAAGCAAACATATATTTTAAAATCAGAACATCACACAAGAGATGAGTTAGGCATCCATTCGACTTAGTGTCTTTCTGATATATATTGCACCAAATGTTAGTAACACAAAGTTGCTGTGATTAACAGGGACACCTCTTTTCCTCTTATTAGGGAGCAAGAGAGCCTGTGGTATGTCGAATTACTGGGTGAACGAGTAGCCTTTGGGGTACTGCAAGTATATGTCTTTATTGATGCTTTGCTGCGTGTTTCATACTCTGTGGAGGGTGCAGTGCTGGTGGGGGAGGGACTCCATCATTTGCTGTTTACGCGTGGGAGGGGGAGCTGGGGAGTTTGGGGTTCTAACATTTAACAGTCATTCATTCTTTGGGGCACTCCTCTGTTTTTGAGGATGCTTGTGAAGAAAAAGAATTTCAGGATGTGTATTATATGCATGTTACTGACATTAAATGTACCTATTAAAATCATTAACAAATTGATTTTAATTAACTACTTGTATGAAGCGATAACCATCCTTTGTATCCAGCTTTATAGTGACTTTTGTTTAATGACATTTGCACATCATATAAAATAAGATAAAACATTATTTATCCGGATGGAAATTATTGTAGCAAGGTTGCTTAGTCAGAAATATATACTTTAAAATGCAAAATGTAAGCATTGAGGTATGAAAAAAATACAAACATTTGTACAAAATGTGCAATGAAACCATATACTTATACACTTGATGAGGAATTGTAGAATCTTATTGCCACAGGGAGAAAGGATCTCCTGTGGCGTTCAGTGGTGCACCTCAGTGGAATCAGTCTGATTCTAAAAGTGCTCCTGTGTTTGTCCAGTGTGCATGGAGGGGGTGTACATAATGCTCCATAGCTTCTGCAGCATCCTCCTCTCAGACACAACCACCAAGGAATCCAGTTCCTCCTCCAGAACAGAACCAGCATTCCTTATCGATCTTCTTGGCATCAGCTGCTCTCACCCTGCTGCCCCAGTAGACTACAGCATAGAATTAATTGAAAATTAATGATGAGACTAGATCAGTTTTGAAGAAATTTGGTCTAGATTCCACTGACTGTCAGAACCAAGTTTGGGATTCACAAGATCACGAACCATCATCACTTTCACTAATTTTGTCTAGATCTGCAATCTCTTCAAATTGAAGAACTTGCCATCATTTTGACATTCAGCATCTCCAAGCCAAGAATAACCTTGGTGCCATGGTCACACTTGGTTTCCATGGGCAAAACTGCCTGGTGTGCTTTAGCGGGTGATATGCGAACATGGGGAAGTACAAGGGGTATTAGCTGACAGAAGAAGATTTCACTTAATAAAAATGCAGTAAATACTCAACAGGTCAGACAGCATTTTTTGGGGAGAGACGTTATTGCTTAGATCAGGACTGTACTGAAAGGCTATTGTACTGGAATGGTAACAATGCTTCTCTTTCCATAGATGCTGCATGGTCTGCTGAGTATTTAGAAGCACTTTCTGATCCCACTCAAGACTTTCAATACATGCAGCTGTTTGTTTATCAGCAGATCTAGTTGCCATTTTTGCTATCAACTTTGATGTGTGCATGTAAAAACCTGGAGGTGACACACTTTGAGCTAAAATACTTTCACATGAGCGGTTGGAGGAGATTGATGATGGTAAAACAGGAGGATAAGGTAAGATCCCAGACACTGAGGCAGGTAATCCAAGCACCTACACTCTGCTGATGAGGTCACAGCTGGGACAGCAAATTGAATTACCAGGCCATGACAAAACAACACAGACCATAAGAACCATAAGACCACAGGACATAGGAGCAGAATTAAGGCCATTTGGCCCATTGAGTCTGCTCATTTTTTTTTATCTTCCTCTACCCCATTCTGCCTTCTCCCTGTAACTTTTGACATCCTTGCTAATCAAGAGCCTACTAACCGCCGCTTCAAATATACTTAATGACTTGGTATGAATTCCACAGATTCTTCGCTCTCTGCCTAAAGGAATTCCTCTTTACCTCTGTTCTAAAGGCAGGTCCTTGTATTCTGAGGTTGTACCCTCTGGTCCTAGACACCCTTACTATAGAAGACATCCTCTCCACATCCACTTTGTCTAGGCCTTTCAATATTTGTAGATTTCAGTGAGATAGCTCCCCCATCACACCCCCCCCCCCGGCCCATTCTTTCAAATTCTAGCAAGCCAGGCCCAGAGCCATCAAATGCCCCTGATATGTTAACCCTTTCTTTCTCAAGCTCATTTTCATGAACCTTATCTGGACCTTCTCCAATGCCAGTACCTTCTTTCTTAAATAAGTTCAAATTTCAAAGTAAATTTATTGTCTAAGTACATATATGTCACCATATACAACCCTGAAATTAATTTTCTTGTGGGCATACTCAATAAATCCAGTAATCATAATAGCATCAATTAAAGACCATACCAACACGGTGGACAACCAATGTGAAAAAGACAACAAACTGTGCAAATACAAAAAGAAAGAAAAAATAAATAATAATAATAAAGCAATAAATATCGAGAACATCAGATGAAGAGTCCTTGAAATTGAGATCATAGGTTGTAGGTACATTTCAGTGATGAGGTGGGTGAAGTTGCGTGAAGTTACCCCCTCTGGTTCAAAGACCTGAGGGGTAATAAATGTTCCTGAACCTGGTGGTGTGGGTCCTGAGGGTCCTAATCCTAATGCGAGCTACTTTCTTCCTGATGGCAGCAGTGAGAGGCGAGCATGACCTGGGTGGTGGGGGTCCCTGATGTCTCCTGCGACAATGCTAAACTGCTCAGTATGTTTCAATTGCAGTCTGAGTAATGCCTTTTAAAGCATCAGCATTACCTCCTTTTATATTCTAGTCCTCTCAAAATCAATGCTAACATTGTTTTTGCCTTCCTTTCTACCGACCCAAATTGCAGGTTAACCTTTAGGGAATCCTGCAGTAGGACTCTCAAGCCCCTTTGCACCTCTGCTCAGACTACCTTCTGCAGAGAAAATAATTTGAGCAAGAACATTTGTGGACTCCTTCAAGCCATTATTGAAATGACTTTACATTGACACAAAGACTTGGAAAGCTATCAGTCACCATTGATCCATGTGAAGCTACATCCTACTGAAGCCACAGTCTACGCAGTGCAGAGGGACAAGCGGAGTAAATCTCAAGCATCAAGTGTACGCTGTATTACATACAAAGCAATGTCGCATCTCCTGTAAAAAGTACTATTTCATCTGAACAGCTGCAAATTGGAGGAATGGGAAGGAGATAAATATCAAATGAATCCAACTTTAACTGACAGCAGCATCTTCTTTGTTTAGGATGCAGAGATCAAAAGTAATTAATGTTCTCTAGTCTTTCTTTTAAATGTATAGAACTTTACCTAATGACCTCTTACTAGTAAGAGAACTTTTCTTCCAAACCTATTTTTAAACTACATTGTTTGTTATCTTTCAGAGAGATAGTAAGTTCAAATGTAGACTTGAGCAATAAGAATTCGTCACCAAGATTTCTAATAAACAACTGGGACTACAGGCACCCTGGAAAGCATCAGTTACTCACGTGCGAAACTGTATGTAGTTTTCCTAAAACAGTTTCTCCATTAGATGAAAGTGCAAATAGTTTATAATCATTGGAATGTATGTTTATCCATCTCACAGAACCTGTTATGATTCCTCCCATCTGTTCAAAATATCTCACACAAAAATGAGAACAGGATGAAAGTGTCAAAACCAGATGGAGGATAAGGTACTTATTGTTTAAAGACAGACTGTTGACTGATTGCCTTAATTCTAATATTATATTCCCACTGAATTTTGTTATTATAAGAGGCATCAACAATTTAGCATTCCGCATCATTTGACTCACCTATTAAAGTGTCAGCTTTGCCTCACTGCAACTTCCAAAGTAAAAGTTTGTGGTTTCAACTCCACTCCAAAAACTTAAACACATAACCTAGAATGATATTCTAGTCTACTTTTCGAGTTACACACTGGGAAGGATGTAAAAAAATAAGCATGTGTTTGCTTTCTCCAGGAAATAAAAAGCATTTCATGCTGCTATTCAAAGAACACACCAAATTTTTCTTCTAAAACCACTTTACAAAGGTAGGCAGCAAAATAAAGATGCAGGCTAACCTTGAGAAGTTAACAGACACAGACAAAAAGTTCCTGCTTCAGATGAAATAAAGAACTTCTCCAATGAAAAAAGATCTCATGCTTTCCCAATGTATATGATGCATAAGCTCTTCTCGGGCTTCCAGGTGAGTCCAGATGTCAATTTTAACCAACATTTCAATGACAAACTCCACCATCTTCATCAGGGATGATACCTAGGCATGTCTAGTCTGGTGGTATACATACTCAACTCTGTTGTGCATCCCTCCTGATTGGTTAGTCCTCAACCAATCAGTTTTCTGCTATCTGACCTTGTTTAAAATAGTATTCCAGTTCTTACTTAGAGCAAGACCTTCAGTTTTGTTGAAATTCTTATTCTCTCATCTTATTTCAAAGGCTTCCTTCACCAGGCGCTCCTAAAGGTCTTTGGCGCAGCACAGTATTTCTAGACGGTAGACTTGGGCATGGAATTTCAGTCACACAGACTTGTATCTCAACAATAACAGCCACCATCACGCTTCCCAACATAGAGTAGTTCATTCTACTTTGATTAACCATCTGAAAACAATTTCAGAT
The DNA here is from genome assembly GCF_030028105.1 of Mobula birostris. Taxonomy (NCBI): domain Eukaryota; kingdom Metazoa; phylum Chordata; class Chondrichthyes; order Myliobatiformes; family Myliobatidae; genus Mobula; species Mobula birostris. Next base: position 54,050,394 of record NC_092381.1, read on the forward strand.
TTAGAAATTCTCCATGAGGAAATAAGACAATTACACATGGCATTCCTACAGAATGGCTACAAGGTGAAGGAAATCAATCAGGCCCTTAAAAGGGCCAATGGAAAAACCAGGAAACCTAACAACGAGGAAGAACGCATCACCTGTCTTCCCTTATTTCCACGGTTTTTGAAAGGATCTCTAGGGTCCTGTAGAAATAACGGATAAATACCATCCACAACCCCATAAGGAAGCTCAAATCACAGCTTATGCAGGCCAAAGATGATCTGGGACTCAGGACAGCTGGTGTTTACAAAATTCCCTGTGAATGCAGGCCAGTGAATATCAGCCAGACGGAGCACACAGTAGCAACCCAGATCAAGGAGCTTAGGAGGCGTATCCATTTGGATTACCCAAAGAAATCGGCAGTAGTAGAACATTGCATTCGCAATGATCACACAATTGACTATGATGGCACAAAACTACTGTGTCACACCAATGGCTTTTGGGATGGCCTGGTGAAGGAAGCCATTGAAGCAAGACCAGAGAATAAGCATTTCAACATGCATTAAACTTCTCCAATCAGTGGATGTTCTGCAGAGGGATATAGATAGGTTAAGTGAGTGGACCAAAGTCCGGCAGGTGGAATATAATGTCAGTAAATGCGAGATCATCCACTTTGGAAGGAATATAGAAGAGCAAATTATTATTTAAATGGTGAAAGATTGCAGCATGCTGTTGTGCAGAGGGACTGGAAGTGCTTGTGCATGAATTGCAAAAAGTTGTCTTGCAGGTGCAACAGGTTATTAAGAAGGCAAGCAGAATATTGGCCTTCATTGCTAGAGGTATTGAATTCAAGAGCAGGGAGATATTGCTGGAACTATACAAGGTACTGGTGAGACTGCACCTGGAGTACTGGTTGCAGTTCTGGTCTCCATACTTGAGGAAGGATGTACTGGCTTTGGAAGCAGTGCAGAGGAGGTTCACCAGGTTGATTCCAGAGATGAAAGGGTTAACTTATGAGGAGAGATTGAGTTGCCTGGGACTATACTCACTGGAATTCAGAAGAATGAGAGGGGATCTTATAGAAACATACAGAATTTTGAAAGGGATAGATAAGATAGAAGTAGGAAAGTTGTTTCCATTGGTAGGTGAGACAAGAACTAGGGGACATTGCTCAAGATTCAGGGGAGAAGATTTAGGACGGAGATGGGGAGAAACTGTTTTCCCAGAGAGTGGTGGATCTGTGGAATTCTTTGCCCAGGGAAGCAGTTTAGGTTTCTTCACTAAATATATTTAAGATACAGTTAGATAGATTTATACATAGTAGGGGAATTAAGGGTTATGGGGAAAAGGCAGGTAGATGGAGCTGAGTTTACGGACAGATCAGCCATGATCTTATGGGAGCCACGAGAGTATTCGGGCAGTGGGCAAATCAGCCCTCTTGTGTTTTTTTTTATCTCGTCACTTGAGATTCAGTTTCATGCAACCCTGCCACTTTGATCTGGCCCACGCATTAGGGTTAGGGTTAGGGTTAGGGGTTAGGGGTAGGTTGACAGTATTCAGGCAGTGGGCGAATCAGCCCTCTTGTGCTTTTTTGCTCTTCTCACTTGAGATTCAGTTTCACGCAACCCTGCCACTTTGATCTGACCCACGACGCCTTCATTTACCAGGTCCAACACTTGCCTTTCTTGGATCTGGCCCCTCCTGACAAAGGTGATCGGGTTTGTGGGGGTGTGCCCAGGGTTAATCGGGATGTGCCTAGGGTTTGTAGGGGTGTGGCCAGGGTTAATCAGGATGTGCCTAGGGTTTGTGGGGGTGTCTTCCCCCTTGGACGTTAGGATTAGGTTTGAGTGTTGGGCTGGTGGATGTATATGTGTGCCTGGGAGAGGTAAGGCTGCAGAGTTTTGAGTGGTGAGGTATCAGGTGCTGTGGCGGATGGGCTCGTGTGGGAAAGCCAGGCTGAGCTTGAGCCTGTGGCAACCCAAAGCCACAGGTCCCAAGGAGAAGATAGACTGGAAGGCATTATCCTCACAACCTATTCTTCATGTCCAGTACACAGTGGAGGTGAGAAATCGCTCCGGCCCACTGGAAGGGGGGGGAAGGAAAAGACTGCCACCAACCACTATCAACGGCTCATAGACGCACACACAGATGCAACAAAGACTTTGCCTACTGTGAAGCGAATCAAGAAGAGTTGGATCTTGAAACATCCTAACGTCGTTGCAGCAAGAAGTGTGGTCAGTGCTTGTCATACCGAACTTAGAAGGAGCGAAACAGAAGAGCTAAGAAACAAGTTCAAAACAGCAAAGAAGAACCTCTTTGCCACCTATGACTGACTGAAGGAAGAGGAACTAACTGAGAGGATTAGAGAGATAGAAGCTGCTAATGAAGACATGCAGCATGGAGAAGCATGGCGCCTAGTCAATGAGATCAGTAGATGGAAGAAGTCTCCATCAGGTCAAGTGGTAAAACAGTAGAGGACCGTGTCCTGACATGGTTTACCCACTTTAAGAACCTGCTGGGAAGCCCTCCAATGATCACGGAAGAAGAAGAGGACATACCCACGATAGTAACGCAAGTCGACATCAATGACGGCCCATTCACCATTGAGGAACCAAAGAAGGCCAAATATGCACTCAAACAGGGCAGGAGCGCTGTTCCAGATGGGATACCACCAGATGTCCTGAAGAACTGTGACCTGGACGACATCTTGCTGGACATATGTAATACGGCACTAATGAAAGGCGACAAACCAGAACAGTGGTCACTCTCAAACATTATCCCGGTCCCCAAGTCTGGATCCCTCACAAAGGCAGATAACTACCGCGGTATCAGCTTGACCTGCATCTTAGCAAAGTTATACAATCGGATGATCTTGAACAGGATTCGCATCGCCATTGACCCTAAGCTAAGATTCAATCAGAATGGTTTTCGGCAGAAGCACACAACAGTAATGCAAATACTTGCTCTCCGTAGGATCATCGAGGAAGTCAAGAAGAACAACCTACCAGCCGTGCTTACTTACATTGATTTTCGCAAAGCTTTTGACTCCATTCACCGAGGTAAAATGCTGAAGATCCTGAAAGCTTACAGAGTGCCAGACTGTCTACTGAGAGCAATAGAGTCCAGCTATACCAAAACCATGGCGAAAGTTGTATCACCAGATGGAGAAACAGCAGTGTTCGAGCTCCTAGCTGGTGTGCTGCAAGGAGACACTCTGGCACCCTACATCTTTATAATCGTCCTTGATTACACTCTACGTCAAGCTACCAGAGATCATGACAAGCTTGGTTTTACCACACAACCAGGGCGAACCAAAAGGGTCAGACCAGTTACGCTCACAGATCTCGATTTTGCAGATGACATAGTCCTGCTCTCTGACCAGGTGGAGGAAGCACAGCAGCTACTGACAAAAGTGGAAATTGAGTGCAATAAAGTTGGACTTCACCTAAACACTAAAAAGACAGAGTACATGGCGTTTAACTGCGACAAAGGTACTCTCAAGACCATAGAGAATGATACTATTAAGAAAGTCTTTCACTACAAGTACCTCGGGTCAAGAATGATGAGTTCAGAGAAGGACATAAAGATAAGCAAGGCACTGGCGTGGAGGACTATGAACGACATGAAGGAAATCTGGAAGTCAAACCTGACCAGAGGGCTTAAAAGGAGGATTTTCATAGCAGTCATAGAGTCCATTCTCACGTACGGATGCGAGACGTGGACACTCAATCAAGATGATGCGAAAGTCTCTAGATGGTTGCTACACACGAATGCTCCGGATGGCTCTTGACATGATTTGGCAACAGCACATGACAAACGTTGAGCTCTATGACAACATACCGATGCTCACCACTAAAATTGAGGCGAGAAGACTGCAACTAGCGGGGCACTGTCTACGCCACCTCGAGCTACCTGCCAGCCTAGTTATCACAGGGGAGCCCAAGCAACTGAACACACTGATGAGGGAGAGGCAGAAGTGGAGAGTCCGTCATCGTGCCTGACGCCGGCCCCCTAGGCCTCAGTCAACGTAATAGTAGTAGCCATGATCTTATTGAAAGGTGGGGCTGGCTTGATGGGCCGAATGGCCTACTCCTGCTCCTATTTCTTACATTCTTATGTTCTGATCAGGAACAAAGCAAGGATCATTTTTCAACTTAATATGCAATCCATTGTGGGAATAAAAGGATCCTTTTCTGGTTGGCTGACATTGACTAGTGGTGTTCCACAGGGGTGGGTGATGGGACTGCTTCTTTTTATGCTGTATATTAATGATTTAGATGATGGAATAGATGGCTTTGTTGCCATGTTTGCAGATGGTACAATGATTGGTGGAGGGGCAGGTAGTGTGGAGGAAACAGGTAGGCTGCAGAAGGACTCAAGCAGATTAAGTGAATGGGCAAGAAAGTGGCAAACGAAGTACAATGTTGCAAAATGCACGGTCATGAGCTTTGGTCGTAGAAATAACTGTGCAGACTATTTTCTAAACAGGGAGAAAATCTAAATATCTGAGATGCAAAAGGACTTGGGAGTCCTTGTGCAGAATACCCAAAAGGTTAACTTGTATGTAGAGCTGGTGATGAGGAAGGCAAGTGCAGTGTTAGCATTTATTTCAAGAGAATACAAGTACAGGGATGTGATGCTGAGGCTTTATAAGGCACTGGTGAGGCCTCACCTTATGTATTGTGAACAGTTTTGGGCTCCTCATCTAAGAAAAGATGTGCTGGCATTGGAGGGATTCCAGAGGCAGTGCACAAGGATGACTCCGGGAATGAAAGGGTTATCATATGAGGAACATTTGATTGCTCTGGACCTGTACTCACTGGAATTTAGAAGGACAGGGGACGATCTCTGAAACCTTTTGAATGTTGAAAGGCCTAGAGTAGATGTGGAAAGGATGCTTCCCATGTTTGGGGTGTCAGGGACAACAGGGCACAGATAGAGGGGTGTCCATTCAGAACGGAGATACGGAGAATTTTCTTTAGTCAGAGGGTGGTGAATTTGTGGAATTTATTACCACAGCCAGCTGTGGTGGCCAGGTCTTTGAGTATGATACAGGCAGAGATTGATAGGTTCTTGATTGGCCACGGCATCAAAGGCTGGAGAGTGGGGCTGAGGAGGAAGAAAAAGGGATCAGTCATGATTGAATGATGGAGCAGACTCGATGGGCCAAATGGTCTAATTCTGCTCCTATGTCTTATCGTCTCATAAACAGGAAGGAGATATCTCAGCAATACACTCTGCTACTCCAAATCAAACATCTGGCTTTAACATTATTGCTAGCATTCTACAGTCAAGCCAGATAGCTAAGCAAAGAGAGACGGGCTCAGGAGTGAACAGCACAAATTCTCCTAGTGCCAATATCCATCTTGTGATCAATAGCACAGAAAGAAATTAACTGGCCATTTACCTTTGAACTTCCTGAGATACCTTTGCATATACAGTACTTTCTGTCTGCTGTTTCCCAAACTTGCAGCTGCAGCAGGAGAGCATGTTTGAAAGTTTTCAGCCATGCAGCATTTGGGGAGTTGCCTCAACCCTGAGTGCAGGAACAGAAAGTCAGTCACCATCTTGTTTCCATCAACTTGGGCCTCACCCAATAAAGCCTGACATGCAGTTAAGGAAGTAGTATCAGTTGATGATGCAGCTGTTTGGTGTACCTGAAGCAGTGTCTTACTCAGCCAAATGAAGTGGCGGGAACTCTGAAAATGGAGAATGGCACTAATAGCTATCTTTTTAATGAAGTCCCTTGAAATCAGGAAGATTGGCCTCAGCAAATTTGGGGTGATCTCATGACATTAATTTTAACAGTTTTTGGGCTGTACTGTATGAATCTATTGGCAAAAGAGCCAAAAATCTGATGCAAGTGGATAAAATTGGTCCCAGAATGAATTCCACATGTTTTTAATTCGTGGTGCCCTCATATACATAAACGCTGAGGCCTCCAAATCGTTTGATCAAAATTTCTGCCACTTGCTGTCAGTGGGAAATAAAATCAATGTGCTGTTACTAACTTTGCCCTTCTGGTGACATTTAAACTCACCCAGTAGTGTGAGCATGAGGTGTCATGTGTCTTTTCTCTTGTTCGGGGTTGAGGAGGTCAGGGAACAGGAGTTTAACATCCTCGCTTGAGGTGTAATCCGAGGATTGTAGAGGAAATGAAGGCCTGGAAGAACAAGATTTGTCGAGTACTTCATTAGGTACACTCAAGTCTGTGCCCTTTGTACAGGGGAAAGGTGAAGGGGATCAGTTCACGTCTGTGCCCCTTGTACAGGGGGAAAGGTGAAGGGGTTCAAATCACATCTGTGCCCCTTGTATAGGGGACAGGTGAAGAGGAAAAACTCAAGTCTGTGCCCCTTGAACTTGGAGAAAGGGGAGCAACTGATGGAAGTTAACATTTTTATGAGGGACAAGGGGAAAACAGGAAGGTATTGAACTCAGCTCTTGAACCAGAGTGGGTAACTTCACTTATCCTCATTCACCCTATTACTGAACTGTTCCCACAACCACTGGGCTCACTTTCAAGGACTCTTCATCTGATGCTCTCAATATTTATTGCTTATTTATTATTATTATTTTTGCTTTTGGATTTGTACAGTTTGTTGTCTTTTGCACATTGGTTGTTTGTCCGTCCTACTGAGTGTAGTCTTTCACTGATTCAATTATGTTTCTTAGCGTGGGCACATGGCCAAGTGGTTAAGGCGTTCGACTAGCAATCTGAAGGTCGTGAGTTCGAGCCCCAGACGAGGCAATGTGTTGTGTCCTTGAGCAATGCATTTAATCACACAGTGGTCTGCGATGACACTGGTGCCAAGCTGTATGGGTCCTGATGCTGTTCCCTTGGACAACATCGGTGGCGTGGAGAGGGGAGACTTGCAGCATGGGCAACTACCGGTCTTCCATACAACCTTGCCCAGGCGTGCACCCTGGAGAGTGAAGACTTTCCAGGCACAGATCCATGGTCTCGCAAGACTAACGGATGCCTTTAATTTAATATTTACTCCAAATGCCAGCAAGAAAATGAATCTCAGAGTTGTATATGGTGAAATATATGTTAATTGATAATACATTTACTTTGAACTTCAAAATTTCAGAAACAGGAGCAGTCTACAGATGGAGAGTATATTGTGGCAAGCGGAGTACTAAAAGTCTTAGTTTATATGGTTCAAATCATACATGCAAATCACTTCTGGAGAGATTTCAGCCAAACTACTGATGAATTTACAACAGCAGGCTGAGAGAAATTCACATGGAAACACCATTCTGTTGGCCGGAATCCCAACCTTCAATCATTAAGCAGAATCCATCTAAACTGGTCATGATTTCTCCTGCAAGTTCAGTTTGTTCATCAGCCCTATTCTGGCATTGGATCCAGGCTCCAGAGCCTCACATTCAAAATTCTCATGTCTATGCTTACATTGTTTCAGCCTATCTCTGTGATCTACAACACTGCAGCCCCCGGCTGTCAATGTTTGTTCCTGTAACACTGATCTCCTCATCTGCCCTTTCCTTTGTCTCACAGTTGTGGCTCTGCCTTCAGCTGCCCAGCTCCCCATCTGGAAGTCCTTCTCCGAACCTGTTTAGCCATCAAAGAATTTTCTCTGTCAGAAGAGCCATTTAAATACACATTGTTTTGTTGATGTTTTTTGTTGGAATTCACCACAATTCATTCAGGAAGCCAGATTAAGCAAAAGTTATAAAGATCAAAGACTAAAGTAACGCAAACTCAGATTTAAATATCTCTTATCCAGAGGAGGTTGTACTTGTCTTCCTCCCCATCCTTAACACTGCAATCTCTTTCCAGTTACTTGAAAACTCAACACTGAAAATAAACTGTTGCTCCTTGCTCAGTGTTCTTACATTTCTGTTTGTGGTGGAGTATAGTTCAAGTTACTGCAGTGCATCCTCCAAGTAAATCTGCTTCCACATTTCAATAACATTAAACAAGTGCAAGTTAAGGTCAGAAAGTTACACACCATTTTGATCATATCAGCAAGCTTCACTTGCCTGGAGGGCATGTGTTTGACGGTCGGAGCACCACTTTCTATGCAGTCCTCATGCAAGAACAGGCGCATGTTTCAAACCCATGATGTCTTGATTTTTTAACTGCTTACTATTAAATGAATGTCATCAACCCTGTGAGACTGATCCCGTGCTGCTCAGTGCCTGATATCCAGCTCTTAAAGTGAAGGCGGACTTAAGTCTACCCCAGCTGCAGGAATTGTTCAGGGGTTTACACACTGCCTTGACTGGAGAGGGAGTGGATCCCCAGTTTAGAGACAAGAACCTTAATAGTCTCAATGATAAGGTGGAGAGCAGAAAGCTTTGTCTGGAGAACCCCACGACATTCTCAGTGGAAGAGGCACGTACAGGGAAGAAGTCTAAATATCAGGAATGAATCATTGTAGACCTGATGCTGGTGGCATGAAACATTCAATGATATCATTCATCTGCTTAAGATAATACTGTGGCACACTCCAACCATCTGAAAGCATTCACTTGAGTCAAGGCTTCACAATCACCAGCATAATAGCCATGCCTGTGTACACACTGAGAGGCACTGATTTGTGATTTGGATGTAAAATACAAAGAGTTATCACTTTGAGCAGTAAATCAAGGGATCTACAACAAGTTAAAAAGATGAGAAAACATTATCAATATTAATTATGCAAACAACAGGAATTCTGCAGATGCTGGAAATTCAAGCAACACACATCAAAGTTGCTGGTGAACGCAGCAGGCCAGGCAGCATTTCTAGGAAGAGGTACAGTCAACGTTTCAGGCCGAGACCCTTCGTCAGGACTAACTGAAGGAAGAGTTAGTAAGAGATTTGATTATATTGGTTTTCATATGTTTGTGAATGATCTAACTTTGTAAAGATTGGACTGTTAGAAAGCTCAGGCTTTGGCTCAATAGGCTTTGGTGAAAATGGGCAGAGGCTAAGGGTGCTGAGTGGTTTGATATCATCTGTGTTGATTGTAGAACCTGGGCTTGAGAAGGTGGAGATGAAAATATAAAAAGCTCGGGAAGAGGACGCTGAGTAAGTGGCCTCGATGAGTACAAAACATAATGTTTTCAGAGGGAAGGCACAGGTAAGAAGAGGTAAGCTATTTTTATTGTCTGTAATCCTCAGTCCTTTGTTCAATGTGGGCAAGATGGTTAAGGGAGTGGAATGCTTCTCTTGCGAGATGTGGGACCTCAGAGTACCTGACAGTCTCACTGATGACTACACGAAGCGCACCCAATGTCAGCTCCTGACTGACAAGGTGAAAGAACTGAAGCTGGAGCTGGACGAACTCAGGGGGATCCGGGAGGCTGGAAACCTCATAGATTAAACTTGTATTGAGTTGGCCACGCCCAGAGCGTAGGTTTCAGATCATGGATAGGTGAGCACCAGGAGACGTAATGGGAGTAAGTAGTCAGTGCAGGGTTCTCCTGTGGTCATTCCCCCTCAGTAACCCTTTGGATACTGCTGGGGGGAATGGTGTACTTTGTCTCTAATGATGTCATCAGAAAGGGGAAGTGGTCCCGCACAGAGAGTATATGGAGTTAGGAAAGAGGCTGAAGAGTAGGACCTCCAGGGTAGTAATCTCTAGATTAGTCCTGGTGGCATGTTCTGGGCAGGAATAGGATACTAGTATTGATGAGTAAGTGGCTGAGGAACTGGGGCAGGATCAGGGTTTCAGGTTGTTGGATCATTGCTACCTTTTCGAGGGCAGAGGTGACCTGTATAATAGAGACAGTATTCAGATAAACTGGAGGCGGGCCCATATCCTGGCTGGGAGGCACACTAGGGCTACTTGGGAGGGTTATAATAGTTTGGCAGAGGGATGGGAACCAGAGCATAAGATCCCGAAGTGGAGGAATGCAGAGGAAAGTAGAATCAAGGCCAGTAAAAACAGGCAAAAGCAAAGTAATAGATATGATAGATATGATCAAAACTTCTCCATGGACGGCTTCCAGACCGTTCCGGCTGACCGGAAGTGCACTGAGAGTGGTAAGCGTAAAGGAGTTGGGTGCCTACTGTTCTGGTTAACAACAGATGGTGCAATCCGGGTCATATTACGATCGAGGAACGTGTTTGTAGACCGGATATTGAACTTTTTACTGTTGGACTTCGGCCACATTCCACCGAGGTACAACACTGGGTGGCACGGGGGGGTCGGACTTGCAGCCCCTCCTGTGGAGGGTCAGACACCCTGAGCCAATAGACTGGTCCTGGATTTTTTTACATCTGGCATAGTTTGCATTTTGTTGTTTGATTGTTTGTGGTTTTTGTATTGCTACATTTATGCTCTATTCTTGGTTGGTGCGGCTGTAACAAAACCCAGTTTCCCTCGGGATCAATGAAGTATATCTATCTATCTATCTATCTATTTTAATGCTGGGAATATTTTATGCTAAGTTCATGACCTGGGAGTACAGTTCTGTACATAGAACTATGATGTTGTGGCCATTACAGAGACTTGGTTTAGAGAGGAACAGGAATGGGCTCTGCATGTCCAATGGCTTTGCTATTTTCGACAAGGCATTCAGCAAGGTAAAAGAGGTGGCGGAGAAGTTGCACTATTAATGAGGGACAATATCACTGCTGCGCCGAGGACGGATATATTGGAAGACTCGTTCATCGAATCTATATGGATAGAACTCGAAGGTAGGAAAGGTGCAATCACTCTGTTCTGATTGCATTATAGACCCTCCAGGACAGTTGAGGATATTGAGGCAAATCAAAGAAAGATGTAAAAACAATAGGGGTGTTGTCATGGGTGAGTTCAGAATCCCTAAAATAACACTAAACACTAGACACTAGACACTAGAATACTACAGCACAGTACAGGCCCTTCGGCCCTTGACGTTGTGCCGACCAACATATTCCTTAAAAAAAAGTACTAAACTCACACTACCCCATAACCCTCTATTTTTCTTTCATCCATGTGCCTGTCCAAGAGGATCTTAAATATCCCTAATGTTTTAGGCTCCACCACCATCCCTGGCAAGTCATTCCAAGCACCCACAACCCTCTGTGTAAAAAACTTACCCCTGATGTCTCCCCTGAACTTCCCTCTCTTAACTTTGTACATATGCCCTCTGGTGTTTGCTATTCATGCCCTGGGAAACAGGTACTGGCTATCCACCCTATCGTGCCTCTCATAATCTTGTAGACCTCTATCAAGTCCCCTCTCATCCTTCTACATTCCAAAGAGAAAAGTCCCAGCTCTGCTAACCTTGCCTCAGAAGACTTGTTTTCCAATCCAGGCAACATCCTGGTAAATCTCCTCTGCACCCTCTCCATAGCTTCCATATCCTTCCTATAATGAGGTGACCAGAACCGAACACAATACCCTGTGTGGTCTCACCAGAGATTTGTAGAGTTGCAACATGACCTCTCTACTCTTGAACTCAATCCCCCTATTAATGAAACTCAGCATCCCATAGGCCTTCTTAACTATCCTATCAACCTGTGCAGCGACCTTGAGGGATTATGGATTTGAACCACAAGGTCCCTCTGTTCATCCACACTCTTAAGTAACCGACTATCAACCCTATACTCAGCCTTATGGTTTGTCCTTCAAAATGCATCACCTCACACTTACCCGGATTGAACTCCATCTGCCACTTTTCTGCCCAACTTTGCATCCTGTCTATATCCTCTTCGAAAACCTACAGCTCCATCCACAACTCCTCCAATCTTCGTGTCGTCCGCAAACTTACTCACCCATCCTTCCGCCTCTTCATCCAGGTCATTTATAAAAATCACAAAGAGCAGCGGTCCTAGGACAGATCCTTGCGGCACTCCACTAGTCACCGACCTCCAGGCAGAATACTTTCCTTCCACTACTACCCTCTGCTTTCTTCCTGTAAGCCAATTTTTTATCCAAACAGCCAAGGTTCCACTGATCCCATGCCTCATGACTTTCTGGATGAGTCTCTCGTGGGGGACCTTGTCAAATGCCTTGCTAAAATCCATGCAGACCACATCTACCGCCCTATCCTCGTCAATTTCTTTTGTTATCTCTTCAAAAAACTCAATTAGGCTCATGAGGCATGACCTTCCCTTCACAAAGCCATGTTGACTATCCTTGAGTAGACTGTACTTCTCCAAATGCTCGTAGATCCTATCCTTAAGAGTCCCTTCCAATAGATTGCAGACCACCGACGCAAGACTCACTGGTCTATAGTTCCTAGGATTCTCCCTATTACCTTTTTTAAACAAGGGAACTACATTTGCCATTCTCCAATCCTCCAGCACCTCCCCTGCAGCCAAAGAGGATTCAAAGATCATAACTACTGCTCCAGCGATCTCTTCTCTCACTTCCCACAGCAACCTGGGGTATATCACGTCCGGCCCTGGGGACTTAGCAATCTTGATGTTTTTAAGAAGACTCAATATTTCTTCTTCCTTAATCTCCACATTGTCCAGCACACAGACCTGTTCAATTTCTACATCACCCTGATCAATGTCCTTTTCACTTGTGAATACGGAAGCAAATTATTCATTTAGGACTTCCCCAACCTCCTCTGCCTCCACGCACATGTTGCCTTCTTTATCCTTTAGCGGCCCCACCTTCATTCTTGTCATCCTTCTGTTCACATACGCACAGAACGCCTTGGGATCATCCTAAATCCTACATGCCAAGGCCTTCTCATGGCCCCTTCGAGCTCTCCTAAGTCCTTTCTTAAGCTCCTTCCTGGCTACCCTGTATTTCTCATGAGCCCCTCCTGCTTCCTGCATCTAACATATGCTTCCTTCTTCCTCTTGACGAGTTGCCTCACGTGTTTCGTCAGCCAGGGTTCCCTTTTCCTACCATTTTTGCCTTGTCTCAGTGGGACAAACCTGTCCTGAAGCCAGCACAAGTGGCCCCTAAACTTCCTCCACATTTCTTCTGTGCTTTCACCCTTGAACATCTGTTTCCAATTTACTCTCGCTAGTTCCTGCCTCGTCCCTTCATAGTTAGCCCCTCCCCAGTTAAGCACTTTCCCATTTTGTCTGTTTTTATCCTTTTCCATAGCTATGCTGAAGCTAAGGGAGTTGTGCTCAATCTCACCAAAATGCTCCCCCACCAAGAGGTCTGCCACCTGACCGGGTTCATTACCAAGAACTATATCCAGTATGGCCTCTCCTCTCGTCGGCCAGTCCACATACTGTGTCAGGAATCCTTCTTGAACACACCAGACAAATTCAGCCCCATCTATCCCCCTTGCAGTCAGGAGGTGCCAGGCAATATGAGGGAAGTTGAAATCACCCATAACTACGACCCTGTATTTCCTGCACTATTCTAAAATCTGCCTGCTTATCTGCTCCTCAGTCTCCCATGGGCTATTTGGGGGCCTATGGACTACTCCCAGCACAGTGAGTGATCCCTTCCTATTTCTGACTCAGTGGACACTCCCTCTGCAGCGTCCTCCCTTTCTCTAGCCGTGATAATATCCCTGACCAGTAATGCTACTCCCCCCCCTTTTGTACCTCCCATCCTATTCCTTTTAAAACACCTAAACCCCGGTACCTGCATCAGCCAATCCTGCCCTTCCTCCAGCCAAGTTTCAGTAATGGCCACAACATCGTAGTTCCACGTACTGATCCATGGTCTAAGTTCATCCCCTTTATTCCTAATACTCCTAGCGTTGAAATGGACACATTTCAACCCCTCTAACTGGCTACATTTATGGTTTGTCCCTTGCCTGTCCTTCTTCACCAACTCAGAACACATAACATCATGCCCTTGTCCTTCTACCCTAATCTCTGCACTCACATTCTGATTCCCACCCCCCTGCCAAACTAGTCTAAACCCTCCCCAACAGCTCTAGCAAACCTGCCTGCCAGGATATTGGTCCCTTTCCAGTTCAGGTGCAGCTCATCCTTTTTGTACAGGTCAGACCTTCCCCAGAAGAGATCCCAATGATCCAGAAATCTGAACCCCTGCCCCCTTCACCAACTCTTCAGCCACGCATTCATCTGCCATAACTTCCTGTTCCTACCCTCTCTGTCTCGTGGCACAGGCAGCAATTCCGAGATTATCACCCTTGTGGTCCTGCTTTTTTACTTCTTTCCTAACTCCCTATATTCCTTCTTCAGGACCTCATCCCTACTCCTATCTATGTCATTGGTCCCCACGTGGACCACAATATCTGGCTGCTCACTCTCTCTCCTGAGAATACCGAGAACTCAATCCGAGATATCGCGGACCCTGGCACCAGGGAGGCAACAGACCATCCAGAATTCTCGATCTCTCCCACAGAATCTTTTATCTGTCCCCCTAACTATCGAATCCCCTATCACTACTGCTCTCCTCTTTTCCCTCCTTCCTTTCTGAGCTGAGGGTCCAGTCTCGGTGCCAGAGACATGACCATTACAACTTATCCCTGGTAGATCATCCCCACCAACAGTATCCAAAACAGTATACTTATTGTTCATGGGAACAGCCACAGGGGTGCTCTGCTCTTTCTGTCCATTCCCCTTCCCTCTCCTGACAGTCACTCAGTTACCTGTCTCCTGACTTTTAGGGGTGACTGTCTCCCTGAAACTCTGATCTATTACTGTCTCTGCCTCCCGAATGATCCGAAGTTCATCCAGCTCCAGCTCCAGTTTCCTAACTCGGTTTGACAGGAGCTGCAGCTGGATGCACTTTTTGCAGGTGTAGTCATCAGAGACAATTGTGCTGTCCCTGACTTCCCACATCCTACAATCAGAGCACTGGACTGCCCTATCTACTGCCTCCATTACCAACTCCTAAGTTAATTAAATTAATTAAAGAAACTTACCCAGCCTTACCTCTCTGGGAGCAAGCTCATCCTCCGCCTCTTCTCGCCAAAGCCTCTCAAGCCAAAGCCTCAAAGCTCCACTCCTTCACTGGCCACTCTGCTTGAGCTACCCCTCTTTTTATTTGTTTGAGCTTTTCAATTTTCGATTGCCCAATCAAACTGCTTGGTCACCTGACCTCGATTGCCTGTTCAGCTACTTTCTGCTGAGTCTGAGCTATTCAAATCTTGATTAACTTGATTGCACAATCCAATTGCCCAAACCACTCGAGCCAAAGCCTCAAAGCTCCACTCCTTCACTGGACTTATAAATTGGGATTTTCATAGTGCAAGAGGTTTAGATGGAGCAGAATTTGTTAGGTGTATTCAGTAGGGTTTCTTCAATCTATATGTAGATAGTCCAACAACAAGAGGGATTGTATTGGGCCTGCTACTGGGTAATGGGCATGGCCAAGTGACCTACTTTTCAGTAGGTGAGCAGTCAGGGAACAGTGACCACAACTCTATAAGTTTTAAGGTAGTTACAGATAAGGGTATGTATGGACCTTGTGGAAGAGTATTATATTGGAGCGGGACAAATTATGGGAGCATTAGGCAGCAACTAGGGAGAGGTAATTGGGAACAGCCGTTTTTGAGCAAGTCCTCAACTGACATGTGGAGGGTCTTTAAAGACCAATAGTACAGGACAGTTATGTTCCAGTCAGAAGGAAAGACAAGGATGGCAAAGTAAGGGAATATTGGATATTGAGGGAGGTGAAGAATTTAGTCAAGAAGTAAAATGAAAATATGTAAATCTTCAATCTGGTTCAAAGTACATATATTTCACCATGGATCCTAAGATTAACTTTCTTGTGGGCATACTCAATAATTCTAATAGCCATAATAGAATCAATGAAAGAGGGCACCAACAGGGCAGACAACCAGTGCACGAAAGACAACAAACTGTGCAAGTACAAACAGAAAGCAAAAGCGAAATAGCAGCAATAGTAATCGAGAACATGAGATCGGGAGTCCTTGAAAGTGAGTTCATAGGCTGTGGGAACAGGTCAGAGATGGGGCAAGTGAAGTTGAGTGAAGTTATCCCTCTGTCTCAGAAAGGCAGCATCCATTATTGAGGACCGCCAGAACCCAGGGCATGCCCTTTTCTCACTGGTATCATTGGGTAGGAGATATAGAAGCCTGAAGGCACACACTCAGCCACTCAGGAACAACTTCTTCCCCTCTGCCATCCGATTTCTAAATGGACTTTGAATCTTTGGACACTACCTCACTTTTTTTTAATATACAGTATTTCTGTTTTTGCACATTTAAAAAAATCTATTCAATATACATAAATGATTTACTTGTTGTTCTCTCTGCTAGATTATGTATTGCATTGAACTGCTGCTGCCAAATTAACAAATTTCACGTCACTTGCCGGTGATAATAAACCTGATTCTGATTCATGAACCTGATGGTTGAGGGGTAATAACTGTTCCTAAACCTGGTGGTGTGAATCTGGAGGCTCCTGTACCTTCTCCCTGATGGCAGCAGCAAGAAGAGAGCAGGTCCTGGTGCTGGGTCAGGGGTTCCTGATGATGAATGCTGCTTTCTTGCAACAATGCTCCATGTAGATGTGCTCAATGGTGGGGAGGGCTTTACCTGTGATGAACTGGACTGTATCCACTACTTTTTGTAGAATTTTCCATTCAAGGGCATTGCTGTTTCCACCCCAGGCTGTGTTCAGCCAGTCACTATAGGTTCCACCACACATCTATACTGCCCCCACTAATGTGATGAAGTGTAAGTCTGCCCAAGTATACCTTGCCAAAACTTAACACAAGACCAATTCATTTTAATTATTTCCTACCCCCAAAATTTCTGTTGAATCACCACTGAAATAAGGAGAATGTAAAACAGGACATACCGTTCAACAATCAGCTTAGGGCTGCTCAATTTGGACTTTGCTCTGCTCCCGGGGATTTCAAGAAGAGAGGTGAGCGTGACTGCCCCTGAAAGTAGGGCAGGAAAGGATTGTGTGAACAAATGCTAATCACATTGATGTCAGTGGAAATCTGGGGGATAATACTTCACTGGCTGGAGTTATACTCAGAACAAATGAGAGTGGTTGCTAGTGATGGAGGCATTCTCTTCAGGGGTTCCTCTGGGCATTGTTCTATCCCCCAAACATCTTCACACGCTTTGTCATTATAAATTTTCTCCACCATAAGCTCAGAAGTAAAGGTAGTCACAGATGGCTTCACAAGGTTGGTTTCCATTTGTAGCTCTTCAGAAAATAAAGCTGGCCATAGCTGCATGCAACAAGCTTGGGTTGGTTAAGTGGCAAGTATTACGTGCCGCGTAAGTTCCAACCAGAGACCACCTTCAGCAAGAGGAAGCCCAACCAGATCTGCCTGGTTTTCAATGGCATGGTTGAATAACTCAAAAGTCACCAGTGGTGAGAACTTTCACAAGTCTAGCCACATAAACACTGTGCCTACAAGAGCAGATCAGATGGCTGGGAGCCTCACTGATCTAGAAGATAAAAAGAAGGTAGATACTATTGAAGACAAAGCAGGATGTTGATGATCCTTCTTCCATTGGAAAACAAGGACATAACAAAATAGGATAAGGAGTAGGTTACTCTGCTCCTCAATCCTGCCCTGTCATTCAATATTGTCATGGGTGATCTGTCCGAGGCTTCATTTTCTCTTCTGTCTCTATTCACCAGTGCCTTCAATTCCCTGGTGTTTCAAAAATGTATCTAATTCCTGTATAAGTACTTCCAGTGATCTAGCCTCCACAACTATCTGGAGTCGCAATTTGCAGAGATTCATCACTCCCTGTAAGAAGCCTTTATGTATCTCAGTTGTAGGTAATCTTGTGTTGAGATGCCTTCACCCACTCCCTTACAAAATAGACTGCAACAAATTGTCAAGACAAGCTGGACCAGAATCTCTCAAAGACATGACTTCTACCATTAACAGAGTCAAGGCCTGCAGGAGCTTGTGAGGGCCCACCTGAAGGTTCCAGCTGCCGCCATAGTGTGTTGTGACCCCAAAGAATACTGCCCATTCCCATTTTAAATCTGTGACAGAACAAGGTTGGCAATGCTAATTCTCCTGCTTGCCTTGCCCCTTTGCCCGGTTAGTCACTCCTCCTTGTTCTGTCCCAAGTCTAGTTTCCTCAGTAGTTCACATACTTTGCCCTCCCGTTCTGCCGTTCTTGGGAGTTCACCATTTACACACGACAACAGTAAAACAATCACTAGCTTGGCTAATCAAAACAATCCCTTCAGTTAACATGCTCTACTGGTTTATAACTCATAAAGATAAGGATTCTGGACGCAGGCATTCCAAACAGTTTCATTTATTTTCTCTTATACTGTTACATCGGTTTGTAGACAGCGGAACGGACCCAAAAGGCCTGAGGAACAGTTTGGGGCATCCTAAAATAATGCTTGGGTTAGTGGTGGCAGGCGCACTACACCCTACGCAGGCAACACCACTGGTGGGGAGGCATTATTCTTTTGTATTCATCTGACCACGTGGACACATGTGGCAAATATGAGGGCAAAGTAGCCAATAATATAAAGCAGGATACCAATAGTTTTTTTTCAGTTATATAAAGAGTAAAAGGGAGGTGACAGTTGATATTGGACCATTGGAAAGTGATACTGGTGAAGTAGTAATTGGGGACAAAGAAATGGCAGATAAATTTAATGAGTACTTTGCATCTGCCTTCACTGTGGAAGACACCAGCAGTATGCCAGAGGTCCATGTCACCTGGGCCAGATGGACTACATCCTAGAATCCTGAGAGAGGTTGCTGAAGAGAAAACGAATGCACTGGTCATGATCTTTCAAGAATCACTTGGTTCTGACATGGTCCCGGAGGGACTGGAAAATTGCAAATGTCACTCCACTCTTTAAGAAGGGAGGAAGGCAAAAGAAAGGGAATTACAGGCCAGTAGGAGACTAATGATAAAAGGGAAACCTTGCCTGACAAATCTGTTAGAGTTCTTCAAGGAAGTAACAAGCAGGTTTGACAAAGGAGAGGCAGTGGATGTCATTCACTTGGATTTTCAAAAGGCATTTGATAAGGTGCCACACACGAGACTGCTTAACAAGATAAAATCCTATGGCATTACAGGAAAGATGCTGGCATGGATATAGACGAATGGCTGACAGGCAGGAGGCAGTGAGCGGGAATAAAAGGGGCCTTTTCTGGTTGGCTGCCAGTGACTAGTGGTGTTCCTCAGGGGTCAGTATTGGGGCCGCTACTTTTCACATTGTTTGTTGATGGTTTGGATAATGGAATTAATGGTTTTGTGGCAAAGTCTGACGATGATACAAAGATAGCTGGAGGGGTGGGTAGTGCTGAGGAACCAATGCAACTGCAGCAGGACTTAGACAAACTGGAAGAATGAGCAAAAAAGGTGGCGGATGGAATATAGTGTTGGGAAATGTATGATAATACATTTTGGTAGAAAGACCAGTAGTACAGACTATTATCTAAATGGGGTGAAGGTTCAAACATCAGAGGTGCAGAGGGACTTAGGAGTCCTCGTGCAAGACTCCCAGAAGGTTAATTTACAGGTTGAGTCTGTGGTAAAGAAGGCAAATGCAACATTGGCATTTATTTGAAGGGGGATAGAATATAAAAGCACGGAGATGATGCTAAGCCTTTGTAAGACACTACCCAGGCAGCACTTGGAGCACTGTCAATAGTTTTGGTCCCCATATCTCAGAAAGGATGTATTGTCATTAGAGAGAGTCCAAAGGAGGTTCAGAAAGATGATTCCAGGAATGAAGGGGTTAACATATGAGGAGTGTTTGGCCGCCTTGGGTCTGTACTCACTGGAATTTAGAAGAATACGTTGGAATCTCATTGAATGTTGAAAGGAGTAGATAGGGTGGGTGTGGAGAGGATGTTTCCCATGGTGGCAGTATCCATACCTAGAGGGCACAACCTCAAAATTGAGGGGAGACTTCTTAGAACAGAGGTAAGGAGGAATTTTATTAGCCAGAGAGTGGTGAATCTGTGGTATGCTCTGCCACAGACTGTGGTGGAGGCCAAGTCCATGCATATTGTTAAGGCTGAAGTTGATCATTTCCTGATTGGTTAGGGTATCAAAGGATATGGCGAGAAGGCCCATGTATGGGGGCTGAGTGGGATCTGGGAATCAGCCATGATGAATGGCGGAGCAGACTCGATGGGTAGAATGGCCTAATTCTGCTCCTGTGTCTTATGGTCTATGGCCTAAGGGAGAGGATATTAAGAATTTTCTCCTGTGGTTCAAATGGCTGGCCAAGACATGGCACGTCGACTCATCCCTCTCCTGACTGGTAGAGCATTGGAAGTTGACTCAGCCATGGATGAGAAAAGGTCCAACTGTTGCCCTGAACTGAAGGAGGCCCTCCTGGCAAAATTCGACATGTCACCAGAGACCTATCAACTGAGGTTCTGGGGGAGGTCTGTGCCAGCTGGAGAGATGCCAAAGGAGACCTACCACCTGGCACTAAATAAAACCCTTTGCACTAACATGCCGATGCACCACGGCCTCCTCTACTGTAAAGATGAAGCCACACTCAGGTTGGAGGAACAACACCTTATATTCCGTCTGGGTAGCCTCCAATCTGATGGCATGAACATCGCCTTCTCTAACTTCCGCTAGGCCCCACCTCCCCCTCGTACCCCATCTGTTACTTATTTTTATGCACACATTCTTTCTCTCACTCTCCCTTTTCTCCCTCTGTCCCTCTGAATATACCCCTTGCCCATCCTCTGGGTCCTCCCCACCTTGTCTTTCTTCCCGGACCTCCTGTCCCATGATCCTCTTGTATCCCCTTTTACCAATCACCTGTCCAGCTCTTGGCTCCATCCCTCCCCCTCCTGTCTTCTCCTATCATTTTGGATCTCCCCCTCCCCCTCCAACTTTCAAATCTCTTACTCACTCTTCCTTCAGTTACTCCTGACGAAGGGTCTCGGCCTGAAACGTCGACTGTACCTCTTCCTAGAGATGCTGCCTGGCCTGCTGCGTTCACCAGCAACTTTGATGTGTGTTGTTGCTGATGCACCTTACCTTTTTGTTTTTCCAGCTGGTAACCGTCGTCTGGCACACTTACCCGCACCTGACAGTGAGGTGCGACAAGATCCTAGGAAGTACCCGTCTAACAGTACTGCACCACACCCACTGCAGCAGTTCAAGAAAGGGGCTAATGTGCAGAAGGAAAATGATCATAAATGCTGGGTTTGTCAACAGCAAATGGCCCTGCCCTTGAATGAGCAACTGAAAAATAACATTAATTACACAAGGTTTCGACCGTCAGTCTGAGTTCAAAAAGTGGAGCTCACGAGATATCGGAGCCTCATGTGATAAAACAAAGGTCATAAAATAAAGTTCGGTTAAAAGTATCGAGATTTATGGCTATCTCATCAGATGTCTAATACAGCGTTCTCTTTGTATCTGATAAATTACTAACAATGTGTATAATCAAATAAAACAGATGAGCTCTTAATAAGATGCAGTATAGTAAAACTACCGATAGCAATTATTGTATATTTGCACTTAAAAGTCTTCTCCAGCTTATGAACACCTAACTTAGGTGCAACTAATACAGCTCATATATACAAAGAGGTGTTTGGGAGACGTATGGTATGGTTTTACTGACTGTAATGGGTTACAAGCATTTGGCAAGAAGAGAACTGTGCTGGAACCTGGGGTCCACCTGAATTCATTTTCAGTATCTGGGCAACATTTGATGCTCAGTCCTGATTACCCTTGTGGTAAGCTACCACTCTGACCTTTCTGGTGAAGGTACTGTACTTCTATAGTGATGTTGGATGTTGGATTTTGACGATGAAAGACCGGTGGCGTATTCTCCCGTCAGGTTGGTTTGTGATTTGAGAGGGGATTCTGTAAATTGTGTTGCTCCCATGAACTTTCTACCCTTTTCCCACTTGATAGAAAAGGTCTTACGCTTGGAGTGCTGTCGGTAATTCATAGAGGGCAAATCAAGTGGACACCTTGTCCTAAAGTGCTGATTGGTGTTATTATTCTCGAGAGTTGTTGGTGATGCACTCAACTAGACAAGTGAAAAGTATTCCATCATAGTTCTGATGTGCCTTGTAGGTGATGGGAAAGCCTCAGGATGTCAGGAGATAAATGACACACCACAAAATCTCAGCTTCTGCCATGTCCTTGTAGCCACAGCACTGATGTGGCGAGTCACATTGAGTTTCAACTTATTGGAGATGTCCAGGATATTGATGCTGGTCACGGTGTGGATGCTCAATAATAATAAAGCCATTGACTGCCAAGGGGAGGTGGCTGGAATCTCTCTAGTTCAAGATCATCGTTGCCTAGCACTTTTGTGGTGTAAATGTTACCTTCATGCCTGAGTGTTGTCCAGATCTTTTGTGCAATTGATTCATTTATGAAGAACTGCAATTGTAGCAGCAAACATCCCCATTTCTGACTTTATGACAGAAGGAAGGTCAGCAATAAAGCAGCTGAAGATGGTTGAGCCAAGGACACTGCCTGAGGAGCAGCTGCAGTGATGTTCCCGGGACTGGGATGATTGATTTTGGATCACACCGATTTCCTTTCATGTTCTCCCCTTGATTTCCATTGATCTCAGTGTCATAGGGTGCTTTGACACCATCCTTGATCAAATGTCATCTTGATGTCAAGGACAGTCACTCTCACTTCACCTTTCAGTAGGTACTCATTGTTCCACGTTTGAATTTAGACAGTGATGTGATCTGAACCCAAATGGTGCCAGTGAGACGCAAACTGGGCATGAGCCCATAGTTAATGATAAGTAAATGCCGTCTGATAGCACCATCAGAGAACAGCTTCCATCACTGTAGACGTTTCCAAGCAGGGTGCTTGGAAGCTTATTAGCCGGACTGGAGTTATCCTGTGCTTTTAAATGGGGAAGATGTGGGCAATTTTCCACGTTGTCAAGTAGTTGTAACTGAACTGGAAAAGTTTGGATGGATGTGCAAATGGTTCTAGATGCAGGTCTTCAGTACTACAGTTTTGATGTTGTCTGGTCCTGTAGCATTTGTCAGATCCTGTGTTCTCTGCCTTTTCTTCATATCATATAAACTGCTTGTCCGGATATTGCTTTCTGCAATGGCGGGAATCACAGTACATCATTCCCCTGGAGCCAGAAATCATTGGCCAGACTCGGACAGTAATGAGATTATAGAGGAAAATATAATGCTGAAAGCAGCAATGACATCTGTTTCTTCTTCTGACTTTGGTCAGAATTGATATTCACTTGGAAAGGGAGAGAAAGCAAACTGTGGAGATTTTTCTCAGAATTAGAAAAATACTTGGATTAGCAAAAAATAATCCAGTACTGTATCTTCTTCATCTGGAAAAAACATCAATCATCATTATTTTAGCTTGTAGTTTTCAGTGTGTTAGATTAAGGAAAGGTTAAAAAAAGTTTCAAATAAAAATAAAAAATGCAGGAAATACTCAGCGAATCAGCCGAAATGTTAATCACTTCATGTATCTGCTGGCTGTTTCTAGTGCCTTCTGTTTTAATTTTAGATTTTCAGCATCTGCAATTTGTTGATTTTCAGTTACATATGCCTAGAAGAACACCACTGCAAAGCAGCTAAGAATGATAACATCATCAAAGCTCATCACAAGAAAGGTGCAATCCATTATATGGGGGTCACTCAGGAACAGATATGCAGGCAGATTAAGCAAGGGTGCAAAGACAAAAGCATAATTGTAGTGGGTGACTTCAACTTCCCTAAAATAGTCTAGGACCTACTTAGTGAAAGAGATTTCATCAAGACACAAATTGCTAGGTGCATCCAGGAGGGTTCCTGAAATCAATATGTAGGTAGTCCAATAAGAATAGGGGACATACTAGTCCTGGTGCTAGGTAATGGTCTGGCCAGGTGACTAACCTTTCTGTGGAGAACAGTTAAGAAATGGCCATCACAACTCCTTAGAGAGTTAATTGGGAGCAGCTCATGTCCACATCTGTCGTACGGAAGGTGATTAAAAAACAAGTGCAGAGTACAGGACAGGTATGTTCCTGTCAGAAGGAAGGACAAGGATGCCAAGGTAAGGGAAACTTATTAAGAGAGGTGATGAATTTAGTCAAGGAGCAAAAAGGAAACATATGCAAGGTATGGGAAGCTCAAATCAAACAGAGGCCTTGAGGATTATAAAGAAGCCAGAAAATAACTCAAGAAATGAGTTAGGAAAGCCAGCAGGGACCATGAAAAGCCTTGGCGGGTAAGATTAAACAGAATCTCATCATTCTGGCATTTATATGTGCATCAAGAGCAAGGGGATAACTAGAGAGAAGGGAGGACCATTCAACGATAAAGGAGGGAACAAGTGCTTGGAGGTGGAGTTTGTGGGTGAGGTCAGCTGAGTATTTAACCAATCAGTAATCAGTATTTAACCAATGAGAAAGACATGGATTGTAGGGTGACTGGCATGATACATAATAATATGACAGGACACTGGAGATAAACACTAAGGTGGATAAGTCCACAGGGCCTGAAGGGTTACACCCCAGGTTACTGACACAGTTAAGAGAAGAGACTGCTAGGGACTTGGCAAGTATTTTTTATGTTTCTCTTGCTGCAGATGGGGTACCAGATGACTGGCAAATATTAGATTAGATTAGATTCAACTTATTGTCCTTGTGCTGAGTACAGATACAAAGCCAATGAAATGCAGTTAGCATCTAACCAGAAATGCAAAGAATAGTGTTATTTACAAAATAACTGCGAATAAAAAGTAAGTGCTACAGCACACAAATACAAAAGTACTGAGACAGAACAATATGGGTGCAATACTGCTTAGCGCTGTGATGTGAGGTTCAGCAGGGTCACAGCCTCAGGGAAGAAGCTCTTCCTGTGCCTGCTGGTGCGGGAGCGGAGGCTCCTGTAGCATCTACCGGATGGGAGGAAAGTAAAAATTCCATGGTTAGGGTGAGATGCATCCTTGATAATGCTTTTTGCCCTGCCCAGGCAGCATTTACAATAGATGTTCTCAATGGTGGGCAATTGGGTGCCGATAATCCGCTGGGCAGTTTACACCACACGCAGGAGTGCTTTGCGGTCCGATATGGGACAATTGCCATACCACGCTGAGATGCAGTTGGTGAGTATGCTCTCAATGGTACAGCGGTAAAAGTCCATCAGTATCCTGGGACAGAGGTGAGCTTTCTTGATGCTCCATAGGAAATAAAGGCGCTGTTGTGCCTTTCTGACCAGGATGGAGGAGTTCGGGGACCAGGTGAGATCCTCGGAAACGTGGACACCAGGGAATTTGAAGCTTGATACACGCTCCACTACAGCTCCGTTGATGTAGATGGGGACATGAGTGTGGCTGCTAGCATGCCTGAAGTTTGCAATGACCTCCTTGGTCTTCTGGATGTTAAGGGCCAGGTTGTTGTCGGCACACCACGCGACCAGGTGCTGGACCTCGTCCCTGTAGGCTGTCTTGTCATCCCCTCTGATCAGGTCAATCACCGTGGTGTCATCTGCAAACTTGATTACGGAGTTAGAACCAGGAACACAGTCATAGGTGAAAAGGGAGTACAGAAGAGGGCTCAGCACACAGCCTTGAGGCACGCTGGTGTTCAGGGTGAGAGTGGAGGAGGAGGGGTTGTCTAACCTAACTGATTGGGGTCTGTTAGTCAGAAATTCTAAGGACCAATTGCAAAGGGATGAGCTGATACCAAGGTTGTGAAGTTTGGTGATCATCTTGGAGGGGATCACAGTATTAAATGCCGAACTAAAGTCAATGAACAGCATTCTGACGTAAGAGTTGGGGCTGTCCAGGTGGGTCAGGGCAGAGTGAAGTGCTGTGGAGATGGCATCCTCTGTTGACCTGTTGGTGCGATAGGCAAATTGATGGGATCCAGGGTAGAGTGGTCAGACAGGATGTCAGATGTGATAGAACCAGTCTCTCAAAGCACTTTGCAATGATGGGGGTGAATGCAACTGGGCGGAAGTCATTCAGGCCAGTGGCAGTGGAATGCTTTGGCACTGGCACGATGGTGGCAATCTTGAAGCTTGTGGGGACAACTGCCTGGGCCAGGAACAGATTGAAAATGTCCCTGAAGACCCCGGCCAACTGCCCTGCACAGACTCAGAGCACACTGCCAGGTATTCCATCCGGCCCAACTGCCTTCCGTACATTCACCCTGCTCAAGGTGGCGCAAACATCAGAGGTGGAAAGTGAGAGAGGCAGTTCACCAGGTGGGAGATCCGCTTTGAGGGTGACCTCCTTGTTCTCCTGGTCAAAGCGAGCGTAGAATTAATTGAGCTCATCAGGGAGGGAAGCAGAGCTGGAAGAGGGCACAGTACCGGGTGGTTTAAAGTCTGTAACGACCTGTGTCCCATGCCACATGCACCGGGGGTCCGAGGAGTTGAAATGCTCCTCGATTCTCTGTTTGTATGTGTGTTTAGCCTGAGAGATTCCCCTCCTCAGGTTGGCCCTGGCTGAGCTGTAAGCCTCCCGGTCTCCAGACCTGAAGGCTGAATCTCTGGCTTTGAGCAGGAGGCGAACTTCTCTGTTCATCCGTGGTTTCTGATTGGGGAAAACTTTTACTTGTTTTTGTCATGTCACTCTATCTACACACGTGTTGATGTGCTTAAGGACAGAGTAGGTATATAAATCAATGTTAATCTGAGAGTCTTTGGAGGCATGGGCAGCAAACGCGCTCCCATGGAACATAATAGCTAATTATGTTCCACTATTCAAGAAGGGTAATGGACATAATCCTTGAAACTATAGACCGGTGAGTCTTACACTAGTGGTAGAAAAAATTTCAGGGCTCATGATTCTTAATCTCCAGTTGATTGATGTTGTTGTCGGGGTCTTGATTGCCACTGTTGTCAGGGGAACTCCGAATTCCAACTTGTGAAATCACGCTGAGTCCGTCCTAGGCACCGATCACAATCTCTCGGTCTAGGAGAAGTTCCAAGAATGGAGGGAGAGGTACCTCAATAAATAGGGGTTGAATCTACAAATGTAGCAAGAGACACTCAGACACAGAGAAACCCTTTGATCTTCTGTTCTCATGCCACTAACTCAGCATCGTTTCTTCATTCAAACAACTGAAGTGTTTATCGACAGACATCCTAATGCTAGTGGGCCTTGAGGACAGAAAAGACTCCAGCCACTACCTGCAATTGCTTTAACAAGCCTACAGAGTTTAACTTGTACAGACACCTCACATGCTGCCAGCTCACAATCTGCCACTTGGAAATGTTTACACTTTCATCTAATGTTTTCACAAAATTTAATACACAACACAAGTGTGGTAAAGAAGGCATATGGTATGCTTTCTTTTATTAGTTGAAGAATGGGGTTCAACAGTTGAGAAGTTATGCTGCAGCTTTATAAAACTCTGGTTAGGCCACATCCTGACTATTGCATTCAATACGGGTTGCTCCATTATAGAAAGGGTGTCAATACTTTGTAAAGGTGCAGAAGAGGTTTACCAGGATGCTGCCTGGATTAGAAGGCATGAACTATCAGGAGAGGTTGGACAAACTTGGGTTCCTTTCTCTGGAATGGTGGAGGGTGAGGACAAATCTGGTAGGACTCTATGGGGCATAGATAGCGTAGGCAGCCAGTATCTGTCTTCAGGGGTTGATATTTCTAATTCCAGTCAGTCGTCGTCGACAGACAGTATGCATTAAAGGTGAGAGAGGATAAATTCAAAGGAGATGTGCATGGCAAGTGTTTACACAGAGTGTGGTGGGTGGCTGGAATGTGATGCCAGAGATGATGGTAGATACAATGGTGGTATTCAACTGCAAACAACAGGAATTCTGCAGATGCTGGAAATTCAAGCAACACACATCAAAGGTGCTGGTGAACGCAGCAGGCCAGGCAGCATCTCTAGGAAGAGGTACAGTCGATGTTTCAGGCCGAGACCCTTCGTCAGGACTAACTGAAGGAAGAGTTAGTAAGAGATTTGATTATGTTGGTTTTCATATGTTTGTGAATGATCTAACTTTGTAAAGATTGGACTGTTAGAAAGCTCAGGCTTTGGCTCAATAGGCTTTGGTGAAAATGGGCAGAGGCTAAGGGTGCTGAGTGGTTTGATATCATTTGTGTTGATTGTAGAACCTGGGCTTGAGAAGGTGGAGATGAAAATATAAAAAGCTCCGGAAGAGGACGCTGAGTAAGTGGCCTCGATGAGTACAAAACATAATGTTTTCAGAGGGAAGGCACAGGTAAGAAGAGGTAAGCTATTTTTATTGTCTGTAATCCTCAGTCCTTTGTTCAATGTGGGCAAGATGGTTAAGGGAGTGGAATGCTTCTCTTGAGAGATGTGGGACCTCAGAGTACCTGACAGTCTCACTGATGACTACACGAAGCGCACCCAACGTCAGCTCCTGACTGACAAGGTGAAAGAACTGAAGCTGGAGCTGGACGAACTCAGGGGGATCCGGGAGGCTGGAAACCTCATAGATTAAACTTGTATTGCGCCAAGCTGGACGGTCGAGGGCAAGCATCTCCCACGTGTTGATGTCGACACCCAGGCCTTTGAGGGACGCTTTCAGGCAGTTTTTGTAACGTTTCTTCTGCCCCCCGACTGAGCGCTTGCCCTGACACACTTCTCCGTACAGCAGCTGCTTAGGCAATCGGCTGTCTGGCATTCTGACCACATGTCCAGCCCACCTGGCTTGGGATTTCAGCAGGAGGGTGTAGACACTGCAGAGCCCAGCTCGTTCCAGGATTTCCGTGTCAGGGACTTTGTCCTGCCACCTGATGTGGAGGAGTCTGCGAAGACAGCTCAGGTGAAAATGGTTGAGCTGTTTGGCGTGTCTGCTGTAGACAGTCCAGGTCTCGCTGGCGTAAAGGAGGGTGGTAAGGACCACTGCACAGTAGACCTTCAGCTTGGTGG
This sequence comes from Mobula birostris, assembly GCF_030028105.1. NCBI lineage: Eukaryota > Metazoa > Chordata > Chondrichthyes > Myliobatiformes > Myliobatidae > Mobula > Mobula birostris. The sequence goes on from NC_092381.1 coordinate 54,079,024, forward strand.
TAAGGTACAGCATTTAAAAATATGTTAAACTGCAACTTTTAATTATTCTAATTTCTTTGTCTTTGGAGCTTGGTTAATACCTGCAGGCAATGGGTGCCGTTCTTCACTGCATACCCCAAGGATATAAAAAAATCAATGTGAGACTTCAGTCACATGCAGACCGCAGCAGATAAGGAGGCAGATTCCTCCCTCCAAAGGACAACAGTGCACTCAACATACACAAAATGGAAAAGAGTAGGCAGTTGACATTTGGGCCAGGACCCTGTAATGTCGACTTTTTACTCTTTCCCTTAGATGCTGCTTGGCCTCCTGACTTCCTCCAGCATTTTGTGTGTGCTTTGGATTTCCAGCATCTGCAGATTTTCTTGTGTTTATGACAATAGTGTAATAATTTATTAGTCCATTGCATTGATAGGAATTGCTTCACAGACTGTGGTCAGTAAGTTAAACTCATAGAGGTACAATGTCTCTAGGAAAAGGTACAGTCGGCATTTCAGGCCGAGACCCTTCGTCAGGACTAACTGAAGAAAGAGCAAGTAAGAGATTTGAAAGTGGGAGGGGGAGGGGGAGATCCAAAATGATAGGAGAAGACAGGAGGGGGAGGGATGGAGCCAAGAGCTGGACAGGAGTTGGAGGAACAACACCTTATATTCCGCCTGGGTAGCCTCCAACCTGATGGCATGAACATTGACTTCTCTAACTTCCGCTAATGCCCCATCTCCCCCTCGTACCCCATCCGTTATTTATATACACACATTCTTTCTCTCACTCTCCTTTTTCTCCCTCTGTCCCTCTGACTATACCCCTTGCCCATCCTCTGGGCTTTTCCCCCCTCCCCCTTTTCCTTCTCCCTGGGCCTCCTGTCCCATGATCCTCTCATATCCCCTTTGCCAATCACCTGTCCAGCTCTTGTCTCCATCCCTCCCCCTCCTGTCTTCTCCTATCATTTTGGATCTCCCCTTCCCCTCCCACTTTCAAATCTCTTACTAGCTCTTTCTTCAGTTAGTCCTGACGAAGGGTCTCAGCCTGAAATGTCGACTGTACCTCTTCCTAGAGATGCTGCCTGGCCTGCTGTGTTCACCAGCAACTTTGATGTGTGTTGCTTGAATTTCCAGCATCTGCAGAATTCCTCGTGTAGAGGTACAATGTGGTGTTTTGCACAAAAAGAGAACCCCAAGCAGGATGCATAGGATCACTAAGGGTTGGTGATGCTATACCTTAATGGCATATTCAACTGCCTTTCCTGATGGCTCTGTCCATTTTTTGTACTTCCAGCAGGTGTTTGATAAGATTCTTCGCAGGACAGGGGTGAATGTTGGTGGAAGTGACATATTGCCATGGATAGAGGAAGGGCTACAAGGCGGGAGCTGGGAAGTTGGGAGAAGGGGGTCATTTAGAACTTGGCAATCTGTAACCATGGGATTAGTGCTGGGACTGCAATTGTCTACAATGGTTCAACATTGTTTAATGTCATTTCCAGTACACAAGTGTAAAGGAGAACAAAATAATTGTTACTCCAGATCTGATGCAGCACAAAAAAATGCAATAAGATAAAGAATACAATAATTTAAAAAACATAGTAAATATAAATACACAATATCACTTATATACGGAGATTGATTGTGTGTACATAAAGTGACACTGGCTACAGGAATGTCTGTACATAAGGCAACTCTGACAGGAAATTATATATAGTGATGGTGGGGGGTGTGGTGGTGTCTGTTTGGTGGGTGGAGGTGTTGATCAGCCTTACTGCTTGGGGAAAGTAACTGTTTTTGAGTCTGATGGTATTAGCATGAATCCTACGTAGCCTCATCCAAGATCAGAGTGAGACCAACAGGGCGTATGGGATCCTTCATGATATTGCTGGCCTTTTCCCAGCAGCTTGCTTGTGTCGGGGATGTGCTGGGTGGTTTTGGCTATCCGTTGTAGAGCCTTTCTGTCTGCTTCAGTGCTGGTTCCATACCACGCAGTGATGCTGCGTGTTAGGTCACTTTCTGGTGTATAACGGTAGAAGATCATGAGTTTTGATGTATATAATCCAGCTCTCTTCTGCCTTCTCAGAACGTAGAGGCGTTGGTGAACTTTCTAGATTGTGTAGGATGTGGTCTGGGACCATGAGAGTTTGTGCGAGATGTGCACTCCCAGGAGTTTGAAATTGCTCATAGCTTCCACTGCTGTGACACTAATGTAAAAAGGGGCAGAGTGGTGCAAGTTCTTCTGAAGTTGATAATCATCTTCATTGTCTTGTTGACATTGAGAAAGAGGTTATCTGCCTGGCACCATTCCTCGAAGTCTTCCACCTCCTCTCTGTAGGCCGTATCACCATTATTGGTGATGAGCCCCATGGCTATTGTGTTATCGGTGAACTTTAACAATGTGATTACTCAGGTGTTTGGCCAAGCATTTGGGTGTTTGGTCATTAATACATATTAATGTTGTGATGGCAAATGTAATGTGGAGGTGCCCAACCTTTCCTATGCCATGGAACCTTACCATTAACTGAACCCCTGATGTAAGGTCACCAGATTTGTACATGACACAAAAGTAGGTAGGAAATTAACTTGTGCAGAGCTATTGACCCAAAAGTTGGCAAATGAAGTAGAATGTGGGAAATGTCAAGTTGTTTATTTTTGTAGCAGGGTATTAACTAAAGGGAAGAAAACTGCAAGAAGTTGCTCTACAGATGGTTTCAGGGGCCATTGTGCAGGAAACACAGGAAGCAGCACACAAGTGCTGCAGATCTTCAGAATGACTAATGGAATGTTGGACCTTCTTTGAAGAGGGTTGAAGTGGAAGGTAGAAAAATCTCACTGCAGCTGGACAAAGCACTGGTGAGATCACATCCAGTGCACTGTGGACAAATTTTATCCCACAAGTAATGGGAGGATATTATTTCATTTGGAGATAATTCAAAGAAAGTTCACTATGGTAATCCTGGGACGCCACTCATTTGAATTTAGGGGTGAAGCATATAAGATTCTTAGAGGGCTAGAGAGCGTAAATGCAGAGAGGATATTTCCTCACCTGGAAAAGCCCAGCACCAGACTGAAATGAAGAATTTTTTCTGTGAAACAATGTGAATCTCTGAAACAACTTTTTTATGGAGAGTTAAATAAGACCATAAGACATTGGAGCAGAATTAAGTATGCTCTGCCATTCCAACATGGTTGATTTATTATCCCCTTCAATCCCATTCTCCTACCTTCTCCCTACAACCCTTGACATCCTTCCTAATCAAGAACCTGTCAACCTCTGCTTTAAATACACCCAATGACTTGGCCTCCACAGACATCAGTGGCAATGAATTCCACAGATTCAGCACCCTCTGTCTAAAGAAATTCCTTCTCATCTCTATCTTTTGATATATTTAAGATTGACATAGATAAACTTCTAAGTTTGCGAATTAAGGTTTATAGGAAAATGGCAGGATGGGCAAAGAATTTTGAAGCAGCCAGAGCCTGAAGAGTAGGTCTAATCTTGGTCTTACTACTTACGCGCTCTTGTCTACAGCTTCAGTTTAATTCAGGTCCCACACTGTTTTCAGCAGATAGACAATTTAACAACATCCACAACTGCCTTCAGATTTAAACAAGAGCCATGGTAAGTTTAAAGAAAACTTGCAGCTGTTGAAAATCTGCTGAAATTAAAATGCTGTCAGCACATCAGCAGGCGCTGGGAGAAAGATCCACACGCAAGATGTTAACTACCCCATCCTCTCCAGCAATTCTGTTTTTATCAAGCCAGCCGCACTGATCCTGCTCCCCTTATCTTTCTAAATGAAATTCAGTTAACCGTTTATAGCTGATCCCTGTTACAGTTCCTGCACCATCTGCCTCAGCAAGCAATTGAATCCTGCAGTTACACTGAAGTTGGAATGGAAGATTGCCTTATTGTTTCAAATTCACCTTATCACCAGTTATAAATTTTCTGCATTACAAGGATACTATTAACAGTAATAGCAATATTTTTTTAAAAGTAGCAGTTTTATGACATGCAGAAGAGTCAAGAACATACAATGTATTCATCCAGACCTGTATTCATAACTAGAATATTTATGTTTTCCATGTTTGTACTTCAGGGGGAAGGCTCGGTAAGAAAAAAGACCTGAATCTTTCACCACAGACTGTGACAGAGAATCCAAGGCCAAGAAGAACAGCAGAATCCTCCCCCACTTTGGAAAATGATCTGAATCTCCAGGTAAAACATTAGTCATTGAGGGAGAATGACATCAAAGAAGGAGGAGCAGACTTGATGTTGTGGGGGTAAATAGAGAAATCACAGACAGACTCAAAGAATCAGGTCTCTATCCTCCAGCTAGCCCTATAGGTTTTTGTAGTAGAATTAATGTCATTTGCTCTGGCATTGGGAGAGGAGCAGATTATCCCCATTGAGCCCTTTCTCCTCGGCTCTCTGTATGAAAGAGTCAGTCAGGTAAACACTTACCAAAATTGTTGGTAGTTAAGGATAAACAAAGGAGGTAGGCAGTGACGTCATGTTCATCAACAGAAAGTCCCCAAACCATCAGAAATTCATTATAACAAGGCATAAATATGGATGCCAGTTTTGATCGATGAGGGTTCATGAACTGATGAGAGGGTTTGCTGGTGAACAGCATGCAATGATGCGTTTTGAAAAGTCAGACAAATGAAACTGTGGAATTGGAACAGAGGAGGAGATGCTGGGACAAATTTTGTGTATAATTTTGGTATTGATATAGGCCAATTACTATAGAGTAAGTGTACAGGAAAGCATGTGTCAGAGGAGAAAACCATGGAGTATTTGCTTTGCATGTTTTGGGAAGATTCTGTTCAAGTAAGGTTTGCAAGTTTGAATGGTCTTAACTGAAATAAAAGATTGTGAATGAAGTCTGGGGAAAACTAGGTTTATCATTGATATAAAGTATAAAGTATAAAGTAAATGTTATGTCCATGAATACTTTCAAAGTATTCACACCCTGAAACAATGTTATCTGACAGGATATTGTGTACATGAATAATGTGCAGTGCAATTACTTACTGGTTACAAAATGGAAAGTTGATGACCGATACCAGCTGTGTGAATGCAATATGTATGAAGCTTTATCTGTGAATAGTATGTGTATGAACACTGTTTGTATGAATATTGTATGCAAAAGCTGAATTAGTGAATGTCATATGTGTGATTATTGTATATGTGAATGATTGTGTGAAGAATGTGTGTGAACGATATTTATGTTAATACTGTGTGTGTATGAAGTATATGTAAATACTATGTGTGTGAATATTCTATGTGGGTATGATGATTATGTGAACACTGTGCATGTGATTACAGTGAATTCTAATTAATTGGGACACATCAAGACCAGTACATTTTGGCCCCAGTTAGCTGAAGTTTAATTGTAGCAGTTAAAAAAGAATAAAAATTGTGAAACAAATTATGTATTTTAATGAAATACAGAACAAATTAGAACACCACCAATAGTACTACAGTACTATAAAACTATATTAGTTCCTATTAGTTATCAACAGAGGAATTAATCCATTGTACTCAATGAATAAAATCAGTGAAGCCACCTTGTGCAAATAATGGACTGCATTGCCGAAGGTTCTTGGCCCGAAACATCGAGTGTACTCTTTTCCATAGATGCTACCTGGCCTGCTGAGTTCCTCCAGCATTTTGTGTACATTGCTTGGATTTCCAGCATCTGCAGATTTTTTCTTGTTTGTGACTGCCTTTATACAATACTTTCAAAGGTTGCATCCTCCATGTCTTCATTTTCACCTTAGCATTCAAGATGATTGCAGATACCTTCAAATTCATCATAGTTCCTAACTTGTTGACATTCTGTAATAGTTGCATGTTTACTCCCAGCCATTTCTAGCATCTCCAAGCCTGAATGCTTGAAACCGCAGTGAGCAAAATGGTTCAGAATTGCCTTATTACTCAATTCTTGCCAGCTATCAGCAACATAAAAAAACTGCATTTTGAACACAAACACACCCAACTGATGCTATTTAAAAGTTTACTCTAAGCAAATAATGGCCACACAAGTGTGCGTGACTGCTGCAAGTTCCTGCCCCAATTAAGCAGCATGGTGTCCCGAATGAACAAAACAAATCCTGGAAATTTTCTTGATTGATTGCTGTTCTTTAAGAGTTGTCCCTAGTTTTACCTGATTAACCAAAGGGCCAATTAACTGGAATCCACTGTATTGTGTGTGTATGATGTTTGTGTGAAAACTGGTATGTGAGTAGTGTGTGTGTGTAAATATTATATGTGTGAATGAGGCTTATATGAATACTGTGTGTGTGAATGTTGTATGAGAGAATAGATGAACACTGTATGTGTGATTGATGTCTGTGTGAATATTGTGTGTATGTTTGTAGTGTGTGTGAATGCAATATGTGGATGCCATATGGATCGATATAGCTTGTGTGAATGCAATGTGTGAATACTCTCTGGGTGAATGGGGAGTGCTAAATATGTTAATGCTGTGTGAATGAACGGAATGTGTGCAACCGCTGAGTGACTGAATACTGGGTGAGTGATTGCAGTATGATTCAATACAGAGTTTGTGAACACAAATTGTAAGTTGGTACCGAGTGTGTGAAAGCTCTAACAGCGAATAGTTCATGAATGCCAAGTGGGCAGATTCTGTGTGCATTACAGCTGTATGTATGGATGCCGTGTTTATATTCTTCCTATGTGTATCAATATTGTGGTATAATAATATTGAGGTGTGACCACTCTGTGTGTGAATATTGTGTGAGTGAATCAGGCCATTAGGCTTCTGAACTCCCGGCCACGTAGTATTCAAAGTTAATCTGTTCTGTACTTTCCAATATTTAAAATTAATGCACTTTAGTTTGTTATTTTTGTGTGATTCATTTGTAGATTTTATCTGTAGCTTCATAAGTTATCGTGTGTTATGTGCACTACTGTGCTTTACACCCTAGTTTGGAGAAACTTGACTGCATTCAACATATATTATCTGGTTATATACATTATATATATGTATATAGTTAAATGACAATAAGCTCCATTTGGCCTGACGTGAATTGACTAAATGTGTGTGAATGAGTGTGTGTGAATAGAGTGTAAATGAGTGTGAGTGTGAAACTGTGCGAATGAGTGTGTGTGAATAGAACGTGAATGGGTGTGTGTTTGAATGATAGCGTGTGTATATGTGAGTACAGTGTGTGTGAATACAGTGTGAGAATGAGTGTCTGTGTGGAATGGTGTGAGAATGTGTGTATGTGAATACAGTTTGTGAATGAGTGCATGTGTAGATGAGTGTATTGTGATTCCAGTGTGTGTGTGTGAATGAGTGTGTATGTGAATTGTGTGCTAGTGGGTGTCTCTGAGTACAGTATGTGTAAATGAGTATTTGAATGAGTGTGTGTGAATGAATGTGCAAATGAGCTTGTGTGTGAATGAGTGTGTGTGTGAATGCAGGGTGAGAATGAGTGTGTGTGTGAATAGTGTGTGAGTTTGCATGAGAATAGTGTGTAAATGAGTGAGTGTGTCAATACATTACGAGACTGTTTGTGAATACAATGTAAATGTGTGTGTTAATGAGTGTGTAAATACTGTGTGTGTGAATACAATGTGTGTGAATGAGCAAGTGAATGGGTGTGTGTGAATAGTGTGTGAATTAGTGTGTGTGAGTGAGTGAGTGTGTGTGTGTCAATACAGTGTGAGTCTGTTTGTGAATACAGAGTGCAGATGAGTGTGTGTGAATATAGTATGTGTTGAATGAATGTGTAAATATTATGGGTATGTGTGAATGAGCATGTGAATTAGTGTGCGTGTGAATAGTGTGCGAGTGAGCATGGGTGTGAATAGCGTGTAAATGGGTGTTTGTGTGAATACAGTGTGTGTGACTGTGTGTGTGTGAATACAATGTGTGTAGGAATGTGTGTGTATGTGAATACAGTGCATGTGAATAGTGTGTAAATGAGTGTGTGTGTGTGAATTGTGTGAAAATGAGCTTGTCTGTGAATAAAGTGTGCGTGTGAATAGTGTGTGAATGAGTGTGGGTATGAATGAGTATGTGTGTGTGAGTACATTTTGAGAATGAATGTGAGTGTGAATGAGTACGTGTGAATACTGCGTAAGAATGAGTGTGTGTGAATTGTGCAGAAATGTGTGTGTGATTGAGTGTGTGTGAATACAGTGTGTGAATGAGTGTGTGTGAATTGTGTGAGAATGAGTGTGTGTGTGAATGCAATGCATATGTGAATAGATTGTGTGAATACAATGGGAATGAATGGTATGTTTAACTTTACACATTGAAAGTATAGACTACATGCTTGGGAACTGCATGAATGAATGACGTATGCTGGAGAGCACTTCGTGTGCTCATTCAGTGCATGGATCCTGAGTGAATGAATGTGGTGAGAATGATTATCAATACAGTGAATGCTGTGCATGGACATCTTTTTGTCAGGATGTGTTTAAACGCTGCGAGAATGCTGATTAAGTCAAAGCAGTGGGTATAAATACTCACTGAGTGAATGCTACATGAGTGAATTCTGCGTGTTCAAATGTTTGTGGGTCATTGCCGTGGGGAGGGGGTGTGAATGGTCCGAGCTGAACTCATATGAATTTTGAAGAAGAACTTTTATTTTCAAATTGTGTCATGTGGACTTCACAATTTTTTTCAGTCATCATTACAACAAGATGCCGAGGGACTTTTGGGAAAATGAATAGTCTGTAAACATGCTTCACCCAGACTGTCCCATCAAGTTGGCATGCATGCTTTTTGAACCTTTAACTATTGTGTTGTCCCGCAGTCTCCTGAAAGAGGCCGACAAAAGAGCACATATGGTGAACAAATGTTCGGTCAGTTTAACCTGTGGGAAATTATTTTTTGATCCTCAAAGGACTTTACACGTTGCAATAGACTGCAGTATTTATTTGCTGATCACCACTGCCTTTTCATTTCTCAAGGTGTCTCCTCCTCACAATCAGCCTCCATCTGAATATTAGGATCCTCACATACTCCTACATTTGACAGTCACTCCAAAGCATGGTAAACTTGTAGCACTCAAGAATTTCACAGAATCTCAGTCAGCTTCAAAAACTCAATTTTATCCTTACTACAAAAGGAACTGGGTTGTCAACTAAAATGACTGCCGTGACTTGGAGGAAGATGTTGCATTGTCAACATTAGGTTATAATTAATGTTGTCAATACAACATTACAATACACAAGAAAAAGAGAAGATAAACAACAGCTCTCTGCCTTATATTTATATAAACTCGATTTCAACTTTGACTTTAGTCAGGCAGTAAACAGAGTAGAACATTGGGCTGAACATTCTTAATTGATGGCAAACACCAATGTATTAAGTCAAATAATAGTAGACAGTGCCTAAAATTATATTTACACACATATCTCCTGAGACCCCGATTTGATTAGGGAGCTCAAGGTAAAGGAACTCTAAGGAGGCAGTGATCATAATATAATAGAATTCACCCAGCAGTTTGAGAAGGCCAAGTGAAAATTGGATGTATCTGTATTGGATGTGAAATAAATGGAATCACAGAGGCATGAGAAACAAGGTGATTAAAGTTGATTAGAAAGTGACACTAACAAGGATGATGCCAGAACAGTAATGGTTTGAGTTTCTGGGAACAATTCAGAAGGTGCAGGGAAGAAAACTGCAAAAGATGAAGTACTATAAAAGGTGGTGAGGCAACCATTGCTGACAAGGGAAGTCAAAGATAGCATAAAAGTAAAAGGGAGAGCATACAATATAGCAACAATTTGGGGAAATTAAAGGATAGGAAAGTTTTTTTAAAACAGACAGAATGCAATGAAAAAAGCCTAAAAGAGAGAGAAGGTGAAATATGACAGTATACTTGCCAAATATATAAAAGAGGATATAATCTTTTTCAGATATATAAAGAGTAAAAGGGAGATGAGAGTGGATATCAGACCACTGGAAAATGACTCTAGGGGTATAGTAATGAGGGACAAAGAATGGCCGATGAACTGAATATGTATTTTGCATGTCTTCACCATAGAAGACACTAGCAGTATACTGGAAATGCTAGAGTGCCAGCGGGATAAATAAGTACAGTTCTTATCACTAAGGAGAAGGTACTTGGAAGCTGAATAGTCTGAAGATAGATAAGCCACTAAACCAAATGGACTACAGCCCATGGTTCTGAAAGAGGTAGCTGAAGAGATTGTGGAAGCAATTGAAATTATCTTTGAAGAATCACTAGATTGTGGAACGGCTTCAGAGGATTGGAAAATTGCAAAAGTCACTCTACTCTTTAAGAAGGAGGGAGACAGAAGAATGGAAATTATAGGTCATTTAGCCTGACTTCAGTGGTTGGAAAGACGTTGGAGTCTATTAGTATGGTTGAGCTTTTGGGGTACTTGTAGGCACATGATAAATTAGGTCAAAGTCAGCATGGTTTCTTTGAGGGGAAATCTTGCCTAACAAATCTGATGGAATTCATTGAGGAAATAATGGGCAGGATAGACAAAGGAGAGTCATTGGATTTTCAAAGTCCTAGAACACGGTGCTGCACATGAGTTTGCTTAACAAGATAAAAGCCCATGTTATTACAGGAAATATACCAGCAAGGATAGAAGATTGGATGACTAGCAGGAGGCAAAGAGTCATAATAAAGGAGGTCTTTTCGGGTTTGCTGCTGATGACTAGTGGCGTGCCACAGAGGTCTGTGTTGGGACCGCTTCTTTTCCTGTTATATGTCAATGATTTGGATGAAGGAATTGATGGCTTTGTGGCCAAGTTTGCAGATGGTACGAATATATGTGGAGGGGCAGGTAGTGTTGAGGAAGCAGGGTGTCTGCAGAAGGACTTGGACAGATTGAGAGCATGGGCAAAGAAGTGGTGGATGGAATATATGGAAGGGAACTGCATGGTCATGCACATTGGTAGAGGAATAAAGGCATAGACTACTTTCCAATTGGGGAGAAAATTCAAAAATCAGGGGTGCAAAGGGACTTGGTAGTCCTCGTGCAGGATTCCCTGAAGGTCGACTTGTAGTAAGTGGTAATGAAGGCAAATGCAATGTTAGCATTCATTTTGAGAGGGCTAGAATCTAATAGCATGGCTGTAATGCTGAGTCTTTATAAGACATTGGTCAGAAAGCACTTGGAGTATTGTGAGCCATTTTCAGATCCTAATGTAAGAAAAGATAAGCTGGCATTAGAGAAGGTCCAGAGCAGGAGGTTCAAAAGAATGATCCCAGGAATGAAAGGGTTAACATATGAGGAGCGTTTGATGGATCTGGCTTGTACTCACTGGAATTTGGAAAAATGAGGGAGGATCTAACGAAAACCTATTGAATATTGAAAGGCCCAGATTGAGTGGATGTGGAGATGATATTTCCTAAGGTAGGAGAATCCAGGACCAGAGGGCACAGCCTCAGAACAGAGGGACATCCACGTAGAATAGAAATAAGGAAAATTCCTTTAACCAGAGGGTGGTGAATCTGTGGAATTCATTGCCACAAACAACTGTGGAAGCCAGTTTATACTTAAAAAGGAAGATGATAGATTCTTGATTAATCAGGGTGTCAATGTTACAGAGAGAAAGCAGGAAAATGGGGTTGAAAGGGATAATAAATCAGCCATGATGGAATAGTCGAGCTGACCTGATAGGCCAAAGAGCCTGATTCCTCTCCTATGGCTTACAGTCTCATGCTCTCCTACACTGATTTCCTCAAATAAAACAAACCCATGACAAAAATAACATACTACACATTTTTATTGATTAACTATTTAAATACAGTACAATACTAAATTGTACAGATAACTTAATATTCACAAACCACAAATATATTCAATCAATCTATTTATAGATTTAGCTACACAAAAAATCTGCTTGTTATCTAGTCCTCTGAACTACAACACTACAATATAATTTAAACAAATCAATTCAAAATTTCATGCCTCATTACTAATATCTGATGAAGTGCTTTGACCTGAAACATAAACTGTTTTATTTTCTTTCCACAGATGTAGACTGGCCTGTTACATTTTCTGTCATTTTCTGCTTTCATCTTGGATTTCCAAAATCTGTTTTTATTTTGTTTTCCAATGAATGACTTCCGCCAATTCCTTATAGGAAATGCAGTAACTGGATTCCAATACCACAGATGAAATGTTGTACTTAGCTCCAGTTTCCCATAATCACCAGCACAGGTTCCATCCCCTCTTCGTCCTCACCTTCTCCCATCACCCAATTGGCATTTAAAATTCATCCCTGTGTATCTTTCTGTTGGAGATTAACTTAGAGTCAATGTGCACCCATAGTAGAGGGCAGAACTATCTGTGGACCTGACCAGAACATGAATATAGATTTTCCCCCTTCCAAAAGATTGCTAGTGAAGAGATAAAACAACAATTTACTTTACTTTATTGTCGCCAAACAATTGATACTAGAGCGTACAATCATCAAAGTGATATTTGATTCTGCGCTTCGCACTCCCTGGATTACAAATCGATAGTAAATATTAAAAATCGATAGTAAATATTAAACATTTAAATTATAAATCATAAATAGAAAATAGAAAAGGGAAAGTAAGGTAGTGCAAAAATAAAACTGAGAGGCAGGTCCGGATATTTGGAGGGTACAGCCCAGATCCGGGTCAGGATCCGTTCAGCAGTCTTATCACAGTTGGAAAGAAGCTGTTCCCAAATCTGGCCGTATGAGTCTTCAAGCTCCTGAGTCTTCTCCCGGAGGGAAGAGGGATGAAAAGTGTGTTGGCTGGGTGGGTCGTGTCCTTGATTATCCTGGCAGCACTGCTCCAACAGCGTGCGGTGTAAAGTGAGTCCAAGGACGGAAGATTAGTTTGTGTGATGTGCTTTTGGTGGGAATACTTCAGCACTATAATGTTTGAGGAAAATGTTCCTGAGAATCAGCCTGACAAACCTTTCCACGACCTGAAGTAAAATTTGACTTCTTGCAATATGTAATTTCAGATGTTAATGGTTATTCACCAGAGATCAAAATATCATACTCAAAGGGTACCCAGAAATATCATCGTCATATTATCAAAGATAAGCAAGCATTAATATCCGTTTCCTCAAAAACAAAGTGCAGATGTTTAAAGTTCAATATAATTACCATTTTACCAATTAACCCATTATACACCTGTGTCTGATTCACCAGTACACTGAAACTTAATGCAAATATCATATGTGTTTATGTGTAAAGAAAACTCCATGCCCATTAAAACTCTATGAGCCAACACTTTAAGAAGCTTCCTGTCCTTGTTATGGTTGATATATAATTCCATTTATTTGCATTGTACTTATGATTTTAAATTTCCACTTGTTTATCAAGCTGTTATTAGGTAAAATACATAATAACTCAAGCATCTAACAACCCACCTCTCCTTTGTCAAATGTGAATCATCAGTAATGGAAAATAATTTTGTATATAATTACTTATCAACTTTATTTTAGATAGATTAACCTGTTGAAATGAAATAATCTTCTGTAAAAATAAAAGACCATGCACTTTTTAAACAAATTCTAAGAAATATGTGAGTCATTCATTTTCATTTCAGTTTTCAAAATACTTTCACAACAGGCATGAGGTGAGCCTTGTCAGGTTCAGGTGTCTGATCTCAATAATAAATGACAGCAGAATCCAACCCCATATGGACAGCTAGTGGAGCAGCGGCCTCGCAGCGCCACAGACCCGGATGCAGTCTGAGTATTGTCTGTGTCAAGTTCACATGATCGCCAGTGACTGGACAGGTTTTTCCTGAATGGTCTAGTTTCTTACTGCATCCCAGAAACGTTCAAGTTGGTAGGTTAAGCAGCAAATGTAAGTTGTCACTGGTGTGTAGGTTAGTGGTAGAAACTCGGGGGAAGTCATTGGGACTTGGGGAAAATATAATAAATGAGATTAATGTCGGATGTTGTAAAGGTTGGTGGTCAGCATGGACTCACTGGGTCATTAGGCCAATTTCCATGCTGTTTCTCTCGTAACCTATGACATTTCATTAAAATGGGCCAAATACCACTGAAAAATCATACAAAAATATGGAATTACTAGCAAGTTTTAATTATCATTTAACTATACCTGCAACATGGTGTAATATTTGTGTATTGTACCAGCTATTTCTGCAATGGCTATTATTAGCCTTTGATAAGAGAGCTCTGCTTGTTTACTGAAGAGCAATTGTAGAGATGAATCTTCTTACACCATAATGACGGTAAGGATAGAGCAGAACTGCTGAGAAAGGAGCAAGGGAGTAAGGTGTGCTCTTTCCATGATACTATAAGAATTGGTAGAACACTTTTCGTAAGTCAGATGCACAAATAGTGACTGTAGGGCAGTTTCCATTTGTGGCAGAATCTAGAACGAGGGAATATAGTGGCAAGAGAAGGAGCTGATTAATGAAAACAGAGGTATGTAGAGCCTTTTCTTGTAGGAATAGTACTCTGGAATCCTCTGCCCAGTGATTTACAGGGTGTGGTTGATTGGAAGCATTTCAAGTGGAAGTAGACAAACGTTTGAAAAATCAAGCTATTGAATGCCGTGTGGATCCAGCACAGAGAAGAAGTTAAAAGGCCCGAGAAAACTAAAGAAATTTGGCCTATCCCCTAAAACCTTCACTAATTTTTATAGATGCACCGTAGAAAGCATTCTTCTAGGGTGCATCACAACCTGGTATGGAAGTTGTCCTGTCCAAGACCGAAAGAAGCTGCAGAAGATCATGAACACAGCGCAGCACATCACACAAACCAACCTTCTCGTCCTTCAGTTAGTCCTGACGAAGGGTCTCGGCCTGAAACGTCGACTGCACCTCTTCCTAGAGATGCTGCCTGGCCTGCTGCATTCACCAGCAACTTTTATGTGTGTTATTTGAATTTCCAGCATCTGCAGAATTCCTGTTGTTTCTGTCTTTGGACTCACTTTACACCGCACGCTGTCGGAGCAGTGCTGCCAGGATAATCAAGGACACGACCCACCCAGCCAGCACACTTTTCGTCCCTCTTCCCTCCGGGAGAAGACTCAGGAGCTTGAAGACTCGTACGGCCAGATTTAGGAACAGCTTCTTTCCAACTGTGGTAAGACTGCTGAATGGATCCTGACCCGGATCTGGGCCATACCCTCCAAATATCCGGACCTGCCTCTCGGTTGTTTTGCACTACCTTACTTTCCATTTTTCTATTTTCTATATATGATTTATAATTTAAATTTTTAATATTTACTAATTTTAACCATTTTTAATATTTTAATATTTAATATTTGTAATCCAGGGAGTGGGAAGCGCAGAATCAAATATCGCTGTGATGATTGTACATTCTAGTACCAATTGTTTGGCGACAATGAAGTATAAAGTAGAACAGTCATCAGAAGCCCGTTGGCCTGTTGTGTTTTGCTGTTTGTTCTTGGGTGTGTCCATCAGCTACAGCTACTTTGCTGTGACACAGCCAGTAAGGATAATATTGATGTAGAATGGAGCTGAAATTCTTTGACGGAGGTATTTATGTTGGAAGCTCCTCCAGAGACCACAAAAAGGTGTAAGGAACACAGAATGGGGTATAACAGCAAGAGAGTTGGAATGCAGGTCAGTTATCTAAGTCTGACAGCCAGTCCCGATAAACTGCTTGGTCAGAAGTGCAGAAGGGCAGTGACCTTCAGTAGGTCAACTCTTTCCTGGATTATGCCCAAAGCAGCTGTAACCCAATTAATGGATGGGTGAACTTCAGGGGAATAAATGTCAGAGACTGAGAGTTAAAGCTTTTTTTAGAATTACAATACCAACTGCATGCAGCATGATTGTAGATTTAACAGAGCCAGATACTCAACACATTTCCTGGTATATGAACTGGGCATTTAAACTGACCAGCAAGTTCATCTTTCCCAGTGGATTTAAAGTTGCCTGGCCCATTTTCAAGGGTGTTCAAGGGAGATGAGACTATATCTGAGGAAAAAGAAACTCCTATTGAGAGTCAGGTATAGCTGGAGCACCTCTTTACCAACAGAGCAATTAGAATATTGTCTTTTCCCCATCATTCCCCTACATTTACTTCATCCATACCACTGACTCCCCTCATATAATGCCACAAGTTCAAGTTTAATCAGTCATATACAGCACAAGGGACACATAGCACATGCAAGACAGTAGTACAGTCACACAAAGAAATATAGTTCAAGTCCCTGAGTCCATGAATGTTGCAACAGTCTGCAGTCGAACGTAATACAGCTTGTCTTCTGCCAAGCGAACTCTGGGGAGCAGCACTGACTCCAGCCTGCAAGCCACACCACACCACCTCCAGAACTCCAGTGCAACACACCGACTCTGACACCTCTCTCCTGGGTGGCTGCAAACTGGCCACACCATGGCCCAAGGCTTAGTGCTCACTATGACTGAGGCCATGCAGATCCCCCACCATTCGCTAATAAACCAGTGAATCAGTCTTGTAGCATTTCACATTAACAATATCCAACAGGGTCTTGCAACCACTCAAAAAGCGACTAAGTTGACCACTCGCTGTTAGACTGCACACCTCCTTCGTGCACCGACTTCTCTGACACCTCCCTGATGCAGGCAGCAGCACAATCCGCACCAAGTTCCACTCCTTCAGTTTCTCCAGCAACAAACAACTCACTGATGAGGTAGACCTGCAGGACTTTAATTTCTTAATGTCCAGAAGTGTCTTGCAATTGTAAAAATACGATTAATAAAATACAATGCCACTTTTGGTTCGCCCCATAGAAGCCGCTGAGTCTAATCGCACCGCCATTTTACTGGAAGAAGCTCCTCTAATAACATTGAATAAGAACTCATACCCACCCAGTGACCAGGAACACTTTAGGATTAGTCAGGCAACTCAGGTCAGCAATAGGACCCAAACCCAACCCAATGTTAACACATCAGCAAGGCTCCTGCCTGCACCCACATCAAACTTCAGAACATTTTTCACACAACAAACAGCTGAACCCTTTAATCAGGATTCCAGTAAGTGGTAGAATAAGCAATAGGAGCTACATGATGCATGGAAACCCATGAATTAGATAAGAGATTGGCCACGATGGAATGATGGAGCAGACTCCATGGGCCAAATGGCCTAATTCAGCTCCTATGTCTTATGGTCTTAAGAACATCAGAGACCCTCAGCCGAAACCCCACTCGCCAGTTTCCAAAACCCATTCCCTCCTTGCCAGTATCGAGGAGCAAACCTTTGTTCATGTAAGGATAACAACGCATTACTTGATCTGGTATATTCGGCTCAGATTGGCAGAAGTATAAGGAAGGTTAGTTGACACTGTTGAAGAGACAGAGTATGGTAAATTAGAGTGAACCCTTCATCTGCCTTTGCATTCTCTGGCCAAAGTAGTTTTCAATCACCTCCAATCAACACACCACTCTCTGCTCAGCCAGTTCCCCTCTTTCAGAGAGAACAGAAATAGATTGTGAGAACACTATGCAGAATGCCTCTTTTCTCACCATATGTTCCTATTTTGTATTTAGAAAATAAATTATTTACAGCACAGAACCAAACCATTCAGTCCATGCATGTGAATACATTTCACACATGCCTCCTTCTTTCTCTTTTCCTGTCATCCCTGCAGCATTTCTGTATATTCCTTTTCTTCTTCATCTGTTTAACTATCTTCCTTCCAATCGTATCAGTCCCTTTGACCATTCTTTCAGTTGTTCCATTTTTGGGGTGATCAAGGCTTTGCTGGTGAGATGAGAAGATGAGCTGTCCTTGAGAAGATGATGGTGGACCACTGTCACAGGACTGGGGTGGAGAGTTCCAGGATGTGAATCCAACAACAATGAAGGTACGCTTCCAAGTCGGAAAGGTGTGTGACCAGGAGTGAAGCCCATGGGTGGTGGTATTGCCATGCATTTGACCATGAGACCATAAGATATAGGAGTAGAATTAGGCCATTTAGCCCATCGAGTCTGCTCTGCCATTTCAACATGACTGATCCATTTTCCCTCTCTGCCCCAATCTCCTGTGTTCTCCCCATATCCTTTCCTGCCATGACTAATCAAGAATTTATCACCCTCTGCCTTAAATATATCCAATGACTTGGCTTCCACAGCCACTTGTAGCAATGAATTCCACAGATTCATCACTTTCTAATTAAAGAAATTCCTCCTCATCCCCATTCTAAAATGACGCTCCTCTATTCTGAAGCTGAGTCCTCGGGTCTTCAAATCCCCTATAATAGAAAACATCTTCTCCACATCCACTCTTTCAAGGCCTTTCAATATTCAGGAGGTTTCAATGAGGTCAACCATCATTCTTCTGAATTCCAGTGAGTAGAGGCCCAGAGCCATCAAACTCTCCTAATATGACAAGCCTTTCAACCCCGGAATCATTTTTGTGAATGTCCTTTGAACTATCTCCAATGTCAGTGCATTCTTTCTTAGATAAGGGGCCCAAAATGTTCACAATACTCCAAGTGAGGCATTATATCCTTGCTTTTCTATTCTAGTCATTTGCTTTTATATTTGCTACCCTTGCCCTTCCTGATGGAGGAATTATAAGTTAAGCAAGTAACTATAGTGTATTTCATGCACAGTAAACCAAGCTGTACATTGGCAGCGATGGGTTAGCACTGGTTTTCCTGTTGAGTTTCTCGAGAGTCATTGGAGCTATGTTCATCTAGGCAAGTGGAGAGTATTCCATCATGCTCCTAATGGGTGCTTTGTTAGCAAGTGGAAAGGTTTTGGGTGTTAGTATTTGAGTGACTCACCATCGTGTGGCAGGTCAATCTGAGACTCAATAAGTTCAGTAGTAATGTGCTCTGCATTTTAATCACTATCTGCATAAAGCAAGCTCCCTGAGGATCACCATCATTTCATTTTCCCTCTCTAAATGACCGTTCTACCTTCATACCACACTATTCAATGCTAACATAAAGAACAGTCATTACGTATATACGTATGTATATACGTATACAGCACAGCAGAGGGATAGTTCCTCCATCCCTTAATGTCCGTGCTGACCATTAAACTAATCCCACCTGCCTGCCCATGGTCTGCATCCCTCCATTCCCAGCTTGTTCATCTGTTGTTTTTCTATCTGCTTCCACCATCTAATATCAATGCTGTTCCAGTCACCAACAGCTTGATGTGTAAAAAAAAATCTTGGCTTGTAAATCCGCATTTAAACCTTCCTGCTCTTAGTTTAAAACCATGCCCTCCAGCTTTTCTCACTTCCACCATGGAAAATGACTCTGTCTATGTCTCTTATAACTCTGGCATCAGAGAAAAAAAAATACAAGTTTGTCCAAACTCTCCTTATACTTTCTGATCCAGGTAGCATTCTGGTGAACTTCTTCTGCACCCTCTCCAAGGCCTTCACCTACTTCCTATTATACAGCACACAATACTCCAAATGTGGCCTACATTAACCAGTCTTACACAGCTGCAATATCACTTCCCTACTTTTATGCTCAGTGCCCTAATGATGGAGGCAAGCATGCATACAACTTCTTTACTACCCTATCTACTTCTATGGCCACTTTCAGGAAACTATAGACTTGCATGGCAAGACTCCTCTGTACTTCAGTGCTCCGAAGGATGCTGCCATTACTTTCCTTCTGCATTTAACCTCCAAAGTGCAATACCTCACAATTTGTCCAGATTAAACTCCATCTGCTATTTCTCTGCCCAGATTTCCAAATGATACATATCTTGTTTATCCTTTGACAGCCATTGTCATTCTCCACAATTCTGCCAATTGTATTGTCATCTGCAAAATTATTAATCAGGCTGCATAAATTTTTAGGCAAATCATTTATATATGTCACAAGCAACACTGACCATCACAGATCTCCTGTCAGAATAACATTCCTTCACCACTACCATCAGTCTTCTGGAGATTCACTCTACAAAATCATGTAGATCTCATTTAAATTTCTTGGCATTTTCATTTCCAAGGGTCTGTCCTGGTACCAGCATGGAAGTGCTATGAGAAGGAAGGCAAGGCAGAGCCTCTACTTTCTTAGAAGTTTGCACAGATTCAGCATGTCATCTAAAACCTCAAGAAACCTCTATGGATGCACAGTGGCGAGTATCCTGAATGGTTGCATCATGGCCCGGCATGGAAACAACAATACCCAAGAAGTTAAAAGTTCAAAAGTTCAGAGTTCAGCTTGTGAAGAAAGCACGACAGCGCCTCTACTTCCTCAGGAGTCTGTGGAGGTTCGGCATGTTATTCAAAACCTTGGCAAACTGCTACAGATGTGTGGCGGAAAATATGCTGACTGGCTGTATTTACAGCCTTTGAGTGTAAAATCCTACAAAGGGTAGTGGATTTGGCCAGTATATCATGGGTAAAACCCTCCCAACCATTAAGCACATCCACTTGAAATGTTGCTGTAAAAAAAACAGCATCTATTATCAAAGATACTCACCACTCAGGCCATGCTCTTTTCTTGCTGCTGCCGTCAGGTAAAAGATACAGGACTTGCACCACCAGGTTCGAGAACAGTTACTACCCCCTCAGCCAACAGCTCTTGAATAAAAGGGGATAGCTACACTCATTTAAGGACTCTGTTATATTGTTATTTCATTCCCGTTGTTTCTTTCTATTTATTTATATCAGCATTTGCAAAGTTTGTTTACTTTTAACAGTTCTTTATGTTTACAGTTTCTGTTCTATAGACTTGCTAAGTATGCCCACAGAGAAGGAATCTCAAGATTGTATGTGGTGCCACGTATGTAATCTGATAATAAATTTTACTTTGAACTTTGAGCTTTGATCATGGCCTGGTATGGAAACACCAATGTCCAAGGATGAAAAACCCAACAAAAAACAGAGGATATGGCCCAGTCCATCACAGGAAAGTCCTCCCCATCATTGAGCGCTTCTGCAAGGAGCACTGCCACAAGAAAGTAGCATCCATTATCAAGGACTTCCATCATCTAGGCCATCTTCTCTTCTCACCTCTGCCATCAGGAAGAAGGTACCTAGGTCTCACCCCACTAGGTTCAGGAACCATTAGGTTTTTGAATGAGCCTGGGTAACTTCACTCACCTCAACACGGAATTGTTTCTACCACATATGGACTCACTTTCAAGGACTCTACAACTCACGTTCTCAGTAATACTTAGTTTCTTCTCTTTATTTGCACAGTTTGACTCCTTTTGCATATGGGTTGTTTTCTGGTCTTTGTATGTAGTATTTTTCATTGATTCTGTTGTATTTATATGTTCAAAGTTCAAAGTGCATTTATTATCAAAATATGTGCACCACAGGCAACCTTGAGATTCATTTTTGTGCAGGCAGCCACAGAAGGAAGAAACAGAATAGATTCCACAAAAAAATCCACACAAGAAATACCGTCAAACATCCAGTGTAAGAAAAAGAGAACTAATCATGCAAAGAATGAAAAAGTAAACAAATAACACACAGAACATGAACTGCAGAGTCCCTGAAGGTGAGGCCATAGCCACAGAGCCAGTTCAGTACTACAGCTGGTCCAGGAGCCTGATGGAGTTGCTAAGACAGGGCAGTGCTGAGGCGAGGAAGGCAGGGATAAGTGAGCTGAACACTGGTTCATCCTCCACCTTTGGCCTTGACGCCTAAATCTTTTTAATCTGGCTCGAAGCTTATATTGGCTAAACATGGATTCATTTTTCACTCCTAGGCCCCGGGCCTGCTGCTTCAATCTTGCCAGAATCCACTCCAGCAATGGCCACGACCATGGCCGTACCTGCAACTTGGAGAGTGCAGTTTGCCAAATCCTTCAGGATACCACAAAAATGCCCAATTGTTCAGACGGTTCAAAATCACAACTCCCAAAGGGAAATTACAGGCTGCAGATTGCAGTGATCATAGTCCAGGAAAAGTATATCTTGTAGAATAGTTAGTAGTTTTCTTTGCAGTAGTTAGGAAAACATTGACTATATCACCAGCGCCATATTGAATACCCACATGAAGATCATCAGACAGGAGTAGAATTAGGCCACAACCCATTGAATGTGCTCCGTCATTCCATCATGGCTGATATATTATTCCTCTCAACCCCATTTTCCCACCTTCTCCACTTAACCTTTGATGCCTTGACTAACCAAAAACCTATCAACCTCCACTTTAAATGTACTCAATGGCTTGGCCTCCACAGCTGTCCATGGCATTGAATTCAACAGAATCACCACCTTCCAGCTAAAGAAATTCCTTTTCATCTCTCTTCTAACTGGACATTCCTCTAGTCTGAGGTTGTGTCCTCTGGTCCTAGATTCCCTCACATCTTCTCCACATCTACTCTATCTAGGCCTTTCAACAATTGATTGGTTTCAATGAGAATCCCACCCCCCCAACTTCATTCTTCTAAACATCAACGAGTACATGCCCAGAGCATTCATATGCTCCTCACATGTTAACCCTTTCATCCTGGAATCATTCTCATGAACCTTCTGTGGACTCTCTCCAATGCCAACACATCTTTTCTTAGATAAGGCGCCGAAAACTGCTCACAATACTCCAAGAGGAGTCTGACCAATGCCTTATAAAGCCTCAGCATCACATCCTTGCTCTTATATTCTAGTCTTCTTAAAATGATTGCTGATATTGCATTTGCCTTCCTTACCACTGACCCAGCCTGCAAGTTAACCTTCAGGGAATCCTACACAAGGACTCCTAAGTCCCTTTGTATTTCTGAATTTTATATTTTCTCCCTGCTTAGAAAATAGTCTACGCCTTTATTCCTTCTACCAAAGTGCCTGACTATACATTTTCTGTTACACTATATTCGATCTGCCATTTCTTTGCCCATTCTCCCAATCTTTCCCTGCTTCCTCAACACTACATGTTCCTCCACCTATCTTTGTATCATCTATAAACTTGGCCACAAAGCCATCATTTCCATCATCCATATCATTGAAAAGAAGCAATCCCAATACTGACCACTGCAGAACATCACTAGTCACCGACAGCCACAGAAAAGGCCCTCTTTATTCCAACTGTCTGCCTCCTGCCAGTCAGCCAATCTTCTATCCATGTTGGTATCTTTCCTATAATACCATGGGCTCTTATCTTGTTAAACAGCCTCATGTGCAGCACCTTGTCAAAGACCTTCTGAAAATCCAAGTAAACAATATCCACAGACTCTCCCTTGTCCATCCTACTTGTTATTTCCTTAAAGAATTCTAACACAGTTCTCAGGCAAGATTTCCGCTAAGGAAGCCATACTGACTTCGGCCTATTTTATCCCATGCCCCCCAGTACCCCAAAACCTCATCCTTAGTAATGATTCCAACATCTTCCCAACCACTGAAGTTAGGCTAACTGGCCTATAATTTCCTTTCTTCTGCCACCTTCCCTTCTTAAAGAGTGGAGTGACGTTTGCAATTCTCCAGTCATCTGGAACCATTCCAGAATCTCATGATTCTTGAAAGAACCCTGGGTGTAGTCCATCTGGTCCAAGTTACTTATCTACCTTCAGACCTTTCAGCTTCTTAGCACCTTCACCTCAGTATGAGCAATTACACTCCCTTCTGCCCTGACACATTCAAATTTCTGGTGTCCTGCTGGTGTCTTCCACAGTGAAGACTAAAACAAAATACTTAATAAGTTCATCTACCACTTCTTTGTCCCCATTACTATCTCTTCAGTGTCGTCTTCCAGTGATCTGATATCCACTTTCACCTCTCTTTTACTCTTTATATATCTGAAAACACCTTGGGTATCCTCTTTGATGCTATTGGCTGGCTGACCTTCATTTTTATCTTTTCTCTCCTTACGAAAATGAATCTCAGGGTCGTATATCATGACAATTATGTAATTTGATAATAAATTTACTTTGAACTTTAAACTTTGTACTTCAAAGTGTCTTAACCTTCCAGTTAAGCTTATCCTCATGACAGCCCTTGTCAAATACTTTACTAAAGTCCATGTAGACGCATCCATTGCCCTGCCCTCATCAGTTATATTCTTCAACTCCTCAAAAAACTCTATCAGTTTCAGTAGAGATGAAATTTTCCATATCCCTAAGAAATTCTTTAATAATTTCCCTTCCATTGATGAAAAACTTGTTGATTTGTCATTTGTTAGATTACCTCTGATGCCTTTCTTAAAGAAAGAATAGCGTTGGCTGTCCTTGTGTTCTTTGGGACCTTGCCTGTAGCTAAACAGTATAGAAGGATCTCTGTCAAAGCTATAGCAAATCTCCACACTTGCTTCTTTAGGCCTTGGGGACTTATCCACCTTAACATTCTTCCTGATATCTCCCCCTTCCTGACGTCAACATGCCTCCGGAGTACCAGCATACCTCCCCATGATATCACTCTCTATAATGTTTTTCTCCTGAGTGAATACCAAAGTGAAGTACCTCAATCACTCTGTCTAGCTCCAAACATAAATTCCCTCTTTGATTCGTTGTACCCTCTTCCTCTCTATTACATAAATAAAATGCAATAGGATTTACTTTAATCCTACTCACCAAGGACGTTTCACGGCCCCTTCAAGCCCCCTGATTTTACGTTTAAGTTCTTTCCTAACCCATTATGGAGGCATAATCACTGCTGTCTGAAACGCTCCTCCTGAGAACATAAGAAAGTGAGGCAGTGAAGGCCGTTCAGGCCCTTGTGCCTGGTCTCCCCTTCATTTAGAACATGGCTGATCTTTTATAGTATCTGTCTTTTCCATCCTGAAATTTAGTTCAACAACCTCAGATCTAGACTGTGTCCTTAGTTTTCTGTCAGTTCCTCCTATTTCCACCCTTGAAACCTCTTTCTTACACCTGTCTATTTACAATCTACTGTAGATTGCAGTCATATCTGAATGAAAACAACTAATGGGTATATTTGGCTTGGAACTATCACCCACTCCCATTGTACTTTGCACCCTTCTGTCTTGTCTTACTCAATACAAAGTCTTTCTGATCAAGGTCCTCACTGCCCGTGTTGATGGAATGAAAGGTTCCACCCACATTTCCATCTCCCTATTGGGTGTTGCCATGGCGTTCAAGCACCTTTTTATTTCATGTTTCCAGGATTCAAAATTTACTCCATTTCTGTTGTATTTAGATTCACTTGGATGAGGAAAAAGTGAATTAAAATTTAGGAAAAGAAACAGCAAACAGACAAGTGAATAAAACTTAGCACTCTAGGAGGAGGCAGATAGAAGGATCAGCCAGTGTTAATACCAAAATGATGAAAGGCAACATCACATGGGCTTCTATTTACATTCCTGTTTCTATGAATGGATATTGTGTGCTCTTTGACACAAATTCCACAGAATTGCTGAACCTACCCTTGTGTGCAGTGTTGCATCAGTGCTCCATTATAAACCTACACTGTAAACCAGCAAAACATTGATGATATCTAGCCTTAACCTAGCAGCCTGGCATGGATTCAAGTTACTAAGATAAACAGGGCGTTTGTGTTTGTAAGATTGAACTCTATTGCCAAGAAATTGTATTTCACCTATTTTTGTTCCTTAAAACATTGTGACTATTACTAGTGCCAAATTGAAATCCCCTCAAAATTTTTGAAATTGTCATAAAGGATATTTGAAACAATGCAAGCACAGTTCACACACAAAATAATATGTTAGAACAGAAAATGCACAGTGCCTGTTCTGTACCACACTCAGCAGGGAAAACCTGCTGCTACACGGCGATCCAGGAAGGGCATCAGCCCTTAAAGGCACAATCCACATGGCCGGACACAGCAGTAAAACAGACTTACCGTGCCCTGAGTGCCCATTATGTCCACACCAGCCTGTCCAACCACCAACTCTCACAGGCAGCCTCCGCAACTTGCCTCAGTGGTTCTGTCCACACCAAGCCTTGCAGAGGTGTTCTCTTTAACCAGTTCATTGCTTCAGGAGCATCCACAGAGGGCTGAACTGTTAATTTTCCATGCACGGCAGGACATAACAGCGGAGAGTTGTGTCAGTGGCTCGTTCCTCTGTATATAATGATATAATAACTCATTGCTTCATTTATACCATTCATGCTGGTGTTTCTGGGAATATATTCTGAGTTCTACAGAGGACACAGTGCACTGAGGCCTTCAGTAATGAGGCTCTGTCTGCAGTGTGACCACTGAAGCATCAACCGAATGAGTACCTGCACAGCTGAACCACCAGGGAGAGAAAAAAATACTCCCTGTTAGTTCTAGCACACACAGAAGAGGTGCTTGAACATAATATAAAAATTCCACCCACTCCATTATGTCTCAGCGATGAAGAAAATCCAAAATACTCTGGCAAATCATCGTTATTCATCTGTAGTGAGCCGAAGTGTATTTATCTAGAAATTGGCTCGAATGCCAATGACACAAAATTTGTTTTCACTTCCATTGAGTTTTGAAGTTACCCAGCCAGATGCAGCAAACTATTGCAAGGTGCTGATAATTCTCCTGAAATTATTCAAAGACTTTCATAGTTTGTTGCTTTGAATTCCAAGTTATGTCTGTTTGAACATGAGAGCTATGTGAAGAAAGACCGAAATGGGTGCATGCAAGATGTCAGGAATAGCTTTTTTTTTCCACTATTATTTATTTAAAGGATGTGGACTCTGAAGGTTGAGCCAGCTTTTAACCACCTATCCCTCGTTGCCCCGAGAAGGTGTGGTGAGCCGCCTTCTTGAACCACTGCGGTCCTTCAAAAGTGGTTACACCAACAATACTGTCAGGGAGGGCATTCTGGGATAATATTCCAGCAATGGTGAAGGAACAGTGATATATGTCCAAGTTGGGTGGTTTGGGGGACAACTTCCCATGTTCCCATTCCTTTGCTGCTCTTGTCCTCCTTACTGATGGACATTGTGGGTTTGGAATGCAATGTCCAAGGAGTCATGGTGAGTTGCTGCATGGCATCCTGTAGATGATATAAACTACTGCCAATGTATGCCAGTGGCAGCGTGAGTAAATGCCTATGGATGGGGTACTAATCATGTGAGCTTCTGTGTCTTGAGTGGTGTTGAGCTTCTTGTGTGTTGTTGAAGCATCAGTGTGCACTTTAGCTTAGATTATGACCAGAGGGAACCTGCCAAATTTCATAATGGGCACAATTGCTAATGTGATATACTCCAGGTCAGATTGAAACTTGCACAGCTAGCATGAAAGAAATAGGCTTTGTGTAACCTAATATCAAAGTTTACCACAAAGATTTTACATATATTTCATTGCTTAAACATAATGCAGGGAGGGTGGGTGTAGGTGTTATAGATTTTACTATAATTCTTTGGATGATTAATGCTTAATCTTTCCTCATCAAGTGTTCCCTCTTACTCTGAAGGTGTGTGTTCTGCTGAACTCAGCGTCACAGTGGCCAACTGTTTTTCACTACTTTCCTCTTGCATTGTGTATGGAAGGCATTGTTTTAATTGACTTTCACACATTCAAGCAAGAGTCACCAGGTAGCATTCCACATCTTGAATGATTTTTATCTGCAAAAATTTTCATGCCCGATGCATTGGTCTACCACTGCTCAATGGTTTAACACACAAGAATTATACGCTTCCCCCCACCTCCAAAATGCTCCTTGATCAAGCTTTTGGTTCTTTGTTCAAATATCCCTTGATATGACTTGACTTCTTTGGTTTAATAATACTCCTATGAAAGATAAGACCATAAGACCATAAGACATAGGACAGAATTAGGCCATTCAGCCCATTGAGTCTGCTCTGCCATTCCATCATGGCTGATCCTGGATCCCACTCAATCCCATACACTTCCCTTCTCGCCATATCCTTTGATGCCCTGACCGATCAGGAAACTGTTTACTTGCACTTTACATATACCAATGGACGTGCCCTCCACTGCAGTCTGTGGCAGAGCATTACACAGATCTCAGAATATTTTACAATGCTAGATGTATATCATAAGTACAATTCTTGAAGCCTGTCTAATATAGTCCATAATATGCAGTAACCAGACCATTGAGGAGTCTCATATGACAGAGTCTTAGTTCTTATAGACTGAAATTTATTCAACTTAAATTCTTTTTCAGCTTGGTCATGTCTTAACTCTTAACATCACCATCTGGAATTCTCTGTTATTCTAGATCAGTAGTGGGCAAATTATTGGAGAGGTTTCTTAGAGAAAGGATTTACGAGCATTTGGAGAAGCACAATCTGATTATGGAAAGGTTGCATGGCTCTGTGACGGAATGGCCATGCCTCAAAGTTCAGAGTAAATTTATCATCAAAGTACATAAATGTCGCCATTTACAACCTTGAGATGTATTTTCTTGTGGGCATACTCAAAAAATCTAATAACCATAATAGAATCAATCACAAGTTTGATTGAATTCTTTGAGGAAGTGAGAAAACAAATTGATAACGGTAGAGCAGAGGATGTGGTATATCTGGATTTTAGTCAGGTGTTTGACAAGGTTCCTCATGGAAGGCACATTCTGAAAGTCAGGAGGCATGGGATTTAGGAAAGTTGGTGATGTGGATTCAGAATTGGCTTGTCTCCACAAGACAGAGGATGATAGTAGACGGAGCATATTCTGCCTAGAGGTTGGTGACCAGTTGTGTTCTGCAGGGTTATGTTCTGAGTCCCCTGGTCTTTGTGACTTTTATAAATGACTTGAACAAGAAAGTGAAAGGGTAGGTTAGTAAGTTTGCAGATGACAAGTTGGTGGTGTTATAGATAATGTAGAAGTTTACTGTAGGTTACAAAGGAATAAGATATAGAGCTGGGCTGAAAAGTGGCAGATGAAATTCAGCCCAGAAAAGTATGAAGTGATATATTTCAGAAAACAGAACAACAGAGTTAATGACAAGATTTGTAGCAATGTGGAGGAACAGAGAGGGACCTTGGAGTCCACGTCCTTAGATGCATCAAAGTTGCCATGCCAAGTGATAGGATTTTTATGAAGGTGCATGGTGTATTGGCCTCATTCAAGAGCTTCAGGGTAATGTTACAGCTCTATCAACTTCTAGTTAGATCACACTTGGAGCATTGTGTTCAATTCTGGTCGTCTCATTATAGGAAGGACGTGGAAGCTTTAGAGAGCGTGCAGAGGAGATTTACCAGGGTGCTGTCTGGATTTGAGAGTATGTCTTATGAGGATAAGTTAAGTGAGCTAAGGCTTTTTCTTTAGAGTAAAGGAAGATAAGAGGTGACTTAATAGAGGTGTATAAGATAATGAGGCATAGAGTGGACAGCCAGAGAATTTTCCCAAGAGCAAAAATGCTAATAAGCAGGGGCATAATTTTAAGGTGGTTGGAGGAAAGTGGAGAGGGGGTGTATATGGGGCATGTTAGGTGCATGGAACACACTGTCAGGGATGGTGGTAGAGGTAGATAAATTAGGGACATTTAAGAGAGATAGGCACATGGATGAAATTGTGGCGACCCACTTTCTAGCGCACATGAACCGGCTCACAGAACAGCGCGCGCAGGCAGAGGGCCGGCCCCAAAAATGGTGCCAGGCCATCTTCACCAGCAGGGGGAAAATCCCACGCTTGGAAAGGGTCTGGGAATATGCATTCCCCACAGCAGTCCCGCCCCAGGGAGGGCGGGAACGGGAAGGCTTTAAAGCAGGCCGCAAAGTTTGAATAAATCTCTTTATGGCAACTCCAACTCACCGACTCCGTGTGGTTATTCTAGCGCTGTGTGTAGCACACCGCTACATTTGGTGACCCCGACGGCCCAAACGATATTTGGGCCAGAGATGACCGATGCCGCATCTGTTCACGTAGTTTCGTTACAACTGCCAGGCTTTTGGCCGCTGAGACCCCGTCTGTGGTTGGAACAGGCAGAAGCACAATTCCACATTCGGCAGATAACCTCGGAGTCCACTCGCTACTACTACGTGCTGAGCTCACTCGACCAGGAGACAGCTGCACAAGTTGAGGAGTTTATACGGTCGCCCCCGGAGAACGGCAAATACACAGCATTCAAAGCCCTGCTCATAAGGACTTTTGGACTCTCACGGTGCGAGCGAGCACGCCGCTTAATGCACCTGGAGGGTTTGGGCGACAGGCAGCATTCGGCATTAATGAACGAAATGCTGGCCCTGGCTGAAGGACACAAACCCTGCCTCATGTTTGAGCAGGCGTTCCTAGAGCAACTGCCCGAGGACATATACCTGCTGCTGTCCGACACGGATTTCAGCGACCCCCGGGAGGTGGCGGCCCGAGCAGATGTGCTGTGGAATGCCAAGAAGGAGAGAGGGGCATCCGTCGCACAGATCAGCAAGCCGCGTGCCCAACAACAGACCAGACCAGGCCCGGCAGCAGAGCCCAACGAACAATGGTGCTTCTACCACCAGCGGTGGGGCACAGAGGCCCGGCGCTGTAGACCACCCTGCAAATTCCCGGGAAACGCCAAGGCCCAGCCGCCGCCGATCGCTACAGCGGCTGGCCATCAGGACAGCCTCCTGTACGTCTGGGACAAGCAGTCGGGACGCCGATTTTTGGTCGACACCGGAGCAGAGATCAGCATTTTACCTCCAACGAGTTACGACACCCGCAACAGAGAACCCGGACCCACCCTGAGGGCCGCAAATGGCAGCACAACACGAACCTACGGTACCCGCACGGTGCGGCTACAGTTCAGCTCCAGCCGGTTCACGTGGGACTTCACAATGGCCACCATGGCCCAACCACTCCTGGGTGCGGATTTTCTGCGAGCCCACAGCCTGCTGGTCGACCTGCAAGGGAAGCGATTAGTCCACGCCAAGACTTCTCAAACATTCTCCCTAGGTGAAGCAAAGTTGCCAGCCCCACACCTGGACTCCATCACGCTGTCCAACGATGAATTCACCAGGGTCCTGGCAGAATTCCCATCAGTACTGACACCGCGGTTCACAGCAGCCATGCCCAGACACGGAGTACAGCACCACATCCCGACTCAGGGACCACCCCTCCACGCCCGTGCTCGAAGGCTTCCCCCGGACAAGCTCCGACTGGTGAAGGAGGAGTTCAAGAAGATGGAGGAATTGGAGATCATACGACGGTCCGACAGCCCATGGGCCTCCCCCCTGCACATGGTGCCCAAGGCAACGGGGGGGCTGGAGACCATGCGGTGACTACCGCAGACTGAACGAGGCTACAACGCCAGACCGCTACCCTGTGCCACACATTCAAGACTTTGCAGCAAACCTACACGGCGCAAAGATCTTTTCCAAGGTAGACCTCGTCCGGGGATACCATCAAATCCCGGTACATCTGGACAACGTCTCCAAAGCAGCACTCATCACCCCGTTCGGACTTTTCGAATTCCTCCAAATGCCGTTTGGTCTAAAGAATGCCGCACAGACGTTCCAGCGGCTAATGGACGCGGTGGGACGCGACCTGGACTTTGCATTCATCTATTTGGACGACATCCTCATAGCCAGCAGTAGTCGTCAAGAGCATCTGTCCCAACTCCGCCAGCTCTACTCCCGCCTGAGTGAATTTGGCCTTACAATCAACCCAGCCAAATGCCAGTTCGGACTCGACACCATCGACTTCCTGGGCCACAGGATTACTAAAGATGGGGCAACCCCTCTGCCCGCCAAGGTAGACGCGGTCCGCCACTTCCCCCGACCCAACACAATCAAAGGCCTGCAGGAATTCGTGGGTATGGTGAATTTCTACCACCATTTCCTCCCCTCAGCAGCCCGAACCATGCGCCCCCTGTTCACTCTGATGTCGGGTAAGGGCAAGGACATTACCTGGGACGAAGAGGCCGCAGCCGCTTTTGTTAAAACCAAAGAAGCCTTGGCAAACGCTGCGATGCTAGTGCGCCCCAGAACGGACGTTCCTACTGCCCTCACGGTGGACACACCCAACACAGCAGTCGGTGGAGTGCTGGAACAACTCATCGAACACCTCGTTCTTCAGCCAACACCTATGACCACCCGAACTCAAATACATTGTTTTCGACCGGGAGCTATTGGCACTATACCTGGCAATCCGACATTTCAGGTACTTCTTAGAAGGTAGGCTGTTCACCGCGTTCACGGACCACAAACCGCTTACCTTTGCGTTCACAAAAGTGTCCGACCCCTGGTTGTCCCACCAGCAGCGACATCTGTCCTACATCTCCGAGTACACGACTGACATCCGGCATGTCTCGGGAAAGGACAACGTCGTGGCGGACGCACTATCCAGACCTACCATACGGGCCCTGTCCCAGGGGGTGGACTATGCAGCACTGGCAGAGGCACAGCAGGCAGACGCTGAGATCCCCAGTTACAGGACTGCAGTCTCCGGTTTGCAGCTCCAAGACCTCCCCGTAGGCCCAGGTGAGAGGACCCTACTATGTGACGTAGCTACCGGCCAACCTCGCCCCGTCGTCCCAGCAGCCTGGCGCCAGCGGGTTTTCAAGTCCATTCACAACTTAGTGCACCCCTCCATTAGGACAACCGTCCGGCTGGTCGCCAACAGGTTCGTGTGGCATGGGCTGCGTAAACAGGTCAGTGAATGGGCCAAAACGTGCATGCAGTGCCAAACGGCCAAGGTGCAGTGGCACACCAAGGCTCCGCCGCAGCAGTTCAAACCCACCCGCCGGAGGTTCGACCACACTCATGTGGATATCGTGGGGCCCCTGCCAGTGTCGCGAGGAGTGCGGTATCTCCTAACTATGATAGACCGGTTCACCAGATGGCCAGAGGCAGTACCACTCACCGACACCACCTCCGAATCCTGCGCCCGAGCACTGATCGCAACCTGGGTAGCCTGCTTCAGGGTACCGGCCCACATTACCTCCAACAGGGGCGCCCAGTTCACCTCCAGCCTGTGGTCGGCTATGGCCAGCCTTTTAGGATCTCAGCTACACCACACAACTGCCTACCACCCACAGTCGAACGGACTAGTGGAGCGCTTCCACCGTCACCTGAAATCGGCTCTCATGGCCTGCCTGGAAGGGCCTAACTGGGTGGACGAACTTCCCTGGGTCCTGCTCGGAATCCGCACGGTGCCCAAGGAGGATCTGCACACCTCGTCGGCCGAGTTGGTGTACGGCGCACCCCTGGTAGTCCCAGGAGAGCTCATACCAGCCCCAAGGGGGCAAGAGGAAGAACCCACAGCAGTCCTGGACAGACTATGGGAGAGGCTTGGTAACCTGGCCCCCATACCCACTTCACAGCACGGACAGAGCCCGACCTGCGTACCCAAAGACCTGCAGAACTGTAAGTTTCTTTTTGTACGACGGGGCGGACACCGGGAACCGCTACAGCGGCCCTACGAGGGGCCATTTAAGGTGATCAGGAACAATGGGTCCATGTTCATGCTGGACATTGGGGGGAGAGAGGAGGTATTCACGGTGGACCGACTCAAACCGGCCCATGTGGACTTGGCACAGCCGGTCCAGGCTCAGGCACCGCGGCGCAGGGGCAGACCTCCCAAACAGAGGCCGATCCAGATGGTGGACATTGGGGGAGGTATCGCCGGTTCTGGGGGGGGGGGAGAGGTTTATGTGGCAACCCACTTTCTAGCACACACGAACCGGCTCACGAAATAGCGCGCGCAGGCAGAGGACCGGCCCCAAAAAGGGCGCCAGGCCAACTTCACCAGCAGGGGGAAAATCCCGCGCGCGGAAAGGGTCTGGGAATATGCATTCCCCACAGCAGTTCCACCCCAGGGAGGGCGGGAACGGGAAGGCTTTAAAGCAGGCCGCGAAGTTTGAATAAATCTCTTTCATCCCAACAACTCACCGACTCCGTGTGGTTATTCTAGCGCTGTGTGTAGCACACCGCTACAAAATGAAAATAGAGGGCTATGTGAGAGGGAATGGTTAGATTGATCTTAAAGAAGGTTAAAAGATCAGCACAACATCATGGGCTAAAACCAACAGCCTGTACTGTGCTGTACTGTTCTACAGTATGTTCTATTCTGGACGTCCCAAGACATTTAAAATAAATAGGATAGTACCTTTGCTGACATGTTGAAGAGAGTAATTTCCAACAATTGCATTAGTTACGTGTCAATTAGAATCCTGTGGGGTAATCTCAGGCTTTATGTACTTGAACTCCAGCTACTTTATACAGCTGTATTTTTGATACCTTGTCTGTGCTGTTCCATTTGGTTTCATTATGAAAAATGGGAAAAATCAAATCATTTCAGTTATCAGTTCCATTCAACTGCATCTTATCTGTCTTAAAATTCCAATTTATAATATACAAAAAGCAAAACCAACATTTTCCATTTAATTGTATTTTCATCATACTTAGTAGCAAAGCACCATCATCATTTCCACTTAATAATTTAAGTAGGTGCAAACTCCTTTGATAAAGTCTGCACTGTGCAACATTTTACCAAATTAGCATAATATATGAACAACAATGTTATTAGGTATGTCATCTGGTCTATTTTAATGTAAATATACAGTATGACACAGGTTACGATATTACTAATTCAACACAAAATGTGGTTCATTAAAGACTAATGTATTTTGTGAGAAAGAACCATATTCTTAAAGGCTAAAGGTGATTAAAATAATTGTGCAGAGAACATTGTGTTACTCTTGGAGTAACAAACATGCAAACACATAAACTAGGGGCAGAAATAGGCTACTTGACCTTCATTCAAGAACATCAGAGCTAATCAGTTTGTAACCTCGATTTCACATTTCCATCATTGCACAATAACCTTCCACAAGCAGCCTGAATTTCTTCAAACATTTTTCCTTATTCTTATACAATGTATATAAATCAATCATTTCTTTCATCGGTAGACTGTTTCTCATTAAGCTATACTGTATTCTAGTCTGTCTTCTGCTGCATGGAAGAAATGGATCAGAGCACCTCAAGACTGCAGTATCCAACAAGTACAGCAATATCTTCGCATGGCACAGGAAAGTTAACCTCCAGTCTTTAGGAATGTTGTATAAGTTTAATTACATGTAAACTTAAAGCATACAGCTGTCAGATGGAGGTCGCACTTCAAAGAATCACTGATTTCTTCGCTGAACCATACAAAGAGTTGGGCTTTACAACTTTGGAAGCCAAAGTTCTTCCACAAACCTACAGTACCACCTACCTAGGCATGACCCTTTGTAATGTGAATCACTTTCCATTTCTTGGAAGTTGTTTCTCAGGGAGGACAGACATCAAGGATGAAGTCTACCACTGCCTCCAGTACCCTGGAATACCCTTCAATCACCTGGGAAAAAGAATGTTTGAAGAGTGAGATTTAAACCGTGTGATCTCCCAAGCAGTAGTAGTAGTCCTTATTTTACTTTATACTACCCACCTCCAAGCTCTGGAGAAGCAGCAGCAATGATGTCTTCATAAGATCCTGCATACCTGTGACAAGATTGGCAACCTAATGTCAGATTTCTGTGCCAGACCAACACCCTGGTATCAAAGCTCTGATTATTCTTAACCAGTGTTCATGGGCATGTGCAACATCATCCAACACCCTATACCAGATTCCCAAAACCTACTCTTCCCTACCCTAGCACTGCAAGAGATTTTCAGGAAGACTAGCATCCTCGTAATTGCATGGGAATCCCTGGCCAAGGCTATTTCTACTGGCAGAAGAACATCTGGGAAAAGAATAACCCATCCCAGAACTCTTCAAGTAGATGTCAAGCATAAACAGTGGAAAGTGCATACAACATTCAAAACAAACCACCTATCTGTCCCACCAAGCATCACCTACACCATCCAAAGAAGATCTAGCACAGAATTCACAGAACTAAAGTGAATGCAAGACACTCTAGATCCTGAAAGATGACTGAAAATGGGAAGAGAAATCTCAATTCTAAAGTCAGCTCATCAAGAAGTAAATATTGAAGCATTCCGCTGCATGCCATGAGCACACGCTCAGAATTTTTTCAACATTACTTCATATTTTATAGCTAGTATATTTAATGGATAAAAAATGAGAGCTGTAATAAAAATCTGGCCAGCAAGTACTATTCAAGATTCAAGATTCAAGGTTCAAAGATTGAGAAAACTTTATTGTCATTCTAACCATACATCAGCTCTGCAGGGCAGAATGAGACAGCGTTTCCCAGGAGCAGTGCAATCATAACATAACAAACACAACACTAAATAATAAACATAACAATAAATAGTAAAACACAACAGCCACATGTCAGTTAAAATCAGTTATAAGTGTCCAGTGCAAGTTAAAAGTGTCCAAAGCAGAGTCAGGTAGAGCAGCTATTTAGCAGTCTGACTGCCTGCGGGAGGAAGCTGTTTAGTAGCCTTGTGGTTTTAGTTTTGATGCTCCTGTAATGTTTGCCTGATGGCAGAAGAACAAACAGTTCATGGAGAGGGTGTGAGGGGTCTTTAATGATGTACTGTGTCTTCTGGAGGCATCAACTCTGAAAGAGGTCTTGGGCAGAAGGTAGGGAGACCCCAATAACCTTCTCTCCTCCTCTAACCACCCTCTGCAAGGCTTTTTTGTCGACAGCACTGCAGCTGGAGTACCAGGTTGTGATGCAAAAGGTCAGCACACTCTCAACCACGCCTCTGTAGAATGTAGTTAAGATGTTAGTGGGGAGTGATGCTTGCTTAAGCTTCCTCAGAAAGTGCAATCTCTGCTGGGCCCGTTTCACAATCCCAGTGGTGTTCCTGGACCAAGTGAGATTGTCCGAGATCTGCACCCCAAGGAACCTGATGTTTTCCACTCTCTCCACTGTGGAGCCGCTGATGCTGAGGGGTGTGTGCTCAGGCTGAGACCGACTGAAATCGACAATCATCTCCTTGGTTTTGGTGATATTAAGCATCACGTTGTTATCCCTGCACCAGCTCTCTAGGTGTTTGACCTCCTCCCTGTACATTGTTTCATCACTTTTGCTGATGAACCCCACCACTGTGGTATCATCTGCAAATTTAATGATCAGGTTCTCCTTGAATCTGGCTGCACAGGCATGTGTTAGCAGTGTAAACAGCTATGCAAGATCACCAAAATAATTTTAATGCTTCACATTTGTTCTTTCATTAAAGTATTCTTCCTTTCCTAAGGCATTTAACTAATTGCTGTGTTTTATCCTAAAGTAGAGATTCCACTGATTTCTGCCTATTTCAATTAGGTTTTTTACAAGAACACTGACTTTGTTTATCTCTATTAACCGGATATAGTTATTCCAGATAATAGAACTCTGAGGGTAGAAAATAGGAGATGGTGCACCACTCGTCATTTCACAATGTAAATCAGCAGTACTATTATATCATCTTTAAAACACACATGGAAAGGAGAAAATAAGACCAGAAACCTTTGAAATCGTCATAGATACATCATTGAAATAATGAATAATGATACCTGCAGCAAAGTTTCTGTTTTGACATATTTGGATCCTTCAATTTGATAAATTGATTCTTCAACACTCTAACTATCTGATACAACAATAAAATGGCGAGAATGAAAACATACAATGCAAAGAAACTTTTTCTTCATGAACTGGAAAATGTGAGTGATGTACGTAATATAATGATTGGTGTGATCACCTTTGCTGTTTTCACTGTTGCAGTGGAACAACATCATGGACAAAGTGTGGATATCTAAAAATGATACAAAGTTCTCTGAAAATAGGAACTGTCAGAAATAACAGGAAGCATGATGCTTTGGTTCCATCTTCATACTTGATTATTTTATGCAGATCACTTGCATCATTATAAATGTGACATCTCATTCATTATTAAATAGAGAGTTGCAAACAAGCCTTGGTTGCTGACTGAGTTATGTCTGTCTAGAGCACATCCGCACACTTACTCCAACAGAAAGACCACCTACAAAGCCTATTTGCTATGAACTTACCGGTTGCTGGAATCTCCCCGGTGCCTTGATCACCTCTGAGTATGACTGCTCCAGTGTTCATCCTGTGCTCAATTCTCTATAGATTTTAGTTTACCTATGCCCCTATCATGTCCACATGTAGCCTGAATCATCCATCACCCTTTACACTGACTCCTGGCTCCTGAATGTTTCAAATATTTAAAATTCTTATCCTCAAATTCATGACCTACTCTAATCTTAACAATGCAACTCCCCCAGTCTTTAAACCTGCTCCTAACTCTGCTGCTCCAATGTTAGTATCTTATCAGCCCCTTCCCACCTTCAGCGAGTGCACTTTCAGCCATCTTATGTTCCATGTCCTGGAATTTACTTATTAAACATTTCCCCTTCATGCTAAAAGATAATATATAACTAAAAATATTATTAAAATGTATAACTAATCTTTAATAACATTCTTGAAATGCATGATAATGGTTCCCTTTTTGATTCAGTGTTCATTTTCTATTTAATGCCTCTGCGAAGTATTTTTCTCAGTTCAAGGTGCCATGTGAGTTCAATTTGTTTTCACCCAAGTAGACAAGCTTAACGTGCGAGTCCAAGAGCTAAGTAAATTCAAAGACATAGACGACCAATGCATGAGCTGAAGCCGGTGTGAAGAAAATGGCTTCATTCACTCAATTTAAATATGCGTATAATGTCAATTCAAGTATTGGATATTGGACTAGCAGTGTGGCAAACAGAGAGAGGTGGAGGGGTTGTGGGAAATCATGGTGTGGTAAGATTGGATAGCTGAAGCATACATGTGGGATGTGATGTATTTCAAATGCTATCATGGGAGTGCAACTGCTGGTGTACTCTTGTTTTTACTGTCATATATAAAAACAGCATTCTATGCTTAACTGATTCTCACACGAGTTTCTCTGTGACTTATCTGAAAATGCTAAGGGATGTTGGCATGATGGAGCTTACTGTTAACAAGACTTAACATGTCTCTCAATTACTGACATTTAGATCAGTCTAAATACAGAGCTCTGGTTAGGCAAGTTAGACATTTTAGATTTTCTCAGTTACACACACAAAACACTGGAGGAACTCAGCAAGTCAGGCAGCATCTATGGGAAAGAATAAACAATCAACATTTTGGGCCAAGGCCTTTCTTCAGATTTTCTCAGGTGTTTTCTAATATGATGCATCTTGTCCCAATGGTGGAAAGCCAAAATATTTGCACCTATTTGAATTCTTGCTTTTCTCTGTTCCTTTGCTGATGGTTTTTGCTGCCTACCTGAGCTTGATTTATTTTTATGTTATTTACATGTCATCAAAAATGTTCTTCATTTGCGTTCCACTAACAGTACAAATGCAGTAACTAAGCCACACAACTGTCAAAATAATAAATGTCTACATGTTGATGAAATCTGATGCTGAACCATGGCATTGTGGATGCTGTGGCTGACAAATATGAAGCGGATGTAACATTGTGAGATGAATGGATGGAGCAAGATCTAATTTCTCACTCTGTTTCTTTTGTGTCTGACTCTCAGGTTCAAATCTATGCACCTAGAAACTCACTTTCAAGAACTCTACAAGTCATGTTCTCAGTATGTATGTATGTATGTATGTATTTATTTATTTATTTATTATTATTATTATTTGATTCTTTTTTGTACTTGCACAGTTTGTCTTCCTGCGCAGATAGGTTGCTTGTCGGTCTCTGTGTGTAGATTTATCATTGATTCTACGTATAGTGCTTCTTCGTTCTACTCTGCAAGAAAGTGTATCTCAGTGTAGTGTTTGGTGACAGATATGTACTTTGGTAATCAATTTACATTGAACTTTGAGCTTTGAAATCTAGTCCAAACAGAGAAGATGATAGTCTGCTCTCTGAAATCTAAAAATATTACTGTGAGCAATGTAACGATGATCATCCAAGAAGATTGTCTAAAATGCTGCCTGACTGCTGACATTTCCATCATTTTCTGATTTTATTTAAGCTTATTTAAAGTGGTTTTTCAAATGCATGGATTTTTGACTCCAGATGTGAAATTTTGACCTGGAATATGACTTCACAGGCACAAAGGATAATTTTGCATTTCCCAGATCTCATCTATATACTTAAAGATCTCCTGCGGAGAAGGGAAGGAAGGTCTTGTCGGCCACAGGCTAAGGAGACGTTTTTATTCAAGTCAGCCATGACTTTTTATTCAATTCACTGTCCTTCTAAAGGGGAAAACTGCAATGCTCTGCAAACAGCCCTCTTTGACAATTGGAAACTGGCAGACAGTAAGGACATAGAATAGTGAGAAATGAAAACTGACTGTCACTAGCACTGTTCAAGCAATTGTACAATGAACGGATTTACCTCAGATCAATAGCCAACCAGTGCCCAAGTTCCCTCCAATAATGGCACAGAGTGGTTTCAGTATGCACCATCTATAAATTGCTATAAACAGTTACTCGACTAGACTATCTGTACCCCTCAAATTTGTGACCTATACTGTCAAGTAGGATATGGGGATCAGGGACATGGGAGCATGCAGGCACATGTAGCTCTCTCCAAATCACCACACCATCCTGATTTGGAAGTATGTCACCTAACCTTCATTGTCACCAGGTTTAAATCCCATACCTTCCACCCAACAGCACTGTAGGATCACCTTCTGTGGAAGGACTGCAACTGTAACAGATCACTGCCATTTTCGGAAGGGTGATTAAGGATGGGCAATGAATGTTGGCCTTAGAGGCAACAGAGTGACCACTCCATGTCATTACTGAAGGGAACTTGGACACTGGTTGGATATTGACCTGAGATGAATCAAATTATTATTGTACAATTGTTTGAACAGTGAACATGAATAAAATTGCAGATTGAGACCAGAGGTGATGCTGGGAGGTGAGGGAACTGGTGTAAGATGGTTAGCCATTTGGCAGCCCGGTTATCCAACCTGAGAGTGTCAAGTTTGGAGCAGGTCTGGCATCAAAGACAAGATTAGTCCTCGAGCTAACATTTGCTGAGGTTGGTTTTTAATTTTAAGCCCAAGCAGATCTTTAATTGTTAGTATTCAGAATGCAAGCCCAGATCTAGCTGTGGTGACTGAATGACAGAATAGCCTGCTAACAATGACATCTAGACACACACATGAAGAATGACTGCTTTGATATAGTGGCCAGTGTGCCAAGGGTCTACAGTACTGCTGTCAAGAAAGAAAAGATATGAGTATATTTACCTTCCATGCTTTGGTGTGTTTTCACTTATATTTTAAAGACTGCACTTGATTGCAAAATAAATTAAAGCCACTCAATAATTCATGTATTTTATGACTTCTAGAGGAGCTGCTGCTGTACTGGAATCTAAACAATTCAATCATGTAGTCTCTGATCGTCAGAACCAATGCCAGGACCCATTGTGGTCTAACTGTAGTTGGGGAATATTATGGAATGTTAATAATGAATAGATGAGTGATGTCTTTAGAGGTCCTCAATGTTTATTTGTGTCTTACTCCATAGCAACTGTTCCGGTTCTGATGCTTACAAGTTGTACAGATTAAAATAGCTGCTGCTGAAAGTTTCAGGAAAGGAACTGAAACAAAACTACAATGTGGTAAAATGCAAATGACTTTAAAGCAACTGTGCAAGTAACTAGGCTGCTAGTAATCACTCTTACAAATGTACATTACCAAACTGATGGGCAATCCTGCGTCAAATTAAGAAATAATGTATGTTGCTGCTTTCTAGTTCCATGAATACAGAAACAAAAAAATGCATACTTAACAATTTACAGACTATATTGTTCTCACATTCAGAAGACAATTGTTGCTAACATGTTTTCAATAATGCCTTTGTGCCTTATTCTGAGGAGCTTCTACTCACAACAAAAGGGGATTATGTTTATATTTTCAGAATACCTTTCTATTTATGTGGTCAGTGCAAGCAAAAGAAAGACAAAGGTTGCACAGTCTAGCTGAAACAGACAGCACTGGGATGTTAGATATCGTCCTACCAGGCTGCACATAGTAAGACATGTACCACCAGCTCATTCA
Source organism: Mobula birostris (assembly GCF_030028105.1). Taxonomy (NCBI): domain Eukaryota; kingdom Metazoa; phylum Chordata; class Chondrichthyes; order Myliobatiformes; family Myliobatidae; genus Mobula; species Mobula birostris. The sequence goes on from NC_092381.1 coordinate 54,120,654, forward strand.
ACACTTGCAGAAGTTGCATTTCACATGATAGATCTAGACCCGACGAACGATTCCACCACTCTCACTGCCCTGACAGCAGCTGTCAATGTAAGCATTGTTGATGAAAGCAGATAAATGAAATGATCTTAAAGTTGATTTTATCTTTCAGCAGTTTCTGTGCAGAAAGTGACTTGGGAACTTTCTCCTCCCATTTGAAAACTCTGCAGATTGAGCTGATCTACTAACTTCACCACTGTGCTCTCAATGTGATAAATAAATATAATCATTGGCTTCGAGCAGCATGAATGGACCAGTAAGAAGCAGAAGATGGCTATGGGGCCAGGAAATCTATTCGTTTTGTATTTGTACCAGGCAAACCCTCAAAGGAAAACCTTTGCCCACAATTCTTCCCACATTGCTTGCTCTACATAGAGCATCAGTGCGTTGTGCTCTGCTTCAAAAGTACATTCCGTTGAGGTCAATCTGCTATGCTCCCTTCGAGGTTTCTGGTTGGGCTACTGTCTGTTGTCAACTGGAGGAGCATATGTAAAATTGACTTTATTGCATGGAATCTCAACACCATGGTGCATTTGTCTAGCATAAGCATTTTCCATTTGGCTACCAAAACCCACAATCGGAAGATGCCTTGGTAACTCATGCAGACTCCAAACAAAACCACAACAGTCAAGAATGGAGAGGAAATGGTACTGGAGCAACAATGACTGATGGAGGAAGTGAGACTAGGAGCTGCTGCTTTCCAGAGAGGAGGCCTGTATAACTGCTTCTCCATTGTGAAAGGTTCCGCTATGGGGAATCAGCTCTGCAGAAGCACAAGGATGTGTACAGCATTGACCAGATTACTCCACTTCTGTATCATTACAGATGAGAGTCACGGAGTCAGAGTCACACGGCATGGTAACAGACCCATTGACTACTCATGCCAAACAAGGTGCCAAGTCCTATTTGACTGTGTTTGGCCCATATTCCTTTATATCTTTATATCCATGTACCTGTCTAAATGGCTTTCAAACATTGTAATCGTATCCACCTCTACCATTTCCTCTGGCAGCTCTTTTCGTTTTCCTAACATATTCCATGTGAAAAAAAAACAACTATCATTCAGGTCAGCTTTAAACTTTTCTTCTGTCACTTTAGGCCTTTAGTTTTAGACTCCCCTATACTGTGAACATTCACCTGATCCATGCCCTTCATAAATGTCTATACCACTATAAGATTGCTCCATCATTGTAGCTCCTTTGAGACCTCTCTTAATGGCACTCAGAACTCCACTGTTATTTTAGGAGCCTCAGTGTGTAATGGTTGTGTCCTGGGACAAACACCACAAAACTTCTGCTTTAAGGCTGTCCACCATTGCACAATTCCTTCCACTAAGGTCAAGCATTGCTGGACAACAATGCCGGTTTCGACAATGACTGTTGGTGACACTTGTTTACTTTCCTCATGATGGCACAACAATGACAATGGCCTCAGAACTACCCAAATAATCACAGGACTGACCAATGCTTTTTAAAAGTGGAGCCCAGCTTACTGTGTGGAGCAGGTTGGGGAGAACAGTTATATAAATTGCTCTTCTTCTGATGCCTGAATGCAGTGATATTCTCCAATGCTTCACAGCCTTTCTTTGTAAGGTCTTATTCAACATTGTTTAAGAGGAATGAGAAAAAGCTGGCCAAGAATAGTTACGAGCAGTCAGATAAACAGCAACATGCAGATGATACAAGGCTGAGAGGCAGTTTCATTCCAATCTAGTAAAGAGAGCATGCTCTGCATAATCAAGTCTCTGATTATTCCCTTATCTCCATCGCAGTGATGCTTTGAGGTACCGTCACTTCTCCCTAAACATCAGCTGAAATGGCACTAATCCTTGTGACTTCAATGAAACTATTTTCCATGTCAACCACAAGCTTGTTGTAGATACAGAAACTTTTCCACAACCATTGTTCTTTGATATCTTAGCATCAGGGAAACATTTACTGGTGACAATCATCGCACTACTTGTGAGAAATTGCTGCATGTCATAGATGAGAAATGCTTCAGGATTGTGCAGGGTGAAGTACAACAGCAGGTATCTTTCTATAAATGAATAATCAACTAAACTGTAGATTTGGGAAATTTGAAATGGAAGCAGAAGCTGCTTGAAAATACTCAGCAGGTCAGGCAGCATCTGTGGAAAGAGAAACAGATAAGATTTCAGGTTCAATATTCTTCATCAGAACTTTGTCATGCCTGCAGCCCTGTCACTCAGCTGCTTGTAAGAGAAGGGCTAGGTTGTAGTATACAAAGTAGAAAAAGGTGTAAACAGGCATCAAGAAAGAACATGTAGGTAAAGTACTTTATACTTTATTGTCGCCAAACAATTGATACTAGAATGTACAATCATCACAGCGATATTTGATTCTACGCTTCCCACTCCCTGGATTACAAATCAATAGTAAATATTAAAAATTTAAATTATAAATCATAAATAGAAAATAGAAAAATGGAAAGTAAGGTAGTGCAAAAAAACCAAGAGGCAGGTCCGGATATTTGGAGGGTACGGCCCAGATCTGGGTCAGGATCCGTTCAGTACTTATCACAGTTGGAAAGAAGCTATTCCCAAATCTGGCCGTACAAGTCTTCAAGCTCCTGAGCCTTCTTCCAGAGGGACGAAAAGTGTGTTGGCTGAGTGGGTCGTGTCCTTGATTATCCTGGCAGCACTGCTCCGACAGCATGCGGTGTACAGTGAGTCCAAGGACGGAAGATTGGTTTGTGTGATGTGCTGCGCCGTGTTCACAATCTTCTACAGCTTCTTCTGGTCTTGGACAGAAGAACTTCCATACCAGGTTGTGATGCACCCGAGAAGAATACTTTCTACGGTGCATCTATAAAAATTAGTGAGGGTTTTCGGGGACAGGCCAAATTTCTTTAGTTTTCTCAGGAAGTAAAGGCGCTGGTGGGCCTTCTTGGCAGTGGACTCTGCTTGGTTGGATCAAGTCAGGTCATTTGTAATATCGACCCCGAGGAAATTAAAGCTTTTGACCTGTTCCACTTGTGCACCACCGACGTAAATTGGGTCATGCGGTCTGCTAACTCCTTCTGAAGTCAACAACTAATTCCTTCGACTTGCTGACGTGGAGGGATAGGTTATTGTCTTCGCACCATGCCACCAGGTTCTTAATTTCCTCTCTGTACTCAAACTCATCATTACCCGAGATACGGCCTACATTAGCTTAAGGAAGAAAGGTACAGATATTTACATTGTTCCTTCAAAATCTCAGAGTACCTCCCAGCTAATTAAGTGCTTTTGAAATATGATCAGTGATATGATGTGTGAGAACCCAGTTACTGAATGGGAAAGGAGAATATATTTGCTGAGAAGTGATGGCGCAGAAGAACAGATGTTGCAGCACAGTTACAGCCACTGGGAATCCACAATATGGGTTTGGTCAGACCAGCTGGGGTATTCATGGATTTAGAACATCACAGCAACTCCGTGCACTTTGCAAAGCAAAGTGATACTGCAGAAAAAATAATATTCAAGATCACTGTGATTTTTCGGAGGGTTTATATAAGAGCATTTTTGAGACATTACAACTGTATTTCAGATGTAAGGCTAGTCCAGATTTACATTTGACTAAGAAAATGTCTACCATAGTTCTTTGAATTGCTCAGCTGGTTATGATAAGCAAGCTGGATTAATATATATCTGATTAGCATATGAAAAGTACTAATAGCTGTCAAGGCAAAGTTCCTTCACAAGATCCCTATACCTGTCATTCAAATTCCTTTCAAATCTAAAAATATGGAACAAAATGAATATTGAGACAACAAAATCAAAAATCTAAATATATTGAATCTGGTATTGTGATGCTTGTTTTATCATAAAACTTAATGGACAGTGGTAATCCATCTATCAAACAATGAAATCTGTTGTATGCAAAGGAACTAATGGAAGGAGGACATGTTTCTATGCTATAAGGAAATATGGGAATATTATACAATAAGTGACAAGGCCTCGGGAAACACATGTACTAGGACTTAAATCTTCAAACTATTCTGAAATAATGTTATTGCATTCCACAACAATTTAAAATGGACTCTGTAATGATAGCCCGTTCAGTGAAAAAAAGCTTGTGAAAGGCTATCATCTTCATAGTTTGTAATTTATTTATTATTTTGCAGTGCTCTTGGTTTTGCCTCTGATGTTGTTCATGTACTTTGATCCTGTTCTTAATTGGCCAGCCTGTGAATGTTAACCAATACTTAGCAAAATAGCCAGCTAGCTGCATCTTTCAGCTCTGAGGGAGGAAAGGCAAGTTATGCAGTTGGTTTCATCCTGCATCAACAGTTGGAGCAAGAATGTGCTCAACCAATGGCCAACGGTTTCCTTATAAATATATATCTATATAAGCGAAAATGAAAGTGGGGAACGCAGACACACACTCACTGGCCACTTTATTAGGTACTCCCTGTACATACTAAAGTGGTCACGCAGTGTATGTTCATGGTCTTCTGCTGCTGTAGCCAGCCCATCCACTTCAAGATTCAACGTGTAGTAACACATGGTTATTTGAGTTACTATCAGATTGAATCCTGTCAGGTTCAATTAGTCTGGCCATTCTACGCTGACCGCTCTCATTAACAAAGTGTTTTCACCCACAGAACTGCCGCTCAGTGAATACTTTTAGTTTATCGCACCATTCCCTGTAAAGTCTGGAGACTGCGATGAGTGAAAATCCCAGGAGATCAGCAATTTCTGCGATACCCAAAGCAACCTGCTGTAGGGAAATTCTAGGCAGCTTCTAGTATAGGTTACATGGTTGGCACAACATTGTGGGCTGAAGGGCCCGTAATGTGCTTTAGATTTTCTAAGCTCTATGTTCTATTCCACATTCAAAGTCACTTAGATCACATTTCTTCCCCATTCTGGTGTTTGGGCTGAACATCAACTGAACCTCTTTACCATGCGTTTATGATGGAGTTGCTGCCACATGATTGGCTGATTAGATAATTACATCAATGAGCAGGTGTACCTAATAAAGTGGCCACCGCTGCTGTTTGTTGCTGTTTGTTCTTGATTTACCATGGATCACAGATCACACATGTTAACATGGGAGGAATCTGTAAATCTGAGTTCTTAAAAGAATCTTTTGTCTGTGGAGAGAAGGTGCAGGGCTCGTTTGATAGAAAGAAGAACAGGCCACAATAAATTTGCCACACTTACCTGATTTCTTTTATTTAGATCCTCTGATTTCTTTGTATCCAAACCAAAATTGAATTCTTTTCTCTCTGATGTCAACTGAATTCTTAATTCATCATGATTTCTTTCAAATGGTCTTAAGGTCAAACCTACACTAGTCAATCTTAAAGAGGTTTTATATTTTTTAGGGTAAAAAAAATGTGGACCTGGTAACAATTATAGTATTATTTTTTCTTATCAATCTTCTCTATGAGAAGCAAAGCCTTAAAGACAATTTTTCCAATTAACACGTCTCTGTTAACTTCAACTGAAGACATGATGAGACAGAATTATGACCCTTCACCACCAGGAACAAGGATCTCAGTGTAACTCAAACAAGAATAGATAGTTCTCAATAACCTATCAAAACAATGAGTTGGTAGAACACTTCGAAAGATACAGATTCAATCCAAGCAGCAGAAAGGTCGACAATCAGAATCCTTTTCACAGACTGGAAGTATTAAACTAGAGGACCAGGCGTTTAAAATGAGCGAGAAAATTTACAAGAGATTTGGGCAGAGAGTTATAGGTGGTCTGGGACAGACTGCCAGGGGTGCTGGTCAAAGCAGAAACAATAGTGGTGTTTATGAAAATATAGAAATTGCAGGAATTTTGATCATGGGCAGGCTGATGAGATTCAGTTTAATTTGGCATAATGTTCAGCACAGATATAATGGGCCGAAATGGCTGTTCCCATGTAGTAGTTTTAACTGTACACGCAAAGATTTGTTAAGTTATTTATTTAACCATTATTTCATAAATGCATTACTCATAATGTTAGATGTTAATGAAAAAAGACAACTTCTCAAAAGACGTTTTCAGTTAGGATTGCTTTAATCATGACGGCTGTGTCTAAGAATTCTTCTCACCTCCATGCTGTATTTCTTCACAAGAAGCATAGCAGTTAGCGCAACGCTGTTACAGTTTGGGCCATCGCAGTTCAGAGTTCAATTCCAATGTCAGCTGAAAGTAGTTTGTACGTCCTCCATTTGGAATGTGTGGGATTCCCCTGACTGCTCCAGTTTCCTCCCACAGTCCAAAAACGTACTGGTTAGTAGATTAATTGGTAATTGTAAATTGTCCCATGGCTAGTTTAGGAATAAAATTGAGGTTGCTGGGGTGACGTCACTCGAAGGGCCATAAGGGCCTTCTCCGCTCTCTATTGCTAAATAAACAAATAAATAAATATGCAAACAAACAACTGAACAAAACAAACAAACATTAGAACATAGTAAATCGAACTGGGAGTAGGCCATTCAGCCCATCCTGGCTGTTCCGTCATTGAATAAGATCATAGCTGATAATTTATATCAACACCATTTTCATGCACTTGTCCCATTTGCTAAAATAAAGGCAGTTTTTTGATGTCTCACAGACTCATTAAAATCTTATTTCTCCAAAGCATGTGTTATCAGTTTTCCTGAGTGACTTCTTGCCTTGAATTTGGAGATAACATTTTTATGCCGCAACTTATTTCTTCTGAATCCTGATTTCATCCCAGAGTTATGCATTTACTAACTATGCAATTGAATTTTTAAAAATTACCAAAATGCATTGAAGGGTCTCCGATCAAAATGTCAACTCCTTATTCCTCTCCATAGATGCTGCCTGATCTGCTGAGTTCCAACAACATTTTGTGTGTGTCACACAGAATTTCTAGCATCTGCTTCTGTTTATGATTTATAACCAACATGCAGAAATCTATCCAGTTGACTCCAGTTATGATTCCCATTGTCGTATTTCCTCAGCTTTGGCGCTAACCAACGCATCCATCACATTGCAGATTAATGTTGGTGATGTAGGAACCTGTTGCCAGAGGAAGTTGAATGATGTCATACAGATCACCACGCAATCACTGCTCGTGGTACAATGCTCAACACCAAATATCACTCAGCTTTACTCTTCTTAGATTTGCTCCAAATTCTCTCTGGTTGTCTCCAACTAATCTTCTTAAGGTTGCAAGTTGTGCAGTTGCACCATTTCATCAATGCAAGTTCCCTTCAGGCTACTGTTCATCTGCTATCTCTGACTGCTCTCATTTATTTATCAACCAGATTGTTTTATCAACAGCTTATCACCTGACTTCCCCTCTGAAACACTGACCCGCTTTTCTGTCTGACCCAACCCCTACCGTCTCTACATTTTCAAATTCACCTATTTCCTGATGCAGGATTTCCACCTGAAACATCGGCAATTCCTTCTCTCCTCATAGATGTTGCTCGACCCATTGAGTTCCTCCAGTAGATTGTAGCTGCTCCAGATTCCAGCATCTGCAATCTGTTGTATTTTCATTTGTTTTGCTTTCTCTTTCCACATATTTTGCCTGAGCTGCCGAGTGTTTCCAGGGATCCCTGTTTTCATTTCAGATTTCTGGCATCTGCACTTTTTGATTTTCACTTTTGGCTGCTCTCCATCTGCGAGCTACTGAAAGTTAAGGAAATCTCAGTAAATCCATTCATCTATTCACAAAATCTTATCAGGATAGTGCTCTGGAGAGAAATCTCTCTCTCCCCCATCCCCATCTGAAGAGGTACTGGCATTAGTTGTTTGCCCCCTTGTGTACTATCAGAGTTCACTCTTATTCAAGGTTTCTTTACATAATGATGAAAGTAGAGCCGTGGAGAGATATACTTTCCCTTGAAGGTGGTGCAACAAATGCTGAGCTAATTCCTGTGATGAAATATATATTTTGATGGAAGCTGAAGCAAATTGAACATATTCAGTTCAAACGAATTTAAAAAATGATCTTGTTGAGACATTTGAAATTCTGAGAGGGACTTCACAGGGTAGATACATTGAAGGTAATTCCCCGGGTGGGAGGGTATAGAACTTGGTGGTATAATTTCAGGATAATGTCAATACACAAGACGAGACCATGGTGAGCTCTGTAGGTTCAGAATCTCTGGAATTCTCTGCTCCAGAAGGTTGTGGTTGCTAAGTCATAAATGTTTTCCAAAGTTGAATGAACATGTTTTTGGATCAGAGGGACTCACTGTTGTGAAAATTAAGCAGAAGGTGGCCAAAGAACACATCAGCCATGATCTTATTGAATGGCAAAGCAGGCTCAAGGGGCCAAATGACCCACTTCCATCCTTATTTCTTCCATTTCAACGTGAACGAAGAAGGAGCAGTATCAAAATTTGGATGTAATTGGAGGAGGTATGATTAGTAAGTTTGCAAATGACATGGAAGTTGTTGATATTGAGGATTATATAGAAGGTTGTCTAAGGCTGAGCCAGGATAGGGGTCAGATGGAAAGTTGTATGGAGTTTTGATGAATGGAATTTAATCCTGACAACTGCAAGATGACATACTTCCGGGAGTCAAATAGAGATAGGGCATATGGAGTAACTGGTAGAACAATAAGGAATGCTGATGAAAAGAGGGAACCTGGGGCTCATACCCATAGTTTCCAAGTGACATCAAAAGTGGACTGTGAAGAAGACAAAAGGCATAGATGCCTTTATGGTCAGAGCACAGAAAATAAAAATTGGAACATTATGTTACAACATTACAAAACATTGGTTAGAATACAGATAGAGTACTGTACACAGTTCAGGTTGTCACACTATAGGAAGGATATGATTGTGCTAGAGAGAATGCCGGATATACTCTGGACCTCAGATGTAGCAAGAAATTGGATAAGCAGAATTTGTTTTCCTGGAGTGCAGGAGGCTGAGGGGTGTCCTGATAGACTTCTATAAAATTATGAGTGGCTTCAATCAGGGGTCCCCAACCTCTTTTGCACCGCGGACCGGTTGAATATTGACAATATTCTTGTGGACCGGCCAACTGGGGGGGATGAGGGTGCTCAAGTAGGGTTAGACTCACCTCAACGTGTCTTTTACAGTTAAGGTTGCCAACTTTCTCACTCCCAAATAAGGGACAAAAGTAGCAGTCAAATCCCGGGACACTTGTGTTTACCCCGAGAAAGACTACCATGACCATGAAGCCTTGCGCTGGCACCTGTATGCGCATGTGTGTATGTGCTGATTTTTTTTCACAAATCAGTTTTGGCTTAATCTTCCTCACTATACGGTACATATATTATTTCTGCTTTATATAGGCTGTGTATTTATCATATCATTCCTACTTTTACTATATGTTAGTGTTATTTTAGGTTTTATATGTTATTTGGCATGATTTGGTAGGTTATTTTTTTGGATCTGGGAACGCTCAAAAACTTTTCCCATATAAATTAATGGTAATTGCTTCTGCGCTTTACGCCATTTCGGTGTGAAAGGTTTCATACCTTAGCGGGGGAAATACGGGACAAGGGCAGTCCCGTATGGCACAAACCAATTTAGCCCAATATACGGGATGTCCCGGCAAATATGGGACAGTTGGCAACCCTATGTTCAACTTCAAAAGTGTGTGACAGGGAATGAGGAAAGGTGCAGCTGACTCATATCGTTTCCTCCCGGCCCGGTAGCACATGCTTTGCGGCCTGGTGGTTGGGGACCGCTGGCTTAGATAAAGTAGATAGTTAGAATCATTTTCTCCATGGGAGGGCTATAGAAAATGGGGTATGGGTTTAAGGTGAGAAGAAGTTTTAAAGGGGATCTGAGAGTGAAAAGTGGAGGATATTTAGAATGCATTTCTAGAGGAGATGACGGAATCAGATATAATCACAACAATTAAGAAACATTTCGACAGACAATTGAATAAGCAAGTTGTAGAAGCATAAGTATCCAATAAAGTTTTAGTGATAGTGGGCAAAAATTTAGCATAAAGGTCCTGAAACTCTGCTGTATGTCTCCAAGACAGTTTTAATAATGGCTTTATTTTATAAAAATGTTTCACCAGAAAGGTTTACTTCATCATTGTCATTGTGTGATTTTTTTCTTGCCTTTTTGATAGATACTTTCAGAATCAACCAAATAGGTTTCATTTTTGTTAAAACTGCCTCTCAATTGTAACCTTCCTCCAAAACAACTCTGTTTACGAAATGATAGGTTACAATAAATGGATAATTTTAACACATATATAGACCATCCAGTTTAGTAATACTTTCAGGGTTTCTCCAATAATTTCTCTGATATACAAGTTTCAGTCACTTAACCTTGAAGGTTAATAATGAGAAAATGTTACAGGTGGAATCAATGTCATTCTTTTGTGAATATACCTCCTCTGTTATAGTTTTCATTTCTTTGTTAATGCAATCTGTCCATCACTTTGAAAAGTTTATTATCTGTTAGGTATTTTCTGCTCCACTTTCTCCCTCATTAAACTGCGGGACAACTAGTCGTTTTTTGTTTCTGGCCAACTGTGTCCCATAAGCATTTAATGTGCCAATATAAACTGCCAGCATTCGAAGTCCAAAGTTCAAATTAGAAGAGGAATCAATTTTCATATTCACCACCTAATTTACACCAAAGCCTTGTCTGCTTGGTGTGAAAGTCCTCTCCTGCTTGTGTTCCAGCTATAGCTGAAAGATACCAAAATAAACAGAAGTATTTCATGCCAGGTCCTCCTATTTTTCTCACTTGAAATGAACTGCATATTCTGCTGGCCGGTGTAAAAATAGTATTAACTTAAGTGTGTTGGAGAAATTCATTCCGGATTGTTCTTTATTGCATTAGTTTTGCTGTATTTTGACATAACTTCTGTGCTTCCTTGGCTTGGATTTCTTATTTTTGCAATGTACACAAGGTCCAACACGTCGTGTATAATAGAAGGGGTCTTATTTACACTTCGAAGCTTTTAAAGCAGATCTGATTTGCAGGTCACATAACTAGGAGCAGGGAAGAGATTGGAAATGTTAAGAACCAGGACACCAATCACAGGTCAGGGAGATGTTCTACTGGCTGTTAAAGGACTCCAGGGTCACAAGGGAGCAATTGGAGAACCTGAGGTAGAGTCATTGATTGTACCCAAGTTTTTACACAAAGTGCGACCATCTGAAGTTGATTCCTGGAACTAGACTCTTTTGGACCAGGGCCTGCACATTTACAGTGCCTGGTAAAGGTATTTGCTTCCCCCCCACCCCCCCAACCCTTTGCTCACATAAATGAGTATTACAACCAGGAATTCAGATCTATCTAACTCAAAATTTTTATTTGTGAATCACATGCTTTTTTCACAGTAGAGCCCAAAAAACAGGGAAAATTGTAAAGCACAATAAACTATAACATCAAACACTGAAATGTCAGCAGTTCAAAAGTATTCACCCTTTTGCTAAGTACTTAATTGAACCACCTCTCACACCTATTACAAACAGTAGTCTTTTTGGATAAGTCTGCATTAGCTTTACACAATGTGATGGAGCATGATTGTGCCAGGTTAGTTGGGGAGCAGTGGTGGACAGCATTCTTGAGGTACTTGCCAGAGATATTCCATTGGGGTTAAGGTTAGGACTCTGATGAGGCCACTTAAAACCAGCTATTTTCTTCATTTGAAGCTACTCCATGGTTGCTTTGGCAGCATTCTTTGGTTTGTTGCCCTGCTGGAAGACGAACTTCCTCCCCAGTTTAAGCTTTCTGGCAGAGGCTAGCAGGTTTTATCCAATAACTCTCTGTATTTAGTAGCATTCATTTTCCCATCAATCCTGACTATATTCCAGTCCCTTCTGCTGAAAAGCATCTCCATAGCATGATGCTACCTCCAACATACTTTACAGTATGGACAGTCTTACCTGACTGATAGGCAGTGTTAGATTCACACCACACCTATTGTTTAGAGTTGAAACCAACTCATCTTTAGTCTTATCTGACCACAAGGCTTTCTTCCACATTTTTACAATATTTTCTAAGTTTTGCTCTGCAAAGTCTATACAGGCAAGGATTATAATTTTTTTAGCCAGGGCTTCTTCTTGCCACTCTTCCATAAATACCTTTTTTGTGCAAGGCCTTGGAGATTGTGGAGCCATGAAATTCATCTCCAGTTACAGCCTCTGACTTCTGCAGCTCGCTCAGAGTAACCGCTGGCATCAAAGTTGCCTCTCTTACAAGTGAGATTCTTCTCTGGGTGACTAAATTTAGAGGGGCGGCCTGACCTGGGCAGTGTGGCTGTGGTTTCATATTTTTTTCCACTTTTTCACAATGGACTGCACTGAGTTACGAAGTATGTTCAGCAGTTGAGACTGTCTTGTACCCTTCCCCAGATGAATGCTTCTCTATTTTACTTTCCCTGACTTGTCTTGAATGCTCTTTTGTTTTCATTTTGGTTTAGTGTGTTGAAAATCTACCATACTGTTCGACCTTGCAGTGGGAAAGGGTATTTATTCTTATAAATTATTTGAAAACAGATGATCCTCCAATTTTCTACATCAACATTCTGGGTGAGTTGGTAAGGTAGTACAATATATTGCACCTGAGGAAACTTAGCACAGTAATTACACAAGTGATTAATACTTTCTCAGTTTACAATTTTGGTTTTGAATATTTAGTGAATTGTTGACAGGTTTTGGAATCTTTCTTTGGATTTGACATGAAGCACAATATTTTGTAGATTACCTCAAAAAAATCCAACTCCAATATATCCTCCACCATCCACTCTACTCTCAAACGCATCTCTCCCATTTCACGCACATCTGCTCTCACCTCATCCTCCCACCACCCCACTAGGGATAGGGTTCCCCTTGTCCTCACCTACCACCCCACCAGCCTCCGGGTCCAACATATTATTCTCCGTAACTTCCGCCACCTCCAACTGGATCCCACCACTAAGCACATCTTTCCTCCCCCCCCCCCTTTCTGCTTTCCACAGGGATCGCTCCCTACGCGACTCCCTTGTCCATTCGTTCCCCCATCCCTTCCCACTGATCTCCCTCCCGGCACTTATCCTTGTAAGCGGAACAAGTGCTACATGTGCCCTTACACTTCCTCCCTTACCACCATTCAGGGCCCCAGACAGTACTTCCAGGTGAGGCAACACTTCATCCGTGAGTCGGCTGGTGTGATATACTGTGTCCGGTGCTCCCGGTGCAGCCTTTTATATATTGGCGAGACCCGACGCAGGTTGAGAGACCGTTTCGCTGAACACCTGCGCTCTGTCCGCCAGAGAAAGCAGGATCTCCCAGTGGCCATACATTTTAATTCCACGTCCCATTCCCATTCTGAGATGTCTATCCACGGCCTGCTTTACTGTCAAGATGAAGCCACACTCAGGTTGGAGGAACAACACCCTATATTCCGTCTGGATAGCCTCCAACCTGATGGCATGAACATTGACTTCTCCAACTTCTGTGACTCCTCCCCTTCTTACCCCATCCCTTATTTATTTATATATTTGTTTATTATTTTCCCTTTTTTTCCCTCTCTCTGTCCTGCTCACTATAACTCCTTGCCCGCTCTCCATCTTCCTCTGGTGCTCCCCTCCCCCTTTCTTTCTCCCTAGGCCTCCCGTCCCATGATCCTCTCCCTCCTCCAGCCTTGTATCCCTTTTGCCAATCAACTTTACAGCTCTTGGCTCCATCCCTCCCCCTCCTGTCTTCTCCTATCATTTCGAATATCCCCCTCCCCCTCCCACTTTCAAATCTCTTACTATCTCTTCTTTCAGTTAGTCCTGACGAAGGGTCTTGGCCTGAAACGTCGACTATACCTCTTCCTATAGATGCTGCCTGGCCTGCTGCGTTCCACCAGCATTGTGTGTGCAACTTCAATACTATATACTTTCAATTTAGAAAATGAGACAGTAAAAAGTGAAAATAATTGTGGGGGTTGAACACTTTTTCAAACCTCTGTATGTTAGAGAAAGATTCACATGTCCCGTGGAGACCTGTTTCGGTAAGAGTAGCCTAAACCATGAGGTTGGTTCATGCATGCACCACAGAATTTTGCCACATCACCGCATAAATACATCAAATGTGTAAAGAGTCCAACTAGAGAAGTATGAACTTCATAGATCACCCAATAGTTATCAATCATGCTCCGTGTATGATTTTCTTATTAAATGCTGTTGAATACCACACATCAACCTTTCATTCTGTTCCCACACCCGTTCCATACAGCAGACTTAGCAATGATTCATCATGTTCACACAGGAATTTTATAAAAGGGCTCCATTCTGATTTTTACTTTTTATAATCTCTACTTTCTCTTGTAATCAGATAGATCGTAATCATTTGTCAGAAATTGACTCGCAGCTAGTAGTGCTGAGTTTCCCACCCAGTATCCTAGTTTGTGTTTTACTAAGGGGATATACTGCATAACATGTTGGATACCTGTTCAGTAAAGATAAAAATAGCCCAATAGTTTTAGATTTTAGTTGCAGTAAATTGATTTTTCATTTGAATCGCTGTAAGGTTGTGTGATTGTTTTGAAGTCAGCCTCAATCAAAGAACAAATGTTTGAGAGGTAGTTGTTTGTAACAGTTATAAATATCTCCGTTACTTGGGAAGTTGCAGGATTGTGTTACTAATTTCTTGAGATTGACAGATTTCTTCCTCATTTATTTTCAGTTCCTCTATTTGTCAGAAACAATTTACCCTTTAAGCATCTCACTGTTACATTTGTGAATGGCTATCTCAACCAAGGTTTCCTTCTCACCAAACAGCAACTCTTCTTTGGCCACAGGATATAGGAACATCAGAAAACCTGTACTACTAAACAATATTACTCTTGGCATCTTGAACAACATCCTTTTACTGAGATCCTTCAGGAATCACTGAATTTTGGTGAAAGACAAAAATTGTTGTTGTGATTCAGACCCACTGCGTTTTGGATAACCAGTTGAAAGTGCTCCATCTATTCCATTGCTCAAAGTTACAGTTTACTCCAGTGCACTGTATCACGGGGGAAATTGGCCTATGGCCTCGAACCACCACATATATTCTCCAGGCGCACACCTTTATCTCTGGGTGTCTCTTGGCATGTGTTCATTGGTGAAGTATGATGGCATCTGGGCTCTGAGTGGCATTGTGTAGGCACCATGGCAGGCAACAATTCTTCAGAGCTGCAAGGCTGGAAGTGGGACTTTCTGCCTCTGACATTGAGACACAATTTAAAAATTTCTTTAATTGAAGTAATTTATCTTTAATAAATATTTTAGATGAAATAATTATAACACATAAAATGCTTTGAAATAATTAAACACATTAAGTTAAGGCAAGTAGTTCAAAAAGGCCACCCACCTAGGAGTTTGTCCCGTAACTCTGCCCAGAGATGAATGTGGTCTGTAAGCTGGGGCCAGCATTGCTCAGGTACAGGATCTGAGAGACCCCGAGCATAAAACCAATAATCCCACCAGCACTGGCCTCACTAATGGATTCCATGGGGTCCAGTGTCCTAATGAACTGATGGTGGCTTCCGTGAATCAGTTAGAACTGAATTACTACATTTCACAACAGTTGGCATCGCGCAACACTGCAAGATCCATTTGGAAAAAAAAATGTTCACAGTCAAATCCATTCAGCCTGTTGTTTCTTTACAGACCAAGGGATTATATTAAGCAGTAGGTTAGAGGGCCTGAATAGCTGAAACTTTTATTTTTTTGCTTCTATCAGTATTTAAGTTTATCCCCAGACAGCTTCTTATTCCTGTTCCTTTGAGCTTCCCTCCCCCCGCTCTTCCCGCATTATTCTGTGTTTGAAGCTTGGGAGAGCGTTGCTCTGAGGGCTCGTGCAATGGCTGTAAAGAGGCTTTCACAGGTGATTTATTGGCTCTCCTTTTCACCACAGTGTGCTCCATGAAGAATTCAACCAGAGAGATTCAAAATAGTGAAGATGTGATTGTTGTGGTAACTTTCAAAAGGCAATTAGACAGTTGAAGAGGATTAATTGGGTGAATGCAGGGCGAGTAGAGTCGGAGTAATACAGGATAGCTGCATTGACTCAATGAGCCAAAAGGCCTTCTTCTATGCTGTATAACACGACATGGAAACACACACAAAATGCTAGAGGAACTCAGCAGGTCAGACAGGATCTCTGGGAATTAATGGATAGTCGACGTTTTGGGCCAAGACTCATCTTCAGCACAGAGGAAGAAGGGGAAGACACCAGAATAAAAGGTGGGTGGTGAGGAAGGAGGCTAGCTTGAAGGTGATAGGGGAAGCCAGGTGGGTAGGAAAGACAAAGGGCTGGAGAAGAAGGAATCTGATAGGAGAGATGAGTGGACCATAGGAGAATTACTCTTTCATACGGCCTGCATTGGCCCCTCTTAGTGCTGTATATTTCTATGATCGATTATCGCCTGTGTAAGTGCAGAGGGTTGCAGTATTTTGTACTATTTACAACATAGGTCACTGCTCCAAAAGGAAGGCTTTCCTATTTGCTAAATTGCACTGCAAGATAATAGCATAAAATGTCTGATAAGCTCACAAGACACCTCCCCACTACACCTGCTCCTACCCTGATCCTGTTCACCAGTGCCAACATCCTCAACAAAGATGACTCCAGCTCATCAGAAATCGCAAGTTCACCGAAGGTGCTTTCATATACATTTCTGCTTCACAAGTTAAACCAGTTGCAAAAGTTCCCAGAAGCTGGAGTTTTTGTGAGTGACTGCTTTCAAACATACAAAGAATAATTAAAAATTAAACATCCTATTTTAAGTGTTTTGAATTATTTCTCTTTAGGAAAAAACTCAAAACCACTTTAAAACAATTAAATACATTTTATTTAACTCAATTAAATGAAAATTATTTGTTACCTATCCTTCTAAAATTGTTAAGCACAGCTCCAGTGTCATTTTCAAGTTTGCTGATGACACCACTGTCGTGGGCTGAATCAAAGGTGGTGACAAATCAGCATATAGGAGGGAGATTGAAAATCTGACTGAGTGGTTCCACAATAACAACCTCTGACTCATTGTCAGCAGGACCAAGGAGCCGATTATTAACTTCAGGAGGGGGAAACCAGAGGTCCACGAGCCAGTCCTCATCAGAGGATCAGAGATGGAGAGAGTCAGCAACTTTAAATTACCTAGTATTATTATTTCAGAGGACCTGTCCTGGGCCCAGCACATAAGTGCAAATACGAAGAAAGCACACAGTGTCTCCACTTCCTTAGGCATGACATCTAAATCTTTGACAAAGTTTTACTTCTATAGATATGTGATGGAGAATATATAAACTGGCTGCATCACAGCCTGGTATGGAAACACCAATGTCCTTGAATGGAGAATCCTACAAAAAGTAGTGCATATGGTTCAGTCCATCGCTGGTAAAGCTCTCCCCACCATTGAGCACATATATATGAAACGTTGTCACAGGAAAGCAACATCCATCATCAGGGACTCTCACCACCCAGGACATGCTCTCTTCTTGCTGCTGCCATCAGGAAGAAGCTCCAGGAGCCCTAGGACTCACACCACCAAATTCATGAATAGCTATTACCCCTCAACCATCAGATTGTTGAACTGAAGGGGATAACTTCACTCAGCTCATTGAAAGCTCCCCATAACCTATGGACTCATTTTCAAGGACACTTCATCTCATGATCTCGATATTTATTGTTTATTTATTTGTATTATTTCTTACTTCTTGTACTTGCACAGTTTGTCTCTTTTGCAGACTGGTTGAACAGCCAAGATGGCGTGATAGTTCATTGTTTCTATTATGGTTATTATTCTATTATGGATTTATTGAGTATGCCTGGAAGAAAATGAATGTCAGGGTTGTATATGGTGACATATATGTACCATGATAATAAATTTACTTTGAAATTTGAACTTTACATCCATTCCTCTCCTTTCAAGTGAATAGAGTCACAAAGCCAGCATTAGGTCTGGTCTTTGGCAGGGGCAGTGAGCAGATATTTCAGCCCAGCTGCTGGGAAAGCAATTGCACAGAGGTTCACCACTTCTATATTCACAAACCCATGTGCAGAGATCTCAAAATGATGCAAACAATAACAGTTTGATGTGGTGCTGCTGACTGTTTTGCAGAGAATTCAAGCTAGTGATTTTGGCATAGAAGATTGTCTACCCTCTGGGATTGTTTGAAAGATTGAGTGCAGCTTTATCTCGAGGCACTGAATGCCCATGACCAAAGGATTAGAAAGTACATAAGGTGCCTTGGCCAACATGTAAAGTAATTGAACCAAGGAAGAACATAAAGAAATACAGATAACATAATGCTGTGGCTTGAGTAGCTTGGAACAAGAATAATTGCAGCAGATATTAACTACACAGCAGGAGGATTTCTCTTGGTGAACAACTTACGTCAAGATTTTAAAAGCGCTTATTATCATCTTGTAACAAGTACTGCCCAAACTAAATCTCCACACTAACAATTTCCAGTACCACTTAACATAAAAACACATTAGTTTTATCCTAAGACTGTTACTGAAAGACTGAAAGAACCAATTTACCTCTGGACTTACAGATTCTTGTATGCTCACTGCAGATTTCTTCCAATGAAAACAAAGTCAAATTAGTATAAATGTAATGCCAAGGCACTATTTCAAAATAATTTACTTGAAACCATGAAATTGCAAATTATTCCTGTCTTCACAGTTTTTTTAAATTCAATGTCACTATTAAGGAGGAGTGATGGCAACATAATGACTTGGATTTAGAACGTAATTTAGAGAAGTTGGAGCTGCACGTTTAGTACAACAGCAGACCAAAGGCAGCAGTGAACATTAACAAAATATTAAATCAGCTAAATCAGGTGTGAAACAAGACATTCACGATGAGAAACCAAGCATTCTATGGTAGCCAGACTGCTAAACAGCAATGTGGTTATTGCACTGTACTGGATTCTGAAAACAGAAGAAAACAACAATTCATAATGCTGTAGATGTTAATTTTGGTATTTGAGTTACATGTTCCATTGTAAGCTTGTTATAACTATCTGATCTTCCTGTGATTTCTTACAGTAAATATGACACACTTTAATATTCCATTACAGTTGCATTTCACTCACCCAAGCACACTTATGCCTTGCCCAGCAGACATTAAGCCAGAATTCAGAGTCAGGTTCAAATCCAGAATTACCAAGTGAAAAGGTTGGATCTGCTTCTTTGGACACATATTGCTACTCAAACCTTAAAGACTTGGGTTTAATAATGGAAGAATGTTAGTGAGGTTACACAACTCGGCTATCACTTTTCCAGTGAGCTGACCACAAGATCTCTCACACTGCTACCTCCCAAGTGATACTAGCCATGAAGTGTAGAGAATGTGGTTTGGGACTACTCAGATTGGCTGTGTACCTATGAGCCCAATGTGTATGGCACAAAGCTGCCTCAGTGGTCCCTGAGCTCTAAAAATTTTCATTAATTTCAGAAACAGGTCAAATGTGTATATCTGCTCAGTCTACCTATAGTTGTTATGCTATCCTCTGGTATCAGTGGATTTGCTTTCCCGCTGTTCCTCCACATTTCTTAATATTGTACTGTTTATTGTGCACACTGTTCCCTCGGCAAGCACATTACCTCACATTTCTCTGGATTACATTACGAGAGGTGATTGATAAGTTTGTGGACTAAGGTAGAAGGAATCAATTTTAGAAAACCAAGCACATTTATTTTTCAACATAGTCCCCTCCTACATTTACACACTTAGTCCAGCGGTCGTGGAGCATACGGATCTTGGACCTCCAGTAAGTGTCCACAGCAGGGGTGATTGATAAGTTCGTGGCCTAAGGTAGACGGAGATGAGTTATACAGCTCTTGTTACATGCACATGCAGTTCAACTCTTTGAGTGATTATGCAGAAAGTTTAAAGTTAATAACTCATCTCCTTCTACCTTAGGCCACGAACTTATCAATCACCCCTGATGAATTATTAACTGAGTCATTAACTTCAAACTTCCTGAATAATCACTAAAATAGTTGAACTGCACGTGCACGTAACGAGAGCTGTATAACTCATCTCCTTCTACCTTAGGCCACGAACCTATCAATCACCCCCCACACATGTAAACCTTCACTGTCCATCCAACTTGCTCCTTGATATCTTCTCACACATCTAATTGACATCAGTTGGAGACATCTTAATTGAGGCACTTGTATCTCAGTTCACAGTTCAAGGGTCTTTGATGTGAACGTTCCTTTTTTCAATTTTTGTTTAAAGGTACAGCACGGTAATGGGCCCCTCTGGCCCAATGAGCCCGTGCCACCCAATTACACCCATGTGACCAATTAACCGGCAAATCTTACTGTCTTTGGAATGTGGGAGGAAACTGGAGCTCCTGAAGGGACCCACGTGGTCACAGGGGGACATACAAAACTCTTTACAGACAGCAGTGGGAACTGGACCCCGGTCACAGGCTCTGCAATAGCGTTACTCTAACCGCTGCATTTCCATTACACTACTGAGAATGTAGAGCTATGATCTGGATGTGAATTAATATGTTCACAGGTGCATGAAAATTATTGATGACGTTGATTATGATCAGGGTCATCTTCGGTTGCAGAACACTATTGGTCAGTTGCTAAAATGGGCAGAGCAATGGCAGATCGGATTTAATCCTAATTAGTGTGAGGTAATGAGGGTAGGAGACATGCATCATGAACGGGAGGGGTCTGGGGAGTATTGCAGAATAAGGGACCTGGGTGTACAAGTGCAATGTTCCCTGAGGATAGCGGTATAGGTAGACAAGGAGATGAAGAAGACTTACTGACTTTATTAAGAGCTAGTAGGTCATGGTACACTTTTCTAAAAGATTGTTTACATCACAAATGGAGTTTCTTTGTGCAGTTCTGGTTGCCACAAAATAGAAAGGACTGCAGAATTCAGCACAAATTGCCCGAACTGGAGAGTGTTGATGATGAGGAGAATCTGAATAAACTGGGCTTTTCATTTTTCCTTGCAGCAGAGGAAACTGAGGAGCTCCTAATATCTTTGGGGGGGGGGCAGGGGGATAGATAGGATACATGGTAAGTAACATTTCTTCAAAGTTAGGTTATCTAAAACTAGAAGGCAAAAAGAATATGCTTAAGGTTAATCAGAGGAATAATTTATTCACTTAGAGAATGCTTGGAGTCCAGAGTACACTGCCTGAGGGGTCATGACAACAGGCAATCTCCTATCATTGAGGAAGTAACTATGAATAGGTGACTCATCATGGCATAGAATATTACAGACCAAGAGCGGGGAAATATGATTTGTGTAGATGGGTGCTTAATGATCAGCATGGACGCAGTAGGCCAAAGGGCTCCTGAACCTGCTTCTGGCCTGTATGACTCTAATCCTGTGTAACCCCAGTTGTAACAACTTTCCAGATTCCTTGTCCCTTGTCACAGAGAAAACTGTGGGATCCAATGTCACCTTTCTTTGATCTCATCACAGCCATTGTCTGGCAAGTGAAACCTTGCCAAAAATCTTGCTGAAGCCCACGTAGGTCAAATGCACACTATCATCAGCACTCCTTGTTGCTTTTGCAAAAATTTTTGCTTTACCAAAGCCAGACTGACTGCTCTTGGTCAAACCATGTCTTTTTAATTTATATAATGATGAGAGGCATAGATAGGGTAACCAGTCAGAGTCTGTTTCCCAGTGTAGAAATGTCATGCTGTAGAGGACAGGCATTTAAGTTGAGGTGGAAATGTTAAAAAGAAATGTGAGGGGACTTTAAGTCAAACAATCATTCTGTCCCTCCATTCAACAATCTCTTTGACCCCCTACCATCAGGCAGTAGGTATTGTAGCATTAGAACAAGGACTGTTAGGATGGTAAACAGCTTCCATCCCCAGGCCGTGAGACTACCGAACTCCCTGCCACCACCCAGGCCTCACCACTTACAAAGCACCAGTCGCATTATACTATTCACTTTTTAACTTCTGTTGTAAACACACCTTATTATTAGTTAATTTACTTGTGGCAATATTATGTAACGCGCTGCAATGGCTTCTCTGTAATGTTTCACTGCTAAGGCAAATGAAATAGCTTCTCTGTAATGTTCACTGCCGAGGTAATGGTTTCTCTGTAGCAGCAATGTTTGGGTTATGGCTGGAGATAACTGGACTGTGGTGTGCATGTTAGCCAATCAGGATTTTGTTGCCCTGTCTTGTGAATCTGGAAGGAGAGTTTTCGCAGGCTTTTGCCGGGGAGAGATGAGGAGAGAAGATGCAAATGGAAAGATTTGGTAGACCGCCGGATGGGGTGGACTCGGAGCGAGGGTCCGAAGGGCAGCGACGATCGGAGGAGGTCGATGATGAACAATCGACTTATCAGTGAGTTCCAACTTCGCGCAACAGACTATTTAATAAGATTGGGCCCTTTTTTTTCCTTTTTTCGTTTCTTTACTAACCATATAGTCAAAGTAAGAATTATAAAGCTTAATCGTTTAATCGCATATTATGTCCTGTTTGTTATTTCGGGGTACTGATTTGTAACAGGGGACACCGCGCAGCATCCAGTCAAACGAGATTTCTTAAGTTTGGCCAGGCCACGGGTTATCAACCCCTATATTAAGCCACTAGCCGAAGCGAGAGTTACAATTATTTTGCGTGTTGTGTGTGAGTATATGTACTGTGTTGTTTTCCTTAGGCCTGAGGAATGTTGTTTTGTTTAGCGGTATACATGTGTATGGTTAAAAGACAATAAACTGAACTTGAACTTGCTGCCTGGAATGAACTGCTAGGAGTAGTGATAGAAGAAAATACAATAGTCCCTAAGCAGGGAATGGAGGAATATAGATCATGTGCAGGCTGAAGAGCCTTAATTTAATTTTTCATTGTTCTCAGCACAATATATTTATGTATTGCCCTGATTAAGATTTCTACTGCTATGCTGTGAAGTATTTTACTTTAGCAGTTTTCTGTAAAAGCAGTGTGTCCTGTTAATAATAATGTTTTGGCTTCAGCTAAAGATAAGCAGACAAGTTGTCTGTCCAACTTAGGAATGTTGTGCCATCCAGTTGTAACTTTCTGCCTAGCGTAAGTTTTGGGAGAGCTGGGTGGGATGAGATTTCTGAGGGACAGTAGTCTGGTAGAGGGTCTTTTGGCGGGACCTGCTGAACAAAGCACAAGGAAGATGCCTCAGAATGCTGTTAAAAGGAGAAACTCCATTGTAAGAAATGCTTTGCGCAGACGAATGGCTCCAAGGAGAAAGTGCTGATCCTCCTGAGAGAGTCAGCTCGTTTGAGATGGTCTTTGAGACAAATTCGAACTGTGGCTGGTGTCCTGCACACAGAAAGTAAGTTCAGCGCATGAGTAAAGCAATACATCTGACTACTCCACAAATGAGCTCCAATGTTTATGGGTACCTTGGACTGATTTAATTGTAAGTGGGCCCTTTTATTTTTCTGAAACTGTATGTTAAAGTTGAAAATTTGATAAGTATATTTCCTCTGTAATTTTATGCCGGTGTGCGATTTGTTAATTTTCTGGCAAACAATAACTTTGCATGGAGCAGTATTTACACAGCATTCACTGTAACCTATGTTTCTAAATTGGAAAATCCCAACTTTCCTGTTTGGTTGAACCCTAAATCACATTGCTTATATTAATTATGAAATGTGGCCTTCTCACTGCTGAGTTGCATGGCTGTTAGCACAGTCAGTTAACAAGCCAGGTTTGTATGCAAGCCCAGTGAGAGAGTTACATTTAATTAGTTTAGAAAACCCTGCAGAGATACCCATATTATTCAATGGCATTTGAGTGCCTGCCTGGTACTGAGTGATGACTGCTGTTGAACAGTTCCAGGCAGAGGGCAAATTCAACATAAATCGAAAAGAAAGTTGAGACCACAAAACAAAAACGTAACTGGAAAAAAGGGATAACCTGTAGAATTGACAATTTAGCATTTTAGTAGAAACTGAGATTTCACCATGTGTCATACTCTTCCATTATTCCTAACTGTTCTCCACCATCTCATTTGACTGTCTTGATGTTTCTGTTCTTTTGGATTGTAAGTCTAGTGTCCAGTCATGCTAAGTCATGGAGGATACTAATCTACTGAATGTGACCACCAATATGACCTAAAATGCTCACCTCTTTTCCTATTACTGATTCTAATTGGATTTCAGTATCTACCAAGAGCTGAGCATTCTTCTGTAACATCACTTGAGTAGCATAATGTTCAGCCCTTGTAAAACAGCTCATCCAATATTCAGTTTTGTATAACTTCCTTTATAGTGACGTCCCTTTCTCTCTGTGTTTTTCTCTACTATAATACATATCAACAATATGGATGAGAATATTAGTGAGTTTGCAAGTATCACTGCTAAAATTGGTGGTGTAGTAGACAGTGAAGAACGTTATGTAAAATCGTGGGATTTTGATCAATTTGGCCAATGGGCTGAGGAATGGCAGATGGAGTTTAATTCAGATAAACATAGGCTGCTCATTTTTGGTATGAAGGTAAACGGTAGAGGAAATAGCCATAGACGATTGGCGGTGATATGTAAAGGCAACAAAGGGTTGCAGTTCATAGAATCAAATAGGAAAGGTAAATGGAGCACAAAACCAAATGAGCGAATTGGGGTGGGCAGATGGAAAAAGGAGGGGCAGGGGACCCAGTGAGAGGAGTATGTGGGTGATGGGTAGATGCAGTGGGGAGAAAGGGTAAGAAACATGGTCATCGGAGACAGAGGTGGAGGATTGAGTGGAGCCAGAGGAGAGAAAAAGAGATGGAGAGGGAACATGTTACCTAAAATTGGAAAATTCACGTTCCTTTAGTTAGCATTTGGCTTCACCCTGGAATGGGAGGAGGACAAAGACAGGAAGGGTGGTATGGAAATGGGAATGGAAATTAACCAGGAGCTCCTGACATCCATGGTGAACAGAGAGTAGGTTCTTGGCAAATTGATTGCCTAGTCTGTGTTTCATCTCACCAATGTAGAAGAGGCCACATCAAGAGCATCCAATCAGCAAGGCTGGAGATGATGTATGTTTTATCACTGCCTCACTTGTTTAGGTCTCTGGATGGTAGTGAGAGAGGAGGCAAAGGGACAGGTGTTGTACCCCCTATATTTGCAGGGGGAAAAATGCCCAAAGAGGGGAAGACATGGGTGGGGAAGGATGAGTGAACCAGGGAGCCACAGAGAGAATGGTTCCTGTGGAAAGCAGGAAGGAGTGGGATTGAATTCTTGCAATAAACATCCACCCCTCCAATTTCCAGTGCTTTTTTTAAAAATAAACCTCATTGAAGCCCATCAATTTTACTGAGCCACTTTACTCCTTCTCAGTGCTTCTTTCTTTGGCTCATCATTTTTGTTTAACTGAAATTGTTTTGGTTTTTCTTGGGCTTTGAGGAACCACGCTTGAGAGGACTAAGTTAGAATGGGGAACTGCTAGAGCTCTTATTCTCATCCTGCGAAGGAAGAAAGGGGAGAGATACTAAGTCTGTTGCTCAAGGAAAAAGAGTTAGGATGGTGATGAAGGTGAGGGGGTGATAGGAGCGTATCGGGTTATGGAAATTTGAAGAGGTTGGAGATGAGAACAAGGGGGTGGTGGGAAAGCATGAGTAATTAGGACAGACAATAGGAAGGGAGCCACTGAGGACAATTTCCACTGCAGGCCTGACAAAAGGCTGAAGCTTGGAAACATACTCAGAGTCCACCCACTACAGAGTACCATTCCACCCACTACAGTCCAACTGAAAGTAAAGCAGATGTAGAGAAGTAGGTAAAAAAAAAGTTAAGCACACAAGACGGGATAATTGAGAAGCCAGCAGGAATGCATTAGAGACCTGTTGAAGTGAAACTATATTCTGACCTGCCACATGATACTGTTAATTTTCAGACTTTACATCCTGATTCTTTGATATCGTGCACCACATAATTTCTACACTGTTCTCCTCAATACCACTCTCAAAGTCACCACATCAAAGGAAACTATTCTGAATGGTTAGCTATGAGAAATGTTACTAGAAGAGATGAAAAGGCCTATTTCTTTACTTGCTCCAACAAATGTAGTAATGATGAAATTTACAAAGCTCTTCATTGATAACTGATCTTGTTCATGTTTAATCCTTCATCCCGTTTAACCTATACACAGTACTGTTAATCAGAGCAATAAATTACGTACAAAAGATTGGACCAAAAATATTGCAGTTATTCCATGAAGCCAAAAACTATTTACAGCCAATGAAGTGTTATTAAAATACAACATGGTAGATGTGGCAAGGAAGCAAAACCAACAATGGCATAAAGAATCTGTCATTTTAGTGACCGACAAGACCACAAGACCATAAGACATAGGATCAGAAGTAGGCCATTCAGCCCATTGAGTCTGCTTTACATGGCTGATTTATAATCCCATTCAACATCATCTTCCTGCCTTCTCCTGGTAACCTTTGATCCCCTGACTAATCAAGGACCTAGCAACCTGCACTTTAAATACACCCAACACCAAAAGAATTGCCAGGTCTCTGGAGAGGTATTGAATCCACAAGTTTCAAATAAGAGGTAAAAGTACCACGATCTTTGAAAGCCATTGATATCATGGCTGCAAACATTTTGTATTTCATTAGTTATATTTATTTATTAGGACCTTACTCTCTCATCTTCTGACTTAGTATTATCGGTTATTATCAATGTTTGATTATATTCATCAATGCCTAATTATCAATTGGTAGCAGTTAGTTCAGTACCTTGAACTTTCATCTTCTTTCATGTATTCAGAATTGTTTTTCTATTGATAGTTTCATTCTAGCTTTCAGAATTAATCAATAAAATGTTAGATTGTCTCTTTTTCTCCCACTTTTCTGAATAACAAATTGAGCAATCAACAGCCTTGTTAGTTTTGTACTGAAAGCAAACAGAATTGAAATTTGCCTTGAACCATTCGTGAATTTGCTTTTGTGTTGATATTGGCCTAGTTGATTTGTATCATATGAGTAGCACATTAGGTTAAATGGCAGTTTAAAACTGAAATGTGTGCTGGTGTCACACAATAAGCAAGATAACTGAGAGATAAGTTATCTTCATACTGAAGATCTTCAGACCACTTAGTTCACTAATCTTTCAGGAATGGTTTAATAATTCACAGCACATACCAGGCCATAGTGCTCATTTAGCTTTATTGATTAAATAACAGTTCTTTTCAAATATTTTATCTTTGGTCTAAGGCTCAGTTTACAGTGGCAATGAAAGATCCTGTGGTACTATTTGTAGAAAAATAAGGTGCCCTCAAAGTTATTATTAATGTCCTAATTTAACATGGAAAAATTGCAAAATAACAAGTTGCCTGCAGCATCAGGATATGATACAGCATCATTTGGTCAGATACATATACACCAACCTTTTGGTAGACCTATTCAAATTGTTATTTGCCCCTTTCTTACCATGCTATTTAATACTTTACAAGCAGAATCACAGAATTTCTAAATACAGAAAGAGACCACTCAATTCATCGTCACTGCTAGCTCCTTATAGATTAATCCAATCAGTTCAATTCTCATAATGTAAAGTTAGTTTTGAATCCTTTTAACAAAATTCAGCAAACATATTCTCGGTCATAACACTCATTACTGTTTTTGGGATTTTGCTGTATGCAAATTAATTTATGTGCTTCTCTACATAACAATAACTGCACTTCAACAACAAATAATGGACTATTCATTGGTTAAATTTTCAGAAAAGGCAGGCAATTGTTCAGAGTAAATTTACTTATTGATGGGTTTTAAACTATTGCCAGGAAGGATATTGCTCTAATAAACACTGCAAATCAGTAAGTAGAAAATGCAGTGATTTGTTAAGTATAAAAGTGAATTCTACTTTAAAAGAATAAATATTTGTTCAAGGTTATAGAATTGCAAATTTGCTATCTAGTTTCTCCTTTCTTTGAACAACTCAACATAACAAACAACCTTGGGTTAATGTAATATTATAAATCTGATCTCAGACTGACAAAACAATTGTATGAGTAATAACCGACTCTTAAATCTCCAGAAAGTATTTACTTCAACTTCTTTTGTGACTCAATCAGCAATACAGGTTTTCTTTTAGGTTCTTCAATTGTTGCACAGAATATATTCTAATCAAATATGGTCATTGTTTTCATCTCTGAGATGTATTAAACACTGATGTCTAAAACTCAACTCTGAAACACACCACAGTGATAGCGAACTTGGCAGTGTGCTGAACATAAGTGACTTGGTATACCTCAGTCTTCAGCGCTGGAGATTTTGGACTAGGAGAGGGCACTCAGGTTGGCTTGCTTATCCTTGTATTTGTGCTTTAATTTAATTGACCATACCATCTTTCTCCAGCATCATTCACTCAGGTGGGTTTGCAGACATTTAACTCCTATCCAGCAGCAGCCAGAAAACCACCAGAAACATTACATTTAGGAGGATGCATAACCACCTTGATTCATTACAGCGTGGTGTGGCAGCTGCTCCATGTGAGAGAGTGGTAGGCACAACTCAGCACATCATGGAATCCAGCCTCCCCTGATTCTGCCTATACTTCTCGCAGCATCAGTAAAGCAGCCAGCAAAATCAAAGACCCCACGTAACCTGGACATTCTCTCTTCTTCCCTCTTCTGTCAGACAGGAGATACAAAAGCCTGAAAGCATGGATGGCATAGCTCAAGGATAGTTCCTTCCTGACTGTTAATAAGACTATTGAATCGTTCCCCATATGGCAAAATGAACTCTTGACCTCACAATCTACCTCATAATAATTTATTATGAGGCTGCTGAGGTGACTTTAAACTAGAATTGTTGAGGGGTGGGAATCAAATTAAAGAGATTAGGAGAGAGGAGGTTGGGAACAAGTGCAGAGAGACAGAGGGGTGTAAAATGAGGGTAGAAGCAAAAAGTAGTAAGGTGAAAAGTAAAAGTGGCAGGCTGGCAAATCCAGGGCAAAAATCAAAAAGGGCCACTTTTCAACATAATTGTATAAGGGCTAAGAGTGTTGTAAAAGTGAGCCTGAACGCTTTGTGTGTCAATGCAAGGAGCATTCGTAACAAGGTGGATGAATTAAAAGTGCAGATTGTTATTAATGAATATGATATAGTTGGGATCACAGAGACATGGCTCCAGGGTGACCAAGGATGGGAGCTCAACATTCAGGGATATTCAATATTCAGGAGGGATAGACATGAAAGAAAAGGTGGTGGGGTAGCATTGCTGGTTAGGGAGGAGATTAACGCAATAGAAAGGAAGGACATTAGCCGGGAGGATGTGGAATCGATATGGGTAGAGCTGCATAACACTAAGGGGAAGAAGACGCTGGTGGGAGTTGTGTACAGGCCTCCTAACAGTAGTAGTGAGGTTGGGGATGGTATTAAACAGGAAATTAGAAAAGTGTGCAATAAAGGAACAGCCGTTATAATGGGTGACTTCAATCTACATATAGATTGGGTGAATCAAATTGGTAAAGGTGCTGAGGAAGAGGATTTCTTGGAATGTATGCGGGATGGTTTTTTGAACCAACATGTCGAGGAACCAACTAGAGAGCAGGCTATTCTAGACTGGGTATTGAGCAATGAGGAAGGGTTAATTAGCAATCTTGTCGTGAGAGGCCCCTTGGGTAAGAGTGACCTTAATATGGTGGAATTCTTTATTAAGATGGAGAGTGACATAGTTAATTCAGAAACAAAGGTTCTGAACTTAAAGAAGGGTAACTTTGAAGGTATGAGACATGAATTAGCTAAGATAGACTGGCAAATGACACTTAAAGGGTTGACGGTGGATATGCAATGGCAAGCATTTAAATATCGCATGGATGAACTACAACAATTGTTCATCCCAGTTTGGCAAAAGAATAAACCAAGGAAGGTAGTGCACCCATGGCTGACGAGGGAAATTAGGGATAGTATCAATTCCAAAGAAGAAGCATATAAATTAGCCAGAAAAAGTGGCTCACCTGAGGACTGGGAGAAATTCAGAGTCCAGCAAAGGAGGACAAAGGGCTTAATTAGGAAGGGGAAAAAAGATTATGAAAGAAAACTGGCAGGGAACATAAAAACTGACTGTAAAAGCTTTTATAAATATAGGAAAAGAAAAAGATTGGTTAAGACAAATGTAGGTCCCCTACAGACAGAAACAGGTGAATTGATTATGGGGAGCAAGGACATGGCAGACTAATTGAATAACTACTTTGGTTCTGTCTTCACTAAGGAGGACATAAATAATCTTCCGGAAATAGTAGGGGACAGAGGGTCCAGTGAGATGGAGGAACTGAGGGAAATACATGTTAGTAGGGAAGTGGTGGTAGGTAAATTGAAGGGATTAAAGGCAGATAAATCCCCAGGGCCAGATGGTCTGCATCCCAAAGTGCTTAAGGAACTAGCCCAAGAAATAGTGGATGCATTCGTGATAATTTTTCAAAACTCTTTAGATTCTGGACAAGTTCCTGAGGATTGGAGGGTGGCTAACGTAACCCCACTTTTTAAAAGAGAAGGGTAAGAGAAACCGGGGAATTATAGACCGGTTAGCCTAACATCGGTGGTGGGGAAAATGCTAGAGTCAGTTATCAAAGATGTGATAACAGCACATTTGGAAAGCGGTGAAATCATCGGACAAAGTCAGCATGGATTTGTGAAAGGAAAATCATGTCTGATGAATCTCATAGAATCTTTTGAGGATGTAACTAGTAGAGTGGATAGGGGAGAACCAGTGGATGTGGTATATTTGGATTTTCAAAAGGCTTTTGACAAGGTCCCACACAGGAGATTAGTGTGCAAACTTAAAGCACATGGTATTGGGGGTATGGTATTGATGTGGATAGAGAATTGGTTGGCAGACAGGAAGCAAAGAGTGGGAATAAACGGGACCTTTTCAGAATGGCAGGCGGTGACTAGTGGGGTACCGCAAGGCTCAGTGCTGGGACGCCAGTTGTTTACAATATATATTAATGACTTGGATGAAGGAATTAAATGCAGCATCTCCAAGTTTGCGGATGACACGAAGCTGGGCGGCAGTGTTAGCTGTGAGGGGGATGCTAAGAGGATGCAGGGTGACTTGGATAGGTTAGGTGAGTGGGCAAATTCATGGCAGATGCAATTTAATGTGGATAAATGTGAGGTTATCCACTTTGGTAGCAAAAACAGGAAAACAGTTTATTATCTGAATGGTGGCCGATTAGGAAAAGGGGAGGTGCAACGAGACCTGGGTGTCATTATACACCAGTCATTGAAAGTGGGCATGCAGGTACAGCAGGCGGTGAAAAAGGCGAATGGTATGCTGGCATTCATAGCAAGAGGATTTGAATACAGGAGCAGGGAGGTACTACTGCAGTTGTACAGGGCCTTACACCTGGAGTATTGTGTGCAGTTTTGGTCCCCTAATCTGAGGAAAGACATCCTTGCCATAGAGGGAGTACAAAGAAGGTTTACCAGATTGATTCCTCGGATGGCAGGACTTTCATATGAGGAAAGACTGGATCGACTTGGCTTATACTCGTTGGAATTTAGAAGATTGAGGGGGGATCTTATTGAAACATATAAAATCCTAAAGGGATTGGACAGGCTAGATGCAGGAAGATTGTTCCCAATGTTGGAGAAGTCCAGAACGAGGGGTCACAGTTTGAGGATAAAGGGGAAGCCTTTTAGGACCGAGATTAGGAAAAACTTCTTCACACAGAGAGTGGTGAATCTGTGAAATTCTCTGCCACAGCAAACAGTTGAGGCCAGTTCATTGGCGATATTTAAGAAGGAGTTAGATATGGCCCTTGTGGATAAAGGGATCGGGGGTATGGGGGGAAGGCTGGTACAGGGTTCTGAGTTGGATGATCAGCCGTGATCATACTGAATGGCGGTGCAGGCTCAAAGGGCCGAACGGCCTACTCCTGCACCTATTTTCTATGTTTCTATGTTTGCACCTTTTAATTACCAACACTGCACTTTCTATGTAGCTGTTACGCTTTACTCTGCATCTTGTTATTTTTTTTACCTTGTACTACCTCAAAGCACTGTGTAATGATTTGAGCTGAATGAAGAGTATATCAGAACATGTGACAACAATAAACCAATTGCAATTCCAATTCTAAATCCAAAGTACTTCCACCAAACCTAAGAATCCATCCTTAATTTTCATCTTACCTAAATGCAGTCCCTCTACACCATCCAAAATCAGAGCGTCAATTTGCACATTTATTCATGTGGCTTTGCAGGCTAAGCCTGCAGTTAATTGTCCTTCAGAAGGAAGCAGTAAGATGTCTTCTTGAATCATCTCAGTCTTTGTGGTGTTAGTATACACGAAATGTGCCAGGGACTTTGACCCAACGATGATTAAGAAATGGTAATATACTTCCAAATTGGAAGACAAGTTCCACGTGGTAATATTCCCATGCTTTTGCTGCTTTTGGCATTTCAGCTGGTAGAGGTTGTGGGTTTGGAGTTGCTGCAGTGGATCCTGTAGGTGTTACTGACGAATTCTACTGTGTGTGCTGGAGGGAGAGTGAGTGAATAGTTGGAGTTGTTATGCATGTACTGTATGTTGAGCTTCTTGAGAGTTTTTGGAGCTACACCCATCTATACAAGTAAAGAGTATTCCATTACACTCCTAACTTGAGCCTTGTAGATGGTGGACAGGTTTTGGGGAGTTAGGAGGTGAGTTGATCACCACAAAATCCCGAGGCTTTGATCAAAATCCCTGTTCTTTTACGCACATTCTGTATAAGGCTACTCCATTTGGAAGGTCAGTGGCAGCTCCCAGGATACTGATAGTGTGGATTCAGTGTTGTTAACACCATTGAATGTTAGGGGATGACAGCAGGACTTTCCCTTGATGGATTTCACCATTGCCTGGCACTCGTGTGGTGGGATTGTTACTTGCAACGCGTTAGTCCAGACGCAAATATTGTCCAGGTCTTGCTGCATCCAGATGTAGTCTGCTTCATATTTTTGAGGAGTCACAAATGGTGCTGAACATAGTGCAAGCAGAGGCGAACATCCCTATTTCCGACCTTACAGCCGTGTCTGTTACAAGGGGGCATGTTAGAGGCGGACCCAAATGCAAGACACAGACACTGAAGTACCAGGAACAGGACTAGGGTTATCGAGATAGCAAGGTGGGCAAGGAAGAAATGACGCTGGACAGGGACGCAGGCCCTAGACAAGACTAGGATTCAGGGCCTGGGCTAGGACTTGAACTAGAAACACTGAACCTGGACAGGGAACTAGGAACAAGGAGCCTGGACTAGGAACAGGGATCTCCAGAACCAGAGTCTGGACAAGGACCCAGAACCTGGGTCTTGACTCGGAACCAGAACCCAAGTCTAGGCTAGGACTTGGGACTAGGATCTTGGCAAGGACAAGACGTGGCTACAGGACTGGACATGGAACTCCTGTACAGGATGAGTCACATGGACAGGATAAGAACACAAAGCCTTGACTTGGACAGGACGTGGCTTGGGGTGGACGAGGAACCAGAACTAGATGAGGACATGGCTCAGATTTGGACAGGGCTGGACTTGGTCTTGGAACACAGGAACACAGAGCCTTGGACATGAACTGGTCGCTCAGAGCCTTGGACGTGGACTGGACGCTCAGAGCCTTGGACGTGGACTGGATGCTCAGAGCCTTGGATGTGGACTGGACGTTCAGAGCTTTGGACGTGGACTGGACGCTCAGAGCCTTGGACATGGACTGGATGAGGTACTCCAGGGCAGGACGAGGCTCTTGGACTAGGTTTGGCTCAGCTGTTGAACTTGGCTTGATTAGGCTCTTGGGTACGGAGCAGGGACCCTGTCCTGGACGCAGGGCCGGGACCCTTTCCTGGTCGCAGGGCTGGGAACTTGGAACAGAGGAACCCAGAGCCAGGACCCCTCCTTGGGAACAGGACCTAGGGCCAGGACTCTTCCTTGACACGGACGCACAAAGAGATATTTCCAAACTCAACAATAGATAGCTCCTTATCTTGGCATGGCAAGGCTTCAGTCTCACTCCAATGGTTGAATTTGTCAGGGGTGTACGCAAAGCTTCAGAAGGAAGGGGAAGGGAAAAGTCCAGCAGGGAATCATTGGTTTGAGAGGTATTTATGTGCCAGCCCAAAACGAGAATCAGGTGCCTCGATTAAGGCACCCAATGGGACAAGGGACAAGGGAAAACAGGAAAACCCAGAATAAGGAATCGACAGACCAGACTGTGAACCGGAGTGCGGACTTCGTGGACCGGACCATGACAGCCTCTGTTTGTTCGACATTCATTACTGGATGAATAGAGATATTCTCTTGTTGGGAAGACCATAACTGCTGGCTTCAACACCCACACCATCTGTCAGATCATTCTCAGCTTTGGTGCAAAATTTGACCTTAAGATGATCCTTAGATCATGAATCAGCAATAAGACCATCTATTTCACATTGGTAACATTACCCAACTCTATTCCACTTCAGTTTATTGCTTAGTGAAACACTCATTCTGTCAGTACCTCCAATTGAACTCTGTCTTTTTGTGTGTTTTCCCCCTAGCCGTCAATCTGTGGTTTTGTATTATCATGTGCTCGTTTGTTTTCATGTCCCATGTGCTCCTGTCCCCACTCCTGCTCTACTCCGGCTCCGTCTGCTACTGAGTACTCTGCCTCTCACCTGCTTCTCATTATTACCTGTTTTGCTGCCACCTGTGTCTCATTGTGCTCCACCTATCATCTGCCTCTCTGTTTATTGCTCAGTGTATTTCAGTCCTGTGTTTTCACCTCTTTGTTGCCAGATTGTACCAGTGAGTTTTCCTGAGCCTGTCCAGCACTTGTATCTGAACTCTATCCCTCTCAATATTGACTCTGCCTGTTTCCCAATTTTGTTTTTGGATTCGTCTGGAATTTCTGTTCTCTGCCTGAACTTTGACGCTAACTTTGTTGCCCTTCTAGATTTGTTACTCAGTAAGTATCACAGTATGCACAGTACTTAGTCTGTGATTGGGTCCCTGCTTCAGCACCCTGACAGTACAATCTGCCCAGAATGGATCTGGCAGACCCCGGTCATCTGAGAGCTGCCCTGGAACAACACAGAGTGATGCTAGGGAGACACCAGAACCAACTGAAGTCTGTGTTCAGGGTAGTGTAGTTGCTTGAGGCCCAGACTCAGTCACTCCAGCTGTCCCAAAGCGCCCATTAACATTTTGCAACTGCATCTTTCGCCCTGCCCTCTGTGTTCTTGCTTACTCCTCCCTTCCAAGAGCCTTGTCTGTCTCTGTTATTTTCTGAGGAGATGAGAAATGTGTTTGATCACTCCAAACATGGGAGAGAGGCTGCCCGTGAAATGCTGCACAGGCACCAGGGGCGCAGATCTGTGTCAGATTACGCCATAGAGTTCTGGACCCTAGCCACCTCCAGTGGCTGGAACTTGGAGGCACAGTACAATACATTTTTCTCTGAAGACATCAAAGATCAGCTGGTCACTCAGGACCTTCCTGCCACCTTTGAAGCCCTGGTGGATTTGGCCATCTGTATTGATGTTTGCCTTCAGCTGTGCCGCAGAGGGAGGGGTTCCAGAGGGTCCCCAGGGGCACTGGATGAGTTCCAAACTCCTCCTCAGTCTACATTGCCCTGCCATTTGCCCCCATCTACAATTCCCATTCCAGAGCCTGAGGCTATGTATGTTGACCGTACCCACCTGATGTCAACTGAAAGATAAAGGAGAATTGGCACCCGCTCCTGTCTATACTATGGTCAACCAGGTCACTTCATCTCCACCTACCCAGTAAAAGCCAAGTGCTCACCAGTAGGACGAGGAGTACTGGTGAGCATGATCCCTGTCCTGTCCTCCTCGACATCACTCAATTTCATACCTGCTTCTCTGGAGTGGGGCATCCAACGGCGAGCAGTCTCCATCTTGGTCGATTCTGGTGAGGAGGGGTGTTTTATCGATTCCAGCTTGGCTGCCCAATGGGGGTTACCTGTGTCTGCTCTCCAGTCACCATTGATGGCCAATGCCTTGAACGGTCAGAGACTGGCTAACATCATCCATGTCACGGCCCCCAGTGAGTCTCAGTTTATCCGGCAACCATCATGAACAATTAACCCTTTATGTTATTGACTCTCCTCAAAGTTCCATTGCCCTGGGCCATCCCTGGTTAGCTATACACAACCCCCACATTGGCTGGCTCAGTTGCAAGATTGTGGACTGGAGCCCATTTTGTCACTCCCACTGCCTCCGCCACGCTCAGATCCCCTTGTCTCCACGCCCAGATCCTCCCGAGGAATTTCCGGACCTTGGTGCCATCCCTGCTGAATACATGGACCTCAAGGCTGTGTTCAGCAAGTCGCAGGCTACTTCCCTACTGCCTCATCGGCCATATGATTGCGCCATTGACCTCTTGTCTGGCACGTCTCTCCCAAGGGGCCGCCTGTATTCCCTGTCCGTACCTGAAACAGAGGCCATGAGTAAGTACATTCAAGAGTCTCTGGCTGCAGGCATCATCCAGCAGTCTTCCTCCCTTGCTGGTGCCGTTTTTTACTTTGCTGGAAAGAAGGACAGCTCCTTGCGTCCTTGTATTGATTTCTGAGGCCTGAATGAAGTCACTTAAGAACTGTTACCCACTTCTGTTCATGACCTCGGCATTTGAACTACTACAAGGAGCCTCAGTTTTCACCAAGCTTGATCTCCATAACACCTACCATCTTGTCTGCCACCGCGAAGAGGACAAGTGGAAGACAGCGTTCAACACCACTTCAGGCCATTACGAGTATCTGGTCATACCATTCCGTCTCACCAATGCCCCCACCATCTTCCAAGCCCTGGTAAATGACATTCTCAGGGACATGCCGAACCAATTTGTTTTTGTGTATCTTGACAACATTTAGATTTTTTTCTAAGTCCTTTGTTGAATACACAGGTCACATTTGCAGAGTTCTCCAGTGCTTTCTGGAGAACCAGCTCTTTGTGAAGGCTGAGAATTGTGAGTTTCATCGCAATACCGTCTCCTTCCTGGGGTATGTAGTTTCAAGGGGTTCCATTCAGATGGACCAACAGAAGGTCAAGGTGGTAGTTGAAAAGCCTCAACCTTTAACTCATTGGGAGTTGCAATGCTTCTTGGGCTTTGCTAACTTCTATTGCCGCTTCATCAGAAATTACAGCACGCTGGCTGCACCATTCACTGCTCTTACCTCATCAGCTGTCAGATTCTCCTGGTCTCCTGCTGCTGAAAAGGAATTCTCTGACCTGAAGGAACATTTCACCTCTGTCCCCATCCTGATTCAACCCGACACCGACCGGCAGTTCATTGTGGAGGTGGATGCGTCTAACATTAGCTGTTCTCTCTCAGCGCTGGGCCAAGGTTGAGAAGGTACACCCCTGCGCTGCCTTCTCTCACTGCCTCACTCCCATGGAGTAGAATTACAATATCGGAAACCAGCAGCTGCTGGCTGTGAAGCTAGCTCTGGAGGAGTGGAGGCATTGGCTGGAGGGAGCCAAGGTGCCATTCTTGGTCTGCACTGATCACAAGAATCTGGAATATATCCGTACTGCCACAGCGTCTCAACTCCCATCAAGATCCTTGGTCCCTGTACTCTGTCCTTCCGCCCCATTTCCAAGAATGGAAAAGCTGATGCCCTTTCCAGAAGATTTCCCTTCTCTGAGACCCCTGAGGTACCCGACGTCATCCTCCCTGCTCACTGTCTCGTGGGTGCAGCGCAATGAGACATTGAGTCCATTGTGCAAGCTGCTCAACAGAGCGAGGCAGCTCCTAGTCAATGCCCCACTAACCGTGTTTATGTTCCCAGCTCTGTCTGCTCATAGGCATTGCAGTGGAGTCATTCTTCCTGGTTATCCTGTCATCCTGGAACCAAGCGTACTCAGGCCTTCATCAGTCGGTGGTTCTGGTGGCCCTCTATGAGAGATGGCATCCAACTTTGTCTCTGCTTACTCTGTCTGTGCTCAAGGCAAGAACTCTAACAGGTCACCCACTGATCTGTTACAACCCCTGTCTATCCCCGAGAGACCCTGGTCCCACATTGCCCTGGGTTTTGTCACCGGTCTTCCCCCATCAGATGGTAACACCACCATTCTCACAGTAGTTGATCATTTCTCCACGTCTGTACACTTCATTCCTTTACCTAAACTCCCCTCTGCCAAAGAAACAGCCAAATTACTAGTACTGCATGTTTTTAAATTGCATGGTTTACCTGTAGATGTGTGAGATAGGGGCTCTCAATTCACATCCAACTTCTGGAGGGCGTTCTGTAATCTTCTGGGTGCCTCTGCGTCCGTCTTCAGAATTCCACCCACAGACCAATGGCCAGACCAAGTGGGCCACCCAACAGCTGGAGACTGTACTGCGGTGTCTGGTCTCCCAGAACCCCTCCGTGTGGAGCCAGCAGCTACCCTGGGTCAAGTACGCCATTAAAATCTCATCAGTCCTCATCCACTGCTCAGTCCACCTTTGAGTGCTGCCTTGGCTACCAGCCTCCACTGTTTCCTGCCCAGGAGGAGGAGGTTGGCGTTCCGTCTGCCAAGCCATTCATCCACCATTGTCAGCGGATGTGCAGGCGCACTCGCTCTGCCCTTCTCTGTGCTTCTGCTAGGATCAATGGCGTCAAACTGACTGCCATCACTCCAAGATCCCATGTTACCGCCAGGAACAGCGTGTGTGGCTTTCAACCTGAGACCTGCCCCTCAAGGTGGATTCCCACAAGCTTGCCCCCCCCCCACTTCATCGGCCCCTTTCCCATTGCTAAAGTCATCAGCCCTGCTGCCGTCTGTCTCAAGCTCCCCTCCGCTCTCCGTCGCATTCATCCCACCTTCCATGTGTCCCGCATCAAACCTTTCATGAGCCATTCCCTATGTCCTGTTCCACACCCCACCCCCCGCACCGTGGCTCATCGATGGGTCGGAGGCCTTCAGAGTGCATCGACTGTTGGATATTCGTCGACATGGCCTCCGTTACCTTGTGGACTGGGAGGGCTACAGTCCTGAGGAGAGGTGCTGGGTCCCTTCTCATAACATCCTGGACCCCTCTCTCATCAGGGACTTTCATCATCTCCAGCATCCAGCTTCACCAGGAGGTGTCCGTAGGTGGGGAAGGGGGGTATTGTCAGTACCTCCAGTTGAACTCTGTCTTTTTGTGTGTCTTACCCCTAGCTGTCAGTCTGTGGTTTTGTATTGCCATGTGCTCTTGTTTGTTTTCATGCCCCATGTGCTCCTGTCCCAACTCCTGCTCTACTCTGGCCCCTGTATTACTGCGTAGTCCGTCGCTCATCTGTTTCTCATTATTACCTGTATTGCTACTACCTGTGTCTCATTGTGCTCCACCCATCATCTGCCTCTCTGTTTGTTGCTCAGTGTATTTCAGGCCTGTGTTTTCACCTGTTTGTTGCCAGACTGTGCCAGTGAGTTTTCCTGAGCCTTTCCAGCATTTGTATCTGAACTCTGTCCGTCCAATTATCGACTGCCCATTTCCTGATTCTGGTTTTAGGATTTCTCTGGAATTTTTGATCTCCGCCTGATCTTTGATGCTGACTTTGTTGCCCTTCTGGATTTGTTACTCAGTAAATATCACAGTGCGCATAGTACTTGAGCTGCGATTGGGTCCTTGCTTCAGCGTCCGGACATATTTGTGACATTTTTAATCTCTGAACCCATCCATTCCAATGTGCTCTTGGATGGCTTTGCAGTTGATGGATAACTGAAACATGACGAGGAAGGACTTAACTGTTTGTTAACTGTTGGTTGGTTGGTTGGTAGCACTTTTCATTCTGAATCAGAAGGATGCAAATTTATATCACACTCTTTTAAAAAAAAACTAAGTACAGAAATCTAGACTGATATTCCAATGCATCACACTCAGAGGTGCTGACTTTTATATATGTTAAACTAAAGCCACGTATTCTCTCTCAAAGGCAAAAGATCATATTTTGCTTTTTAAAAAGGACCAAGTCCTATTTCCAAGATTAGGCAACGGACTAACCTAGACTAAGTTGAGACGGTCAATCACACTGGTCTCTGTGCCTCGGAATCAGGAGGCAAAATCTCAGTGGGACAATAATCAGACTTTTCCAAAGTATTTGGTTGTGCTAAAGACTTAAGGTCAAACATTTCTACATTGAACAGTTCACGGACATATGACAAGCAAACAGGGTGGAAATAGTACAGTCAAAGGAGAGGGAGCATCAATCAAATTATCACAAGCATGATATTTGTATTACAAGATGAGCACAATTCAGAACAAACTTTAGCAAGGGAACTGCAACTGAGGTGATCACCCTGCCCGTGGGGGTATGCTCGTTCAAATGATTTCTGGGAAGAACCATGATCAAAATGATCTAACGGTAAACAGACAGGGTTGTTTTGAGTAAAGGGCAACTTGTAATGGAAATGAATACAAAGCTAATCACCTGAACAGATGGGGATGAGTTCCTTTAAGTGATCACTAGATTGAGTTGCGTTCAGCATTAAACATGCAAAATGAAAAACTACATAAAGAGTTAAAGATATGTAGGGCATAGAGAATGAAAGTAATATTTGTACATAAAAGTTTGTAATATTTTATATCATATAAATGTTAGTAGTTTCCTATAATATGCCATATTATGTAACTCCTCTATCTAGTTTAATTATGCTGTTTGTTTAGTCTTAAACTATTAAAAGAATTCTGGATCACGCTGCCCTTTTTTGCCTTTCGTAGATTTGCCCCACTCCTACAGGTCCAAGCTGAACTCAGAACTAGCTACAGTAGGTCTCAGACCTCTGCACACATGCGGAACTCAGGCTTCCTAAGATTTGGCTGAATGGTAGTAGTTCTGATTGAAACAGCAAACCACAGCCTGCCTCAATAATTACCGTCCAGCGGCATTTGCACCCACTGTGATGCAGTGCTTTGCGAGGTTGGTGATGAAACATCAACTCCTGCCTGAGAAGCGACTTGGATCTACATCAATTTGCCTAACAGGTTAACAACCGGTGCCATTCCATTGGCTCTTCAGTCAACCTTGGAAGATCTGGACAGCAAAGGTGCATACATCAGGATGCTCGTTATTGACTACAGCAT
Organism: Mobula birostris; assembly: GCF_030028105.1. Lineage (NCBI taxonomy): Eukaryota > Metazoa > Chordata > Chondrichthyes > Myliobatiformes > Myliobatidae > Mobula > Mobula birostris. The sequence goes on from NC_092381.1 coordinate 54,161,575, forward strand.
TCAATATTATCATCCCCTCAAAACTAGTCAATAAGCTTCAAGGCCTGGGCCTCAATAGCTCCTTGTGCAAATGGATACTCAATCTCTTCACTTGCAGAACCCAGCCTGTTCAGATAGGCAAAGTCTCATCCACAACCTCCTTAGCACAGGTGCACCACAAGGCTGTGTCTTTAGCCCCCTGCTCTACTCACTTTATACTTACAACTGTGAGGCTAAGCACAGCTCTAGTGTCATATTTAAGTTTGTTGATGTCTCCACTGTCATTGGCCGAATCAAAGGTGGTGATGGATCAGCATTTAGGAGGGAGATTGAAAATCTGGCTGAGTGGTCCCACGACTAAAACCTCTCATTCAATGTCATCAAGACCAAGGAGCAGATTATTGACTTCAGGAGGAGGAAATCGTAAGTCCATGAGCCAGTCCTCATTGGGGAATCAGAAATGGAGAGGGTCAGCAACTTTAAATTCCTGTGTTATCATCTCGAGGATCTGTCCTAGGATCAGCATGTAAGTGCCATTATGAAGAAAATACAGCAGCATCTCTAATTTCTTAGAAGTTTGTTAAGTTTCAGCATGTCATCTAAAACTTTGACAATCTTCTACGCCTGTGTGGTGGAGAGTGTACTGACTGGCTGCATCCCAGCCTAGTTTGGAAACACCAATGCCTTGAATGGAAAATCCTACAAAAGCAGCCCAATCCAGCACAGGGAAAGCCCTCCCCACCACTGAGCTCATCTACATGGAGCACTGTTGCAGCAAAGCAGCATCCGTCATCAGAGACTCCCACTACCTACCAGCCCCGACTAGGAGTTGAGGATGCCATTGTCTACCTGCCGAACCATGTCTACGCCCACCTGGACAAGCCAGCGAGCACTGTGAGGGTCATGTTTTTTGACTTCACCAGTGCGTTCAACACCATCTGCCCTGCTCTGCTGGGGGAGAAACTGACAGCGATGCAGGTGGATGCTCTCCTGGTGTCATGGATTATTGACTACCTGACTGGCAGACCACAGTACCTGTGCTTGCAACACTGTGTGTCCGACAGAGTGATCAGCAGCACTGGGGCTCCACAGGGGACTGTCTTGTCTCCCTTTCTCTTCATCATTTACACCTCAGACTTCAACTACTGCACGGAGTCTTGCCATCTTCTGAAGTTTTCTGATGACTCTGCCATAGTTGGATGCATCAGCAAGGGAGATGAGGCTGAGTACAGGGCTATGGTAGGAAACTTTGTCACATGGTGTGAGCAGAATTATCTGCAGCTTAATGTGAAAAAGACTAAAGAGCTGGTGGTGGACCTGAGGAGGGCTAAGGCACCGGTGACTCCTGTTTCCATCCAGGGGGTCAGTGTGGACATGGTGGAGAATTACAAATACCTGGGGATACAAATTGACAATAAACTGGACTGGTCAAACAACACTGAGGCTGTCTACAAGAAGGGTCAGAGCATCTCTATTTCCTGAGGAGACTGAGGTCCTTTAACATCAGACAATGTTCTACGAGTCGGTGGTGGCCAATGCTATCATGTTTGCTGTTGTGTGCTGGGGCAGCAGGCTGAGGGTAGCAGACACCAACAGAATCAACAAACTCATTCATAAGGCCAGTGATGTTGTGGGGATGGAACTGGACTCTCTGACTCTTTGAAAAGAGGATGCTGTCCAAGTTGCATGCCACCTTGGACAATGTCTCCCATCCGCTACATAATGTACTGGTTGGGCACAGGAATACATTCAGCCAGAGACTCATTTCACTGAGATGCAACACTGAGCGTCATAGAAAGTCATTCTTGCCTGTGGCCATCAAACTTTACAACTCCTCCCTTTGTGGGTCAGACACCCTGAGCCATTAGGCTGGTCCTGGACTTATTTCCATCTAGCATAATTTACATATTGTTATCTAATTATTTATGGTTTATATTGCTATATTTATACTCTATTTTTGGTTGGTGCAACTGTAACGAAACCCAATTTCCCTCAGCATCAATGAAGTATGTCTGTCTGTCTGTCTATCTATCTACCTACCTAGACCATACTCTCTTCTCGCTGCTGCCATCAGGAAGGTACAGGAGCCTCAGGACCCATACCACCAGATTCAGGAACAGTTATTATCCCTCAACTATCAGCCTCTTGAAACAGAGGGGATAACTTTACTCAGCATTACTCACCCCATCACTGAACTGTTCCCACAACCTACAGATCCACTTTCAAAGACTCTTCAACTCATGTACTCAATACTTATTGCCAACATTTTTTTTCTTTTGTATTTTCCAAATTGGTTGTTTGTCTGTTCTGTTGGGGGTAGTCTTTCATTGATTCTATTGTGATTCTTGGATTTACTGTATATGCCCACAATAAAGTGAATCTCAGGGCTGTATATGTTGATGACATGAAATAGTAACTGCTGAATCAATCCGGGGGCCATTATTGGCATTGCCAAATACTTGTGTCCACATTTTATCCTCAGAACTATTTTCGGACATCTTGCTGCTTAAGGTATCATTTTATCTGATTCACCCGCCGTGGCATACCGCCAGCCAGATTACGAGAAGCCACCTGGTCACATTTCAAAGCGCAGGCCACAGCCTGGGGCGATGACTTTTAATGACAGCTGTTTCGCAGCCCTTGAGAAATGCACAGGATTCTGATTAGCTCGATGCCTCTGTGAGTAACAGTTCACCAGAAAATCTTATCTAATTATATAGGCAGCCTGGAGACAGACTTGGTCAGAAAACAGCGGGCTTGCACAAGCCTCAGCCACAGTGATACAGCCACGCTTTCCAGGCCTTCAAGTAGGAAATGCCCCCATAAGAGTTTCCAGTTCATGAGAGAGACTCTGTCCATAAAAAAACAAGTCAGCTGACATCCTAAATTCGGAGTCAGCCACTAACTGTACACTGTGAGTGCTCACATGCCTAGATAGCATAAAGATCTCCAGCTCTCAGCCCCACCTCTCTCCCCCATGCCCCCCCAACCTCAGCTTTGGCCAGATCCAGCTGGAAGCCACAAACTTGCTTCTGGGTCTTCAACGGCAACTGTTGCCAGCTGTTTCCAGCAGCTTTTGGCTTGTTTGTGGAACAGGGGCTAAGAACACAGAGGATCAGTGGAACCAGAAGAGGAGGCCTAAGGGGACAGAGAGCAAGGGACTAGCAGAGGACAGAGAATCGGAGGTATTAGAAGACACAGGATCGGGGGTTCAGAAGAGAAGAGATTCCAGGAGTTAAGGAGCAGCTGATGAGAAGGGTTAGATGACAGAGGATTGGGAAGTATCAGGGGTAGTTGGAGTGGGCCGGAGTGGTGGTGGTACAGGGGATGGGAGAGATCAGTGGATTGAATTGGTTCAAAGGCAAGGATCAGATGGATTGAAGTGTAAACTGTAGGAGTTAAGGACAGGGATCAAAGGGATAGATTACAGGGGATCAAGGTTGGAGGGGAGGAATTTGGAAGATGAAGAGGTAGAATCAGAAAGGTATCTACAGAGAATCAGAAGAATAGAGTGCAGGGGATCGGAGGGGTCAGAGTACCAGGCATTGATGAATGGAAGGTCAAGAGATCAGAGGGCTGAGAGGAGGATTTGGAAGGACTAGCAGATAGGGGTGTCAGATGAATAGAGGACATGAGATCAGTAGAATAGAAGGTATTTGAATAAAAGACATGGTCTTGGAAGAGTTAAAGAGCAAGGAATTGGAAAATTAGAGAGGAGATAGAGGATGGGGTATGGCGGGGTGGGAACAGGCAATCAAAATGATGGGGGAGTAGAGACAGGGGATCATAAGGGCAGAAGAATGGAGAACAGGGAACCAGAAGGGGAGAGCCTAAGGAATGGATGGGCACCCATCCAGGCAATCAGAAGATTCAGAGTAAAGGGATCAAAGAATAAGAAGCCATGGGTTTGGGCAGTGAGAATCGAAAGTTCAGATGGGTTAGAGGAGGGGTTAAAGGAGAAGGTGATAGGGGTAGAGGACAGGATGGGAGAATTACGGGACAGGATGAAGACAGGATGGGGCTCAGATGGATTAAAGGTCAAGTGAATTGGAGATATTTGTCATAAGGTGGTGGCTGGGAACTGACCCAAGTGCAAGACACAGACACTGAAGGACTAGGGACAGGACTAGGATACAGGCTGCGGGCAAGGACATGGACACAAAAACCGGGAATCTGGAACAGGACTGGACAAGAGAGCTAGGAGCCCGGGCTTGGACTCCGAGCCAGAGACTGGACAAGAACCCAGTACCTGGATCTTGCCTCTGGCTCAGACCCCAGAACTAGGCAAGGACGAGGCTTGGCAGGCAGGCAGGACAAGGCTGGAGTCTTCGGGCTTGAGGCTAGAGGCGAAGCTTGGCAGGAGGCTGGAGTCTTCAGGCTTGAGGCTAGAGGCTAGAGGCCAGAGACTTGAGGCGAGGCTTGGCAGGAGGCAGGAGGCTGGAGTCTTCAGGCTTGAGGCTAGAGGCTAAAGACTTGAGGCAAGGCTTGGTAGGAGGCAGGAGGCTGGAGTCTTCAGGCCTGAGGCTAGGCAGGAGGCTGGAGGCTCCTCCTGGGCAGGACGCGGTTCCCCTGGGTAGGATGCGGTTCTCCACCCGACGGAGGCAAGGGACAAAACCAACCGCAGGTAACGGCAAGATGGCCTGGCTTACCCGATGGAGGCAAGGGATGGGGAGGGACAGAACCAACCGTAGGTAACGGCAATATAGCCTAGCTTACCCAACGGAGGCTAGGGACAGGAAGGGACAGAATTAACCGCAGGGTAATGGCAAGACGGCCAGACTTACCTGGCGGAGGCAAGGGACAGGAAGGGAGCTAGGTACGGGGTGGCTCCAGGATAAGACTGCAGGCGAGACGAGGTGAGAGTTACCAGCAAGACCAGGCAAGGCTTCAGGCAATGCAAGGCGAGATGAGAACTTCAGGTGAGGCGAGATTTACCGGCAAGACAAGGCAGGGCTTCAGGCGAGGAAACAGAAGGCAGAGGAAGGGATACAAGGAGTAAGGACAAGAACAATCCAGCAGCCAAGCCCTGGTCTCTGAAGGTATTTATGCAGCCAGCCCCCAACGAGCATCAACTGACTCAATTAGAGCTCAACAAGAACAGAAACAGGGTAGACAGGAAAACCTGGTGCAAGGGTCGATGGACCGGACCGTGAACCGGAATACGGACTTCATGGACCGGACCATGACAATATTAGGTTACAGAGAAATGTGGGGGAATGGGACAGGATGTAGGACGACATTGAATCTATAACAGCTGTAAGACCATATTCAGAATATGAAAATTGGATACTGTAATTTCCCCTCAGTGGAGATTTGAGATTTCAGTGGGTGGGGCAGTTAGTGGGAACTGTGCAAATATCTTAAAGCGAAACAAGTGATGTTTGATGGGATAGCTCAAAGAGCTGGCATAGAGTCAGTAGACTAAATGATCCGTCTCTATGTTGTACAGAAACAGATAGATAGATAGATAGATATACTTTATTAATCCCGAGGGAAATTTGGTTTCGTTCCGGCCGCACCAACCAAGAATAGAGCATAAATGTAGCAATACAAAAACCACCAACAATCAAACAGCAAAATGCAAACTATGCCAGATGGAAAATAAGTCCAGGACCAGTCTATTGGCTCAGGGTGTCTGACCCTCCACAGGAGGAGCTGCACGTTCGATGGCCACAGGCAGGAACGACCTCCCATGCCACCAAGTGTTGTATCACGATGGAATAAGTGCCTCTGTCTGTTAAACTGCATATTGTTCATTCAGTAGTTGACCAGATTTAAATAAAAATATTTATTCATACAATATCTATCTTGAATTAGCATAAGTAAAAGTACTTATCTAATCCGTTGTGCTGAGAAAGAGGTAGGGAAATGTGTGTGGACATGCGTAATATGGTCTCGTGGCAAACACATGGAGCATGCAATCCCCGGTCTTGCATAACCTACTGGGCATAAAGGTGGATCATGTGATATGCAAAGTTTATTGATAAGAATATCTGGAGATAATAAATTTGAATACACACTTAGTAGCTATGTAGGAAATTTAGTGCAGAAATGACTATAGCATCTATCGCAGTTTCAGATATGATGAAATCAAAAAGGAATCTTCTTCCTTTGTGAAGCATCTCAAACATCACTAACTGCAAAATCTAAAACCTTGTCAAACTTCTATAGAGCAACACACAACAAAGTTGCTGGTGAACGCAGCAGGCCAGGCAGCATCTCTAGGAAGAGGTACAGTCGACGTTTCAGGCCTTCAGGTCTCGGCCTGAAACGTCGACTGTACCTCTTCCTAGAGATGCTGCCTGGCCTGCTGCGTTCACCAGCAACTTTGATGTGTGTTGCTTGAATTTCCAGCATCTGCAGAATTCCTGTTGTTTGCAAACTTCTATAGATGTGTAGTAGAGATTATATTGACGGGTTGTATCATAGCCTGGTAAGGAAACATCAGTTCCCTTGAACAGAAATTCCTATAATAAGCAGTAGATATGGGCCAATTTACCACAGGTAAAGCCCTCCCCATCATTGAGCACATCTACAGGGAGCGCTGTCACAGGAAAGCAGCATCCATCATCAAGGACCGTCACTGCTACCATGAGGAAGAAGGTACAGGACCCTCAGGACCCACACCACCAGATTCAGGAAAAGTTGTTAACCCCTAACCATTAGGCTCTTGAACCAGAGGTGATAACTTCACTCAACTTTACATGTACAATTGCTGAACTGTTGCCACAACCTATGAACTCACTTTCAAGGGCTCTTCCTCTCATGTTCTTTTGTATTTGCAGTTTGTTGTCTTTTGCACGTTAGTTGTTTGCCCATCTTGTTGCGTGCGGTCCTTCATTGATTCTGTTCTGTTTCTTGGATTTACTGAGTATGCCCACAAGAGAATGAATCTCAGGGTTGTATATGGTGATAAATGTATTAATATATTTACTTTGAACTTTATCCTCTCAAAGAGCAATTTTAACCCCTAACAACTGGCAGTATCAGATTGAGAGTTTTATAATCACCCTAATTTCATTTCCATTGATGACAATGACTAAAACTTAGAGTTTAAAGACACTTGGAAGAAATGTTGATGTCAGTTGAGAAGCATAGAGTTGAGGAATGTGAAAAATTGTTGAGTTAGTTGTCACCATACATATGGACAATGACCCAACATGCCTGTTGTAGCTGTCAAGAGATGATCTATGGATGATCAATCCAAAGCAAAGATATGGGAAGAGAGAGAGAGAGAGAGAAAGACAAGCATCAGAGCCATTTAAAGTGAAGTCAGAACTAGGCAACTGCAGAAGAAATTGAGATAATTAAGTCACAGAGTTGAATTGAATTGAATACAGATTGTGATTACAAAACACATCTCAGCTTGTACCCTTTTGATAGTTCTGATATTGTCATCTACTTAATATATCAGAAAGAGAAAACAAGGAGCCCAGAATGGGGATTAGACCGTGTCTTGCCATATAGGTGCCTTAATTGAGAAAATGGAGATCATATAGCCTCAGAGAGGATTCCATCCATCTCATTTTTATAAATACCTTTTCATAAATATCAGTGACCACATCTTGGCTGTAATCTTAGCTCATATATTATGTTATTAAAACTCAAGCAACCAAAATCACCCTGTGTTTATTGATATTTCTCTAGAAATAATACTCCATTTGAAACTTTAAATTTACGTAACCAAATCTTTTATAACAGTTACACTGCAAATTCTCAGATCATTTTCTCAATATATATGTATCAAATGGTAGAGAAACAAAACAAAATATTATCTGATCATGCCCCGTTCTACCCCTAGCTATAAATAGTTGTTTCAGCTTATGTGAACAGGTCGAACTGACCTACAGTTGCCAAATAACCACAAGAATGCAACTAACTGCCGTTTGGGCGCCAAGACGTAACAGCCTCTGAGTTGCTGGTACAATTTGTAGGAAAGGAGCCAAGTAGAGAGAACCTTGTGGTTCTTTCCAGGGAGAAATCAGGAACAAGCGATTCCAATCAGCCCTGTCTATGAGGTCAAGAGTGGCAGAGGTGAAGTTGCACAAATATGCTGTGTAAAGTTATCCTGTCTGAAAAGTCTAGAAAAATCTAAAAATGGTATAAAAGAAACATGTAAACCCAAGGTAAGTTAAATACGTTATTCCTGATTAAACAGAAGCAGAGATATAACTTTGCAAGCAGAAATGTAGCACCCTGGTTGCTATCTCAAATGAGATTGATGATTTTGTTGTAAATCATCATGTGATACAGAAGCATACATTTAGGTGTAAAACCATGGAGAATCATTTTTTGTCCTCTCATTTGTCACTATTAAATTTATTTCTTTTCAAATAACCAAATTATTTTCTGACGTGTTTTCTCTCTGTCCCACATTTTCCAAGTCTAGCAAAATAGTTTGGATTTAGAAATAAAATAATACAAATATCTGTTTTGGAAAATAGATATCTCCCTCATACTGTAAATTTACAAATCTGATATAATAGTGTTATATTTAGAATCTCATTTACTGCAATACAGATAAAATTATCAGTGAAGTGTCAGCAAAGAAATATTAATAAACTGTAAAGTAGTAAGAACAGTTTTATGCCTCTAAAAGATAATTGATATAATTTACAGGAATTTATATTGATAATATATAATTCTTATATTGATAAGTAATTCAAATTAAGATCTTGTAGTTTCAGTGGCAACTTTGTTATGTACTAATAAAGCAGCCACTGGGTGTATGTTCATGGTTCTCCATTGCTGTAGCCCATCCACTTCAAGGTTTGACATGTTGTGCATTCAACAATGCTCTTCTGCTTACCACTGTTGTAACATATGGTTATTTGACTTCGTCACCTTCTTGTCAGCTTGAACCAGTCCGGCCATTCTCCTCTGACTCCTTTTCATTAATTTTTGCCCACAGATTGAACGTTGCTCACTGGATGTTGTTTTTTGTATATTGCAACATCCTCTGTAAACTCTTGAGACTGTTGTGCATGAAAATCCCAAGAGACCAGCAGTTCTGAGGTACTCAAACCACCCAGTCTGGCACCAACAATCATTTCATCATCAAACCCACTTAGATCACATTTCTTCCCCATTCTGATGTTTGGTCTGAACAACAACTGAACTCCTTGATCATGTCTGCACGCTTTTATGTATTGAGTTGCTGCCACATGATTGACTGATTAGATATTTGCATTAATGTACAGACATACAGGTGCACCTAATAAAGTGGCCACTCAGTGTATATTTCAACTTCGAGCAAGACTCCATTGAACAAATGAAGGACTCGTGTAAGCACACATTTACTGAGAGGTTATCTCATTTATGGTTAAGTAACATAGTTTTCTTTCAATAATCAGAAAGCCAAATTTGAAATTCTATTGAAAATCATTAATTAGTATTTCATGGCCATGAATAATTATTAGTGGTGATAAGCATGTAACACAATTCACAAAAGATTTTTTTAAACCTGCTGATGTTTCAATACCTTTCAAAATTTGAAACATTGCAATTTTGGCATTTCTGAGACCAGATGGCTCGTCCCTTTAAGTTTAAGACACAAGGCTCCATTTTACACTGACAAATTGTTTAAATTAATTAGAAATGAATTAGTCAAGACAAACATTTACAAGAGAGAAAAACATTTCTGGATTAAAATTAGAAAATTCTAATGATACTGAGCAAGTCAGGCGGTATCTCTAAAGAAACAGAGTCAAGATTTCAGCTAGGTACTTGTTCATCAGAACTATTGAACAGTTCCAATGAAATGACACCTACCTGAAACAACTACTATATTTTTCTCTCTATAGATGCTCCCTGACCCAGTCAGGATATCCAGTACTTTTTTTAAAATCTTTACTTCGGAATTTGGCAACTACTATGTTTTTTAGCTTTCTGACTACATTTCTAGGGTAGACAAAAAAATTAGATCAAGCTGATTTACAAATGGCAGAACTGCTGCTGAAGGAGAGATTTGATCAACAAGGTTTGAATTCAAAAGGATTTAGATGATCGAATTGAGATCTAATTCAAATTTCCAAAATTCTGATGGTACTAGACATACTAGATGTGGGCTCTGTGCTTTCTCTGGATGGGGCATCCAGAATGAGGGGCCACAGCTTTGCCTAGCCTGTCAATATTTCAATTAGATATCCATCAATTCTGCTAAACTATAGTGAATACAAACCTAATTGATCCAATCCCTCCTTTTATATGGCAAAAGATTTAGGACTGAGTTAAGGAGAAATTTATTTACTCGGAGGGTAATAAACCTTTTGAATTCACTACCAAAAAGGGCTTTAGAAGCTGTCACTGAAGCACTTACGAAGAAGGAAGATAAATTTCTAGTTGCAAAAGAGGTTAAGGGGTATAGGGTCAGAGCAGGAAATTTTGGTACTGAGAGGGATTTGCAACCATAATCAGATTAAACACTGGAGAGGCCTCAAGATGCCAAATGGACTCATACTGGTCCTATTTTCTATGTTTTACTGCTATGACAACAGTGAAAAAACAATTCAGAATTTATGTTTATTCAGCACTTTCCTATTTCAAAATTAGTTTGCACCCGAATAATTTAAAATTTTTCAGTGTTGTTGTGTATGGAAACAAAGTAGTGAATTCAAAGAGTAACAAAATAAGGGAACTGTTTTAGTTAGTTTAGTATATTATAGCCCAGGACACAGGAAGTACCAATTGGAGTCAACTATGCACACTTAATGCACGTTCCCACAAAACTCAATGAATTATAATCAGGAGTCAAAAACAGACTAACTTCCATTTTTGTGTGTGTGCTTGCAAATTGAGGCCTATAGGGACATTTTTTGGGAGATATCAGCTAATCCAATGAAAACAAGGGAATAAGGGAATGAGCCTGTGACTTTCATTTTACCTTGGATTGAACATTGTACTTACTGAAAGTGCTGATGAGGCTGAGTGAAGGGGTAAAATGTAACATAAAACAACTTTCTTCAGAGAAGGAATTAGACTTACTGTAAGTTATTGCAAGACTTACTTCTAAATGAAGCAGGGCTTGCAAGGTATAATGTTTCTTGAAATGACCAAACAGAAAATGCAGACTGAGTTTTACACCTCGATTTCTAAATTTGAAACAGCTTCCTCTTTAACCAAGAGTGTAATCTTAAGAAACAGTTTACATGCTATTGATATACCTGGAGATAAAGACCAGCCTGCTTTATAAATTTACTTAATATACAAAATATTAACTGTGTATATTATGTTCTAAAAATACAGAGTATTGCACAGCATCTTGCCTGAAAAGCATACCTTTAGATTTAAAATTTTGAAGTTTTCATAGATACCAAGAAAATGTTCAACTACTATTATTCTAGAACAAGAAGTTTGCATAGCAAATCAATTAATATTGGTTAGATTTGTGAGAATGATCCTTTTAAAACACTGATGAATACTTATCATTTCTTTCCCCATTTTGTTTTCAGGCATTCTTCAGAATTTTCAGTAACCATAGTAAAAATTTCCACCTTTATTTAATCCTTTATATCTTTATTTCTCCAAGAGGACCACAAACTTATTGTGGTTTGGAGGTTTGCGTGCCTCAATGACCTGGAGATCTACGTTGGCTGGAGTTGGGGCTTTATGCTTAGGCTTTTGGTCGGGTCACCCATGCCAAACAGGTCAAAGGGTAGAGGCCAGACTAAGAGTGGTCCACCGTTCCTCCAGGTTCGTAGGTTCAGCTCAGGGCTAACAACCATGACCGGGGAAAAGATAAATTATCAAGGAAACAGCAATGAAGAATCCCTCTACATCTGAGTGCGATGGGATTCCCAAGTTCCCTCCCAGGAGATTCATGACAGACAGTAGTGAAATCTGAGAGGAAGCTACTGACATGAGGAAGGAAGCTGTGAGCACCACCAGAGATGGAGGACCTTCACTGCTGCTCTAAATGCCAGTGGCACAGCGGGCTGTAAAAAATCTTTATTAATGAAGAACTAGTGTGAGGAGAACTCAGACTTCTCTATCACTCTACAATAGGCTAGCAGCAATGCATTGAGAGACATTGCAGTAATTAATCTGATATATCTGCTAATTTCTCGGAAATTACAGCTGGAAATTGGTTATGCCCACTCAACTATTGGAACCTGAAATCAGGATTATATTTTTTCGGTTGTGAAAATTGTACTCAATTTCAGGCCAGGCTTCAAACCTAAACTGAGCATAGTAAGGTCAAGTCAGAAATATCTCAGAACTGCGAGCATTCTGTGAATCTGAGTAGAACCACCATATCATTTGAATCTGATGAAACAGGAAAACAGCAAGCTGAGAACATAAAAACAATTATTAGTCCAGATAGAATAAAACTAGTACTCTAATGAAATCAAGGAGCAGCAAACAAGACCGATATTTTAAAAAAAAATTGTTACTTGCTCAATAAAGCTAGACTTGTAGTGAAGTGTCAGTATACTTGCAATATTTTAGGCTGTAAACCCACTGTAGTCCTCAATGATACAAATGCTGTATCTGATTCCAAGCACCATTAAACAATAAGCTCACAAAGAGCACCTTGGTGTTGTAGCAATAGCTTGCTATGATTAAATAGCGCTCCAGTGGTTACAAGAACAAAAACGGAATAAACAAATGCATGAACCGAATAGTGAATATATATACAGTGCATGAAGAGCACACGCTGTTAACAAGCATGATCTTTAATCTGGAGCTACTTTTTCTTAAAAAGGAAGTGGGTTTGAATCTGCTCCAAGCTGCTTCTGGAAAATGCTGGCGAACATCATAAGAGAAGAAAGCAAAGTGCCACTTTGCAACAAACGGATTTCCTCTCTGAAATTGTGATAGTGAACCAGCAACCCTTGCCTGCTTCAGCAGGCTCTCATGGGGAAGGAGCCAGGATGTGATTGATCTATTCTTGCAATAGTGTGAAAATTAGTAATCAAGAAATCATAGATTCAAAGCTTTAAGAGAGACAATCTTTCTCTCACATCTCTAAAATAGTTATAACAAAAATGTAATTAATGAATAAATGTTCAGGGTTTCATGATCAATCATATTTCTTTCTGTGGTACAGCATATAAAAAAAAAGAAGATGCCCATTCAATTTACAGTGAGGTCACAATCGCTGTATTTGACCTTGGCATCCAGTCTAAATTATAATAAGAAAAATCTGCTATTGCTGCTGCCCCAACCCTTTATCATGGGGGATAATGTAAGCCTAGCAACATAGAATAAAAACAAGAGCTGAATTCAGTAAACTGAGTCTTTTTTTTAAAGGAAATAAAAATCAAGTTGATAATAAAGTTTGAATACCTCTTTAATTATGATTCAGCTAATGAAGACATCACACTGAGTGACCATTCCCTACCGACTGAAGATGTCATTGGACTTTCTCTCTGACCTGTGGCAAGTAACACTCTCACATTGATGGAAGGTAGGGAAATTACAAAGTCTGACCCAGGGATGGTGAAGGTGTTCAAACACAGAAACAGATCAGTATGCTTTCCCTATCAGCTTACTCCTCTCATCGTTCTCCATGGGAGAGGCAGTGGCGGGAGCAAGGAAGTTTACCAGGATGCTGCTGGATTAGAGGATATTGGAGTGGAGCTGGGATGTTGTACAGTTATGCTACTTGATTGCTACAATGCATCCTGTAGATTAAAAATAATGCAATTACCTTTAATTATGTTGCCTTAATTATGCTGAGTTTCCTAAGTATTGTTGTAATTGCACTCATCCAAGCAAGGAATGTTTAACTTGACTGTGGTAGTTCGTACAAAGAATTTGAAACATTGAGAAATGAATCCGTTTGGACCTGGTATTTAGGTAGCATAAATATTATCTGCTATTTCAGTATAAGCAGGAAGCTGTTCTGGTTTTGCTTAAAACCAGCATGGGCTGCTTCATATCAATAAGGATGTGAATGCAGATGAAGACCATAGATAATTGTCAACAAATTAACACTCTCCTTACTTTACAATGAAGCATAGGTTATTTGATGAGATAACTAAGATGCTTGGGCATGCAGCTTTTCTCAGGCAATGACTGGCATCTTATGAGCCTTCAAATCTTTGCCTTGCATCAGTGAATTACTTCAATATTTGAGGCCTTTTATTTCACATTCACACTGAGTTCTTTACTGGATCCATATTTTGTTCAATGCTCCTTGGATATGAAGGGAAATTATTCCACATTGAAGTGAATCAGTGTATGTGTGAATCTGTACCAACCTATACACACAATTAGCCAGTTTTCAGTGTCATAAGGGGAACTGATAAGCAAGATTTTCACTGGCTAGGGAGTTGTGAGCCAGAGGATATAAACAAAACAATTGACTGAAATTTTTTAGGAGTGAAAATGAGAAACTATTTACTGGAGATGTTTACAGTTTAGAGATCTCTTTGAGTAGTATCTAATAGTAGACATTCATTTCAAATTTAAGACATACAATTTTGACAAACAATGGTACTGGAAGTAATGGGTAACAAGCTGGTATCACGTAATCAAAATCTACAAGCTCAGACAGCTAAATGATCTATTCCTATCATGTCTCCTTTGCAGCAAACTTGCAAGCATTCTGACTGAAACTTTTTAGCCCTGCCCTGATTACAAATTGAAACCAAAATCTTCACTTCTAGATTCTGCACAATGCCTAGCGCTGAATAATTGAACTAAAAGAGCTAATGATAATTAACACAAAACCACGAAAGCCACAACTGAACACACACACGCACACAAACACACGCACAGAGCAGCGCAGATCTTTCCGACAGCTAAAATGTAAAATGAATTCTCAGAAAAGAATGATCTAAGGAATTGAGCTGTTTTGGTTTCCTCCCAGATCCAAAAGCAAATTGCTAAATGTCTAGTGTAAATAATCATGTTGTAAATAAGTAGCAAATGAATCAAAGGGGAGTTGATCAGTATGTGAGAGAGAATAAACTGCAGGCTCACAGGGAGGACGATAAAAGTGGAATAAAACTGATCAGACCTTTCTGTTGAGAAGCAGCAGGGACTCAATGAGCTGAATGGCCATTGAATGAATGGTGTAAAAATGTAAGTAAATTCAAATAACAATGATACTAAGTTTAATAAAAGGAAAATTATGTACTGTATTACTGGAGCTTTCTTCAGAGCCATACATACTCTGAAACTGTTCAAACTAAATATTGATGAGAGTAGTTGATGACATGATACACCTTTGAACAGCTTTAGCCTGAAATCAGTTCATTATTATTTCTGATCAATACTGCCTCTGCACAACACCTACCTCGTATGTTTCTAATAATGTAGAAACCATTATCGTTCAATCTAAATGATATCAAACCACCATTTGTTATTACCATCGAAACAAATAAACCTCAAATCAAAAGTCATACTGTCTAGCAGCTTTCTTAAAGCCTTAAAGAGGTTAAACGGAACAAACTGCTTGGTTGTTTAAATAATTTTGATTTGATGCAAGACAATACATTTCATTGCATGTTTTGATGTACGTTACATGTGACAAAGTGAAGAAGGTAGAAAGTCAATGATCAGGATTTGCAGGAGGCCAGGAGCCACTCTAGACACACTCAGCAAGCAGTGGATACAGATAATAAAGGAGGTCAATGCCAGAAATCAGGCCTCAAACACTTTTACACACTTCAATGGCCAAAAACAATTACTGCATTTTCAGACCTCACATTTTGACAAATATACCTAGTCTCAAAACTTTGCAAACTTCCCAAAATCTCCATTTTTCATCAACTATTAGGCTCTGTCAATCAAGACTTGTACCTAAAGTCTATATCCTATGCCAAATATTCACACTGTTGCAAGTCTCTAACTCACTTCTCGCAACTTACACATATGACTGACTACTCAACCATGATAACCACTACACCAAGAAAGACTGCATAACACTTAATAAAACATTCACTCTCACTAGTTTGACAATAGATACACAATCCAAAACAAAGGGGAACACCAGGAATTCGGTAGATACTGGAATCTGTGATCCTTCATGTCCTAACCCCGATGTGAGAGACAGTGTGATTATTCTTATATTGGAATTGGCTGAGGTTGTGGCCAGGAGCTAAGATGGCACTAGACAGTGACTTCTTCGAGCTCATCTGCAGAAACAGCTTATTTCTACCTTTAATGTCACTCTTTTTTCTTTTTAAGGTGGATAGGGTTCTGGCAAAGACCCTGACCTACAGCTGCTCTCAAACTTTCATTCTTTATGACAATAGTTCCCACTCCCAGGGGCTCACTGGCAGTCTGTTTTTTGATATCCCAAGGGCGCAGCCTAGAAGACGAGCTCGCCTTTGGGGTTCTGAGGCCTCGTGATCCTGGGGATGAGCTGACTCTGTACCAATGCTGCTGACTGAAACTTCACAAGAGAAGACGGAACATCGGGAACAGTGAATCATCTGTCAGGGGCTTTGTACTCAGATCATCCATCTCTCTCTCTCTCTCTCTCTTTCTTTCATTGGTGGAGAGGGTTTGTTCTCTCTCTCTCTCTTTCCCTCATTGGTGAGGAGAGTTTGTACTCTTTCTCTCTCTCTCTCTCTCCCTTTCTTTCATTGGTGGAGAGAGTTTGTACTCTTTCTCTCCCTTTCTTTCATTGTTGGGGAGAGTTTGCTCTGCAGTCAGAGAACTTGGAAAAAGCGGCACAACAGACCTTAACACTGTAAATCAGCGAGTTATTTTGTTTATGTCTCTCCTCTCACTGTGTGACACCTCTCTGCCCCTTTATTAGGGCCTGCGGTATGTCAAATTGTTGGGTGAACAACTAGTTTTTGTTGTACTGCAGATCATGGTCTTTCTCAGGGACTTTGCTATTGTTTGCTTGGTGGGTGGAGAGTGCTGATGATTTTTGCTGAAGTGGGGAAGCTTTGGGGTCCTAACATTTTTTTCTGTCACCCATTCTTTGGGGAACTTCTGTTTTTGGGGATATCTGTGAAAACAAGAATTTCAGGTTATGTATTGTTTACATTCTCTGATACTAAGACCATAAGACAGGAACAGAATTAAGCTATTTGGCCCATTGAGTCTGCTCCACCATTTCATCTGGCTGATCCATTTTTCCTGTCAGCCCCAATCTCCTGCCCTCCCTGTATCCCTTCATGCCCAGACCAATCAAGAATCTATCAGCCTTTGCCTTAAATATTCATGCAGACTTGGTCTGTGGCAAAGAATTCCACAGATTCACTACTCTCTAGCTAAATAAATTCCTCATCATCTCCATTCTAAAAGGACACCCCTCTATTCCAAGGTTGTGTCTTCTGGTCTTAGACTCCCCCATCATCGGAAACATCTTGTCCACATTAACTCTGTCAAGGCCTTTCACCATTTGATAGGTTTCAATGAGGTCACCCACCATTCTTCTGAATTCTAATGAATACAGACCCAGAGTCATCAAACGCTCTTCATATGACAAGCCATTCAAACCTGGAATCATTTTCGTAAACCTCCTTTGAATCCTCTCCAGTTTCAGTACATCCTTTTGAAGGGGCCCTAAACTTCTCACAATACTCCAAGTGACACTTTACTAGTACTTTATAAAGTCTCAACAATACGTCATTACTTTTATATTCTAGTTCTCTCGAAAAAAATGCTAACATTGCGTTTTCCTACCTCACCACAGACTCAACCTGCAAATTAACCTTTGGGGAATCCTGCACAAGCACTCCCAAATCTCCTTGTGTCTTAGTTTTTGTATTTTCTCTCCACTTAGAAAATAATCAAGACTTTCAGTTCTTAAGTGCAGGCCATACACTTCCGACACTGTATTCCATCTGCCACTTCTTTTCCCATTCTCCTAATCTGTCTAAGTCCTTCTGTAGCCTCTCTACTTCCTTCCTGCCCCTCCACCTATCTTTGTATCGTCTGCAAACTTCGCAACGAAGTCATCAATTCCAAATCATTAAAACATAACGTAAGAAGAATCAGTTCCAACACAGACCCATGTGGAACACCACTAGTCATCGGCAGCCAACCAGAAAAGGGTGCCTTTATTCCCACTCTGAATTCTCCTGCCAGTCAGCCACTGCTTTATCCGTGCTAGAATCTTACCTATTGAACTATTGAGTAGGCCGAATCTATCAAAGATATTGGTAGCCTTGTATCTATTTCCCCTTCTCTAACTCCATTTTCCATGTGCTTACATATATTGCAGATTTGCTCCTTGCTTGTCAGATCTTTACTCTCATCTCTTTTTCATTTCTGTTTCCCAAGAACTGCAACCTGAAGAGGTGGAACTGAAAGAAAATAGTGATGCAACATGACTCAGTATTATACTCACTGCCACCAGCTCAGATAATTGGTCCTGCACGTAGCTAATAGGAAAGTGGATCAGTGGGATTTCAAAGTTCAGTGTAAATTGATTAGAATCTCACCTGAGATTCTTTTTCTTGAAGCCATTCACTGTAGAACAAATAATACAATAGAATCAATGAAAATCCACACACAAAGATTGACAAACGACTGAACAAAAGAAAACAAACTGCAAATACAATAGATAGATAGATAATGCTGAGAACATGGCTTGTAGGGTCCTTGAAAGTGAATCCATAAATTGTGGAATTAGTTCAGTATTGAACTGAATAAATTTATCTATGCTGGTTGAGGAGCCTGATGGTTGAATGGTAATAAAACTTTCCGAATCTGGTGGTGTGGGAGCTAAGGCTTCCAGTCCTCCTCCCTGATGGCAGCAGCGAGAAGAGAGTATGGCCTAGATGGTGGGGGTCCTTGATGATGGATGCTGCTTTCTTGTGGAAATGCTCCTCATGGATGTGCTCAATGGTGCTGAGATGCTGGACAGGGCAACAATAACACAGGTGCCAGTGTAGCAGCACAGTAAATTAATTCATCTACTGAAGACCCAGAGGAAGATTTCAATGGGACAGTCAGTAGGAAATTTGGTACACTTTGAAGTCAACCAGCAGGCCTGAATTCAATGCAGCAAGGAGGAGATCAACGCTAACTTTGCATATACATACATTTACTGTAATTCAGTTTTTTTCTTCCTCTAAATATATACTTATCATGTATTTCAATGTACTACTGCCATAACATTAACAAATATCATAACATATGCCAGTGATATTAAACCTGATTCTCATTCTGAATCAGATCTTCTTGTATAACCCGGAGAATTGTGTAAATATTAGGTAATTCTGAAAAATGTACTTTTTTTGGATGCATTTCAATTATTCTCAGGTGTTGTCAGAGAAATTATTATCCAAATGTATTCTTGCATCTAAAAAGCCTGAGAACATCATGTATGTACTTGTCATTGGTGAATTCCAAGACAAATTATACAGCAAAATACAGAAAATTCATCTTTCAATTATTTAGCCTATTTAAAACCTATCTATGGTTTAGCATCTTCTCGCTGGTTACTGATTTTTGTGTTTCTCTTCCACACACTAGGGCCATAGTTCTCTTTTACACACCAGCACCATGACCCCAGTCCCAGTATCCCTTCCATAGTCGAGGGCCCTAGTTCAAGGCTCCTTTTCACACACTAAATGTTGTGACTCAGAATTGAGCACACTTCTCTCAGAAAGTTACAACCAGTTTACTTTTCATAAATATTTGGTATGTATTCCTTCCTTTTACATTCTGTGCCTCTACTTATAAAGCAAAAGATCCAATATGAATTTCAACAGCCTTTTTAACTAAGCTTGTGATTTTCATAGATTCGCATATGATCATCTCTGAAAATTGTACTATTTAGACATTTTTCAACCTAATTTTCCTCCCAACAAGTTACCTCATAGTTCCCTTCAATATATTTTCTCTCGTGCTTGCTCATTTCAGCAATTTTTTTGCGTCCATCTGAAGCCTGTTATTATTCTCTTCACAGTATATTATCCAAGGTTCAAATAACCAGCATATCTAGATTTTAACACTATAGACACTAAAATTCCCTTGATTTAGAAATGACCCCAGGAGAAAATAAAACAGGGTCTATTGTTCATCAGTTTGAAAAACATATATTCACTATTTATCTCTGAATTCTGTCCTTTACCTGATTTTATATGTCTACTTATATCTCGTCTTTTATTTACAAAGAATCAGAATGTTAAGCTGCAGTTTCAAGCAGAATATCCCTAAGTAAAACTGATCTGCATTCAAATTATTTTGATTCTTGGAGAATATTTTTTCTTTAAAAGCCAAAGCAAATGCAAGTCCAAACCTTGTTGTTCTCATGATTCTACTTGGCTGCTTAATCATAAATCACTGCAGACATGTGCAATCTTACTCTTATACAAGAATTGTGAAGAGATGAGAATGTTCCTTTTTACCAGCCAAAGAGTAAAGAGAACTAGAATTCGCTGCCTGATAAGGTAGTGAAATCAGAATCCTTAATTGCATTTAAAATATAGCTAAATGAGAAGCAAAAGAACTATAAGCTATCAGGCAATGAACTGAGAGCTGGGAAATGTAAATTATCTTAATAACTTCACTTTTCTCCAGGATGGGCAGAATTAACCTCTATCTATGCCATGACTTTACATGATTCTATGAATACACTCTCCAAGGATTAAAGCTATGACCCAAAAATGATATTTTGTGGGATTTCATTCAATAAAGCTCTGCTTTGTTTTAGGAACAGATCTTTTGATCAGTGACTTGTGCAAAATTTCAAGCTGGTTTGCATCAGTCATTTATTTTGTAACTACTGAGATTTTAGTAAACAAAGTGCTGTTCTAAAGTTCAACTACAGTCAGTTGAATCCAATTCTGCTTTAATCAATATTTATGCACTTTTGCTTTCTGGTGCCACTGGCAAGCCATCAAAGGCTAGCTGATGGTCTGAAGGGAAAATGAAGGTCCATCGCTAGCTTCTCTGCCACTGCTTGAGATCAGTAAATGACTTAAAGTTAAATATTTTGGTCTTCCATGGAGGTATAAAGACTCAGACAAAATATTAAGATTACAAATATTATATACCAATTGCATGCTGTGTATGTATGTATATAATTTATTTATTTGTTTGTTCTTGGGGCAATTTCCTCCTGTTTGTTGTTTAATTACTCAGCAACATTTATGTCTCGATGATGCAGAGCTTCGATCTGATCCATTTGTAGCACCTTCATCAGGATAGCTCCTATTTCTTTGGGTAGGTAAGCTCCAAGCATACCCTCGGCACTCACTGAATCTGCCAATCCCCTAGCTTGATAGTGATAGACTGAGGGTTATGGTCATGGTATGTGTTTCTACTGGTGGTTTAAAGTCACTCATGGATGTCCAATTTTTTCAGATCTGTTCTTACTCTATTCCTTTCAATACAATTGTGATGCCACAAAATTCACTTGAATGCTCTTACTATGAAGACAGGATTTTGATCTCTATAAAGACTGTGCTACAGTTACTTTTATTAATCCTATTGTGGGCAGATACACCTTCCATAGGTAGCAGTCTATAAGATTTATTCCTCAGATTCGGCAGTAAAGGAAACAATCTGCTCTTCGAAACTCAAACAAACTCAACTTATACCACTGCTACCAAGCAACTTTCGTGATAGACAGTGAAATCCCTCACCCCACATACACTCTATGCCCTTGCTGATTTGCATTTCTTCCAATTGTTATTCAACATGGACGGTCGTTGTAACAGCAGCTGACAGACAATAGCAGTTGGTAATCAAGTGATCCCTTCTTTGTGTTTGATCCAATCTTGTTAAAGACCCAGAGCAACTTCCTCCTGCAGATATACAACTGTGTTAGTTCTCTTGTGGATCTGTCCCACTAACAAGATAGAATATCCCCAGAGACTGCAATGAAGCATGTAATATGTTGTCTGCAAGGTGATTCTGTGATGACAAGAATGAGCAGCAACTGCTTCAATAGCCCATGGGATGGGTCTTCAAATTAGACACCTATACCCAGATATTTGTGAGAAGTTTGCAAAGTTGATTGGACCTCATTGAATAGCCAACCTCAGGTGAATATGTTTCAATCTTTAGAACGATACTTATATTCCTGGCTTTGTTCCTGAATGCAATGTTGTAGTGAGACTTAACAGATAGACAGTCATTGCTCTATACTTCTTCGGCAGTACCTCAGGACTGTGGTTGACTTGCTTCCCTTGGGTTTTGTGGGTTATGAAGTGACTGAGGAGGCCAATGTGGGAACCACAGACTCTTGCACAAAAGGGACAGGAGGTGCCTGATAGGTGGGTAGTTAGTATAGTGGTACAGTCTTTCTGCCAATTATTTTATAGTACCTAAACCAGATGATAATTCTTCATGTACAACTTTGAGTATACTGAAAGTATTATCTCAGTTGAAGCATAATTCTGACCAATATTGCTTAGTCTGTCCTTTTCAGTTATTAGCCAGCTATGAGAGGCTCAGAAATAAAATAGTTCTAAAACTAATTATTTGCACTGTTGTCACCCTGTCAGACCTCAGATAATGAGGCAGTGGGTATGAAAATGGATATTTTCTTTTCCTATTGAGATATAATGTCCAAGTAGGAACATTAAAATTAAGAGATATTGTAATATTTGCACAAACTAAGCTCAATTTTACAAATAAGTTACAAGAGCTAATGGTTAAGTCAGAATCAAGTTTAATATCATTGGTATATGTCATGAAAAATGTTGATCTGAGGTAGTAGTACATTGCAATACATAATAAACTAAATTACAATAAATATATACAAATTTAATTAAATTGTGCAAAAAGACAATAGGGAGGTAGTGTACATGGGTTCATTGTTCATTTAGACGGCAGTAGAGAAGATGATGCTACTGAAGTGTTAAATGTGTGTCTTCAGGCTCCTATCACTCCTCCTTAATGGTAGCAATGAGAAGAGGACATGTCCTGGGTGATGAGCATCGCCTATTGAAGATTTCCTTGATGCTGGGAGGGCTAGTGCTCATGACGGAGATGGCTGAGGCCCCTCCATGCTAGATGGTGATGTAACCAGGTAAGATGTTCTCCACAGTACATCACAGAAATTTTCAAGATCCTTTGGTGACATACCAAGTCTCCACTAACTCCCAATGAAATAGAGCTACTGTGATTCCTTCTTTGTTATTATGTCAATATGTTACTTAAGTAATTGGAAATAACAATGACTGCAGTCTTACTGAAAGAAACACCCATTTCTTCATAGCAGCTGTAATCAGTTAACTACCTGCAGCCAGACCTGACAATCCTGCCACTATAGAGATCTTGCCCTCTCATTGACTACACCTCAGATATCCCCAGCTGCTTCTGGAAGCTTGCCCCAAATGAGAGGTTCTTTCTCATTATCTAATCTGATCCAACAAGCAGTAAACCAATAAAATCAAAAGATTCTCAAGGATAATTTAAAATATGTTCAATGTGTAACATAGCTTCACATTAATGGACAATGCAAAGTGTAGGATGCTTTTGTTGTGCCATTTTATTCAGATTTGGGTCACAAATATTTCAATAAAGGTGGGGTAAGAACAAGAAAGGCTTACAAAAAAGGTGAAGAAAAATTGATAGTATAATGACAAATTAAAAAACAACGAAACTATTTTAAAATGAGATTACTGGAAATTTGAAATAACCAGTGCAATACAAAAACACAAAAAATAATTAAAAGTATTTAGGTAAACTGAATGAAATGCATTTAAGTAAACTGAATATATTCTAAAAAGTCAGTTAACACTATAATTCTTCAGTCTCCAACAAACTGAGTAGTTTCGTAGCTTAGTAGCCACTACACTATGGATGGACATGATTTCACTGGAGATGATGTGGAGGTTATTCATCTTTATGTTGGCTGAGACTAACTTTTCAGTTAGGAGGAGAGAATGGATAGGATGAATATGCTTATCTTTGGGTGGAAGGGTAGGGGTGTTGGCAGTGAGAGGCAGGGAAAGGCTGCCTTTTAGAAAATTATGAACAACATATGTAGATGAGGTGGAATCTTACACACTGCCTAAGGCACTGACATTAGCAGTTACTCTGACAACATTTAAGAAGTATCCAGAGAACCACTGTGGACCAAATGCTGGTAAATGGGATTATGTCAATGGACTCCTGATGACCAGCAGGGACATGGTATTATAAATGCAGAAATGCAACAGGCTCATGCTCTGGTATCGAACTCCATAAGGAATCCAGTGTTGAAGAGTGGACAGCAAGTTTGGAACTTCTGCATTTAGATGGCGGTCCCTATCTAGGTGGGCATTAGTTGCGGATGCAGACCATTCAGCATACTGTAGTTAAACTCTTAACCCCTCTGTAACTCCCATACTGCACCCCTGTATTCCCCTACGACTTACAGACTTACTCCCAGCAGTCTCTATCTAATGTCATCATCCTTCCATTTTGGATGGTTCTCAATTTCTAACACAAGACAATCAATTTGCAAATTCATCAACATTGTACCAACATGTTATTTAATACTCTGATACACCATTTGTGGATCAGAGGTGCAAATTGTTCTTTGTAAAAGATGAACTGATTTTGTGATTAATAAAAGCTTGTATCCTATATACAAAGCATATATGCAATGTCCAACATTATTTAACTAAACAGCATTATGTGCATATAAATATTGTGGAAAATACATTGAGCCTTCATTATCCACAAAGGACAGGGACTGGAATTTCTCTGGATAATAAAAACACAAGAATACCACCAAGGCCTTCTCCTGTATAAAGGTAGTCATTAGCACGAGTGGCTTCTTCCTGTTCCAAGTCACAGCTCTGGAAGCTTTAAACATATTTTTCTGAGATACTCCCTAATTTTCACCCCAGACATCATTGAAATTACAACTGACGTTGTGGCAAATTGCACTGAGGGACAATACCAATAATCAACCAAATAGTAAATAACCAATTTCACAACTGCACAGACTGCAAATCAGCACAATATAAGGAGTGTGTATGATATATGTACATCACCTGATTATTTTTTCCAAAAGTTTTAAAATTTTAATTTATCAAAATGATAACAGCTGAAATCTTAAGTGTCTTGGTAACATTTGATCTATGTACAAAATTATGAGAGTGTAGATAGGGTTAATGCAAGCAGGCTTTTTCCACAGAGGCTGGGTGGGACGACAGAGGTCATGGGTTAAGGGCGATAGGTGAAAAGTTTAAGGGGAACATGAGGGGAAACCTCTTCACTCAGAGGGTCATGAGAGTGTGGAATGAGCTGCGAACAGAAGTAGTGCATGCGAGCTCAATTTCAACATTTAAGAGAAATTCCGATAGGTACATGGATGGAAGGGGGATGGAAGGGGTATGGAAGGCTATGGTCGCAGTGCAGGTCGATGGTAGCAGGCAGTTTAAATGCTTTTGGCATGGACTAGATGGCCCAAAGGGCCCGTTTCTGTGCTGTACTTCTCTACAACTCTATTGCGTTGTTCAAAAACATTAAGGTACAGCATAAACAACAAATAGAGATTCTTCTGCCTTCTAATATGAGTTCACCAATGGTGTCATCATCTCCTGTCATCGACTTGTTATCATTTCACTGTGAGAGACTATGTGAAAAGCCAACCACTTAATAATGTGGACCTGTGCTGGTCTACTGAAGTTATAAAATCAGCACTCTATTTTGAGTTCTCACCATAGTCTTCCTGCAAGAGACCTCATGGGGTGAAGTGAAGGCACCAAGCATCATATTCTTCCAGGTAAGAATGATTAATTCTTTATGCACCTTATCTTTTTCACTCACAGCCCAACTTCAATCAAAACAAGTATCGGTTGCAAGATTTAATGCCATTCCTGGCTGGCCTGAAAGCAATGCAAGTGAGCAGCTAAACAAAAAAGCATAGACACAAATTAAAAGAACATAAATACACGTTAAAATGGAGTGCAACATTTGGGTGTTTATTGGTCATCTGCAGATTTGGACTTTGATCTATTAAGTGGTTGGAGGTTCTGTCAAAGGGACTTGGAAATATAATGCTCGCACAGTATACCAGCAGAACTAATAGCAAAGAGTGCCAGGTAAGTAGACTGCATTGATTTTTGTTTTGTTGCAATTGCACACATGCAGGCATGTAGAAAATATGCCAAGCTCGTAGGCACTTGGCAATGGATATCATGGAAATTTTGGTATATAATTATCATGTTATTATCTGAAATGAGAATGGGTCCATTAGTGGGGAGAGAAATTAAACTCACAACTAAGCTATTACTTTGTCACTGAACTTTTCTCCCATGTCCAACTGAGCAGATTGCTCAAAAATCATGAAAAAAATAACTCGACTAAGGCAGTGTAATTGAAACAGTTTAGAAAGAGATACTAGCCAATATTCTGTTTTGTTTTTTAAAGGGGTGTAAAGATTTGGAATCAAATCTCTTTTGAGCAATGGATTTGTTAGTCATGATGTTCATGTATTGAAAAATAATTATTCAACACAACGTAAAGTATTTGTTTTCCCACATGCAAACAAACTGATCTCAGCTGTCAAACTATTCATATAGTCTATGCAGGGACAGCTGTACCTGTCACTGTTTTGGACAGCAGACCGTTTGGTGGTAAATCATACTCAAATTGGCAATTATCCAGTGGAGTACTTTGATCTGGTATCCCTACTCAACAAGGAATGCTAGTGCCAAGGGATTTTATTTTCCCAAATGACAATCCTATTTTTTTTAGAAAAAACTGAGCATATTTAGGCATCATCTCACAACTTCCAAATTTAAGGAACTTGGCTGAAGGAGGGAAATAAAGAGCACTTGATAACTCTGATAGTGGAATAATTATGGATTAATTTGTTAGAGATTTACTTCAAATCCTACCATGCAGCTGGGAATTTAAATTGTTAATTAAATAAATCTAGAATTAAAAATCTAGCATTAGTAATGGTGTCTGAATCCACTGAAACCCATTTGCTTTACTATTGTTCTTCAGGGAAAGAAACCTGCTATTCTTACCAAGTCTGGCATATGTTATATTTAGATTCACAGCAATATGATGCACAGTTGACTCTTAATGGCCCACTGCAATGGTCTAATTTATCATTTGGATATACCAAACTATTCCAAAAAGAAATCATAACATCTTTTATATTTTCCTCAACAGCAAGTTTAATAACTTGCTGAAAATGCATTTTCAAATGTACACTTCATAAAATATGCAAAAAAAACACCAAGTGTCACAAACCCTCCTTCAGGACAAATGCAAATGCTGTAAGGAAGTGCAACGCTATCAGCATGACATCAAACGTTTCTCTCACATAACATTTCATGAACAGAAAATCCAAGGTTCACACAACATTCATTCCTTCACCATGTAATAGCAGGAAGACTTTAAGCCATGGCCCTTCCCCATTAAGCTTCCACTTTGAACATACCACCTTTTGTGCATTGCACAGCAAATATTTCCAGATCTCTTGGTCATGGACAGCAAAATGGACTGGTAGAGGAGCAAGTTTCAGACAGATCAAAGTGCATGTTTTATGTGGATGTTAGTGGGACTAGAGGACTTCAGTTATGTGGAGAGACTGGAGCCTTTATCTCCCTGAGATAAAGGGGTGACCTTTTAGGGATTTACAAAATCATGGGGTTTAGATAAGGTGGATGGATGGTCTTTTCGCCAAGGAAGTAGAATCTAACATCAGAGGAAATAGATTTAAGACAAGAGGAAAGATTTAAGAGACCCAAGAGGAATCATCCACCCCCCCCCCCCCGCACTGTAGATGGTGGGAAGAAGCTTACTGCTTCCTCTGACAAGGCGGGTACAATTGTAATATTTGAGACCACAAGACCCTCTATTCTGAGGCTGTATCCTCTGCTCCTAGACTTCCCCACTGGAAAACAGCCTCTCCACATCTACTCTTTCAAGGCCTTAAAAGACATTTGGACAGGTACATAGATGGAAAAGTTTTAGAGGCATATCTGCCAAACAAAGGTAAGTGGGACTAGTTCATTCAGACATTTTGGTTAGTATGGAATATTTGGGCCAAGGGGCCTGCTTTCATGTTTTTATGACTCTATGACCAGGTTAATCACCTTACAGCAGAGAATGTCTATCTATGTGCTTTGCAAGGAACAACTCATGGAGCTCAACCATGTATTATAGAGTTATACAAGACAAACTTGACAAAAGCCATTACATTTCTTTTCAGCAAAAGCACATTCCAAAACATAGATGATGGTCTCAGTCTACTGCATTTCCTTCAAAAAAGGTAAAAGTAAAGGATCTTAACATATAGTAAAGGATCTGACAAAAGCAAAGTTTGGCTAAAGGTATGAAAGGCCTTTGTCAGAAATGTTCTGTGCAGACCACTTCCTGATCAACTTATGGTTAAAAGGTATACTTCTTCACAAACTTTTCCACAAAACATAAGTGCCAAGGCAAAATTCAAAAGCTAAAGTGTGTACAGGACAATTTGGAATATGCAACGTTCAAAAGTGTGTTTATAAAGTCAGGTTCTTTCAGAATCAGGTTTATTATCACCGGCATGTATTGTGAAATTTGTTAACTTAGCAGTAGCAGTTCAACGCAATACATAATATAGAAGAAAATAATAATAATAACTAAATATATTACAGTACATGTATATTGAATAGATCTAAAATCGTGCAAAAACAGAAATAACATATATTTAAAAAGTGAGGTAGTGTTCACGGGCTCAATGTCCATTTAAGAATCGGATGGTAGAGGGGAAGAAGCTATTCCTGAATCGCTGAGTGTGGGCCTTCAGGCTTCTGTACCTCCTACCTGATAGTAACAGTGAGAAAAGGGCAACCCCAGGGTGCTGGAGGTCCTTAATCGTGGACACTGCCTTTCCAAACACTGCTCCTTGAAGTTATACTGGGTACTTTGTAGGCTAGTACCCAAGAAGAAGCCGACTAAATTTACAACCGTCTGCAGCTTCTTTTGGTCATGTGCAGTAACCCACCCCCTCCCCCCCATACCATACAGTGATGCTGCCTTGCAGAATGCTCACCATGGTACATCTATAGAAGTTTTTGAGTGTATTTGTTGACATACCAAATCTCTTCAAACTTGTAATGAAGTATAGTCACTGTCTTGCCTTCTTTATAACCACATCAATATGTTGGGACAAGGTTAGTTCCTCAGAGATACTGACACCCAGGAACTTGAAACTACTCACTCTCTCCACTTCTGATCCCTCTATTAGGATCGGTATATGTTCCTTTGTCTTACCCTTCCTAAAGTCCACAATCAGCTCCGTTGAGTGCCATGTTTTTGATGTGACATCACTCCACTGGTTGGCATATCTCGCTCCTGTATGCCCTCTCGTCACCATCTGAGATTCCACCAACAATGGTTGTATCATCAGCAATTTTATAGGTGGTATTTGTTCTATACCTAGCCACTCAGTCATGTGTATAGAGGGAGTAGAGCTGTGGGCTAAGCATACACCCCTGAAGTGCACCAGTGTTGACTGTCAGCGAGGAGGAGATGTTATCAATAATCTGCACAGATTGTGGTCTTCCTTCTTCTCGACTCCAGATGCACTCCTTCCCCTACAATTAAAGAAAGCTTACACTTTATAGATACCATGCAGAATGTCAAAAAATTCTAACGGTCACTAAGATGTCTTTTACTTCCTTGTAAAACCTATTTTTAAAATGCAACAGCAACCACTTATGTAATTTCATGAAACTCATCGATTTGGAATAAATTTATATTACTCTGAAAGGATATTGAAGTAAATAGCAAGTGGTAAATATAAACATGTTTTGCAGAAAATAATAATCAAGATCTGGCAAGAAGCTAGGGGGCATCAATATAAGATTTTTTGGTAGGGTGGGAAGAATTGTGACTACTTCTGCACAGAAAGAAATTAGAAAATTAAAAATATCATGCACTCTCTTGTTTTAAAACACCCAAGTAAAAGGCACGCTACATAGCAAGTTGCTTCACAATTACATTGACCCCAGATCTATCCTGGCCTTGAGCACTATCTGGGTGAAGAACGTACATTTTCGAGAGGATTCTGTGGAATTTTGCAGTTGCTGCAGC
Source organism: Mobula birostris (assembly GCF_030028105.1). NCBI lineage: Eukaryota > Metazoa > Chordata > Chondrichthyes > Myliobatiformes > Myliobatidae > Mobula > Mobula birostris. The sequence continues at coordinate 54,191,455 of NC_092381.1, forward strand.
TTACTTGCAAATAACAAAAAATAAATATATTTTGGTTGGCTGGTTAATTGGTATCACTGATTGCCCCTAGTGTAAATGAGCAGCAGAAAATTTGGAGGGAATGACAATGGATTTAGCGTAGGTGGATGCTGAATGGTCCATGCTGACATAATGCCCATTTCCATGATGCATGGCTCTTGGTATTCAAAGGTAATAGAAAACACAAAATATTGGCTTATTATATGGACTTACTTCGTTTTTAAAAAGATTTTTAAACATCAAGACAACTTTTCTCCCACTATGTCCCCTCCCCCCAATAAAAATAGACTGATAAGAGAGTTTTTAGTCCACACACAGTGTACATTGAGTATCAACCACTTGTTGGATTTGAATACCAGGAGGGGACTGCATATTAAGAGATTGTGTATTGAAAGAAAACAGAGGTTCAGTATTCAAGGACCTACTCAGCATCAGCAACCACATTTATACCCTCCATCTGTTGGAATAAGTATGAACCAATAAAGTAACCATTATGTGTACATCAAAAAGTGAACACTGGAGCAAATTAGCAGAAATTACAGGATGATGTACAATACTTCACAGTAATAATGGAGTACTACAATTATCTTAAACAGGGAAAGTGGAAAAAATCCTGCAATATGTGGAAGAGAATTCCTCTTTGAGGATCTTTCCAACTGAATCAAATAGAAAACGTTGCTGTAACTGGTTCTCAGGGATAAAATAAGGCAAGGGGGAATTCTTTAGTGTGAGAATATTTGGGGAAACAATTATCACAACTGTTAGGTTCAGAGCAATGATAAATGAGGGTAAATGAAAATCAAATGTTGAAATACTCTGTTAGGAGTGATAGTTTAAATGCTAAAAATAAATATAATCAAATTAAATTTGTCAGTAAGGAAAAGGAGGCCTTCTAAAGGATAAAATCAGACATAGACAAACAATCCCAAGGGGAGAAAGGGGAAGTTTAAAGAGACAAGATGAAACAAGAGAAACCTTACAATATCAGGTCCATAATTCTGAGTATCTAATTAAGTACATTAAATTCAGAAGAGAATAGAAACAGGAACAAAAATGAAACAAAGAGGGTAATAGTGAAGAAGATGGAAAGCAAAGAACCTGAAACACCTTTACTATTTATATACTAAAAGGAGTGGTATTTTGATATGTGAGTAAAAATATCTTATTGCGGAGGCACACGACATGGCAAAGCAACTATATGAATAATTAGCATCCTTCTTCAATGAGTAAGAGGATGCTGGCAGTGTCACAGTGGAGGAGGCAGCAGGGAAATTGGATAAAGGTGCTTAGGAGTTTGGCAGTGCTCAGAGTACAGAAGTCATCCAGTCTGCTTGATATACATCCCAATTTGTTGAGGGAAGGTGGAGTCAATGAAAGCCCAACTCTCAACCTTCCTATCCACCTTCAACATGGAGTGGCATAAATATGACATCACTATTTAAAAAAGGTGACAAAACTCAATTTGTCAACTGTTGGCAAATCAATTCAAATTTTACCACCACTAACACTAAGAAAAAGAAACTATCATTTAGAGACTTATAGATTAATGATAGCCAGAGATTAAAAACAAATACAGTTTAATTACATATATAATTATGTAAAACATATGTTTCCACATGCTAATTTACCTAAAAATTATTGTTTTAGAATTTCACAGAATCAGCATGGTTTTGACTGCCCAGCAGCTGACATGATCTCTAGATCAAGGCTGAGTAATTGTTATACAGACTTTTTACAGAGCATTTGCTAATGCTTCATTTTCATAATAATTGTAAACAAAATAGATGTGGCTGCATGAATAAGAAACTGGGTGAAGAACAGAGAAACGAGCTTCCAGAAGAGGCTGCTACATCACAGTCTACAATAAGGAATCTGGATTTTGCTTTCTCCTTCTGCTCATGTTGGTGCGGAATATGCCAACTAACCCTGATGTAGAACATCGAGTGAGTTACTGAATGGGCAGGAATGGCTGTTTTCAAATCTGAGGCAAGTGTGTGCATTTGTATCCCATGGGGTATCAGCACTGGGGTCACCTAAACTTTAATACATACTCATGATTTACGCTTGGTATACTAAGGATAGTGTCGTCTGCAAAGTTTAAGTTTGAACTCAAAGTTGGAAAGAGGAGTAGTAACAGATTTCAGGGAGGAATGGACAGACTCTAAAGCAATCCAAATGGTGTTATATGACCATGTTTGTATTAAATGTTCATCAGACAAGTCCTACATAATAGTAGAAAGAATGAGAAGAGGCACTGTAAGGTTACTTTGGATACAGAGACAGAAAACCTGATTGTTTAACTGCACAAGCCTTAAATTTCTGAAGATATACAAAGCATTTGTTAGGCCCCAGCTGAAATGCTGTGGGCGATAATGCAAACCCATTTTCTGTTCCCCTGCAAACATTTAACTTCTCATTGGCTTTACGTTTTAATTCTGATATTTAAACCCCTTCATCACAAAATTTGCATTTTTCTGCCTGGTGTTGCTTGTGAATTTCCTTCTCTCACTTGCCTTCTAAGATACCTAGGTGCCATTTCTGCAGTTAATTCTTGAGCTACTGACCCCCACCCCATGTTCTTTTTTAAACATCATCCTGTCAGGTAATTGGTCAACCCAATTAAAAAATCAATCTCTATTATTTGATGGCTTTAATGATTTTGCAGACTTTTTTGTATGTTAAATGCACTTATTAACATACAAATTTGTGGAAAGTGGAAATATCGCATTGATCCTGTAGAGCGTGTTTTTCCTAGCAATGTGTTAAAGCACATTGGCTTTGAAATTAATACATTTATATGAACTTGCTATTTCTGTGGAGGTGTTAAAACATTTAAAATAGAAGTATGATCTCATTTAAAAAGACGCTTGTACTGGATACCGAAAATGGGAAAATATTTTCATTTTCAAAAACATGTTGGATAATTTCACTAATGGAGAAAGAATTTTGAAACCCTCTCAAGAAACTAATTATTAAATTTTAATGGCAGAAAACTTGCATTTAACTAGACACCAAATTAGATATTAGGAAAGAGAATACTTTATGATGCAACTTTACTTGAATGCATGGAAAGCTGCAAGTCAAAAAAGAACTTCAGTGTTTATTTCAAGTGTGTATCAGATAGTGTCATGGGAAAATGTTCTTTTAAAAGAGAATGAAGCTGTTTCTATGTATTTTTAAAAAAACGCAAACAACAGGAATACTGCAGATGCTGGAAATTCAAGCCACACACAAAGTTGCTGGTGAATGCAGCAAGCCAGGCAGCATCTCTAGGAAGAGGTACAGTCGACATTTCAGGCCTTCAGGTCTCGGCCTGAAACGTCGACTGTACCTCTTCCTAGAGATGCTGCCTGGCCTGCTGAGTTCACCAGCAACTTTGATGTGTGTTGCCTGTTTCTTTGTATAATTATTTTCTGCATACATGGCATACCTGCATTTGCTGCTATAAAGTACAAATTATCCATGCCTATGATGATATCCCTCACGAATCTATTTGTTTTTATAATTGTCTTGAAATCCTTTCTTAATCTCAATAATCTTTCTCAGACCCTATAACCTCTTGATAACTATGTTCCTCTAAATCTTAACTTGTTGATTGTTCCTGAACTTAAGGCATAAGCTGTTAAGACATTAAGCTAATTGCTTCCCTTCATTCAATTTGAAACAAACAGTTCATCATCTACCCCAATATCCGCTTATGGTGCTGTACCAGCTTTTGCTTGTTCCTGTGATGTGCTTTGGAATGTTTTGTTGCAAAAAACACCACTTTCATTAACCAGAGACTGGTGAATCTGTGGAATTCATTTCCACAGGCAGCTGTGGAGGCCAAGTCTTACATATATTTAAGGCAGAGGAGGGGATGGGGGGGATGGGGGGGCTGGGGGGAGGCAGGGGACTGGAGCTGAGAGGGGAAGTGGGTCGGCCATGATAAAATAGCAGAGCTGACTAGGTGGGCCAAATGGCCTAATTCTGCTCCTATATCTTATGGTCTTAAAAACCACACTTGGGACAGACTTTTGAATAGAGGAACTGAAATTTAGTGAAGATAGGCAGTCGGCAAAGAAAGTATCGGAAACAATTAGCCCAGGAGTGACAACAGGCATAGCTAAAGTGTTCAGTGGCAGATAATCGGAGGCAGACTTGAACGGGTAAGCGGAAAGGGATGAATTTATGATTAGAAGGTAGAAGCAGAGAGGACTTTGTTACAAACAAATGACTGGAATTTCAGCTTAAGGGTAATTCCAGGGAACAAATCTCAATAACACAGTAAAATATCAAATTAGACACAATAGCCATTGCACTGTTGAAAATTATTTACTTAATTTACACCAGCAAAATTAGTTTTCATCATATAATGTCATTTATTCTTACTCAGAGATAGAGGATGGTAACAGGCCCTTCCGCAATGAACTCGCACCACCTGTTACCCTACTGACATGTCTGCCTTTGGAATGTGGGAGTAAATCAGAGCACCCAGAGGAAACCGACATGGTCATGTGGAGAACAGACAAAATCTCCAAAAATGAACCTGGGTTGCTGGCACTGTGATAACTGCTATGCAATACCTTACCACCCAAAAAACTGTGTGAAGACATTGGAATAAGTTAAATTTGTGCAGATCTTTCATTCTTAGATTAGTTCTGCAGTTTATGTGAATCTGTGACCTATTCAATAACTGAGGGACTGTTCATTGCAATAGTCTATAACTGTTGTCATACAAGTTGTAAATTTAATGTGGTTACTATATACAATGTGAAAGTTGCCTCTAATCCTGCACATTTTGTTCCCCTCGGCTTAAACATGAAGAGACTAGAAAAGCCTGTTTCTTCAAGAGGGCACTGAGGTTTTGAATCTGGTAAGGAAGCCTTGGCCACGGCATAGTTTGGATCCCAAAGGTGGTCATTAACTACAGAGCCATAGAGCAACAGAAACCGGCTCTTTGGCCACCTAGTCCATGCTCGTTATTCCACCTAGTCCCATCTGTCTGCACCCGGATGATATCCCTCCCACTCACGTACCCCTTCAACGTTACAATTGAACTTGCATCTACCAGTTCTGCTGGCAGCTCGTTCCACATTCACAACACCCTCCAAGTGACTTTTCCCCTCAGGTTCCTCTTAACGAAATCACCTTTCACACTTAACCAATGACCTCTAGTTTCAGTTCCACCCAAACCCAGTGGATAAAGTTTGCATTTATCCAATCTAAACCTCTTGTAATTGGAGTAAATGAAGGAAAAAAAATTAAACCAAAACATTAAGAATTTTAATTGTTATTCATGATTCAAGAAAAGTGTGCAATAATTTTTTGTTTGGGATTGCAAGGGTTAATTCACCAGTTTATCATCCACTTTGCTACCTCACTGAGAAAAGCAGATTGGTTTCATTGAATTAGAGCCTCTTGTAATTTTATTGTATTTGTTATTAGTGAGACATCTATTAACCAAGATAAGTGTAAGCATTGAGAAAAAGACACTGACAGAACTAACTTGTCCAGTAAACATTTACACAAGAGTTACAATATCTTAATCTTTTGAGCTCTGTGATAGCTCTTTCCAAGAAGCCAACACCCACCAAGCACTGGTGGTAGCCAACTAATATCAGTACTGCTTGTCAACCCTTGGACAGGGAAGTTAAATTTAGTTAATCAAATTAAACAAGGCCAACAAAAAAATAATCACACCTATAGAATTAGATGATCTCATTGAAACCTGCTGAATACTGAAACATCCAGAGAGAGTGGACGTTAAAGGATGCTTCCAATAGTGGGAGAGTCCAGGCCCAGAGGGTCCAGCCTCAGACTACAAGCACACCTATTAGAAGAGAGTTAGAGAATTTCGTTAGCCATGTAATTGTGAATCTGAGGAATTGATTGCCACAGACAGTTGTGGAGGCTAAGACATTAAGTATATTTAAAACAGAGGTTGATAGGTTCTTGATTAGTAAGGGTGTCAAAGTGAAGGTGAGAAGGCAGGAGAATGGGGTTGAGAGGGAAATGAATCAGCCATGATGGAATGGCGGAGCAGACTCGATGGGTTGAATGGCCTAATTCAGCTCCTAATGTCTTATTCTGACTGCAAATGATGTTTGTTTACCCCCACCCACCACGGTGGTTCCCAAAACAATGGCAAACAAACTTCAAAATACTTATCTTTGTTTAATTTTCCACCTGCTTCCTTACCTCCAACACTTTCTGCCTAAGAACCTCTACAATATCTGCACTCCTTTATTTCTGATGCACTGCATGTAGTAGATTTCCTTTGTTCCATCATTAGCAGCTGCATTTTCAATTACCCAGGTGCAAAGCTCTAAAATTCCAACCATAAAAACTGTATATCCTACCTCTAAGAAGCTGTAATGCATCTAATCTAATAAAAATCATTTTTTTCTGGCACTGACAAAATAGATTGTTTCTATTCTTATACTAAAGAGTGTTACATGAATGTAAGTCGTAGATGAGAGCATCAAGTAAATCCTAGGGCAACCACTCACATTACATCTTGGTTTATTTAGTTTTAGGAGTAATCAATGACAACTGATTTATCCTACACTAGATCAACACCCGTGTTCTTATTCAACTTAAATTTCCACTTTTAATAAGTTAGCACAAAGTACAAAACATTGCTCTATGCATTCATATAGTGTTAAGTAAATAAAATAAAGCAGCTTAAAATGGCCGTTACCTCTGTTTGGGAAGAATAAATCACTTTCAGATTATTGGAGAAGAGAACTCACGATGACATGCAAATAACTATAATACCCAGTATACCACACTTTGATGAGTCTATATGGGATATATTAATCATTATAAACTGGGAGATTGAATCCATTAGAAACATGAAAAATACTGTATGTAATATAAACACTAATAGCAGTACCTGGCAACCTAACAATAAAAATCTTTTACTAAAAATTTAGAAAGGAACACAAGTACTTTCAAAAATTTTATCTGTGCTAACAAATCCCAAAGGGAGAAATAATCAACCCTTCAGAGGAAGAGCCTCGATGCAATGTGTTGACTATTCTCAAAGGTGTTCAATGCTTCCAGAAAGTTGTTTTGAATTCTCATCTGCATATTTTTGCCCCAGGTAGTACTGTCTTACCTAGATCATTGTAAAACTGGTACACACTTGCTGAAAAGAAAGACCTGCATTTATAAAGCAGTTTCTTCAATCTTAGATCCCCAACACCTTACAGAAGCATTTTTCAAAAGTGTTTGTTGTTGTACTGTAAGAAACATAGCAACAAATTGGCATTAAAAATGTCTTAGGCAGTTTGATACCATTTGGATAATCAATTTTAATGATAAACCATAGAAAAGTACAGTACAGGATTAGGTCACTAGGTATACCTTGTCTTCAGTTAGCATCATGCCAATATAACTAATCCTGCCTGACTGACAATGGTCTATATCTCTCCATTGTCTGCTTGTTCATGACTGCTAAATGCCTCTTAGAAGGTTACTTTCTTATCTTCTGCCACCACTCTCCATGGTACTCAAGGCACCTACAACTGTGTGCAAAACAAACATACTTGCTTTGCAAATCTCCATTAAACTTTCCACCTCTTCAACCTATGCTCTCTAGCATTTGACATTTCCACTCTGAGATAAAGACTCAAAACATCTGCTCTCATAGTTTTTTTTAAAGAATGTATTTCTATCAAGTTGACCTCTGATGGTCCAGAAACAATCCAAGTATGGCGAGTCTCTCCTTATAGCTAATACTTTCCAAACCATGCAACAGCTGCTGAACCTCTCCTGCACCCTCCACATTCTTCTTGCAGTGTGGCAATCATAACTGTACACAATATGTTGATCAACTGATAAATATTGAACAGCAGAGACTAATAATTTGCTCATTAAAATACAGTCATGTCATCTTTTACATCCATCCAAAGCAGAAAGTTACACAATTTAAGCTCATCCAAAAGGCAACGCCTCTGAACTGCAATGGAATGTCAAGAAACTAGGAATTACGTCAATTATTTGTCACTTAAACCTCCAACCCAATCTAACTTTTGTTTGGCCTCTTGCACTATTCCAACAAAGACCAACAAGTTCCAGGAATGACACACCATCTTCCATCTGGCCAGGCTCCATCCCCCAGGATTCAGTGAATTTAATGAATTTGAGTTAACTAGCCTTTCCAATTTGCATTCAACTGACCAGTTTTGATGCAATTCATTAACCTAAAAAGTTCACTCAATTCTCCTCTTTCCACACATCATACCTGACTTGTTATACATTCCACACTTATTGTGCTTCACTTTTCCAGAAAATGCTGTGTTCTTATCTAACAGCTTCTCTCCTTTATTCACATAACTTTCTCCTATTAACAAGCTTCCACCACTGTCTGTCAGTGGTGTCAAGGAATTTCTCTTGGTCTCCACTCAAACATCTGATTTGTTCTCCTTGGCTCTCCTCCTTTCTCTACAAATTAGAAAAGCATATATTTTTTCCTAGAACTGATCAGAAGTCATTTCTAAAAGTTGTTTTCCTTTGAACATGCTACTTGACCTTCTGAACATTTATATCAAGTGCATTGTATTTAGTGCTCACAATATGATCTCCACCATACCAAAGTAATCAAACAGATTGGATAATCACTTTGCAGTATGACTTCATTCCAACAGCAGGAGCAATCTTGAGCTTCAAGTTGTTGGTCACTTTAATTCTCAATCCTATTCCTACTTTGACTAGTCTGTTGTTTCCTGCACTGTTCCAAAGAGATTCGAGGCAAACCTGTCACCTTCCATCTGGACAAGGGACAGCTTGTATGACACATTATCAAATTCAACCATTTCAGGTAACTTCCTTTCTTTGCAACAGAACTAGCCAGTTCTGGTGGAAGTTTTCCATTTGTATTATTTATACAATTTTCCGCTCTCCACTAGGGATGCTTGAATTGCTGGGCATTTTTGACAGTTGATTTACATCTCACAGCTCTTGCATACTTTGTTCTCTCTTCCCCACCCACCCTACTTCTCACTTAAACAGCAACTAGATGGCTTCATTGTTGGTGTCAAGTGGAATGGTTTTCAGAAACTATTGATCTGGGGTTTTCACACACAACAGTCTCTAGAGTATATGGAGAATGATGCGACGAACAAAAAAGATCCAGTAAACAACAGTTCTGTGGGCAAGAGAGGTTAAGGGAGAATGACCAGACTGGTTCAAGCTGACAGGAAGGCGACAGTAACTCAAAAGACCATGAGTTACAACATGGTGTGCTAAGGAGCATCTCCGAACACACAACACATCAAAACTTGAAGTGGATGAGCTACAGCAGTAGAAGACCACAAACATACACTCACTGGCAACATTATTAGGTACTGAGTAAATGTCCGTAGACTTCAGCTGTTGTAGCTCATCCCCTTCAAGGTTCAACCTGACTGTGTTCAGGGATGCTCTTCTGCATAGTGCTGTAGTAACGCATGGTTATTTGAGTTCCTTCCTGTCAGCTTGAACCAGTCTGGCCATGTTCCTCTGATCTGTCATTAACAAGATATTTTCACCCACAGAACGGCCGCTCACTGGATATTTGATTGTTTCTCACACCATTCTCTGCAAACTTTAGAGACTGTCATGCACAAAATCCCCAAGAGATCAGCAGTTTCTAATACACTCAAGTCATCCCATGATGGCACCAACAATCATTCCATGGCCAGTCATTTCTTCCCCATTCTGATGCTTGGTCTGAATAACTGAATCACTTGGCCATGTATGCATGTTTTTACGCATTGAGTTGCTGCTACATGATTGGCTGATTCGATATTTGCATTAACAACCCAGCCAGTCTGTGTTGGCAGCATCTCTAGCTCCATCACACTGAGCACCGGCACTCCCTACGGCTGTGTGCTCAGCCCACGGCTAACACATTGCTGCATTGTAGGTCCTGTTCAAACTGAATACTGTAATTAAGTTTGCTGATGACACAACAGTGGTTGTCCTCATTTACAATGAAAAGACGGCATACATTGAGGTGGTAGAGCAGCTGGTAGAATGGTGCAAGCACAAGCTGAGTCTCAACATGGACAAGACTAAAGAGGGAATATGGACTTTAGAAAATTGCAGGTTGAACATTTCTCACTACACATCCAAAACTCCTCAGTGGAGAGGAGCACTAAGTTTCTGGGAGTGCACATAATGGACAATCTCACCTGGTCCCTCAACACAGCAGTACCTCCACTTCCTGAGGAGACTGAGGCAAGTCAGACTCCCTCTCACCCCCCCACCCCCCCATCCATTCTAACCAACTTTTATAGGAGCAACATTGAGTCTCCTGACCAGCTGCATCACCATTTGGTACAGCAATTGCAAGGCATCTGACCACAAGTCACTACAAAGGATTGTGAGGACTGCAAAGAGACCTTTCTTCCACCCATCAGATATTTATCAGGAATGGTGTGTAAGCAGGGTCCTTAGCATTGTTAGTGATCACTCCCATCTGTCCAATAATCTCTTTGACCCCCTACCATCAGGTAATTGCACAAGGATGGGAAATAGCTTCTCTCGCACACCCCCAGGCCAAGAGACTACTGAACTCCCTGCCACCACCCAGGTCTCATTACATACGAAGAGCTAGTAGTATCATACTGTTTACTTTTTAACTTGTGTCAGAAATGCATTTTATTATTAATTTACTTGTTGTAATATTACTTTGTGTTATGCGTGTGAGTTATATGTACTGTGTTGTGCACCTTGGTCCAGAAGAATCGTGTTTCGTTTGGTGGTATACACGTGTACAGCTGAATGACAATAAACTAAACTTGAATGTACCCAATAAAGTAGTCAGAGTGTTTGCATATATAAACATACACATACAACTCTTTCTACGAGTACCAACTGACCTATTGTGCAGTTCCAATATTTTCTGTTTTATTTCAAATTTCCAGCATCTGCATTTTATTGATTTGATATACTGTAAGTATAGTGAAAACTCCCCTTGTAGAGGATGTGTGAGAGACCAAGATAAATTACAACTCACCTCATTGAAGTCCAATCTCTACATTTACAGTATAGTTCAATGGCAAGGTTTTTTTAATCCTTCATGCAAATATCTAATGTTTCATGTTTGTACATCTGCAAATAACACCACAAGGTGCTTTTCTCTTGCGAAGGTCAGCTATCAAAACTGGTCAAAAGCAACATATCAAAACGTTTAACAATTGCTGAATTCACACTCATGAAAAAGACTGTGCTTAAGATAACTCCATTTATTGAATTAAAACATTACGTGCTACATGGTTTCTATGCACAAAGTATCCTAATGTTTGAAAAGTAAATTTCCCCCCAATTAAAAATGCGAGCTACAATTCTACATTTTCAGTGCCACATCGTAACAAACACTAAGGTCCTGCGTCTGATTCATGTTATCCATTAACCCACTTAACTTCTATCGGTAAAGCAATGAAACTACAAATGTCTGGAACTCAAAACCAAAATCAAAATCAAAGCTCTTCTCCTTGGTTATTAACATGTTCATGAGTACAAGCACCAGACAAGATAGGTCGAGACTTGCATGCAACGCTCCACAGCAGAATTGCATGTTAATGTTTACGAGAACCATACTCTTGATTTAAGGTTGAAGCTCAGATATTATTTACAAATGGTTAAATACAGAATCGTCATGAGTTTATCAGTATAAATAAAGATATATTGGCTGTTTGCTCACCCTTATTCTCGCACACCACCATAAAACAAACGTACTATTTCTAAGCTCATTAATCCACAAACCTATACGGACACCGCATATGAATTTGTGAACTTGCACGGACTCGAGTAAAGGCACCTTTATCCATTGGATTTTTACTGCGATCACAGAGCACAGCCTGTATTCGCATTCAGTGTGGGTCCGGTGGCTCAAGTTTCACTGGATGGGATGGTTTTTTTGGCAGTGTGGCTGCAAGCGAAAAATCGGTGCTCAGTTCCAGCAACAAGAAAAAGAAACAACGGGTGCACGAAATTACCAGAATCAGTGCTCCCAGTCTCTCCCTCCCTTCAAAAAGTCCTCAAAGACCGCGTTAAACAAGGCAGCTGAATATGATGGGTTAATGCACCAACGAGCTTGCCACATAAACATGAACACAAGGGAAGAAATCTCCCGGGACATCACTTATCGACAGCCACATGCACTTTCCAAAAGAAAAATCAATGTTCGCACAAACTGAAAGTGCAACCCATTCTCGAGCGGAACTCAATGCGCTTCGGCATATGTTTTTAAACTTGAGATCCCTCTTTCTTCACTATCTAAAGGCGGGGAGGGTCAGGGGCGTTTACAATTTATACCAAGTCCAGATCTAAACTCCTATAACAGTCATGGAGGTAAATCAATGCCCCGCTACTGAAAGTGACCAAGCAAACACCAACTGTGACCAGAGGCTCGGACCCAGATAACACGAACTCAGATCCATTTCACAAGCTCAGACGGTCAACTTTAGGTCAACACAGCCGCTTCCTCCACCACCCCCACGCCTTCCCGGGAGACCCGCCTCCGCGTCGCAGCCATTGGTGGATTCCCACCACCGGCGTGCTCCTATTCGTTCCTCCAGCCGCCTGTCGAGGCCACCAAGATTTACCGTTGCCCCTCGAGCCCGCCGGCTGACAATCGGTGCGCAAGGTTTGGTCACTAACGCTCCGAAAAGTCCACAACAAGTGGCAGAGCGCGCTGCGAACAGACCTGCCAAGCAAGCGCCTCCCGCCTCCTGGCACTTCCGATTGGTGGACCGTCATCCCTAGCCATACTTCTATTGGCCAAAACTATGCCAGTCTATAATCGCCTTAAACGCTATTTTAACTCTTCAGTCCGGCCTTCCGGCTAATATTATCATTATCATTTTAATAACAGCTGGGGTGAAATCTTTCGTTCTTTCAGACCCTGCGGAGGAGGGTTATGCTAATAATTCTCGGAAAAGCCGATAAATATATTCACAACACTTCCCGCCATTCCGCTGACATCCACCTTAAAGCGGGTAACTAGAGCTTCAAAATAAAGACGTCATCCCATGATCCTCTCTGCTTTCGCATTACCTCAGCCCGTCGTGCACCGCGTTAAGTTAGAATCTTCTGGGGTGTTGTTATAGAAACCGAACCCGACATGCAAATTTTCAAACGCCCATATGTAATATCCAGCCAATTGGAAACCGCCGAAATGACATCATTGCTATTTCGGGTGTATTACCAGTTGCAGATAAGCCTGGGACCCACGCTGCAAGTGCTCAGAGTCGAGTGTGAAACAAGCAGAAGGAACTTGGTAGTTTGCACACTTTTTGATCTGGGAGCTTTCTTACTGAAAACAGTTATAATTCCAGATTTTGAAGAGAAGATCAACTGACTTTTAAAAGTACATTACTGAACTTGCGAGTTGGAAAAAAGATTGCGTGGAAGCAGATCTGAACTCTTTAAAAACTCTGCTACATTTCTATTTTGTAATACTTCGCATCCAGAGTTTTTTTCCATCGGTATTCTATGTCTACGAAGATGGAACAACCATTCTACCACGACGATGCACTCAACGCAGCTTTTGCACAGCCTGAAAATTCTGGTTATGGATATAGTCCGAAAATGCTGAAACAAAATATGACTTTAAACTTGTCAGATCCAGCCAGCAACTTGAAACCGCATCTGAGGAACAAGAATAGTGAAGGTATCTTAACGTCTCCGGACGTGGGACTTCTCAAACTCGCATCACCTGAACTTGAACGTCTTATAATTCAGTCTAGCAACGGGTTGATCACAACCACCCCAACGCCGACCCAGTTCCTGTGCCCCAGGAATGTTACGGACGAACAGGAGGGTTTCGCTGAAGGTTTTGTCAAAGCTCTAGAAGAACTTCATAAACAGAATATTCTGCCTAGCGTGACATGTTCAACTCAGTCTGTGAACACGCCGATTGCAGTCTCTGCCTCTCTGGCCAGTGCAAGCACTGTTTACAATTCAAATTTACACCAGGAGCCTCCCGTGTACGCGAATCTCAATAACTTTAATCCTAATACCATCACCACTCAACCTAACTACAATACTAATAATATGAACTATGCAACGCCACAGCATCATGCTATGAATCCTCAAATGCCTGTTCAGCATCCCAGACTCCAGGCCCTGAAGGAGGAACCTCAGACGGTGCCCGAGATGCCCGGGGAGACCCCTCCGTTGTCTCCTATTGACATGGAGTCTCAGGAGCGAATCAAGGCGGAGAGGAAGCGAATGAGAAACCGCATTGCCGCCTCAAAGTGCCGGAAGAGGAAACTTGAGAGAATCGCCAGACTGGAAGATAAAGTTAAAACCTTAAAGGCACAGAACTCTGAGCTGGCATCCACGGCAAACCTGCTACGGGAACAGGTTGCCCAGCTGAAACAGAAAGTCATGAATCACGTAAACAGCGGCTGCCAACTCATGCTAACGCAGCAGCTGCAGACGTTTTGATTCAAGAGCGCAAAGGGAGAAACAGTTGGTGAATAAATGCGAGGACTGCATTAAGTAAATCAAGCCAGAAGTAGTCCTGATTGCGCCCGAGCGCACATGCACGGAGGAAAACGTGGAGGACTCTGCTTGATGTAAAAAAAGAACCCAGAATGACTGAAAAGCCGTTTGCAGAAGAAAAACATAAATATCGAGTCATTGATTTACTTTGACCAAGTCTTGCATGGACCGAAGCAGTTCAGATCATCCAGTATTACCGAATTTAAAAGTGCGATAGCATAGGTCGCTTCTGATGTAGTATAAAGTGGGGAAGGGCGTGGGAGGGAGTTAAGGGAGGTTATAAGCTTTGAGGCCGTCATGCCTTGAAAAATGTATAGACTATGTTTTGTTTTATGAAAAAAAATCATTTTCTGTCAACAGAACATAACCGCTTCAAGCGATAGCCTTTGTAAGTTATTTTTTATGTTGCTTATTGGGATAGACCCCCAATATATTCGTGTAAATAAGAGATTTGGAGGACTGTAAGTTTACCATTTGTAATAAAGTATATAATTTTTTATGTTCGTTTCTGAGAACTTCTGGAAAAAGTTCAATTATATTTAAAACGTATGAATAAAGTATTTGAAAAGACATTCATTTTGTGCTCTAAACTTCTTTGTATTTCGTGTTTGCGGTTGTACTGCAATGACCACAATCTGAATATTGAAATTACTTAATATTGGAGGGGAAAAGAATTGGATGTGGCAAAAAAAAAGGGCACGCGTTATTTTTGTGCTAAAGTCAATGCTCGCTCATTGACTCAAAATAAATTTATTTCCTATTGTTGTAACTAATCAACTTACGACCTATAAACTTCTGTGGTATTCACAGGTCGGATCAGTAAGGCACCGCAATCTGCATAAGTTCTTCATAACACGGTCGCATTTTAATTTCAAATGGTATTTGGGGTGGAAAAGCTATAAGTTTGATACAAATTAAATAATGTTGATAGTTAAAGATGTTGGAGCTTATTAGCAAAATAAGCAGGATGCTATTTGTTGCCGTTTTTAACAATAGCTGAAATGGGTCAAATTAATTTCGGTATTTAAAGTTGCAATTCAGAGAGGAAGGTGTCGTTACAAAGTATGAATAAAGTTATAATCTTATAACTCGGAATAGTTACACTAAACTCTGCAGTGATAACTCTGTGAAGGCTGAACGTCTGCGGTAACAACCACGCTGGGGCACTGGAAACTATAAAGGGCTGTAACAGATTTTCATTGAAGTAATATCAAATAAACTTTTGGTACCTAAAGGGTCTGAAAAAAATGTTGAGAATATCATCAATCGCAACCATTTGGGAAATTTAAATATTCTATTTGTGAATTAAATTTCAGTTGATTGGGATTATTTACCCTATATAAACAAATAGGAAAAATGAGCAATTTAAAAGGCTAGGTTTCATTTCAAAACAGCTTCAAGTAAGATTTACTACATCTGACAGGTGCCTCTTTATGGTCTATTCTGTACCCCCATTATGGATTGAGAGTACCTGTTTTATTCAAATAGTATTATAATTACTTGAAATCCTCAACGTACCGGAACCAAGATAAAATAATGTCTTCAAAGGATCAAACGACACAATATTATTTAGACATATTAATTATTTCAACTCCATGCTAATTTGTGGTTGGAGCAGTAATTACTTCGCGTTTCTCACCAAAAAATATTTAAATAGTTTAGCTAGTTAGTGTCTGGTTTGCTCATATTCTATTTTTTAAACTTTCAATAACTACATAAAAAAGTGAAAGTGTTTATTTCCAAGGCCACGTCCATTGGAGTCTAATGTTCTTTGAAGCTAAGATTTTTAACATAAATCAGCTATTAAATTCGGTTGCTAGCCTCAATTAATCACAGAGGCTCTACAAAGAAACAAAACATATCCAACCTGTAAATTTCAGGTTACCTCTGTAATTTAAAATGAGCTAATCCGTACCAGATCTGAGGTGCGCACTGAAACTTGTTGCAGTTTGAGTCCTCTCAATCGTGAGATTTTCGCTCCGAAAGTTACACCATCCAATATTGATTACTTTAAACTGAAGTACAAACAGTGATAATGCCGGAAATATTGATCTACAATACATTCAGGTTTCTGTTAAGTGCAATGTAAATATAAAAGGCCCGGGAAGCACGTTAGTTTAGGCTGGGAGTTACTCCCATGTAAGGAATTTGCGCGTTTTTAATTCGCTTTCTCCAAGCCACTGGAAGGCTTTGCGTGCTGAAGACGTGCTGACGTAAAGTCGGTGCCAGACCACCCGGTCAGGAACGTGGGAAGTTTGTTTCCAAATATGGAAAACGTGGTGATCTCAGCGTCTGAACTTGCGGAAGAGTGATGTCACATTCGGGGTCGCCAGGTGGGTGGGGTTTTATGGGACGATCAAAAGTCCCGCGCAGTGTGTGACTGACAGCTCGAAGTAACCCGGCTGCGAAAGACAACTTAAAAATAACACACCTGCCTAGCACCTCAAGGAGTCGGCAAGAAGCTTCAGTTAAAGCAAGCGGCATATCAGAGCCCGACTTTTCATTTGAACTCTCGTAACACAGCCAAAGTGACGCTTTTGTCATTTTAATGCCCACAAATTATTGTACCAGTAAACTAATTTTCCTATTTTTCCCCTCGTCTGTTCGACTACTTTAGCATTCCAACAAGCATTGAAACGTTACCAGAAACAAATCCTAAACAGTGTTGTTCTGCTCGGTGTCATTGGAAACGCCCTTCTATTGTTATCTAGTTTTCAGCATTAAGTGCACACTAAAAACATCCCGATAATAGTGTTGAAACAAATACGTTTCATCCGAGATGTATAGAGGATAAAACTATGCGTGAAATTAATAAATCAATTCAAGTTACAGTATTCCATATGAAAAATGAACGTTGTGATTATACTGCAACAAGTTGTGCAGTAACCTAAGCTAAGTTTAAATACAAGTAAATCGTTGAACATTTAGAAAACAGACGAGACCCATTTGAACTATCTACTCAGCTTTTGTGCCTTCCAGGGTTCAGCCAAACCCAGCCATTAGCTTCTCAAAACACACTTGAATACTTTTATGTCAATACAATGTGGGTTTCTGCTTCAAGGAAATGAGGTCCAGGCCCCTATTACACTTGGGGTGATTTCTTTCTCCTTGAGTCTCTTTTGACCATTCTATGTCTTCACTTTAAATCTTTAATCCTGATGTTTAAATTCATTACAAAATGAAATAGGTCATTCCTATTTGCCTTATCATTAACACCTTCCCTTAGCAACTTGTCCTAATTTTATATAGTTAATTACATTTCACCTTTAGAAAACAAAACACCTCAATTTATCCACTCTTCCCTCATTCCTACTACCAAACAATCCTGAAAAAACATCCTTTGTATCACTTCCAATCCAATAACCTGTCCTGCGATGCCATGATCCAAAACTGTACTCAGGTTGTGGCGTTCAAAGTATCATACAGATCTGGTGTAATCTGTCTGTTCTCATATTCTGCCCTTGGTTCATAAAGAAAGGTATCTTGTGCACTTTCAACCACACGATCATGTAAACATTAGGGACCTGTGAACATACACTCCACGCTCCTTTGATTTCTCCACACTACTTTCTGTCCTACCATTTTACACATATTCCTTTGCATTGTTGACCTGGAAAATGCATTACCTCACACTTATCCACACTGAATTGGATTTACCATTTTTTTCCAGCTGACAGGGCAGATCACCTACATACTTTAGCAGTCTAAAGCTTTTGTCCACATGGCCAATTCTTGTATCACTTGTAATCCTCTTTATTATACCCCATAATCTTAGAACAGTCAATATTATGTACAACATAAGGGAAAGGTAATGAGCCCTGTGAAATCACACCATTTAGCATCTTCCAGTAGAAGACACCGGTCATCAACTATCTCTAGAAAGAGAAAGAGGTAATGTTTCCTGAGAAACCTTATTGAAATGGGGAAAGGGAGAAGGAACAGGGTGGAAGTGGGAGTAACAGAAAGGACAAAGGGTACATCATGGACAGGCTGAGACCAAATGGGTTAATGGAATAAAGATTTTGTAAATAAAGATGGTGAGCCTGTAAGGTTTGATAAGAACTAGAGCGATGGTAAATGGTATCTAGTGAAAATGGTTTTGTTTATATCCATGCAAAATGGACACCCATCCCTGTTCTATTCCCCATGCCACCGCCAAAATATTTGTACACCATTTTTACATATTCTCATACCAGACATATTCTCACAGTATAGGATGTAAAACATGTCACACATACAGTACTGTGCAAAAGTCTTAGTTACATATATATATAGTTAGGTTGCCTAAGTTTTTTGCACAGTACTGTATATAAAATAGATAATGCATAAAGTAAGTCTCCCAGGAAGTTTCAGGATACACTTCAAAGGCACAAAATGCAATCTTCATTGGAAGCTTCAATAAAGGAACAATCCATTCCTTGTTAGGATGTATGCACCCGAAAGCTCTGCTGAAAAAAATAGAGATATTTAAGAAAATATTTCAGTCAGAGTATTTAACAATATACACACAAAAAATACTGGTGAACACAGCAGGCCAGGCTGCATCTATAGGAAGAGATACAGTTGACATTTCAGGCCGAGACCCTTCGTCAGGACTAACTGAAAGAAGAGATAGTAAGAGATTTGAAAGTGGGAGGGAGGGGGAGATCCGAAATGATAGGAGGGGGAGGGATGGAGCTAAGAGCTGGGAAGTTGATTGGCAAAAGGGATACAAGGCTGGAGAAGAGAGGATCATTGACTTTTCTAACTTCCATTGGCGTGAACATTGACTTCTCTAACTTCCGTTAATGCCCCTCCTCCCCTTCATACCCCATCCCTTATTTATTTATTTATTATTATTTTTTCCCCTTTCTTTCTCTCTCTCTCTTTTTTCTCCCTCTGTCCCTCTCACTATAACTCCTTGCCTGCTCTCCATCCTCTGGGCTCCCCTCTCCCTTTCTTTCTCCCTAGGCTTCCCATCCCATGATCCTCTCCCTTCTCCAGCTTTGTATCCCTTTTGCCAATCAACTTTCAAGCTCTTAGCTCCATCCCTCCCCGCCCTGTTTTCTCCTATCATTTCGGATCTCCACTTCTCCCTCCCACTTTCAAATCTCTTACTAGTTCTTCTTTCAGTTCGTCCTGACGAAAGGTCTCGGCCTGAAACGTCGACTGTACCTCTTCCGATAGATGCTGCCTGGCCTGCTGCGTTCACCAGCATTTTTTGTGAGTGTTGCTTGAATTTCCATCACCTGCAGATTTCCTCATGTTTGCGTATTTAACAATATAGTTCAGTTGAGGTAAAGGCACAAATTAATTTAAACAGTTAGCATGGAATTGTTAAACAAGGTTGCATCTGAATAGGAGATATAAGCTACTTTAGAATTCTATTCAGCAGCTGTTTCTTTTTTGGAACCACAAAAATAAGTAAGTAAGCCTTTATGGAAGATGTATTTCATTTCTAAATTGTGTGACATGTATCTAGATGTTACATTGTCTTTATAGAAGCAAAGGCCTTGGATTAACTTTTAAAGGGCAACAATTATCCAAGTTCCCAAGAAGAGCAGCATGAGCTGCCTCAACAACTATCATCCAGTAGCACTCACACCTACAGTGATGAAATACTTTGAGAGGCTGGTCATGACTAGAATCAACATCTGTCTCTGGAGGGACCTGAACCCACTGGAATTTGCATATTGCCACAATAGGTCTACAGCAGATGCGATCCCATTGGCTCTCCATGCAGCCTTGGGTCACCTGGGCAATGCAAATATCTATGTCAGGATGCTGTTTATTGACTATAGCTCAGTGTTTATCACTATAGTCCTGACCAAAAAGCTACAGAACCTTTGTACCTCCCTCTGCAATTGGATCCTCGACTTCCTAACCGGAAGACCAAAATCTGTGCTGATTGGAAGTAACATCTCCACCTCGCTGACAATCAACACTGGCACACCGCAGAGATGTGTGGTTAGCCCACTGCTCTGCTCTCTTTACACCACGACTGTGTGGCTAAGCATAGCTCAAATTCCACCTGTAAATTTGCTGATGATACAACCATTGCTGGCAGAATTTAGGGTGGTGACGAGAGGACGTACAGAAGTGAGCTATACCAGTGAGTGGAGTGATGTCGCAGAAACAACCTTGCACTCAATGTCAGCAGGACCAAAGAGCTGATTGTGGACTTCAGGAAGGGTAAGACAAGGGAACACAAACCAATTCTCATAGAGGGATCAGAAGTGGAGAGAGAGCAATTTCAAGTTCCTGGGTGTCAATATCTCTGAGAACATAATCTGGATGCAATATATCAATGCAACTATAAAGAAGGCAAGACAGCAGCTATACTTAATTAGGAGTCTGAGCAGATTTGGTTTGTCAACCGAAACATTCAAAAACTTTGACAAATGTACCGTGGAAAGCATTCTGTCAGGCTGCAACAGTGTTTGTTATGGTGGGGGGGTGGGGGGGGGCTACTGTACAAGACCAAAGTAAGTTGCAGAAACTTGTAAAATTAGTCCACTCCATCATGGCTACTAGACTCCATAGTATCCAAAACATCTTGAAGGAGCGGTGCCTTAGGAAGGCGGCGTCCATCATAAAGGAATTAAGGATGCCCACCACCCAGAACATGCCCTCTTCACACTGTTACCATCAGAAAGGAGGTACAGAAACCTGAAGGCACCCACTCAGTGCTTCAGGAACAGCTTCCCTCCCTCAGGCATCTGATTTCTAAATAGACATTGAACCCATGAACACCACTCTACATCTTTATTTCTGCTTTTCTTTTGCACTACTTATTTTAATACATATACTTAATGTAATTCAGTTTTTTCTCAATATTTATTTCTCATGTATTTCATTGTACTGCTGCCATAAAGTTAGCACATTTCACGACATATGCCAGTGATACTAAATCTGATTCTGATTCTGAACTTCTCTCTCAGGACATCCGAACGGTTCTACAGTTAATTACGTATTTTTGAAATTTACTCACTGTTCTCAGGTAGTAAACATATCTACATTGATCCCTGTTGCTTTTGTATTCTTTTAGGGATTTGGTTGCTACTTGTAAATACACCTTAAGGACTCTACCTTGTTATTTCATGTTCTCGCTCTTTATACTAGCATTTGCACAGTTTGTTGTCTTCTGCATGCTACTTGATCTTTCATTGATCCAATTACAGTTACTATTCTATAGATTTGCTGTGTATGTCCTCAGGAAAATGAATCTCAGGGTTGATATAACTGTACTCTGATAATAAATTGTCAAGTAGTCCCATTGTGATATTTCATCTCAAATTGGCTACACAGGGTTTTTCAAAAACATCTAGGACGTTTAGCTATGAATATGCTTTGTGAACCTATCCTATGTTTTAGGAAATCCTGCCAGAAGTGAATCAGAATCAGAATTTGGTTCTATTATTACAAACAAGAGAAAATCTGCAGATGCTGGAAATCTGAGCAACACATATAAAATGCTGGAGAAACCCAGCAGACCAGGCAGCATCTATGGAAAAAAGTACAGTCGACATTTCAGGCCGAAACCTTTTAACAGGATTGGAGAAAGAAAGCTGAGGAGTAGATTAGAAAGGTGGGGCGAGGGGAGAGAGAAACACCAGGCGATACCTGAAACTGGGAGGGGGAGGGGTGAAGCAAAGAGCTAGGAATTTGATTGATGAAAGAGACAGAAGGACATGGAAGAAAGAAGAAAGGGAAGCAGGGGGAGGGAGAAGCACCAGAGGGAGGCAATGGGCAGGCAAGGAGATAACATGAGAGAGGGACAGGAGGATAGGAAATGGTGAAGGAGTAGGGAGGCATTACTGGAAGTCTGAGAAATCCATGTTTATGCCATCAGGTTGGAGGCTACCCAAACGAAATATAAAGTGTTGTTCCTCCAATTTAAGTGTGATCTTATCCTGTCAGTGGAGAAGGCCATGGATGGACATATCGGAATGGGAATGGGAAGTGGAATTAAAATGGGTGGTTCACTGGGAGATCCTGCTTGTTCTGGCAGATGGAGCATAGATGCTTGGCAATTCCACAAACTTCCAGTATTACCTCCACCCCACCCCATTTCACCATTTCCCATCCCCTTGTCCCTCTTTCATGTTAAAACACTGAGTGTGTGTCATCAGGCTCCTGTGCTTGTTTGCATGTTTATTTCATGAAGCAGACATTTATTACATATTCTGTTGCTCTAAAGTTGGCTGGAATCACTCTTGTTTTATAGTCTGGAGTCTACCTACACAAGCTGTGTATTCAAAACAATATGGGAAGGGAGGGGAAGTTCCACACCTATGGGCTTAGTCTCCAGATCCATACTGGCACATTAGTGTCAACACAAACTCAGAATTGTTTGGAAGGATGCCAAGTGACAGTTTAACTGCACATCAACAACGCCATTCTGTATGGATTAGCTCCAAAAATAGATTAATGCACACAGGCTGTCTAGGCTTCATACTGCCATCAGCATTTTTGAGCAATATTTACATTCAATCTCCATATCTCACTGCCTGCCTAACAATTTCCCATTCTATCCTCTGATGCCATTCACAGCTGCTCTTTAGTGCTCTATCTGTTTCTGAGGGGGAGGGGACTGGGAAATAGTATTGGCCTGAGGGCCAATGTAGACTCAGTATGCCAAACAGCCTCTTTCTAAGAGCAACATATGAGCAATTCTTCTCTAGGTTAGGTTTAACATTCAGGATTTTTTTTCACTAGATCGGAAATTCAAGTCCAAAACACAAAGAGTATTCCATCCCTGTGGAAAATGGGAAGGGAAGGGAAAGGAGAGTATCAACAAGAAACCAAAGATGTGTACGCAAAGATATGTAGGCAAAAAAAAATGTGTAGGCACAGCCTCAGAATTGAAGGATGTCCCTTTAGAACAGAGATGAGGAGGAATTTTTTCACCAGACAGGTGTGGAGGCCAAGCCATTGGGCATATTTAAAGTGAAGGTTGATAGGTTCTTGATTAGTCGGGGCGTTGAAGGTTATGGAGTGAAGGCAGGAGAATGGGTTTGAGAGGGATAATAAATCAGTCAAGATAGAATGGTGGAGCAGATGTAATGGGCTGAATGGCCTAATTCTTTTCCTATGTCTTATGGTCAAAGCCAATCCACTATAGACACAGGGAAGAGGTGGAATGTCATGTCATTTTGAAAATTGCTCAAAAAATTACTTTTGTATCGAATTTAACAAAAAGTCTCACAAAGATCACTTCCTCTGGTAATGGATAAAGAAATACATTCACTCTGTATCACTTTATTAAGAAGACCTTACAATGAAGCAATGTTTGTGTCATAAATTCATCCCGTTTTATGAGCAATAGAATCATATGGGGTAAAGATTGACTTTGATCACTAGGGCCAAGATTGTACAAGAGCTTTGGCATTCACTTGTACTCATTTCCACACATTCACTTTGCTTGGCTGATGCTTTCCCATGTATTTTTCAATGCTAACAGCCAGAGAGACTCTTCCACTACAGAAAGAAAGCTGTTCTTATAAAAGCTCCTTAAAAGACCTGTCCAGTATAATTCTAATCCCATTTTTTCTCTCCATAAATTAGACCGTAATGACCATTTCTAAATGTCTTTTGAATATTTCTGTGAAAATTCTTTCATCCCTGATTTTAACAACCTCTTCAAACTTGCTCTTTTCAATTACTGTACATCCATAATACTTGGCTTTTGACTTTCTTGTAAGGCGAAAGAAATTCACATTTCATGCTTTTTCTTCAGAGAAGACCTTACCTTGTATCTTCAATGAAAAGCAATACCAGCTTCTCCAATGTCTCCAAATTATTGAAGTCTATCATCT
The DNA here is from genome assembly GCF_030028105.1 of Mobula birostris. Taxonomy (NCBI): domain Eukaryota; kingdom Metazoa; phylum Chordata; class Chondrichthyes; order Myliobatiformes; family Myliobatidae; genus Mobula; species Mobula birostris. Next base: position 54,215,751 of record NC_092381.1, read on the forward strand.
TTGAAATGACAGCCTCATCTATATCTTCGCTAAGCCATAAAGATTTGTGATGCCCCTTGTAAGCAATACTCCGGCTGAAAACCAAATCATTGATTTTTAAAGATTTAGGCTTTCTCTCTTTCTTTATCATCAACATTCCTATTTACTGAGTAATGCATCTCACATGCTTTCTCAACAGCCTCATGAACCCCTTCAGAAACTTATTCATATACAGTACAACACCAGTTATTTATTCTTTTAAACCTGGCTCCCCCCTCTCCCTACCATGTCCCAGTTCCTCAAAATATTACAGTTCCTCAGTTCATTTCACCAAACTGTTTAGTTCCTTCTAAAAGCCCTTACTACATTGTCCACTTTTATAACATTGGCAAGTTTCCTTAATCCACAAACTTAAAAATTGGACTCTCTCCACTCAAGCTCAGGACCCTTATAGACAAGAATAGTTGTCTATAGCCCTAATCTTTAGGGACCCCGCTGCATGCAATCCTTTACCCACGACTACTTTCTGATTCCTATCCCTTATCAATGATCTAGACTTGTTAAAAAATTTTACTTAATTCTATGTACCATTTGTCTCTACTTCTTGCTTCCTCGGTAAAACAGCCAGCATTATCAAAGATCAGACCCCTCCCAGATATTCTCTCTTTTCGCTTCTCCCAATGGGCAGAAGATGCAAAAGCTTAAAAATGCTTACCATCAATACACCAATTTATTTTTGAATAAATATTTTTTGTGACACTTATTCAAAGGCTCTTCTTACAGGTCAATTATTAGGTCTAACACTAACCTGCAATGCTGAAGGATTTTTTTCTATATACTGATCATTTCTTTTTCGGAAGAAATGTTCCCAAATTTTCTTTGGTACATTGAAAATATTGCCCTTTGCCCTACTCACACAGTTAAAATAGCTTTAATGTTATTTTTCAGTTCTGTTTAATTTCCCACATAATTCTGCAAAGCTGTCTCTCAGACATATTTCAATGATAGTAAGTCTAAAACTTGGTCTGAATTTCTAAAATTAGACTCACCCCTGCACTACTTCTAATTCAATATACTATATAATATAAAGTAGTTTCTCTGTAATTAAGTTGAAGAAATCACCACAAATTTTGGTATATACACTCAGTGGTCACTCTACAGGAGGTATGTTCATGGTCTTCTGCTGTTGTAGCCCATCAACCTTCAAGGTTCAATGTGTTGTGCATTCAGTAATGTCCTTCTGCACACTAACTGTTCTAATGCATTTTTTTTTTGAGTTACTGTCACCTTTCTGTCAGCTTAAACCAGTCTGACCATTCTCATCTGATCTCCTTTATTAACAAGATATTTTTGTCCACAGAACTGCCATTCACTGGATCCATTTTCTGTAAACTCTAGAGATTGCTGTGTGAAAATCCCAGGGGATCAGCAGTTTCTGAGATACCCAAACCACCTCATCTAGCACCAACAATCATTCCATGGTCAAAGTCACTTAGATCACATTTCTTCCCCATTCTGATGTTTGTTCTGATCAACAACTGAATCTCTTGACCATGTCTGCATGTTTTTATGCACTGAGTTGCTGCCGTGCATTTGACTGATTAGATATTTGAATTAACCAGCAGGTGTCTAGGTTGACCTAATAAAGTGGCCACTGAGTGTAGTTTTGTACCGAAATGGTAGAACATTGGACATATCTGTGCTATAATAACCGTAGTTTCATAGCACCTACATGTCAGAAGTCTATATTCCTGATATGTAATTGAGTCACCTGTTGTTGAGATGCGAGATTTCAGCCAGGCTTATACTGTGAAATTTGTTTCCTAAATCTCCTCACCTCACTTCCCTTCTTTAGGACAATTTCTGTGAAATATCTTGAATTATGTTGCTGCAACTGATCAGCATTGACTACTTCTGAAAATTGGCAGATGTCTATTGGTGAATAAGTCCTTGAAAGATGTATTGTTTTATTCACTTAACCCAGGAACATTGTCTATTGTACATTTTGATAACTCTGTAACACATCTGAAGCATTGCATGATCCTCTTTCCAAAATAATTTGATGATTGCACAGTTATGACTTAAAAATCAAGCAAAACTTCCAAGAAGAACATAGCAAAACTAGCCCCTACTAATAGATTTATGTTCAACAGCTTTAATCTTATAACTGAATAGAATATTTCAATTAATGAGATAGATTTATGTATGTCAGAAAGAAATCAAGAAAAGGATAAATTTCTTTTGACTATTGTTACTCATACTTAGAATGTCCTTTTAAAAACATGTCAGTATTAAAGATACTTATGTCTAAATTTAATTCAATTTTACACTGTAACATCTGTATCTAAAAGTGATTTATGAATATTTGTTTTGGGTTCAGTCGGATTTGTTTTGGGTTCAGTAGGATCTACCAAATAAAATTGTGATTATGGTTGAACTTTGTATGTAAAGTGGGAGATTTCTATACAATCTACACAGGTTTTGAAATTCTTTATCAACATCAAGCACAATGTTGTCGGGTACTGTACTGGCAAATTTCCCTTAAGTAAACACCTATACACATGTAAACATTGCTTTCAATATACCTTTCCAATATGAATTATCATTTTCTAACTTATCACCCTAAGGCCTTTCTAGGCGAGACTGCCTATTTTTGTGGATACTGGTTATGCTGCATGTATTAGGTCCTTCTTATGGAGAGTCCAAATTTGTTTCGAAAAGAATCCTCACAGTTATCATTCCAGCAACTGGAATAAGATTCAATCCCATATTCTAGGGATGAATAACAATGAATAACAATGAAACTCAAAGTCCTTAGTTTACATTCTGTAATAGTAATAGAAAGATCCACCTACTGTGGGATATTCCAGGTTTAAATTGACTGTCAGTGACAATTACTGTGATATCAATTAACAAGAAATAATTTGGGGGATTTTCACACAGAGGTCAAAGAATGTTTGTTATTTTGGTTTCAGTTGTCCACAAGCATTCAAAGCTGTAATGGAGATGTTAGCCTGAGTATTAACATGGTCAGGTTACAAGAAATGGGTGGGGGGGGGCGGGGGGAGGGAGATTTAGAGTGGAAAACCCACATGCTGTGAGCCCTTTATCCTGACAGCTTCCCTGACTGGAAGTCAAATGACAATTTTAAAACACCTACAGATTTGGGAAATCTGAAACAAAAACAGAAAGTGTCCCATAAATCATCAGCAGGTCAGGCAACATTGGGAAATGTTTCAGGTCTAAGCCCCTTCGCCTTTCCAAGATTTTGCCTGAACCACTGAGTATTTTCAGCATTTTCTGTTTTACTCAGTGGTCAGCAGTATGCTTTTCAGTTGGATGGTGATAGAGTGGTGGGTGGGGGAAAGGGTCTTTGGAATATTTCATAAAAGCATTGAGCAAGGGGGAGAAAGGGCAGGGTAAAAATGTGCTTCAGTTCTTGTAGAGTTAATGTAAAGGAAGGATCTTACAGAAATAGAATAGAGATAGTAATAGAAAACTGGAACTGCAAGAAATTAGCATAATATATGGGATAATAATCAATACTGTATGCATTATTCTAAATTGACAATCCATTGCCACAGTAAGAATTCTGCCAGATGCACAATTTCTTGAATGAAAATTTAAACAAAGGACCCTTCTAGGTTTTAAATAGATTATAAAAGGTTCAATAGCATTGTTCATACAATGACTATTTTAGTCAACACTTAGGGTACGTCCACACTACGCCGGATAATTTTGAAAACGAAGCTTTTTCTCTTCGTTTTGCCCTTCCGTCCACACTGACCCGGCGTTTTCAGCCCCCGAAAACGGAGATTTTCGAAAACACTCTCCAGAGTGAATAAATCTGAAAACGCTTAATATCCGGCGTAGTGTGTACGGGATAACTAGAGAGATTTAAAAACGTTGTCATGACAAGACAACAACAATGCTTTTTTCTGCTTCTGCTTGGTACTGCGCAAGCACTGCCGTACTGCTGTTATAACGCGCAGTCGGTGTGAACGGCGTGAGAGTTAAATTGTAAAGGAGCTTTTTTGACTATTTAAAAACGCTGTCATGACGTGCCGGAACAGACATTCGTTGTTTTAACAACGAAGTGAAGAAATGAATAAGTATCACACATCAAAGTTGCTGGTGAACGCAGCAGGCCAGGCAGCATCTCTAGGAAGAGGTGCAGTCGACGTTTCAGGCCGAGACCCTTCGTCAGGACTAACTGAAGGAAGAGTGAGTAAGAGATTTGAAAGTTGGAGGGGGAGGGGGAGATACAAAATGATAGGAGAAGACAGGAGGGGGAGGGATGGAGCCAAGAGCTGGACAGGTGATTGGCAAAAGGGATAGGAGAGGATCATGGGACAGGAGGCCCGGGAAGAAAGACAAGGAGGCGGGGGGGGGGGGACCCAGAGGATGGGCAAGGGGTATATTCAGAGGGACAGAGGGAGAAAAAGGAGAGTGAGAGAAAGAATGTGTGTATAAAAATAAGTAACAGATGGGGTACGAGGCGAGACCCGGCGCAGACTGGGAGACCGCTTTGCTGAACACCTATGCTCTGTCCAGAGGATCTCCCAGTGCCCACACATTTTAATTCCACATCCCATTCCCATTCTGACATGTCTATCCACGGCCTCCTCTACTGTAAAGATGAAGCCACACTCAGGTTGGAGGAACAACACCTTATATTCCGTCTGGGTAGCCTCCAACCTGATGGCATGAACATCGACTTCTCTAACTTCCGCTAATGCCCCACCTCCCCCTCGTACCCCATCTGTTACTTATTTTTATACACACATTCTTTCTCTCACTCTCCTTTTTCTCCCTCTGTCCCTCTGAATATACCCCTTGCCCATCCTCTGGGTCCTCCCTCCCCGCCTCCTTGTCTTTCTTCCCGGGCCTCCTGTCCCATGATCCTCTCCTATCCCTTTTGCCAATCACCTGTCCAGCTCTTGGCTCCATCCCTCCCCCTCCTGTCTTCTCCTATCATTTTGGATCTCCCCCTCCCCCTCCAACTTTCAAATCTCTTACTCACTCTTCCTTCAGTTAGTCCTGACAAAGGGTCTCGGCCTGAAACGTCGACTGCACCTCTTCCTAGAGATGCTGCCTGGCCTGCTGCGCTCACCAGCAACTTTATTGTGCGTTGCTTGAATTTCCAGCATCTGCAGAATTCCTGTTGTAAGTGAATAAGTATACTCACTTCGCCCTGTTTTCTGTCCTTGCTTGTATGAAGGTGGTTTACCTATTTATGCAAGTACTTCTCTGATAATAGATGTGTAACAGCCTAATGTAACATTGTATGGAAATACAAGATAACGCTGATGCAGACGTTTTATACATTTAACAAGGTGCTTTATTAATGCAACAGAGTTAGTTTTTCAATGTTCGTCGTCAGCCGGGTCATACTGTCCGTGAACTCCCTGTCGGTTGCCTCCATACGCTCCAGTATTTGTTTTTTTTTTAAGTTTAAGTCCTCCTGCGCGACAGCCAAGAGCAATTCCTTTAAAGTTTTTCTACTCTGTAACTGGACAAACGCGCACTAAGTATATCGTTTCCTCTTCGCTTGTTTTCTGTGTGTCCTGCGCATGCACAATAGGAGGAGATTCGCCCAAATATTCGCCTAATGTGGACGGAGATATTTTGAAAAACGCTTAGTGTGGACGCCTGTCGTTTTTACTCGAAACCGGCGTTTTCAAAATTAACCGGCATAGTGTAGACGTAGCCCTAGTTTTAAATTCATCACCTCAAATAATCCAGGCAATTACACTTTGCTGATTTTCACACTTTGTTGATTACAAATTGGCTGCAACTTTTCCCTTCTTTGTAACATTGGCCACATTTCAAAGGTAATTGATTGGGTGTGAAGGACTTTGGGATATTAAAGGTGTCAACTGGTTTCAGCTCCAGGACCTGGTTTGAAGTGCTTTAAGGAAAGTGTGTGACTGAAGAAACCAGTGATTTAAACACAATTTTGATTTCATATAAGTGCTTATCTAAAAGGTCTGAAGTATTAGGAATAGGAGAATACTGATTATTAATGCAAGGGAAAGTTGATTTTAGATCAGAATATGATGGCCAAGAATTTCTTCAAGGCCTGCTGTGATGTTTTAGAGTCACTGCATGGTGGGTCAAGCTTTGGTCAATGTTCCATTCAAGTACTTTTTGTGCTGCAGCAATGCAGTGTGTACAAAGGAAATAAGGAGCGCCCACAAATGGAGAGTCCCACAAATTCTAGGGAGAGTCACGGATCAGAAGGGAGGTTCTTTAGGGTGGTTGGATGTCAGTCACTGGTGGTGCTGTTGGGATGGGGGAAGGTTGTGATTTTGGGCAGGGTGAGGTCTGGTGATCAAACCAGGTCGTGCAAGTTTGAGTCAGAGTAGGTGTCAGGACTATGGGTGTTTTGACGGCGAGCCAGTAGGTAAAGGTTAAAGACAGTCCTGTTGAGTCAGATTCTTAGTAACAGGCTGGAGGAAACCCGTTCGAAGAAATCTGAAGACGGAGGCCTCAAGGATACTGAATAAGCCTGGGCTACTGTAAAATATACAGGCCAAACAAGCACAAATGAAGTTCTGGAAATGTTTCCTAGACAAACCATGTCTCTCTCATAAATTACACTCATTTAATTCTACATGTACAAGGCAGCATTTTATGAGGTACTTCATTTGCAAATGAAGAGGAGAGTAATGACAATCATTCACTGTTCTCCTGTGAGGTAATTATTCAGTGATAAAAGGTTAGGCATTACTTGGTGAGCTGGGAAAACCAAATTCATTTAACTTTACTGATCACAATATCCTCTCCTCCATATGCAAAGCACAATGAGACCAAAAAGACAGATTAATAGTTTGGCACAGACTAGATGGACCAAAAGGCCTTTTTCTGTGCTGTAGTGTATGACTCTATGACTCTAAAAAATTAATCTCTAGCAAATATCCAAATGATTTCTGACAAATAAACTCCTGATTAATTCACTCCATTTAATATAACCGTCTCTGAAAGTCACTTCATTACAAGATAAACAAACAGATGAAAGACCATTAGCTTAGTGCAAGTTATGTGATTTCTTTCCAAGCATGTTAAATGTGTATTGAACTACTCTATAGTATATGAAGCTTTATAAATTCAACACAACTGCAAATTGTTGTTCTGATAAAGCCATAACATTGCAAAAAAGATACAACCTCAGTTAGGTCATACCAGGACCCCACAGACTGATGCTGACAAATATTCTGATAATGGGTCTGTGACTGGAGATTGTAGGTCCAATTCGTTAACTCTAATGGTATGTTATTCTAACTTTTTTTTCAATGATCTTGCACTGTGTAAATAAAACTCTGTTTATTTTTTGCAATATTTTGATAATTATCAAACAATGAATAGGTGCATTCCAATTGTAGAACTGACTTTGCTAGAATTTTGCAAAACCTCAATCAGTAACTCAGGGATGCCAGATTTGACTCCATAAACACAGCGGGGAAGGATTCTGATCAATAGAAGGGTTTAGTATTGAACTAGTTACAAAATCCAGGAACATCTTTCCTTCCCTGAAGAGATATCTACAGCAGCTCCCAAATATCTGTCTTGTTGGGTGAAAGTTTTGGTTTTTCAAGGTCCCTCAATATTTTGAAACAATGCCACCATTTTCAAATCAATAGTGCTGACATTATGAGAGCAAACCGCCAGCACAACCTGTGCTGACAACACTGCATAAATATTAAAAATCCAAAATTTCACTTTTTCTTAAATCATTTCCAGAAATTTCTTGAACAATCATTGATGTGAGCGCCCACTACTCAGGACATTTGTACTTGAACTTCATATCTGTCAGCCCTTTAGCACCTGACACAAGACTGTTAAGGTGGAAAAAAGGTGGTAAATTTCATTTACCTACTCCAACATTGTAAGCTTTACAGAAATCCACTGGAAGTTCAGCTTTTGATTTTATGTAATTTAGCCTTGAGAAGGAAAGAAAATTACAGTGGTAGTGAAAGACTGCAGTCTGTGAATGTGTTAACTGAAGACTGTGACAGTAATGGGTTCCATGTACCACACCCCTCTTGTTTCATTTCCTTCCTGTGTTGCAACAGTGATAGACAGCACTGCAGTATGAGTTCATTGACATTTATGCCCAGTTTGTGGAAGAACTATAGAAATTGCAAGGCCTGGACTGGGTCTAGTAGCACATGGAAGAATGACACTGAGACTGAGGTAGCTGCGAAAAGATCTGAATTAGCTGAAGTCGGTCTGGGCTGGGATAAAGTTTGAGATGTAGCTTGGGGCACAGCTCTAGGACTGGACTGGGAATGGGGTTGAGCATTAGCTGCAGTTGAAGCTGGCATTGAACCAGGGTAGTGTCTGAGCTCAGTCAAGGGCTGGATCTGAGCTCAGGTTTAACCAATCCCCAGCCCGAACTAGAAGTCCAGATTTAATCTGGGATTTAGCCAGAGCTTGGATGGAATTTGGCTCTAGCTGATCCTGAAACCAGGTTTAGTCAGGGACATAAAACATGAAACAAAGCTGAAATATAGTCCGGACTATATCTAACCGAGATTTAGTTGGTGCTAGACAGAGGTCTAAACCGACCTTTAGCCTAGGCTGTGGTTGTCGTAAACTGGGGTTTTCCTTTAGCTGAATCTGTAGCTGACATTTAACTGACATGAGCTGGATCAGGGTGTCAAACAGGCGGGGGAGTTTGAGAATGAAAGTGTTCTGTGAACCATGCCAAATTCTGTAAGTCCCACACGTGTGACCACTTCTTCTGTGACATCACAGATAAAATGCCTCCATTCACATCTAATGAACAACATTTAACAGATATGAATGCTTTGATTTCCCTTGACCAGCTTTTCATTGGCAAGTTGACATTACTGTATGTTATAATATTTCTTCCTGCACCATCAATGAGTTTAATGTGAAATTGAGGGTTCACCAGCCCCTTACACTCAGTTCTCTTGCAGCATATGGACTGGGTTTTACTCCACAATAGAACTAAAGTTCGAAGTAAATTTATTATCGAAGTACATATATGTCACCATATACTGTACAACCCTGAGATTCATTTTCTTGTGGGCATATTCGGCTGGTGGCGTAGTGGCATCAGAGTCGGTCTTCGGGATGAAAGGTCTCGAGTTCGAATCCAGCCGGCTCCCCTGCACGCTTTCCATCTGTGCTGGGTGATCTCTTTGGAAGAAGGCAATGGCAAACCACTGCTGTAACTTGCCTTGTGCGTGGTTCCCCACTACGTCAGAGAGGCGCGGAGGGAAATCGTCCGCTAACCAGGGAAACTCCGGATGCGACGTACCTTTCCTTTCCTTTATATTCAATAACTCCAGTAACCCATAATAGAATCAATGAAAAACCACACCAACAGGATGGTCAACCAGTGTGCAAAAGACAACAAACTGTGCAAATACGAAAAGATAAAAAAGAAGCAATATCAATAATAATAATAAGCAATAAATTATGAGAACATGAGATGAAGAATCCTTGAAAGTGAGTCCTTAGGTTGTAGGAACAGTTCAGTGTTGGGGCAGATGAAGTTTCCCTTCTGGTTCAGGAGCCTGGTGGTTGAAGAGTAATTACTGTTCCTCAAACCTAGTGATGTGAGTCCTGAGGCTCCTGCACCTTCTTCCTGATGGCAACAGTGAGAAGAGAGCATGATCTGAGTGTTGGGGTCCCGTGATGATGGATGCTGCTTTCCTATAACAATGCTCTGTGTAGGTATGTTCAATGGTCAGGAGGGCTTTAACTGTGAAGGACTAGGCCATATTCACTACTTTTTGTAGAATTTTCCATTCAAAGGCATTGGTGTTTCCATAACCAGGCTGTGATGCAGCCAGTCAATATACTCTCCACCACACATCTACAGAAGTTTGTCAAAGTTTTAGATGTCATGCTGAATCTTCGCAAACTTCTAAGGAAGTAGAGGCACTGCCGTGCTTTCTTTGTAATTGCACTTACATGCAGGGCCTAGAACAGGTTCTCTGAAATGATAACACCAAGGAATTTAAAGTTGCTAACCCTCTCCAGCTCTGATCCTCTGATGAGGACTGGTTCCTGGACCTCGGGTTTCCTTTGCCTGAAGTCAATAATCAGCTCGTTGCTCTTGCTGACGTTGAGTAGGAGGTTGCTGTTGTGGCACCATTCAGCCAGAATTTCAATCTCTCCCGCATATGCTGATTCATCACCACCTTTGATTTGGCTCACAACAATGATATGTATCATCAGCAAACTTAAATATGTCATTGGAGCTGTGCTCAGCCACACAAGTCATTGGTGTAAAACTCCAATTACCATCAAATTCAGATTGAGAGACAGAATTAGTAGCGTTCAGGGTTTTCAGACAGAACCTGGTTCCAACCCAAATTACTGTCAACTTCAGCTGCGTGTAGTACTCAGAGCAGCACTGAAATTGCAATGTGAATGATCCTAAGCCCTACAAAGGGAGAAGAGCCTTGCTCTGTCCTTAGAACAAGATGGCAGGTGATTGCTGTAATCAGCTCTGTGTGACTATGGCACTTGCTTTTTGAAAATTAATGGAAAGATTGGCCAAACATTCTGTTATAAAGTTTCTTGTCTTATATTTTATAAATGCATTGATGTGGTGTTCTATCTTCATATAAGCAAGTTGTAGGTAGCAGTAAAAGTGGCTTTCTAACCAGGTGTGCATGGAGCGGGGATGCATGTGCCCACCACACAACAAGAAAAGTTGAACAACACCAGCCAGGATTAAATCGTGTGTGGCTTTTATCTAAGTTGGTTTACTATCATTAGCACAGGCTGGACAAATGGGTACACTGGGAAACTCACAATTTGCTTCCAATTCAGGCAAGATGTAGAAAAGAGATGAGCAGGAGGAAATTCTTTAGCCAGAAGGTAAGGAATCTGTAGAATTCACCACCACATACAGCTGTGGAGATCAAGTCATTGGGTACATTTAAAGAGGAGGTTGGATAGGTTTTTAATTAGTAAGGCTATCAAAGAATACAGGAAGAAGTCAGGAGAACGGGTTTGAGAGGATATAATAAATCAGCAATGATCAAATAGCAGAGCAGACTCAATGGGCTAAGTGGCCTAATTCTGCTCCCATGTATTCTGGTCTAAAATATTTCAATGGGCTCGATCTATCAGATGGATACGCATCTGGTATCTGTTCTGGTGAAAAATGGAAATACCTTCTTACCATAACCACTACATTCTTCTCAATGACAGAGGCCACTGAAAGAACCAAACAGTGGACTCAGTGATAGGTACATTCTGTAGCTGCGGTACCATGATGGAAAGGATTAGTAAAGCCAAACTTACTGGAATTTTAATTTTGCTATTCTAACCAATGGGCTGGTCCTGGAGTCCAGTGCCAAAGTGTGAACGCTGTCTCGAACTGATGCAAACTACCACACAGAATCTTAGCATTACAGATCAGGCTGGCCTTGGGGAGTAATCAATAGGTATTCACAAAAGATAAAGATGTACTTACCATTGGGATCGGAGGCAGCAAATTCTGCCCATATATTTTCAAGCTGGTATGCTTCACCAATACAAGACTTAGTTAGATTTACCCACTGATTAAATTAGAAAACATCTTCCCTTATATTTGATTTTCAGAGTGAGTGATTAAAGTTAAGTGAAACCTTTAAAGAGAGCATTTTTGGTCAATTATTGTTTAGAAATAATATTAGTCACTTCAACATAGTTAATTTCACACAAAGGTGTCAAAAACATTACTACAGAATTTCTAAAACCTGTCATGTGTTTGATATGAATGGTTTGTTTGCACAGAAACTCTTGAGACGACAAGGCAGGATTCTGAGAACATAAAAGTTTCAAACTGCTGTCAATTGAGTCTAATAGCTGACTTTATTACAGCAAGGTCATAAAAGGCCAAACCATTGAAGACTGAGTAATTGGTCTGGGAATTAGTATCATTTAGCGTCTGCGAATTCAGCCTTGCCCACCTGCTATTACTGTTTGTTGGCTAAACAAAACAGACATTAACTCATGAAGAAACTGAACCTTCTTTTCTGTACACTACGAAAATCAACATAACCTACATTATATTGTTAACTTGTGTAGTTTAGGTGAATAACATCTGATTTCTAAAGAAACAGGTGCTTAGAAAGCATTTCAGAAACAAAAAGTAAACTATCTGCCACCATAAATTCAGTAAGTCCACAACAATTTGTTTTTTTCTTACAGATCAACTCCTAAATACAAGACTTAATACAGTAAGTATGTTAATAATTGTGTGCACTACAAGTGTATAAATGTTAGTCACTCCAGTGCTTAGGAACAGTACTTTTAAATAAGTCGAAGTTGAGTTTATTGTCATAGGCACAAGTACATGTATGCAGAGGTGCAATAGAAAACCTATTTGCAGCAGCGTCACAGACAACAATCAGCTCTTTAGTTTTGCTGATGTTGAGCAAGAGGTTGTTGCTGTGGCACCATTCAACCTATCTTGCTCCAGTAGCTGATTATTTGCCACCTGCAATTTGTTCAACCGCAGTAGTGTCAACAGTGAGTTTGAAGATGGCATTGGTGCTGTGCATTGCCACATGGTCAGAGCGTGAGCTAAGTATTATTCCAGAAAATTTGCGTATTTCCCAGTGAAGTTCAAGGGATTATTTATAAATCTTCCAAGGGCAACTTGTGGATATCATGATTCCACGTTTAGTAGCTGTGGTAGGACTTTCTTTACACCTCTGGGTTGTGTGATAGTGTACTCAAACAATCTGGGCCACAAAATTATGTATAAGACCTTAACAGCTCAATCACTTTTTTGTTTTAGCCGACTGTCAGAGATGTCTAAGCCCTAAATATTTTTGATAATTCTGGAATATTCAAAAACCTTCTGAAAGTATAAAATGTAAACAAAATACCTTAAAAACTGAGATTTCTTAAAAATAAAAACAGGCTGAATTTCCTATTGGTAATAATGGTGAACAATATTTTCATATCGCTATATCAAGAGTCCTCATTCAATTAATGATAGGATTGACATCATTCAAAATAACCAATTATGATTTAAATTAAAGCAAGACAAGGAGAAAAATGTTTGGTCAGCTGTGGTGTTTAAGCTTATTTTTTTTTACCTTACACAGCTTTAATTTTTGTGGCATTGAAACAAAAAGATATTGCAAAATAATACCGGAAAATCTAGTGTAGAAGTATTAAAAAATACAGTTTATGCTGTCATTAAAGTATTGACAATTACTATTTAATTCTATTTATTTAGAGCTCTTTAACCTTTTCTTTAAATATTTAATGACACAGTAGTGGATAGCTGTAAAAAGAAGAAGAGTTCTTTAAGTCTGGAGTTTAGTGGTGCGGAGGATGGCAAAGATAAATTTTCCTAGGTTGCAAAGACTTCCACCACCAATTTTTTGCTGAAAAAGTGAGAGGTCTTTTACACTTTAAGATTTGGCTACATCCAGAGTACATCCCTGCCAGAAAGGGAGCTGCTAAGCCAGGAGAAGCATTACTGTCTACAAATTGAATGCATTAGCACCAGTTTTTCATGTGCAGATTTTGCACAACGGCAATATAACCAGATTAGATTGAGTGGCACGCTGCTCTCGATGAAATTGAACCCTTTGGGAAATCGGCTTAAGAAACTCTGTCTGAAATTTTGCAATTGTCCTGGCACTGTCACACTGAGCATGGGGGCCCCCCAGGGCTGTCTGCTCAGTCCACTGCTGTTCACTCTGCTGACCCACGACTGTGCAGCAATACACAGCTCAAATCACATCATCAAGTTCGCCGATGATACGACCGTGGTGGGACTCATCAGCAAGAACGACGAGTCAGCACATAGAGAGGAAGTGTAGTGGCTAACTTGGAATGGTGCAGAGCCAACAACCTGTCTCTGAATGTGAACAAAAGAGATGGTTATTGACTTCAGGACAGCACGGAGCAACTGCTCTCTGCTGAACATCGACGGCTCCTCCATAGAGATCGTTAAGAGCACCAGATTTCTTGGTGTTCACCTAGTGGAGAATCTCACCTGGTCCCTCAACTCCAGCTCCATAGCCAAGAAAACACAGCAGCGTCTCTACTTTCTGCGAAGGCTGAGAAAAGTCCATCTCCCGCCCCCCAACCTCACCACATTCTACAGAGGATGTATCGAGAGTATCCTGAGCAGCTGCATCACTGCCTTGTTTGGGATCTCGGATCACAAGACCCTGCAGCGGATAGTGAAGTCAGCTGAGAAGATCATCCGGGTCTCTCTTCCCGCCAATACATACATTTACACTACATGCTGCACCCATAAAGCCAACAGCATTGTGAAGGACCCCACGCACCCCTCATACAAACTCTTCTCCCTCCTGCCATCTGGAAAAAGGCACCGAAGCATTCAGACTCTCACGACCAGACTGTGCAACAGTTTCTTCCCCCAAGCCATCAGAATCCTTAATACCCAGAGTCTAGACTGACATCTACATCATTTATTATTATATTGTAATTTGTCCTCTACTGTGCCTATTGTCTTGTTTATTATTTATTGTACTGTCCTGCACTGTTTTGTGTGCTTTATGTAGTCCTGTGTAGGTCTGTAGTCTAGTGTAGTTTTTGGGTTGTCTTACGTAGTCTAGTGTAGCCTTGTGTTGTCTCACTTAGTCTAGTGTAGTTTTGTGTTGTTTCATGTAGCACCATGGTCCTGGAGGAACATTATTTCATTTTTACTGTGTACTGTACCAGCAGTTTATGGTCGAAATGACAAGAAAAGGCGACTTGACTTGACTTGACTTGATAATTTGTGTAACCAATGATAACAAAGTCATACACTGCCTGTTTTCTCCCTTGATCACAGAATCATGCAGTACAGAATGTGTACTTTTGGGCACGTTACCTTTGCCAACCATTAATGTCTCTCAACATGAATCCTATTTGTCTCTAATAGGCATATATCCTTCTATGCCTTTCCTTTTAAACACTGTAATTGTATCTGCTGCTCTCGCCTGCCCTGACAGCTTATTCCTGATACCCATCATGCTCTGTATTCGTTTCAGGCAACGTCCTAGTGAGTCCCTTCTTTAATTTCTCTATTGCAACCACATCCTTCCTGTAGTATGGTGATTAGAATTATACACAACACTCCAAATGTGGTCAAACCAGTGTTTTATACAGCTGCAATGTGATATCTCAACTCTTATATTCAATGGCTCAGCCTCTAAGCCAAGCATACAAAATATTACCTTTATTACCCTATCCACTTATGTTGCCACGTTTAATGAGCTTCAGACTTGCTCCTCAGGACTCTGCATATCATTGCTCCTCAGGTTCCTGCTCTATGTCAAGGCCATTAACTTTAAATATCTTACCAGAATTTGACTTCCCAAGGAGCATTACCTGATTAAATTCCATCTGCCACTGCTCTGCCCAACTTTCCACCTGATCTATCCTATCGTGCTGTTCTATCTTTTGTATCTGCTGTATCTTCTCTAAAGATTGTCATCTTGTGGTTGAGGAGAGGCTTGTGAGTCCTGAGGTCCTGAAATTGATGCCCTCTGGAGCCTAGCTCCTGGCAGGGTCACCCATGGTGGTAAAGTCAAGGGGAAGGCTCCTGACAATGAGCGATACAATCAAGACCTCAGTAGTGGAGCTGGTGGAAGATGATGACACATCACAATGTAGACGAAGGTGGAAGAAGGCTGCAGCAGTGAAGGCTCCCCAGATGTCTTGCATGCCCTGCCACTGGACCCGGACCCTGATCTGTCAAGGACTATGTGGTAGCTGCTCGTGCATCAAAATCCCCATGTTAAACAAAGTCATGCACAGGCATTCTCCATGAAGTGAATAACCCCATGGGAGAACATCATACTCAATTTGAGTGACTACACTGCTATTACTACTGTTCTATGAATCTATAGATACTTTAATCACTATCTATGACTCCATCAATTTTTAGTGTCATCTACAAACTTACTAAATATACCAACTGCATTTACTACAAACTAGTCCCTACAGTTTGCCACTTGTTACAGATTTCCAGTCAGTAAAAGCACTTATCCACCACAACACTCTGCCTCTTATTACTAGCCAGCTTTGGATCCAGTTTGTCAACATCTCTTGTGCCTTAACCTTCTGGACCCGCCATAGGGAAGGCACATTCCCAGTCTGTAGGCTGTGGTAACAGGGGGCTGTTGTTTTGTTGTTCCTCTCCACACCTTGTGGTGCAATGGACAGCAACCTTGCCACTTCTTTAGCATTTGTCTAATTCTTTTTTATGAGGCCAAGTTACCAGCTTGACACTCAACCTTGCATGGATGATAAGCATACAAGGAGCTGGATTCGAACCTGAGACCTCTCGCCTTGAAGTACGGTGTGGATGCCACTACACCACTGGCCAGCATAATGGAGGGTTGATGACCCCTTTAATACCATGTTATAATCCAATAAACTGTGCTAAACCAAAGAGTTTCATTTACAGTATGTTCCCCATTTTAGCAACTGGTACTCCTGAAGAAAACAACTTGCTGGCAAAACATGCTGCTAGATCAAGGTGTGAATAATTCAGCACTCACGAAAAGGAAATAAGATAAGTAACCTCAGTAAAGCGTTTAAATGATTAAGGAAGAAAGTTTGAGGGGAGTACTTCTGGAGATAGTGTTTTTATGTTCTATGCCTCCATCTTCATCCAAGCAGAAAAATAAATCTTTATTTTTGTGCTGCATTTTCAGTCTTTCGATGATCTGAGTTTTTAGGTTTCCACTTCCTTCAGTGCTATTCTGTGACACCATGGTATAAGACTCGTGAACCTTTCTTGCAACAGCATATTTTACTCAAACAATTGAACGTCACCTTTAATCAAGTTATTCTGATGGAGAATCGATCAGAATCTGAACAGATGTTGCCCCTTGCATTGTCCTCTCAAGGAGTTAAAAATAATTCTTTCCAATATGGTGCATTTACTAAATTATATTTCATTCTTTAAATTCTTATATATACAATCATTGCTTTTCAAAATATTTATATTAAATTTGGTATCCATGATTTGGTTTCTTTCTCATCACATGGTCTGAATTAGAAATTACATTTTGACAGAAAGAAGGTAATTGCTTGGGAGTTGAAGTTGTAGACATTTATAGGGTCACTTTGTGTTGTATTATAACTATGCCATCTGTCAATGTCTAATTATATCTCAACCCATCATCAATTATAATTGGTCAGGCTTCACGGTCTATCCTTGAAACACTACTGACCTCTAGTGGTTAGCCAAACTCATTACTAACATTATGGGAGAGATTTGCCCTTTTAAAGCCAAGTCCTTTCATAGTTTTCACAATTATTCTGATAGAGATCGTTAGAGAACTAAAACAAAAATTAGATGAGTAACCATGTTTTTTTTCACTCAATGTTTAATTTTATAAACTATCATTACAATTACTCTGAAAGACACCAAATCAACTTTGTCCAGTATTCAGTCCGGTTAAATGTCAGGCAATGTTAGCCTGAGATAATTTATCCTCATATCAGAATATCAACCTTAGTTAACTTGGATAGAACAGGACCAATCAGTCAACAGATGTACTAGTCTAACATCTTTCTATTATTGGATTAGGGTGGTTTGTATATGTGCTTTTAATCTTTCTCTTGACCTTTTCTCTTCCAGTTACAATACCTGTCTCTATCAAGAAATTTAATCTCCCTCGTCCTGAATTTACCCTCTATAATATTTCCAAGTTTTACACTCTCTGACACAGAGCAGCAAAGACCATTTAGTGGTGAGTGTAACTTTAATAATAAACTACAAAATGACAAGCCATGAGGAGTCACAAAATAAGAGAAAACCAGCACTTAATATGACAAGACAACAAGGTTACTATAGACTAGGAGCAACTAGTTGAGGATGACTAGTTCATATGAGTGAACAAAGATTGAGGATGAAAGTTGGGTTTAAATAGGTTGCAGGTGATGGGTTGGAAATGAGTGGCAAATGACTCCTGTTAGCTGGGTGGATCTGGGAGGTGCCTGTCTGTGCAGGCCTGATAGGAGCCCCCATGCAACCCCACATCCAGCACCCGATAGCTCAAGATGATCTGGATGGATCCAGTGGAAATCCTCAATGAGCGATGGATCCAAGATGAAACTGGGTGACACCCAACACCTATCCTCTGGGCCGTACCCTTTCCAATCAACCATGATTCCATCAACCGCTGAACCGTGTACGCAATCCTAGGTTCTGGAGGTGCAGACTCAGGTGAGTTGAGTGGTCCATGGACAACAGGTTTGAGGCAGGACCCATGGAAGATAGGTGTGATTCTGAGGATGGTGGACAATGAACTAGGGTGAGAGCTTGTGAGAGTTGATGCATAGGGGCAGATCTCGAGTGGAGAGCCAGACATGGTCCCCAAGCTGAGTAGTTTGGCTAGGCACTGTTGATAGTTAGCCTGGTTGGCAGCTAGGATGACCTTCCTTGCCCTCTTCCAAGCATTCAGGCAGTAGCGATCAGGGCCCTGGTAGACAGGATCACCACCATTGGCTCCTCCATGGGGAGAAAAGGGGTTTGGTAGCCATGAAGCACTTCAAAGGGTGACATACCCATGGCAGAAGTAGTGTGTAGATTGTGGGACAGCTCAGCCCAGAGCAGATACCTCTTCCATATTAACGTGATAAAGACAGTGAAGCATCACAGAAACTTCTGATTGGCTGTTTCTGACTGACCTGTGGATGATAGCCAGAGGACAAACTCACTGAGTAGGGACAGCAGGCACACCAGAAGCAGGAGATGAATTGTGGGCTACTATCCAACACAATGTCCTGGGAGACAAGCCGCGGAGGTGAACTCCATGTTGGAGAAACAGCTCTGCTGTCTCAGTGGCTGATGGAAGTATGGGGAGGGAAATGAAGTGAGCTACCTTGGAGAACTGGTCCACTACTGGCATGGTCAGCATGGCCCCATTGGAAGGTGGCAAACACCTGACGAAATCCATGGCAATGTGGGACCACGCGCATCTAGGGACCACAGGAGCTGAGAAGGCTGCTGTTTGTTTTTATTAGTCTGTGCATGTTGAGGGTAGGCATTGATGAAGTGATGTACATCTATAGTCATGGTGGGTCACCAGAGCTGCTGTTGCAGAAAGTCCAGAATCCATCATGCACCTGGAAGGCATGACAGTGGTGAACAGTGGGCCCACTGGAGTGCCTCAGAGCACTCCGTTGCTGGCAATTGTCAGGTATGTCAGCCAGCTCATTATGTAAGGCCTGGCAGATCTGGTTCTTAAGGTCCCAGACAATTATGGGCCAGCAGCGCTTCTGCATTCCCACTGCATTTTGCTTCAAGGGTCTTCAATTCCATGAACTGAGTCAGAGCCTTGACACAGGTGAAGTATCTGAACTACACTGCCGTCCTTCCTCTTCCCAGATGGTTGAAAACAAGGTGCATTTCAGTGGTAAAATCTTCATAGTGGTTGCAAATAGAGGTTTTATTGTCCCAGCAGCAGTGGCCCAGGTCAGAGCTTTCCCAGTCCAAAGAGAAATGACGAAGACAGCATGGCTCAGTCCATAATATACAGAGACAGCTGGAGGTCAAAGCGTAAGACACACTGGGGCAGGAAGTTGTGGCATCCGGTTAGGGATCTATTGAAGCGTTTAGGCAATGGAATCCGGAGCTCAGAGGGAGGAGGTTGACTGGTGCAGGGTTGCTGTATCGAGATGGAGATTTGGTTGAGAGTGACGAGTAGATGGTCAGTGGTTTCCTGCTGCATCTGGATCGTGTACTCGTGTCAATAATTGACTTCCTTTGGGCAAGCAAACTCTGCTGGGTCAATCGCTGGTTCACTCATCTTGACACAAAGTGTACAGCAGCGGAGACGATTTAGTGATGAGCGATAACGTTGATAATAAACTGCAAAATAACAAGCCATGAGGGGCCACAAAACAAGATACAACAGAAACCTAACTCGACAAGGCAACAAGTTAACTGAAGGCTAGGAGCAACAGGTAGAGGCCGGCTGGTTCGATGAGTGAACAAGGATTGTGGATGAGAGCTGGATTTAAATAGGCCGCAGGTAATAATTTGGAAATGACTGCCAGTGACCCCTGTTAGCTGGGTGGGGTCTGGGAGGTGCCTGCCTGTGCAGGCCTGACCTGATTAGGTTCACACAATGGAAATGTGAGTGTATTCACCAATATGTGGATTTGCCATTGATCAAAGATTTTGACTGGAGAATTGAAAGTGCTATCATTTAATTCATCTTGGCCAAATCCAAACTCATGCTATCATCATTCTGAAAAGAAATCTGCTTTGCACCGTCATGAACTATACCATTGACCTTATTTCTTTGCCTCTTTGCCCCCCATACTCTAAAAGAAATGAAAAGATCTTATGCCTGCAAAAGATATAATGGCAGTGTGGCATCCCACTGCAGTTCCCAAATATTAAAATAACTTTTAACAAATATTAAAATAACAGTCCTGAAGAAGGGTCTTGGATCAGAATATCAACTGTATATTCATTTCCATAGATGCTGCCTGACCTGCTGAAATCCTCAACATTTTGTGTATGTTGCTCTGGATTTCCACCATTTGTAGAATTTCTCAAGATTAAAATAACTTGTTTCCGACTACAATGTACAAATGCAATTGTCTGTTTTATGGAAGTTGTGTTTTTAGTTTAAAGCCTTTGCCCATTCTGCAAAAGTTTCATCTAATCTTTGCTAAATATATTTTTAAAGAAATCGTAGACTGTTCGCATCTTTAATTGACAATTTCATCCTTGCAGCTGGTGTTCCTTCCTTCACTCCCACCAAACACCCACCCACCCCAAGCCTGATCTGCACCATGCGTGCATAGAGTGAAATCCATCTACTCAATGAAAAATGCCTCTTTCATGTGAGTTGTTTTGGGACATGTACGTTATTTGCTTTCTATGGTACCAGAATAAGGATCACTCTGGTAGTAGTGGAAAGAACATTTGAAATTTTGCAGGAGTTACTTCTGCCCAGATTTTCAAAAGAAACATTATTCATATTTATACTAAATCTTTAATCATATCTTTTATATTTCCTGTCTCAACGATATCCAAAACACCCACTCCCTGACCCAAACCTAACTAAACTTCCTTGTCATGTTTCCGATAGATCTGCCTCCTGACGACTGTGCACTTAAAATACTAGATCGCCAGCGTTCACTGGGTCATCACTCATAGGTGATGAGAGCGAGCAAGGAACCAAGCCTGAATCACATGACATCTACATGTGTGTACTTCAGCCTTAGCATTGCATATCACTGTATAACCAGCAAGCTAGCGGGCTTTCCATTACCCTCACCTTCCAAAACTACACAGTCCAGTTACGACAATCTTAATGCTGAACCAGTTGATATTTCACAGAACCAATTTCAACCTAATCAGGATGCTGATTTCAAAACAGTGGTTACATCTCTACTTCCTATTTGTTTTTTCTGAACAATATTCAACACAATCCCATAGGTTTTCTAGACCATTGATTAGGTTCAAATGCTCCTTCCCAACCACCACTTTTCATGACTCAGGAGACGTAATCTTGGAAGTTCCCCACGCTGTGTGACATGACTGCATGTTGAACCTTCCAGCTGATCTTTGCAAGTTCAAGTTCGAGTTTATTGTCATCTGATTGTTTTGTTTGGTTGTATGTACTATGTACTGTACAATGTTCCTACGGACCACAGTGCACTCACAAAAAAAAAATCACACAGCACATTAAACAAAATATTACCACAAATAAGTTAATAATATATAATTCAAAGTGCATGTAGTGCATAGCATGGTAAACAGTAAACAATACATTAAACAGTAAACAGCTCTCTATCCCAGTGATGAAAAGATAGTGGTGGCAAGAATTTCATTAGTCTCGCAGCCCGAGGGAAGAAGCTGTTACCCAGTGTCTGGCAGTCCTAGTCCTGATGCTCATGTACCTTCTTCCTGATGGCCGTGGGTCAAAGAGATTGTGAGATAGGTCGTAGGGATCCTCAACATTGCTTCAGGTTTTTTTGTATACAATGCTCCTGTAAACGTCACATTTGTAACCTGGCCTGCTAACTTACCCAGATTTTGAGTTTTCAATCAGCTTTCATCCATGGTCAGTTTTCTCAATGTTATAATTAATGACCTCAAGCTCCACACAAAAGAAGATCTTCAGCTATTGGTTCAATATATAACTTCTTACTTTAGAAACATTGTATTATATTGTTCGAAATTATACAATTCAAAGTTGCTAATGTGTAGGTTGCTTAAATAGGCAGTTAACTTACATACTCAGTACAAACAAATTTGGAGAGCTTGCAGAAAGGATATACCATTGTAGACCATTTTTATCAGTAAATAAAATGAACCAACAGTTGATCCCAAAGCAAGCCAACTGTACAACTGTGGATTTAACTCAAAATGTTTTGGGTGAATTCTCTGCAAGCAGTTTGAAGGATTTCCCTCTTATCATTGGTTGTATGTTGTTGTTTCGCATTAGGTTCTCAACACAAAGAACTAATGGACTCCAGGCAACAGTAGCTAGGTTGCAGATTTTCACGTCACTTCTAACAGCCCACTAACAGAACAATTACTGGATGGCAAACACAACTGCTTGGGTTACAGAAGAGCAAACTGACTTTCTTTGACAGTTTTATCCTCAAGATATCAAGGACTTCCTCAAGAATTTCTTCTGAAGATCAAATAACCTGTTTTCCAACATTTTAAATATTATTGTTGTTTTGGGACAAAGTTATTAACCTGGTTGCCATGGCACTATGGAACAACTAAGGACTCATTCAAGAACTCATCTTATGCAATTAGTGGACTTACTGTGCGCATGAGGCTCTGAGGACACTATTTTAACTGCTTGATAACCCAGGCATTTAGCCATGGACTACACTGTTTACAAAATGTGTTGAGCTTCATTGCTTCAAGATTTGGCAATTGCTAGAAAGACAAACTCTTCTGATCCTGTTCAATTCATTGATTAATTTGGATTCATGTCAATCTGCAACAATGCCCCTACATGGCACAGGTATTTTTACAAATCCATATGCTATTGAAGTTCTACAGAGCAAGAAAAAAGAACTAGTAGCAGGGATTATCCACACTGATGATCTTCTAGACTGGTTGATTGAGAATCGTGTCATTTCACCAGGTAAAAGAATTGCAGTGTTGAATTACAGGACACGTGAGGAAATGAACGCCAGAGTCCTAGACATGTTGGTTTCTTGTGGTGAGAGAGCCTGCAGACTGTTCTTCTATCCTTGCCTCAAGCATGTTGAACCAGCTCTCTACAATTACATCAGAAGCTATGTCAGTAATGTGTCAAGCAGTTTTGGGGACGCCAAGAGACAGCTTGTGGGTTATCTTTTGGAGAGAGATAAGGATGAAATCCCTAAGAATACTTCAAAAAATGTAGGTAAGCCAGTGCAAAATGTGGCATCTAATAAGGAGCCACAGCAGAAATTACAGACGGCTGTTCAAACTCGACCAGTACACATTGAGCTAGCTCAGCTCTTTCAGATTGTAGCATCAGGAGATCTATACAGTCTTGATAAAGCTATTGGACACAGTGACATTAATGATATAAATGCTTGTCATGAAACGCTGTTGCACATTGCAGCTGCCCATGGACATGTTAAGATCATTGAATATTTATTGAATAAAGGAGCAAAGCTAGAGGTAAAGGATAACAAGGGGCAATCACCTCTTCACCGGGCTGCAGAGAAAGGGCACACAGCAGCAGCCAAAGTCCTTCTTCAAGCTGCAGCACACAGCTATGCTTTGGATATAGAATCTAAAACTCCTCTACACTTAGCTTCCCAGAACAATTTTTTCTCTGTTGTGAAACTGATGTTGAAAGAAGAAGCTAAAAATTATAAAAGAAAGAAATCTTTTTTACACATGGCTGCTCTCAGAGATGAAAGTAAAATTGCAGAAATTCTTCTCAAGTGTGGAGCTGCTGCAGACATTAAGGATGAAAACAACAGGACCCCACTAATTCACGCTGTCTCCCTGGGACATCTCAGTACTGTGAAGGTACTGCTCGAGGGAGGAGCCAAAGTTGATGTTGATATGATTGATGGAGCATTAAATAGTAATAACCAATCCCTGATTAGACTGATCTTGGAGTATGCCACTGGGATTAGCCCTAATGTTCTAGTCAATGCACTCTTTAAAGCTGTTCAGAAAAATCAACACAGAACTATGGGTGTTCTGATTGAAAGGGGCATCGATATCAACACCAAAAATGAACTGCAATATACGCCTTTGCTGTTGGCAGCAGAGCTTGGGCATACAGAATCTGTCAAGGTCCTGATAACTAAAGGAGCTCATTTAAATGAAAGGACCCCAAATATGAACAGTGCACTGCACCTTGCTGCTGAGACTGGGTCCCTTTCAGTTGCAAAGCTGCTGATTGATGAGGGGATGGATGTAAATATTATCGGCTGCAGTGATCAAACACCTCTGCACTTTGCATCTTTTCATAATCAGCCACCGATGATAGAAGCTTTAATAAGAGCAGGTTCAAAGGTCAATGCCATTGCTAAAGAAGCAATTACACCCTTGCACATTGCTTCGCAAAGAGGTAACCGAGAAACAGTGGAGTGTCTTCTTCAGAACAAGGCTGATGTGAATGCTAAAGACAGTTCGATGAGAACACCCTTGCACATGGCAGCTATAGTTGGAGATGCCTCCATCGCAGAGCTGCTTCTGTCAAGCCACGCTGATCCTAATACAGTAAATAAGGAGAAGAAAACCCCACTCCATCTGGCTGCTAACGAAGGTCATTTGGACTTTGTATCAATGATGTTAAGCAGAAGGGCCAGATTTGCTGCAAAGGATATGGACGGGAATACGCCAATGCATTATGCAGCCAGCAAAAGTCATAGCGTTGTTGTCAAAGCACTTTTATTGGCTGGGAAAAATAAAAACATTGATGCTAAGAATATTTGGCGCAAAACACCATTACATCTTGCAGCAGAACATAGCCACGAGGGATTGGTAGAATTATTGTTGGTCAGTGGAGCTTCTATTAATGCCTTAGACAATGCCAAAGACACACCACTGCATTGTGCTTGCAAATCAGGCAACATTGGTACTGCCCGAAAATTAATCCACTGGTCTGATGGTGAAAAACCCAAGTTTCACTCTACAAATAGCTTAAAGAAGACCCCTCTTCAAGTTGCAGAGAGCAGAGACACAGATAACCACCAACAGATAGCAATACTGCTGAGGAAAAAAATGATGTTAACTAGATAAGAACAAATTCAATTTTACTGATGGCTTAATTGGCTAAGGCAGTGATTGGTGTGGCCTATAACATATCTAGTAGACCAGTACGGTTTTATTTTCCATTCCATTTTATGCTGAGTAACAAGCCTCAGCTAGATTTATTTGAAAAGTTTTAGTATTCTGAGGCTAATGGGGGAAGGGGGAAAGAATACAAAAGAGGAATTTATCTATTGTTTCTCTTTCTGATTGTTATCTGGCGACTCTTGTTCAAATGTTATCAGCATTTGATGAGGACTACATTAGATTTAGGTATATTCTGCCTTTCCAACACAAGATTGAACAGCTGTCCACCATTTAACATCAAAATTCACAATTTACAAACTTATTTTGCATTGATTGCAATAGCATTTTCAGAGGAAGAGAGGAGCAAATGGGTAAAAACAGTTTGTCCTTATGCTCTACTATTCATTGTGGCTCAGCAGGTTATTACACATGTTCCATACTAATCTCTTTAAGTAAATATCTTCCATTTGAACAATTGTCTACAATTACACTGATCTGGTTGATACATAAAAAATGTGGCACATGTGGTTAATATTATTATACTGTGAAGACCTCTTGACTAATTCTGCTACTTACAAACTAACTATAATTTTTGTTCAGAAATAACTTCCTTTGTGATGGTTGCACTTACTGTTGGATTAATTGTGTATCAAGGCTTTTATTTTTTACTCTGTTATGAAGATTATTACCATCCTGTTACTTTTTGAGTTTTACATAAATCTGGTTCCTGTCTATGCAACAGTAATAGTTCTTTTCTGTCTTTTTAAGAAAATGACATCAATCAAATAACTTCTACAAATGTTTAAATGTATACAGATAATAGTAAGGTTTAGAACACTATTGTATAGTGTTTCTGACTGGAGATATATGTTGCAACTTCTTTAGTAAACTTTAATTTTATGCTGTAGTTCTAAAGCATATAAAATGTAGCAATTTCACTTCAGGTTTACCAAAAAGTCATCAAAGTAATCAGTTCAACACTGCTAGGATGACAAATAGTGTTTGAGTTTATTCTATCTCATCCACTAACCCCCGCTCCCCAGAATCTTCATATTTAACATGCTTAGAGCAGGTTTGAGCTACAGAAACAAGTAAACATCTTTTGAAGCATTGGCAAGGATAAAACATGGAATGAGGAAAATCTGTCTAGCAAATCTATCTGTTTCTCACAATACACTGAAGACAATACATTTAAGTCTGAAAATGAAGTCTAAATTCTAAGAACATTGTCAAATATTTCCTAGCTCCTAAAGAATATCAAATGAAATTTTGAGTATTGATAACTGCAAATGGTCCTTCCAAGTGAGGTGAACCCTCACCTGTGAGTTATTGGGGTCATATGCTGTGTCCAGTGCTCCCGATGTGGCCTCCTGTATATCAGTGAGACCCGATGTAGATTGGGAGACCGCTTTGCCAAGAACCGACGCTCTGTCCGCCAGAAAAAGTGAGATCTCCCATTTAATTCCACTTCTCATTCCCATTTCAATATGCCTTCCACTACCTTGATGAGGCCATACTCAGATTGGAGGAACAACACTTATATTCAATCTGGGTAGCCTCCAACCTGATGGCATGAATATCAATTTCTCATATTTCTGGTAGTTCATCCCTCCCCCCACCCCACCTCTCCTTCACCATTCCCCATTCCCTTTTCCCTCTCTCACCTTATCTCCTTTTCCGCCCATTGCCTTCCTCTGGTGCTCCTCCCCCCTTTTCTTTCTTCTATGCCTTTCTGTCCTAATTTTTCACCTTGTGTTTCTCTCTCCACCCCACCACCTTTTAAATCTACTCAGCTTTTTTTCTCCAGTCCTTCCAAAGGGTCTCGGCCCGAAACATCGACTGTACTTTTTTCCATAGATGCCGGCTGGCCTGCTGAGTTCCTCCAGAATTTTGTGTGTGTTGGTTGGATCTTCAGCATCTGCAGATTTTCTCTTGTTTGTGAAAATAAGAGGCATCATTTAAAACCAAGGTGCTTATAAATTTCTTTTCTCAGAGGATAGAAAGTCTCTGGAATTCTCTGCTCCAGATTGGTGAAGCCAGATCATACTTACCGTAGAAGTTGATAAACATTTGAAAGATGGAGTGATATTGGGAAACAGCAAAGTAGAAGAGCTGAGGTCGGCATAAAACAGCCATGGTTAAATATATTGAAAGGAAGACAGGTCCAAGGGGCTTGGTGGCCCTACTCACGCCGTTACTTTCTTGTCTTCTTGTGATACTACAGTAAAGACTGAAGTTCTATTCATCAGATTATATTTGCAGGGTTTGAACAGATTAGTGGTTTCCATAATCCCGATCCTTTCTTTCTCATGACAAGGTGCTTATGTTTCAGATACTGATGTATACATGCAAAACGTATACCTTTCTCATGGTTTCAATTGAGTTCTTGTTCCCTGTTTATAACTTGCACCATTACCCCCAAGTTATAAACGATAATATATTGCTTGGGAGAAGATAGATTGATCTTGCTACAAGGCTATACTTCAAATAGTTCAGTTTGAGTATTTTCTTTGCTTTCTATTGGAAACTTCATTAGTAAATGCATATACTGGTGTGGTATGGATGGTGGATATCATGTTTTAGTTGACAAGTAATCATACCATTCCCTACTAAGTGCAATGTTTAAGGAGACTTGTACAGAAATATATTGTCTTAGGGAAAATGGACATAAGATATGTGAATGAGTTAAATTAATGCTAACTAAGAATGCAGGTTTTACAGAGACATACACAGGAGTGCATAGAACCTGTCACTAAAATTAAATGTAATCAGGTTAATGGATGTCAGGCCTCTATGCTTCATGGTAAGGATTGCTCAGGTTAATCTTCTGGTGGTCACCTAACATAGCCCACTCCAGGTACATCACAATTAAGTATGTGCAGTTTGCAGTGTGAAACCATAAAATGCCATTTATTGAGGGTCTGAATGATCTTCCAACATAAATTATGATGCAACTGTACAGACTTTCTTTTACAAATGTGACCAGACAATCTGATTGAAATCATGTCAGAAAAACTGGTTATTATAGTTAATAAAGTATTATTAAACAACTTGTGTCCACTAATCCCAGATAGAATGGGCATGTTGCAAATCTGTTGGTTTTACTGTTGTTTACATACATCATAATGAAAGTCTGCAAACTCAATATAATGTATTACTTGAAACAATGCAAGAAAACTGTGGAAATATTCATAAAAGGCAAATTTAACTATTAAAAATTCATTATTCTTTACCTGATACAATGCTTTGTATTTGTATTTGTTCATGGCAGTAGTGTATGAATTTCTGTGGCTTTTCTCCTAGTCTTGACTGAGTGGAAGACCTAGAGAAATGAAAGCAAACGTGGCAGTGCAAATAGATGTAGACTGAAATATCAAATGTCAAAGGAAGTTTGATATTTTGATAGAAGTAGTAGGGATTGGGGATTGGGGATAATGAACTGGTAGATTGATGGCTGATTGACAGATAGAAAGCAGAGAGTAAGGATAAATGTGTTATTTTCAGGTTGAAGGGCAACTCTAGTGCAGGGAAATTTACTGAGGCTCCTGCTTTTCACAATCTATATCAGTGATTTAGAAGATGGGGCCAAGTGTAAAAGATCCAAATTTGCTGGCAATACAAAGTAAGTTAACAGCATAGGTTGTGAGGAGAATGCTGAGAGGCTTGGCAGGGAGGGATAGAGATTGGTTATGTGAATAGGCAGGAACAAAGATTTAAAGGTGGCAAAGGCCAAAATTCTACTTGGATGTATACTTCATATGTATGACCTGCAGGTCTACAGATCTGGCGCTGGATGGTCCATTTGTCATAAATGTTCTGCCATTACAGATATTTTAAGCACCTGTTTCTCATTTTCGATCCCTGGCTTCATTCTTGGAGAACCATGTACTATTCTGGGAGATGCAGCCTCATTCTGGGAGTCCTCACCCAGTGCCAAGATCCTTTGCACATTCTGGGAAATTCATGGCTTCAGTCCAAGTGGACTGAGTTCTACAGCTGCACCATATACAGCACCATGCATCAATTATCAGTCTGCTTCAAGAGTGTCAAAATTAAGACAAGAGACTACAGATGCTGGAATCCAGAGCAGCACACGGACTGCTACAGGAACTCAGTGGGACAGTCACCGTTTTGGGATGAGAACCTTTTCTGGATTGAAGTCAACTTTGTGATTTGATGCTCTTCAGCAGCCTGTGGAACAACCGAGCCTGCGTCAATCTTAATCCACCGTCCACCCAACAAACACCCCAGCTCCCTCCTACGAGACATGACCGCACGTCACAGTCCGCCCAGCGCCCGCGCCTCCTCCCACGTGACACGACGTGCGTCATAGTCCGCCCAGTAACCGCTCCTCCTCCCACGTGACATGATGTGCGTCATTGTCCGCCCAACACAGATCCCGCCCCCTCCCCTTCTCCGCAGACTCGGCCCAACGTCACAGCCAAATTTTTGATCGCGCGTCATATTACCGTTGTGGTTTTTACCCCTCTCCGTTCTGCCCAAGAGGCTTTCGGGAAACTGGAAGACCTGGTGGGGGAGGAACGCCTTTGTAAACGCGACGATGGCTCGCAATGAAGAGAAACAGCTGGGGAAACTGAATCGACTGTGGCTGCAGAGAGAGAAGGAGGGTAGGAAACCTACGTGAATACACGTTTCATTGTCTATAAGCGTGCTTGGAAACACCAGTGAGTTTGTCTGTGTGAGGAGAACCCCCGGATTGTAGCCACCGTCAGTGCTCCGCCGCCCGGAATGAATTGAATGCAGTGTGGCTTATTTCCCCAGTAGGATAACTGCAGGACTCATTTTAAATGGTTCTGCTTATGCAATCAAAATCTGGTTAATATCATCGGTATATGTCGTGAAATTTGTTGTCTTTGCGGCAGCAATGCAAAACATAATAAAGACGTGTGTGTATGTGTATATATATTTAGTAGTAGTGATTCTTAAATATTGGCAAGATAGATGCAGGGTTTTCCCTAGCTGATGAATTTAAGTAGTCGTTCATCTCAGAAATAGGTGTTTACTATTTAGGACTGGAACAAGGAGCAAGTTCTTAAAGGTCTAGCTGCAGAAATCTCAGGATGGTGTATGTCCAACGTGTTGTAAGGAGAGAGACTAAGGGATTTGACTGGGGTGGGGGAAGAATGGGTAGGTGATCTGTCAACAGTGAGAACACCTTTGCTGGTTCCCAGTAATGGGGTCCACATTGGCTAGGATGCAGCCCTGTGTCTCAGCATTGAGTGCCTGCTCCTGCCACCCAACACCAGTTCTCATGGGCAACAGCTGTACATTGCCTTTGTTGCTCGCTGTCCACCAAACCATTCATTTCATTGATCTGGGAGTTCCCTCAACTGGGTTCCAGGCATGACAGCACAAAACTGGGAAAGGCAGGGTTTTGTGATATGTTATCCACACTGCATTGCTGTCACAATCACAGCTCACTATATAAAATGCCATAATGACCAGCTTTTGCAGCTAATTTCACACGTTCTTCTGTGCTAAGTGCATTGGAAATATCAAACACCCTTTGATGGTATAGCATGAAAAGGTGTTGAGTGAGAAGATCAGGAATGGTCCTGTTGAGTGCAGATCAGTCTCAGGGAGTATTTGTATAAAAAATCTTTCCACAACTTTTTCATGATAGGGACTATGCCATGGTTTTTCTATAACATTTCTTCATCGTCACATGATGCTGTCTTACATACACTGCACAACAAATGGATGAAGAGTTCTGTCTTTGATTTCAAGTTAATGCTGGCCATCAGGTCACAATGAGACCATTCTCAGTCAGGCTTTCGGCTTCCAATTATTCTGTAAATTTCAGACCCACACTGAGTCTGCAATTCAGAGAATAGAAAGTCAAGTAAGCGAACTGTCAAAATTGAGCCCAACGGGTTCTGGATTTTTGCTACAGTTTCAGTGTTGTTCCAAATTTGATGAGAAGATAAATCCTGTTTTCTTAGAACCAATTTCTTCCTGTGCCTTATTCTCTCCTCCACTTAAATAATACAACATTTATAATCCAGATCAGGGCCAACGCATTTGGCCTGTTGTATCCAGGTTATAGGTGTTCCACAACAACATTCATTTTCCAATTCACCAGTTCCGTTGCATTCTAGTTATTGATATTAGGCCAGTCAGGAAGAGACTGCTGAAAAGCTGCCCCAAGTGAGTCTTATGACCATATCTCTCCACACTGACTTAACATGGGCCTCTAGTTATCTTCTGTTACTATAGTAGCAACTTACTCCTCTGTCTGCTTGAGGTTTCTAGTGTTCATTGGTTCTTTTCCTATCACAATCAGATGACACTGTTGTTACGTTCATTTTTTTTCATCTCTCTAACCCTGAAACCCAGTAAATCTAGGAAGCTCCTCAATGAGAATGAGAGAATGTTATTTTGAAGCATTGTTCCATTTATTTCATGATGGTCTAACTTCTAGTTATGCTTACTTCACAGTATAATTGTGGCTGACAGCTTCTCAAAAATGCTCCTTTTTGTTGCATTCCTAGGGACCTACTTAAACAGTTGACCAACCTTGCATATGGAACCTCCAAATGTTTCTCAAAATCAAAAGGTGGAGGACCTCCGCTGCATCAACCAGAAGTGGAATTTCCCGGTGGCCAGCCATTTTAAATCTATTCCCATTTTGTCATGTCAGTCTGTTGCCTCCTCTTTTGTCACAATGAGGCTGCTTTCAGGGTGTAGGAGTAACACCTCATATTCCGTATAAGTAGTGTCCAACCTGATGGAATGAATGTCAATTTCTGGTCATTCTCCCGCCCCCACCTCCCCACATACACAACCTTCTACTCCCTACTCTGGCCTCTTATCTTTTCTCCTCCCCTGCCTATCGCCTCCTGCTGGTGCCCCTCCTCTTTCCTTTTCTCTCATGGTCCACTCTCCTCTTTCATCTTTCCCCAGCCCTTTACCTTTCTCACCCACCTATCAATTTCTAACTAGCCCTTCTTCCTCTCATTTTATTCTGGTGTTTTCCTCTTCCTTCTCAGTTCTGAAGAAGGGTCTCAGCCTGAAGCATTGGTTCATTTCCAGAGAAGCTGCCTGACATGCTGAGTTTCTCCAGTGTTTCGTGTGTGTTGCTTTGGATTTCCAACATCTACAGAATATCTTTTGTACACCTATCGCCTAACTTGTTCTCTTTCCTCTTCTCCCTACCCCTTCTTACTCTGGCCTCTTCATCCTTCCTGATGAAGGGTCTCAGTCTAAGATGTCAACCGTTTATTCATTTTCACAAATGCTGCCTGACCTCAGTTCCTCCGGTGTTTTTGAACAGTCTAGCACACAGTTATCTGTTCTGGGGTCGTTATTTTTAACCTTTCAACTGCCACAGGCCTTAAAATTGTTTGAGATATCTGGTCTTTCTATTTTGGGTTCTAGCATTCTGAAACCATAACTTTTACTATCGGCAACAGTGCTTTTAGCTGTTTGAGGTCCAGTGTCTGGAATTCCATTCCCAAACCTCTGCTTCATCCCCCTCTAAAATGTAACACTTTGAATAACCTTTTAGTCATTCCTAGTATCATAGTTTGACCCCTTGTCATATTTTGTTGCTATTGCTCTGTGAAGAAACTTTGAAAATTTTACATTTCCTAACTCTCTAACTACAAAATGTTGTCATCCAAAATTTATTCATATCTGACCATCCTTCATCTCTGTATTTTTTTTTTGTTCAATAGAGGGCCGTCTAAGAGAGATCCATCAAAATCGACCCAAACTGGTGGGTATGCACAGCTATTTTTCAGTCTGCAGCATGTCATTTTAACTCTCCTACCCCCTCCTACATCAATTTGTGTGTCTGCCTTCTCCATTGCTATGAAGAGGCCAAATACAAACTGGAAGAACGTGTTACATTTGAGTATAGCTTACATCCAAATGGCATTTTACATTAACGAGAAAGTCTGCAGATGCTGGAGATCTAACCAACATGCACAATGCTGGAGGAAGTCAGCGGGCCAAACAGCATCTGTGAGAAAAGAGTAAACAGTCAACATTTTAGGTTGAGACCCTTCATCAGGACTGGAAAAAAGATGGGAAGTTTGAGCAAGAAGGAGGGAGGGAAGGAAGATTTACAAGGTGGTAGGTGATAGATGTCATGAAATTTGTTTTTTTTTTGTGACAACAGTACAGTGCAGTACAAAATTACTACAGTAGCCTCCTCCCTCACTACTTTTCAGGGCCCCAGACATTCCTTCCAGGTGATGCGAGACCTCGCCTGCGAGTCTGTTGGGGTCATCTACTGTATCTGGTCCTCCCATTATAGTCTCCTGTATATTGCTAAGACACAAAGTAAATGGAGAGACCGCTTCGCTGAGCACCTAGAGTCTGCCAGAAAAGCGGGATTTCCTGGTGGCCACCCATTTTAATCCTTCTTCAAATTCCGACATGCCAGTCCATGGCCTCCTCTACTGTTATGATGAAGCCACACTCGGGTTGGAGGAGCAATACCTTGTATTTTGTCTGGGTAGACTCCATCCTAATGGCATGATGTGTTGTTGATCTAGTCTGAATTGACTGTTTTGACTTTGTAATTTTCATTTCACTGAGAAAAACATTGTCAATGCAATCTAATCGATGATTTTATCTTTACCCTAAAACCAAGTACCTTCATACACCTTGAAATGATTATTACATGGCAGCTTCAATTCAAGTATTTATGTTTTATAATTTGAATTATTTTTGTTTTTATTTGTAGTCTTCATTGAATTCGGCCATTGATGTGAAAAAATGGATTCCAAGTATCAAGTCTGAAATTGAGTATTACCTGCAGGTAAATAATTCAGTTTCCAAAATAAAAGCTGCACAGACAAGTTAATATATTTCACTACAGGCGGAAAAAAAAACAGTCTGAGCAAAATCACCTTTCATTTTTTCAGTGTGAAGTATATAAAGTTGTATTTGCACAATTCTTGAATATCTCTGTCTTGCTATGGAGTAATTAAATTAAAGATGCCATTGCATTTACTTGCCGAGGAAGTGGGTCATACTTTGTTGAACCTATTTACCCATGTATATTTACTCGTGTTGTAGAGTTCTGGATAAGAATGAATTGAAAATTTACAAAGTTAGTAGGCAGATCTTCCTGGGGTCTCCATTGCTCAGGATCGACCATGGATGTTGTATCCCGGCTGTGTACGATTAGTTGATGTGCAACCTAAGGCAGTAAGAAGTGGAGGGTAAGCTCACAACAAAATCTGCAGATGCTAAAAATCCAAAGCAACACACAAAAATGCTGGAGGAACTCAGCGGGCCAGGCAGCATCTATGGAAATAAGCAAACAGTCGACGTTTCAGTATTCAGTATTCTCCCCTTCAGGACTGGAAAGGAAGGGGAGAGGTCAGAGTAAGAAGTTAAGTTGGGGGGAGGGGAGAAAGAAATACAAGGTGGTAGGTGATGGGTGAAACCAGGAGGGGGATGGGTGAAGTAAAGAGCTGGGAAGTTGATTGGTGAAAGAGGTACAGGGCTGGAGGAGGGGGAGAGGGTAAAAGACCACAGAAGAAAGGGAAGCAGGAGGAGCACCAGAATGAGATGATGGACAGGTGAGGAGATAAGGTGAGAGAGGGAATGGGAAATGGTGAGGGGGGGGTGTTAATTACCAGAACTTTGAGAAATTGATGTTTGTGCCATCAGGTTTTCGAGAAATCGATGTTCATGCGATCAGGTTTTTCAGGAAAATTGATGTTCATGTGATGTTCATCCCCTGTCCTCTCATTCTCCCCACTGATCTCCCTCCTGGTACTTATCCTTGCAAACAGAAACAAGTGCCACACATGCTCCTACACCTCCTCCCTCACCATTCAGGGCCCCACCAGTCCTTCCAGGTGAGGTGACACTTGACCTGTGGGGCCATCTCCTGTATCTGGTGCTTTCGGTGTAGCCTCCTGTATGACAGTGAGACCCAATGTAGATTGGGAGATCGCTTCTCTGAGCATCTACACTCTGTCCTCCAGAAACAGCAGGATCTGTACCTGGACCAGCCTTCCTTATCCCTACCATCCATGGATCTATTCAAATTTCTCTTAAATGTTGAAATTGACCCCGCATGCACCACTTGTGCTGGCAACTCATTCCACGTTCCCACCACCCTCTGAGTAGAGAAATTCCCTCTCATGTTCCACTTAAATATTTCACCTTTCAACCTTAGTTTGTCTCACCCATCCTAAGTGGAAAAACCTTATTTATACATCTTATAATTTTGTATACCTCTTTCAAATCTCCCCTCATTCTTTTACATTTTAAGGAATAAAGACCTAACTTATTCAATCTTTCCCTATAACTCTGGTCTTCAAGTCCCAGCACAAATTTTCTCTTCACTCTTTCAATGTTATTTATCTTTTCTGTAGGTAGGTGAACAAAACTGGACACAGTACTCCATTTTAGGCCTCACCAGCATCTTATACAATTTCAACATAACATCCCAACTCCTGAACTCCATACACTGATTCATTTCAAAAGCTTTCATCATGACCCTGTGCCACTTTCAAGGAATCATGACTGTATCCCCAGATCCCTCTGTTCGACTGCACTCCTCAATGCCCTACTGCTCATCATGTAAGACCTACAGTACTTTGCAAAAGTCTTGGGTACATACAGATAGGGTGCCTAAGGCTTTAGCTTGGTACTGTAGTTTTGTATTGCACTGTACTGCTGTCACAAAAAAAACAAATTTCATGACGTGTGAGTGATGATAAACCTGATTCTGATATCTGTCTCTTGTGGGCAACATGCGAAGGGGACGAAGAGAATGAAATCATAATTGAGCACAGTGGAAGGGGGCAGGAAGAGGGAAATCATGGGAAAAGGGGAATGGGGCAGGGAGAGGGGAATCAATGGTTGTGAAAAGACCCATGTATAATCCTACTCGTGAGGGGAGAAAGTGGGAAGCACCACAGAGACATTCTCTACTTATCAGTAAGCCTATTGATTGGGATCAAGTGACCTTGCCTGGTGGCTGAGTGCTGGGTGTGTCTGCACCCACACCTCCTCCTACCGTTGACACTCAGCCACCTGTCCCACACCCTTCTTGAGGTGCACCACCCTCACCATTCCCAAATTCCTTTGCTCCTGCCAGATTTAAAAATAAGCCTTGTCAAAGCCCTTGTAAACAACATCCACTGCCTTGACTTCATAAACTTCCTTAAAAAAACTCTGTAAAATTGTTTAGACACGACCTACCACGCACAAATCCATGCTGACTATCCCTAATCAGTCCCTGTCATACAAGTATTTATACAGTGCCTGTAAAAAGTATTCACCAGACCCCCTTGGAAGTTTTCATGTCTTACTGTTTTACAAAATTGAATCACAGTAGATTTAATTTGGCTTTTTTTTTGATGCTGATCAACAGAAAAAGACTCTTCCATGACAAAATTAAAACAAATCTCTACACGGTGATGTGAATTAATTACAAATATAAAACACAAAATAATTGATTACTTAAGTATTTGCCCCCTTTAATATGACACATCAAATCTTCACTGGTGCAGCCAATTGATTTTAGAAGTCACACAATTAGTTAAATGGAGATCAGTTTTTGGAGACCTGTGTGCAGTCAACGTGTTTCAATTGATAGTCATAAAAATATACCTGTAGGTAGAAAGTCTAACTGCTGGTGAGTCTGTATCCTAGCAAAAACTAAAAGCACAAGTCAGGAGCTAGATACAAGAAAATTTCCAAGTCACTGAATTTCTCTTGCAGTCTAGTTAAGTCAATCATCAGGAAATGGAAAGCTGTAAATAAGCCTAGAGCGGGCTGATCTCAAACTGAGTGACCATGCAAGAAAGGGACGAGTGAGGGAGGCCACCAAGAGACCTATGGAGGAGTTACAAGCTTCAGTCGCTGAGATGCTGAGATACAGAGACTGCACATAGAACAACTGTTGCTTGGA
This sequence comes from Mobula birostris, assembly GCF_030028105.1. NCBI lineage: Eukaryota > Metazoa > Chordata > Chondrichthyes > Myliobatiformes > Myliobatidae > Mobula > Mobula birostris. The sequence goes on from NC_092381.1 coordinate 54,252,869, forward strand.
TGCTTCGCCAGTCACAGCTTTATAGGAGAGTGGCAAAGAGAAAGCCATTGTTGAATAAACACTCCCATGAAATCTTGGGTAGAGTTTGCTAGAAGGCATGTGGGAGACTCTGAAGTCAGCTAGAAGTAGGTTCTATGGTCTGATGAAACCAAAATTGAGCTTTTTGGCCATCTGACTAAACACTGTGTTTGGTGAAAGCCAAACACTGCACGTCATCAAAAATACACCATCTCTACCTTGAATCGTGGTGGTGGCGGCATCATGCTGTGGGGATGCTTCACTGTAGCAGGCCCTCGAAGGCTTGTGAAGGTAGTGGGTAAAATGAATGCAGGAAAATTCAGGGAAATCCTTGAAAAACCTGATGTATTCTGCAAGTGAACTGCAACTTGGGAGTTTGTTTTGTTTTCCAGCAAGACAATGACCACAAGCATAAAGCCAAAGCTACACAGGAATGGCTTTAAAAACAGCAACATTGATGTCTTGGAATGGCCAAGTCAGAGTCCAGACCTCAATCCAAATGAGAGTTCGTGGCTGGACTTGAAAAATGCTGTTCACTCATGATTCCCACGCAATCTGACAGAGTTTGAGCAGGTTTGTAAAGAAGAATGTGAAAAATTGCAGTGTCCAGATGTGCAAAACTGATAGAAACCTTTCCACACAGACTCAAGGCTGTAATTGCTGCCAAAGGTGCATCTACTAAATACTGACTTGAAGGGGTGATTACTTATGCAATCAATTATTTCAAAAAATTATATTTGTAATTAATTTAGATCATTAATTCCTCAAGGGAAAATTTTACCTGACAAATCTGTTGGAATTCTTTGAAGAAATGACAAGTGGGATAGACAAAGGAGAATTGGTTGGTGTTGTGTACTTGGATTTTCAGAAGGCTTTTGACCAGATGCCACATGTGAGGCTGCTTTAATAAGCTGTGAGCCCATGGAATTACAGAAAAGATTCCAGCATGGATAAGGCAGTGGCTGATTGGCAGGAGGCAAAGAGTGGGAATAAAGGGAGCCTTTTCTGATTGATTGCTGGTGACTAGTGGTGTTCCACAGGGGTCAGTGTTGGGACCGTTTCTATTTATGTTATATGTCAATGATTTGGAACATGGAATTGATGGCTTTGTTGCAAAGTTTGCAGATGATATGAAGATAGGTGGAGGGGCAGGTAGTTTTGAGGAGGTAGAGCCTGCAGAAAGACAGATTAGGGGAATGGGTAAAGAAATGGCAGATGGAATGTAGTGTTGGGAGGTGTATGGTAATGCACTTTGGTGGAAGAAATGAGAGGGTTGACTATTTTCTAAATGGAGAGAGAAAATACAAAAAACTGAGGTGCAAAGGGACTTGGGAGCCCTTGAGCAGGATTCCCTAAAGGTTAATTTGCAGCTTGGATCTGTGATAAGGAAGGCAAATACGATGTTAGCATTCATTTGAAGAGGACTAGAATATCAAAGCAAGGATGTAATTTTGAGACTTTATAAAGCACTGGTGATGCCTCACTTGGAGTATTGTCAGCAGATTTCTGCCTTTATCTTATAATGGATTTGCAGGCACTGGAAAGGATTCCTGTTCGTGAAAATGATTACAGGATTGAATGGCTTGCTATATGAAGAGTGCTTGATTGCTCTGGGCCTGTATTCACTAGAATTTAGAAGAATGAGGGGTGACCTAATTGGAACCCATCGTATGTTGAAAGGCCTTGATAAAGTGGATATGGAAAGGATGTTTCCTATTGTGGGAGAGTCAAAGACCAGAGGACACAAGCTTAAAATAGTGGAGCATCCTTTTATAACGGAGATCAGAATGCATATCTTTAGCCAGAGATTCATAAATCTGTGGAAATTCTTTGCCAGAAGGCGGCTGTGGAGGTCAAGTCATTGAGTATATTTAAGGCGGTGGCTGATAGATTCTTGACTGTTCAGGGCATGAAGGGATATGGGGAGAAGGCAGAAGATTAGCTGGGAGGAAAAATGGATCAGCCATGATGAAACGGTGGAGCAGACTTGATGGGCCAAATGGCCTCATTCTGCTCCTATTTCTTATGGTGAAGCACAACATTTATTAGTCCAAGTTAATAAAATTTAAAGAGAGAAAGAAAATGTGTGAAAGCAATTTGAAGTATATAAAGAGTTTCTTTTGTAAAGGTTTTTTAATGTTATGTTTTAATCACACATCTGTCTAGAGAATGTCTGATCTATTTTCAGCATTTTCCTTTATTGGTTTAGATTTACAGCATCTGTAGTGTTTTTGTTTTTATATAATTATTCCATTTACCCACATTCTTCATGTCTAAGCTTGTTTTTGATCAGAAACTGAAGTGTCAACAAAATTTGCGATAAGAAGACATGCTCTCACTCCTTTTCAGCAATCACAGCTATCCCATTACTCAGAACGGAAAATCAAGGAATTCCAGGATCACATTGAAGAGCTTCAGAAAGAGTATCGGTGTTTCTTGTGGAAACTCCGTAGCTTAGATCCTTCCCACAAAGAGCATCCTTGGAAACCCCGTGCTTACACACGCAAAAGAGTACCCGATATCAACCAACAAGGTATCAAAACTAAATACTTGAGAAAAAGTTAGATAATGGGTTATCAGAATTTTACTACATTCATTGTTTAACTTCCGTGTCCTCTGTATAATACAGGAGGAGCATTTTAATATGTTAAATGTCATGAGGTATTTGTGAGAGATAATGTTAACAAAAGAAGCAAAACAGGAACTACATTCAGCAAAGGATAAATTATCTTTCCTTGACTAAGCTTAATAAATCACTGAATCCTACTATGAAAGTGCCATTTAATTTTTGGAAATCTATTTCCTGCCTTTCACATAATTAACTGGCAGCCTCTAATTGCTAATGATCATTTTGTGCAGGATGGACCTGGCTAATTTCATCTGTGCCATGTTACTTTGTCTTCAAAGCACTTTTCTGTGCATAGTCTCTGACAAACGCATTTTCATGCCGAACCTTTAAAAACTTCATTTTGTAAATATTTATTTATACAATTCTTCATCTGACAAATAATGGTATCCTTCATTAAGCTTTAGCCTTTCACTTAGATTTATTCAAAAATTTCATATTGTATATTTTTCTAGCAACTTGATCAGAAAATTCCACATTACATAATGTTATTTGGAATGATTGAATTAAATTAATATTTACTTCGGCGGAAAATCTAGATGGCTTATTTTAACACGCAATTTTTTTTATCATGCTCTGAAAATTTTAAGCTTTAAGGTGGTGTTTACTGTTTCTGGTATTTCTGATTATTAGCACCAGTGTTCTCATTTCTAAATTGTTTTTTTTTCATATGCAGCTTCTTTGCACAGTTTGAAACGACCATGCATGCCTCAATTAATTGAAGCAGAAGATGCGTCTCACAAATATGACATTGAAGATTCTGATGAAGGCAGTAAAAGGAGCCACCTCAGCCCACATATTTCAGATGGCATTATCTATGACTGTTCTGTAGTTAACCCTGATTTTCAGGACCAACCTCTAACTTTTAACTCTGATCGGCTTCCACCAAGATTTTCTATGCACTTAACTTCCAAAAACTCATTGGGAGAGCCATCACACCATTTGACTGAAATTCTTTTGTCTCAGCTACCAAATTTACAAGCCTCCTCTTCCCATGGTACCATAAAAGAGTTGGACAAAGAGGAAGAACAAATACAAACTATAGAGATCAGGGATAATTCCTTGGTGTCTATCTCACAGACAAAAACCTCTAGGATTCTGGGATTATCTTGCTATTCTTCAGATGAAGATTTATAAGTGAAAAATGCTAATTGATGTTGGTAGCTTTAAATGTTAGTATTTTATAATAAGTACTTTTGTTGCTAAATGTATTAAATAGTTTATTTGTAATGTCTGCTTTGTGAATACAGAGCCCTTGTAAATAACTGAATTACTTTCATTCTGGAAGTTAATATTGATTCCATCAGTATATATTGACTTTGTAACAAATAATTATTTCTAAATGATGTATTAATTTAAAGACATTGGTAGTTAATGTTAGGCAAAAGTAGTTCTGGATATATTTTCGGTTTCTCATCAACTGAACTGGTGGCAAGTAATGTTGAAATTTCATCATTTAGCCTATAAAATTGACACCGTTATATTTGGATCGTGTTTGAAGTGAAGATTTGTTGTTTACACAACTGAGAATTAAAGAAATGTCGCTACCCCCTGACACTGCTGAGTGTCTAAATCTGCTGGTTTTTGTAATTTACTCGCAAAAGGCATTCCTGTCTAGTATCAATTAAGCAGTTCAAGGGTGTAGCTTTGAGGACTGTTTGGGCGGATTTTAAAGTAAAACCTTACAATTGATGTGAAACAACACTGAATGCCATCAGCGAGCACGAACTTCCGCCGACTGCAGAACCCTGCAAATGGTATCCGGGTAATTTCGTGGAAGTGACGAATATTGCCGGAAATGACGATTCCGCTGGGTGACATGGCGGAGGAGGTGGATGTAGATATTGAAGGAGATGAAGCTGAGCCTAACCTGAGGTAAGAGGAAAAGGGTTAGGTGGTTCTGCCAGGTCTGATAGTGCGAGGTAGGGGAGGAGTGAGGCGTAGCGGCTGCTGGTGGTTACTGGAAGCGGTGCAGAATTGAGCAGCGGTGCCGTCCGCTCCTTGTTTTGCTGTCACTGCGGCTGCTACCTAATTCAGAGAGCAGGGAATCTGCTGTCCTCACATGCGAAATGACGGTGCATTAATGTGGACTTAATTCAGCGGTCTAGCCTAGAGGCAAAGATCTGGATTTTTCCAAATTGCCTTATTTCTAGGATTATTTAATTTAGCGGAAAGGCGGAGGTCGGTTCTACGCAGACTGAGTTTATGCAGAATTGATTTAAATAGCGGGATTGTCTGTTTCTGGTGGTTGATGGGCGATAGGTACACTACATACTTGAATTGTCCCGCTTTTCTTCAAACATTATGCGTTATTTAACCTGTGGGTACCCGAGAAGGATAATGCGCTGCACGGAGTCTGATGTAATAGCTTATGTTTATTAAATTCCTGGTTTTGGGTTGAACTCTTGCAATTGCTGAGCTATGGATAAAAGTCAGAAAAAGAAAATAAAGGGGTTGGAATTTCCCTTTATTTAAGAAGGGCTGCAAAAAAAAAAACCCTGCGAAGCTGTGCGTCAGATGACATAACATCTGTGGTAGGTTAGGTACCAAAGAGGATTCTGAGTAATAAAATTCACATGCATTTGGAAAGCTGAGTTGTTTAGGGATAGTCATGTGGTTTTGTTTGTGGGAGATTATCTTGCCCGACTTTGAGTTAATTTGAAGAACTAACTGAAGGTCATTGAGGCAGGGCAGTAGATGTAGTCTGTATGGACAGTAAGGCTTTTGATAAGATCAAGCATTGTAGTTGAAGCACCTTCAATTACTCCAAAAGACTGAGGTTTGTTAAAAATACTGAAAGGCTTTTATTCACTGTACAATACGACCTCCACAGTGAGTGTCTGCCCCCGGACTGAGGGGGAGGGGCAAGATGAACACCTTTATACAGGACTTTGTGGGAGGAGCCACAGGGGCAGTCAGCAGAGGGGTGTGTCCAGACAGGTAACCGAGTTACAACATATATACATGGTTTACCACAGTAGTCTGCTATGGACAGTTAAATCATATGGAATCCAGAGAGAGTGAGATAATTGGATACACAAATGGCTTAATGGTTGGAAGCAGAAGGTGATGGTGGAAGGTTGTTCTTGGATTGGGGTTTGCCCAGGTCAGTGCTAAGGTTATTGTTATTTATCATCTATAGCAACAATTTAGATGAGAAGTGACAAGGGAGGGGGAGGGAACGTTGACTCAGACCATGAGAGGCCTGCGTCGGGCATTTTCATGCCTTACAAGGCACAGATTGGAAGTCTGTGTGGGGCGCCACTCCTCGCAGAGACACTAGAGCAGTGTGTGGTTAAGTGCCTTGCTCAAGGACACAAACATGTTGCCATAGCTGAGGCTCGAACTAGTGACCTTCAGTTCACTAGACGAACGCCTTAACCAGTTGGCCACATGCCCAACGCAAATAGACAAGGACTGGTTGTAAATTTTGCAGATCACACTAAAATTGGTGGCATGAAAATGGTTATCAGGATTAAGAAGTGGGGGAGCCCATTCCTAATTAGGGACAATGTCACTTTTGCAGCAAAGGAGAACATCATGGAGGGATTGAAACTGAGTCAGTGTGGATGGAAGTCAAAGAGGAAGGGAGCAATCAGTGTATTGGGAGTGATTCCCTCAGTGGCAACAGACACACTGAGGAACAGATCAGGGGGCAGATTTTGGAAAGCTGCAAAAATAATAGGGTTGTTGTCAGTGGTGACTTTAATTTCCCTAATATTGATTGACACCACCTTACTGCAAAAGGTGTAGATGGGGCAGGATTTGTTAAGGGTGTCCAGGGTGGGTGCCTGCTACTTTTATGTAGATGAGTTGACTAGAAGAGAAGCCATACTGAGTCAGACACTAGGCAATGAACCTGGCCAAAGGATTGATTTCTTGGCGGGTCAGCATTTCTGAAACCATGATCATGTCCCTAACCTTCACCATAGCCTTGGACAGGGATAGAAAACAGTATGGGGAAGTTTAATTTGGGGAGGGCAAATTTTGCCCTCAAATTTTGGGCAAATTAGGAACTTGGGAGTGTAAATTGGGAACAGGATATGTGTTACAAAAAGTGTGGAGGTTGTTTGGGGAGCACTTGAATGGGATTTGAGTCATACAGTGCTGCAGTGCAGAAACAGGCCCTTTAGCCCATCTAGTACATGCAGTATTGTTATTCTGCTTTGCCTGTTGACCTGCACCTGGGGCATATGTTATTCTGCTTTGCCTACTGACCTGCACCTGGACCATAGCTCTCCATAACCCTCCAATCCATGCTCTTTATCCATTCTTCTGTTAAATGTTGCAAATGAACCACATCCACTGGCAGCTCATTCCACACTCGCACCAGCCTCAACATGAAGAAGTTCCCCCTGAGGTTCTTCTTAAATATTTCAGCTTTCACACTTAACATATGGCCACTAGTTCTAGTGGCACTCAACCCCAGTGGTTAAAAAGGCTGCCAACATTTACCCTATCTAAACCCTTCATAATTTTGAACACCTCAGTCAAATCTCCTCTCATTTTCCTATGCTCCAGGGGATAAAGTCCTAATCAACTCAACCTTTCCCTATAACTCAGGTCCTTAATGACCACTTTGCTTCGGTCTTCACTAGTGAGAGAGACCTTGATGTTTGTGAAAACATCACAAAAAAAAACAAAACATCAAGCGGAAAACAAACTGATGTGCTGAAATATATTGATGTTAAGAAAGAAGATTTGCTGTAGCTTGTGATAAGTATCAGGACAGGTGCCCTGGGCCAGATAAGTTAAATCCCAGGTTATTACGGGAGGCAGGGAAAAGATGCTGCACCTTTGGCAATGATCTGTGCGGCCTCACTGACCACAGTAGTAGTACCAGATTGCTGGAGGGTGGCAAATGTTATTCCTTTATTCAAGAAAGGTAATAAGGATGATCTTGGGAATAATAGACCAGTGAGCCTTGTCAGTAGTGTGCAACATATTGTAGCGGATTCTCAGAAACCAGATTTGCGAGCATTTGGAGAAGCATAATCTAACTAGGGATAGGCTGCATGGTTTTGTTAGGGCAGGTCATGTGTCGTGAGCCTGAGAGAATTCACCAAGTGATAAACCAAATTTTTGAAGGTAGAGCAGTGGGTGTGGTGTATATAGATTTTAGTAAGGTGTTTGACAAGGTTTCTCACGGTAGGCTAGTTCAGAAAGCTAAAAGGCATGGGATCTAGGGGAATTTGGCTGCATGGATTTAGAATTTGCTTGTCAACAGAAAACAGGGTGGTAGTAGATGGAATGTATTCTGCTTGGACGTTGATGGTGAGTGATATTCTGTTGGGATCTGTTCTGGGACCCCTGCTCTTTGTGATTTTCATAAATGACTTGGATGAGGAGGTGAAAGGGTGGGTAGTCAGATGTCAAGAAGGTTGTTGGTGGTGTGGATTGTGTAGAATGTGTCATAGGTTATACCAGGACTTGTGAAGGATGCAGAGCTGGACTGAGAAGTGGCAGATGGAGTTCAATCCAGTTAAGTGGGAAGTGATACACTTTGGAAGTTCGAACCTGAGGGCAGAGAACAGGATAAAGGGCAGGATTCTTAGCAGTGTGGAGGAACTGAGGGATCTTGGGGTCCACATCCAAAGGTCCGTCAGAGATTCTGCACAGGTTGATAGGGTTGTTTAGAAGGTGTGTGGTGTGTTGGTCTTCATTAGTCAGAGGACTGAGTTCAAGAGCCGCGAGGTAATGTTGCAACTCTATAAAACTGGTTGGACACACTTAGCGGATTGTTTGCTGTTCTGGTTGCCATATTATAGGAAAAATGTGGTAGCCTTAGAGAGGATGTAGAGGAGATCTACCAGAAAGCTGCCTGGATAAGAAAGCAGTGTTATGAGGATAGGTTGAGCGAGCTAGGGCTTTTTGCTTTGGAGTGAAGGAGGATGAAAATTGACTCGATAAAGGAGTATAAGTTGATAAGTGGCGTAGATCGAGTGGACAATGGAAATGGCTGAAACAAGGGGGCATAATTTGAAATCGATTGGAGGAAAGTATAGCTGGAATGTCAGAGGTAGGTTTTTTTTACACAGAGTGGTACAGGCTGATATATTAGGGACATTTTTGAGATTGGCATAAGGATGAAAAAATGGAGAGCTATAGGGGATGGAATGCTTAGATTGATCTTAGAATAGGTTAAAAGTTCGGCGCAACATTGTGAGCCAAAGGGTCTGCACTGTGCTGTACTATCTGTGAATTGTACTTCAAATATAAATTGAAAAATTTGGAAGTTGTGTATCATAGCATCCACCAGCTGTGGCTGTTGTCACTACAATGGCAGTAAAAACAAATTCAACCTTGGAAGTATGAAGTTAGAGTACTTTAGAAATAAAACCCTGAAACCCAATGGATCTGGTACTTGCGTCATTAGATTGTAATGGAGGGTACTTGCAATTAAAACTGGGGTTTTTTCAGGTTTTGTCCATTTTCCAGCTGTAGTATTAACTGGTTGGGATCTCCAGATACCAAGAAATCCCAAATGGAGCTATGCAGAAAAAAATAATGCTTTTCTAGTAGTCTGCTGATCTAGGCAGAGCAAGAGCACTTTCTCATCTCCCTCAATGTAGCTCCCAATTTGAGGTGAATCTCTGTTCCCTTCTGATTATTAATAACTACTTTTTTTGTGATCAACATACCTCTTCCTTCAATTGGTGACCTAATCTCTGATTACCGAGTTTCTCCTATGATCAGAAACGCTGCAGTGACTGAGTCTAATCCCACCTTGGTCTTTGATAGTACCCTGCAGTGACTGAATCCCTCATTCAACACTTAATAGTCATTCATTTTGGTGTTTGAGACTTTGGCATGCAAAATTGATAGTTGTAGACAACAAATTGATACTGATGGGTTGATGGACGAATGGCAGATTGAATTTAATCCTCAGTGTGAGGTATCTGCTTTGGGAAGACTAATAATAGTAGGCCATATACATTGGATAGTAAGGATTGGGGGGGGGCAGGATAGTGGGGGTAATATTGAAGAACAGAGGATGTTGATTATTTGGACCCCTGAAGATGGCAGCACAGATACATGGTGACCATGTCTGATATACTTGCCTTCGTTTACTGAGGCATACATTGACTGCTTGAGGTTATGGAAGTTGTTAAGCATTGGCTTTGAGGAAGTCCTACTAGATCAACACACTTTGGGAAGGATGCAATTGCCTGGATTGAGCAATTCATTTTGAGGAGGCATTAGAAAGACTGGGCTTGTCCTTGGTGTGGACGGGAAGGGAAATCTGCGGGTGGTACACAAAATTAGAGGCATTAATAGGATAGATAGTAGGACACTATCCCCCATTTGAACAAGTATCTAAAATTAGATGTCATGGGTTTAGACTGAGAGACTTAGAGGTGATCAGAGGAAGAAGAGAGTGATTGGATCTTGAATGTTGCAGAATTGATAGTTGTAGACAACAAGCTGATACTGATGAGTGAGAAATATGTAAATTAGCACTTAAATCCTGACTGCACAGGAGGCTGTGGACCAAGTTCTGGTAAATAGATTTGTACAGATATTTGAGAGTTGGCTTGGACATGGTGGGCTGTATGCCCGTTTTTTTTCAGTGGTGAGTGACTCCAGGATGCAGTCAGTGACTATGACCCCTGTTGGCTGATCAATGCTGTAATTACTGACCAAAGTCAAAGTCTAGCTTACTGTCTTATGCACAAATACATGCCAGGAATAGTGGTAGAGGCAAATATAATAGGGACATTTAAGAGATTCTTAGGCACATGAATGAAAGAAAAATGGAGGGTTTTGGGGTGGAAAGGGTTAGATTGATCTTGGAGTACCTTAAAAAGTTGGTACAACATCGTGGGCCAAAGGGCATGCACTTTTCTGTGCTATGCTGTTATATATTCTATGTACATGTATGCTGAGGTGCAATGTAAAACCTACTTGCAGCAGCATCACAGGCATATAGCATCGATAAGCAGCATTCACAAGAAATTACCGCTCACCTGTGATAATGGAAATCCGTTCCTCTTGATTGCTGTCCACAAGATGTTGGCCCCAAATGTTCAAAGAAATCTTCCTAATTTTGTTGTCCCCCATGATCACCAAAAATGTTGCCACAGTCACAGATTTGCAGTCATCACTTGAATTCTGTGTAATTTAACTTTAAGAAGAAAACACTTCCTCCTCATCTATTGCAACAGAATTCGAATCAGACTGACTTCCAGGCTAAATTCTGTTGGAAAATTCATCAAATCATATGTATATTTCAGGATAAATTTTCATGTAGTGGCAGTGAAATAAATCTTAAAAAAATTATTGCAACACACATCAAAGTTGCTGGTGAACGCAGCAGGCCAGGCAGCATCTCTAGGAAGAGGTACAGTCGACATTTTGGGCCGAGACCCTTCGTCAGGACTAACTGAAAGAAGAGCTGGTAAGAGATTTGAAAGGGGGAGGGGGAGATCCAAAATGATAGGAGAAGACAGGAGGGGGAGGGATGGAGCCAAGAGCTGGACAGGTGATTGGCAAAAGGGATATGAGAGGAGCATGCATTCACCAGCAACTTTGATGTGTGTTGCTTGAATTTCCAGCATCTGCAGATTTCCTTGTGTTTGCATTAAAAATATTATTTGTGTTTTAAGTGAGGATGGTGGTACAGTTCCCGGATTCCTGCAGGACCATTATTTGGATTCTTCCTGGAGAAGTAACAGTGGCATTTTGGTAAGACTAAAATACAAATTCCTGAGAAGCATCAGTTTATTTTTACCGTTTTAATTGGTTAACTGTTCAATGAACCGATCATTACCAGCCAAGCTCACATGCTATGATTATCACATGAAAAATAGACAAATAAATGTTTAGTGAGGAAATGACAGCTTTTATTATTGGATTCATTTAATTTAATATGGCAATTTTGTCATTCTTAATTTGGCCAGAGATTTAAACCTTTCTCTTCAGCACCATTTGACTTGTAAACTCCTCGAAACTGCAAGTATTTGTATATCTTTTTTTCAGATTTATTTTCAGTTTTAAAAGGCTCTACCGTTTTAAAAACCTCTTGTACATCACATAGTTTCCACAGTGGACATGATATGTTCGCTCACATTGAAACAGCCTATATCAAATTCAGGTACAATATCACTGACATATGTCGTGAAATTTAAGATTGCTTATTACTTGCTGATTAAGAACAAATTATATAAGCTCAATTCTTGATAATTAACTTTCAGATGCTTATTTTAACTGCCTAAAACACCCGACATATTTCGTGGAAAATATCCTTTAAAGGAAGCTCTTTAAATTTTCCTTCTGAGGAATATACGATGAAACCAAGAACTTCATCTGCCTTAGCTTGCTCTAATTAAGTAAAATTTATCTGCGCCCTAAATCCATTTATCTGTATTTTGATCCATAATTTCTGATAGTCCTATTTTGTAAAAATCCTTCAATCCTTGTCTGAAATTTTCATTGAACCTTATGTTATCCATCTTTTGGGTAAAGGAATTATTGATTCCTTTGTGGAAAATCGTGTTTCCCGAAGGCAGACTAATTTAGATACTCTTCCACCTTGTTCCATATTCCTTTAATACTTCTTTGTATCCACTCAGTTTTAAATACTTCAACTGAGTTATCTTTTAACCTAATATGTCAGTTAATTTTAACCAAGTTTATGCAATGCATCTTGTGGTTTACCCTTTTGAACCTGAGAAAGTGGAAAATTAGAATAATAAAAAATAACACGTTTATATTAGTACATCACAATATCTAAAAAATTTATACTTAATTAGGAGGTTTCAAAGTATAGTTGATATTATTGTATATGTGCACACCAAACTTTGACATATAGTAATAAAAGAAAGTGACTAAGTCTCTTGGCATTGGTAGAAGATTAAAAACTTTGATTTTATTGTGACTTTGATCCTTTTATTTTCTACTTACAGTCCTGGACTTTGGATAGTTCTCTCAGTGAGGAGAATAGAGCAGTTATTGAGAAGATGTTACAAGAGGAAGAGTATCCTTGTTATTGATGATACAGGCAATCCCTGCATTACCTTGGGGAGGTGTTTGACCTCCTAGAAAATGGACTGTATTGAAAATTTCCATTATCCAAAGCTGTGCATGTATATAAAAAAAAATGTTCAAATGAAATAAGATTTGGGTTCATTTATTTACCTTTCTAACACAAATTCCTTGAGAATGAATTTTATTCTATTTTTTAAGTTTTTGGGTAGTGATTTGTGAATTCTGTAAGGGTGAATTTCTGTTACCTGAATGGCCATAATGCAGGAGTTTCCTGTACTATTTTTCAACGCTATGACTGGAATTTGCTGTAGGTATCAATCAGAAAACAGAAAATGCTGGAAAAATAAAATAGGTCAGAGAACATCTGCGGCGGGTGAAATGATCAACATTTCAGGTCCAGAACTCTTTGTTGTAACTTGAAAGAAGAAAAATACAGATAAGGAGAGTGTACTCAAACTCTATTTAAAATACCAATCTGTTTCCTAATTTACAATAGGAATAGCTTGATAGCAGTCAAGGTAAATCATCCTTGTGATTCTTCCAGATTCATGAGTATGAAATACAGAAATAAGGATGTTGGAGTACTGTGCTCAGCTTTAGGTGGCGCTTAGTAATAACAATATGAAGACTGGTGACTGTGCAAAAGTAGTTGAGGTTGTTCTTCTCCACACCTTGTGGTACATCAGGCGGCAACCTTGCTGCCTGTTTAGCATTTGTCTGTTTTGTTTTATGAGGCCGAGTTGCTAGCTCAGCGCTCAACCCAGCACGGATGGAATGCGTGCAAGGAGCCGGCCAGATTCAAACCCGGGACCACTCACCTCAGTGTCCAGTGCGGATGCCAGTACACCACCGACGGGCTTTGTGCGAAAGAGATTTATGAAATCAATTCCCAGGATGAGGCACTGGGATTCCCAAAATATTTAAAGGCCAGAGAAACTGGGTTATTCTTGAAATGGTGTAATTTGTGAGGAACTCTGACCAAGTCATTTAGAATAATGAAGGATGTAGGCACAGGGAAATAGGCCTATTGACAGAATGGTGGAGAAACAGGCAACAACGAATAAAAGTGATTAGCAAGAGAACCAAAAGTGATGTGTGAAAACACTTACTTTTGCTGTGTGTGGTTAGGATTTCAATTCTACTGACTGGAATAGCAGTGGAAGTAGGTTAAATTACACTGTTCCTTAAAGAGCTGAAAAGAAGGAATTTCGTTGCAGGGTAAGAAACTGGCTAGATTGTTTCAAAGTTGTTGTAGACTTGGATTGACAGCATGACCACCTTCTATGCTATGTTATTCTGACTATCCGCAACTAATATATCAGTTCTAGCTAGAATCATTTATCTCAACACATTAGAAAATAAATCTGTGGTGTTCCTGGTCTGCATTGCCACAGTGTATTTCTGGTGAGCCAGCATTAACATTGGCCTTTGATGCACTGGTGAATAAGAAAAAAAGACCATGTACAGATGCAGGCTAATAATGTAATAACTGATTGTTAACACTGAGATAGTACTGCAAAGAAATGGGCCCTTTTGACCCACTACATCTATGCCACCAAGATGCTATCTATGCTTATTCCATATTTCTGCATACCCTCTACCACAAATGCAGCAAGAACATGGAAACACCACCACTGAAAGGTTTCCCTCCAAGCTGTACATCACCCTGATTAGAAGATATATTGTTGGGCTTTCAACTCTTCTCAGACTTAAGTCTTAAAACTTCTTGCCTCATAATGAAACGAGAGTATCTGAATATATTACTTCCTTTCCATTACAGTTCATATCATAAAATAAAATCACAAAGCTAGAATTCTTCATTATGTAAATTGTTACTTTTTGCCTATGTTTATTCCTTAACTAATGGATAGATACTACCTAACTGGGAAAAAATACCCACAAAGCAGCTGGTCTGATCATCCAGAAAAAGGAAAAGTATCTGTGAAAAGGTGAGTTGTCTAATTTTTTTTTTAAATATTTAAGGCAGACCGATGTGTTGGAAGTTAACATTTTACCAATACCCTGCATGTTGATGCCCTTTTTGGGTTTTGTGAGGACCATTAATATCCAAACCTTTCTACGGTCGCTCCAAAGAGCTGAATCCCAGAAATGAGGAACGAGCGCTTATTCTTGACAGTAAGGCAGCATTTGATTGAGTGCAGCAATAAGAAGCCCTGGTAAAATACTCGGATGGTTGGAGTCATACTTCATACAAATGAAGATGAAAGTAGGTTGATTGTCCTACCCCCTGATCATCATTACAGGAGTTCCTCAGGATACTGCTTCAACAGTGACCATGTTTCCATCATCAAGCCCAGAAGTACGAATGTTTGCTGATAATTGCATGATGTTGAATTCCATTTCCAACTCCTCAGTAAAAGGCATTTAGCAAGACCTGGGGAATGTTCATACATGGGCTTATAAATGCAGGGAAGTGATAGACAGTGACCATTTCCATCAAGAGAGGCTCTAACCTATTCTATTTGCCGTGCAGTGGCATTGCTGTTACTCAGTCCAATACCATCATCCTAGTATTACTGTTGATTTGAAACTAATTTGGACCATCCAAGTAAATACTGTGGATACAAAAATAGATCACAGGTTGTGCCCTTACACTTCCTCCCTCACCACCATTCAAAGCCCCAGACAGTCCTTCCAGGTGAGGCAACACTTCACCTGTGAGTCGGCTGGGGTGATATACTGCGTCCGGTGCTCCCAGTGCGGCCTTCTATATATTGGCGAGACCCGACGCAGGCTGGGAGACCGTTTCGCTGAACACCTACGCTCTGTCCGCCAGAGAAAGCAGGATCTCCCAGTGGCCACACATTTTAATTCCACGTCCCATTCCCATTCTGATATGTCTATCCATGGCCTCCTCTACTGTCAAGATGAAGCCACACTCAGGCTGGAGGAACAACACCTTATATTCCGTCTGGGTAGCCTCCAACCTGATGGCATGAACAATTGACTTCTCTAACTTCCGCTAATACCCCACCTCCCCTTCGTACCCCATCTGTTATTTATTTATTTAATATTAATATTTTTTTTTTCTCCCTCTCCTTTTTCTCCCTCCTTTTTCTCCCTCTGACTATACCCCTTGCCCATTCTCTGGCTTCCCCCTCCCCCTTTCTTTCTCCCTCGGACCTCCTGTCCCATGATCCTCTCATATCCCTTTTGCCAATCAACTGTCCAGCTCTTGACTCCATCCCTTCCTCTCCTGTCTTCTCCTATCATTTTGGATCTCCCCCTCCCCCTCCCACTTTCAAATCTCTTACTATGTCTTCTTTCAGTTAACTATGATGAAGGGTTTCGGCCTGAAACGTCGACTGTACCTCTTCCTAGAGATGCTGCCTGGCCTGCTGCGTTCACCAGCAATTTTTATGTGTGTTGTCAGAGGTTGTGTAAAGTTTTGTTCCACCACCTTCATGATGGAGTACTCTTCACTTGTCTGGATGAATGTAGCGCCAAAAATACTCAAGAAACTCAATACCATGCAAATCAAAGCAGCTCATTTGATTTGTATTTCATCCACCACTTTAAATATTCACTTCCTCCATTATCTGCATACAGTAGTTATAGTATATGCCATGTAGTAAATAGGCTGCAGTTGTGCTAATCTGATGGGGCTTTCCAAGTGTGCAAACTCAATCACCAAGACAAGGGCTTCAAGAGCAAGAGAAAATAACCTGCAGCTTTCCCTTCAACTTGCCTATCCTCCTGACTTTGAAATATACCACTGCTCCTTTATCAATCCTGAAACTTCCTTCCCAACAGCGGTATAGAATACCTTCATCAATATGAATGCAGTGCTTCAAGAAGGTAGATTGCAACTGTCTTCTCAAGGGGAGTTACAGATGGTTAGTAAATGCAGGCCTTGCTAGTGTTGCTCAAAAATGAATACTTGAGGGTTAATGAAATCTGAGTTTTTAAAGTTGCCTGATAAAATTTAACAATGACAAAAAAGCAATATTTGAGTTAACAACATGAAAGAAATGATAATATCTGTGCTTAAGACCAGTTGGCTTAAAGAACCTTTGTGAAATTAGTGCTTTTAGTAAATGAAAATTGTGAGACAGATTGAAGTGCCAGTTTTTCTTTCTAATAACCTGTTCTCAGAAGACTGCAGTAATATTTGCAGAGTGCTCCATGTAACGGACAGGGACAATTTAAAATAATTTAGTATATGATAACCATCCTAGATAGGCATGAGTACATGGTGGCATTGAATAGGACCTGGGTAGAGATTGCTTATGAAACCTTTTACAGTCAAATATTAATATTCTTCTCAATTGAAAGTGATTATATTTGTTGTGAGATATTCAGGATTTCCAGCACCAGTCTATACCTGCCTGTAATATTGGAAGGGAGGAAAATTAATTGGAATTTGGAAAAAAAGAACTACAAAGTTTATTGCATAATTTCTCAAACAATTTATGCTATACAGGGAACAGTTTGTACAAGCTCACATGGTAGCAGCTATGAGGCTCATTTGTTTGCATGCATTGTGCATTAAAAAACCTATCTTGTGTTCATGTTTCCTCTTGTAACACTGGGCTTTCACCAATGTCATTTTGCATCTGGCTGCCGATATTTGTACAAGATATGTTTTGTATTTGACTCTCCTGTTTTGCTGTTTCTGCACGTATTATTTCTTGGCCGCAGTAAGTACCATTGGAGGCGAGTTGCAAGCAACGTCAAAGTAACTTTCGGGCAGGGGTTGCCAACCTGGGGTCCATAGACCCCTTGCTCAGTGATATTGGACCACGGCATAAAAAAGGTTGGGAATCCATGCTTTAGGGCAATTCACTAAGTCACCATGTCATAGAGAGAGGGAAACAGTAAAGTAGCAAGTCCTTCATCCTCCACACCAACCATTACATATCCATTTTTAAGATAATCCTACCGTAACCCATTTTCTCCCCACATTCCCATCAGCTTCCCCTTAGATTCTACCATTCATCAGTTAACTTTCTAAGGTTCTCTTTCTTGGGAGGAAACTGGGAAACCCGCACCGTCACAGGGAGAACACGTGGACCTCCACAATCAATACCAGAGGTCGGTTTTGAACCTGTGTTATTGAAGCTCTGGGTCAGCGACTCTAGTAGCCACATCATTGTGCCACCCTAACATTATATGACCATGAATATCATTTAAAAATAATCTTTACTTTATTGCTGTATTATGTCTACAGTTAGCTGTCCTAGAGCAAACAAACCTGGCTTCAATTGGCCACATCAATATTTTTCTATAGAGAAATAACAATGATTAGAAACTTACTTGGACAGAAGTTATGACTGTGAGCACACAGAATCTTGCTCTGTGCATTTATTCTCTCTGACATCATGACAACACACATTGAAAAGAAATTTGCATATAGTATTTATGAATATCTCCATTCCAAGGTAGACTGGTTATTTTTATTGTTCGGATTCTTTGAATCAGTTGGCTTTAGCTTTGTAGAGCTCCCTATTACAACCCTTAGCCCCCCCCCCCCCCAAATTTGACTATTGCTTGCACAACTTAATGTGAGTACATGGATAGAAAAAATCTGTCCATCATTAAGCCTGGAGCAATGTATTTAGTATTTTGTAGGATGAATTTGTTATTTGTCCAGTCATTTTCCGCATTTGCTGAGTTTGCTTTCCTCGATGGTTGTGACTATGTACTGTAAACACAAGAGTTGAAGGGTCTTTGCCTGAAAGGTTGACTGTTTATTTCCCCAGGTACTGCTTGACCTGCTGAGTTCCTCTTGCATTTTGTTGCTCATATGTTGTTTTCACTCTTTATTACATGGCTGGTAATTTATTGTTTTAAGTATTTGATTGAACTAATTTCATTCGCTGAAATGTTTTTGTTGAGGAGAAGAAACAGAATTCCTAATTTGCAATTAATTGTTAGGAAGAATACATCTCTAGTACAGACATAGGAAAGATTATGTTTACTTCTGTGATGATAAATCATTTCATTTGTACTGGCCGTTGAACTGTAATTACATATTTTCAAGTTAGAACTGTTACGTATGTGAATATGAAGTTCATCCTGCATCTGAATATTTAATAATAAATCAGTCTTGTGACAAACATAGCAACCTTCTAAGTGTACAGCATGCTTTACAAAGTGTAGCATTTAATTGAAGGGAGAAATTACCATAAGGCTTTTCATGTGTGTATCCCCGACTGGCTAAAACTGAGTACTTTCTGGCAAGTTTCATTCTTGTTACTGGTTTGAAAGTTCAGCAGTGGATGGCATGTCTCCACAACTGAAGTAGCTTTTTTGCATTCATGCTGAAAGCCCTCTTTTTGACTTTGATTTGAACCTGCATAGGGGGTGCCAGGAGAAGGAAGATGAATAATTCATTACAAAAGATAAATATTTCTCTTTCACCTCCTCCAACTTTAAATGGAAGTATTCATTTATTCATGCAAAAATAGTTTGCTAATTTAAACCACGTTTAATAGACTCGAAAGATACACCATTGCTTTACTGGAAACTAGATTTTATTTGATGGAGATTATTACTGTATCGATAAACTTCTGGAAGAGCTAAACTCTCATAAAGAAAAGAATCTATTGACATTTTACTAGTTATTTTTGTTGGGTGACGTTGCAGATCAAGAGAAGCATTTAGCTATGCGGTACTAAGGCAGATCATCAATCAGCATTTTAGTTTGAGAAGATCTGATATTGATATACTGTGTTCCTGTTCTTAGTTATGCAATGTATTAAAGTTGCTGAATGGAGGTCAAACAATTCTATCGAGCAGGAGTAAGACATTTAAAGCAAATTTTCCCAAGCTGATGATAGCTGGGTTTACAGGAAAGGGGAAAAGACCTGTTAAATTATAAGCAGTTAAATTATGAACTTTTGATTTTTAACATTTACTTTTTAATTGTGAAAATAAAACTAAATGGAGTTAATATGTTAGTAGTCATTGATTATGAAGCTTATTGTTTTCTTGCTGCACACTTAACCTTTATTCTTGTTTTTACCATAGTATTCGTCAAAAGAAAACTGTGAAAAGTCGGTATGTACGGCTTATCTATTAAGTATTTTGTTTAGTTAGTAGCAATGTATTAACAATTTTTTTATATGCTTCTGCTTCCTATCAAGTAAGTTAGTTATTTTTTTTTATTGGATATGTTCTTTTACGATGTCTAATTCTGAGTTCAACATCAGTTCCTCAAGCTCCCTCTGCCAATCATACAACCTTACAATCATACAACAGAGGCCGTGGTTCCACCTCCCTCTCTGCAGTTACCTGTCAAAGCCCCTCAGATGTGATTCAATATGATCACCTGCCATTTTTCAGATGTCCACTGAGTATTAGCCCCAGCTTATTCAAATATTCTTCAGAGAAATAGCCTTCTTACTAGGAATCAACCTGGTGAGCTTTTTGCTGAATTTTCTTCGAAGAATATATATATAAAAACATATGAAAACACAAAGAACATATATCCCTCCTTAAAGAAGAAATCATAGCTTTAATAAAGTATTGGAGAAGCTGAAGTTTTATAAAATATTGGAGAAGCTAAAGTCAGATGTATCAGTATTACAGTGGAGTAAAGAGAATTACAGAGGCATGAGAGAGGAGTTGGCCAGAATTGATTGGAAAAGAACACTGGCAAGGATGACGACAAAGCAGCAATGGCTGAATTTCTGTAAGCAATTTGGAAGGCACAGGATATATACATCCCAAAGAGGAAGAATACACAACCATAGCTAACAAAAAGTCAAAGCCAACATAAAAGCCAAAGAGATGGCGTATAATAGAGCAAAAATTAATACAAAGTTAGAGGATTGGGAAGCTTTTAAAAACCAATGGTTTTAAGAAGGTCATTAAGAAGGTAAAGATGGAATATGAAAGTAAGCTAGCCAATAATAATAAAGGGGAATACCAGAAGTTTTTTAAGATACATAAAGTGTAAAAGAGAGGTGAGAGTGGATATCAGACCACTGGAAAATATGTTGGAGAGGTAGTAATGGGGGACAACAAAATGGCAGATGAACTGAATAAATATTTTGCATCAGTCTTCACTGTGGAAGACATAGCTGTGTGGTGGAAGTTCCAGGTGTCAGGGATCATGAAGTGTGTGATGTTACCATAACTAGAGAGATGGTTCTTCAGAAACTGAAAGTAGATAAGTCACCTGGACCAGATAGTGTACATCCCAGGGTTCTGAAAGAGCTGGCTGAAGACATTGTGGAAGCGGCAGTAATGCTCTTTCAAGAATCACTAGATTCTGGAATGGTTGTGGAAGACTGGAAAATTGCAAATGCCACTCCACTCTTCAAGAAGGGAGAGAGGCAGAAGAGAGGAAACTATAGACCAGTTAGTTTGACTTCAGTGGTTGGGAAGATCTTGGAGTCAATTACTAAGCATGTCGTCTCAGGGTACTTGGAGGCCTATGATAAAATAGGCCGTAGTCAGCATGATTGCCTGACTAATCTGTTGGAATTCTTTGTCAAAATAACAAACGGGATAGACAAAGGAGAACTGGTTGATATTGTGTACTTGGATTTTTAGAAGGTCTATGACAAGGTGCCACACATGAGGCTGCTTCACAAGCTACAAGCCCATGGTATTGTGGGAAATATTCTAGCATGGTTAAAACAGTGGATGATTGACAGGAGGCAAAGAGTGGGAATAAAGAGAATCTTTTCTGGTTGGCTGCTGGTGACTAGTGGTGCTCCGCAGAAGTCTGTGTTGGAACTGATAATTTTTACGGTAAATTTCAATGATTTGGATGATGGAATTGATGGTTTTATTGCAAAGGTTGCAGACGATATAAAGATAGATGGAGGGGCAGATAGTTTTGAGGAAGTAGAGAGGCTACAGAAGGACTTAGATTAGGAGAATGGGCAAAGAAATGGCAGATGGAATACAGTGTTGGGAAGTGTATGGTCATGCACTTTGGTCGAAGAAATGAAAGTGTTGACTATTCTTTAAATGGAGAGAAAATACATTGTGTGGGATTCCCTAAAGGTTAATTTGCAGGTTGAGTCTGTGGTGAGAAAGACAAATGCAATGTTAGTATTCATTTCAAGTGGACCCGAATATAAAAGTGAGGGTGTAATGTTGAGACTTTATAAAGCACTGGGGAGGCATCACTCGGAGTATTGTCAGCAGTTTTGGGCCCCATATTTTAGAAAGGATGTGCGGAAACTGGAAAGGGTTCAAAGGAGGTTCACCAAAATGATTCCAGGATTAAACAGATTCTCATGTGAAGAGTGTTTGATGGCTCTTGGTCTGTATTCATTCGAATTCAGAAGAATGAGGGATGTCCTCATTGAAACCTATAAAATGGTGAAATGCCTTGATAGATTGGATGTGGAGAGGACGTTTCCTATGGTGGGAGAGCTTAAGACCAGAGGAAACAGCCTTAGAATAGAGAATTGTCATCTTAGAATGGAGATGAGGAATTTCTTTAGCCAGAGAGTGGTGAAACCGGAATTCTTTGACACAGACAACTGTGGAGGCCAAGTCTTTGTATATATTTAAGGCAGAGGTTAATAGATTCTTGACTGGTCAGGGCACAAGGGGATACTGGGAGAAGGCAGGAGATTGGGGCTGAGAGGAAAAATCGATCAGCCATGATGAAATGGCGGAGCAGACTCCATGGGCCAAATGGCTAATTCTGCTCCTGTATCTTATGGTCTTATGGTTTAAAAATAGGGAATGCTGGCTGTACTCAACAGGTTTGACAGCATGTGTAACAAGAGAAACATCGTTATTTTGTGTTGATGAACTTTTATAAGACCTTCACTGGGCCAAAGCTGTATGCAGCATTTCAGGTGTAGTATCAATATTGTGCTACAGAGTCATAGCAACAATCACCTACTGAAATACACTACTCTTTTACAACAGTCTCTATTTCCCATCCTAATTAGCTGCTATCTCATTTGTTTTCCCACCTATCATTTTATTGTCAACAAATTTGCCAACACTAGATTTGATCCTTTTATCTAAGTCATTAATGTAGATTGTAAATAATTTGTATCTGATGGATTGCTATGCTGAAAATGTTGTATTTATCCTGATGTCTTGTTTTTTTGTTAGGCAGCTACTTCTCTTTCTAATACACTGTATATATATTTAAGTTATATGGTAACCTTTTATGCTGTATCTTACTTGGCTGCCCTTTGAAAATTCAAGAAAGTTTTTGAAACTTTGAAGTGCAAAATTGAGACTGAGGGTTATATTTATGCAGGTGGACTGGAGAAGATTATTTTTGTTAGGCCAAAAGAGATTAGGTGTGCATGAAGCCATGAATATTGAGAGAATATGGAAAAACTGCATGAGAAATTCAGTTGCATAATGGAACTTTGTTATGCATTACATGATTAATTAATAGCATAAAATTTTTTATAGTTTGCAAATGACACTTTCATGCACATTGTGTGCATGTTGAGAAATATATTTGTGCTTTTCCATGTGTATGACATGCCTACAGTGGAAACTGCTAGGTGCACAGCAGTGAAAGTATGCACTGGGGTTGCTGGGCACAGATTCAATACTGATGTAAAGAGGATAAAATCTTTGAATGGATATGGAGAATGCATAGGGGTAGTGTGAGTAATTGGATTGCTCTTCATAACAAATAAAATAACTATCAAAAACCTGTAGATGCTGGAAATCTGATATTGAGAAAAACAGAAATTGCTGGAAATATCAGGCCAGGCAGCATCTATGGAAAGGTGAACAGCTGGAGCTTTAGGCTCAGAATCTTTCATCAGAACTGAGAAAGAGAAACAATTTGACAAAGCAGAGGAAGTGGGGAGAAGGGAATAGGTGGAATAAAGGGAATTTCTTTGATAGGTTGTGACAGGATTTCCTAATGAAGCAGTCAATCAAGTTAAGCTTCTTTGTTTAATGTTAATGACAAGGATATGGCCATGTGGAGCAGGGCAGCACATACAAAAAGGGAAAATCTGAGTCAAAGAGATGAAACTTAAAAGTGCCCAGTTCTTACACAGGTTGAGTATCCCTTATCCAAAAATCCAAAATCCAAAACCTTTGAAATTCAAAATTTTTTTGAGCATTGACAAATCGTCACAAATGGAAAATCCCGCAAGGCGCTGGGAAAGTTCCCAGGCAATACGCAGGTCTCTGTGCACCACAGACAGTTCTGAGAAATGACTTCACATCTGTAATGAAGAGAAGTTAAGGAAAATAGAAAAAACGCATAAATCAAAAAATGAAGATCTCGATTGTGTGTTGAAAGAGTGGATTTGTCAGTGTCAGAGTGAACATATGCCACTTAACAGTATACTGACCATGAAACAAGCAAAGATCTATCATGACAAACTGAAAATTGAAAGTAATGTGAATATTCAGTGGGTTGGTTGCAGAAATTTTAGAAAAGGCACGCATTACATTTTTAAAGCATCTGCTGATCATGAATCAGCAGAAAAATAAATTGATGAGTTCACCAAGATCCTCACTGATGAGAATCTAACATCACAACAATGCTGATTGTTCTCATATAAGACCTAAAAAATAGTAAAATACAAATACAGTGTACCGTTTCCTTTTAATCAAAATACGGCATCGTAGGTGGAAACAATCCTGCCGTTGTTTGTCGTTCACCAGCTGATTCAGCTTCTCTTCTGATGCTGCTGTGCTGTTACCCGGCACACATTATGTTTTCATTTTATTAACAGTATGTAATGATTTTTACTGCTGAGTACATATGTGTGATGAACAAGAATAAAACTAAGACTGGTTACCAGTTGTACATAAATTCAGAGTCCGAAATAATAGTGATTCCAAAATATGAAAAGATCTGCAATCCGAAACACTTCCACCCCCAAGCATTTCAGATAATGGGTACTCAACCTGTACAAACAGGAAGAAAAAATGAATTATAGAAAGTTAAAAATTCAGTATTTAGTTCTGCAGGTTTGAATGTGCCCAGATGGAAGAGAGGTTGCTTTTCTTTAAGCTTGCCTTGGGCCTCTTTGTAATAGTACAGGAGTACACTCAGTGTCCTCTGATAGTTGAGAATGTGTTTCTTCCTTACTGTAATTGCATATCAGAGAAAAATTTTTTGCTAAAGACCTGCTATTCATGAAGTGAATGTGCTGCAAACTGAGCGATAGACCTCAAAAAAATGACATATGGAGGGAAGCTGACCACAACTATAGAGTATGCAATGGCATGAGGATTACCTTCCTCAGCATCGGTTGCTATCAGGCATCAGCTGAGGGGATCTTTGGCATCCTCAAATGTTATCAAAATAATCATTGAAAAAATCATTTGGATGTGCTAATAAACCAAGTGAATGTAAAGGATCCTGTGGTATAATTTCAAAGAACAGCAGATTTTAAAAATCCAATATCCTGTCAACGTTAAACATCCAATTAACATCACTAGGTGTGATCATCTGTTCAGTATTATGTGCTGGTTGTGGAGCTTGCTATGTTCAGATTGGAGCCTGATTTTTCCCCCTTTGATTAGTGATAACCTTTCAGATCTATTTCATTGGCTATACAGCATTTTTCAATGTCCTGAGGTCATGTGTACTTTTCTCATGGAATACAAACCATGAAGGAAACTAAAACACTTATAATGTGCTCAATTAAGAAACAAATGCAGTCACAGAATTCAAACAGAAAATGAAACATCGTAAGTTTTATTTTCAATTATTCTAAACTATGGAATTTTGCAATACTGAACTAAAGAATTTTGAATCCACATATATTAAATAAATTGGCCCAAAGAGAGATGATGGAAGTGTTGTGGTGTAGCAGGAAATCATTGACAACAACTCCAAGTATGGTCTGACCAATGCTTTATAAAGCCTCAACATCACATCCTTGCTTTTATATTCTAGTCCTCTTGAAATGAATGCAAACATGGCATTTGTCTTCCTTACCACAGATTCAATCTGCAAATTAGCATTTAGGGAAATCCTGCACAAGGACTCTGATTTTTGAAATTTCTCCCTGTTTAGAAAATAGTCTACACCTTTATTCCAACTACTAAAGCGCATAACCATGCACTTCCCTACACTATATTTTATAATAATAATAATAAAATACTCTACTGATGCCGAGTGGGAAATACTTTCATTCCAGCAGCAGCATTTAAAAACACACTCAGCAATGTACAGACTTAACAAATAAATAAGTACAGAATAATAATATACACAATAATTATTTACCAATGCACAATAATTTGCAATAATGTTCAATAATAATGTACAAAATAATAAAACAGATTATTGTACTATGATGTGTTCTCCTGTCGCAGAGAGATGAACTGTTGTATATGCTTATTGCATTTGATAGGAAAGATTTTCTTTAATGATCCTTATGACAGCAGAGCTGGATGAGTCTGCTCAAAAATCTGCTATAGGCCATGGAGAGGATGTGACAGATTGTCCAAAACAGATAACAGTTTATTAAGTGATCTTCTCTCCACCTCTAACTCAAACGAGTCCAGGTTGTAGCCAAGGACGGACCCTGCCTTTTTGATAAGTTTATTTACTCTTTTTGCACTACGAGCACCGATGTTGCTCCCGCAACATAAAGCTGCAAATAAGACTGCAGTCACTACAACAGACTGGTAAAAGATCGCCAGCATCCTGCTGCACACATTGAAGGATCTCAGCTTCCTTAGAAAATAGTCTGCCACTTCTTTATCCATTCTCCCAATCTGTCCAAGTCCTTCTGCAGACACCTTACTTAGTTGACACTACATACCCCTCTACCTATCTTTGTATTGTCTGCAAACGTGGCCACAAAGCCATCAATTCCATCATTCAAACCAAGGCTTATAACGTGAAAAGAAGCGGTCCCAATATGGACCCCTGTGGAACACTACCAGTGACCGGCAACCAACCATCCTTTTATTCCAACCCTTTGCCACCTGCCAGTCAGCCAATTTTCTATCCATGCTAGTATATTTCCTGTAATAGCATGGGCTGTTGTTAAGTGGCCTCATGTACGACACTTTGTCACAGGCTTTCAGGAAATCCAAGGAAACAACATCTACTGACTCTCCTTTGTCTACCCTGCCTGTTATTTCCTCAAAGAATTCCAACAGATTTGTCAAGCGAGAATTCCCCTTAAAGGAAACCATGCTGACTGGCCTACATTATCATGGGCGTCCAAGAACCCCGAAATCTCATCCTTAATAATGGACTCCTAACATCTTCCCAATTACTGAAGTCAAGCGAATGGTCTATCATTTACCTTCTTCTGCCTCCCTCCCTGCTTGAAGAGTAGAGTGATATTTGTAGTTTTTTAACCCTCTGGAATCATTCTAGAATCTAGTGATTCTTGAAAGATCATTACTTAAGTCTCCACAATCTCTTCATCTTCCTCTTTCATAACCCTGGCGTGTAGTCCTTCTGGTTCAGGTTACCTGTCTACCTTCAGATATCTCAGCTTCCTATGCACCTTCTTCCTAATAAAAGCAACTGCTTTCACTTTTGCCTTCTGACACTTGAATTTCTTGCATATTGCTAGTGTCTTCCACAGTGAAGACATGCAAAATTCTTACTCCGTTCATCCGCTATTTCTTTGTCCCCCATTACTACCCCTCCAGCTTCATTTTCCAGTAGTCTACTATACACGCTCGACTCTCTTTTATTCCTTATATATCTGAAAGAAAACTTTTGGTATCCTCTTTGATATTAATTGGCTAGCTTACCTTCATATTTCATCTTTTCTCTCATGGATTTTATTCGTTTCCTTCTGTTGGTTTTTAAAAGAGTCCCTATATTCTAACCTCCCACTAATATTTGCTATATTATATGTCCTCTCTTTTGCTTTTATGCTGTCTTTTACCTCTCTTGTCTGCCATGGTTGTCTCATCCTCCCTTTAGAAGAATATTTGATCTTTGGGATGTATCTAACCATTGAGCACATCTACATGCAACATTGCTGTAGAAAAGCAGCATTCATCATCAAAGATCTTTACCACCCAGGACATGCTCTTTTCTTCCTGCTGCCATCAGAAAGAAGGTACAAGTGCCTCAGGACTTTCACCACTAGGTTCAAGAATAGTTACTACTCCTCAACCATCAGGTTCTTGTATAAAAGGGGATAACTACACTCATTCTTCTGGTGTTCCCACAACCGATAGTCTCACCTTAAGTAGTCTTTTATCTTGTTATTTATTGCTATTTATTTAGGTCTGCATTTGCACAGCTTGTCCATTGATCCTGTTTACGGTTACTGTTCTATCAATTTGCTAAGTATGCCCGCAGAAGAAGAATCTCAGGGTTATATGTGGTGACGTGTATGTACTCTGATAATAAATTTTACTCTGAACTTTGAACTTGTATCTATCCTGTGCCTTCCAAATAGCCCCCAGAAATTCCAGCCATTGCTATTCTACCATCATCTCTGCTGGTGGCCCCTTTCAATCCTCTTTGGCCAGCTGTTCTGTCACGTCCCTGTAATTTCCTTTACTCCATTGCAATGCAGATACATCCGTCTAATCTTCTGCCTCTCCAAACTGCAGGGTGAATTCTGTTATATTATGAATACTAAGGATTCATTTACCTTAAGCTCCATAAACAAATCTGGTTCATTAGACAACATTTAGTCCAGAATTGCCTTTCCCCAGTGGGCTCAACAACAAGCTGCTCTGTAAAAAAACATTTCTTTTTATACCAACAGAGGCACCCCACCCCCCTCTGCCTTCAATACAAGGTGTATCCTTGGATGTTAAGCTCCCAACTATGATCTTCTTTCAGCTACGACTCTGTGATGCCTACAATGTCATACCTGCCAATCTCTAACTGCACTACAAGATCATCTACCTTATTCTGCATACTGTATGCATTCAAATATAACACTTGTCAGTTCTGTGTTAATCACCCTTTTCAATTTTGCTTCTATGTTATACTCCAATTCACCCTACTGCAATTTTGCCCTTTCATCTGCCTGTCCTTCCTCAGAGTCTTATTACTCACTGCATCGACTTGTAAACCACTGCCTCATCTCAGCCCTATCACTGGTTCCCATTTCCCTGCCAACTTAGTTTAAACCTCCGTAACAGCCCTTGCAAACCTGCCTACAAGGATATTGGTCCTGCTTGCGTTCAAGTGTAACTCATTCTGTTTATACAAGTCATAACATCCCCAGAAGTGATACCAATAATTCAGAAATGTGAAATCCCACCCCCTGCACCATTTCCTCAGCCATTCATTCATCTGTACTATCATCCTAGTCCTGCGCTGACTAGCATATGGTACTGCGTGTGATTCAGAGACTACTCTTTAGTCTCTTCCTTAACTCTCTAGTCATAACATCCCAGCTGTTACGGTACCTTGAAAAGTACTCAGCCCCTACAACTATTTTCACTTTTTCCTGTCTCATTTTCTAAACTTAAAATATATTAGAGTTTTTTGAGTTTATCTACAAAACATTTTGTATCATACCAAATCAAAAAAAAATTCCAGACCCTTCCAAAATTTACTAAAAATTAAAAAACAAAATTATGAGCTGAAAAAATATTAATCCCCTTTGTAATTATGCCACTAACTTTCCTCGGGTACAATATTACCTTACCAACTCACCCAATTTGTTGATGTAGGATACTGGAGGATCACCTGTTTTCAATGAATTCTTAAGAATAAATACCCCCTCTCTTTGTAAGGTCCAACAGTAAGTAGACTTTCAACAGACCAAACCAAAATGAAGACAAAAAAGCATTTAAGACAAGTCAGAGAAATGATAATAGAGAAGCACAAGTCTGGGGAAGAGTGCAAGACCATCTCAAAGGCACTGAATAAATCTCGGAGCTCAGTGCAGTGAAAAAATATGAAACCACAGCCAGACTGCCCCTCTAAACTTAGTCACCGGAGGAGACTAGGCCTTGCAAGAGGGAGTACTATGACTCAATAAGCTGCAGAATTCAGTGGCCCCTCTGACACTGTTCAGAGTCCTATTGTACATCTTCTGCCCGGTTCAGCTTCCCAAAAGCAATACTACTCTCTTGATCGTTATTCTTTCTGCTGTTCGTTTGTGCACTTTCCCAACTGATCTAGATACATTTGTAGTTTTAGAATACCTTCTTTCCCATATGCATCATCACAGATTTTGGTGTCCTCTGCAAACATGACACTTACATCCTCATCCAAATTGTTAATATAAATGTCAAATAACAGGGGACCCAGCAACTTATCACTTTGTTACTTGACAGTGATCTTCACAAATGATGCTTGACTTGCTGAGGATTTACAGCATGTTCTCATTTTGTTTCCTGTCGTATTGTAATGATGTAAAATTACTGGTGAAGTAAAATTGTATGAGGTAGTACTGAATTTGTGTCCTGAAAATAGCTTCAAGGTCAGTTGCATGCTAATTGTTTAACCATTATTCAAGTATGAAAAGTTAATAAGTAAGACCTCTCAGTGGCAATATTGGTATATAATAGCCTCTTCATTTTCAAAGTGCTTTACAATACTGTCCTAGGTCCTCTTAATATGCAATGGATGCTGAGAAAAGAAAGGAAGAGAAATCTGTCTAAAAACAAACGTTTGGTCACCTTCAAAGTTAGAGAGAAAGAAAGGTATTTTTTGAAAAAGCATTCCATTGAGAAGAAATTTGGATGATTAAATGCTGTGCCACTAGGAAAGAGATAAAGATGTAAAAATCAGAGGACATGGTATTTAGGAAGGAATTTAGTCCTGTGAAAACTAAGAATTTGGAGCAAATTTAAAGCTATAACAAAGGGGAACTGTAGAGGTATGTACAAATGGAGATTTGGGTGACCAGTTCCCATAAAAAGGATTTGAAGAAATTGGAGGTAATACAGAAAGAAGACCAAGAGCACTGAAAGTGTAATATGTGAAAATAATAAAGGAGTAGTCAAAGTCTTCAATAGCAACAATTGAAATAGAGTTGCAAATGAAGCCAACTGAAATGATGATCGTGTGCAATGTTCAAAGGTGAGTTTGATAAGGCTAACACTTGTTCCCATCCTTCAGGTGAAGGTACCTCCAAATCATACACCATCTGATTTAGAAATATATCATCCTTCAGTGTGCTGTTGGGTGAGAATTTACAGGGGGTTTGGCCCAGTGAAGGAATAAGGATACATTTCCAGGTCAGAGGATGCATGATTTTGAGGAAGTTTTCACATGAGAATGTCCTCGCAAGCTTGTCCATCTTTGTGGTTTTAGGGTTGTGTTTAAGAGTGCTGTCAGAGGTCAGTAACTGCAGTACATTTTACAAACAGTACTTAAGGTACCAAAAATGCACTGGTGATGATAGGAGTGAAAACTTAAGTTGGTGGATGGAGTACTAAAAGCTAGCTGCTTTGTCCTGGATGGTGCTGAGATACTTGAGTATTATTGGAACTACCCTTATCCCAGCGAGTGGTGAACATTTCACTGTACTTTTTGCCTGCATCTGGAAGATGGTGGAACAATTCTGAAGTGTCAGGAAGTAGGATGGGAGTTAAAATCACTGCAAAGGAGTGGAATTTGTAAGTAAATGATCAGATGGAGAATGAGATATTTGCAACTCTTTCAAAGCTAGGCTTTGGACAGACAGGCAGGATGGAGGAGTCACAAGTTCACAATAGTTGGAGAAAGTATAATTAGCATGCATGTTGTAGATTTGCTTCTAAGAGCCAGATTTTCGATTAGAAGAAGGAGCTAACCAAGGATAGTTCCTTGGAAGACTTCAAAGTTGGTGTTGAAGGGACAGGAAGATCTGAATGATACAGAGGTCGTGTTCAGGTGGATATGGGTGGAATCGTTCAACAATAACAGGCTATAGTCTTGGCTGTACAGGTACTTGATCTAGTTCATCAGATGCAACTTGCACACACTAATTTACATTTCCCAACGTAATACTGATTAGAATTGAGGAAAAATTCGAATCTGTGAAATAAGTTGTTTCAAATATATTTCCTCCATTTTATGTATGAAGCAAAGCTCAAGTTGTTTCTGTATTGTTTGAAAGATTCTTAGGAAATGAGCTGTTTAGAGTTTTTATGTGTTTTAGAATGCTGTAAAAATGTGATTGAGATTTTTAAAAAAGACAACATTTTTTTCTATGTATGATACTTAATATAAGTCTTAAAAATTTCTTAAGAATACATAATGTGAATTTGGTCCATACTTTATTTCTGTTTCTGCCTTAGGAGTCTTGCAACAGCAAGCACTTCTTGGCCAGCCCGATGGACACCAAGGGAAAAAGACCTTTTTGAACAAGGGCTGGTAAGACTCATTGAATGATCCATTCCAAGATTGGTCACTCTTATTCGGGTTTGCCTCTGGTCTGTGTT
This sequence comes from Mobula birostris, assembly GCF_030028105.1. Taxonomy (NCBI): domain Eukaryota; kingdom Metazoa; phylum Chordata; class Chondrichthyes; order Myliobatiformes; family Myliobatidae; genus Mobula; species Mobula birostris. The sequence goes on from NC_092381.1 coordinate 54,284,751, forward strand.
TGGTTAGTTAGCATGCAGGACGGCAGACAGACCCTCCTATTAAAAGCATTGTGTCCCGAGAGTTAAATCCACCAAGGCTAATGGAATAAAAGCTTCTATCTTCATGAAATGCTAAGTTGTTCTGTGGATGTCTAACTCTGACAGGTTCATAGTCCACTACCCAAAATGGTTCTCAAATTGCAGTTTTCTACAGCAGAATCAGACTTATAGTTTGTAGGTGAAGAGATGCAGACAAGAATGATTTTTTTTAGTGATAGGATCAGAGAGGTTTTCATCTAATCACACAGTGATCTTGAACTTTGAAACAAAGTAAGAACATTGGATTCCATAATTTCTGAATGGGTAAGAGGAAAATAGTGCATCTTTATGTCAAAGGCAGAAATAGAGGAATTAATGAGAATAGGAAGTAGGCAAGGAAAATAGATTATAGATTCAAGTTTTTCTTCAATATTTGTTCAGTCATACAGTTGTAAGAAAAAGTTTGTGAACCCTTTGCAATTACCTGGTTTTCTGCATTAATTGCTCATAAAATGTGGTCTGATCTTCACTTATGTCATAATAATAGACAAACAATAACACACAAACAATTGTATTTCCTCTCATCAATACTGAATACACCATTTAAACAACCATAGTCTAGAAAAAAGACACACAAAGTCGGGTTACAGACAGAGCCTGCTCTTCTCAAGAAAGATCTGTTTATGTACACCATGCCTCAATCAAAACAACTTTCAGCGGACCTTAGAAGAAGAATTGTAGAGATACATGAAGCTGGAAAAGGTTACAGAAGCATTTCTAAAGAGCTGAGTGTTCATCAGTCCACAGTAAGAGAAATTGTCAACAAATGGAGGAAATTCAGTACTGTTGCTACTCTCTCTAGGAGTGGGCATCCTGAAAAGATCACATCAGGAGCACAATGTGCAATGATGAAGGAGGTGAAAAAGAACCCAAAGGTAACAGCAGAAGACCTGCAGGAATCTCTAGAACTTGCTAAAGTCTCTGTTCATGTGTCCACTATAAGGAAAACACCGAACAAGAATGGTGTTCATGGAAGGACACCACGGGGGAAACCGCTGCTCTCCAAAAAAAAAATCTCAAGTTTGCGAAAGACTATCTGGATGTCCACAGTGTTCTGTGGACAGATGAGACAGAAGTTGAACTTATTGGCAAAAATACACACCGCTATGTATGGAGGAAAAAGGGCACTGCACACATACACTAAAACCTCATCCCAACTGTGAAACATGGTGGAAGGAGCATCGTGCTTTAAGGTTGCTTTGCTGCCTCAGGGCCTGGACAGCTTGCAGTGGTTGAGGGAAAAATGAATTCAAAATTGTATCAGAGAATGTCAGGGTAGCCGACAATCACCTGAAGCTTAATAGAAGTTGGGTGATGCAACAAGACGGTGATTCGAAACATAAGAATAAATCAACAACAGAATGTTTTAAAAAGAAGACAATTTGTATTTTGGAATGGCTAAGTCAGAATCCAGACCTTAACCCAATTGAGATGCTGTGGCATGACCTGAAGTGGCCTGTTCATGCAAGGTATCCCAGAAATATTGATAAACTGAAACAGTTTTGTATGGAGGAATGGTCTAAAATTCTTCCTCACCTTTGTGCAAGTCTGATCAACAGCTACAGGAAACATTTGGTGGAAGTTATTGTTGCTAAAGGAGTTTCTACCAGTTATAAAATACAAGGTTCACATTTTTTCCAGCTTGGACTGTGAATGATTAAATAACGTGTTCAACAAAGACATAAAAAGTATAATGGCATGTGTGTTGTTCGTTTAGGCAGATTGCATTTGTATATTATTATGACTTATATGAAGATCATACTACATTTTATGAATAATTACTGCAGAAAAACAGGTGATTGCAAAGGGCTCACAAACCTTTTCTTGAAGCTGTAAGTAAATTTTCCAGTTAACCATTTTTGATGAAGGAGAAACTTTCTTTGAAAATTTAAAATAAATCAAAAGTGAAAGCACTGAGTATTTTCAATGCTTCTCAAAATTGTATTATCAGATATTGTGTTAGTTTAGATCAGTGTACTGATGTGGAAGGAGTTTAAAGTAGTAATTTGTGTGTGTATATATAGTCTGGAATTTTCTGGAGAGCAATATTAATGTAATTCTTAAGCAACATCTTGTTTATCATTACCCAAAAGTATGTTAATTTCGCCTTGTTTTTTGTGGTAATAATTATGACTACCACATTGGCTGAAAGGTGTAGAAGGTTAATTGAAAGCAATGGCAAATGCTATTTACCTGAATTAAAAGTAGCTTTGATTGCTGCTGCCACTGAGCTTGAGGACATGGTGACATAGCAGGGCAACGTAGTATTCCAGCAAATAATGATGCTGCCTCACAGCTCCAGGGACTTGGGTTCTATTCTAAACCTCTGTGCAGTCTGTGCATTCCTAGTTGTCTTTGTGACTGGATTTGCATCAGGTGCTCTGGTTTTTCCCACAATCCAAAATGGATTATTCATTATTCATTATAGAATGACCTTATGAGGCAGTCTCTGTGCTTCAGAACTGTTTTGCACAGACTAATTGGCAAATGATCAAGGAGGCTGCCGCAAAAGGAGAAGACACAGACATCAAGGAATATGCCTCATTCGTCACTGGCTACATCTGTAAGTGTGTAGATGATGTTGGTACCTCAAGTACGGTCATCTCACAGCCCAGCCAGAAGCCCTGGCTGAATGCAGAGCTGCACTCTCTGTTAAAAGCCTCTGCCTTCAAGTCTGGAGACAGAACAGCTCTCAAAGCAGCCAGGAGAAACTTCCTCTTCGGCATCAAGAGGGCAAAGAACGTTTATGCACAAGAAATTCAGGAACACCTGTCTGATACAAAACCTGGTGTATATGGCCGGGTATCAAGGGCATTACTGACTATGCAAGGAGAAACATCTTTGACTGTTGCAGTGATGCCTCCTCCCCTGACACTCCAAACAACTGTCATGCATGCTTCAAGGCATGCAGCACAACGCAAGCCACGAAAGTTATCCCTCTCCTAAGTAAGTAGTCATTGTCTGTAACAGCGGCAGACTTAAAAAGGACTCTGGAGAGACTTAGCCATTGTAAGGTGGCTAGGCTAGACATCATCCCAGGCTGAGTACTCGGAGTGTGCACATCAGCTCACTGAGATCTTCACAAACATCTTCAACACCACTCATCCAGGCTTCTGTCCTCACCATCATCCCTGTACCAAAGAGCTCTACACCTTTAGTACTATATAACTACTGCCCGGTGGCACTGATGCCATAGCATCTGTCATGCATCTAACCCTGACACACCTAGAAATCGAGGCCACTAATGACAGAATGCTGTTCCTGGATTTCAGTTTGATATTCACCACTATCGTTCCATAGACCCCCTCGGTCTAAACACACTATTGTGCAACTGGACATCCTAACCAACGGCCTTCAGATAGTCAAGATGCACAGCTGGTCTTCCCTCCCTCAGGGCTGTGTGCTGAGCCCATTGCTGTACACTCTGCTCACACTGAGCCCATCCGCATGGGTTCCCTCCAGGGCTATATGCTCAGCCCATTGCTGTACACTCTGCTCATACGTGGCTACATGCCATACACTTCAGTAATCACATTGTCAAGTTCGCCAATGGCATGACAGTGGTGGGGCTCATCACCAATGATGAGGTGGCCTACAGTGAGGAGGTGGAAGAGCTCAAGACCTGGAGTTAGGCAAGTAACCTCTTACTCAATGTAAACAAAACATTGGTGATGGTTATCAACTTAAGGGGAATTTGCACCACTCACACCCCTCTTTACATCTGTGGCTCAGCAGTGGACACTGAAAGCAGGCTTCAAACTCCTGGGAGTACACATCTCGCACAACCATTCATAGTCCCAAAACACATCCTACATAATTAGGAAAGCTCACTAACACCTCTACTTTCTGAAGAGTCTGAAGGTAGCTGTATTATGCACATCAATACTCACATCTTTCTACAGATGTGCAGTAGAGCACACCCTAACATGCTGCATCACTGCTTGGTGTGGAAACTGCACTGCTTCGGACAGGAAGTAGACAAAACTGCCTAGTGCATCATTGACACTAGCTTACCTACCATCAGACACTATTCAGACATTTTATAAGACACTAGTCAGGCTGCACTTAGAGCATTGTCAACAGTTTTAGGCACCATATCGCAGAAAGAATGTGTTGGCATTGGAGAGAGACCATAGGAAGTTCATGGGGATGATTCCAGGGATGAAGGGGTTAACATATGAGGAGCATTTGGCAGCTTTGGGCCTGTGCTCACTGGAATTTAGAAGAATGCGGTGGTGGGGGGGGCGCAGGGTTCTCACTGAAACCTATCGAATGTTGAAAGGACTAGATAGAGCGAATGTGGAGAGGATGTTGGTGGGGGTATCCAGAACTAGAGGGCACAGCCTCAAAATTGAGGGACAACCCTGTAGAACAGAGGTAAGGAGGAATTTTTTTAGCCAGAGAGTGGTGAATCTGTAGAATGCTCTGCTACAGACTGTGGTAGAGTCCAAGTCTGTGCATGTATTTAAGGCAGAAGTTGATTGTTTCCTGATCGGTCAGGACATCAAAGGATATGGCGAGAAGGCAGGTGTATGGGGTTGAGTGGGATCTGGGATCAGCCATAATGGAGCAGACTCAATGGGCTGATTGGCCTATTTCTGCTCCTATATCTTACGGTCTCATCAGGGATATACGTACAGAAAGGTGCCAGAAAAGGGCTTGTAACATCATAAAGGATCCCACACACCCTACTCATGGACTTTTTTGTTTCGCTCCCATCAAGGAGGAGGTTATGCAGCATCCACAACAGGACCACCAGACTCAAAAGCAGTTACTTTCCCCAAGCAGCACCCATTAACCCACCCCTCCACACCCCCGTTGTCACTACTTTGCCATTTCCTTTCTGAATCACCTTATGTACAGACACTCCTGTGCCTAACGTTACTTTATGGACACACAATCATTTTATATATATAAAATGTCTTATGTATTTGTGCTTATTATGTTCTTTACCTTACTGATGTTTTAAAGTGCTCACTGGATCCAGAGTAACAATTACTTTGTTCTCCTTTACACTTGTGTACTGGAAATGACATTAAACAATCTTGATTCTTGAAACCAGAATACATGCACTAAATTAGTTTGCTGCTGTAATTCACTTCTTGAATAGATTAATGGCATAACAAATTAAAGTGGAGTTGTTGGATTTACGTAAGAGCAAGTAATTTGCAGGAGCACAGTAAAATAAGGAGAGGGGGATTGGGATGATTTCCATGGTGGCAGGCAGGCACTAAGTGGGCTGAATGGTCACTTGCTGTGTCAAGACATGAATTTGCAGTAGTATGAATTATGCCTTTTAATAGTTTATTCTTGTGTCACTACTTACATTTTAATCCAGTTAGAAGGGCATAGAAGTTTCAATTTCGTCATTATTACTTGGTGAAACTGATGGTAACTTCAGGACTTCTGTGGATCCTAAATTTCCTGCCTGGAAATTCACATGTCGTCGTGGAATTTTCTGCAGCCCAATTCAGGGCAATTGTTTAAACAAGCAAATTTCATGTATTTAGAGCTGGCCCTGCAATCAAAATCCCTAAATATATTAAACTGAGTTATATGAAAGTTTTGTAATTTTATTATGGTATTCCAAGTTGAATTGTTGCTTAGAAAGTTTTCTACATCTTGAAAAATTCAAAATACAGTATTTTAAAGTATTGTAAAATTTGTTAAAATTGATGCTTTAAATAAGTTATTTAATTGGGAACTTTGATGCTTAAAATTAATTGGAAATTGCTCTCTGTTATGAGAAGTTAATGGAACATTACAGCACAGTACAGGTGCTTTGGCCCACAATATTGTGCTGTTAACCAACTCTAAGATCAAACTTGACCTTTTTCACTACATAACCTCCAATTTTCTATCATCTATGTGCCTAACTAAAAGTTTCTTAAATGTGCCTAATGCACCTGCCTCTATCACCATCCCTGACAGAGTGTTCCACACACCCACCACCCTCTGTGTCAATAAATCTACCTCTGACATCCCCAGTAAGTTATTACAATTGGCTGCTCAGCTAGCTTGATGATATCACAGCTGTTGGATGCCCATAATGCTTTGAAAATAACAATTGCTGACAGCTTCATGTATTGAAAAAGGGGAAATTATTTTCACCATTAGATCTGCTAGATCTATGCAGAGATGAATGAAGTCAGCAGCGACCACTGTTGCTTTGTTGCTCACGTAGCTTTTGAACCCTATATTTTAATTGATCTAAGCCCCTATTTGCAGTTCTCCACAACGTCTTTGGATTTCTATCCTGCTCTGCCATGACCTTGGCTGGATACTGCAGGGTTAATTAAGAGCAAGGTGAATATTAATTTCTTAAATTAAAGATACCTTTATTACCTCTTTCACTTATCTCTTAGTGACATTATAATAGGGCAAGTTATTACTTTTCGTGTTCTGTTCTTGCATCGCTTCTTGCTTTATAACCTCATAGCAGCGACATATAAGTTTGCATATAATTTTAATTATTTTTTCAATTTTGTAATTTAGACTAGATAGATATTTTGATATAAATCTTATGGGCATATCGTCATAACTGCCTGAGGCATTCACACTGTTGCCTCAGTCTATTTCGGCACAACCGCATCCATTTCAAAACTGTCAGAACACATTTTAATTGTCAGCTTGTGTGTTTCCATCCAACATATCAAGCTAATGTCCTCTATTATAATTTCATAAATATAATGGCATGACTGCACATTATACTGGATCACCAGCATACTCTATATTACTGTGATGTTCACTTTGTCACTTTCATTTAAAGTTCCTAAATCAACTGGAGATTCCAATCTGTATTTTATTATTCTATTAACAAGTAACTTTTAATGAAATTTGTGATTGATTGTGGCTTTTATCATACAAATAATAAAGCAAAGGGATTATGCCCAAAATATTAATCTAAAACATAGTTAATGGAAATAATCTCAAGAAGCAATGATAATTCTGGGAAAGGTTATCTCCTGATGTTATTTTGGAATCTGCAAAGGAAGCTATCATCTTGTTGATAATGAATATTGTATTAATAATTTGAGTAAGTCTTTTGGTTGTTAGGATGTTTAGTTTGACATAATTTGAAGTGCTTGCTTAATAGTGTTTGCATGAGAATATTAAAAGAGTCTTATTATTAATGAATTAAAGGTAGAGTGTAATTTTGGTCTTTCTCTATTTGATGACTCCATTTCATATTTAAAATAACCATATCTAGTTAGCAATGTGGCATTGTAACAGTGGCAATTAACTTCTTTAATAACTCAAGAAAGAAAAAAGCAAATTCCTCATCAAAAATCTATTTACACTAGACCTCTACTGTTGTTCCTACATTACCCACTTTGTTAATTGACATATGTTTTGCTCAATGAGAGCAGACTTCCTTAATGTAATTTGAAGTGTTTTCATCTGCCATTATCCAGCTGGATTACAAGCTTCAGGAAAGCTATGCATTGCATACTGGTGGCTTGCTAAAGCTGAAGGTGAAGATCACCCCACATTAAATGGGGCCCAACCTGTTCAGGCAGGGCATGGACTTTCAGCAGTCAGAAATTTTTAAGACTGTCCAGAACAGATCCATCATCAAGAGCATGGTCTAACCTATTAGAACAATATTGTAAAGACATATCACTCAAGTCCTTTGACAGCTGTGTTTTGTGTATTTTTTTCCTCCATTTCCCAAGAGGCTGCCTTTCATATAATTTGACATGACTGGCACTAAATTAGGTTGTCAAGTTGCACTAGTCATGTCAAATCAGCAGCATCTTTGTACAGGAGGATTGACTTCCAATGGGTTCTCCATTCAGCACAGCCAGTATACTGTCATATTAATTTTCAGATGACATAGTATAAAAGCTTTGTCTATTAGTTCTGCATACATATGGTGGTAGTGCAGAATAAAAGGATAATGTGCTTTCCTGTTATATCTTCCAATTTTTCATTGAAAATGATGTTGTAGCACCTAACCTTTGCCTTGCATTACTTTAATGGATGTGTTTTTACTGGTAAATGAAGTTTGAGCTATAGATTTAATTTGTTTTAATTTCAGGCCCAATTTGGTCGACGATGGACAAAAATTGCAAAGCTGATCGAATCGCGGACAGTTCTGCAGGTGAAAAGTTATGCCAGACAGTATTTTAAGAGCAAGGTGAGTTTGGACAAAGATTAAAATTAATTTTTGACAGTTCTCTGTAAAGGAAGAGAATGTGTTGGGATATTATCCTAGTGGAGCAATAGCCTTCAGTTACTTTATCCACAAGGCTATTGTTCATTTATAAGAGGAGGCATTGCTGATGGAGAGAATTACAGAAGAGTTGACAGTATGAGGACTTCCCATTCCCATTCTGGCATGGCCTCTGGTACTGCCACGGAGGTTGTATTCAGGTTGGAGGAGCAACCCCATATTCTGTCTGGGTTGCCTCCAACCTGATGGCATGAACACCAATTTCTCTAACTACTGGGAACTAGTAATTTCTATACCTCCCTTTCTCTCTTTTTGTCCATTTCCCATTCTGGTTCCCCTCTCGCCCCTTTTCTTCTCCTCACCTGACCATCACCTCCCTCTGGTGCCTCTCCATTCCTTTCTTCCGTGGTTCACTATTCTCTCCAATCAAATTCTTTCTTTAGTACTTTACCTTTTCCAGCTATCAACTGCTAGTTTGTACTCCTCCCTCTCTCTTCACCTTCTTCTTTTGGCTTCTACCACCTTTTTTTCCAGTCTTGATGGAGGCCTGAAATGTTGACTGTTTCCATAGATATTGTCTGACTTGTTGAGTTCCTCCAGTATTTTGTGTGTGTTGCGTGTTACTCAGAATCTCTGGGAGACCTCAGTAAGTCCGGATCGGAAGCAGTATCTCCAACACCATCACGCTGATCATGGAGGCCCCCCAGGGCTGTGTGCTCAGTCCACTGCTGTCCACTCTGCTGACCCATGACTGTGCTGCAACACACAGCTCGAACCACATCATCAAGTTTGTTGATGACACTACCGTGGTGGGTCTCATCAGCAAGAACGATGAGTCAGCATACAGCGAGGAGCTGCAGCGGCTAACGGACTGGTGCAGAGCGAACAACCTGTCTCTGAATGTGAACAAAACAAAAGAATGGTTGTTGACTTCAGGAGAGCACGGAGTGACCACTCTCCGCTGAACATCGACGGCTCCTCCATAGAGATCGTTAAGAGCACCAGAGGACTTGGTGTCGGCTGTGGTCGGCTGCTTCCAAGGCATCAGCAAGTTGACGGTGCCTGGAGGTTTATGGCAGGGAGTTTCTCCCTTTTGCCGCCTGCTATCAGGGACTCATGAGTCGATCGACTCGGGAGTTTGAGACTTTTTTTTACCGTGCCCATGGTTTGTTCTTCATCAAATTATGGTATTGCTTTGCACTGCTGTAACTATATGTTATAATTATGTCGTTCTGTCAGTGTTAGTCTTTGGTTTGTCCTGTTTTCTGTGATATCACTCTGGAGAAACATTGTATCATTTCTTAATGCATGTATGCATTTCTAAATGACAATGAAACAGGACTGAGTGTTCTCATAATCTAAAATTTCTTGGTGATCACCTGGCGGAGAATCTCACCTGGTCCCTCAACACCAGCTCCATAGCAAAGAAAGCCCAGCAGTGTCTCTACTTTCTGCGAAGGCTGAGAAAAGTCCATCTCCCACCCCCCATCCTCACCACATTCTACAGAGATTGTACTGAGAGCATCCTGAGCAGCTGCATCACTGCCTGTTTCAGAAATTGCACCATCTCAGATCTCAAGACCCTGCAGCGGATAGTGAGGTCAGCTGAGAAGATCATCAGGGTCTCTCTTCCCGCCATTACAGACATTTACAGCACACGCTGCATCCGCAAAGCAAATAGTATTATGAAGGACCCCACGCACCCCTCATACAAACTCTTCTCCCTCCGGCCATCTGGCAAAAGGCACCGAAGCATTCGGGCTCTCACGACCAGACTATGTAACAATTTCTTCCCCCAAGCCATCAGACTCCTCAATACCCAGAGCCTGGACTGACACCAACCTAATGCTCTCTACTGTGCCTATTGTTTATTATTTATTGTAACGCCTGCACTGTTTTGTGCATTTTATGCAGTCCTGGGTAGGTCTGTAGTCTAGTGTAGTTTTTGTGTTGTTTTTACACAGTTCAGTGTAGTTTTTGTATTGTCTCATGTAGCGTGGTCCTAAAAAACGTTGTCTTGTTTTTACTGTGTACTGTACCAGCAGTTATGATCGAAATGACAATAAAAAGTGACTTGACTTGACTAAAATGAAAAAGATCATTTAGGGGCAAACCTGAGTCTCTTACAGAAGAAAGAATAAAGAAAAGAAGAGTTAAACGAATGTTCTGTTTATTGTTCATGGAAGAATCTATAGAAAACGTCCCAGAACTACTGGAGAACTAAAGATTCAGTGCAGATGAGGAAATAAAAGACATCATTATTAATAATTATAAAATTATTACGTTAACGAGATTGAAAACTGATATGTTCCACAGACCTGATGATCTGCATTGCAGAGTTATGAAGGAGAAGCTATAAAGACATTGAGTGTTCTGGTTTCATCTTTTTACAATTGTAGATTCTAAAATAATACATGCAGATAGGAAGTAGCAAATGTGACCTCACTGTTTAAGAAACAACAGAGTAAGAAAACAAAACCATCAACTCGTCAGCTTTACAATGGGAGTACGGAAACTCTGGAATCTATAATAAGGCAGGTGGTATCAAGGCACTTATAAAGGAAAAAAATAAGATCAGAAAACGCTAGAAATACTTAGCAGTCAACCTGCATCAGTGCAAAGAGAAACAGCTTGCGTTTCAGAATGAAGATCCTTTGTCAGAACTGGAAGTGAAATTGGTTATTGAGATACAGGGAAAAGAATCTGAATCTAATACCATTGGCATATCTTATGAAATTTGTTGTCTTGTGGTAGCAGTATATTGCAATACATAATAAAAAACTATAAATGACAATAAATATATATAAAATAAGTAATGCAAAAAGAGCAAAAGAAATATTGAGGTGGTGTTCATGGGTTCATTGTGCATTCAGAAATCTGATGGTGGAAGGGAAGAAGTTGTTACTGAAATGTTGAGTGTGTGTCTTCAGGCTCCTCTGTGAAGGTAGTAATGAGAATAGGGCATGTCCTGGATGATGGAGGTCCTTAATGATGGATGCTGCCTTTTTGAGGCATTTCCTTTTGAAGGTGCACTGTATGCTGAAGAGTCTACAGCCCCTGATGAAGCTGATTGAGCTTACAACTTCCGTCAGCTTTTTCCAATCAGAATCAGGTTTATTATCACTGGCATGTGATGTGAAATTTGTTAACATAGCAGCAGCAGTTCAATGCAATACATAATCTAGCAGAGAGTGAAAATAATAATAATAAATAAAATAAAACAATAAATAAACAAGTAAATCAATTATGGATATTGAATCGATTTTTTAAAAATGTGCAAAAACAGAAGTACTGTATATTTTTTAAAAAAGTGAGGTAGTGTCCAAAGCTTCAATGTCCATTTAGGAATCGGATGGCAGAGGGGAAGAAGCTGTTCCTGAAATGCTGAGTGTGTGCCTTCAGGCTTCTGTACCTCCTACCTGATGGTAATAGTGAGAAAAAGGCATGCCCTGGGTGCGGGAGGTCCTTAATAATGGACGCTGCCTTTCTGAGACACCGCTCCCTAAAGATGTCCTGGGTACTGTGCAGTGGCCCTCTATACCAGACAGTAATGCAACTGATTAGAATGCTCTCCACAGTACACCTATAGAAATTTGCGAGTGTCTTTGATGACATACCCAGTGTCCTCAACCTCCTAATGAAATATAGTCACTGTTGTGCTTTCTTTTGTAATAGCATCAATATGTTGGGCCCAGGATAGATCCTCAGAGATGTTGACACCCAGAAACTTGAAACTGCTCACCCTTTTCGCTGCTGTAGATTCTTTCAACTTCCCCTTCCTGAAGCTCACAATCAGTTCCTTGGTCTTACCTCTGTTGATTGCAAGGTTGTTGTTGCAACACCACTCAAACAACTGATCTCTCTCGCTCCTGTCTGCCTCCCTGTCACCATCTGAAATTCTGCCAACAATAGCTGTGTCATTGGCAAATTTATAGATGGTGTTTGAGTTGTGCCTAGTCATGGGCGTAGAGAGAGTAGAGCTTAGGCTAAGCATTCATCCTTGAGGTGTGCCAGTGTTGATTGTAAGCAAGGAGGAGATATCATTTTATTCTCCCGGAAAGGAAGACAAGGATCCATTTGCAGAGGGGGGTGCAGAGGCCCAGGTTTTGGAGCTTGTTGTTTAGAACTGAGGGTATGATTGTGTTGAATGCTGAGCTGTAGTGGAGAGCCAGTGAGGTTGCATCCACTGTAGACTTTTAGTGAAATTGCCGAGGGTCCAGATCCTTGTTTAAGCCATGATTCTGGTTTGGATGTTGATTCCGGCCATGACCAATCTCTCTAAGCACAATTGTCACATTAGATGTGAGTGTAACTGGATGGTAGTCTTTGAGGCAGCTCACCCTGCTCTTCTTAACGCTGGTATGATTGTCATCCTTTTTAGGCAGGTGGGAAGCTCTGACTGCAGCAGTGAGAATTTGAAGATATCTTTGAACACTCCCAGTGGTTGGGTGGCACAGGTTTTCAGTGTTCTACCAGGTACACCATCAGAGCCTGAAACCTTGTGCAGGTTCTCATTGTTGAAATATGTTCTGAAGTCAGCTTCCGAGATAGAGATCACTGGGTTATCAGATGCTGCAGGGATATGCACAGTTGTAGTTTTATTCTCCCTTTCAAAATGTGCTTGAAAGGCCTTGAGTTCATCTTGGAATGAAGTATCACAGCCATTTGTGATGTGAGGTTTTGTTTTGTAGGAAGTGCTGACCTGCACATCCTGCCAGAGCTGATGTGCATCCAATTCCGTCTCTAACTTCAATAGGAATTGTTTTCTCATTCTTAAAATAGCCTTCTGTAGGTCATACCTGCAGTTATGGTATAGTTCTGGATCACTGGTCTTGAATACCACAGATCAAGCCATCAGCAAACTATGAGTATGACCAGTATGTTTTCAAAGGCAGACACTCATCCACGTAGATTTTGATGAAGTTGGTGACAACTGTGATGTATTCCTTCATATTCAAAGATGAATTCCTGAACATTGTCCAGTCCACTGACTCAAAGCAGTCCCGTAAGCACTCCTCTGCCTTCTTTAACTATACCTTCTTAGTCCTTGCCACTGGTGCTGTGGTCTTTAGCCTCTTCCTATATGCCGGGAGTACAAGTACAGTCAGGTGATCAGACTTTCCAAAGTGTGGGTGTGGGATGGCACAGTAAACGTTTTTAATGGCGGGTGTAACAGTGGTCAAATATGTTGGTTCTTCTGGTTCCACAGATGATATGTTGGTGGTAATTGTTTAGAGACTTCTTCAAGTTGGCCTGATTGAAATTCCCATAAAGATAGGGGAGGCATCAGGAGCACTGTTCCGTGACTGCTTATAATAGAGCTCAGCTTTTCCAGTGCCTGCCTCGCGTTGGCCTTGGATGGAATGTATATGCTACCCAGGGTGATGTTGGAAATCTCTCTTGACAGACGAGATGGATGACATTTGACTACTCAATATTTCAGGTCAGGTGAGCAGCATGGAGACTGAACCGCCACGTCTGTGCACTCTGATGAGTTAATCCTAGTGCATACACCACCTCCTCTGTCTTTAAAAGACTGAGCTGTCCTGTCTTTGAGGAGAATGGTGAAGCTACTCTGCGTCTGAAATGGCAGAGATTAGCTATGTTTCTGTGAAGTAAAGTACACAGCAGTCCCTAATGTCCCTGTGGTATTGCAATCTTGCTCTGAGGTCTTCAGTTTTATTTTCCAGAGACTGTACACTCACCAGCAGGATATTCAGGAGTAGTGGTCCAAAGCCTCTGCATTTAAGTCATTTGACATACAGGTACTATATATCAATCATATCTTACACCTGTGTGCCTTCCCCACTTCCATTTTCTTAAAGGGGAATTGCACTCATGAGACAAGTGTGCCATCTACGGTCCGTCAATGTTGGGTATCGATAGATTTTTTTAAACATCTTAAATGATGTTGCTTACTGAAGGACCCATGGCTGTGACTGTAGATTTCAGCTCCTGTAGTACAAAATGGTTATATTTGATGATTCCTATTGGTGCTGAACACAAAGCATCGCCACTTATCAACATCATCCTAAGTAAGTTAAAAGCTTGTTCTTGCATGCTGTTCCTGAAGATCAAATTATTACATAGGGCATTGTGGCAGAACAGGGTAAAACAATAAAATAATGCAGAATAAAGTGTAACAGCTATAGAAAAAGTGCAGTGTATGTGAACAATTAGCCACAAGGTCATAATGAGATAAGCAGGTGAGGTCGAAATTCCATCTTATTGTACGTGAATGAGATCTTTTCAGTAGTCTTATCACAGCAGGATAGAAGCTGTCCTTGAGCCTGGTGGTACATGCTTTCTGGCTTTTGTAACTGCTGCTCAACGGAAGAGGAGGGAAGAGAGAATGTCTGGGGTAGGTGTGGTCTTTGACGATATTGGTTGCTGTACTATGGCACCGAGAGGTATAGACAAGGGGAGGCTGGTTTCTGAGAGGTGCTGAGCTGTGTTCACAGCTCTTTGCAGTTCCTTGTGGTCATGTGATAAGCAATTGCCATACCAAGTGATATGCATCCACGTGTATCGATAAAAATTGGTTTGGGTTGATGTGGACATGCCACATTTCTTTAGCCGCCTGAGGAAGTAGGGGCAGGCAGTGGTGAGTTTTCTTGGCCGTGGTGTCTACGCGGTTGGACCACAACAAGCTAATGGTAATGTTCTCTCCTCAGACCTCGAAGCTCTCAACCTCAACAGCATTGATGCATTTGGGAATGTGTGCACCATCTCGCTTCCTGAAGCCAATGGCGAGCTCTTTTGTTTTGCTAACATTGAAAGAAAGGTTTTGTCATGGTGCTAGGCACTCCCTCTCCTTTCTGTACTCTGACTCATTGAGGAGATATGGCCCACTACGGTGGTATCATCAGCAAATTTGTAGATGGAGTTAAAGCAGAATCTGACAACACAATCGAGTGGGTACAGGGAGTAGAATAGGGAGCTAAGGATGGAATTTTGTGGGTCACTAATGTTGAGAATAATTGTGACGTGTGCACAGCCTATCTTTACAGATTGTGGTCTGTTGGTAAGGAAGTCGAAGATTCATTTGCAGAAGAACGTGTTGATTCCTAGGGTCCAGAGTTTGGTAATGAGTTTACTTGGAATTATAGCATTGAGGGCAGAGCTGATATCAATAAACAATAGTCTAACTTTGTGTCTGTACTGTCCAGATGTTCTAACAAGGATTCAAAAGAAAGATTCAGGGTCTGGGGGGCTCATGGGGTGGTGCCGAGGTGAAGGTGCGGTGCTGCCTTTGAGAGGGTAAAACTGGGTTGATCATGGAAATAAATCATCCCAGTTGATTGTCTTTCAGTGGGCTGAAATCAGTGTGAGATCACAACTGTTGGAGACGCAACATGAGGTTTAAAAAGAGCTCGCGTGCTTTTGTCTGCTTTTGGCGGGCTGAAATCAGCATGGGCCAATAAAAGGAAGGGAGGTCTATGCGGAGGGGCCATTCTCTGAGTGGTGCTGTGTTAGAGTGGTCAGGCTTTGGCTCAACAGGCTTGGAGAAGCACAGATGGTGGTTCTAAGTAAGTCTTTTATTTCTGTTAGTACATAGCTAGTACACTCAGAATGGGTTCAAAGGTAGTGGTATGTTCTTTGTGTGAGATATGGGAACTCTGGGAGATCTCCAGTCTCTCTGTTAACTACATCTGCATGAAGTGCACTGAGCTGCAGCTCCTTAAGAAACAGAAGCTGCAGCTGGATGACCTTCAGCTCATATGGGAAAACGATGAGGTGATAGATAACAGATACAGGGAGGTAGTCATCCCTAAATGACTAGGCAGGTACCTGGGGGACTGTCAGGAGAGGGAAAGTGAATAGACTGCCAGTGCAGAGTACTCCTCAATAATAAGTATACCACTTTGGATACTTTCGGGGAGGGTGATCTACCAGGGGAAAGCTACAGCATGTCTGGCACTGAGTGTGGCTCTGTGGCTCAAAAAGGAAGGGGGAAGAAGAGTTCAGTAGTGATAGGGGTTTGGATAATTGGAGAGGAGCAGAATGAAGATTCTGAGGACATGAAAGAGACTCCTGCATGGTATGTTGTCTTCCAGGTGCCCGGGTAGGGGATGTCTTGGATCAGGTCCACTGCATTCTAAAGGGGGAGGATAAACAACCAGAAGTTGCAGTATATATTGGTATCAATGACATAGGAAGAAAGAAGGAGGAGGCCCTGAAGAAGAATATAGGGAGTTAATCAGAAATCTGAGAAGCAGTACCTCCAGGGTAGTAATCTCTGGATTGCCCCCTGTGCCATGTGACAGAAAGGATAAGAATAGGATGATTTGACACTTGAAGGCATGGCTGAAGAATTAATGCAGGGGGCAAGGTTTAAAATTTCTGGATCATTTGGATCTCTTCTGGGGAAGATATACCCTGTACAAAAACAATGAGTTACACTTGAACGTGGTGGGTCACCAAATCATTTCCTCGCGGCCCGGTAGCACATGCTTTCAGCCCGGTACTGGTCCACGGCCCGGTGGTTGGGGACCACTGATTTATATAAACAATTTCAATGTAAATGTACAAGATATAGTTAGTACATTTGTTGGTGATAATAGTTTTGTAGACAGGGTAGAAGGTAATGAAAAATTACCAGGGATTTCCATACAGATCAATGTGAGGTATTGCATTTTGGGAGATCAAACCAGGGTAGGGCATATACAGTGAATGATGGTGCCCTGGGGCATGTTATACAACAGAGAGTCCCAGAAGTGTAAGTGTCTAATTCCATAAAGTAGCATCTCAGATAGACAAGGTGGTGAATAAGGCATTTGGCACGCTGACAGTTTTCCATGGGTCTTTAAGATGAGGGCAATGCCACTGGAAGCTTTTTCAGGGTGAGGTGCAGTATCATGGTGAGAAGGGTTGAGAAGCTGTGTTGGGGCATTGATGAGTCTGCACCGGTTCTGGATCAGATATGGATCTGCATACTTAGTAACACATATAAAATGGAGGCAAATATATGAGAATAGCCAGGTTTACAAAGGAGCCTCCACAATTGATAGAGATCAGAAAAGGCCTTTTATCGTGGCTGGCACAGCTTCCTAGATATCCTTAAAAGTTGTTGCACATTCAGGATAGCATCAATTGTGCTGCTATGTCATTGGGATCCAACCTGTGATTCACAGAGCAGCTCTTTGACCACCTTAATTGTTGAAGTGCACCCTTAAGTGTAATAGAGGCAAGGCAACCAAGCTGCCCTAGCTGGTGACTTTTAAATATTATTATCAGGCTGGATGTCTAATCTGCCATGTGTTGTTCAGGTTTAAGCCTAGTCAGCTGGGTTTCCTTTTCAAGAAACAGAAAAGCAGAATATACGTACAATTTAAGTTCTGTGCTGTCTGAACTATATGATTGTGATGCTGTTGGAAGCAAGTATTTGATTGTACCTGTACCTCGCAATACTTATGCATTAAACTCAACATCACTTAAGTTTGAGTGAAAAAGGATGTCTCTTCAAAGCAGTGCCCAAAGTAATAAGAACATTTCCTACTAGCCCAACAAACTATCTGCTTCCTACCATTGGATATCACCTTCTACCAGCCCCATTCATAGCCTGTCATCCCCATCAATTCAGTGCAACCCCTTAAATTAGGGATCTGCCAATCTCCTTTCCAGAATTGTTGGTAATTGCTCTGTGAGACATTGATTATTGCTATAATCCACAATATTTTGATCTCTTGATTGCAAATGTGTCATAGTGGGAGGCTACTATATTGAAATGAAATAATATGCCAACAATAGAGGTGACCCAAAGATGTACAAGGAAGCAGTCACCAGATTTCAAGAATATCATTGAGCATACAAAGAACAAATGCATTTTTGGGACCTGTATTTTCAGGATAGTGCTGTCATGGTGTAAGCAATGGGCAATATGCTTCAAGACTTTTTCTTATTCTCAGTGTTCAAACTTGCTTCTCTGAATTTTTCTAAATATTTTTACAGATGAAGCACTGGTGATCAAAATTCTTTAACTTACAATAGTTCTTAGAAAAATTCCGTATATATTTTCAAAAAGGTGTGATGTAACTATTCAGTACAAAATTAGAATTGATTTAATTCTAAATAAACTAATCATTATATCAATTTTAACTGACTTTACAAAACATTGTTAATTTGAATTTGCACTTGAATTTCATTATGTGCAAATTGTTGAGGATAGACGTTAGTGAGGAGCACTGGAAAAATGATTGGAACTTGATCTTTCATGTGAAATTTGTTTTAAATTTTGTAGGCAAAAAATGAAAGCCCTGTGACAGAGCCAAGTATCTGGACTCCTAAAGCAACAGTTACTTCTGAAAATGGAGCTGGGCATTTGAAGATAGGACTAGAGCCTTACAGCAGTACAGCATCACAAGGTCAAGCTTTTCTCACTGTCAACACTGTTAAGATTGAGCATTTGTCTGATGATGAAGATGTGGATGTCTTGGATGAAACAGATAGTGACTGTGATGGACTTCATGAGCAGAAAGAAGTAAAAGCTCAATTTGATTCAAAGACAGATGAACCCAAGGCGAATAGCCATGGTGACAGTGTTTTTGAACTAGATGAATCCCTGCTTATTTCTTCCACTCCTGCTATGACCTTGCAAAAATGTTATCAGATATCAGACACACAGGAAATATCCAACAATAGTAAGACAAATGGTAGCAATACTGACAGCATAAAGTCCATGATTGATGAGAGTAAAGAAAATGAAACACCATTAAGAGGAGCAAAGGAAGACTCTGTGGGCTACGCAAATTGTGAACCTGCTCCTGATACAATGAGTGAAAAATTAACAAAGCAAGTACCAGAATGTCTAGAATTTAATCATTTAGAAGAAAAGGAGGAATCTCAAAATGATAACTCTGCATATAGTGTGGTAGATTCAGTTTGTGAAATGGAAGTAGATGAAGAGAATTGTGATAGTGAAGGAGAGATATTAAAGCTCCCTGTACAAGAAGTTGTACTAGACAGAAGTATGATCACAGAAGATGAGAAACAAGCTATTCCTGAGTTTTTTGAAGGACGATCATCGAAAACACCAGAACGTTTTCTAAAAATACGCAACTACATCTTGGATCAGTGGTAAGAGAAAATTGTGTTTTAAACCTATTTTTAAAGATGTTGATAATATGTAGAGTAGTACTATTTTAAGATTATTACTTTGTTACTTATTTGAAGGCTGCACAGACAAAAATATAGCTGTTTTCTATTTCACTCTGAATAAGCTGTAACGTTCTGAATTTGGTTTAATATAACTTTATGGAACATAGAACATACTGTAGAAGAGTACAGCAGAATAAAGGCCCTTTGGCTAATAATATTGTGCTGGCGTTTAAACCAAGGTCAGTCTAACCCTTCCCTCCCACGTAGCCCTCCATTTTTCTTTCATCCATGTGCCTATCTAAGAATCTCTTAAATGTCCCTAATGTATCTGCCTCTACCACCGCCTCTGGCAGTGTGCCCAATGAATGCACCTATCACTTCCCGTGTATAAACAAAAATCTATCTCTGACGTCCCCCCTATACTTTCCTCTTAAAACTTTAAAATTATGCCTCCTCGTAGCTTGATCAGAAGTACTTTTAAAATTTATTTGAAACAAGTATGCATAAATTGACTGTTTGAATTGAAAAGTGAACATTTTTGGTTAAAATACTTTTATGCATCTATCAATTTGAAGTCTGAAAGTAAGAAAATACAAAGAACAGTATTTCTTGAGATTTCATAAGTATACCAGTGAAATATTGATTAGTGAATTTTACTCTGTCAAGCGGTAAGCACTTGGGAGAATTTTCATTTAAACCATCTCTTATTTTTGTCTCAGTTGGGATTTCTTGAGTCATGCACCTGCAGATAATCTGGTGCAAACATTTACTCGTATACTGTATTTCTGAAGCATTTTGAAAAGTACTTTGGTCATGCTATAGCTACATTGAAATAGCTTGGCAGGAGACAAGTGCAATTTGGAGTACTGTGCTACAGTCAGAATGTTTAGATGGATAATGTGTTTTCTTCTTTCAGGGACAAATGTAAACCTAAATATTTGAATAAAACATCAGTGCGTCCAGGTCTGAAAAATTGTGGAGATGTCAATTGCATTGGACGGATACATACATATTTGGAACTCATTGGAGCGATAAATTTTGGCTGTGGTAAGCTTGTCCTTTGTTTAATATAAGAGATAAAGATTTTTGAAAATGCTTAATTTTGATATAAGTGATATATTTTACTTGTTCAAGGGGAATTAACGAGCAGAGAATTTCCTCAGAAAAATAGTTCCCTTATTCTTTTTTATGATATCAACATTTGAGACAATTTCAGAAGTGTTATTTTTCCCAGTTGTCTTGGTTCTCCATTCCTTTTATGAATTTGTATTGTTTTCTTAATTCTATTGGATTTTAAGCCATTCACAGTTTACTTTCATAAATGTAGTATTTTTTTTAAATGTATGTGAATAAGTGTGCTTGGAAACAAGTGAGGATTATGTGTATTGAAATTGACAGCATGCTGGGAAACATCTCCAACCTGCCAACTTCCTCCAATCGCAAGTGTATCAGATAATGTACAAGCAAATACATCATCCCTCCCTCTGGAAATTTCCATAGGTTAATCACTCAGCAGTATTTATCTAAGTTAATATGTCTGAGAGTTTTTTGGACCTTATGCAACTCAAAAGTGAATGAGGTGAGTTTGTCCTATGTTTCACATAAAGAATTAATGATCTATTTTCCTAATGCAGTGGGCATTAATTTGAGGAGGTAAAAAACCCTGTGAGAAATCATTTCAGAACAGGAGGGAGGACTAACTTTTGGTTCACCTTTGGAGTTCAGGAATTTGAAATTACCACACGTCTTGTACTTAGGAGCTTTAATTGGAGTCTTACTGGCATATTTTGGTTGAGAATCATGGTGAACAGCAGCAGGAGCAGAAATTACAGACCTCTGATGCCACAAGAGGAAGGAATCATCAAAGAGGTGTCCTTGATGTTTCCCAACTCATAGTCTCAGGATTCTCAAGATCATGGTAAAATTTCCAGCCATTGGAATAGGACTTGTTCCCAATTAGATTTTAAGGCCATTCTGTACCATTACTGTCAAAGTTACCACTGGCTTTAGCATCCTTCAGGATCTTTCCAAGTAAGGATATGAGGATATAACTAGCTACAGACTGGCATGTATGATGTTGTAGGCATCACTGAACCATGGCTGAAAGAAGATTCTAGATGGGAGCTTAATGTCCAAGGATACACATTGTATCAAAAAGATAGGCAGAAAGGCTGATAGTGTGGCGTGGCTCTGTTGGTAAAAATGAAATTAAGTCATTAAAAAGAGGTGACATAGGGTCAGAAGCTGTTGAATCATTGTGAATAGAGCTAAGGAACTGCAAGGGTAAAAAAAACTCTGAAGGGAGTTATGTACAGAATGCTAAACAGTAGTAAGCATGTAGTCTACAAGTTACAGTGGGAGAAAGAAAATGCATGCCAATTGGGTAATGTTACAATAGTCATGGGGGATTTCAATACGCAGATAGATTGGGAAAATCAGGTTGGTGCTGGATTCCAAGAGGGGGATTTTCTGGAATGCCTACGAGATGACTTTTTACAGCAGCTTGTGGTTGAGCCTACTATGGGTTCAACTATTCTGGATTGGGTGTTGTGCAATGGACTGGAATTGATTAACGAGCTTAAAGTAAAAGAACCCTTGGGGCAATTGATCATGTTGTATTACAGTGGAGTAAAGGAAATTATGAAGGCATGAGAAGGGAGTTGGCCAGAATTGATTGGAAAAGAATGCTGGCAGGGATGACGGTAGAGCAGCAATGACTGGAATTTCTAGAAGCAATTCAGAAGACACGTGATATAGAAATCCCAAAGAGGAAGAAGTATTCTAAAGGAAAGATGACATAACTGTGGTTACCAAGGGACGTCAAAGCCAAAGAGAGGGCATATAATAGAGCAAATATTAGTGGGAAGTTAGAAGATTGGGAAGCTTTTAAATACCAACAGAAGGCAACTAAAAGTCATTAAGAAGGTAAAGATGGAATATGAAAGTAAGCTGGGCAATAATATCAAAGAGGATACCAGAAATTTTTCAGATACATAAAGTGTAAAGGAGAGGTAAGAGTGGATATTAGACTGCTGGAAAACTATGTTGGGGAGGTAGTAATGGGGGACAAAGAAATGCCTGATAAACTGAATAAGTATTTTGTATTAGTCTTCACTGTGGAAGACAATAGCAGTATGGTGGAAGTTCCAGGTGTCATGGGTCATGAAATTACCATTACTAGAGAGAAGGTTCTTGGGAAACTGGAAGGTCTAAAGGTTGATAAGTTACCTGGACCAGATAGTGTATACTTCAGGGTTCTGAAAGAGGTGGCTGAAGATATAATGGAGGCATTAGCACTGATCTTCGAAGAATCACTAGATTCTGGAATGGTTCCAGAGAACTGGAAAATTGCAAATGTCACTCCACTCATCAAGAAGTGAGTGAGGCAGAAAAAAGGAAATTATAGCCAGTTTGTCTGATCTCGGTTGCTGTGAAGGTGTTGGAGTCGATTGTTAAGTATGTGGTTTCAGAGTACTTGGAGGCACATGATAAAATAGGCCGTAGTCAGCATGGCTTCCTCAAGTGAAAATCTTGTCTGAAAAATCTTTTGGAGTTCTTTGAAGAAATAACAAGCTGGATAGACAAAGGAGAATCAGTTGATGCTATGTGTTTGGATTTTCAGAAAGCCTTTGACAATGTGCCACACATGAGGCTGCTTAACAAGTTAAGACCCCATGGTGTTACCGGAAAGATTCTAGCATGGATAAAGCAGTAGCTGATTGGCAGAAGGCAAAGTGTGGGAATAAAGCGAGCCTCTTCTGGTTGGCTGCCGGTGACTAGTGGCGCTCCACGGGGTCTGTGTCTGGACCGATTCTTCTTACGTTTTATGTCAATGATTTGGATAATGGAATTGACGGCTTTATTGTAAATTTTGCAGATGATGCGGTTAGATGGAGGGGCCGGTAGTTTTTAGAAAATAGAGAGGCTACAGAAGGACTTAGCAGATTAGGAGAATGGGCAAAGAAATGGCAGATGGAACACAGTGTCAGGGAGTGTATGGTCATGCACTTTGTTAGAAAAAGTGAAAGGGCTGACTGTTTTCTAAGTGGAGAGAAAATACAAAAATCTGAGGCGCAAAAGGATTTGGAAGTCCTTGACCCTGAAGGGTTAATTTGCAGGTTGAGTCTGTGGTGAGGAAGGCAAATGTGATGTAAACACTCATATCATGAGGACTGGAATAAAAAACAAAGATGTAATGTTGAGACTTTATAAAGCACTGGTGAGGCCTCACATGGAGTACTGTGAGCAGTTTTGTGCTCCTTATCTTAAAAAGGATGTGCCGAAACTGGAGAGGGCTCAAAGGAGGTTCACAAAAACAATTCCAGGATTAAACGGCTTGTCATAGAAGAGCATTTGATGGCTCTGGGTCTCTATTCACTGGAATTCAGAAGAATGAGTTGTGACCTAATTGAAACCTATCAAATGGTGAAAGGCCTTGATAGGGTGGATGTGGGGAGGCTGTTTCAGATGGTGGGAGTGTCTAAGACCAGAAGACATAGCCTCAGAATAGAGGGTCATTCTTTTAGAACAGAGTTGAGGAGGAATTTCTTTGGCCAGAGAGTGGTGAATCTGTGGCATTCATTGCCACGGGCAGCTTTGGAGGGCAAGTCTTTATATATATTTAAGGCAGAGGTTGATAGATTCTTTATTGGTCAGGGCATGAAGGGATATGGGCAGGAGGCAGGAGATTGGGGCTGAGAGGAAAAATGATGAAGTGGCAGAGCAGGCTCGATGGGTCAAATGCCCTGATTCTGCTCCTATATCTTATGGTCTTAAGGTCTTATGCCAATGACAGTTGAGGCATAAATCGCCTGGAATATTCTTCAAATGGCATTGTTTGCATTTCATCAACATGCAGCTGAGGTATAACCACACAAAGAGATTCATGTTGTGTGCGAAAGATTCTAAGGCAGCTAACAAGATGTTTTATCTTGTAACAGTCTGTCTTCGCAGATCTTTTTGTACCTCAAAACTGTCTATGCAGAAACAAGAAAACACGTTGTAAACATTGCTGTTGTATCCATAAGAGATCCAATGGTTTGGACAAATAAGCAAATACCCTTTGACATTGAGATGCCTAAATGAGTGGGCTCAGAGCTGAAGTGATCTTGTTGCATTAAAATGTCATACAATGTAGCAACAGACCCAGCATATCCACGTTGACGAGACTAATCCCATTTACAAACTCTTGTTTAATAGTCCACAATGACTTTGTGCTTCAAGTGTTTGTCCAGATGCTTTTTAAATGTTGAAAGAGTACTGCCCTTCATTACCACCTTAGGCAGTGCATTCTACATAGAAAAAGATAAAGAGTACTTATCCCTGTAAGCACAAGTGCTTCTCCTGTCCCTACACCTCCTCTCTTGCCACCATTCAGGGCCCCAAACAGTCCTTCCAAGTGAGGCAACACTTCATTTGTGAGTCTGTTGGGGTCATCTATTGCATCCAGTGTTCCCGGTGTGGCCTCCTCTACATCGGTGAAACCCAACGCAGATTGGGGGACCGCTTCGTCGAGCACCTCTGCTCCGTCTGCCAAAACAGACAGGATCTCCCAGTAGCCACCCACTTCAACTCTGCTTCCCACTCCCATTCAGATATGTCCATACATGGCCTCCTCTACTGCCATGATGAGGCTAAACTCAGGTTGGAGGAGCAACACCTCATATACTGTCTAGGTAGTCTCCAGCCCCTTGGTATGAACATAGAATTCTCCAACTTCCGGTAATTCCCTCCCCCTCCCTTCCCCTATCCCTATGTCACTCTGTCCCCTCCCCCAGCTGCCTATCACCTCCCTCATGGTTCCGCCTCCTTCTACTACCCATTGTGTTTTCCCCTATTCTGTCTTCACCTTTCCTGCCTATCACCTCCCTGCCTCCCCTCCCCCACCCCTTTATCTTTCCCCTTACTGGTTTTTCACTTGGAACCTACGAGCCTTCTCCTTCCCACCCTCCCCCCACCTTCTTTATAGGGCCTCTGCCCCTTCCCCCTACAGTCCTGACAAAGCGTTCCGGCCCGAAATGTCGACCGATCGTTTCCACGGATGCTGCCTGACCTGCAGAGTTCCTCCAGCGTGTTGTGAGTGTTGCAAAAGATAAAGGGCACTTGTGGTTCCAAGGAGGAATGTGATGTGACTGGTGCAGCATGAATAATGCTCATTCCTGCGTATGATGTGCTAATTATTGCAGAGTTTCTTTGGGCTCCATCCATCATTTTACCTGACAGCCTCACTGTCCCCAGTTAGCTCCCCAATACAAACCAGTCAAGTAAGCAACATTGCTTTCACAGCTCCTTAATGTTAGGTGCCAATTCATGCCTTGACTTTCAGCACATGCGAGAAGCAAATTACTGTGGACTAACCAAAACCCAGCAAGAAGAAAGTAATGGGAACAAATAATATTCAAATGAGTCAAAACAATGGAAACCAAATCCACCATGCAAAGCATGTAGGTTTATATCCATATGAACAACTGCATATTCTTACTTTTCTGATTACTGCTTCATGATGCAGCATCTTGGCTTCAGCAGAGGTAATGGTAGACTACTCCGGTTTTTTCTCTGACTGCGAGCCTACTTTTGGCCAGATGCCATTTAGTTCTAAAGCCATTTAGAGCCATAAGACCATAAAACTTAGGAGCAGAGTTAGGCCATTTATCCCATCAACTTTGCTCAGCCATTCCATTGTGGTTAATCCCGGATCCCACAACACCATACACCTGCCTGCTTTCCATATGCCCTGATTGATCAGGAAACGATCAAGTTCCCCCTTAAGTATACCCACGGACTTGACCTCCACCACAGTCTGTGGCAGTGCATTCCATAGACTTACTGCTCTCTGGCTAAAAAAATTCCTCCTTACCTCTGTTCTAAAGGGTTGCCCCTCAATTTTGAGGCTGTGCCCTCTAGTTCTGGATAGCCCCACCATAGGAAACATCCTTTCCACATCCACTCTATCTGGTCCTTTCAACAGTTGGTAGTTTTCAATGAGACCCCCCCCCCCCACATTTTTCTAAATTCTGGTGAGTACAGGCCCAAAGCTACTAAATGCTGTTAACTCCTTCATTCCCGGAATCATCCTCGTGAACCTCTTCTGGACTCTCCAATGACAACACATACTTTCTGAGATATGGGGCCCATGACTGTTGACAACACTCTTAAGTGTGGCCTGACTTAGTGTCTTATAAAGGCTCAGCGTTATCTCCTTGCTTTTTTTATTCTATTTCCCTTGAAATAAATGCCAACATTGCATTTGCCTTCCTTACCACAGATTCAACCTGTAAATTAACCTTGTGGGGATCTTGCATGAAGACTCCTAAGTCCCTCTGCACTTCTGATGTTTGAAATTCTCTCTATTTAGATAATAGTCTACACTATTGTTCCTTTTACCAAAATGTATTATCATAAATTTCCCAGTACTGTATTCCATCTGCCACTTTTTTGCCCATTCTTCTAATTTTTCTAAGTCCTACTGCAATCACACTGCTTCCTTAGCACTACCCACTCCTCCACCTATCTTCATATCATCCGCAAACTTTGCCACAAAGCCATCAATTCCATTTCCTAAATCATGGACAAACAATATGAAAAGCAGCGGTCCCAATACTGACCCCTGAGGATCACCACTAGTCACCGGCAGCCAACCAGAAAGGCCCCTTTTATTCCCACTCACTTCCTCCTGCCTGTCAGCCATTCCGCTATCCATTCCAGTATCTTTCCAGTAAGACCGTAGGATTTTATCTTGTTAAGCAGCCTCATGTGTGGCACCTTATCAAGCGCCTTCTGAAAATCCAGGTAAATGACATCCACTGCTTACATATTTATCAGGCAATATTTCCCTTTACAGAAACCATGCTGACTTTGACTTACTTTGTCATTAGTCTCCAAGTACCCAAAACCTCATCCTTGATAATAGACTCTAACACTTTCCCAGCCACTGAGGTTAAGCTAACTGGCTTATGATTTCCTTTTGCCTTCCTCCCTTTTTAAAGAGTGGAGTGACATTTGCAATCTTCCAGTCCTCCGGGACCATGCCAGAATCAAGTGAGCCTTGTGATAGATTGCCCTACCTACACTTACAATGTGCAAGTTATCAGGTGAAAATCTTTGTAAACAGCCCCAGTGAAGAAAGGTTTTCTGAAATGGTAGATTGTCTGTATGAGTCGTCTGGGGATACATCCTTGGCACAAATGATCTCCCCTGAGGTTCATTTCTTGTCATCATGTGCATGTCTGGTACATTAGAGTTTTCAAGATAAGAATGTTTTGGGTTATTATTTGCATGATTATTTTTACACAGTGCTGACTTCAAGACAGTGTTATATACAGTATGGATTGGTGGCATTCATTTCTTTTATTGAATGGCTATTAGGTTTGATCTCCTGTGGTCACATATTGCTACTGCATGTACAAATGGAATGTGGGATGAATATTCTAATGTGATTACCTTTCTTAAACAGAAGCGGTAGTGAGATTATGTTCAGTCTAGAATCCAGGCAAATGGGATTATACCCTTGCCATTCACTCAGGTATCACGCCACCTTGGACCCTCTCCTTCCAGTCAGCAGATAAAACTGTCTCTTTGCAACCTCAGGCTTCCCAGTTATGGCATCCCACAAAGCATATCATTAAATAGAGTAGGATTGTTTGTTCACCAGCCCTTTGTAATCTCTCTGCTGTGTTCTGCTGTCAATTTAAATGCTAGAGTTAAATTGATGCGTGCAAGTTATTATTGCACCCAGTCAAGCAGGTTGCCCGGAAACAGAGAAATAACACTATTACAAAGCCATTAACTGAGCCTCACACTAACTTGTGGATTTCCTTAACTCTGGAGTCTCTCACTCCACACTGGCAAGTTAAATTCATCCAAGATAATTCTTTTGTCTGGGTTTTATTGCAACTGCGTCTAAACTTTCCTTTGGGTGGTGCTATAACTCCATTTTTGACATATTCCTGCAAAGGGCTGAACTGTTCAGGAATGGTGTGCTGTAGTTGTGCACAGCACATAAAATGCCAAGAGTTGGGCTACGTTGGAGATAAAACAAAAGGCTGATTAAAAATAAGAAACAGCAGAAGAAAATAGAAAATACTGGAATTAGATTTGAGGAGCATCTGTCAAGATGCTACCTCCATACCAGGAACAATGATGCTTTTTCACACATATTAACTGTCAATGCAAAAATGGTTACTCAGTTTTTGCACAATCAAATAATGAGTAGGCTTGCTTGTCAGCTCTTTGTCTTTGATGCCCTCAGTAAACCCAGTGTACTTTACTCAAATTGGGAAATACAAACCCAAAGTTTGGCAGCACCAACGATGGTTACTGTTCGTTAATAGGATTACAAAGCCCTGCTTTCTAACAAGTCTGGTTCATGCTTTCAGAGTTTCTTTCAACACTTAATTCATGCACAAAATAAAGTGCCCATGTAATTTTGTTTGTTGTGTAAATCAGACACTTCTCTTCAGTATAATTTAAACTAGTTTTGTGACAGGCTTTCACTTTTTCCTTCTGTATTATCAGCTATTACCATCTGTCTGTCTCCTTTCTTATTCCAGCAGCTCAGGAATTACCCTGTTCTACATGCAGTTTGAACACCATGGTCCTCTTAATCCTCAATCCTGTAACTATTTTACTATCAGTTAAACTGACTAAACATAATAATTGCCATTAACAGGTTTTGTAGAATGTTATTTTAACATATCTGTTATTCTATAGGATAGGAAATATATCTTAAACTAGAGGTTTGGTAATTTTACATTCTAATTCTGCCAGTTAAATATTATTATTTATTCTTTGTTTTATCCCACATCAAAGTGTCAAGTTTGAAAGTTGCATCTGGTATCTTGACATTTTAACAGCTGCTTTTTGATACTGAAGCATGTTGATGAACCGTATTATCAGCATATGTTGACTTTTAAATGGTCATTACAATAACAGTGACAGAAGTATCACCAGAAATAGGACTTTTCATAGCTGACTAATGCTCCACCTACATTAAATAAAACTCTGGTGATCTGCTATTTAATCATTCCAATGACATTGGCATTGAAATTCCACATAAATCAAAATCTGAACTAAGCATTTTAATACTACAATATATGGTTGATAGGTTTTAGTAAAATTACTTAGTCCTTTTTCTTTTAATAGAACAAGCAGTGTATAATCGACCACGACCTGCAGATCGAACCCGCAATAGAGAAGAGGGGAAGGACAGTGTACAGACATATGTGCTTGCTCAGAGATTACAATCAATGGTGAGTAGGATATAGATAGCAATTGAACTACCACATTATTGCAGCCTTTTACACCAATATTGATGAAGTAAAATTAGCTTATCATATCTTTATAGATCACAGAATTATGCGCTGTACAAGCCATCTCTCATAATACTTCCTAATTCAGCGTTAAACTAGAATCATCTAGTAACCTAGGAAAAGTACGGACTATTAAATATAATTCACGGCTAGTTAGATTTGTCATGTATAAGTAGGGTCCTTGCTGCACTGGTGCTTTAAAAGTTTCAACTTGAGTTGCGTTCCAACCGATCTGTAATTATTTTGACCAAGCCTGTATTTAATCTTAAATTTGATGTAGAAGAATGCTAAATACCATTCAAGTTCTCTACTCTGAACCCAATACTCTCCCTGTTTCCAGTTATATTTATATTCTTTCTACCTCATTTACATTCTTCTGTTTCAAAATATTTTTAAGTATTCAGTTCAGAAATCTGATATATTTAAGCTCTAAATCTTGTGTTTCTCCTCGAAAATTACTCCATTTTATATTTTTCCATGCGAAACTGATTTTCCAATTGGTGGGGAGAAAAGGTTCATTATTTACTGTTGCAAAACTTTTCATAATTTTGAGAAGTCATAACTTTCATTTCAATAAAAAGTTACCTATTAAATCCATTATAAATAACCACAACCTGTTTTTTTCGTCTTTACTATTGCAGCCCCAAACTGTCATCAGTTAACCAACAGATATCAAAGAAATATCTGTTTTAGATTAGACACTGTTTTAGATTTAAGAAACTGTTGTTTCTTAACTAGTGTCACAATGATAAAAAGACCTAACCCCCATGTTTTAGGGTACTTTTTAACAGGTAATGATCTGTTTACTTAGTGTTAGTTAGCCCAGCTCCTTTAGTGTATACTTTTTCTGCCTGATTATGTTTTTTTTTCAAATTCCACCTTGTGCAAAACTACCTGAGTGGCTGTATATGCTGTATTTTTGGTAACATTTATGAGGGTTTGTCCTTCAGACAGATCTATTATTTTTGTTAAAAAGGACAATCTTCTATGGAGATTAAAATATTGATTCTGGGAAAATATGCACTTGGCATAGAAACATAGAAAATTGGTGCAGGAATAGGCCATTCGGCCCTTTGAGCCTGCACCGCCATTCAGTATGATCATGGCTGATCATCCAACTCAAAACCCTGTACCTGCCTTCTCTCCATACCCCCTGATCCCTTTAGCCACAAGGGCCATATCTAGCTCCCTCTTAAATGTAGCCAATGAACTGGCCTCAACTGTTTCCTGCGGCAGAGAATTCCACAGATTCACCACTCTCTGTGTGAAGAAGTTTTTCCTCATCTTGGTCCTGAAAGGCTTCCCCTTTATCCTCAAACTGTGACCCCTCGTTCTGGACTTCCCCAACATCGGGAACAGTCTTCCTGCATCTAGCCTGTCCAATCCCTTTAGAATTTTATACGTTTCAATAAGATCCCCCCTCAATCTTCTAAATTCCAGAGAGTATAAGCCTAGTCAATCCAGTCTTTCATCATATGAAAGTCCTGCCATCCCAGGAATCAACCTGGTGAACCTTCTTTGTACTCCCTCTATGGCAAGAATGTCTTTCCTCAGATTAGGGGACCAAAACTGCACACAATACTCCAGGTGTGGTCTCACCAAGGCCTTGTACAACTGCAGTAGTACCTCCCTGCTCCTGTACTCGAATCTTCTTGCTATGAATGCCAGCATACCATTCGCCTTTTTCACCGCCTGCTTTACCTGCATGCCCATTTTCAATAACTGGTGTACAATGACACCCAGGTCTCGTTGCACCTCCCCTTTTCCTAATCGGCCACAATTCAGATAATAATCTGTTTTCCTGTTCTTGCCACCAAAGTGGATAACCTCACATTTATCCATATTAAATTGCATCTGCCATGAATTTGCCCACTCACCTAACCTATCCAAGTCACCCTGCATCCTTTTAGCATCCTCTTCACAGCTAACACTGCCGCCCAGTTTCGTGTCATCCGCAAACTTGGAGATGCTGCATTTAATTTCCTCGTCTAAGTCATCAATATATATTGTAAACAACTGGGGTCCCAGCACTGAGCCTTGCGGTATCCCACTAGTCACTGCCTGCCATTCTGAAAAGGTCCCGCTTATTCCCACTCTTTGCTTCCTGTCTGCCAACCAATTCTCTACCCACATCAATACCATACCCCCAATACCGTGTGCTTTAAGTTTGCACACTAATCTCCTGTGTGGGACCTTGTCAAAAGCCTTTCGACCTGAGACTATTGCCAAGTATTTCAGAGATTTTTACTAATTACTATTAAAAGCATTGGAGATCATTTTACCTGTTGCCATTTCTTGTTTTTTTTTGGCAGCGTACCAGAAAGCGACGTGTGCGTGATTCTTGGGGCAACTGGTGTGATGCTAAGGATCTGGAGGGGCAAACGTTTGAGGTATTTAGAAGGGCTTGCATTAAATGATTAATACTCTTATACTATTAATATATTTTGCAACTGGAGTTGTACATTTTTGTATTCACCTGCTATTTACAGACTACTACATTAACCTTACAAAATACATAGAACATAGAACAGTACAGCACAGTACAGGCCCTTCGGCCCACAATGTTGAACTTCAGGACTTCAGGAAGGGGAGGTCAAGGGAACACACACCACTGCTCACCAAGGAATCAATAGTGGAAAGAGTGAGCAGTTTCTAGTTCCTGGGGGTCATCATCTCCAAAGATTTATCCTGTCTCTAACATATTAATGCAACTACAAAGAAGGTGCAACGGGAGCTTGAGGGGATTTGGTATGCCACCAAAGACGCTTGCAAATTTCTGTGGGTGTTCATCCTAATTGGTTGCATCACCATCTGATCAGAAAAAGCTACAGAAAGCTGTAAGCTCAGCCAGCTCCTTCATGAGCCCTAGCCTCCCCAGCATCAGGGACACCTTCAAAAGACAATGTCTCTAAAGGGCAATATCCATCATTAAGGACCCCTATCACATGCCCTGTTGTCATTGCTGCCATCAGGGAGGAGGAACAAGAGCTTGAAGACACATACAATGTTTCAGGAACAGCTTCTTCCCCTTCCCCTCCCCCCTCACCCACGATCAGATTTCTGAATGGACAATGATCCTTTGAACACCACCTCACTATTTTTTTCACTTTTTTTGCATTACTTACTTAATTTATTTTTAATATATATTTCTTGTTGTAATTTATATATTTTCATTACAAACGTTTGTATAATGTATAGTAATGTACTGTTGCCACAAAACAGCAAATTTCATAACATAAGTGGTAATAGTAAACCTGTTTTTGATTCTGATTCTGACCTGCCTCTCAGTTTTTTCGCACTACCTTACTTCCCATTTTTCTATTTTCTATTTATGATTTATAATTTAATTTTTTAATATTTACTAATTTTAACTACAAACCGTTTGTATTTTTAATATTTATAATCCAGGGAGTGTGAAGCGCAGAATCGAATATCGCTGTGATGATTGTACGTTCTAGTACCAATTGTTTGGCAACAATAAAGTATACAGTATAAAAGTATTCTGTTGTCACTTGAAGGGAAAATTACAGATTGCGGTGTGTGTCAAAGAATGCCTGCGAGGTGGTTTATAAAGCGTCTTGTAACTAGTACACACAAAAGGTTTTGCAGATGCTGAAAATCCAGAGCAACTCGCACAAAATGTTGGGGGAACTCAGCAGGTCAGGCACCATCTATGGAAATGAATAAATAGTCAATGTTACTGCCTGAGCCCTTTCATCAGGACTGGAAAGGAAGATGGAAGATATCAAATAAAAAGGTGGGGAAGGAGAAGGGGGTCAAGCTTGAGGTGATAGGGAAATGGTATGTTGTGGAGCGGGGAGTGAACTTCTTAGGTATTCATTGAGGTTCTGATCAAGCAGATTGTTTTGTTCTGGATGATGCTGAGCTGCTGGAGCTTTGTTGGACTTGCACAAAAGTGATGAGTTCCTGATGAGTTCCTGACAATGTTGTGAGTTAAAACAGAAAATGCTGAAAACACTCAACAAGGCAGGAGCTGATCTTACAGACTGAAGACTCGTTCAGTTCAGTTCCAAAGCTGCCTGCTAAGGGTTTCCAGCATTTAGTGCTTCCATCATCTGTAGTTTAAAAAAAAATTTTCATGAGTTTATTGGAAATGGATTACCTGTCCATATTCTAGTTTCACAGTCTCCATGTATGAGATCCTCTGGGTTGTCTTCTGGCCTTTCTCTTGGTCCTTCCAGCCAAGAAAGCATGATCTCCTCGATGTTGCCATGCTGATCTGTGCTGGTGTGTTATAACCATGGGCCTGAATGTCCCTAGCATTTTGATTTTCTTTCTCATAGAAAAAGGCCCAGTAGACCATTTGAAATTTTTATTGGTAGCATAACCAGGGTTACCACCCAACATCCCTTGTGTTAGCCATTAGTACTTGCAGTTCTCACTATTAATCTAGAATATCAGCAGAAATAAATAGATATTTTGAATAAGTGGATCTGTTATGAATTTTTAGCATCTCACAGCAGAAGAACTGGCCAAAAGGCACAAGGAAGTATTGAACAGGCCTCCAAAACCAGCAAGAGCATTGCGTCATTCAAAGAGGTATGGAAGCTTCAAGAGCTACACAATCCAAAACTTTGTTCTTTTAAATTGCTTTACTACAAAATTGACAAGACAGCCGTATTGTAATATTTGAAATAACCCAGCCTTTTTTCCTTATTTAGATACATAGGATTAGGGTACATCCAGGTTTTAATTCAGATATTTCAGAAACATTAGGAACATCTCATTGATATAGCAGGGGCTATTTAGAAACATTTTATTTCTAGTTGCACTGTATAATCAATTTTACTGAAATCAAAATATATTTTCACACAGTTGCCTTAAGTGCATGAAGATTTGCTATCAGCAAATTCTGTTGCCATCAGAATTCTTGTACAATTCATCAAATAATTGATTTTTTTTAATTCCTCTGCCTGATGGATGAAACAGCACTGATTTGAATGACCTCTTTCTCTGATGTTTCCATGGGAGATTCAAAGAATGCCTGATAAAATAGAGGATTCAAAAATTCAAACAAATCAGGACAAAGTGAAGTACGGTATATAAAAGACTTATTTAAAAAAGTCATTTCACATAAAGGACAGAGCATCCACAAAGCCCACTTAACCTCTGTAGTGCATGGAAAATTTTCCCAAACTTGAATTACTTTATTAGTGGTGCTAGAGAAGTAGAACTGCTTCTCTAAATTCAGGAAAATGGTGTGGGCTTCCCTTCTTACCATGATGATAACCCAACTCTAATTTGCAGCCTAAAGTTACCACATTGGATTAACAGTTGTGTGAACTGTTGTCCACATTTTAATTGGATTTCACATTGAGTTGAGTGCAGCTTAATGAATACTCCACAATTTCATTTCTCACTCAGTAAAATCACTATCATCCGATAAGTTTTCTCATTGAATTATCTACAGAGAGCCAAAATTCTTTAAAAATTTGCTGATGCAAAGTACTAGTCAAATCCTGTTTTATTTAAATATGATTTTCCCCTTTGCTGTTACACATGTCTAATTTTCTCCTTAGCACTTTAGATCCTTTCCAGCTGATCCCATGTCTCTGCTTCAATGAAGACAAACTGGTATGAATTTGAACTGTTTTCTTCAGCTAAAGATGACAATAATTTCTTTGTGTAAAATTCTGGTGTATTTGTCATTATCTTTTTTTTCATTGCAGGAGCCATTTGAGGTGAAGGTATCTGCAGAGGCATTGCTCGTGATGGATATGGTAAGGACAACTATTTTAAACACTTTAAACCTTTGTATCCTTTATGTACAAGTTTATATTGTCAATTTATGAATTAAGCAACATAGTATAATTGTACTGTACAGATTAACAACACTCATAACATGATCTGTGCCTAATACATGTAACAGGTCTCCATAAAAAAGAAATAATACAATGTCAACATCCTGAAATTATATATGATGGAACATTGAAATGTTTTAAGCTGACATTATTCAAAAGAAATGAATGCTCTGAATTTGAGCTTATCTATTGTAATTATTAAAATATGTGATTATATTGTGTAGCAATGGAAAAAGAAATGCCTTGAGCTAATGTCGTAATAATTGAAGATTATGTTTCATGTAAATATACAAAGAGCAGTGCTCCATCTGGAAAACTCATTTTGTGATTGACTTCGCAAAGTACTTCTTTAAAAAAAATCTTATATATAAAGTCCATGAATGAAAAACACAGATTATCCTTTGTACATTGTAGAATGAGAAGCTGGCTTCAAGAAATATCCAGCTGTGGGTAGATTGAGTTATTCAATCTGGTTATTTCTAGGCTCCCTTCCTGGTAGTATGACTTTATTCCAGAAGACCTTACAGAAATTTTATATTGCATTAATTCTAGCAGCAAGACTTAGTGTAATCACACTTCAAATGTATATATTGAAACAGTGTGTTCAAAGCAAACTAAAATCCACAAAAAACCTGGAGCTTACTGGATTGCTCTAGGTCTAATTGTCTCCTTCAGTGCCATGATAACAAAATCCTTCCCTAAGATTCTCTGCCTGTCAACGCTATATTACATTGTCGTTAAT
Organism: Mobula birostris; assembly: GCF_030028105.1. Taxonomy (NCBI): domain Eukaryota; kingdom Metazoa; phylum Chordata; class Chondrichthyes; order Myliobatiformes; family Myliobatidae; genus Mobula; species Mobula birostris. The sequence goes on from NC_092381.1 coordinate 54,320,973, forward strand.
CTGTCCTTATATTCTGTGTGGTATAATTTAACAACGTTCCTGTAACCTATTTTGGGAAAATTTATCTTACTATATGAATACCAGGCTGTTCTTGTTGAAATGGCTGACACACCTTTTACTGTGTCAGTGTCTCTTTTAGGTTGATGCCTTGGATAAAGGACACAAGGTGTGCACTAAGAAAGTCATGCAGATAATGATACAAACAGACAGAGCCTCCCTGAAAGCATAAGTCAAAATCAAATCCAGGTTAACTAGTCTATGCGCAATGTATTATGCCAGCCTTCAAATATACGTTGTGCATTGGTCTTTTGTATTGAATCTTCTGTCAGTCTTTTAGAAATAATTTGGTTTCAACCTTGTAGCAATGTCAGATGTTTTTTCTTCTCTTGTGGTTGGCTTTTCACATTTAAAGAAACATTGAACTTAAGATACTCCTTTGGTTAATAAAAAGTAATTTATTTTCCTTTTTGTCTCCATAATTTTTCTGTAGCAATCTGGTCAGTGGTTTATGCACAGATTTGTAATGCAGTTTATAGTGTTTTCATTATGTAGTGGCATATGAGTGACTTTCGGTAAGATAGTGGTGCACTTGGATGCAGCGGCTTCTACAGGGCCAACCATAGACGTTATTGTCTTTTTTAGACCTATTTTTTACGATCATAAGTTCCTGCTGGACATTAAGTACTGCAGGTCTACTCCATCAGCAAATTTTTCATTGGTGCAAAAACTGAGAGACTTGGTGCAGGTTGTGCTGCTGTTTGCGTCAGAGAGGCATAGGGTGTGTGTGCAAAGGGGGTGTGCAGTCTAAGTTACTTTTCTTGTGTCACAAGACCCTATTGGACATTGTTAATATTGAATGCCACAAGTTCGATTCATTGTTTTATTGGCGGACGGCAAGGAAGCTGCATGGCCTCGGTCATAGTGAGGACTGTACTTCAAGCTGCAGTGTGACCTGTTTGCATTCACCCAGAAGAGAGGCTTTGGAGTCGGTGAGCTCCACCAGAGTGCTGGAGGTGGTGTGGCGCGGTGTACATTTTGGAGTTGGTGCTGCCTTCTGGTGTTTGCTCGGCAGATGACAAGATGTATTGTGTTCGACTACAGACTGCTACAACATTCTTGGACTTAGGGACTTGGATTTTTATATGTGACTATATTTTACTGCTGTCTTATATATAGTATGTGTGCCTTGTGCTGTGTATGATTGTTGGTATTGTGTTTTATACCTTGGCCCTAGAGTAACACTGTTTTGTTTGGCTGTATTCATGTATGGTTCAATGATAATTAAATTTAAACTTGAATTTTAATTTGACATTAGACCATTAATGCTCCAGAAACTTTACCTTTAATGTTCTGAAAGTGAGATTGTACAGTAAATAATAATTTTTAAAATCCTCTTGCAGTGGTATGTAAGTGTTTCAGTTGATAGCACAATACTTCTGCAATGTTCCACAATGCAGATAGTCTCTGTGCATTTTGAAATGCTTGACTGCTATTGTCTGTTAGTAATAGTGTTACTTACCTTGATTTAGCATGCCCATGTGTCCATGGCAGAAGTGATTGGCCTATTAGGCGGGAGGTATTCTTCAGGAAAGAAAATATTAGAGGTAAGTGAGATCATCATTAAGTTATATTTGTTTCTGCTTTTCTTCTACCTCCCCCCCTCCCAACACCACTGCACAGCCCACCCATTGCCAAGGCGTGATATCAGGATCAAATATTCCATGAAAGTGTATGGGACTGTCAGTGATAGGTCTAGGTACTTTATTGATGAAAGTTTTATTAACTTATATAAAGTTAATACACACTTGCATTAAAGCAGTGGCTTACATCTCTGAACAATTATTATACTATCCACTCAGCGGTCACCCTATTAGGTACACCTGTACACCTGTTCATTAATGCCATGTCTAATCAGCCAATCATGTGGCAGCAAGTCAACTCATAAAAAGATACAGGCATGCTCAATAAGTTCAGTTGTTGTTTAGACCAAACATCAGAACGGGCAAGAAATGAGAACTAAGTGACCTTGACCATGGATGATTGTTAGTGCCAGATGGGGTGGTTTGAGTATCTCAGAAACTGCTGATTTTCTGTGATTTTCACGCACAACAGTTTATAGAGAACGGTGCAAAAAAAAATCCAGTGAACAGCTGTTCTGTGGGCAAAAATGTCTTGTTAATGAGAGAGGTCAGAAGAGATTGGCTACAGCAGCAGAAGGCCACAATGTGTTCCACTCCTGAACTTAATAAAGTGGCCACTGAGTGTAATTTAGGTTAACTGTTGGGTAAAACATGAGCATGGAAGCAGTGTCTATTTGGAGTAATTCTGGAAATGTATTCTGATGGATTCTGAGCATTACTCCATTCTGGCCCATGAAGTCAGAAGGGGAGAATTCAGGCTCAGTGAGTATTGATTGCTCTCTAGTCTGTGGTTGAAGGACTTATGCATGAACCAGTTTAGATCTACCTTGAGAACCCAGATTTTTGTTGTGCTGTTCTGCAAAAATTGCATTTATATTGATAACCTTTTGTAATTTTATAGAAAAAGGTTTAACTTCCATTAGATAAAACTGATCACAACTTCAAATCCTTATATCACTAAATTCATTTCTCTGCATCTTCTAAAAGTCTATTTGTTTGCAGTCTTTTGTTCACTGTTCTCAAAGTATTGCTTCTCTGTTGCTATAAGCATCTAAATGCTCTCAACCTTCAGATCAAATAGATTCAGATGTGCTTTCTCTCACATTTTGTGGTTGCAAAGTTCCATGCATAAATTTAATGTGTTCTCAGGAAGCAGAGGGTGATGGTGGAAGGTTGTTTCATGGACTGGAGGCCCATAAGTAAGGGTGTTCCCCATGGGTCAGTTCTAAACCCATTGCTATTTCTCATCTGTATAAATGACTTTTCTCAGAATGTATTAGGTACGATTAGTAAGTTTGCAGATGACACTAAAATAGATGATATTGTGGGCAGTAAAGATGGCTATCAAGACTTACAGAGGGATCTTGATCAGCTTGGTAAATGGGCCAAGGAATAGCAAATGGAGTTTAATTTGTGTAAATGTGAGCTGTTGCATAATGGGAAGACAAATTGGGGTCGGATCTTCATAGTGAATGGTCGGACCCTGGGGAGTGTTGTAGAACAGGGGACCTAGAGGTACAAGAAGTTAGTTCTGTGAAAGTGTCTCTCAATAGGGCACATTGGCCTTCATCAGTAAGGGCACTGAATATAGAAGATGGAATATGTGGCAATTTTACAAGATGTTAATGAGGTCAAATATTGTGTTCAGTTTTGGTCACTCTCCTATAGGCGAGATGCCATTAAGCTGGAAAAAGTGCAGATAAGATTTACAAAGATGTTGCTGGTACTCGAGTGATTGACTTGCAGAGACAGATTGGCCAGATTTGGAGTTCTTTCATTGGAGCAAACAATAATGAGGGGTATTCTCATAGAAGTGTACAAGATCATGAATGGCATAGATAGGGTGAATGTGCACGGACATTTTCCCAGAGTTGTGGAATTGAGAACTAGAGGCCGTAGGTTTATGGTGAGAGGAGTGAAATTTAATAGGAACCTGAGGGGCAACTTTTTCAGCTAGAGGCTGGTCAAATAATACAGAATGAGCTACCAAAGGAAGTGGTTGAGGCAGGTACAATAAAGACATTTAAATCTAGGTAAATGAGCGTCTTGGTCAGCATGGAGCAGATGAACCGCAAGACCTATTTACATGCTGAAAGACTGAGTATTTTATAACAGCAGTTCAGTTTTAATAATTGGCATAAGGATAGGGGTACTAAATATTACACTGTTAATTGAAATAAAATTGTTAAAGCAGTGATAAACACATAATTTTGATAGAAGGAAAATTATTTTCACCATTTTGTGACAAAGATCTATGTAAAGTGACAGATTTTTTCTTGTTTATAGATCTTTGTTGCAGAGCCATGCAACAGCCTAAGCACAGGACTTCAGTGCGAAATGGATCCCGTGTCACAAACCCAAGCATCAGAGGCTCTAGCTGGACGAGGATACAGCATTGTTGGATGGTACCATTCACACCCTGCTTTTGATCCTAATCCATCTTTAAGGGACATCGATACCCAAGCAAAGTATCAGGTACAAATTCAATCAAGGTTCAGAATTAAAAACACATTTCCCATTGCTCAGGATTTAAAGAAATAGAGATTACTATATTTTCCAGTTAATAGCTTTGAAAATATAAATTGAGTTTTCACATGTTTTTTAATGTCATCATAGAAATAGAAACTTATATATTTCTTGCATTTAGCAATTCATTAACTGATCCATACCAAAACTAAAAGAAGCCATAATTAGGATTTATTTTAATGTTTATAATTTTTTAGAAAACACTGAGCACATATTCTCCATTTCATCATCTAATGAAACTATTTTTAAGAGTTAAATTTTCTTGGGATTATATTTATTGCAAGAAAAAATGGGCATCTAACAACATTACAAAACAATTACTTATTTAGTGCCTGTTATGTCGCAGGCATTTAGGGCTGTAATGAAGGCTCTCCATCTCTGGTGGTGTTTAGAGCTTCCTTCATCGTGTCAGTAGCTTCCTCTTGGTTTTCACTATTGTCAGTCATGCAAGTCCCAGGAATGCTGTTGCAATCGGATGTAGAAGAATTCTTCATTGCTGTTTCTGTAACAGTTTTGTTTTATCAGTCAGGGTTGTTAGCCCTGAGCTGAACTCCAAACCTGGAGAACTGGTGGACCTCTCTTAGTCTGGCCTCTACGCTTTGACCTGTTTGGCCTGGGTGACCCGACCAAGAGCCAAAGCATAAAGCTCCAACTCCAGCCAACATAGCTCTTCGGATCACTGAAACACTTGAGCATCCAAACTACAACAAGGTTGTGGTCCTCTTGGACGACAAAGCAATTAACTAATAGTATATTTTACAATATGACCGAAGTTGAAAATATTGCTGTCTTTTCCTTTTCCTGTTTCACCATGTAGACAAATTAAGATAGGTTTTCAGCTGAAATGCATAAATATTTTGAATATGCACTATCAGCTAAGGACAACAACTGAAGCATTAAATATGTACTTGGATAGCTTAGGAACTGTGCTCCAGTTAATGGAGACAAAAAGCTCATCAATTTATTTTTCACTTGAAAGAGCTCAGTTGTTGAGATGATCATCAGTCTTTACAATTATAGCACTTCATTGCTAGTTATACAGGCCAATTCATCCTTGGTGTCCAGTACCGCTTTGGGCACCAAGGGCCCATTTAAATTTTGTAAGTATGTAATGGTCATTGGCTGATAAATAGTACTGTCAAAAGAATTGTCACCTTTTTTTAATGTTTTAATTCTTAATGAGGCAGCATCTCCCTGAAAATCATCATGGCTATTTTCTGCACTTTCTTCAAGCACATCCTCTGCCTGGCACAGGACATAATGGCTGCCAAAAATAATTCTGGCTCCAGAAACTTGACATAATCAGGGGAGAATCCTGGTGGTTCAGACAACATGTCCAAATTGCACCCTGTCAACATAACTAATAGTTTAGCAAAGTGTCTAATTCCTCATGGTGTTCCTGTTCTGTCTGTGCTATATTAGTTGCATTCTTAAGATGGATTGTGATATAAATACACAGCAAGGCTAAGAGTCAAACTTATGGGACTGCTTCATCACAGATTGTGCTTTGTAATACCAAAGGTTGCACTATATAAAAACACTTTATTGTAAAGGTTTCATTAAAAAAATTGTTCTGCAAACTGCTTTTTCTTGATCCCTTTGTGTGTAGAGTCTAATTACTGGTTCCTGGTTCCTATGTATTTCAGAATTACTTTTCACGTGGAGGAACACAATTTGTTGGAATGATCATCAGTCCGTACAATATTTGCAACTCCTTGCCTTACTCCCAGGTCACATGTCTTATAGTTAGTGAAGAACTCAGTGCAGATGGCAGTTTCCGTAAGTACGGGCAGTTGAGAACATTTCACAACGTTCTTCAGGCAGGCAAGACAATACTTGTCATTCTTTCTCCAGACTCAAGGTGTGGCCTTGGGCACCCACGTGGGCCCCAGCTGTGCCTGCTTTTCATTGACTATATGGAACAGCCCATGTTCCAAGCCTTCCCTGATAATGCTTCCCAATTCCTTTTGTGCTACATTGACAGCCTTATTAGTGCTGCTGCACGCACCCATGTTGATTGAGCTCATCAGTTTCATCAACTTTGCCTCCAAATTCCACTCTGTCTTTAAATTCACTTGGTCCATTTCTGACACCTCTCTCCCCTCTCTTGATCTCTCTATCTCCATCTCTCCATTCTGGCAACGAACTGTCTACTGATATTTTCTATAAAGGTACCAACTCCCACGGCTGTCCTAAATATATCTCTTCCCACCTTGTCTCCTGTAAAGATGCAGTTTCTTTTTCTCAGTCCCTTCATCTCTACTGCATCTGTTTCCAGGATGGGACTTTCCTTTGCAGAACATACGAGATGTCTTCCTTCTTCAAGGAACAGGGTTTCCTTTCTTCCACCTTCACCTGCATCTCCTTCATTTTTGGACCTCTGCCCTCACCCCATCTTCCCACAGTCTTAACAGAGATAGAGTTCCTTTTGTTCTCACCAACCACTCCATGAGCCTTTGCATACAGCTTTTATTCTCCATAACTTCCACCACTTTCAACAGGATCCTACCACCAAACATATCTTTACAGCCCACACTTTCTGCTTTCTGCAGGGATCTCTCCCTCCATGATTCCCTTTTCCATTGGTGCATCCTGACTAATCTCCCTCCTCAAACTTATTGCTGCTACACCTGCCTATCCTCCTCCTCCCTCACTGCCATTCAGGCCCCAAATAGTCCTTCCAGGTGAATCAATACTTCACGTGAATCTTTTGGAGTTGCGTATTGTATCTGATGTTCCCAGGTTGGTCTCTGCCACTTTTGTGAGACCCGACAGGGATTGGAGGACTCTTTGTTGAGTATCTTCATTCCATCTGCAAAAAGCAGGATATTCCGTTGGCCAGCAATTTTAATTCCAAACCCCATTCACATTCCAATTTGTCAGACCATGGCCTCGCCTGCTGCCACAATGAGGTCAATCTCAGGTTAGAGGAGCAACCCCTCAAGTTCTGTCTGGGTAGCCTTCAACTTGATGTGATAAACATAAATTTCTCCAACAGGTAATTGTTCCCCTTTCCCCCTTCCCCCTTCCCTCTTCTTTCATCCCCCACTCTGGCTCCCCTCTCACCTTTCCCCTTTTCCTTGCCTGATTATCACCCCTCTTCCTTCTCTTTCACCCATGGTCCATTCTCCTCTCCTTTCAGATTCCAGTCCGTCGTCACCTATCACCTCCCTGCTTCTTTCTTCCACTTTCACCCACGTGGCTTCACCTCTAGCCTGTACTCCTCCCTTCCCTTCCCCCACCCCCCCAAACATCACATTCTAGTCTGGACCCCTTCTGATTCTGGCTTCTTCCCCCCTTTCTTTCCAATCTGTTGTAAGTTGACTATTTATTCATTTCCATAGACACTAGCTGGCCTGCTGAGTTTTCCCAGTATTCTGTGCGTGTTGCTCTGGATTTCCAACATCTGCAGAACCTCTTGTGTTTATGACTTACTTCTCATACTTGTCTACCTCTTCCTCCTCATCTATTACATTGGAATATTTCACATTCAATCTTCATGCGTGTAGATGGGAATTGAAATATTCTCATGAGTGTCCATTTTGAATTACTTAAGCTGACATTTAGCAAGTAAATAATATATGCTTGTTATATATATTATTTCAGATTGTGATACACTGTGACTATCAAAGCGTGCAATCTCACATGGCTCACTTAAGCAAAATTCTTTACTAAATATCCAATAAAATTTGCATGTGTGTCAAAATGTAGAGGAGCTTTTGAACCTCTGTTTTCTTTTCATGTAGGCCTTCCATACAAATGTGAGTTGAAGCAGTTAAATGAAGAACCTCTGTGGGTACGGTTGATAGATAAAGCACGCTGGATAATGGAGAAGTACAAGCTATCCCTTAGGCAAGTAATATGATACAGATTGTTGATTTAAGGAATTAATCTAATCTCCTGCCTATAGTGCTGTGCACTTTTTCCTTTTGGTCTTACTTCTAGATTGGGTGTTCATTGCTGATATTCTAATTAACAAACATGCACACAAATACACACTTAAACATACTTACATTGTTCATCAGAATTATACTGGGATTTTGCATCTAAAGTCACATAACATTTTGTGTGTCTCCCCCAAATACAGCATTTTGCCTAATGTAAGTTATCTCTTTAACTCTAAACTTGTCAGTTCATGCTCATTCATTTACAGCTATCCACATGCTAGTAATTGTATTGTGTGTCATTCATCCTTGACTTGCTCAGTTCTTCAATATTGAAGTTGATAAACATTTTTTTTAAATTTAAATCTATTTCCTGTCACTTGTGTAAGTCATTGCTTATAAATGTAATTGACTCTGACGAACATGTTGCATTTTAATTTATAGCAACATATCAGATGTAATTTTTCGTCCTATGTAATGTAATTCTGAGGGATCTTCTGCTGGGCCAATCCTTTCTAAGTTATAAAATGTAAGATCCTCCTAACAGTTTTCATTGCTCAGCCTTTTATTCCCGTGAATTTCCTTTTACTAGCATTGGTGATCGTTGAATCATAGAATCACACAGCACCAAAACAGACTATTTCAGCCCATTTCAACTGTGCTAGCTGAGATACTACCTGTGCTAATCCTGCTTGCCTGTACTAGGACCATGTCCCTCTGTGCCTTTCCTATCCAAGTCCCTGATAAGTTGCCTTTTAAACATTGTAATTGTTTCTACCTTCACTATCTCCTCAGGCATTTTGTTAGATATAACCAGCATCCTTTATGTGAAAAACTGACCCCTCAGATCTCATTTATATTTATAAGAAATTCAGTAGTTAACAGCCATTTTTGTCCATTTCAACCAAGAAGCCTTCTTCCACTACCATTATTTGCCCACGTTTGGCTAATATCTCTCCAAACCTTTTCTATCCATGAGCCTGTCCAAATATCTTTTAAGTGCTCTAACTGTACCTGCCTATAACACTGGCAGCTCATTCCATATACCACCTCCCTCTGTGAGGGAAAAACTTGCCAGTTGTAAATCGTTCCTCTTTCGAAAGCAGTTATCTGTAGTTTTAGATCCTACTACCCTGGCAAAAAGATTGTGACCACCTACCTCATGATTTTATAAACCTCAGCCTCCTTCACTCCTGCAAAAACAGCCGCAGCCAATCCAGTCTCTCCTCATAACTCAAGCCTTCCAACTTGTAGTATGGTGACCAGAAGTGAATACACTATTCCAGGTCCTGTCTGTATTGAAGTCTGTCGTTTTATTTGGGTTAACTTCATTGTTGTGAGGATGTTACTAATGCCTATTCAGAACATATGCTATTTTGAAATTGTCCTTGGTTTAAATCACAATTACATTTTTTAAGGTTGTCTTTGACTGCCCTCTTCCTGCACTATAATAATTTTGTATAATTATAATTAACCTCCATTTCTTTATTTTGTTCCTCAGTTTCTCCTTATTCATCTCATTTCCATTAGAACCATAGAAACTACAGCACAGAAACAGGCCCTTTGGCCCTTATTGGCTGTGCTGAACCATTTTCTGCCTAGTCCCACTGACCTGCACACGGACCATATCCCTCCATACACCTCCCATCCATGTATCTGTCCAATTTATTCTTAAATGTTAAAAAAGAACCTGCATTTACCACCTCATCTGGCAGCTCATTCCATACTCCCACCACTCTCTGTGTGAAGAAGCCCCCCCTAATGTTCCCTTTAAACTTTTCCCCCCTCACCCTTAGCCCATGTCCTCTGGTTTTTTTCTCCCCTTGCCTCAGTGGAAAAAGCCTGCTTGCATTCACTCTATCTATACCCATCATAATTTTATATACCTCTATCAAATCTCCCCTCATTCTTCTACGCTCCAGGGAATAAAGTCCTAACCTATTCAACCTTTCTCTGTAACTGAGTTTCTCAAGTCCCGGCAACATCCTTGTAAACCTTCTCTGCACTCTTTCAACCTTATTTATATCCTTCCTGTAATTTGGTGACCAAAACTGAACACAATACTCCAGATTCGGCCTCACCAATGCCTTATACAACCTCATCATAACATTCCAGCTCTTATACTCAATACTTTAATTAATAAAGGCCAATGTACCAAAAGCTCTCTTTACGACCCTATCTACCTGTGACGACACTTTTAGGGAATTTTGTATCTGTATTCCCAGATCCCTCTGTTCCACTGCACTCCTCAGTGCCTTACCATTAACCCTGTATGTTCTACGTTGGTTTGTCCTTCCAATGTGCAATACCTCACACTTGTCAGTATTAAACTCCGTCTGCCATTTTTCAGCCCATTTTTCCAGCTGGTCCAAGTCCCTCTGCAGGCTCTGAAAACCTTCCTCACTGTCTACTACACCTCCAATCTTTGTATCATCAACAAACTTGCTGATCCAATTTACCACATTATCATCCAGATCATTGATATAGATGACAAATAACAATGGACCCAGCACTGATCCCTGTGGCACACCACTAGTCACAGGCCTCCACTCAGAGAAGCAATTCTCTACCATCACTCTCTGGCTCCTTCCATCGAGCCAATGTCTAATCCAATTTACCACCTCTCCATGTATACCTAGCGACTGAATTTTCCTAACTAACCTCCCATGCGGGACCTTGTCAAAGGCCTTACTGAAGTCCATGTAGACAATATCCACTGCCTTCCCTTCATCCACTTTCCTGGTAACCTCCTCGAAAGACTCCAACAGATTGGTCGAACATGACCTACCACACACAAAGCCATGTTGACTCTCCCTAATAAGCCCCTGTCTATCCAAATGCTTGTAGATTCTGTCTCTTAGTACTCCCTCCAATAACTTACCTACTACTGACGTTAAACTCACTGGCCTATAATTTCCCGGATTACTTTTCGATCCTTTTTTAAACAATGGAACAACGTGAGCCACTCTCCAATCCTCCGGCACTTCACCCGTAGACAGTGACATTTTAAATATTTCTGCCAGGACCCCCGCAATTTCAACACTAGTCTCCTTCAAGGTCCGAGGGAACACTCTGTCAGGTCCCAGGGATTTATCCACTTTAATTTTCCTCAAGACAGCAAGCACCTCCTCCTTTTCAATCTGTACAGTTTCCATGGTCTCACTACTTGATTCCCTCAATTCCATAGATTTCATGCCAGCTTCCTTATTAAATACAGACGCAAAAAACCTATTTAAGATCTCCCCCATTTCCTTTGGTTCCGCACAAAGCCGACCACTCTGATCTTCAGGAGGACCAATTTTATCCCTTACAATCCTTTTGCTCTTAATATACTTGTAAAAGCTCTTTGGATTATCCTTCACTTTGACTGCCAAGGCAACCTCACGTCTTCTTTTAGCCCTCCTGATTTCTTTCTTAAGTATTTTCTTGCACTTCTTATACTCCTCAAGCACCTGATTTACCCCCTGTTTCCTATACATTTCATACAACTCCCTCTTCTTCTTTATCAGAGTTGCAATATCCCTTGAGAACCAAGGTTCCTTATTCCTATTCAATTTGTCTTTAATCCTGACAGGAACATACATACTCTGCACTCTCAAAATTTCCCCTTTGAAGGCTTCCCACCTACCAATCACATCTTTGCCAGAGAACAACCTGTCCCAATCCACGCTTTTTAGATCCTTTCTCATTTCTTCAAATTTGGCCTTCTTCCCTAGGACCAGATCTATCCTTGTCCATGATCAAATTGAAACTAATGGTGTTATGATCACTGGAACCAAAGTGCTCCCCTACACAGACTTCTGTCACTTGCCCTAATTCGTTTCCTAACAGGAGATCCAATATTGCATCCCCTCTAGTTGGTCCCTCTATATATTGATTTAGAAAACTTTCCTGAACACATTTTACAAACTCTAAACCATCTAGACCCCTAACAGTATGGGAGTCCCAATCAATGTATGGAAAATTAAAATCCCCTACCACCACAACTTTATGTTTCCTGCAGTTGCCTGCTATCTCTCTGCAGATTTGCTCTTCCAAGTCTCGTTGACTATTGGGTGGTCTGTAATACAATCTCACTAATGTGGCCATACCTTTCCTGTTTCTCAGCTCTACCCATAAGGACTCAGTAGACAAGCCCTCTAATCTGTCCTGCCTGAGCACTGCTGTAATATTTTCCCTAACAAGCAATGCTACTCCCCCACCTTTCATTCCTCTGCCTCGATCACATCTGAAACATCGGAACCCTGGAATATTAAGCTGCCAGTCCTGCCCCTCCTGTAGCCAAGTTTCACTAATTGCTACAACATCATAATTCCACGTGTCAATCCACGCCCTCAACTCATCCGCCTTCCCCGCAATACTCCTAGCATTGAAATATATACACCTCAGAAGATTTTTACCACCACTCACAACCTTTCTATCAGCGGATTTGCTTAAACTTTCAACATCATTTATTTTCACCCCAGCCACACTGTCAGCTCTGGCACTCTGGTTCCCATCCCCCTGCAAATCTAGTTTAAAGCCTCCCCAATAGCACTAACAAACCTCCCTGAAAGGATATTGCCCCCCCTGTGGTTCAAGTGTAACCCGTCTCTCTTGTACAGGTCCCACCTGCCCCAGAAGAGGTCCCAATGATCCTGAAATCTGAAACCCTGCCCCCTACACCAGTTCCTCAGCCACTTGTTCCTCCTCCAGAGCATCCTATTCCTACCCTCACTGGCACCTAGCACAGGTAGCAATCCTGAGATTAACACCCTTGAGGACCTGCTTTTCAACCTCCTACCAAGCTCTCTATACTCACTGTCCAGGACCTCTTCACTGTTCCTTGCTATGTCATTGGTACCGATGTGCACCACGACATCTGGCTGGTCACCCTCCCACTTCAGAATGTCATGCAATCGATCAGAGACATCCTTGACCCTGGCACCTGGGAGGCAACAAACCATCCTGGATTCTCTGTCACGATCACAGAACCTCCTATCTGCACCTCTAACTATCGAGTCCCCTATCACTACCACTCTCCTCTTTCTCCCCCCCTCCATTCTGCACTGCAGAGCCAGACTCAGTGCCAGAGATCTGGCTACTGCAGCTAGTCCCAGGTAAGTCATCCCCCCCAACAGTATCCAATGCGGTATACTTGTTGTTGAGGGGAATGGCCACAGGGGAACCCTGCTCTGCCTGCCCTTTCCTCTTCCCTCGCCTGACAGTGACCCAATTTCCTGTCCTCTGCTCCTTTGGCGTAACTACCTCCCTGTAGCTACGATCTATAATCTCCTCATTCTCCCGAATGATCCGCAGGTCATCCAGCTCCTGCTCCAGTTCCCTAACGCGGTTTGTCAGAAGCTGCAGCTGGATGCACCTCCTGCAGGTGTCATTGTCAGGGACACCAGAGGGCTCCCTGACTTCCCACATCCTGCAAGACGAGCATTCCAACATCCTGCCTGGCATTCTCACTGCACTAAACAATCTGAACAAAAAAAACTTACCGGAACCTACCCTGGCCTTTGCCTGTTCTCGCCGAAGCCTGTTTGAGCCAAAGCTGTCCCACTCTGACTCAGTCCACTCCGACGATCGCCGCTACAACGATGGCTGCTGTATATGGTGGTCTGCTTTTTAAACCTTAGCGCACTACGTCACGTGCCTGCGCAGTGCAGACCCTTCTCCCCGAGCAGTGTTTAGAAAAAAAAATGACTTTTTCTACCCGATTTCTTCACTCCTTCTCAGCTGCTTGCTTTGACTGAAACAAGAACCGTTGAAAATTTCTCTTTTTTTAAACCTTGGCGTGCTACGTCACGCGCCTGCGCAGTGCAGACCCTTCTCCCCGAGCAGTGTTTAGAGAAAAAAAAACGACTTTTTCTACCTGATTTCTTCACTCCTTCTCAGCTGCTTGCTTCGACTTTTAATAAGTTTCAATATTTTCTTTTAATCATTGCAGTGCCCCATTACCTGTGGAGCATTTTCATTTAATTTTTAATTTGATAATGCACTTAATCTGAAGCAATAGTTTGAGCATTGTATTTAACTTGATTGTACAGCATTATTTAGAAGTATTCTCTGTTAGTGCTAGTGTCTTATGATTAACCTGTTCAAACTATTATTTATTTGTATTTATACCATTTAAAACTAATTCCTTGGTACTTTTGGTTGTATTTTGCCTTCTCTTAATGTGAAGTACAGTCGCATGCTGGTTATGTTATTGGCCTACCAATCCAGAGGCCTAGGCTAATGGTTCAGATTCATGAATTCATATGCCACTTGAGAAATATAAATTTTAGTTCCCAGATTGAATACATTTGAATTACAGATTTGGTATAGTTAATGTTAACTAACAGGATATTGTAAATACTCATTTAGTCCATTTTTTTGGGGAGGGTGTGGGGAAATAACTACTCTGTACAGAACCATGAATTCAAACCCACGGTAGGAGAGCAATAGAAATACAGCGTCAGAAACAGGCCATTAGGCCCATCTAGCCCCTGCCAGACCATTAATCTGCCTAGTCCCATCAACCCGCACTCAGACCATAGCTCTCCATACCCCTCCCATCCATGTACCTATCCAAGTTTCTCTTAAATATTGAAATTGAACCCGCATCCACCACTTGTGCTGGCAGCTCATTCCACAGTCTTACCACCCTCTGAATAAAAACGTTCCCTCTCATGTTCTCCTTAAATGTTTTACATTTCATATTTAACCCATGACCTCTAGTTGTAGTCTCACCCAACCTCAGTGGAAAAGGTCTGCTTGCATTTACAAAAACATTCTAGGAAGTTAAAGGCTGGTATGCCTTACATCAGTGGTAGGAAACTTACTGGAGAAGATTCTTAGAGATGGGAGTTACTGTCATCTGGAAAAGTATAGATTTATTAGGAGTAGTTACAGCACGGCTTTATGTGGATTGCATCTTCCAAACTTGACTACGTTTTTAGTGGAGGTAACAAAGGTGATTGATGAGGGTAGCATAGCAAATATTTTATACCTGGACTTTAGTAAAGCTTTCAACAAGATATGTCATGGTGGGCTGATCCAGAAGATTGAAGTATATGGGATCCAAGGAGACTTGGGTAGACAGGATTCAAAATTGGCTTAGCCGTGGAAGATGGAGTAGTAGTGGAAGGGTACTCCTCTGACACAGTGTGTTCCAAAAGGATCAGTGCTGGGACCCCTGATGTTTGTACTTTGTATATATGATTTATACAAAAACGTATGTGAGCAGATCAATAAGTTCACTGACAACACAAAAACAGGCTAAGTGGTGGATAGTGAGGAAGGTTATCAAAAAATACAGCAGGAGATACACCAGTTGAAAATATGGTCAGGAAAATGGAAAATGGAGTTTAATTTGGAAAAGCATAAAGTGTTGCGCTTTGGGAGGTCAAATGTAAGGGGTAAATGACAGGACTCTTAGGAACATTGAAATAGAGTGAGATCTTGTAGTGAAAGTCCATATCTCCCTCAAAGTGGCAATGTAAGTAGATAGGGTAGCAGAAGAGGTGCCTGTTGAGATAGGCAAAGTTTAAAGGAGATTTTGAACATACAACAGTGCATCACGGAACAGACTCTTTAGCCTATGATGTTGTGCTAACCTCTTAATCTGCGCTGAAATCAGTCGAACCCTTCCCTCCCACGTAGGCTTCCATTTTCTTTTATCCATGTGTCTATCTAAGAGTCTCATAAATCTCCCCATTGTACCTGCCTCTAACATCAGCCCTGGCAATACACTTCAGGCACTCTCTGGGTAAAAAAACACCTAACTCTGACACCCCCCCCCCCTCCAATTATTGTAAAATTAAATGTTTTCTCACATTAACTATTACATAATGTACTGGCTGGGCACAGGAGTACATTCAGCCAGAGACTCATTCCACTGAGATGCAACACAGAGCATCATAGGAAGTCATTCCTGCCTGTGGCCATCAAACTTTACAACTCCTCCCTTGGAGGGTCAGATACACTGAGCCAATAGGCTGGTCCTGGACTTATTTCCTGGCATAATTTACATATTACTATTTAACTACTTATGGTTTTATTACTATTTAATTATTTATGGTGCAACTGTAACGAAAACCAATTTCCCCCGGGATCAATAAAGAATGACTATGACTATGGAAGAAGGCACTGGCTGTTCACTCTCTCTATGCCTCTTACCATCTTATATATCTCTATCAAGTCTTCTCTCATCCTGTTTGCTCCAAAGAGAAAAACACTAGCTCGCTCAACATTTCCGCCTAAGGTGTTTTCTAATCCAGGCAGCATCCTGGCAAATTTCCTTTGTCTCTTTCTAAAGCGTCCACATCCTTCCTATAATGAGGTGACTAGAACTTAACACAATATTCCAAGTGTGGTCTAACCAGAATTTTATTGAACTGCAGCATTACCCATGGCTCTTGAACTCAGTCCCCAGACTAACGAAGGCTAACACAGCATATGCTTTCTTAATCACCCTAAAAATGTTCTGAGCAATTTTAAGGGATCTATTGACTCGGACTCCAAGATCCCTCTATTCCACACTACTAAGAATCATGCCATCACTTGGTGTTCTGCCATCGAGTCTGACCTTCCAAAGTGTATCACTTCACACTTTTCTAAAATTAAATACCGCCTGCCACTTAAATTTTATGAAGGAGATTTATGTGACAATTGTTTTTTTACACCAAGTGTGGCAGATGCCTAGAATGCACTCCCAGGAAAAGCAGTGGAAGTAAATATGATAGTTACATTTAGGGAATAGGTGGGGAATGAAGTGATATAGACGATGTGCAGGCAGATGGGATTAGTTTGGATTGGCATCATTACTGACACAGGCAACATAGGCCAAAGTGTCTGTTCCATTGCCATGGTGTTCTATGTCCTAATGCACCACTGAAGGAGACATTTAGCCCATTATGTCTGTACTGAGTTGTACAACCTAATCCCGTCTTCCAAAAGTAGGCACAGAATGCTGCAAATCACGGTTCTTCAGGTACACATCTAAATGTTTCTTCAGTTAAGATAAAGCAGCCATATGGTGGAAATCTGCTAGAAAATAGAAGAAATGCTTAGCAGGTTAGGCAACATCCACGGAGATAAAAACAGAGTTAATGTTTCAGGTCAAAGGCCCAACATCAGAATAGCAAATGAGAGTAAAATAGCAATTCCTTGAAGTTGCAGAGAAGGTGATGAGACAAGGGGAACACTTTTTAAACCTGATGTGGAATTTTGCTACCGCATCTTTTCATACAGTGTGTTCGGACCATAGAAATCTCTAGCTGAGAAATGTTTTCTTCATCTCTTCATTTTAAATCTATGTCCCCAGCTTTTGCAGTTCTCTGAAGAGAAATAGATTTTTTTCATTTTACTCTATCTGGACCTCTCATAATTTTCTACACATTAAACTCTGTGCCTCTTGTACCTCGCAAAGAAATCAACACTAATTTATCCAATTTTTTCTTAGCTTTAATTTTCCAGTCCTAATAATGTCCTCTATATCAGCTCCAGAACAATGACATCTTTCATGGAATGCAGTGACTGTAACTGTACATGATAATACAAACTGTGATCTAACTAGGGTTATTTTCAGTTGTGATATAATCTATCTTGGCTCTTAAAGGAGGCCTCTTGAATGGTTTCTAACCACATTATTGACTTGTCCTACTGAGCATATAAAAAGTTCCCTCTGTAGCATCACTTATTTATTTTCTACCGATTCTTGCCCATTCCCTTAACAGCTGCACTTCTGTAAATGCATTACTTCAAACTTTTCTGCATTAAATTCCATTTGCCATTTATTCTACCCTTTTCAACAGGCCTAGTTTCCTGCAGTCTAGAGCTTTTCTCCTCAGTCAACCACATAGCCAAGTTTTGTACTATTGCACAGTTCTGTCTCATTTCTCCTACGTTTAGTCTTATATCATAAATATAAATTGCAAAAAGCAACAGGCTAGTTACTGAGTCATCTGAAACAACATTGATAACCAAACCTTCTATTGACCATTCTCCTTTCCTTCTAGCCAGTGATCTACCTTGGAGAGTAATCTGGAGATTTCTACTTTTGAAGACCCACTTCTTAGTCTCTTTTGTAACTCTTTAAAATCTTCTTCATTGTTTTATTTGTCTAGGATATTTGGTACTAATCTGTGCCGTGATCGCTTCATTTTTCTCTTGTAGCTGCTCAGTGATGTCCTTGATTCTGTAACCAAGGAGGCAACACACCTTCCTGGAATGCCTTCTGCAATCAATACATCTTCTACTCCTCTAATAATAAAATTCCCTGATTTTTTTTTCTTCTTGATCTTTTTTCCTCCTTCCCTGGGCAGGTACTACAACTTTTCCTTTGCCATCACTCCCCAGAAAATGCGGTGATTAGAGACCTGGATGGTCTCAAGGTCACACTAATCAACCTGCCTGCTCCTTTTTGTCTGCATGGCGGTGGACCTTTCTTCTTTGCCTGCACTCTGTTGATCTACAGGATGACAATCACCTGGAAAATGCTAATCATCAAAATTCAGCCTCACAAAGGGACCTCAGTGCTGTCAGCTCTTGCTCAAACTCTAAATTCCGCTGTGGTTGATGGCACTTCCTGCATCTGTGATTATCCAGGACACAGGAAATGTCTGGTGTTTCACAAAGCACAAGATATGCATTCACTAGGTTGAGGCACCTTGCCTTGTCACCATTTATTAGATTAGTTCACTGAGTAGTACAGCACCTCTTTCCCTCAGTGTACATAAATCTCCCATGTACTAAAATCCTCCGCCACTTCAGTGCTCTGTCAAATTGCAATTAATAGTAACTGTCCTTGGAAATAACTGGCAAAGCACAGCTTGTCGTAAGAGTAGTTTACCATCATCTCCTTAAGATGCAAGTCTGTAGTAAATCACAGTTCGCGAGGAAGTTGTGGAATCTATGAATGAATATGTTTTTAAAATTCTTAGTGATGAAACTCAGATATAGAGATAAGTGCTCTATTGCAGCAGCAAGGATCTCTCCCTTGTAACAAGGATTGAAAAAAGTTGTGCAGTGGGGAATTATATCACTTAGATTTGGGAAGAAAATCTCAGTAACTCATTTATAGCTTCCGCCAGTCATGAATTGTTAGTTCACTCTTCACCAAAAAAGCAGGGCTTCTTGGGTAGTAATTTCTGGATTGCTGCCTGTGCCATGCGCCAGTGAGAGTAGAAACAGAGTGATCTGGCAGATCAATACATGGCTGAGAAGCTGTTGCAGGGTCCAAGGCTTCAGGTTCTTGGATAATTGGGATGTCTTCGGGGGAGATATGATCTGTTCAAAAGTGATGGGTTGCACCTGAACCCGAGGGGGACCAATATTCTTGTGGGAAGGTTTGTTTGAGCTGTTGGGGAGGGTTTAAACTAATTTGGTAGGGGAATGGGTACCAGAGTGGAGGGACTCAGGATAGGATGGATGGTAAAAAAGCAAAGAAAGCATGCAGTCACACTGTCAGGAAGGGCAAGCAGATGAAAGGACATAATTGCAGCCAGCAGGGTGAGTATCAGTGCATTAGGGACGCAGAATCAAAAAAGGTAGCAAATACAGTACTCAATGTATTATATCTCAATGCACAGAGTATAAGAAGTAAGATGGATGATATTGTTGCACTATTATAGATTGTCATGTATGATGTTGTGGTCATCACTGAATCGTAGCTGAATGATGGTTGTAGTTGGAAGCTAAATGTCCAATGTTACACTTTGTATCAGAGGGATAGGAAGGTAGGTAGAGGGGGTGGCATGGCTCTGCTGGTAAAGAATGGCATCAAATCAGTAGAAAGATGTGACATAGGATTGGAAGATGTTGAATCCTTGTGGGTTGAATTAAGGAAATGTGAGTGTAAAAGACCCTGATGGCAGTTATATACAAACCTCCCAACAGTAGCTGGGATGTGGACCACAGTTTACAACGGGAAATAGGAAAGGCGTGTCAAAAGGGCAATGTTATGATACTCATGGGAGATTTCAACATGCAGGTTGATTGGGAAAATCAGGTTGGAAATGGATCTCAAGAGAGTGAGTTTGTTGAATACCTATGAGGTGGCTTTTTTGAGCAGTTTGTCGTTGAGCCTACTAGGGGATCAGCTATACTGGATTGGGTGTTACGTAATGAACCAGAGGTGATTAGGGAACTTAAGGTAAAGGAACCCTTAGAAGACAGTGATCACAGTATGATTGAGTTCAACTTGAAATTTGATAGGGAGAAAGTAAAATTTGACATAGCAGCATTTCAGTGTTATGAGAGAGGAGTTGGCCAAAGAAAATTGGAAGGAGATGCTGGCAGGGATGACAGCAGAGCAGCAATGGTGTGAGTTTCTGTGAAAACGGCGGAAGATGCAGGATTGATGTATTCCACAAATGAAGAAGTACTCAAATAGCAAAATAGTGCAACTGTGGCTGACAAGGGAAGTCAAAGCTAATGTAAAAGCAAAAGAGAGGGCATACAACAAAGCAAAAATTAGTGGGAAGACAGAGGATTGGGAAGCTTTTAAAACCCTACCGAGAGCAACTAAAAGAATCATTAGGAGGGAAAAGATGAAATATGAAAGAAAGCAAGCTAGCAAGTAACATCAAAGTGGATAGTAAAAGCTTTTTTCAAGTACGTAAAAACAAAACAGATGAGAATAGATATAGGACTGCTAGAAAATGAGGCCAGAGAAATAATAATGAGGGGCAAGAAAATGGCAGATGAACTAAATGTGTATTTTGCATCAGCCTTCACTGTGGAAGACACTTGCAGTGTGCCAGATGATGAAGGGTACAAGGGAAGAGAAGTGAGTGCAGTTACTATTACAAGGGATAAGGTGCTCAAAAAGTTGAAAGATCTAAAGGTACATAAGACACCCGGACCAGATGAACTGCACCCTAGGAATATGAAAGAGATTGTGGAGGCATTGGTAATGATTTTTCATATATCGTTGGACTCTGGCATGGTACCAGAGGACTGGAAAGTTGCAAATGTCACTCCACTCTTTAAGAAAGGAGGAAGGCAGCAAAAAGTAAATTATAGACCAGTTAGCCTGACCTCATTGGTTGGGAAGATGTTGGAGTCATTTGGTAAGGATGAGGTTACGGAGTATTTGGTGACACAGGACAAGATAGGCCAAAGTCAGCATGGTTTCCTTAAGGGAAAATTTTGCCTGATAATCCTTCTGGAATTCTTTGATGAAATTACATGTAGATTAGATAAAGGGGATGCAGTGGATTTTGTATACTTGGACTTTCAGAAGGCCTTTGACAAGTGCTACACATGAGGTTGCTTACCAAGTTAAGAGCCCATGGTATTACAGGAATGTTACTGGCATGGCTTGAGCATTGGCCAATAGATAGGAGGCAGTGAGTGGGAATAAAAGGGTCCTTTTCCGGTTGGCTGCCAGTGACTATTGGTGTTCTTCAGGGGTCAGTGTTGGGCCCACTTCTCTTTATGCTGTATATCAGTGATTTAGATGATGGAATAGATGGCTCTGTTGCCAAGTTTGTAAATGATACAAGGATTGGTGGAGGGTCAGGTAGCATTGAGAAAACAGGAAGGCTACAGAAAGACTAAATTAGGAGAATGGGCAAGAGAGAGGCAAATGAAATACAATGTTGGAAAATGCATGGTCATACACTTTGGTAGAGAAATAAATGTGCAGACTATTTTCTAAATAGGGAGAAAATCCAAAGGTCGGAGATGCAAAGGGACTTGAGAGTCCTTGTGCAGAACACCCTGAAGGTTAACTTACAGGGAGAGTCAGTGGTGAGACAGGTAAATGCAATGTTAGCATTCATTTCAAGAGGTCTAGAATACAAGGGTAGGGATGTGATGCTGAAACTTTATAAGGCACTGGTGAAGCCTCACCTTGAGTATTATCAACAGTTTTGGACTCCTCACCCAAGAAAAGATATTCCAGCATTGGAGGGGGTTCAGAGGAGGTTCACAAGGATGATTCCAGGAATGAAAGTGCTATCATACGAGGAACGTTTGATAGCTCTGGGTCTGTACTCTTTGGATTTAGAAGGATGAGTGGGGATCTCATTGAAACCTTTCGAATGTTGAAAGGCCTAGACAGAATAGATGTGGAAAGGATATTTCTCATGGTGGACGGTCTAGGACAAGAGGGCATAGCCTTAGGATAGAGGGGCGTCCATTTAAAACAGAGTTGCAAAGAAATTTCTTTCACCAGAGGGTAGTGAATTTTTGGAATTTTTTACCACGGCAGCTGTGGAGGCCAGGTCGTTGGGTGTATTTAAGGCAGAGCTTGATAGTTTTTGATTGGCCATGGCATCAAAGGTTATGGGGAGAAAGCCAGGGAGTGGGGCTGAGGAGGGGGAAAAAGGATCAGCCATGATAGAATGGTGGAGCAGACTCGATGGGCCAAATGCCCTAATTTTGCTCCTCAACAATCAATTGAAGAAATTGATCAATCAACCCATACAGTTATTTAAAGTTTAATATATACAGACCACAAATTCTCATATCCATCTTATAACTTCATCCTGTTCAATCTTTCCTGAAAACTATGATCTTTCATTTCCATAGTGGTTTTTTTGCAGCTTTTTAATTGCTTCAATGTTCTTTTGGAAGTGTGGAGAACGAACTTTGCAAAGTGCTATAAGTGCAGACTCACCAGTGTCATATATACATTTAAGGTGCCACTGAATTCTCTTATTCGTTTTAGATTCTAATTGCTATTTTGACTTGTAATGCCTTTTTAACAGTATATTTAGCTTGTATTTCTGATTTCCCCAAAGAAGTCTCTGCTTCATTTTTCTTAATTTTTATGTATGCCATTTAATGGTCCAAGCTGAAGGCTGCACAGTGCTTTTCATATTGACATCTGGTGGAACACAACAGTAAAGTTTGTTCAAATGAAAGTGTTTGATTTTTTAATTACATCTTGAATTTAGGCGTGAATTAAGAGATTCCAAAACATAAAACAAAATCGTGTCTTAGCATTGTTCCTAGACACTTAATAACTCATAGCACATGACATTTTCTTTGTTCTCTTACAACAGTAAACTTCTCAGATAAAAGCAATTTCAAGAAAAATTTTGGAATGCATCTCTCATTTTAATGAGATGGTCAGAATCTTGGTCTTTGGCATAATGCTGCCTGCCACAGAAATATAGCCACCTTCAAGGTTATAAAAGCTGTAGGTATGAAGTCTATTCATTGTACAGAAATTGAGAGATTACATTCCTAGGATATTTAGTTTGTTTTTCCACATGATATGAGAATCTGACTTTTATCAGTAGCTTGTCAATGGCAGATATATTGACATACATATGAAACTCTGAAACATTATGGAAGTAAAGACTGAACTTACATTTCTCTTCTGTGGATGCTGCTGGGCTGAGTATTAAGCATCATTAGCATTCATATGAGTCAGAAGGATGAGGGGGATCCTATTGAAACCTGCTGAATATTGAAAGACCTGTATAGAGTGGATGTGGAGAAGGTATTTTCATTGTTAGGAGTCTCGGATCCAAGGGCACAGCTTCAAAATAAAGTTTCACAGCTTCACCCTTTAGATCTGAGATGAGGAGAAATTTCTTCAGCCGAAGCATGGTGAATCAATGGAATGAGGCCAAGTAATTGGGGTATATTTAAAACAGAGGTTGATAGGTTCTCATTTGGTAAGGGGGATAAGAATTACGGGGAGAAGGCGGAAGTATGGGGTTAAGAAAAAGAAATCAGCCATGCTTGAATGTTGAAGCAGACCTGATGCTCTGAATGGTGTAATTCTGCTCCTTATATCTTATGGTCTTATATTCTTATAGTCAAATTGTGTCATATATCAAAAGGTAGGATATGTAAATTAAATTCAAATACATTTGCAAAAAAAAAACAATTTATAAAAATTGTCACTTAAGTATTTCACAAGTTTGACAGAAGACATTTCTCAGTTAATCATAATTAATTTATTTTCAGCAAAATCATAAGCATTTAATTGTCATTTCATTTTTCAAATTTAATTGTGGTCATACTGTACATATCAAAAGATAACCATATCTTATGTTCTTCAAATCTGCTTTTAAAACTAAATGTTGATTGCAGCTTGCTCGTTTGCAAATCAAGCAATGACATGAAACAGTACCTTTCCTTAACATAAAGCTTGTCATCAATCAGAGTTGATTAAATTTCTCTGGAGAGAGTTTTTACATTACTGAACCAATTCCATTGAATGGATGTAGGATCTGTTTTGGGTCACAATGCTAGTACACTGTAGCTTGGACAATATTTATGGTAAATATGATGGAGAGGGTCAGTAGCTTTAAATTCTTTGCATTATCATATCATATCATAGGATCTGTCCTAGGACCAGTATGTAAGTGCCATCATAAAGAAGGCACGACAGTACCTCTACTTTCTTATAGGTTCACGTAGGTTCTGCATGGATAACTTCACTTAGCACATCTCTGAACTGATACTACAACCTACAGACTTACTTCCAAGGACTCTTTACAATCCATGTTCTTACTATTATTTTTTGTTTGTACAACTTGTCTTCTTTTGCACATCAATTGTTTGTTAGTCTTTGATTATGTATATTTTTTTGTAAATTCTATTGTATTTTTTATTTTTCTGTCAATGCCTGCAAGAAAATGAATCTCATTGTGGTATATGTTAACATATACATTCTTTGATAATAAATTTCACTTTGACTTTTGATGAAATGCTAAGAGCATAATAATTAGAAGCAGGAGTAAGCCATGCACCTCTTTGAACTTGCTTTTCTAGTCATTTAGACCTTGACTAACTCAATGCCTCAAGCCATTTTGGTCGATTCCCCTTTTTTGTGATCCTCTTAGTGTTTGAAAATTTATTAATCCCAGCCTTTCATTCCCAAAGTGATAAACACCCTCTGGCCTTTGAGGTATAGAATTTGAAAGATTTACAATTCTCTGCTTAAATATTTTTTTTCTTTATTCCAATCCTCAATAACTGACCTTTAATGTTCCCGTTTTTGGTCTTGAGGAAGTAGCATGCAGCTCTGTCACACACTCTCAGAATCTTGTTTGTGTCATCTCTTACTCTTCTAAGTTCTAGTGTGCATATCACAGCCAATTTCTTCTCACAGTGTGATCTCCACATCCCAGAAATCAGTCCAGTGACTCTACTCAATGGTAAGATCACACCATAACCTTGTACATTTTCAGCAATGAACTTTGAACAACATGTTTGAAAGTAAGAGTAATCCACTAATTACTTTCTTAAGTACTTACTATAATTCTACCTTTACCTTCTGAATTTCATGAACCACCGCACTAAGGTCCCAGCACAGTACTGTAGGTACAGTAGTTTCATAGCACTTTCTATCATAACAATTCTCTGAATTGGTGATTTGTATCATTATGTGGGCTAATTTGCAAACTATAAATGCTATTTGGAGATTTAGTACCATTTCTAACAGTGACATATCTTCTCAAGAATTTAAGAGGCAAAGGCCTCCTTCAATTTCAATGCATACATTCGACCTAATTG
The DNA here is from genome assembly GCF_030028105.1 of Mobula birostris. Classification (NCBI taxonomy): domain Eukaryota; kingdom Metazoa; phylum Chordata; class Chondrichthyes; order Myliobatiformes; family Myliobatidae; genus Mobula; species Mobula birostris. Next base: position 54,346,477 of record NC_092381.1, read on the forward strand.
AGCTAGATCTGGCAAAGTAAAATTGTTGCACGGATAGATTTGACCCCCTTGTCATTTGCAGTCTGTTGATGGGGTGGTGGTCATGTTCATAAGTCATGATTATATACCATACACCTCACATAACGACATGATGTAAGTAATAGTTGGGAAACGCTGAGACACAGCGTTGAAATTGGTTATTTTAAAAATCTAAGTGACTAAAATATTACAAGCTGTCCAGCATGTTTTCAGCAACATTGAAGACAGCTGTAAAGTATAATAAGTTGATTCTGAACCAAACAGAAAAAGTTTACCTTTCTGTTATAAAATGGTCCATGATGATTTACAGCAAATTAAATATTCTTAACATGTTATCTGTTGTAGAAAAAAAATGCATGTTTGCTTTGCAGACATGATAGTTGATTGACAAATGGATGATAAACAATCTTATGATGTATTTTATTGATGTTGTTTGAAAGCAGTTATTTATTTAAATATATACATCATTGGGATGTGGATATTGCAAAATTTGCAAATAACAGGTCTTTTCCAAATTTATTAATTAGGCTTGCCTAGCTACAGACTGCTTGTAATGCAGCCGGCTACATTAATTGCAGTAGGTTTAGCTTTATTGATCTACATTTGGTAAATAATGACAAAGGCAGTATCATTCAAGATTCAAGATTATTCATTATCATTTCCAGTACACAAGTGTAAAAGAGAACAAAATAATTGTTACTCTGGATCCAATGCAGTTCAAAATAACACAATAAGATTAAGACACAATAATAATTAACAACACATTAAATATAAATATGTAAGATAGCTTATATACGTAAATTGCTTGTATATCCATTAATAGACATTAGGCACAGGAATATCTCTACATAAGGTGATTCTGACAGGAGATGAATATGGCATGAATATCAGAGAAAGTAACAACTGAATATCATCTTTGTTTGCAATCTTCCTGAGGCATTTGAGTTTGTTATCATATCTGACTTGATCCAAAGAGCAATTTTTCTCACAAGCTAATAACAATTTTAGGATTTCCAGAAAAAATAGTGAATAAACTTGTAACTTCGGGATTTTACTTTCCATTTCCATCACTGGAGACAAGCTGTCTACTGATATCTGTTATAAACCCACTGATTCTTACGGCTACTGTATATTGACTATACCTCTTCCCGCCTTGTCTCCTGTAAAAATGCTGATCCCTCTTATCAGTTCCTTTGTCTCTGCCACATTTGTTCCCAGGATGAAGGCTTCCTTTTCAGGGCATCAGAGATATCCTCCTCCTTCAAAGAACAAGGTTTCTCTTCCTCCACTATCAATGCTGCCCTCATTCACATTCACCTCATTCCCACTGCCTTAACAGTTCCTCTTGTCCTCATCTACTACCCCATGAGCTTCTGCATCTTCCGCCATCTTTAACGGGACCTGAATACCAAACACATCTTTCCATACCCCAACTTTCTGCTTTCTGCAGGGATTACTCCTTCTATGATTCCCTTGTCCATCCATCCCTCCCCACCAATCTCTCTCCTGGCACTGATCCCTGCAAGCAGCAGAAGTGCTACATCTGTCCATTCACCTCCTCCCTCACCTCTGTTCAGGGCTCCAAGCGATCCTTCTGGTGAGGCAACAATTCACCTGCGAATCTGTTGGGGTCATTTACTACGTCTGGTGCTCCCGATGCAGCCTCCTCTACTTGGTGAGATACGACATAGATTGGGGGACTGCTTTGTCAAGCACTTCAGCTCCATCCACAAAAAGAGGAATTTCCTGGTGGCCAACCATTTCACTTTCTATTCCTATTCCCATTCTGACATGTCGGTCCATGGCCTCCTGTTCTGCCATGCTGAGGCCACTCTCGGGTTGGCCTTATATTCCGTCTAGGTAGCCTCCAACCTGATGACATGAGCATCGATTTCTCCAACTTCTGCTATTTTTTTTTCTCCTCCTCCTTCCCGCTTTCTCATTTCCCCAATGTGGTCTCTTATCTCTTCTCCTCACATCTCCCCCAGTGCACCTCCTCCTTTCCTTTGCCCTTTTCCCCCATCACCTCCCAGCTTCTTACTTCGTTCCCCCTCCCCGCCCACCTGTCTTCATCTATCACCCCTTTCCCCTCCCCCCACCTTATTATTCTGGCATTTTCCCTCTTCCTTTCTGACCTGTTTTTTTCAGTTCCATAGATGCTGCCTGACCTGCTGAGGTTCCTCCAGCATTTTATTAGTGTTACTTAAGGATATTTTCCCCCCATATTCTTATTATTCTAGATTTGAAGCAACTGCAGCCTTTCAATTTCTAGCTGTGATGTAGCAGAATATGAATTATTTCTACATACAGTATATTACACCATCAGAAAAAGAGCACTGTTTACTTCTCTGACAGTGCTTTTATGTTGCTTGATATGTGCAGTAAATAATAAATGAGAAAGTATATGATATTATGGTAATAGAACTGAAAATGTCTTAACTATACGTATATGCTGTATGTGGGACAAGAGACTGCAGATGTGTGGATGAGGAGTCTCAGCCCAAAATGTCAACTCCAGTTTCGTCCATAGATGCTGCCTGACCTGCTGAGTTCCTCCATCTCTTTGTGTATTGCAAGAGACTGCGAATTGTCAAATCTGAAGCAAAAAATAAACTATAAGACCATAAAACTTCGAAGAAAGTTAGGCCACTTGGCCCATTGAGTCAGCTCTGCCATTCCATTGTTGCTGATTTATTAACCTTCTATTGCAGTAAAAGTATTGCGTATGAAAAACAAACGGTTGGAAAAATTCAGCTGATCAAGCAGCAACTGTAGAGGTAGCAATGATGAACACTTTGGGATAAAACCTTTTCTCAGGACTGGTGCAGGGTCTCAACCTGAAACTATGACCATCTTCTTGCCTCCACAAATGCTGATTGGTCCAGTAGGTTCTTCCAGTCATTTGTCTTTTTTTATATGTAATACTGTTTTCACTGAACTGTGACTTTATAGAACTGGAACATCCTATGTTCAATTTGGTACTTTGATGGAGATCTCTCTCTATATACAATGAATTCCTGTTAATTGGACCATTGATTAATCAGGATAGCTGCATATTTGGGGTGAACCTTAAAGGACAAAAACTAATTGAGAAATTAGCCGAGTTTCCCTTTGATTAATTGGGACACTGTTCTGCTTAATTGGGACACTGTTCTGCTTAATTGGGACAGGAGACTGTTGCCGAACAGTTGTGTGGCTGTTAAACACTACCCCATGCTTAAAGCAAAGTTTTTTAAGTACCATCAGTTGTGTGTGCTTGTATTATGTTATCCATTTGGGCCAACGGATGCCGAATCAGAAAGCAGTGATTTTTGATAACTTTGTTTTTTATTTTGACTTAAAAAAATTTCCTATCCTTGGCACGATGCCACCAAATGATTTGACACTAGCCAAAAAAATTACCCTAAGAGTATTTGCTGATTTTGTCAATTTACAGTCAATCAAAAGAGCATGGCAGTGTACTCTGTATGAATTCCTCTATTGATAACTATTACGAGCTAATAGACAGTTTTATAGTACTGTAGTAGTATTGGTGGGCTTCTAATTTGTTGGGTATTTCATTTAAATGTACAATTTGTTACTCAGTTAAATGGTAGTCTCTCTTTTTTATATCTTCTTAACTATTTCCATGAAATTTTAGATAATTGGGGCAGCCACATAATTGACCAAAATATTCTTGCCCTGTGTCACAATTAACTGGAATCCACTATACATGTGAAAATACATCTTTATATCCAGTTGCAAGAACAAGTTTGTGAACCTTTGCAATTACCTGGTTTTCTGCATTAATTACTCATAAAATGTGGTCTGATTTTCATCGAAGTCACAATACTAGACAAACACAATCTGCCTAAACTACTAAGACACAAACAATTGTACTTTTCATGTCTTTATTGAACATATTGTTTAGTCATTCACAGTCCAGGCTGGAAAAAGTATGTGAACCCTTGTATTTAATAATTGGTAGAGCCTCCTTTAGCAGCAATAACCTCCACCAAACCTTTCCTGTAGTTGCTGATCAGACCTGCACAACGGAGAAGAAGAATTTTAGACTATTCCTTCATACAAAAGTTTCAGTTCATCTGTATTTCTGGGACATCTTGCTTGAACAACCATCTTCAGTTCATGCCATAGCATCTCAATTGCATTAAGGTCTGGACTCTGACTCGGCCATTCCAATATACAAATTTTCTTCTTTTTAAACCATTCTGTTGTTGGTTTATTCTTGTCTTTCGGATTATTGTCTTGCTACATTATGCAATTTCTATTAAGCTTCAGGTGACGGACTGCTATCCTGATTTTCTCCTGTAAAATGTCTTGATTCAATTTGGAATTCTGTGTTCCCTCAACGATTGCAAACTGTTCAGCCTCTGAGGCAACAAAGCAGCCCCAACCTGATGATTCTCCTTCCAACGTACTTTACAGTAAGGATGAGATTTTAGTGTTGGTGTGCAGTGCCCATTTTCTTTCAAGCATTGTGGTGTGCAGTTCTGCCAAAAAGTTCAACTTTTGTCTCATCTGTTCACAAAACACTGTCCCAGAAGCATTGTGGAACACCCAAATACTGCAGTCTTTTGCAAACTTGAGATATGGAACAATATTTTTTTTTTTGGAGAGCAGTGGTTTCCTCCGTGCTGCCCTTCCATGAACACCATTCTTGTTCAGTGTTTTTTTGGTAGTGGACACATGAACAGAGACTTTAGCAAGTTCTAGAGATTTCTGCTGGTCTTTTACTGTCACCCTTGTGTCCTTTTTCTCCTCCTTCACCATTGTATGGTGTGCTCTTGATGTGATCTTTGCAGGACACCCACTCCTAGGGAAAGTAGCAACAGTACTGAATTTCCTCCATTTGTAGACAATTTCTCTTACAGTGCCAAAGGGTTTCAGGCGGAAACATTAACTACTTTTTTCCATAGATGCTGCCTGGCTTGCTGACTTCCTCCAGCATTTTGTGTGTGTTGCTCAAGTCTTTAAAAATGCTTTTGCAGCCTTTTCCAGTTTCATGCATCTCTGTAATTCTCCTTCTAAGGTCCTCTGAAAGTTGTTTTGATTGAGGCATGGTGTACATAAATGGATCTTTCTTGAGAAGAGCAGGCTCTGTCAGTAACTTGGCATTGTGTATTTTTTATAGGGCGGGGGCACCTCTACAATCCACACCTCCAATCTCATCTCATTGATTGAAACATCTAACTCCAAATAGCTTTTGTAGAAGGCATTGCCCCAGAGATTCACGTCCTTTTTTGAACCTAGATTGTGATTATTTAAATGGTGCACTTAGTATTGATGAGAAGAAATGCAATTGTGTGTGTGTGTGTGTGTGTGTGTGTGTGTGTGTGTGTTATTAATTTAGGCAGATTATGTTTGTATATAATTCTGACTTAAATAAAGATCAGACCACGTTAATGCAGTAAACCAGTTAACTGCAAAAGGTTCATAAACTTTTTCTTGTGAATATATATGTATAATGTGGTTGTTGTCTGAATAAGTATATCCAGAGAGTTAATCACACAGAAAATGCTGGTGAACACAGCAGACCAGGCAGCATTTATAGGAAGAGGTACAGTCAACGTTTCGGGCCGAGACCCTTCATCAGGACCCGAAACGTCGTCTGTACCTCTTCCTATAGATGCTGCCTGGTCTGCTGCGTTCACCAGCATTTTTTGTGTGTGTGGCTTGAATTTCCAGCATCTGCAGATTTCCTCATGTTTGTGCTCCAGTGAGTTAATGTTTACCAGCAATGGTCACACCCATAAATAAATGGGCGGACAAGAAGATGGATAAATTAAAATAGAAATAAAAATGCTTGATAGATCGCAACCAAGTTAAAAATAGAATCAGCACAATTAGACTTCATGCTCCTCACTCACAGAAGGCATATCATTCAGGGTTCCTCTCCTGATTGGTATCTAGTGAGACACTAACATTCTTGGTCAATAGTCACTCTTGACTAGTAGAATTTTGTATGTGGGTAATCATGGATCTGTACTGGCTCGGTGATGATACTAGTAGGGAGATGGATGCAGACCAATGAAGTAGAAGTCATTGTAAAGCTAAATTGTTGAAGTCCTAGCTACAATGGCGAAGGTGCAAAGGAGAATCACAAGAATGTTACTCGGCATCAAGCATTTCAATTATTTGGAGAGTCAGGATAGGCTAGATTTTTATTTCTCTGGAGTAATGACCTAATAGAGGTCTATATAATTGAGGCAGATGGATAAGGGCAATAATAATATTTTCCCATATTGGGGATATCTAAGACGAGAGCATAGGCTTCAAGTGAAAGATAGGAAGTTTACAGGGAATCTGAGGGAGATTTTTTCATACAGAGCATGACTGGAATCTGGAACATGCTGTCTGAGGAGGTTGTAGAAGCAGATGATCTTGAAACATTTAAGAAGTATCTGGACATTACTAAATTCATCAAGATATAGAAGGTTATGGGCCTAAAGTGGGTAAATAGGAATAGTATAGAGAGATACAAAAGTGGTCAGACTTGAAGGGCTGAAGAACCTGTGAGTGTACAACATGATGATCCTCCAAATGAAATTTTACTTTGGTGGATGGGGAGGCGGGGTGGTTGTGGAAATGTACCAATGTTAGAAATACAGGTGAAAAATGAAAGTATCAATAATATTCTGGCTACTATTTTATAAACATCTGTTTAGCTACTGATTTCAATGAGTTTTTGATAGTCACCAGCTTGTTAATGTAAGCAATAAAACATTTTAGATATGTTTAAGAACAAACAATTACTGAAGGGTTTACTTTTATCCCTTTTACAGTAGTGTGCCAATGCTTCGAATGTTTCATAGACACTCCAACTTAACATGTCTGCAGAAGGTATGTTTAGAAAAAAGAGTGTTAAAGCTGTTTTATCTATAATATTGTTGAATAGATGGGGGTAAAACTGTGACTGAAATTTAAAAGTATAACATCTTATACTTGGAAAATATGTATTTAATGGGAACAGCGCCTATTTATTCTATTATATTTTAATGTTTCCGTTTTGCACTTTACTAACCATTGTTACAGTCAGAAACATTTACACAATTTTTTTATGATAAGGGCCAAAGAGACTGCTTTTTAAATCTGCCAAAGATTTGCTGACAGAATGAAAAAAGTGGTGTTAACAACCCCCTGAAGGCCAGTGGTGTCCCCCATGATACATAGAGGCATTAAACTTCTATGCCTCTTGATTTCATGCCTATGAGCCCTTGGATTAGCATCAATTGTATGTGGCTGTGGAAATCTGAAGACATTCATCACTTATTAAGTTGGAAATCTGGTTAAATGGGTCTCCCTAGAGACTATAATTTTTACTAGCCTATCAATTATGACTAACTCTTCACATCCTTTAAATCCCTACAACCCTCCCATCCATATGCATCATTTGTTACTTTGCCGTCCAATATTTATTGTAGATAATTACATCAACTTTTAAATGCAAATCTTGATAAGCTCACCCCTAAATATTACCTACCCATTTGGCTCCACCTCCCACCACTTTTCCTGCCTTGTCTATCATGGTGCCTGTGCAACTTCCAGAACCAAAGAGGTTTATTCTTATGTTGTTCCCTTCACCCAAGTCCTTTTCCCAGATTTGTATCTTTCTCTCCTGTTGTATCCTGGCTGAGTTTATTAATGAAACCCACTTCCTTCTCCTTTAAACCAATTTAGCAGAACTGCTAAGCACTCAGTTTGCTTTCTAGCCCCATGTTAGCTGATATCAATGGTTACTTTCTTCATTGACTTTTCCCATGGTTCTAACATTGCTTTATCTCTCTTCATTGACCCTTCCATTCTTAAACAAGTGCCCTTTCTTCACTATCTTTTTCCCTTCAAACACCTATCCACCTGCCTCGACTCTACATGTTTAGACCCTTCCATCATATTTCAGTCATGCCATAGCATTGAAATCAGTAATGAAATTTTGTCTCACTTTGGATATGTGATTAGTCCTTCTTTGCCTATCTGCATCTTTTCAGAGGGCTGACCAAATCATCCTTTTCTAATGTTAGTCTGCTTGACTATCATTCAGTTGAAGAGGATCACTGTCACTTTATTCCTTTCGTAGTAATTTAATCATAGCAAGGAATAACTTCCAATGTCTACTCTTCCTATTCTTATATTTTGCCTTGGTGTTCTCCAAGGACTGATCCTTAATACGCTCCTGTTTCTCTGAAACTCTCTCTCATTCCTCCTTCTTAAAAGACGAGGCCAAGCAAAATTCAGCTATTCATGTGTCAATTTAGACTGACCAACAGTTAAGCAATGTATCAACTTTTAAAATTACTTTCAAATTCCTCCATGGTATCATTCTTCTGTGACTATAATTTCCTCTAACCCTAAGACTGTAAGATATCTGCTCACCTATTTCCCTCTTGAATTCAGTCACTCCAGTAGTGATGGTAATGCTTTCAATTGCTTTGGCCTTAAACTTTAGAATTCAGTCCCTTGGATTCTTTACCTGTCTTCTTTCATCTAAGATGCTCCATAAAGTCTGCTTCTCAGTCCAGATATCAAATTTTATTTGGTGATGTCTTGAGATGATCATAATTCTTAAAGAAAATATAAAGCTAAAAGTTTTTCTTGTAATAGTAAACACGCTCTTATGTATTGGAATAATTTAATACTTAGAATGTAGTTATCACTGTATTAGCTAAAGAACTCAAAATGTATAAATATATTTTTAACTTCTCTTGTACTACAGCTGCTTGAATCCATGCGGAAAACATTGGAAAATCAGTGGAATACTGCTGTCACTGAAGAGTTTCTGGCCCAGATTGAAGATTTGTTCCTTTCAGGTTATACTGTTGAAGACAGGAACAATAAATTTGAAGCTATTGCTGAGCTTCCAGTAGAATCCAGTAATTAATTCCTACTGCATGTATTTGTACTGATATTAGTGTCTGATATTTCACTTTCAAAAATCTAATGGCATTTTTAGAAAGATGGCCCAATGTTGTAGCGAAAGAGCCAGTGGAATTTTTAGTACAATTTGGCTTGTTTGTAAAGGAAAATAAATAACAAAGAAAGTCCATGAGATACAACAATTTTTTTTAAACATTAACTACTCAGAATTTCTTTAACAGTTTTTCCTGCTGTTCTGGAGTATTATTACAAAAATTAAGTTGTTTATGGGGCCGTTGAAAAGAAATTCAAACAGAAACAGCAGGTGCTATAGTTTAAAACTATTTTGACTGCTTCTGGATAGTTACTGGAGCCTGGGATCTAAGCAAGAAAATCTGCATCCAAGGTGTCTTTTGTCTTCTCAGATTTCACCAACTTCCATATTTTGCAGTTGAATGTGGCCTTCCGTGATGTTTCCATTTTTGTTAAGTAGAACTTCACAGTTACTGTACCTGAGATTTCAACAATGATCTTGGTGGCACAAGTAAGGCTGCGTTTATTTTAAAAGGAACAAAGAGTTTAACAGTAACACAAACAAAATGCTGGAGGAACAGCAGGCCAGGCAGAATCTATGGAAAACAATAAATATTCAACATTTCCGGCCTAGACCCTTCATCAGGACTTGAAACATCGACTGTTTATTCTTTCCATAGATGCTGCCCTTCTGTATGTGTCACCCTGGACGTCCAGCATCTACAGATTCACTTGTGTTGATAAAGAGTTTAAGGAGCATTTCCAGAAAGGTTCTGTGCAGCAATCCAGTTTTTCTGCTATGCTCTAAACAGCATCATTTTCTCTTGCAATGCCAGACCAAAGGTATTGTTTTGAAATATAATATGTGACATCTGGCTTATAAGCCTCAGGTTTTAGCTAATACAGTGACATGTGGACTCCTGTTCCTGAAATCTGGACTGTGAGCAGAAGTGCATGTTTTATTTCATTATTTAGATACTGATCTGAAGTGGCAGTTAAGTGCTTATTCAGAACTGATCATCTTTCCTATCTGTTTCCCTAAAACCATAAATAGTCATGATGCTACTTAGTTTTCCTCCTACTTCTGTGTTTTAAGAAGAATGGAGAATACTATTTGCAATAATGTCAAAGGATATTCATAGTTTCAGGGTTAAGATGGAAGTAACAGTTGAAATAATAAATATGGCAGACTGCATAGAAAGTGTTTGATACCAAAGTCAGGTGTTGAATCTATGGTTGGATTAACAATTTATTGATAAACTCAGTTGAAACCATTTATTGCAAAATAGTCGAAACCCCTTGCACCATGTAAAGTATTAAATATTGTATATAACATTGTATTAGTGTTTGCAATGGCTGAGAGAGCGTTCCCTGGAAATTTAAGAATATTTTAGGTGTCCCATGGTGTTGGATGCATCTTTAATAATCCTGGTGGAGGTAACTGCTTTATGAGGCAGATAAATTAATCATCAATGGAAATCACATAAACTAGTAGTGTATTTTCTTGGTATAGCTGTAGCAATTCTGTCACAGTTGTTAACACAGACATTTGCTGCCTTCAAAGAAACAACCACAATGCAAATTAAAGATAATATAACTTCTAAGCAATTGGCTTAGAGATTGCATTTTAGGATCCTGTGATTTTATTACTGCTCATTAGGAAATTCCTTAGATTACTGGAATCTACATGAATTATTATAACTTGGAAGCAAGTTTTAGAATCAGGAAGTTGAAAATTCTATGTTTATTTAGGTCTTGTGAGAGAAAATTCTTCACATTCGTTATCTGTTTAATTATATTTTTGGTGTGAGAACCATGGTGATAGGTCTTCATTTGGTCATCTTGTACAGAAAACTATCCAGGCTCTTTTAAGAGACTCCTGGATAGGTACATGGAGCTTAGAAAAATAGACAGCTATGTGGAACCCTATGTAATTTCTAAGTACATGTTTGGCATAACTTTGTGGGCCGAAAGGCCTGTATTGTGCTGTAGGTTTTCTATGTTTCTATGTAACTTGGACTATTCTTCTAAATTAAGAAATCATGACATTTTATATAACAAAGATGACTGGAGTGAGCAAATGCCCTTTGTTGCAGTTATAACAATTTGTGTACAGTCGTGATACCTGTAACGTCAGCAATTCCTTCCCCACCTCCTACCCCCTCTAATGTTGTTTGAGCTACTGAGTTCCTGCAGCAGTTAGTTGTTGCTTCTGATTCCAACACCTGCAGTCCATTGTTTCTCCATAACAAAATCTCATGTATGTAAAGATTAGATCTTCTCCGGGCTTCTTCTAAAATCTAAAGAAAGCATGAGAGTGACAACAAGAAAACTGCATTTTGTTTTATTTTTGGTGCAGTTTATTGGTGAGCATGGAACGTCTTCAGTGTTTTGATTGGAACATCCAGCAACATGTAGTGCTAATAATCAAAATAATATAATTTTTCAAAATAAAACTTTATAAAAGGTCATCCTAATCAACAAATGATTCTGTCATCCATTGCTCCAAATATTTTATTTTATCTTGACAATGAGTTTACTGACCTTCAAAAATATGCTAATCTGAGGAACCAAGAACACAGAAATTTACAACAGTAAAAGTCTTCAGTTCTATTTGTATATCAGTAGCTACATTAAGACAGCGTGGAAGTCGTAGTTTTTGTAAGAGTCCACATTTTCCTCCCAGTAACATACAGGAACCAACATTTTTGGTGCTTTTTAAAAAAAATCCAGCTCTTTTCCCAGGTTTGCAGTGTATTTGTGTTGGAAACTGAAAGGAAGTTCATTGTATCTGTCTTTGATGGACTTGGACTGTTCAAAGAAATAAAAGATTGTCTTTTTATGTTAGTGATAATGTACTTTATCAAACATTTTCATGATGTGTAAATGTATAAATGTTGCCAATTTAAAAATGAAGGATTTATAGTCATATTCCTTATGTAATGTAAACAATTCAAATCAAAACTGCACGGGAAATATAAAAGTGAATTATTTTGTGACAGGTGCATTTTGCAACATTAAAAAATTCAGATTAACTTCCACAGATGTTGAAAGAAGCAGCTTTGTTTCCATTTGATTCACAAGGAATTGAAGTAAAACAGGTTCTGTTTATTCTATTTAGAGTCATTGAAAGGTGCAACACAGAAACTGGCCCTTCAGCCCATCTTCCTCTAGACCTGCACTGCCTCTTCCTATAGACCTGCACTGGGACCATAGCCTTCCATACCCCTACCATCCATGTGCCTATTCCAACTTCTCTTCAACGTTGAAATTAAGCTTGCATGCACCCCTTGCACTGGCAGTACGTTCCACACTCTCACAATCCTTTGAATGAAGAAGTCTCCCCTCATGTTCCTCTTAAATTTCTCATCTTTCATTCTTAACCCGTTTTCTGATTGTAGTCCCACCCAACCTCAGTGAAAAAGCCTGCTTGCATTTATGCTATATTAACCCTTCATAATTGTTTATGCCTTTAACAAATCTTCCCCCCCCCCAACAAGTCTTCTACATTTCAAGGAATATAGCCCTAACCTATTTAATCTTTCCTTGTAACTTGTGTCTTCCAGTCCGAGCAACATCCTTGTAAATTTTCTCTGTACTCTTTCAACCTTATTTACATCTTTACATCTTTTGAATAAACAATAAAAATACCTTAATATTTTTGTGATTGTTTTGCACAATGCAGCATGATCTCACAGATCAAAAACCACATGAGCAATGCAAGATTTGCTCTTGTCGTTTAACTTCAGAAACTTATGTTAAATTCTTAAAATTCCCAGTTCTTCTGATCTCTTTGAACCGTTTTGTATATGCTGCATATTTAAATTGAGGCATATTTAAATTATAAACCTGAGATAACCCAAAATACTACTATAGGATAATTCAACAATTTTAAATAGCTTACTGATGTTTAACAATGCTCAAATCACTCTGGCACAGTCCCAGGTTCTTGGTGCCTTCATGAGAATTATGTACTCTTATTCTCCAAGAGTAAACTAAGAAATGGGATGTATAAAGATATAACAATTAATAAAACAAGAAATTAGTATTTCAGTACCTTTGCAGATGACATTAAGTGAGCTACTTGGAAGGTATTTGGTCATAGCTTGAGCCAATGCAGGTTGAAAGATCCCAAAGTTTTGAGACATCTTGAACTGACTTTCTTGTAACTCAAGGCAATAATTTCAGAGAGTTGCTCTGAAAATAGGTGATGGTAAATCAAGTTGGACCATCAGCTACAACTTATTGTTTATTCCCGTGCTTCAAATTATATGATACATGGTTCATGGATACTCTGCATTCGTCTATGTCTCTTACCTTTCAGTTTCTCATAAGTTGCAATGTATAGATTTAGTTAAAATCAAAGTACAATAAATGTATTGACAATATTACTGCATGGTAGCATACTGTACATATTTTTCTAGAACAATGTCTGTATTTTTCATAGTTAAAATATTTGACCATTTGTGAGGTTGAAATCAAAAGTATATACAGCATATGTGATCATATTTGTGCACTGCTCTTTGACTTAGGAAAGGTTGTGTAATCTTGCTTGTTGCAGTTTCATGTTGTAATTAAAGAATTGAAGAGTTAAAATGTTTAAACTACAGTATTAATAAATCAATTTTGTACAGGAATGCTGTTTTCTACCTGTTTGGTTTATGTATTGTATCAAGCTACACTTACTGCCAATAAGCAAAGTTTAACACAAAATAATCTGCAGATGCTGTTGTCAAAGGAACACTCACAATGCGCTAGAGGAACTCAGCAGGTCAGTCAGCATCAATTGAAAAGATTAGTCGACGTTTCGGGCCGAAACCCTTCGTCAGGACTGAAGGAAGAACTTTGGGGAGGGTTTGAAGAATGCTGGTAGTTGAAAAAAACAGTAATTTTAAAGACAAAGGGGTGGGGGAGGGGAAGCAGGGTGGCTCTTCCCACTTTCTTCAGACTAAGGGTGTAGCTATGGGAACTCACATGGGACCCAGCTACGCCTGCCTCTTTGTTGGTTATGTGGAACAGTCTGTGCTCCAAACCTATTCTGGTACTGCTCCCCAACTTTCCTTCGATACATTGGTGCTGCTTCCTGCACCCATGCTGAGCTCATCAATTTCATCGACTTTACTTCAAACTTCCACCCAGCCCTCAAATTCAATTGGTCTATCTCTGACACTTCTCTCCCCTTTCTCGATGTCTCAGTCTCCATCTCTGGAGACAGACTGTCGACTGACATCTTCTACAAGCCCACTGACTCTCATAACTACCTCGACTGTACCTCTTCCCACCCCACCACATGCAAAAATGCCATTCCCTGTTCCCAGTTCCTCCATCTCCACTGCATCTGCTCCCAGGATGAGGCTTTCCGTTCCAGGACATCTCAAGTGTCCTCTTTCTTTAAGGATTGTGGTTTCCCTTCTACGGTGATCAATGATGCCCTCACCCGCATCTCCTCCATTTCCCGCACTTCGGCCCTCACCCCATCTTGCCGCCACCACAACAGGGACAGAGTTCCCCTACCACCCCACCAGCCTCCACATCCAGCACATTATCCTCCGCAACTTTCACCACCTTCAACAGGGCCCCACCACTAAGCACATCTTTCCCTCTCCACCCCTCTCCGCTTTCCGCAGGGATCGATCCCTCCGCGACTCACTTATCCACATGTCCATCCCCACAGATCTCCCAGCCGGCACTTATCCCTGTAAGCGTAAGTGCTACACCTGTCCCTACACCTCCTCTCTTGTCACCATTCAGGGCGCCAAACAGTCCTTCCAGGTGAGGCAACAATTCACTTGCGAATCTGTTGGGGTCATCTATCGCATCCGGTGCTCCCGGTGTGGCCTCGTCTACATCAGTGAAACCCGACACAGATTGGGGAACCGCCTAGTCGAGCACTTCTGCTCCGTCTGCCAAAACAGACAGGATCTCCCGGTAGCCACCCACTTCAACTCTGCTTCCCATTCCCATTCAGATATGTCCATACATGGCCTCCTCTACTGCCATGATGAGGCTCAACTCAGGTTGGAGGAGCAACAGCTGATATACTGTCTAGGTAGTCTTCAGCCCCTTGGTATGAACGTAGAATTCTCCAACTTCCAGTAATTCCCTCCCCCCCCTTCCTCTATCCCTTTTTCACATCACCTCCCTCATAGTTCCACCTCCTTCAACTGCTTCGCATTGTTCTCCTGCCAATCACCTCCCTGCTTCCCCTCCCCCACCCCTTTGTCTTTAAAATTACTGTTTTTTTCAACTACCAGCATTCTTCAAACCCTCTCCAAAGTTCCTCCTTCAGTCCTGACGAAGGGTTTCGGCCCGAAACGTCGACTAATCTTTTCAACTGATGCTGACTGACCTGCTGAGTTCCTCCAGTGCATTGTGAGTGTTCAATAAGCAAAGTTTGTTGTCTGTATATACAGTATTATCCCTGATATGAATATTTGTATCAATAAAAACAAAATGTGGGATTTTTTAAAATGTTTGATAATTGTTAAACTGTTTAAATTAAGTTTTCTTAATATAATTAATCTTTAGTGAAACATGCTGTGCTGAAAATTTGCTGCACCAGGACTTCACAAAATCTTGAATTGTTGTTGAAATTTTATCTAAAAAAATGTTTTGAGATAGTGGAATTATGAACTCACAATGACAACTGGGACCTTCGTGAATAATGGAAGATTTCTTAACTCGTTAAAGATAAGAATTGAAAAATAAACATGGGAAGAGAAAGGCAACGGATGAGCTCCATGTTAAATCAGGTAGAGCAAAAGCTACACACATAAAAGTTGCTGGTGAATGCAGCAGGCCAAGCAGCATCTGTAGGAAGAGGTGCAGTCGACGTTTCAGGCCGAGACCCTTCGTCAGGACCTGAAACGTCGACAGCACCTCTTCCTACAGATGCTGCTTGGCCTGCTGCGTTCACCAGCAACTGTGATGTGTGTTGCTTGAATTTCCAGCATCTGCAGAATTCTTGTTTGAGAGCAAAAGCTGACTTTTTTCAGTAAAGGAAAGCAAGACTCCATATTTGAATTATTTATTTCTGAGTTAGAAGAAGTTAATTGGTAATTACTAACAAATATCACTACATTGAAAGTGTACAGTACTTGTTTATTAATTGCCTAACATCCTCCTATAGTGAACTTAATAACCAGTTAATATGTAAGTACCAAATCAGATGAAACCCAGTAGTTAAGTTGGTGCAAGATGATGTTTTCAGTAACCAGTGGCGGACCAGTGGAAGTTATGCAGCAACTTTGCACACCATGAAGCGTCTTTATCACAAATTGCCGAAGGATTCTTTGTATTCTCGTATTCTTTGTAATCAATCCCTTTGCTTTCTTGTAATTAAATAAGAAAACATGTTGTACAGTATCAAAGCTAAAGAAAGACTGGAGGAATGAAAGAGGAATAAACAGCACCTGAAAAGTCATGAGCCTGAACTTGGCATTTAGTAGAAGAGAGGATTTGTATTTTTTACAGAATGCCTCTGGAGCGAGGCACTCTTGCTTTTATAAAATTGTGTATAATTGCCTTTGCAGCTTTACACTTAGACAGAAAACTGATTCTGTATACTGTATAGAAGTACATTTTGCCTTTTCCTCTTCTTTTAGGCCTACTTGCTAACTAAATTCAAAAGGTATATTTTTGGTATCATTTGGTGCAGTAGTCCAATTTCACTGCATTATGGTCAAACAATCTTGCATTGGACAATGTACACAAAATGCTGGAGGTAATCAGAAGCTCAGTATCAATAGAAGGAAATGAACAGTGGACATTTTGGGATGAGAATCTTCATCTGGACTAGAAAGGAAGTGGCAGAAGGCAGAATAAGTTTGGGGAGGGGAAGAATACCATTTGAAAGGTGGGGGGGGCTACCATTTCCCTCCAGTGCCTCACCTCCCCTTTATTCCACTGTCCTCTCCTATTAGATGCCTCCTTCTTCAGCTGTTTATGTATCTCTCTACCTATCACTTCCCAGCTTCTTACATCATCCCCTTTCTCCCAGCCACCCATTTTCCTGATCCCTGATATCACCTGTCATCAACCAGCTTGTGCTCCTCCACCTCCCCTCACCTTCTTATTCTATCTTCTGCCCCCTTCCTTTCTAGTCCGGACTGTTTTCCTCCATAGATGTTGCCTGACTCACTGAATTCCTCCAGCATTTTGTATATGTTGCTCAAACTTCGAGCGTCTGCAGAATATCTTGTGCCAATATTGCACTGGCAACCTTAAACAGATATTAGACTTACCTGGGTATGCAAATAGGTCATTGTCAGTATTGTATGTTTTCTGCCTCCGTTTCTGGCCAGAAGGGGGTGTGCATCCAGGGGTTTAGGATGACTACAGTATGCCTTGCTACACAGCAGCTGCAACATGGCTGGTGGAACACGATGGACTTTCAGTATAGGAGACTGCAGGTTGTGTTGGAGATGACGATAGGTTGTTCAAGAAGGCTCTATTAGAGACATTTTATTCTGAGGAGCAGCAATCCCTGCTGGCAGTGTGGGCTACAGTCAGATGTAGGGCCTGGGACAGGATCCTGAGAATGACTGACAGGCTGGCAGAGTGCCTTTCCATCAACAGAAATGCTGTCACCCTGAGACATCTGTGGAGCTATTCCCAGTCCCTCAAGGCAGTGCCCTCTTCTTGGAAGCTGGACTGCTCAACCATTGTGAAGCATTGCAAACGTGGACCAAAGAGCTGAATTCCAGAAGTGGTATGAAGTTGTTATTTCAAAAAGTCCATGTTCAACTGAAGACAACTAGCATGAAGGGAAAATGCTCCAATCATTGGCATCATTAGCTCATCTAAAGTTAAGTGAATTGGGTTCCTACTAATCTCTCCCAGTACTTAACCCTGCAAGTGATTCCCTTGCCCATTTGTCCATCTCTGCTATTCTCTCTCCCAGCACTTATCCCTGCAGCCACAACCAACACATCATTCTCCATAAAATGCCAACTTCAAAGGAATCCTACCACCAAACATATTGTTACATCCCCCTCTCTCCACTTTACGCAGGGATCGCTCCCTCCCTGATTCCCTTGCCTATTCATCCCGCCCCACTAATCTCCCTCCTGGCATATCCCTGCAAGTGACCAAAGTATTAGCCCAGCCCATTCACCTCCTCAGGTACCTCCATTCAGGGCCCTGAACATTCCTTCCAGTTGAGGCAGCACTTCACCAGCAAATCTGCTGGGGTCATCTATTGTGTCTGGTGCTCCTGATATAGCCTCTACATGGGTGAGATCTATGGTAAACTAGGGGATTGTTTCATCGAGCACCTCTGCTCCATCCGACAAATGCAAAACTTCCTGGTGACAAACATGTTAATTCTGTTTCTCATTCCTATTCCTACATATCGGTCCATGGCCGCCTCTTGAGCCATGAAGAGGCAACCCTCAGGGTGGAGGAGCAACACAGTATATTCCATCTGGGTAGCCTCCAACCTGTTGGCATAACTATTATTTCTCCTAGCAAACAAATTTTCTCTCCCCTCTTTTCTGTTCGACACTCTGGCCCCTTACTTCTTCTCCCCTCCTTCCCTTTCTCCTCTGGTCCACTCTCATCTCCTATTGGATTTCTTCCTCCCCAGCTTTTTACCTTTCTTACCCACCTGGTTTCATCTGTCACCTTCTAGCTAATCCTCCTTCCCCTCCCCACCTTCTTATTCTGGTATTTTCGCCTTCCTTTCCAGTTTTGAATAAGGATCTTGGCCTGAAATGTCAATTTCATTTCCATGGATGCTGCCTGACCTGCTGCATTCCTCCGGCATTTTGTGTTTGTTGCTCTGGATTTCCAGCATCTGCGGAATTTCTCATATTAGTGAATTTAGTTGTTGGAAGTCAGTCGTCCCAGACCCAGGATGTTACTGCAGGCGTTCCTGAAGGCAATGCCCAAAGTGAAGATGGGAGATGCTCACTGATGACTGCATTATATTCAGGGCCTTTCGAGCCTCAGCAAATGTAACAGTGCAAGCCTGCACACAGCAAAACAACTGCAATATTCAGGCTTCAGCTTGTACAAGTGAGTATCATTTAGGCATAAACTACCAGGAATGACTATCTGAAACAATTCACTCCATATGATAACACTGGCAGAACTGGATTCAGCAAAATGTCTGGGAACAGACAACATTCTGTCTGACCTGTACCCCAGATTCAGTCATACCTTCCATCATGTCCCTCAGAACTTTATAACCCCTCAGCCTCCCAAGTTATAGCGAGAACAATTGCTACCTGTCCAAATATTTATTATAACTAACACCCTCCATTCCCAGCAACATCCCAATGAATCTCCTCTGCACTCTCTCTAGCACCACCTCATCCTACCTTTAGTGTGGTGATCAGAACTGCACACTATAATCCAAGTGTTGCCAAAACTGGAGTTCTCTAACTTCCGCTGGTGCCCCACCTCCCCCTCGTACCCCATCTGTTACTTATTTTTATACACACATTCTTTCTCTCACTCTCCTTTTTCTCCCTCTGTCCCTCTAATATACCCCTTGCCCATCCTCTGGGTCCCCCGCCCCTTGTCCTTCTTCCCGGACCTCCTGTCCCATGATCCTCTCGTATCCCTTTTGCCTATCACCTGTCCAGCTCTTGGCTCCATCCCTCCCCCTCCTGTCTTCTCCTATCATTTTGGATCTCCCCCTCCCCCTCCAACTTTCAAATCCCTTACTCACTCTTCCTTCAGTTAGTCCTGACGAAGGGTCTCGGCCTGAAATGTCGACTGCACCTCTTCCTACAGATGCTGCCTGGCCTGCTGTGTTCACCAGCAACTTTTATGTGTGTTGTTGCCTAAACTGTCTTATGCAGGTGCAATTTGTGTCAACTTTTATTCTCAAAATCCCTACCTACAAAGGCAAGCAAACTTAACTCCTGCTTCACTGTAACCCCCACAAAATGCTGGAGGAACTCAGCAGGCCAGGCAGCACGTATGGAGGCCTGACAGTTATTGTGTACATCCAACCATTATTAGATGACTCAATGCATTACTCTTCTGTTGATTAAATTCTGTCCACTGTGTTTGGCTCAATTTTCCAGATGATCTATGATTTCCTCCCCCTCCCCCATCATTTAGCAACCACCCTTGCAATCTACAACTCCATTTCATATCACATTCTTATTCGAATCATTAAAACAAATGAGAAACAGCAAAGGTCCCAAGACTGATCTCTGTAGTCAAAAAAAATTCCTCCACCACTACTCTCTTTCTTCTATCAACAAGCCAAGTTTGGATCCAGTTTGCCAAAACACTTTGGATTCCATATGCTTGAACTCTCTGGACCAGCCTATCATGCAGTACCTTGTCAAAAGCTTTGCTAAAGTCCATATATATCGTACCTACCAGCTTGCCTTCAATTCTTTTTTTTCAGTCTGGATGTCTGTACAGAGATGTTTCTGTATCTCCTGCTGGGTAGTAGGAGATTGAACAGCTGCTTGCTGGGGTGGGATGAGTCCATCACAATGTTACAACCCTACCATAGACAGCATGATTTGTAGGTGCTTTCCATATTTAGTAGTTGTGTCCCAGTGATGTTCTGTGTAGTCAACAAGTGATCAGGACTGCACAGAACACCATTGAGACACAACTACCAGGTACGGAAACCATCTACAACTCACGCTATTTATGGCAGGCTCACAACATCGTGATGGATTCACCCCAGTCCAGTAATCAACTGTTCAATCTACACAAACGTCTCTGTGCAGACATCCAGAGTGAAAAACAGCCTTCTTCCCTGAGGGCTGTTGTGCAACTGAACAATGTCACCACGCCCCTTGTATGAACATTGATTTCTCCAACTTCCAGTAATTACCTCCCCCTCCCTTCCCCTATCCCTATTTCACTCTGCCCCCTCCCCCAGCTGCCTACTACCTCCCTCATGGTTCCGCCTCCTTCTACTACACTATTCCTTCTTCACCTTTCCTACCTATCCCCTCCCTACTTCCCCTCCCCCCCCTTTGTCTTTTCCCTTACTGGTTTTTCACCTGGAACCTACCAGCCTTCTCCTTCCCACCCTCCCCCCACCTTCTTTATAGGGCCCCTGCCCCTTCCCTCTACAGTCCTGACGAAGGGTTCTGGCCCAAAATGTTGACTGATCATTTCCACAGATGCTGCTCAACCTGCTGAGTTCCTCCAGCGTATTGTGAGTGATGTCACCACGCCCACCCATAGTCCATAGGCACTATGGGCAATCTACGTGCAATACATGGTATGTGCAATATTTGGGTTTAAATGAGGCAGCTGCCTTCCTTTGATTTCAGAGCTTTTTTTTTTAAACCTCAGCTTTAATTCTCAATGCTATTTTATATTTAATCATTGTATTTTATAACAGGCAAATGCAATACTTGAAGGGACAGCCACTGTTTCTTTTAATTTTAATAGTTTTTAATTCATTTGTAACTTAGTTGTCATTCTAAATAATCCAAAACATTATTTTAAATGTAGTTATTTTGTTTTTAGTCATTGAATTGCAACTATGACGCTTTGTACTGAATGGAGTAATTTGTCAGCGACGACAATAAAGTTCTCTCTCTCTCTCTCTCTCTCTCTCTCTCTCTCTCTCTCTCCTTCTCTCTCCATTTTTTTCTTCTCAGAAAACCTCTGAAAGGTTCACTCAGATTTTGAGGTAGTATTTCTCTGTTCACAAACTATGCTGACTATGTAATCAGTCCATGCCTCTCCTATGATCATAAATCCTATCCCTCAGATTTTTTCCAGTAGTTTTCCTACTACTGATTACGGCTTACTGGCCTGTAATTCCTTGGTTTATTACCACAGCCCTTTCAGAATGTGGGAATATTAGCTACCGTACAGTCTTGCAGCTGATTGTTATTGTGCCGCCAACATTTACTCAGTAACAACGAAGCAAAAATTAGGACATATAAAGGCATACAACAAAGTAAAAATTAATGGGAGATAGAGGATTAATAAGTTTTTAAAAACCTACAGAGAGCAACTATAAAAATCATTAGAAAGGAAAAGATGAAATATTAAAGCAAGCTAGCAAACAATATCAAAGAGGATAGTAAAAATTTTTACAAGTATGTTAAAAATAAAAGAGAAATGAGTGGATACAGGACCACTAGGAAATGAGGCAGGACAAATAATAACGGGGGACAAGGAGATGACTGATGAACTAAATGAGTATTTTGTATCACTGTGGAAGACACAAAGCAGTATGCCAGATGTGGTAGTGTGTGTAGGAAGAGAAGTGAGTGCAGTTACTATTACAAGAGAGAAGGTGCTCAAAAAGCTGAAAGACCTAAAGGTGCATGAGTCACCTGGACCAGATGAGCTGCACCCTAGGGTTCTGAAAGAGGTAGTGTTCGAGACTGTGGTGGCATTAGAAACGATCTTTCAAAAATCATTGGATTCTGGCATGTTGCCAGAGGACTGGAAAATTGCAAATGTCACTCCACCCTTTAAGAAAGGAGGAAGGCAGCAGAAAAGAAATTATAGACCAGTTAGCCTGACTTCAGTGGTTGGGAAGATGTTAGAGTCAATTGTTAAGGATGAGGTGATGGAGTACTTGGTGACACAGGACGAGATAGTACAAAGTCAGCATGGTTTCCTTCGGAGAAAATCCTGCCTGATGGACCCGTTGGAATTTTTTGAGGAGGTTTCAAGTAGGATAGATAAAGGGGAGTCAGTGGGTTTTGTATATTTTTTACTTTCCGAAGGCCTTTGACAAGGTGCCACACATGAGGCTGCTTACCAAGTTAAGAGCCTATGGTATTACAGGAAAGTTACTAACATGGTTAGAGCATTAGCTGATTGGTAGGAGGCAGTGAGTGGGAATAAAAGGATCCTTTTCTGGTTGGCTGCCAGTGACTAGTGGTGTTGCGCCGGGGTCAGTGTTGGGACCACTTCTTTACGCTGTATATAAGTGATTTAGATGATGGAATAGATGGCTTTGTTGCCAAGTTTTCAGGTGATACAAAGATTGGTGGAAGGGCAGGTAGTGTTGAGGAAACAGGCAGGATACAGAAGGACTTAGGCAGATCAAGAGAATGTGCAAGGAAGTGGCAAATGAAATACAATGTTGGAAAATGCATGGTCATGCACTTTGGTAGTAGAAATAAGTGTGCGGACTATTTTCTAAATGGGGAGAAAATCCAAAAACCTGAGGTTCAAAGGGACTTGGGAGTCCTCGTGCAGAGATTGATAGGTTCTTGATTTGACATGGCATCAAAGGTTACCAGGAGAAGGCCGGGAACTGGGGTTGAGGAGGAGAAGGAAAAAAGATCCGCCGTGATTGAATGGCGGAGCAGATTAGATGGGCCAGATGACCTAATTCTGCTCCTACGTCTTATGGAAACAAATGAATCCTTTGCAAACTCATTTTACGCTGACTGAAGTTATTACATTATAAAATGCTCCACTAAAGGCATTTGAAAAAAACTGTTCAATAATCAGTGCCTTCTTTGACGATTCTGCAGAATAAAAGCCCCCAGAACTGCATTTTAGCGTATGGAGAAACAAGCAGAAGCAAGGAAAGTCAGCAACAATCAAAAGGTAGCTCGCTGCTGCAGCCGCAGCCTTGTAGCGATTTGTCCTGGGAGCGAGGGCGTCCGGATCCGGTTTACTGAGACACCACAGTGCGGAGCGATCATTTCCTGAATGTCAGGCGGTCTTAATGAGTGAGATTCGGCGAGTGGACCGGGGGGGGGGTGGTCCCGGGAATAGCCCCGGCCAGGGACTGAGTCTCCGGTCGTCAGTCGGGAGGTAGTTGTTGGTGATCTGTGATACGAACTGCTTCACTGCGGGCGAGATCGTGCGCGGAAGAAGGTAAATGACATTGCGTGGGCCCAGCAGTTGCTTGTTTCATGGTATTTGATCCTCTCGCAGTTCGACAACGGTGGTTGCGATTGATTTTTTAGCTAGCAGTTGGACTCAGAGCTACAAAATGAAACTTCCTCGGCAGGCTGCTGTAAGTTCAGAGACATCAAGGGCACCTTAACCTTAAGGGCACCGTAACATGACCCCTCACCCCCCCCGAGAGAGTTTATACAGAGTTTCGCAGCACCTCAGGTGGTTCAGATCCGCAGTGTTTTTTGAAATACGATGGTTGTTCTTCAGAAAGGAACATTGAAAAGTTAGGAAGTCCCTAAATAGTGCCTCACGCGCACAGTAAACATCAATAATAGAGGTGGCAGTCCGAGGAAATTTAATTGTCTGCCAAATGTTCTTCAGTGCAAATGCAAAGCAGGAAACTGACGTATGAGATATTAGAACTCACGGGATGGAAGATATTGGAGGCTTCACAAGGAAAATGGTAAAACGGGGACCCTCACCCACCCAGAACATGTCCTCTTATTATTGCTATCGGGGAGGAGATACAGGAACCCGAAGACGCACACTCAACGTTTTAGGGACAGTTTCTTCTCCTCAGCCATTAATTTCTGAACGATTCATGAACCAACCAAAATATTTTGCTCTTTTTTTCGCTTTTTGTATATTTTTCTTTGTAAATGTTAGTAAATTTCTATGTATTGCTCTCTACTGCTGCCCCAAAACAACGAATTTCTTGACATATTTCAGTGATGATGAATCAGATTCTGAATGCATTCAGGATCAGAAAGTTCAGGAGAGCGAATATGAGCGAATTCACTATTTCTGATATTCAGAAGCAGTTAAACTGCTAACCTGCTTATTCAAAATTCCTGATGGCTTGGCATCTGACTCACTGGGTTCTCTTCCCATGCTCCTCGGAAACTCATCTGATTCACTTTTATATGTATTATACTAGCATTTTACTAATTATTAACTAACATCAAAACAAAATAGCAAATTAAATGTGTAGGTGTATTAATAGGAGCAATATCGAATACTGCAGAAAATCTGTGTGGCACCACCAGCATGCCAGATGATTGAAGTTTTACTGTACTTCCAAGGAGCTGACCCAGAATTCCTCATTTGTCCCAACAACAGATAAACTCCCATTAGCTCTAAAATAAAATGTTGGACCCATTCCAGGTGTTTGACATTTCCAATTCAAGTAATGATAATAGATGTCTTGGGATATAAAATAGCCTCAAGTTCGTAACGTTAAAAGTTCAGACCAGAGGTACCATTAAAGATATCAGGGAGGAAGATGAGGTACTGTCATTGACGCTTGAGTAGTGCCTGTTTAGAAATATTTTCAAAGGTTAAAGGTGCAACTGCTAGAGGGCGAGAGATTGTTGAATTGACAAGGCAGTGAAACTTGCAGGTGTGAACTGCTGAGATATTCATTAAAACAGTCTCTTAATCTTATTCAACCAACACACACACAAAATGCTGGTGGAATGCAGCAGACCGGGCAGCATCTATAGGAAGAGGTACAGTCGACATTTCAGGCCGAGACCCTTCGTCAGGCCTAACTGATCTTAACCTTATTGTATAGTTACAGGTGATCATCAGGTACACAGGTCAACAGGTTATCGGTAATCTACAAAGAAGATTATAGTGCAAATTCAAAGCAGCTAGTCCAAGATTTGTTTCAGTAAAGTAAGTTTGTCCATCCTAAATTGTCTTCTATTCTTCTGAGTAATCAGTACAGGAAGCACTTAATGCACACTGTTTTCTGAATATGAGGTAAATGGGCAGTTGATGGTCAGTACTAAAGCAGGCCTGAACCCGAAATGTTGACAATCCTTTTTGCTTCCCCATATGTTGATGGACCTGCTGAGTTCCTCTGGTTACGGCATGGACAGTCTTTAGCATCTTCAATTGACAGTCCAGGAACATCATGAAGAGGTTAATTCTGCCTCTGCATACTCAACTAACATTTTCCTGAAGAAATCACTGAACAATAATTATCTGCAAATCAGAATGTTGTTCCTGTACCTCTTGCTGATTCCAAAGACATTTGAAGCTGATAGTTGTGTCTTTACTGTCTAAAACAGGGGTTCCCAACCTTTTTTATGCCGTGGACCATTAAGCAAGGGGTTCATGGACCCAGGTTGGGAACCCCTGGTTGAAGAGATGTGAAATCGCCTTGGGATATCTGATAGTATACGTAATAGAATAGCAGATAAAGGATTTGGAGATGATCTGAAGAGGCCTGTGATGTTGCTGGATTTCTTTTTGTTGGAGTTGAGGTACAAGCCCATCCTTTCTCAAGATTTTATACGTATTTGAGGACTTAGACAAAAAGCAACACACAACTGTTTGTTGAGATCTTTTTATGGATTGTTTTTCATGGATTCTATTTGTAAAGATTGTATCTGTATGTCTCCAAAATTGAGCATTATTTTTGAAAACTACTGGTGCACATTGATAAGAAGAATGGGAGACATTGTTTCTAGAATGCTGCTGTGACATTCCTAGTACTTCAAAAGAAATATCTTCAGTATTAGGCTGCCTTTACATTAGGAGTATGGTGCTGGTTATACACTTTTGTTAATATGCCTCCAGCACCCAACAATATACTGTTTCTGAGCCCCAGGAAGGTTATATCAGATCCTTTACAGTTTCAGCTGTGAAATCTTTCAGCAGCTGTCACCTCCCATTTATTGTCTTACTTTATCATGTTTGTACACAATAGGAGGAAATCGAGATTTCATTTGCTTTGAAATTTCCTCCTGGGAATCTTGATATCTTTCAAGTATTTCTTCATGGTGTTCTTGTTTTTATCTGTCGGCAGAAATGAAGACTGGATTCTGGCTTCAGGTTGCTAGGAGGCACCTGTTGAACTGGCAAAACTACAATTATCAACAAAGCATATCACCACTCCCAGAGATGAAGCATCAGAGATTAACAAGTAGTCTGTGCTGTTTAGGTAGAGATTCAGAAGTCTGGCAGACCTGGATTAAACCTAATGTGGTGTTACTACCTTGCACAAGACATCACTCAGTCTTCAGAAATTTTGTACACAATGTAGGACTTCCATCTAAAAGGCCACCAGCCATCATCCCAAGCCAACCCTCCTTCAGAGACTTTTCTCACTGCACCAGATGGAGGCCTGCTTATATCTTTTCAACAAAACTTTTTATTGCTAAAGAAACCACTGACCTACATAATGACTTCCACACTACTTCTCGGGTCTTAGCCTTGCCAATCCCTTTGTTTTGGATTCTGCTGAAGCCCCTCAAGAAAGTTGCAGCCATGTTTCTTGGCAGGTAAGTTGGTGGATGTGTAAGCATCTGAGGGGATAGAGTTCATGCTGAACCCAAGCATAATATGGCATTTTAAACACAGAAGTACATGGCAGGAGAAAGTGTTTCTCTTGACAATATCGCTTTATGGAAAGGTCAGATTGGAGTTAAAAGATGAATGCTAGTCTATTTTTTTTCATAGTGCATTTTGTTACAATGACGTGGTTCGAGATTCTAAATACGGCTCAAAGCACAGACTACTGGGAATTATCTATCAGTACAACGAGTTAATTGCAGAATGTGAAACTGGGAACACTGAGCTTACCTGCAGTTGTGAAGAAAGCTAGAATTGCAGGGGAGAGTATGTATTGTTATGTACCCCGTAACTGGGTTGCCAAACCAGCAGAAATGGATCACTCAGTTGGAGTCTGGATTACTAGAACTAAGAAAGTTTTATTAAAGAAACAAGCAGCACAGTAATCGAAAGGATAATAAAAGCAACAGTTCAGCAATGATAAACACACATGTGCACAGAATTAAGATAACAGCATCAATCAAGCTCTATCGTTGTCTAGGGGTAAATGACCAATTTCAAAGTGACACAAAAGTCCAGTTCAATTTAGTTCAGTTCGCAGTAATCGTTGCCATGGCGATGGACAACGTGGGGTGAGGGAGAGAGAGAACGAGAACGACTGATCATTCAGAAACGGCTTCCACTCACAGACCGGCGATATTGCTCACAAGCAGTTTTCAGGTGGGTCCTTTGTGATGTCACCTGAGGTCGCTGACTGTGACCCCTCCTCCAGATGCGGTCGACCCTCTGCAGTGAACCCGGCACCCAAGCAAGGGTGGACACACACCGGGTTCCCGCTGATCGTACCTTTCCACCCTGTGCGTTTAAGGTCCAGTACTTCCCACCGACTCGTGAGAGGCGCACCGCTTCCAGGGTCTCGTTACCTCAGGTGTCGTGTGTGTCCTGCCTTAGCGAACCTGTCCCTTTTTATCCCCCTGCTGGGGTATCGCCTGTCCATCACTTCAAACAGTTCAAGGTTCAAAGGGGGAGCTGCTCCAGACAGCTCTCTCTCCTGTCCCTTCATTACACATCTCCAGATCGCCTGTCCATCACTTCAAACAGTTCAGGGTTCAAAGGGGGAGCCGCTCTAGACAGCCCTCTCTCCCGTCCCTTCATTACACATCTCCAGATGCTGCTTCATTGTTCTTTATGTCTCCTTCCCCTGAGGACAGGTGGCAGACCAATTGCTGAGGCCACTGATGCTAGCCCAGGCCAGCAAACATCTTAATTTATGTGTATTCTCGTCACAGTATAAACGTGGGAGTTTTGTTAAATTGGACATGTCCTTTCATGTTAGGTGAAGTCAAGATAGCTTTGGATAGTACAGGGGAAAGTAAGTAAAATGTAAGGAGAGTAGACATACTGTCTTGGGAAAAGAGATTTTAATTTGACTTCCTAGATGTTTTCGTATGGGGTGATTGATTTCAAATTGATTTGGGATATCACATTCAAACCACAATAGAAATGTGAGTGGACAGTTTGGAAATGGTGGATAATAAACTTCAGAAATCTTTCCAAAATATGTACATGAAGAAACAGTTGGTTGTATTTTAAGATGTAGAATATTTGTAGAAGGAATAAAAGCATAGACTATTTTCTAAACAGGGAGAGAATGCAAAAATCAAGTGCAACAGGACTTCAGACACCTCATGCAGAGTTCCCTAAAGGTTAACTTGTAGGGTAGGAATCAAGATTCAAGACTCATTTATGATCAGAAATTGTATGAATTATACAACCTTGAGATTTGCTTGCTGTTCTGGCACTCTGGTTCCCATTCCCCGTATCTCTAGTTTAACCTCCACTGTGCAGTATTAACAAACCTCCCCACTAGGATATTAGATCTCCTCCAATGATCCAAAAACCTTATGCCCTGTTTTGATATGCCTTCCCTTCCACACCAACTCCTTAGCCATGCATTAAACTGTATAATCTTCCTAGTTCTAGCCTCACTAGCACATGGCATATGTAGTAATCCTGAGATCACAACCCTGGAGGTCCTGCCCTTTACCTTAGCACCTAACTCCCTGAACTCCCTATGCAGAACCTCGTCACTCACCCTACCCATGTCACTGGTACCTACGTGGACCATGAATTCCGGCTGTACGCCCTTCCACTTAAGAATAATGAAGACTTGAGTCGAGGTATCCTGGACCCTGGTACCCAGGAGGCAACATACCATTCGGGAATCTCGTTCTCGCCCACAGAACCTTCTGCCTGTTCCCCTAACTAAGGAATCCCCGACCACCACAGCATGCTTCTTCTCCTCCCTTCCCTTCTGAGTCATAGAGCCAGACTCAGTGCCAGAGACTGCGACTGTCCTCCATTAGGTCATCCTCCCTGATGGTATCCAAAGTGACATACCTGTTGTTGAGGGGGATGGCCATGGGGGTGCTCTGCACTGGCTCCTTCAACCCTTTCCCCTTCCTGACTTTCACCTAGTTGTCTGTGTCGTGCACCCTGAGTGAAGCTACCTCTCTATATGTCCTATCTATCACCCCCTCAGCCTTCCGAATGATCTGGAGTTCATCAAGTTCCAGCTCCAAATCCGTAATGCAGTAGTCATGGGGGATTTCAATCTGCAAGTAGATAAGAAAAATCAGGTTGGTGCTGGCTTCCAAGGGGGTAATTTCTAGAGTGCCTATGAGATGGCATTTTAGAGCAGCTCGTGGTTGAGCCCACGAGAAAATCAGCTATTCTGGATTGAATGTTGTACGTGAACCGTAATTGATTATAGAGCTTAAGGTAAAATAACCCTTAGGCGAAATATGATCGAGTTCCCCCTGAAATTTGAGGAGGAGCTAAAGTCAGATGTATCCTATAACAGTAGAGTAAAGGGAATGACAGAAGCATGAGAGAGGAATTGGCTAGAGTTGATTGGAAAAGTACACTGGCAGGGTTAACAGCAGAGCAACAATGGCTAGAATTTCTGGAAGCAATTCAGAAGGCACAGTGTAAATACATCTAAAGAAGAAGTGGAAAGAAAAGGAAATTGCCTTTTAAACTCATGAGAGAGCATAGGCCACCAACTTTTTTTGCTGTTGATGTTTCTGTAGCAGGCAATTTCTTTTTTACGAGGTCGAGTTGCTAGCTCGATGCTCAACCCAGCATGGATGGAAAGCATGCCTGGGTTTGAACTCGGGAGCCTTCACTCCGAAGTCCGGCGCTGATGCCACTACACCACCAGCCAGCCTAAAGAAGAAGTATTCTCAAGGAAAGGTGACACAACCATGGCTAACAGGAGAAGTCAAAGTCGACATAAAAGCAAAGACAGAGCATATAATGGAGCAAAAATTAGTGGGAAGTTAGAGGATTGGGAAGTTTCTTAAAAACCAACAGAAAGCAACTACAAAAGTCATTCAGAAAGTAAAGATGGAATATGAAAGTAAGCTAGCCAACAATATTAAAGAGGATACCAGAAATTTCTTCAGATACATGAAGTGTAAAAGAGAGGCAAGAATGGATATTGGACCACGGGAAAACAATGCTGGAGAGGTAGTAATGGGGGACAAGGAAATGGCAGTTGAATTGAATAAATATTTAGTGGAAGACACTAGCAGTATAGTGCAAGTTCTAGGTGTCGGGAGTCACAAAGTGTGTGAACTTACCTTTACTAGAGAGAAGGTTCTTTGGAAACTGAAAGGTCTGAAGGTAGTTAAGTCACCTGGACTGGATGGTATATACACAGAGTTCTGAAGGAGGTGGCTAAAGAGATTGTGGAGGCATTAATATTGAATCTTCAAGAATCACTAGATTCTGGAATAGTTCCGGCAACTGAAAAATTGCAAATGTTACTCCATTCTTCAGGAAGGGAGAGAGACAGAAGAAAAGAAACTATGGGCCAGTTAGTCATTGTTACTCATCGTTGGGAAGATGTTGGAATTGATTATTATGGATGAGGTCTAAGGGTATTTGGAGGCACATGATAAAATAGGCCATAGACAGTGAGGGAAAATCTTGCCTGACAAATCTGCTAAAACTTTTTGAAGACATATTAAGCAGGATAGATAAAGGAGAATCAGCTGATGTTGTGTACTTGGATTTTCAGAAGGTGCTACACATGAGACTACTTAACAAATTACGAGCCCATGATATTATAGGACAGATATTAGCATGTGGCTGATTGACAGGAGGAAAAAAGTGGGAATAAAGGGAGCCATTTCTGTTTGGCTGCCATTGACTAGTGGTGTTTCACATTTGTCTGTGTTGGGACCAGTTCTTTTTGTGTTACATGTCAATGATTTGGATAATGGAATTGACAGCTTTATTGCAAAGTTTGCAAATGATATGAAGATAGGTAGAGGTGCAGGCAGTTTTGAGGAAGTAGAGAAGCTACAGAGGAACTTAGATTAGGTGAACAGGCAAAGAAGTGGCAGATGGAATACAGTGTCGGGAATTATTTGGCAATACACTTTGACAGAAGAAATGAAAGGGTATACTATTTTCTAAGTGGAGAGAAAATACAAAAAACTGAGGTGCAAAGGGACTTAGGAGTCCTTGTGTAGGATTTCCCAAGTTAATTTGCAGGTTGATTCAGTGATGAGGAACGCAAATGCAATGTTAGCATTCATTTCAAGAGGATTAGAATGTAAAACCAAGTACGTAATGCTGAGACTTTGTAAAGCACTTGTGAGGCCTCACATGGAGTATTGTGAGCAGTTTTAGGTCACTTATCTTAGAAAGGATATGCTGAAACTGGAGAGGGTTCAAAGAAGGTTCACAAAATTTATTCCAGGATTAGATGTCTTGTCGTATGAAGAGCGTCTGATGACTCTGGGGCTGTATTCACTGGAATTCAGAAGAATGAGGGATGACCTCATTGAAACCTATTGAACTGTGAAAGGCCTTGATAGGGTTGATGTGGAGAGGATGTTTCGTATGGTGTGAGAGCCTAAGACCAGAGGACACAGCGTCAGAATAGAGGGGCATCTATTTAGAACCGAGATGAGGAATTTCTTTAGTCAGAGAGTGGTAAATCTGTGGAATTCTTTGCTACAGGCTGCTGTGGAGGGTAAGTCTCTATGTATATTTAAGGCAGAGGTTGATAGATTCTTGATTGGTCAGGGCACGAAGGGATACGGGGAGAAGGCAGGAGATTACGGCTAAGAGGAAAGTTGGAGTACCCATGATAAAATGGTGAGCAGACTTGCTGGGCCAAATGGCCTAACTCTGCTCCTTTGTCTTATGGTCTATGGTCTTAATTTTAGAAAAGGAATGACTGTAGAAGCAGGTGAGAAAGTGGACAATGAAATTGAACTTAGGAAAAAAGCTCTGCTCGCTAGGACTTCATTATTCTTAAAATCCCACACTTACTAGATAGCACCTGAAATCATGTGGTTTTCAATACATTATATGTAGTTTTAATTATAAAGAATTTATTAAGTGAATATGTGGAGTTGTTGGAAACACAAATAATCAATTATGAGAAAGTTGCATGAGTTGTTCAAGTTTTCCTGCTATTTCACTGGTAATTCATAACATACTCAAAGTTTCAATGAGTAGCAACATTGCACTTGTAACAAATAATTGTACTGTCCTAAATAATAAATAACTGCAGCAAATAGTCAAAAAGTCAGACATCATCTGTAGAAAGGGAAACAGTTAATGTTTCATTTTCAATTCTGACAGGTGTCTGCAACTTGAAACGTTAACTTAGTATCTCTTTCCACAGATACCTCATGACTTGCTGAATATTTCCAGCAATTTCTGTTTTTATTACAGATTGACAGAATCTGCAGCTATTTTTGTTTCTCCCATTTTTCAGATAACTGAATTTCATCAAGATGCAAAAGGAAGCATATGTGCTGAGGAGGAACAAATCAAACAGGACCCTTGTTTGCTTTTTGATTCTGTACAGCGAGAGCTCAGGGAAATCGGCATCAAATTCCCTGTATGTGTCCACATACTTGGCGATAATAAAGGATTCTGATTCTGATTAAGGAATATAAAGAAGCCAGGCAAGACCTCAAGAAGGGAATTGGGAGAGCCAGAAGAAGCCCTTGGCAAGCAGAATTAAAGGGATTCCCAAGGCATTGAATGCAATCATGAAGAGCAAGAGGATAATTAGGGAGCGGGTAGGACCATGCGACGAGAAGGATGGAAATGTGCTTGGGAGCGGAGGATGTGGGTGATGTACTAAATGAGTACTTTGCATCAGTAGTTACCAAAAGGAAGGACATAGAGTATAGTGAT
Source organism: Mobula birostris (assembly GCF_030028105.1). NCBI lineage: Eukaryota > Metazoa > Chordata > Chondrichthyes > Myliobatiformes > Myliobatidae > Mobula > Mobula birostris. Next base: position 54,379,714 of record NC_092381.1, read on the forward strand.
AATCAATGTGGAGCATATCAATATGCTTTGGCGTTTTGCAATAAAGAAAGATGATGTATTGGATCTAAGAACATTAGGTGGGTAAGCCCCCAGGGCTGGATGGGGGTATACACCAGATTACAGAGAGAGACAATAGATGAGATTGTCAGCCTCGATCAATATCTTTGCAATCTCTCTAGCTCCAGGCTGGTCCAGAAGGACTGGTGAGTAACTAATGTCGTTCTTTTGTTCAAAAGTGGAAATAGGGATTAGACCAGTGAGCCTCATGTCAGCAGTAGGAAAGCTGTTGGAGAGGATTTTTATGGATAGGATTTATGAACATTTGTAAATGCACAGCTTTGCATGAGGCAGGTCATGCCTTTCTAATTTGATTGAGTTTTTTCAGGAGGTGACAGTGGTGATAGATGAGGATAGAGCAGTAATTTTTGTAAGGCTTTTAACAATGTCCCTTATAGTAGGCTCATCCAGAAGATTAAGGTGCATGGGATCTACAGTAACTTGGCCATTTGTAATCAGAATTGGTTGTCCATAGAGGATAGAGGGTAGTGGTTAATAGGACATTCTAGCTGGGGGTCTGTGACTAGCATCAGACTAGTACTGGGACCTCTGCTGTTTGTGAAATGTATAAATTATATAAATGCAAACATAGATGCGTGGGTTAGCAGGTTTGCAGATGATACAAAAATTGGTGGCATTGTGGATTATGTAGCAGATTACCAAAGGATACATTGAGTTATGGATCAGTTGCAGATGTAGTCAGAGAAATGGCAGACAGAGTTTAGTCCGAGCAGTTGTGGGGTGTTGCGGTTCGGGAGTGAAGGGTAGGTGCACTGTGATTGCAGGACCCTTCACAGCATTAATGTACAGAGGGATCTTGGTTCACATCTATAGCTCCCTGAGAGTCATTACACATTGAAAGAAGGTGCATGGCATACTTCCCTTTATTAGGCAAGGCATTGTTCTAGAATCAAGAAGTTACAGCTTTATGATTGTCTGATTAGGCTGTGTTTGGAATGTTGCATTCAGCTCTGCTGCCTCATTATGGGAAGGAGATAGAGGCTATGGAGAGGATTCAGAAGAAGTCTACGAGGATGCTTCCTGGATTAGCGGAAAGTGTGGATAAACCAGTATTGTTGCCTCTGGAGATGCAAAAGCTTAGCGACCTGATAGAAGTTTATTAAATTATGAGAGACCTAGATAAAGCCAACAGGTGTACTATGTGCTGAAAACCCCTGAGCTACATGACATCCTGCTCATGTTTTCTCTCTAGTTTCATAGGAATGATAAAATTAGAAATAAAATATTTCAATGGTTGTGTCTGATAACTTCAGCGTGAATAAGGTGATTTTCAGTATGCATCATCATCTAGCAGAAACAGTGTCTTGTCAAACAACAGGAAGCCTCTCAACCCTAAGCCTATTCCTTCTCGCTATCCATAACAATCAGATTTTCTGTGAAGGCAGATGCAAGGCATTCATTTACAATTTTACTTATTTTTCACCTCTCCATGCTATGTAAATTTAGTCTACATTCGGCCATTTGTCCTTTTGTGATCTTTATTTCTTTTAGTTATTCAGAAATCATCCTGGAGTTTGCTATGATTCTGTTTGCAGATTTTTAAAATGCAATTAAAACTGAAAATGCTGAAAATACTTGGAAGGTCAGGAAGCGTCTTTTTCACAGGAAACAGTTAACATGTCGATTGATAGTCACAAGATCCCTACACTACGTGAAGGTGATGAGTGTGGAGAGAGTTGAGTAGAAGCTGAAGGGTAGTGATACATTACTGGTACATCTATCCTCACCACCAGTGGTGTCTGCATGTGGGGCTGCCAGAAGAAAGCAACATCTATTTTCTAAGATGCCCACAATCCAGGTCATGGCATCTTCTTGCAGTGATGCTACAACAAGCAAGTTTTCATTGCACTTGTACACACATGTACATGAGCATGTGGCAATAAGCTCCACAACTGACAACAAAAAACAGTGCTAAACTACAAAGTATGAAACACAATAGTTGCTGTCACCTGAAACAAAATATTGCATATATCTAGCAGGTTTTGGCAGCAACTATTGAGAGAAGCAAACAGCTAAGATTACAGTTTGATAACCTTTCATGAGAATTATTTATGTACATCTTCCTTTGCCTTCCTAGGTGACTTTTTTATTTCACTCCTGTATTTTCTGGAGATATTCCTAGAGTTTGAGCTCTTGACCATTGGTATGAGCTTCCCTGAGATGATAGGGCTCTCCTGATGGAGGCATGAGACAAACCTGAATACTGAAAAGAATCTGCTTTGTTGTATAATTTTGGAGGTTTCATGTCAGTAATTCAGATGGAATTTTGTGATATAAGCATGCAAAAAGAAACTTTTTTATTTCTTTGAGGTGTTTTGCTTTATTGCTGGTATATATTTGAATTAATGACTCTTGATTTGCTTTAGTTTTCATCACTATTTTGCTCTAAAGTTACCCTTAGATTTTACTTTTTTTATTGTTAAATCATGAGATAATTGCCAGATCATTCACTTCAGATGGGTAGTTTAAACTGCCAGCTTCCAATTTTTATTAAATTTTACACTCGAGTAGGGCTGTGATAAGTCTTTATGTGAGAAAGTTTGAGTCCAAAAGTAAAACTACCAACATGAAACTAAAGCACATGGAAGTCTGTCAGCTGGACTGCAATTGGGAACGACTATAGAAGTCTAGGTAAGGAATTTCAAAACTCAATGCAATGAATCCCCTCTGATCCACAGTCATAATATAATTGTTTTGTATTTTTCTCAGGAGTATTCGGAAATGGTGGAATGAACTTCCAAATGAACAACAGGAGCTGCTCAAGGATAGGGTGAAAAAGAATAAGTGGAGAATTTTGTTTGGCCTGTGTGGCATATCAGGTGTGATTGGATTGTATTTCTTGACCCACCTGGACAAGAGTCCGATTACAGGACGCCGTCGCCTACTGGTGTTCAGCAAACGACAATACCTGAAGCTGGCTGAATTTGAGTATCAGTCGGTAAGCTTGCCCCCTATGTTTAACCAAAGCCCTGTGGCTTCTTGCTGACCCATTTTGGGAATATTGTCAGATCAAAGAATGTATTTTGTCATTTTGTTCAATTTTTAATGTCAGTTTTTGTGATCCAAGAATATAGCTTTCAAAAAGTATATTGAAATTGGTACTGAGCTGTGCATTCCATTGAAATGTTCTGTGTGTTTGCTGGTGACTGTGACACACATTTGTATCACTTCCTTGTGCTTTCAGTAACTGGAGCTCTTTCTGAATTCCTGTCATGCATCTGGTTGTGACTGGAAATTCAAGTTTCCTGCCACTAATGGCATGTCATGCCACCTGACCTCTCCTCCATTGTGATGTCAGTTTTATCTTGTGTACAAAGTGTTTCCAAATTTCTAACTCCCACTTTTAATTGTTTCTGTTTCAGTTCATACTCCTGGCATCCAGAGACAGAAATTGGGAGGTCCCCACCTCCACTCTTGTGGCTCCCACTGTAATTTCTCCTTTTATATTATGCTCCAACATATTTATTCCCCCATGGTTGCTTGGGGCCAATTTATGTGAGTGCCCCTGGATTTCAAACTCATCTGTTCAATCTCCTTTTTGCATTTTTAGTAATAACAGCAAAAGAAAATTCTTGCCTCTTTTAAAAGTTGACATCTTTGATGCCTGTGATCATCTCAGTAAGTGTTTCTGTCTCTGGACAATGAACCAGCTCAGCCACTGAACCCCACTCTCCACCAGTAAATCAGTGAATTGGACTTGCAGTGTTCCACATTAACAATGTCCAGCAGGGTTTTGCGATCACACAAAAACAAACTAGATGCTGTTAGATTGCACACCGCCTTCGTGCACCGACTTCTCTGACTCCTCTCTGGTGCAGGCGGCAGTACGATCCGCACTGAATCCAGCTCCTTCAGTTTCACTGCCAATGAACAACTCTGTGATGGGGTAACCTGCAGTACTTCAACTTCTTAATGTCCAGCAAGGTCTTGTGATCATAAAAATACATTAGAAAATGACAATAACAACTTTGGTTGACCCCATAGATCGAACGCACTGCTATCTTACTAGAATCTGATCTTGTGCCAAGTCCAGAACCTATATACTGATTCCAAGATCATCAAATGACTTATTCTATTCCAACTTCAAACAACTTTGTAGTACATGACTTGCTTTAAGAGTCCACAGTGCATTTCTTTAATTAACCTGTATTTTTTACGGTGAGCATTAATTTTATGCTGTTTTATAGCCTTGAGAAGATTACTTTCTGCAATACAAGCATAATCCAAGGTAGAAACTCTTTTGCACAGCTTCAAAAAATAAGACTGTTGTTGAAAAAGGGCTTAACCATGGACAGCAGCATTGAGCTCATTTCTGTGCCTGTCAGGAAATTTGTTTCTTTTCTCAGTGGGATTTTTTTGTTGCATACAAACCCCAAGTACCTTCCTCAGCGGTGTAATAATGTGCATTATTGGTGACCTGTGTGATTTTCAACTACATTTAGCTAACCAGCATTCACTTGAATATGAGCTTTCAAAGTGCTATCACTAAATCTGCATCCTTTGTCCCTGCTGAGACCTGTAACCAACCTTTGGCATTAAATATAACTTAATACATGTACCTTGACTGCTCTGACCATGGAGATGAACATCACAGGCATTTTTCTACTTTGTTGCTTCAAGGTAGTTTCCTGGCAGCTGATGCTGATTTATTCCACATCTCAGAAGGAGCTCACTGCCACATTAGGGAGATTACCCCAACTTCACACTCGAGGAGCGGAGATTTCATCCACTTTTCTCGAGGTCACAGAAATAGGCAGATTTCCCCGATGCATAGTCTTTTGGAGATGGAACTGATCCTTGGGAACTGATAGACTCCTGCAAACAATCTGCCTATAGTCCTGGAGGGATTCTCGTCTCCCTTGAACACAAAGAATCTGCCTTTTATGTTTTTGTTTGTCTCTAGGTCCCTCTGATCCCTGGAAGCACTTTCCCACTCCCATCCTTGCAGAATCCATAGTTAGAGAGCAGCATTCCACTGCAGTAGAATACTATGCCTATTTGAAAACTGGCCGTAGAGATTGCACATGTGAGGCTAAATGCGAGGACTGCAAGAGCTTGCAATAGATCCACTGAAACAGACAATGTTCAATCTGATTTCCCTCACTGTTCAAAATGCTTGCCTCATCTACCCCCTTTGAACTTCACCAGATGTTTAGTATACTGTCTACACTTTACATAATTGATCCATCAACTATTTCAGTATTTTGTCATTCTTTTTATGCTGGACCTATGTGAAGACTGTCATTCATTTCGAGTTGCGTATATTTCAATGTAAGGGGGATTGTAGGAGCTTATGGCATGGACCTGCACGTAGAATTATGACATTGTAGTCGTTAGTGTGACTTGGTTGCCGGAGGGGCAGGACTGGCAGCTCAGTGTTCCAGGGCTTCATTGTTTTAGACATGATAGAGAGGGAGGGATCAAAGGGGTAGGGGTGGCAATACTAGTTGGGGAAAACGTCACAGAGGTGCTCTGACAGGACAGATTAGAGAGCTCATTTTTTGAGGCTTTATGTGTGGAGTTGAGGAATAAGAAATGAATTGCCACTTTAGTTGGATTATAGTATAGACAACCCAAAAGTCAATGGGATTTAAAGGAGCAAATTTGTAGAGAGATCACAGGCTATTGCATGAATATAATGTTATCATATTTGGTGATTTTAACTTTCCTCATGTTGACTGGGATTCCCATACTGTAGAAGGGCTGGATGGGGTAGGGATTGTCAAACATGCTGAGGAAAGTATCTTTAATAGAGGTCCCAGCCAGGGGGAGCGCAATACCAGGTCTGCTGTGACAGAATGAGACAGGGTAAGTGACAGAAGATTGTGTAGAGGAACACTTGCATCTAGTGGTCATAGTTTCTGTATGTAATGGATTCACTGGCCTTCGATTAATTATCCATTTGGGCTGATGGATGCTGATTCAAAGGCAGTGATATTTGATCATTTTGCCTTTTTGACTTAAAAAAATTTTAATCTAGGCAAGATGCCACGGGCAGATTTGATGCTAGCCGGAAAAATTACCTGGCGTCTGTGCTGGTTTTGTTCATTTACAGGCAATGGACTAAAACACCACAATGTATACTGGAAGAATTATTCCGTCGATAGCTATGAACTAATACACAGTTTTACGAACTAATGCACACCTTTTTAACCATCTCCATGAAACTTTGGCTAATTAGGGCAGCTGCTTAATTGGGCCAAAATGTGCTGGTTCTGATGTGTCCCAATTAACCAGAATCCATTGTGATCATGGAGAAGGATAGGTCTGGTCCTTGCGTTGAAATTCTAAATTAGAGAAAAGACAATTTTGATGGTATCCAAAGGGATCTGTTGAATGTGGATTGGAACAGGTTTTTTTCTGGCAAAGGTGTACTTGGTAAGTGGGAGGCCTTCATAAGTGAAATTTTGAGAGTACAGAGTTTGTATGTTCCTGTCAGAGTAGAAGGTAAAGATAACAGGTTTAGGAAACTGGTTTTTGTTGGATATTGAGGCTTGGTTAAGAAGAAGAAGGCACATAGCAGGTGTAAGATTATAAGAAAGGAAAGAGAACACTTAGGAAGAAAATCAAGAGGGCTAAAAGAAGGCGTGAGGTTGCTCTAGCAGACAAGATGAAGGAGAATCCCAAGAGCTTCTACAGATATTAAGAGCAAAAGGGCAAAATTGGTCCTCTTGAAGATCGAAGTGGCCATCTATACATGGAGCAGAAAGAGATGGGGAGATGCATTTTTTGCATCTGTATTTCCCCAAGAGATGGACACAGTCTATAGATGTGAGGCCAAGCAGTAGTGAGATCATGGACTGTATACAGATTTCAGAGGAGGTGGTGTTTGCTGTCTTGAGGCAAATGAGGGGGGATAAATTCCCAGAGCCTGACTTGTGTTCCCTTGGACCTCTTGGGAGGCTAGTGGAAAAATTTCAGGGACCCTAGCAGAGATATTTAAAATACCCTGAGCAACAGGTGAAGTGCCAGAGGATTGGATGATCGTTAATTTTGTTTGATTGTTTAAGAAAGTCTCTAAAAATAAGCTCTAAATGACAGTGAGCCTGTCATCAGCTGTGGGCAAGTAATTGGAAAATGTTCTAAGGGGCCAGATATATAAATATTTGGATCGACAGGGGCTGATTAAGGATAGTCAACATGGTAGGTCATATATAACCAATCTTGTATATCTTTTCAAGGAAGTTAACAGGAAAATTTATGAAGGCAAGGCAGTAGATGATGTCTACATGGATGTCATCAAGGCCTTTGACAAGGTCTCGCATGGGAGGTTGTTCAAGAGGGTTCAGCCACTTGCCACTCAGGATGGGGTAGTAAATTGGATTAGACCTTGGCTTCATGGGAGAGTGCACATAACAAATGATCTCACCTGGTCCCTCAAAGCCCACCTCTTTTGTCAAGACAGTGCAGCTGCAGCTCTACTTCTTGAGGAGAGTGAGGCTTCTCCCTTCCTCATTCTAACCAATTTTTTCAGGAGCACCATTGAGAGTGTCCTGACCAGCTGCATCACCATCTGGTATAGGAATTGCAAAGCATTGGACTGCAAGTCCCCGCAAAGGATTGCAAGAACTGCTGAGAGGATTATTGGGGTTTCTCTTGCACCCATCAGAGATACTTGTTTGGAGCGCTGCGCGCGCATAGCCCTTAGCATTGTCAATGATCCCTGCCATCTGTCCAGCAATCTCTTTGACTCCCTACCATCAGACAGGAGGTACCACAGTGTTAGGACAAGAACTGTTAGGATGGGAAGCAGCTTCTTCCCCCGGGGTGTAAGGCTACTGAACTTACTGCCACCACTTGGGTCTCATCACGTATGAAGCGCCTGTATTGTTATATTGTTTAGTTTTAAATTTGTGTCATAAATGTACATTATTATTTGTTAATTTGTTTGGGGTAATATTACTTTATGAGTTGCACGTGTGAGTTATATGTACTGTGTTGTGCACCTTGATTCCGGGGAATGTTGTTTCGTTTGGAGGTACAAATGTATATGGTTGAATGACAATACACTGAACTTGAACTTGAAATACAAGAAACAAGAATAGGGTTTAACCTCTGAGAAAGGATTTATCGGTGTTCTTAAATTGGAGAATTACTTAAAGTCCATATCAATTCAGGGTGCAGCAGCTATTTTCATAATTGAAAGTTTAAGGCAAAAAATACCTGCAATATTTGATAATGGCAATGATTAATCCTTGCATTGGAAAAATGTGTATACATTTTAAGTGCATTTTAAATGCATCTTCCATTCACTGACTGAGAAGCCATAAATTTCCCTTTTGTTTTTGCTGTAGGCTATTGTTTAAATAAGAAAAAGTCTTTCCCATGTTCTAAGGGTGAAATCACTCCACAAAGCACTTACGATTATATATTATTTACCAGAAATGACTTGCTGCGTAATGGAGTGATGACCCCAAACTCAAAAATAACAGCTTGTCTGACTGTCAAGTTGTGAGTGCAATATGAATGCATTAAGCTTTGTACGAAGCACCAGTAAAATTTCACACAATTTTCTTTCAAGTTACATTATATAGAAAGTGAAAGGAAATTTACCAAAAAATGGTGCGATAACAACAAAACTTTAGTAGCTGTGTAATTTCTTTAAACCATCCAAAGTTTTGAAAGTTTTCTTCACTAAACCAAAAGCACAAGTACCCAGGATATTTCAACATTTGTGCCTGATCGCCTTGTGCCTGGTCTACAATTCAGAAAGGGCATGGCTGATCCTAACCACATTTCCCTGCAGTAATATGCTTTCCTTCATTTCAAAACTCTTTCAATCGATGTCTCAAAATATACTTAGCGACTGAGCCTCTGTAGCCCATTTGAATAAAGAATTCCTGATTTTACTGTCAGTGAAGAAATTTATGCATGCCTCTGCTGAGTGGCTTTACCCTTATTTTCAGGCTGTAACCCATGGTTTCAGATTTCCCAGCCTGGGGAAACATCATCCTGGCATTTAAACAGTTAAACCCTATGAGAGATTTGTATGTTTCTGTGAGATCGCCTCCCCTTGTTCTGAACGCAAGAGACCAAAGGCCATGTCTGCTTAATGTTTCTTCATATGACAGATCTGCCATCACTTACATTGGATTACTTCTCCCGTGTGTATTCTTCTTTGGGTAGAGAGACTAGGATTGTACACAGTATTGCAGATGTGCTCTCACCAGGGTTGTATATAATTGCAGTCAGACTTCTGTATTTTGTATTGAAGTCCTCTTGTAATAAATATCTGCATACCACTGTCCTCCTAATTGCTTGCTGATTCTGCACACTAACTTTCAAAGATTTGTCTACAAGGACATTCAGGATCCTCTACACACCAACACCTTTCAATCTCTTGAATTTTAAAAAATGCTGTGTTGCAATTGAAGTAGGAAAGATTGCAAAGGCATGAAACAGTAAGTGGTTGTTTTTAAAATGAGAGGAATTAAATAGTAATAATCAAAGTAAGCGATGACTGTGTTCTTTGCAGATGATTCTTTTGAAAATTATCTTCACAAATTATACTTACCTTCTGTAATTGATACATTGAGGAAAATATGCATTGATCCTGAATCATTTGCTTTGCATATTTGCGTAAGTGTATAAATTGAACCCAGTGTCATCTGCAGTATTAACTCAATATTTCATTCAAAAATATTAAATAATGCAGTGGGCATTATTACAATTACCTCTTTTTGTTACATGGATTAGTGATGCTGCTAAGTCCAGACAGACTGAACAGATGTAAGGGAAGTCTAGTATTGCACACTGACGTGCTATCACAGACTGCTTTTTATACGATAAGAAGTGTTACTTTGCAATTCTGTAATTAGGAGATTGAAGAAGAGAAGATAAGCATTTAGTGTACAGATAGATAATGAGGTTTTGAAAGCAGAGAGGGTGTTTTAGTGAAGGATGGAGAGCCTGTGGACAAATGCTCAATGATCCAAAGAGTGTATAGACTGACTGCATGGATGACATGGTCAAGTTTAGACATCAAGGAAATCCACAAAATTGGGTTCCAATGGTGTGAGTGAGAGAGCTGAGAACTGGGATTGTATTTCTGAATATAACTGTGCTGTTGGTGAAAGCTGTCAAAGGGAGAGTCCCTTCAAGCCTGTTTCACATCTTCAGGTATCCGGCTTACGGTGGCAGCGTTACAGCTCACGGCTGGGTGATCAAACAGGCTTGAGGATGGCAAAACAAGGCACTCAGCAAATCCTTTTGATTATCTCTTGATCTTCTTTGAAGTGAATTGTTAAATGTACTTTATCATGTATGAGGATACTGGAATGCTATTTATGATTAGTGCCTCTTTTTCCACAGGTGCTGGAGAAGTACAAGGATAAATTTTTGCCTAATGATGATCCAATCTATAAGGCCATTCAGTTTGTTTTCAACCAGTTAATTGAGAGAAACAAAGATATACCAGGTGTTTCTGAGACCAAGTGGATTATTAACGTTGTGGAAGATCCAGAGATAAATGCCTTTGTCTTGCCTGTAAGAAACAATTCCTGATAAATTTCGAACTTAATATATAGAATTGTTAATGTAGTATATATGTCTATTCTAAAGACCATATAATCAAAATTATGGCAACTAATTTTCTTATAAATTCAGCTTTACAGGTGTAAAATAATTTCTCCGCTATACCCTTTTGTAACCTTCATGTTAGTTTTATCCTACAGTTAATATATAATTGTATTTAATAGTGAAAAGTTTTCATTTCACATTTAATTTGATTCAGAATCACCAAAATTCTATATTTGATGCTGTATTCTGCACAAACAATGAAATACCATGTAGCATTTATAAAAGCTTTACCTAAATGTCAGGATGAATTTAAAAATTTACAGCTGAGTTGTGGATAAGGCAGACAAAATAGTGGATAAATAATATTTAATTTTTATTATTTATAGTAATTTGCACAAGTTATTCAAGAATTATTTTCATATTATATGAACTTGGAAAGCGTGCATTTTTGTTCCCTCCTCCTCATCAGTAATGTAAATAATTGAGGTTGAGACCTGATCCCCGGGCTACTTCACGTTGCATCCGTCCAGCCTGAAGTGATCCATTTGTTACAATTCTCTCTTTTCTTTGTGACAGCCAGTTTTCAGACATCCCACCCTGCAAAAACTCATTTCAGGGAGGTAGCACCATCAATTTGTGGGAGGCTCCGGGAGAGGTGGGATTTCTGCAATAGAGTAGCTCCTTAGCAGCTAGCCAGCTGGTTTAAATAACGTTAGCTATTGCTAATGAACGAATAACACCTGTTAAACTCACCTCAACATGTCTTTTACAGTCCTAACCCACCATGGGCAATAGAAAAGTCACTGTTGCAAACAGTGCAATGAGCAACACTGTCATTATTTTTGACCCCTATTAGGCAGGGGTACACTTTAGTGTAGTCTGGGGTGACGTACATTTTATATTTTTTTTGGAACACTCTCCCATGGCGCGTTCTCTCTCTCACTCTCGTCTCTCGTGCTCACTGTCTCTCACTCTTGTCTCTCGCGCTCGCTCTCTCTCACTCTCATGGTCTCTCTCGCTCTCGTGGTCTCTCTCACGCTTGCTCACTCTCAAAAAAATTGATTTCTGGGACATTGTATATAATTTGTGGCCATCGGGGAGCCACTATTAATATGCGGGAGACTCCTGGAACTTCCAGGAGAGGTGGGATGTCTGAGTTTTCAATCCATGCTAATACACTCTTCCAAGAACTTGGGCTTTTAATTTTTGTTTCAAGTTCTTGTGTGGCACCTTGTCAAATGTCTTTTGGAAACATAAGTATATTACATCTCCAGGCTCCTCTCCACCAACTCTCCATGTCTTATTCGCCAAGAATTCGAGCAAATCTTTCAAGTATAATGGAGACACAAGGGACTGCAGATGCCAGAAATCTGGAGCAACGCACAAAGCATCTGGAGGACCTCAGCAGGTTAGGCAGCATCTATGGAGGGAAATAGACAGCTGAGGTTTCAGAAACATCGACTGTCCATTTTCCTTCATAGATGCTGCTTGACCTGCTGAATTCCTCCAGTTTCTTTCTGTGTTTGTCAAACCTAATTTGCCTTTCATAAAATCCTGTGGATTACATTTGATTGCTTTCAGCTTCCCTAAATGATTAACCATTTTCTCTTGGTTATTGATCCAGAATCTTGTCTACAGTAGATCTTAAACAAACTGCCTGCCCCCCATGTGGGAGTTGTTGATGAACAGCAAGCTCCCTCGAAACAATTGCATAAATTTCAACATTTAAATATAACCAGTTAATTTTATTTCTAACTGTACAGAAATAGCAAACTGTCTATAGTTTATAATGTAACACTATATAATGTGTTGTTGGAGTCCTGACAGAGTAATTCATTTACTTTATGCTGTCAAATAAAATGCTGAGAGACTAGTTCAACATTAGGTTGATTCGTCAGCATTTGGTGCTTGTTTATTCTGATTTAGCATCTCAGCAGATGATATAGGCTATCCTAATGTCTGTTTCTCCTGGCACAGAATGGGCAGGTGTTTGTTTTAACTGGGTTGCTGAAAGCTGTGGCAGACACTGATCAACTGGCATGTATTCTTGGTCATGAGATGGCTCATTGCCTTCTGGCACATGGGGTGAGTGTAGCTTCTATATATTTGGTGGCTTGGATAGAGAAAGTCCTTGGATTTAAAGTAATAAACCATTTACAAAGTAATTCACATTTTAGAGACAATGCAGTAACTGTTTTGGTGTTAGAATGGGACAACTTGGTTCAAAGTTCAAAGTAAATTCATTATCAAAACTGGTTTCACATCACTAGGATGTACAAGAGGACTGGATTTAGGTTTTGTTTATTGGTTCAATCTGTTACCATCTGGGAAAGCAATGCACAATTATTGCAGTTAGAGGCTTCAAAATTAGATTTAAATCAATATTGAGTGATGTTTTTACACCCAAAGCAGAAAATGTTAGAATTGCTCAGCAGGTCAGGCAGCATTCGAGGGGGAAGAAGAGGGAGTTGATTTTTCAAGCTGAGGACCATTTGACAGCACTCAAAAAGTAAGTCACAAGGGTGAAGTAAACCAAGGGAATGCTTGTGATAGGTGAAGATCAAGTTGTCCAGGTAATTGTTTTAAAAATAGACAATTCGAGTCAAAGAGGAAGAAGAATGCAACAAATTAAAATGAAAATGTGCAACTGTATCCATAGAGAGGAACAACAGGTTGTTTACCAAAAATTGTTAAATTCATCATTGAGCCCTGAAGAATGAAACGTACCCAGATCAAAAGTGAAGTGCTTTTCCAAAGAAACTAAAAACTGGGAGGTGGGGATGGGGTGAAGAATTCAAGTGGTTAGTGATTGGAAATTTACAATTGTCCCTGAAGATGGAATGGAGGTGGTTGGATTAGTGGTCACCTAATTTCTGTCTGCCTTCTACATACACATTGTGAGCACTGACTGCCGTATACAAAATTGGAAGTCCAAGTGAATTGCTACTTCACGTACAAGGACTCTTCAGGTCCCTGGGTGGAAGGAAAGAGGCAGAAGTCAGGTGTTGTCTGCTGTGGTTGAATGGGAAAGTAGGGAGCATAGGTGAGATTGTAAGAATGAGCCAGGGAATTGAAGGAACAGCCACTTCAAAATGCTGAAAGGGGAGAAGAGAGGAAAATATGTTTAGTGGTGGAATATTGTTCAAAGTGGTGGAAAATACAGAGAATGATTCATTGTGGGTCGAAATTGAGGACTAAGGAAGCTCTATCTGTGTTCCTATTGGGGTGGGTGAAAATTAGAACAGAAGTGTGGGAAATAGGTATGGTTAGGAGCACTAACAACTATAGTGAAAGGGAAGTCACAGCTGACAGGAAAGAAGACATATCAAAGCAGTAGTATGGAAAGTCTCATCAGAGTAGATTGAACTGAGATGAGAGACTGGGGTTCTTACAGAAAGTGCTGAGAGGAAACATTGTTAATTTAGCAGTGGGAGTTTGTTGGTTTTGATAGATATTATTTCTAGGCTACCCTGTGAGATGAAGAAGACCCTGTGGAGGAAGGAAGAGTTAAATGCTGACCATGTCAAAGTAAGAGCAGGATGAAAATTGGCAGCAGAAGTAATGAACGTTTTCAGTTCTGTGCATATTTAAGAAACAGCATCAACAATATACACAATATAATGGAAGAAGATTTGAGGAAAGGGGTCTGAATAGGATCAATTAAAAAAAAAGTTATGGATATCCTGCAGAGACAACTCTGCTCAAAGCTTGGATGATTACAGTTTCCCATGGCAACAACTTTGATTTGGGTGAAGTGAGTGGAGTTGAAGTAAATATTAATGCAAAAGTGAGCTCAGTCAGGTGAAGGAGGGTGGTGGAGGGGATTAAGGTAAAAGAGGGGGTGGTGGAGAGGAGGGGGTGGAAGAGATTCAGGTGAAGAAGGAGGGTGGAGGGGATTCAGGTGAAGGAGGGTGGAGGGAATTCGGGTGAAGGAAGGGGTGGAGGGGATTCGGGTGGAGGAGGGTGGAGGGGATTCAGATGAGGGTGGAGGGTGGTGCGTATTCAGGTGAGTGAGGAGGGTGGTGGTGGTGGAGAGGATTGGTAGGGTCTTTGTTCAAGGAAATTATGAAAGGTTCTCAGATCATCCTAGTTTGGGATTGAGGTTTTGAGGGATTGTTTGCCCATTGTGAAAATGAACTGTCTGGGACTATAAGTCATCAACAGGCAGAGAACATCAGAGGTGCCACAGATGTAAATGATTAAGGAACTGGAATGGGGAGATAAATGGATCAAAATGGGAAGAAATAAGCTCTATTGGGCCACATCAGGTTAAAACATTGGATCTGCCAACATCTACTTGTGCATTTTATTAGGTTGTGTCCTATTGGTAGCTCTTTACATTAGAAGATGTATGTTGGTTTTAGAAGAATTTGCTAGATTAATTTTATGGTTGAAGAACTTCATTTGTGTAGATAGACTGTTGTTGGTGTCCCTATCCCAGACCCTTCCACACCTTCGGACCCGTCAAGCTCTGAAGGCGACCCTCTCCGCCATGAGGAGGTATTTGGTGTCCCTATCCCAGACCCTCCCACACCTTTGGGACACTTTCTTCGCCGTCTGTAATGGTCCTACCCGTTATTTCATCTTCCGTCGGATCCATGCCTGCAATCGCCATTTTTTTGACTTTGTCATGTTAGGCAAGGATCGCAAGATCTTCCATCTGCAGACCCCAGAGCCTGCTGGCCCAGACACTAGCAGGCATGAACTTAAGATTGCAGCCTCTGCCATTGATCTCGCTGGCTGCAACACCTCAGGGCATATTCAAAATCCGGACTCCAGCAACGACCATGGACACCTTCAAAGCGATTGCACAACCACCAACTGCGACTCTAGCCTTGAACTCCAGGCCGGGTCTTTATGTGCTGCTGTTGTGACTCCCATCTCCCCTTCCCCCACCACCACTCCGCAACCCCGTCTCCGTCAGATCCCATCGTCAGCTCCTGGGTACTCAGAGGCTCCATCTTCCTCTCACCCCAACCCTCCCCTCTCCATTGACACCCCCAGCCTCCCCCCTCCCGCCTCTGATCCCAGCTCTCAAGATTCCAGCCTTGAACTCCAGGCCGGGTCTTTATGTGCTGCTGTTGTGACTCCCATCTCCCCTTCCCCCACCACCACTCTGCAACCCCGTCTTCCTCAGATCCCACCGTCAGCTCCTAGGCCCTCAGAGGCTCCATCTTCCTCTCACCCTAACCCTCCCCTCTCCACTGACACCCCCAGCTTCCCCCCTCTGATCCCAGCTCTCATCCGTGCCGGGTCTTTACCATCCCCTCCGACCTTCAGCTGTCTGAGGCAGGACACTCTGTCCTCAGTAAGGACCTCACCTTTGTCCCCCTTTGCCCACACCTCAGCGAGTTGCGCGTTCACCATGACGCGGAACTGTTCTTCCGCCGTCTCCGAGCCTACTTCTTCGGCAAGGACTCTTCCACTCCCACCGATGACCCCTTCTCCTGTCTTCAACCCTCCTCTTCTTCATGGACACCCCGCACTGGTCTCTGCCTGCTCTGGATCTCTTTATTGCGAACTGCCGACGGGACATCAACCGTCTCGACTTCACAGCACCTTGTTCCCATGCCAACCTCACTCCTTCTGAACGCTCTGCTCTCCACCCCCTCTACACTAATCCTAATCTTATTATTAAACCCGCCGATAGGGGGGGTACTGTTGTAGTCTGGCGCACTGACCTCTACCTTGCCGAGGCACAGCGACAACTCGCAGATACCTCCTCTTATTTACCCCTCAATCGTGACCCCACTAAGGAGCACCAGGCCATTGTCTCCCACACCATCACCAACTTTATCCACTCAGGGGATCTCCCATCCACTGCTACCAACCTTATAGTTCCCACACCCTGCACTTTCCGTTTGTACCTCCTACCCAAGATCCACAAATCTGCCTGTCCTGGTAGACCTATTGTCTCAGCTTGCTCCTGCCCCACCGAACTTATTTCTGCATACCTCGACACGGTTTTATCCCCCCTTGTTCAATCCCTTCCTACCTATGTAAACTTTTCGATGATTTTAAGTTCCCTGACCCCACCGCCTTATTTTCACCATGCATGTCCGGTCTCTATATACTTCCATCCCCCATCAGGAAGGTCTCAAAGCTCTCCGCTTCTTTTTGGATTCCAGACCTAATCAGTTCCCTCTACCACCACTCTGCTCCATCTAGCGGAATTAGTCCTTACTCTTAATAATTTCTCCTTTGGCTGCTCCCACTTCCTCCAAACTAAAGGTGTAGCCATGGGCACCATGCCTGCCTTTTTGTTGGCTTTGTGGAACAATAACAATCTATGTTCTGAACCCATTCTGGTATCTGTGCCCCACTTTTCCTTCGCTACATCGACGACTGCATTGGCGCTGCTTCCTGCACGCATGCGGAGCTCATTGACTTTATTAACTTTGCCTCCAACTTTCACCCTGCCCTCAAGTTTACCTGGTCCATTTCTGATACCCCCCTCTCCTTTCTAGATCTTTCTGTCTCTGTCTCTGGAGACAGCTTATCTACTGATGTCTACTATAAGGCTATAGACTCTCACAGCTATCTGGACTATTCCTCTTTTCACCCTGTCTCTTGCAAAAATGCCATCCCCTTCTCGCAATTCCTCCATCTCCACCGCATCTGCTCTCAGGATGAGGCATTTCATTCCAGAACGAGGGAGATGTCCTTTTTTTTAAAGAAAGGGGCTTCCCTTCCTCCACCATCAACTCTGCTCTCAAACGCATCTCCCCCATTTCATGCACATCTGCTCTCACTCCATCCTTCCACCATCCCACTAGGAATAGGGTTCCCCTGGTCCTCACCTACCACCCCACCAGCCTCCGGGTCGAACATATTATTCTCCGTAACTTCCGCCACCTCCAACGGGATCCCACCACTAAGCACATCTTTCCCTTCCCCCCCCCCTGCTTTCCGCAGGGATCGCTCCCTACGCGACTCCCTTGTCCATTCGTCCCCCCCATCCCTCCCCACTGATCTCCCTCCAGGCACTTATCCTTGTAAGCGGAACAAGTGCTACACATGCCCTTACACTTCCTCCCTTACCACCATTCAGGGCCCCAGACAGTCCTTCCAGGTGAGGTGACACTTCACCTGTGAGTTGGCTGGGGTGATATACTGCGTCCGGTGCTCCCGATGTGGCCTTCTATATATTAGTGAGACCCGACGCAGACTGGGAGATCGTTTTGCTGAACACCTATGCTCTGGTCACCAGAGAAAGCAGGATCTCCCAGTGGCCACATATTTTAATTCCACATCCCATTCCCATTCTGACATGTCCATCCACGGCCTCCTCTACTGTAAAGATGAAGCCACATTCACGTTGGAGGAACAACACCTTATATTCCGTCTGGGTAGCCTCCAACCTGATGGCATGAACATTGACTTCTCTAACTTCCGCTAATGCCCCACCTCCCCCTCGTACCCCATCTGTTATTTATATACACACATTCTTTCTCTCACTCTCCTTTTTCTCCCTCTGTCCCTCTGACTATACCCCTTGCCCATCCTCTGGATTTTTCCCCCCCTCCCTCTTTTCCTTCTCCCTGGGCCTCCTGTCCCATGATACTCCCATATCCCTTTTGCCAATCAACTGTCCAGCTCTTGGCTCCATCCCTCCCCCTCCTGTTTTCTCCTATCATTTTGGATCTCCCCCTCCCCCTCCCACTTTCAAATCTCTTACTAGCTCTTCTTTCAGTTAGTCCTGACGAAGGGTCTCGGCCTGAAACGTCGACTGTACCTCTTCCTAGAGATGCTGCCTGGCCTGCTGCGTTCACCAGTAACTTTGATGTGTGTTGGCTGTTGAAGGGGTGGTTTCCTTGGACATAAATCAGCTGAATGGGGACCTGATGGGTATTTAAAATCATGAAGGCTTCGTCAAGAGGAATGTTTTTATTATTGTCACACATACTGAAGTACCATGATGAACGTTATTTTGCATGCCATCCATACAGGTCTATCTCATCAGTGCATTGAAGTCATACAAGGAGAAGAATAAAGTGATGCAGTTACTCACTGTTATTCTACTGATAAAGTGATACTTCCTCTGTAAATCGATCACAGAGAAAGTGAAGACCATAAGATATAGGAGCAGAATTAGGCCATTAGGCCCATCGAGTCTGCTCCACCATTTCATCATGGCTGATCCATTTTACCTCTCAGCCCCAATCTCCTGCCTTCTCCCCATATCCCTTCATGCCCTATATGGTGCAACGCCATAAGAAAGTAGATGATGTGTTCGATGGTCTATTTTATCATATTAGAGAGCTGTTTAGTAGTGTTATAACAATGGGATGGAAGCTGTCCTTGAGCTTGGTGTTTTCTGCTATTTGTATCTTCTGCCCAATGGGAGGAGGAGAGAAGAGAGAAAGAGATCGTGTTTGGTTTATTGATGCAGGTTGAGGTGTAGACAGAGTCCTTGGAAGGGAGGGTGGTTTCTGTGATGTGCTGAGCTGTGTTCACAACTCCAGCAGATCAGTTGTCACACCGTGCTGCCTCTGTCCATGTAGTTGTACCAGGACAGACTATTGCTGAGATTCACTGTTGGGAATTTGAGGTGCTCAGCCTCTAGACCTCAGCGCCATTGATGTTAACGGGAGGCTGTGCACCAACCCCTTCCTGTAGTAAATGACCGAACCTTTCTGTTACAGATATTCAAGAAATGGGCTGATGTGTGACAAGTCCTTAGTAGTTCAGTAGTTTATTTTAATTCTGTTTGTTAACCAGACATTTTATAGCCATCTGAGATTTAATTTTTGATTATGAAACAACATTACTTGATGCAGTAATACATTGGAATAAAGACAAATGCAGTACAAATAAATGTAATTTAATTTTTTAATGGCTTATTAGATTAATTTATATCAGAAAGGAAATGGGTTGGTGTTAGTAGACCGTGGATAATTGGAGTATAACTGAGGAGGATTTCATTACACAGGTGGGAGTGTGGGAGGATTATTTCGATGTTTCTAAGTATCTCTGTAGTGAATGAGCACTAACTCGCCTATTGTTGCAGGCAGAACATGCAAGTATTATTCAACTCCTTGACTTCATGTCCCTCGTATTTCTGACGCTTACTTGGGCTGTGTTCCCGCGGGATAGCCTTGCTCTTCTGGGGCAGTGGATCCAAGGCAAGCTAATCCAGGTGAGACTACTTCCAAAACTTTTGCATATTAGTTCTGAACTAACCTTAGGACGTGGAGCAGGTTACTCAGCCCTTCTAGTCTGCTTCATCATTCAGGAAAATCAAAGCTGATCCAGTACATTTTCAATAACCTTCCATCCCCTTCCTTATAAAGAATCTTACTACTCGTTGAAAGCTGCTGTTTAAGGAAGACAGCTCCAAAGGCTCAAGATGTCCTGAAGGAAACAAAATTCATTTCATTTCTGTCTTTATGTTAAGCAGCGACTCCTTCCATGAGAGGAAACAATCTCTGCGTCAGTCTTTATTTATTGTGATTTATTGTTGGACATCGGTAGTGTAGAACACTGCAAGCCAGGTTCGCTGGTTCATTGACAAGACTGATGGTGGGGGAGCTGCGTTGCCTCGATTGTGGCAAGAACTAGCCCTAGGCTGTGGGGTCGCTTGTTGTAGTCGCCCAGGAGAGGAGACTCCGGGGTGGAGTGGGGTTGAGTCCTCCTGGAATCCGTTCTGAGTTGGGTGCCGCTCTCCAGTGCTTGCTCCATGCTCTTGGTGAAAGAACAAGCTGGACATTCAGGGACTTGGCCTATATTTTATTTTCTTTGTGACTCTGTTTTTCTGAAATTGTAACCATACGTGCTATGTGCAGTATACTGTATGCTGTTTTGCACCTTGGCCCTGTAGGATCGCTTTTCATTTGGCTACAATCATGTACCGTTGAATAATTGAACTTGAACTTGACTTTGATCTAGTCAAGATCACTTAGATGTTTCAAGTTCTTTCTCGCTGTCCTGAACCAGCAGGCATAAGCCTTGTCTAATCTTTCCTCATTAGATACTCTTCCCTTTGGAGGAATCAGTCTAGCAAGCTTTCTCAGAATTGGCTATCAACTCATTAATACACTTGAGTGAATGGACTGATATTATACACAGATATGGCATGTCATGTTCTATATAACTGAAGTACAACTTCCCAACTTTTACGTTTACTTCTCTTAACAATAATACTATTAGCTTTCCAAATTACTTTTAGCACCAACATAACTGCCTTTTATGAATCCTGTACCAGGACACCCGGAACTCCTGCTTCTAAGAGTTCTGCAGTTGTTGTTCATTCAGAGAATTGGCTTTTTTATGGTTTCTGCCATAATAGACAATTTTACAATTCCTTCACCATCAGCGCTGCCCTCAACTGCATCTCTTGCATTTCATGCACGTCTGCTCTTACCCCATCCACCCTCCACCCTACCAGGGATAGGGTTCCTCTTGTCCTTACCTACCACCACACCAGCTTCCGCATCCAGCACATAATTCTCCAAAACTTCTGCCACCCACAATTGGATCCGCCCACCAAACACATCCTTCCCTCCCCACCACTTTCCGCTTTACACAGGGATTGCTCCCTACGGGACTCCCTTGTCCATTCATCCCTCTCCACTGATCTCCCTCGTGGCGCCTATCCTTGCAAGAGGAAGAAGTGCTACAGCTCCTCCCTCACTACCATTCAGGGCCCCGAACAGTCCTTCCAGGTGAGGCAACACTTCAGCTGTGAGTCTTTTCGCATCATATACTGTGTTCAGAGCTCCTGGGTGTGACCTGCTGTATATCGGTGAGACGCAGGCATAGATTGAGAGACTGCTTCACCAAGCATCTATGCTCCATCTGCCGGAACAGGCAGGGTCTCCCAGTGACCACCCATTTTAATTCCACTTCCCATTCCCATTCCGATATGTCCATTCATGGCCTCCTCCACTGTCCTGATGAGGGCACACTTAGATTGGAGGAACACTTCTGATTGGATGAACATTGATTTCTCAAACTTCCAGTAATGCCTCCCTACTCCTTCACCATTTCCCATCCGCTTTTCCCTCTCTCATGTTATCTCCTTGCGTGCCCACCTTTTTTCTTTCTTCTATGGCCTTTTGTCTCTTTCACCAATCAACTTCCTAGCTCTTTGCTTCATCCCTCTCGCTCCAAGTTTCTCCCATCGCCTGGCATTTCTCTCTCCCCTGCCCCCACCTTTCAAGTCTACTCCTCAGCTTTTTTTCTCCAGTCCTGCCGAAGGGTGTTGGCCTGAAATGTGGACTGTACTTTTCCACAGATGCTGCCTGGCCTGCCGAGTTGCTCCAGCATTTTGTGTGTGTTGCTCGGGTTTCCAGCATCTACAGATTTTCTCATTTGTAACTTTACAGTTATCACAGTATACTACTTTTGCCAGATTGTTGCCCAGTCATTTAATCTTCCTTCCTTGCGCCCTTAACTCCTGGTGGAGTCGTTGGGGCGCCATCATGACAAGCTTTGCACCAGTCTGTTCCATCTGTCGCGGTTGTGTGCCAGAGCCTGGGTCACCGCAAATGTTTTCCCTGTCCATTCTTTAATGTTGTCCATCCATCTTTTCCTCTGTCTACCTCTCCTTATTTTCCCCTCCACAGTTCCTTGTAGAACGGTCTTTGAAAGGCCACTGGATCTTGTTACGTGGCCGTACCATCTCAGCTTTCTTTTCTTCACCGTTGTGAGAAGGTCTTCATGGGAGCTAGTGTGGTGCTGGATGGTCTTGTAGACCTGCTGGTTTGTGATGTGGTCCAAGTATGAGATGCCCAAGATGTTGCGATAGCATCTCATATCCAATGCCTGTATCTTCCTCTGTAGCTCTGCTGTGAGGGTCCATGTCTCACATGCGTACAGGAGGATGGAGAATACCAATGCACGCAGGAGTCTGATCTTGTACTTCATGGTGATGTTGCTGTCCCTCCATATTGTCTTGAGTTTGGATAGTGCAGTCATTGTCTGTGCGGTTCTTGCCAGCACTTCTGGTCTTGATCCTTCATCACTGATGATTGCCCCCAGGTATTTGAACTGCTGCACTGTCTCAAGTTTCTGACCATGGACTGAGATGTCTGTTGTTATGGCACCGTTGGCATTTGCCATGAGCTTGGTTTTCTCGGCACTTATTTCCATTATACCAAGCTCACTTAATCTATATCCCTGTAAACCTTATTGTGTCCTGTCAGAACTTGCGTAACTGTCTTTGTGTCACCAACAAACTCAGCAATCATACCCCTGGTGCCTTCCTCCAGGTTGTTAATATAAATGGTAAAAAGCTGAGGCCCCAGTACTTGTTACACTTACCAATTAAAGAAAGATCAATTTATCCCTACTTTCAATTTGTTTTAGCATCCAACCTTTTGAGCATACCCATCTGAGTTTTGTTGCAGCATCTTATCAAATGCCTTCTGGAATTCTAAGTTCTCCTTCATCCACCTAAAGATACTTCTTAAAAGGATTCCATCTAATTAATCCCTCTTTTGTCTTTGCCTCATTATTAATTCTTCTAAGTGCCTTGCAATAATGTCTTTAAAGCAATGCCTAACATTGTGTCCACGACATATGATAAGCCAACTTCTGCAATTTCCTTCCAAGCCTGCTCTGAGATCAGAAAATGGTAGAGAGCAGGAGTAATGATACAGAACAGTAATGACACTGGACTGATGAAAATCAATTTGATCAAATTTGGCTTACCTTTTTATATCGTTCCTATCTCACTCCAAGGAACTAACTCATGTTGGACTCCGATTCCCGTAGTTCCCTAGCTACTCATTTATCTTCTGTAGAAAGTGAGTTGAATGAAATCACCTTTTTCTATTTCCCTTCCTCTTCGGAACAGTTGTGTTATTGCCATTGTAACAACCCTTCTTCTCTTCATATTGATATAAGCTAACCTAGTACAAATCTGAAATCAATATCACTAGTTCATTAGTGGGGTGATACATTTCATCACTGCCATGTTGGGAGTATTGTGTTATCTTAAAGTGTTACAGAATAGTTATGTATTTTAATAAAAACTGGTGAGATGTTTTAGTAGTCATGCGGAAACCAATTTAATATTTTCCAGAATAGAATAGTCCAGCTGTGAACCATGTTTTCAATGGAACACAGTTAAAGAGCAGGATGTGATATATTTTTTTAACATTTTAATAATGGTTTAAAGTGTACTTTTAGTATTTCCTACCGGATGCCCAGTTCTACCCCCTTCTAATTTCACTGTCACACACTGTTGTTATTGGGACTGATTCCGATGTTTGCCCTGCATCTTGAATCAGAATCAGGTTTATTATCACCAGCATGTGACATGAAATTTGTTAACTTAGCAGCAGCAGTTCAATGCAATACATAATATAGAAGAATAAAGAGAAAAAATAATAATAAATAAATTACCATATATGTGTATTGAATAGATTAAAAATCATGCAAAATCAGAAATAATATTTATTTAAAAAAGGTGAGGTAGTGTTCATGGATTCAATGTCCATTTAGGAATCGGATGGCAGAGGGGAAGAAGCTGTTCCTGAATCGCTGAGTATGTGCCTTCAGGCTTCTGTACCTCCTACCTGATGGTAACAGTGAGGAAAGGGCATGCCCTGGGTGCTGGAGGTCCTCAGTATGGACGCTGCCTTTCTGAGACACCGCTCCCTGAAGATGTTCTAGGTACTTTGTAGGCTAGTACCCAAGATGAAGCTGACTAAATTTATAACCCTCTGCAGCTTCTTTGGGTCCTGTGCAATGCCCTCACCCCCCATACCAGACAGTGATGCAGCTTGTCAGAAGGCTCTCCACGGTACATCTGTAGAAGTTTTTGCAACACACACAAAATGCTGGAGGAACTCCGAAGGCCAGGCGGCATCTATGGAAGAAAGTACAGCTGACGCTTCGGGCCAAAACCCTTCGGTAGGACTGGAGAAAAGGCTGAGGAGTAGATTTGAAAGGTGGGGAGAGGGGAGAGAGTACTACCAGATGATAGATGAAACTTGGAGGGGAAGGGATGAAACAAAGAGCTAGAAAGTTGATTGGTGAACGAGACAGAAGGCCAAGCAAGCAAGAAAAAAAGGGAGTGGGAAAGAGCACTACAGGGAGGCGATTAGCGGGCATGAGACAGGGAAAGGGGGATTGGAAATGGTGAAGGGGGGAGGGGCAGGTACTACCGGATGTTTGAGAAATCAATCTTCTTGCCATCAGGTCGGAGGCTACCCAAATGAAATATAAGATGTTGTTCCTCCAACCTAAGTGTGGTTTTACCTCGTCAGTGGAGGAGGCCATGGATGGATATATCAGAATGGGAATAGGAAATGGAACTAAAATGGGTGGCCACTGGGAGATCCCACTTGTTCTGGCGGACGGAGCTTAGATGCTTGGCAAAACAGTCTCTTAATCCACATTTGGTCTCACTGACATACAAGAGCCCACACTGGGAGCACTGACCCCAACAGATTCACAGGTGAAGTGTCACCTCACCTGGACGGACTGTTTGGGGCCTTGAATGGTCATGAGGGAGGAGGTGTAGGGGCAGGTGTAGCACTTGTTCCACTTGCAAGGGTAAGTGCCAGGAGGGAGATCAGTGGGAAGGGATGAATGGGCAAGGCAATCACATAGGGAGTGATCCCTGCAGAAGGGGCGGGGGGGAGGGAAAGAAGTGTTTGGTGGTGGGATGCATTTGGAGGTGGTGGAAGTTTCAGAGGATTATGTGCTGGATGCAGAGGCTGGTGGAGTGGTAGGTGAGGATATGACAAACCCTATCCCTGGTAGTGTGGTGGGAGGATGGGGTAAGAGCAGACATGCATGAAATGGAAGAGATGCGGTTGAGGGCAGCGTTGATGGTGGAGGAAGGGAAGCCCCTTTCTTTGAAAAAGGAGGACATCTTCTTCATTCGAGAATAAAAAACCTCATTCTGAGAGCAGATGCGGCAGAGACGGAGGAATTGAGAGAAGGGGATGGAGTTTTTTACTAGTGGCAGGGTGGGATTAGGTATAGTCAAGGAAGCTGTGAGAATCTGTTGTTTTATAATAGACATTGGTGGATAAGCTGTCTCCGGAGATAGAGACAGACCGAGGAAGTGAAGGGAAGTGTTGGAAATGGACCAGGTGAATTTGAAGGCAGAATGGAAGTTGGAGGCAAAGTAGATCAAATTGATGAGTTCAGCACGGGTGTAAGAAGCTTTTTGAGTTGTTTTTGTTGACATACCGAATCTCTTCAAGCTCGTAATGAAATATAGTCGTTGTCTTACCTTCTTTATAGCTGCATTGCTACATTGGGACCAGGTTAGGTCCTCAGAGATCTTGACATTTAGGAATTTGAAACTACTCACTCTCTCCACTTCTGATCCCTCTGTGAGGATTGGTATAGAAACATAGAAACATAGAAAATAGGTGCAGGAGTAGGCCATTCGGCCCTTCAAGCCTGCACTGCCATTTATTATGATCATGGCTGATCATCCAACTCAGAACCCCGCCCCAGCCTTCCCTGCATACCCCCTGACCCCCGTAGCCACAAGGGCCATATCTAACTCCCTCTTAAATATAGCCAATGAACTGGCCTCAACTGTTTCTTGTGGCAGAGAATTCCACAGATTCACCACTCTCTGTGTGAAGAAGTTTTTCCTAATCTCGGTCCTAAAAGGCTTCCCCTCTATCCTCAAACTGTGGCCCCTCGTTCTGGACTTCCCCAACATCGGGAACAATCTTCCTGCATCTAGCCTGTCCAATCCCTTTAGGATCTTATATGTTTCAATCAGATCCCCCCTCAATCTTCTAAATTCCAACGAGTACAAGCCCAGTTCATCCAGTCTTTCTTCATATGAAAGTCCTGCCATCCCAGGAATCAATCTGGTGAACCTTCTTTGTACTCCCTCTATGGCAAGGATGTCTTTCCTCAGATTAGGGGACCAAAACTGCACACAATACCCCAGGTGTGGTCTCACCAAGGCCTTGTACAACTGCAGTAGTACCTCCCTGCTCCTGTACTCGAATCCTCTCGCTATAAATGCCAGCATACCATTCGCCTTTTTCACCGCCTGCTGTACCTGCATGCCCACTTTCAATGACTGGTGTATAATGACACCCAGGTCTTGTTGCACCTCCCCTTTTCCTAATCGGCCACCATTCAGATAATAATCTGTTTTCCCATTTTTGCCACCAAAGTGGACAACTTCACATTTATCCACATTAAATTGCATCTGCCATGAATTTGCCCACTCACCCAACCTATCCAAGTCACCCTGCATCCTCTTAGCATCCTCCTCACAGCTAACACTGCCACCCAGCTTCGTGTCATCCGCAAACTTGGAGATGCTGCATTTAATTCCCTCATCCAAGTCATTAATATATATTGTAAACAACTGGGGTCCCAGCACTGAGCCTTGCGGTACCCCACTAGTCACCGCGTGCCATTCTGAAAAGGTCCCGTTTATTCCCACTCTTTGCTTCCTGTCTGCCAACCAATTCTCCACCCATACCAATACCTTACCCCCAATACCGTGTACTTTAAGTTTGCACACTAATCTCCTGTGTGGGACCTTGTCAAAAGCCTTTTGAAAATCCAAATATACCACATCCACTGGTTCTCCCCTATCCACTCTATTAGTTACATCCTCAAAAAATTCTATGAGATTCGTCAGACAGGATTTTCCTTTCACAAATCCATGCTGACTTTGTCTGATCATTTCACCGCTTTCCAAATGTGCTGTTATCACATCCTTGATAACTGACTCCAGCAGTTTCCCCCGGTATGTGTTCCTTCATCTTACCCTTCCTGAAGTCCACAATCAGCTCTTCCATCTTACTGACATTAAGTGCCAGGTTGTTGCTGTGACACCGGTCCAATAGTTGGCATATCTCACTCCTGTACGCCCTCTCGTCTCCATCTGAGATTCTACCAACAATGGTAGTATCATCACCAAATTTATAGATGGTATTTGAGCTATGCCTAGCCACACGGTCATGGGTGTAGAGAGAGTAGAGCAGTGGGCTAAGCACACACCCCTGAGGTGCACTGGTGTTTATCGTAAGCATGGAGGAGATGTTATCACCAATCCACACAGATTGTGGACTTCTGGTTTGGAAGTCAAGGATCCAGTTACAGAGGGAGGTACAGAGGTCCAGGTTATGTAACTTATCAATCAGGATTGTGGGAATGATGGTGTTAAATGCGGAGCTATAGTCGATGAACAGCATCCTGACATAGGTGTTTGTGTTGTCCAGGTGGTCTAAAGCCGTGTGGAGAGCCATTGAGATTGTGTCTGCTGTTAACCTATTGTGGCAATAGGCAGATTGCAATGGGTCCAGGTCCTTGCTGAGGCAGGAGTTCAGTCTAGTCATGACCAACCTCTCAAAGCATTTCATCACTGTCGATGTGAGTGCTACTGGACGATAGTCATTAAGGCAGCTCACGTTATTCTTCATAAGCACTGGTAAATTTATTGCCTTTTTTGAAGCAAGTGGGAACTTCCGCCCGTAACAGTGAGAGGTTAAAAGTGTCCTTGAATACTCCCGCCAGTTGGTTGGCACAAATTTTCAGAGCCTTACCAGGTACTCTGTCAGGGCCTTCTGCCTCACAAGAGTTCACTGTCTTTAAAGACAGCCTAACATCGTCCTCTGAGATCACGGGGTCACCAGGTGCAGCAGGGATCTTCACAGCTGTAGTTATATTCTCCCTTTCAAAGTGGGCATAGAAGCTGTACTCAGTGTACTGTTTGAAAATGTTTCTGTACAAAGCTTTTGTTATTGAAACTGTTGGTAAGTTTGAGATAAAACTTTTAATAACCTCTTTACTTTTAACCTTAAAGTTTTGAAATCATACTTTTAAATGAGTTCTGCATTCCAACATGATACTCACCACTTTTACATATCAGGTTATTTTTGAGTTGTCATTATCAGTGGAGGGCTTGGAGACTTTGGAAGATGCTGAGGGCTGTGTGGATGCCAGATGGGTATAAGACAGCGGGTGAGGAGAGTTCAGGCAATGCCAGCTGCTACACAGACTGAATAACGAGGAAGATGAGACGGGAAGTACGAGGATCTGAGTCAAAGTGCCCTCATCTCATTTGTGGCTTTGGTTTGGACTGTTTCGCCGTCTGAGGCAGACAGGGCTACCTAGAAGAATTTAACACTGGTGAGATAGCTGGAGCTCCAGCCAATCCAGAACCACTGGTGGCAGTCACTTGTAAATGAATAAAACATGGCACAGTGACTGGGGTTAGATAGACGAACAGCTCTGTAATAGCGACATAAGACACTTTTTTAGCTTCATTGTAGATTGAAACATACAAACCCCTTCTGCTGGACTGTTCACCATTTCCCAGCTGATAGGATCCCAAAAAAACACAAAAATCTAAAAAAAAATGCAAGCCAAGTGAACAAGACAGATCCGGGAGGAAAAGAACAACAGACATGGGTATGACAACACTGGATTAAAAAAAAGTTAATGAACTATGTAGATAGTTCAAGTCTGTGGAACTTAAATAGTGGAACTCTTGAGATAAGTACAGCTTCTGTGTGAAGGTTCTTCTGAACCCTCCCATAATGTTATATTCTACTCAGACCATGGAAACTAATGCCAGTTACATGTTCAAAAGATGCTTAATTTGGTGGGCCTAGTAAATTGCACCCTCAAGTTAGTGTGTAGTAATTTAATTGATACATTTGCTCTAAGGGTTATTTAGCTCTTTGTGATGTGTAGAAAATGCACCTGCAGTGGCTATTACTATTTATGGTTTTTACATAACATTTCCTACTGGAGTCCAATTCTGCAATGTGATGTTTCATTTCCTGCTTTTACCTGAATTTGAATGATAAATCAGAGTGGCAGCAGTTTAAATGGAGGATCTGCTTTAATTAAATTGAAGCCTAATGAGAAAAAATAGTATCATTACTCCATACCCTGATGTAATATTTATCTTATATACCTAATTATTGTGAAAAAGCAAAGCACTCTTTATAATAGAAATCTGGAACATTAGCTGCTTAGTGTTACTTTGCACTAGGATGTTTGAGAGTTTAGATCTCATTGTGATGAGATACTGACTCTAATTTATGGAATTTCAATGTTAATATACCAGAAAATATCTTCTGAAAGCATACTTAGAGCTAAAGGGAGTTGGAAATTATCATGTAGTTATTGCTCTACCTGTTTTATTAATATGGATCAGACTTGAAGCATAATATTATCAGTTCTTTTTATTAATAATATATTTATTACTTGCAGTACATGTTTGATAGACCCTACAGTCGAAAACTGGAGATTGAAGCTGATGAGATTGGACTACAACTTGCTGCTAAGGTAAAGTGTCCTCCACAAAATTTTGTACCTTGGTTTGTAAATGTTTATTGAATTATACAAAAAAATTCATTTATGACCAATTACGGATAATATTTCAGAATCAGGTTTATTGTCACCAGCATGTGTTATGAAATTTGTTAACTTTGCAGCAGCAGTTCAATGCAATACATAATATAGAAGTAGAAGAAGAAAAAAATAATAATAGTAAACAAATAA
This sequence comes from Mobula birostris, assembly GCF_030028105.1. Taxonomy (NCBI): domain Eukaryota; kingdom Metazoa; phylum Chordata; class Chondrichthyes; order Myliobatiformes; family Myliobatidae; genus Mobula; species Mobula birostris. The sequence continues at coordinate 54,409,768 of NC_092381.1, forward strand.
TTAAATCAATTACAATATACATATATTGAATAGATGAAAAGTCATACAAAAAACAAATAATATATATTTAAAAACTGTGCGCGAGTTCAATGTCCATTTAGAAATCAGATGGCAGAGGGGAAGAAGCTGTTCCTGAATCGCTGAGTGTGTGTCTTCAGGCTTCTGTACCTTCTACCTGATGGCAACAGTGAGAAAAGGCTATGCTTTGGGTGCTATAGGTCCTTAATGGATGCTGCCTTTCTGAGACACCGCTCCTTGAAGATGTCCTGGGTACTTTGTAGGCTAGTACCCAAGAAGGAGCTGACTATATTTACAACCCTCTGCAGCTTCTTTCGGTCCTGTGCAGTAGACCCCACATACCAGACAGTGATGCAGCCTGTCAGAATGCTGTCCACGGTACATCTATAGAAGTTTTTGAGTGTATTTGTTGACATACCAAATCTCTTCAAACTCCTAATGAAGTATAGTCCCTGTCTTGCCTTCTTTATAACCAGATCAATATGTTGGGACCAGGTTAGGTTCACAGAGATCTTGACACCCAGGAACTTGAAACTGCTCACTCTCTCCACTTCTGATCCCTCTATGAAGATTGGTATGTGTTCCTTGGTCTTACCTTAATATAACCAAGAATTTCTCTAATCATATATTTTATAGAAAAATTGGTACATAATATGCTTTAAATAGATACTAAGAAGTAATTGCTGATCACAGAGCTTTCTGCATTGGAGAATTTTGACTGCTGGAAGTAGAACAATGCTAAGGCTGGATGTGTATAACATGCAGTCTCCCTTCAGTCTCCTGAGACTAATATACATCTTTCATTGAACAAGCACTTTAAATTTGTAGAAGTGAAAAAACAATCTGAGATAAAACTGCAAATATTTGAACGATAGAAAGTCAGTCAATACTTGAAAGAGAAAGGTAGTTCAACATTTCAGACAGGACACTGCTCAGCTGTATCCAAGAAGGCCACTGAATGAATTTTTTCTAATTTTAAATTTAGAACTTGAGAACTGCTGAGGGAATTTGTGTCAGCTGGTATTGTACCCAATTCCCCCATCTTTCATGTGTGACCTCTCTTGAATCTAGGCCTGCATAGATGTGAGAGCCAGCAGTGTATATTGGCGGCAGCTGGAATTGATGAAGATTGTTTCTGGTACATTTCAAATTCCTGAATGGTTTTCTACGCATCCATCAAATGAACGTCGAGTTCAACACCTGGACAACCTGATTCCAAAGGTAAATAGGAACTCGCATTACTCAGAAAAACGGAAAACCCACATGTTAATTAGTTCTGTGAGGATAACTTTGATGAATAGCCATACTGTGTAATTGTTCTCTCTAATAATTAACTTGGAGAGGCCCGAATGAGTGACCAAAGAGACTCAGTTTTCCAAGATAAGCTCTATCTCTCTCCATACATCACATAACTCCTGGAAGTGGAGCTTTTTTACCTGACTGAGCTAGGATGAAACTCAGATGTCCCTTCAACATTCAAACATACATCTTCTGTTAAAGATTTCTTTAAAAAGCAACAAACAAAACAGCCTTTTGCCTGTTTTATCCCTTTAAAACATGAATATTGGAAAATAAGTAATTTGATTATTCCTAGATAATACTTGAGAATTGATATTGACCTTGTTTGAAGGGTTTATGCCTTGGTGAGGATTCTTCTTTGTGGTTAGTTGGAGGAGCCACGGCAGAGTCGGGGTCAGCGTGACGCTGTTACAGCTCGGAGTGTTCCAGAGTTCAGAGTTCAATTCTGGCATCCTCTGTTGGGAGTCTCTGTACGTCCTCCCTATGGAATGCATGTGTTTTCTCTGGGTGCTCCAGTTCCCTCCCACAGTCCAAAGGTGTAACGGGCAGGTTAATTGGTCATTGTAAATTGTCCCATGGTTAGGTTAGGGTAAAATCGGGGTTGTGGGGTTGCTGGCGTGGTGCGGCTCAAAGGGGCTGAAGGGCCGACTCTGTGCTGTATCACTGATGCTTGCTGCTGCTTGTGTTGCAGTCTTTGCCTAGAATTGTGATACAGGATCAGGTGAATGCTGGTAGCTGGTAGCATGGGACCGTGATGAGCGAGCACTGTTTCATTATCTCATTTAGGAAGCAGTATTCCAGATCAGGTTGGATCAAGCCATTGTCACTCATTATCCAATTTAACTTCATACATTCCATCCTTGCATTTAGAAAGTGTTTTTGCTTTATTTCATTTGTAGGTGAAAAGCTGAATGTGCAGTTTTTTAGGAACAGTCTCCAGTAACACAAAAGATTCTGCAGGTGTCAGATTTCTTGAGCTGCACAGACAAAATGCAAGAGGGAACTCGGCAAGTGATGCTGTCTGACCTGTTGACTTTCTTCACTGTTTTGTAAGGTGTGCAGTACCTGCTGAGGAGTTGTGACAGGGAGAAATGAGCTAGTGGCAGGAGCATGAGCGCTCAGTCTGAACAGTCATTGCCCAACCCCTCTGTGACACAAGAGTCCATACATCTTTGTTGTCTGGTTCCTGCTGCAAGCTGATAGGCCTGCTTCATTTTCTGACAAGTTATCGAGAGAATTATTCATTTAGTTGTTTGCTTTATTCATTTATTTACGTGCTATTTATTTAGAGATACAGCGCAGAATCGGCCCTTCTGTCCCTTCAAGCCCTGTCACCCAGCAACTCCCAACTTAACCCTGGCCTAATCATGGGACAATTAACCTACTAACCAGTATGTCTTTAGACTGAGGGAGGAAACTGGAGCACCCCGAAAAAACCCACATATTCCACATGGACGACATACAGATTCCATACCAGTTACTTCAGAATTGAACTACAAACTCTGATGCCCCCAAGCTGTAGTAGTGCTGTGCTAAGCACTTCAGTACTGTGGCGTCCATAATCCTCAATTTTGGAAGGAAGGTCACTGAGGAAGTAACTGAATTGGTTGGGCCAAGGGCATCCCAAGACTTGTATTATTAACCTTCACCAATGGCAGCATTCTTCCTTTATGACTGCAACATTTGTGGTGCTTCTCCTTAATGCCTGTTGAGTTCTATATTCCCTGTCAAATACTGAGCAACACACACAAAATGTTGGAGGGACTCAGCAGGTCAGGCAGCATCCATAGAGAGGAGTAAACAGTCTTTGTTTTGGGCAGAGACCTTTCTTCAGGACTGAGAGAGAAATAAAAGGTGGGGAGAAGAGAAGGAGGCTAGCTGGAAGGTGATTGGTGAAGTCAGGTGGGTGGGAAAGGTCTAGGGCTGGAGATGAAAGAATCTGATAGGAGAGGAAAATGGACCACAGGAGAAAGGGAAGGAGTTGGGCTTCCTCAAATGCTGCTTTGACGTTAAGGGCAGTCGCTCCCACCATGCCTGAGGAATTTAGCTCTTTGGTTATGTTTGCACCAGAGCAGTGATGAGGTGTGGAAGCTGAGTGGTCCTGGCAGAACTCATAACCCGGATTGGTGATCAGATTATTGGTGAATTGGTGCCACACGACACACGTTGGTGATATTTGCCATCATTGATGATTGACAGTAAACCAGTTGGACACACGTTATTTGGGCTGGAATTATCCTGCTGTTTATGCCAAGGCAGATGCCAGTCTTGTAACTGTACTTGAAAAGTTCTGACGAGGGGCACAGATAAATCTGGAGCCAGAGCTTCAGTACCACAGCTGTTGTTTAGTCTGGTAGATTTTACTGCATTGTCAGTGTTGTCAGCCACTTCCTGATGTAATACAGAGTGAATTATATTGACTGAAGACTTGTTTCTGTGACGGTGGAGATTTCAGGAGGAAGCTGAGATAGATCCCCTACTGACTGAACAGAGTTGTGATTGCTTCAGTTTTGTCACAGGCACTCACACACTGGACCTCATGTAGTTCAAAAATTTGAGCCAATTGATTTCAGATCTCTGCTGCCTAGGGTTGTATCTGAGGGAGCTTCTAAATATAACATGAAAGGTGTAACAATATATGCCAGCTGCCCAGGATACCGATTTGTGCCGGTGATAAAAATGACTTAAAATAGTTAAAATTTTATAAGTTCATAGAACAATGGCAGTACCATTCTGAAAGCATCAAGGTGCCTGAAGTACTGGTAGTGTGATTTGCAACAGAAAATGTGAGCTAATTCAGCTGAACAGCTGAAGGTTTTAGTTGACAGGTCATGGGCTCACAGATAAAAGGGGAATTTAATTTGGAGATATTGCCACACAAATGGGAATTAAGGATAATGGCGCACACTGAACACGGGGAAACAAGAGTTAGCATGAGGCCAGCATGAAGGTGAAACTGTCGGAGTAAGGATGGGGTTAGAAATGATAGTTCATCTACTGGCAGAGTAGTGTGCCTGGAAGCCGGCGCCTGTTATTTCCACGTATTAATGAGGCAGATGATTCTGACTGTTCTACATAGATTATTTTTTTACTTTGACAGCACCATATGGTGAGAAAGTACTTCTGGAAATGTTCATAATCGGCCTGTAAACACGATCTACCTGGAATGCACAGGCAACGTGATAAGCTAGGGAAGTTTTGTTCATTAGTGACAGGAAGATGATTAACCGCTTAAGAAGTATGGTGCAGGTGGAACAGATTACAGAGTATCTGGCATTTACTGTTAAGGGCTGAATTTCTAACTTTAAAAATCAGATGACTTAATCAATAATTTAAAACCCTCCAGGAGAGTTGCTGAATATTTCATACCCATTGAGCTGTCTCAGGGATGGGAGGATGCTCCCTTGGAATCCTAGGAGATAAATAAGGATGCTGGGACATGAATAGTACGAGCTTGTAAAGTTGGCATGTCAGTTTTACAGTGCGATAAAGGTGAAAGATTTGTGAGACAGCTATTTTTAAATACCGGTTAAGAGACCTTCAGCAATGTAGATGAAAAATTCTGGGATTCTGCACAAATCACAAAAGTACTCATGGAAAGCTTCTGGATGGAATATTTCATCTGTGACTGGATGATGATAGTGGGCCTTTCGTGTTTCAGGAGGAAACATTAGTCATTGAGCAGTACAGCATAGGCAAACCCTTCAACACACTGAGATCATACTGACCATCAACCACCCATTTCTTTCATCCTCTTCTCATTCCCTCCGGATTCTACCACTCACTTTCACACTCATAACACTTTACAGTAGTCAATTAACATCAAAACCTCCCTTCTTTGGGATGTGGAAGTAAATAGGCTCATACAGAGGAAACCTATGTTGTCACAGAAGAACATGCAAACTCCATACAGACAGTACCCGAGGTCAAGATTGAAACTATGTTTCTGGTGCTTTGAGGCAGAGGCTCTACTGTGCTACTGAATATCAGCATCAGGTTTATTATCACTGTCTTATATGACATAGGATTTATTATTTTGATGCAGCAGTACAATACAAAGATATAAAATTACTATAAATTGCAAAGCAAATAAATAGTTCAAAGATAAAGGAATAATGAGATGGTGTTTACGGACCATTCAGAAGTCTGAAGGCAGAGAGGAAGAAACCACTTCTGAATCGTTGACTGTGGCTCTTCAGGTTCTGTAGCACCTCCCCAGTGGTAGTAACAAGAAGAGCACATGTCCTCGATGGTGAGGGTCCTTAGTGATGGATGATGTCTTCTTGAGGCTCTGCCTCTTGAAGTGTCCTCAGTGATGGGAAGATTTGTGCCTCAGTGCTGTAACTGGCTGAGTCCACATCCCTTCGTAGCCTCTTACAATCCTGTGTATAGGAACCTCCATGCCTGGCTGTGAGGCTACAAGTGAGAATGCTCTTCACATTACATCTATAGAAATTTGCAAGAAGTCTTTGGTGACATACCACATCTCCTCAAACTACACTGGCATGCCTTCTTCATGATTGCATCAGTGTGTTGGCTTCAGGAACTTGAAACTGCTCACCCTGTTAATTGGCCATGACCAAATGGTAGAGCAGACTCGATGAGCCGAATGGCCTAATTCTGCCAAGTCCTATGGTTTAAAATCAAACCAGAAGTTTGGTTGATTCCACTATTGTCTCATCTTCTGACTTCCCAAAGTCTGGCAAAGTACACTCAGGAATACAATGATTTCTCACTTCCTCACTGTATCCAGCGCTGACCATTCAATGAGAACTGATGTCTGTTCTCCTGACTTTCCCTTCTAAAATCCACCATCAATTCTTTGGCCTTTCTGACACTGAATGTGAGAGAGACATAGAGTTGTAGATACTTTAAACTTTTTTTTTGTTATTTTCATGAAATTTGGACTTTGCTGGCAAGGTCGTTACTTAATAAATGTAACTTATAGCCCTTGAGAAAGGTAGATGAAATTCTTCAACAAAACACAAGTCCTTGTAGTGTTTTCTCTGCAAACAAGTTTCAGGATTTTGAGCTAGATATAACGAAGAAGCAGTTACATCTTTCCATTATTAAGGTGTCGTTTCCACTCATTTTCTTTCTGGATGCAACAGATTTGGGAGGCATGAGCAAAGAGTGTGGCAAGGAGAGATGTGCATCTTTTTTCTACGTTACATGGTCCAGGCACGTGCACGCTCATGTAGATAATGAACGTGTAAAGTGGTAAACAGGGTCCAGTGATATAAATTGCTTTGCTCTATGTAGCAGAACTCTACTTATTCTGAAAATTGAAGACATTGTTTCCCTGAGTGTACTTTGCAGACTTTGGCAAGTCAGTAGATGAGTCGTTAATGCAAGTAGCCCAACTTCTGGTTTGATTGGAGACCATAAAACACAACAGAATTAGACTCATTCAGCTCATTGCATCTGCTCCACCATGGCTGATTAATATTCCCCCTCAACATCAGTCTCTGGCCTTCTCCCTGTAAACCTCTGACACACTTACTAATCAAGAACCTACCAACCTCTGAGTCAAATACACCCAAAATGGCTTCACAGCCACCTGTAGCAACAAATTATATAGGTTCACCACCCTCTAGCTAAAGAAATTCCTCCTCATCTCTGTTCTGGAGACATTCTTTTATTCTGAGTCTGTGCCCTCTACAACAATTGGAAGTGTCTTCTGGAAGTCCATTCTATCTCTGCATTTCAGTGATCAGCAGGTTTCATTGAGATCCCCCTTATTCTTCTAAATTCTAGTGACTACAGGCCCAGAGTCATCAAACATTCCTCATATGTTAACCCTTTCATTTCCAGGATCATTCTCATTATGTCTCCAATGCCAGGCAGCACACCCTTGTGTGTGTGCGGCTGGCCCACTTATATTGTGTGTGGGGAGAAGTGGGTGTGGATGATGGAGATTGTATATCGTGTATATCTGGACAGTTCAGCACCTGGACTGACTTACTGTGTCAGCCCATGGCATCGTCGAAGTTTCTGACCCAAGGTCCAAAAAGGAAGGAACTTAGGAGGTCACTGATGAGTTTGGTGGAGGGCCAGCTCAGGTCCAAATGATGAAGAATGAAGACTAGCAGCCTACAGAATAATTTTGTGTGGTTACAGATCCAAGCTGGCCCGAGTCAGAAAGTGGGAGACGCAGCTCCTGAACTATAATAAAACCTAGAAAGAGAGTGGAGGGTGAATTCAGCCTTCATTCCAGTAGACTAGCTCTTGTCCGATGCAGTTAAAAGTGCCTCACACTCTCAGGGCAGAGTGCTGTGTGATGATCTGAGGCAGCACGGGACCAGCACAAAGCACTGAATGAAGTGATGGTGGCAGTAGCACATCGGTGCCTCAGTTTGAAATGGGTGCGGTGTGGCCCGCCATTCAGCTCACAGCAGCTTGACTTGTGGAGCAGGTTGGTACTACTCTGGTTCAGAAATGCCATACCCACTGGCCAGCGTACAAAGCTAATGGTGGACTTGAGAAGGATTGAGAACATCAGACCCGGAGAAGGCCTCATAGTGAATACCCAAGCTTTGTGAATGAACTGCGAACCTTTCCTTTGTTCAGTGTGATATGTTACATTGCACTGTAACAAAATAGAATTAGTTGAGCTCCACTTAGATGTTTTAAACTAAACTCATTTGAAAATTCATGTTCCAAGTTTCTCTTGCTGTTGTTATCAGCTACTTTAACGTTAATGAGTTTGGTGCTCCAGATGTGCTGTACAACTGCTGAACATTGTATGTAATTTGTTACCTTGTTTCGTACCTTTTAAGCACCTACATTTATTATCCTTGGGATGACCTTACTCCTTTAAGCTCAGCAGGTAGTGTCTGCTGTGTCCTTGCTCACACGAGTATTTTCTGGGGGGCAGGGAGAAAAGTCAGAATTCCATTGACGAGCCCATGAATGATTTATTTAACAGGCAAGCAGCCCTACTGTGAGCTCCTGTTCCCATTCTTTGAAAATATGACACAAAAGAGATTAAAAAATGCTCATTTATGGTCATTTCTGCCATAAAGGACTAGTTGCTCCTTCAAGGTGAAAGTCAGGCTTGGATTAGTTTATTGGCCAGATTATCAAGGGGGAAAATACTGAATGCCAAAGAAACATTGTGGTATATTATTTCATCATGAGTTAGGTCACGTTACCTGATGACCTTAAAGGAGTAAAATCATCACAAGTTTATTGAACACAGGAATTAGTTCAATGATAATATGATTTGATTAGAGATGTAGTTTTATTTTATGGTCTAAAATAGTATAGCTTAATGGTTTGTAGCTGGGCACAGCTCTCTAGCTGAGGCATTAAACTAGAGGGTAGAAGAAGCAACCGAGGGCAGATTAGGTGTCAATTTCAGCTTAAAAGGAGGTTATTTACAATGTGAGTAATGATATGATTTGATATTGTTAATGTACTCCCAGTACTGGACATAAAACTTGCTTATGGGAGTGGTAACTGACCATATAGAGAAGACAAAAGTTTTGTAAAATGTGGTTTATGATATGGAGAATGTGGAAATGATTGTGAAAATTAGGATATACTGAGGTAAATTGAAATGGATTGCTCTTAACTCTTGATATGGGCATTAAAAATGGGATAAAGTGGAGAATGGCTAAAAATAGCTCACTAAAGTGGAACATTACACATTCTCTATGAAATCGAAATGTGTTTATTCTGCCTTCCCATATAGGTAAGTGAGTGCTCTTACTTTAGTGTGTGAATAGAAAAGAAGTGGCACACAAACCCATCAATTCTAAAAGCTACGTATCTAATAAATGAAGTAATGTGCTTTGTTGCAGAAAGTGGAAGTGAAATTTGACCTCTGGCCAGAACAGGCAGCAGAATGATGGCACTACCCTGTGCACATCAGAGCATGCCAACCACAACTGGAGCCAAATACGATTCATTGTTATGAAGCAGGTGCCAAACGGGTGACACTTTGTAGCTCACTTAGCTCGAGTCTGTGGCCCTTGAATTTAAGGAGGTTTTCGTGTATTTCAAAGATGTGCATACCATCTTTATTTTCAGAAACATTAAATATTATGTGAAGGAGATAATTCTGGTAGCTTTGCAAACACTGTCTTGAGCAAAAGCAGATTACCCAGTCATTAAAAGGCAAAAAAAAAATTCTAAACATGTGAAATAAAAACAAAACTGTCGGAAAATTTCAGCAGGTTAGGTAAAATGTGAATAGAGAAAAAGCTGTTTTTCCAGGTTAATAACTTTTCATCAGTACACAAAGTTCAACCGTTTCCAGCATTCTCAACTTCCAGCTGCTGATTACCTTATCACTGTCTATATGCCTTCGCTACATGTCACTTTATTGAATTTTGTATCTATATTGAATAAACCCCCTTTGTGATAGGTTTTATATGGCTGGAAGATTCATTGTGCAGGGATTTAAGGGATGCAATTTCCAACAAGAATGTGGCAAATAGATTTTATAAAATAATAGAATAGGTATAAGAGGGGTTATAGGGAAAAGATGAGTGTAGGAGCCAGTCGAATCATTGAGAATTTAAGATGGCGTTGCTGAAGCACGGTGAAGACTTGCTGGCAGCAAACAAACCTATTAACTGCTTTATTAATCACAGTTTTTCTCGACGATGATCACTACAACCAATAGCCTGTAATTTCCCTTTCTGGAGTTGAGATTTCGAACTGCTTGTATGACCTGGCAGTTTTGCAGTATGAACTGAGCAAATCCAGGGCAAAAATCAAAAAGGGCCACTTTTCAACATAATTGTATAAGGGCTAAGAGTGTTGTAAAAGCAAGCCTGAAGGCTTTGTGTGTCATTGCTAGGAGCATTCGTAACAAGGTGGATGAATTAAAAGTGCAGATTGTTATTAATGAATGTGATATAGTTGGGATCACAGAGACATGGCTCCAGGGTGACCAAGGATGGGAGCTCAACATTCAGGGACATTCAATATTCAGGAGGGATAGACATGAAAGAAAAGGAGGTGGGGTAGCATTGCTGGTTAGAGAGGAGATTAACGCTATAGAAAGGAAGGACATTAGCCAGGAGGATGTAGAATCGATATGGGTAGAGCTGCATAACACTAAGGGGCAGAAAACGCTGGTGGGAGTTGTGTACAGGCCACCTAACAGTAGTAGTGAGGTTGGGGATGGCATTAAACAGGAAATTAGAAATGCGTGCAATAAAGGAACAGCAGTTATAATGGGTGACTTCAATCTACATATAGATTGGGTGAACCAAATTGGTAAGGGTGCTGAGGAAGAGAATTTCTTGGAATGTATGCAGGATAGTTTTCTGAACCAACATGTCGAGGAACCAACTAGAGAGCAGGCCATTCTAGACTGGGTATTGAGCAATGAGGAAGGGTTAGTTAGCAATCTTGTCGTGCGAGGCCCCTTTGGTAAGAGTGACCATAATATGGTGGAATTCTTCATTAAGATGGACAGTGACATAGTTAATTCAGAAACAAAAGCTCTGAACTTAAAAAAGGGTAACTTTGAAGGTATGAGACATGAATTAGCTAAGATAGACTGGCAAATGATTCTTCAAGGATTGATGGAGGATATGCAATGGCAAGCATTCAAAGATTGCATGGATGAACTATAATTGTTCATCCCAGTTTGGCAAAAGAATAAATCAAGGAAGGTAGTGCACCCGTGGCTGACAAGAGAAATTAGGGATAGTATCAATTCCAAAGAAGAAGCATACAAATTAGCCAGAAAAAGCGGCACACCTGAGGACTGGGAGAAATTCAGAGTCCAGCAGAGGAGGACAAAGGGCTTAATTAGGAAAGGGAAAAAAGATTATGAGAGAAAGCTGGCAGGGAACATAAAAACTGACTGTAAAAGCTTTTATAGATATGTGTAAAAAAAAAAATTGGTTAAGACAAATGTAGGTCCCTTACAGTCAGAAACAGGTGAATTGAACATGGGGAACAAGGACACGGCAGACCGATTGAATAACTACTTTGGTTCCGTCTTCACTAAGGAGGACATAAATAATCTTCCGGAAATAGTAGGGGACTGAGGGTCTAGTGAGATGGAGAAACTGAGGGAAATACATGTTAGTAGGGAAGTGGTGTTAGGTAAATTGAAGGGAGTAAAGGCAGATAAATCCCCAGGGCCAGATGGTCTGCATCCCAGAGTGCTTAAGGAAGTAGCCCAAGAAATAGTGGATGCATTAGTGATAATTTTTCAAAACTCTTTAGATTATGGATTAGTTCCTGAGGATTGGAGGGTGGCTAATGTAACCCGCTTTTTAAAAAAGGAGGGAGAGAGAAACCAGGGAATTATAGCCTGACATCGGTGGTGGGGAAAATGCTAGAGTCAGTTATCAAGGATGTGATAACAGCACATTTGGAAAGCGGTGAAATGATCGGACAAAGTCAGCATGGATTTGTGAAAGGAAAACCATGTCTGACGAATCTCATAGAATTTTTTGAGGATGTAACTAGTAGAGTGGATAGGGGAGAACCAGTGGATGTGGTATATTTGGATTTTCAAAAGGCTTTTGACAAGGTCCCACACAGGAGATTAGTGTGCAAACTTAAAGCACACAGTATTGGGGGTATGGTATTGATGTGGATAGAGAATTGGTTAGCAGACAGGAAGCAAAGAGTGGGAATAAACAGGACCTTTTCAGAATGGCATGCAGTGACTAGTGGGGTACCACAAGGCTCAGTGCTTGGACCCCAGTTATTTACAATATATATTAATGACTTAGACGAGGGAATTAAATGCAGCATCTCCAAGTTTGCAGATGACATGAAGCTGGGCGGCAGTGTTAGCTGTGAGGAGGATGCAGGGTGACTTGGATAGGTTGGGTGAGTGGGCAAATTCATGGCAGATGCAATTTAATCTGGATATATGTGAGGTTATCCACTTTGGTGGCAAGAACAGGAAAACAGATTATTATCTGAATGGTGGCCGATTAGGAAAAGGGGAGGTGCAACGAGACCTGGGTGTCATTGTACACCAGTCATTGAAAATGGGCATGCAGGTACAGGAGGCAGTGAAAAAGGCAAATGGTATGCTGGCATTCATAGCAAGAGGATTGGAGTACAGGAGCAGGGAGGTACTACTGCAGTTGTACAAGGCCTTGGTGAGACCACACCTGGAGTATTGTGTGCAGTTTTGGTCCCCTAATCTGAGGAAAGACATTCTTGCCATAGAGGGAGTACAAAGAAGGTTCACCAGGTTGATTCCTGGGATGGCAGGACTTTCATATGATGAAAGACTGGATCAACTAGGCTTATACTCTCTGGAATTTAGAAGATTGAGGGGGGGGATCTGATTGAAACGTATAAAATTCTAAAGGGATTGGACAGGCTAGATGCAGGAATATTGTTCCCGATGTTGGGGAAGTCCAGAACGAGGGGTCACAGTTTGAGGATAAAGGGGAAGCCTTTTAGGACCGAGATGAGGAAAAACTTCTTCACGCAGAGAGTGGTGAATCTGTGGAATTCTCTGCCACAGGAAACAGTTGAGGCCAGTTCATTGGCTATATTTAAGAGGGAGTTAGATCTGGCCCTTGTGGCTAAAGGGATCAGGGGGTATGGAGAGAAGGCAGGTACAGGGTTCTGAGTTGGATGATCAGCCATGATCGTACTGAATGGCGGTGCAGGCTCGAAGGGCCGAATGGCCCACTCCTGCACCTATTTTCTATGTTTCTAAGTCTTGAAGCTGCAGGATTGTCGCAGCGTGGCACGTACAGGGTGCCCAGGCCCGAGAGTGAGGAATGAGCCAATGTTTGGCCATTCCTGGAGTGGACTTGAAACCGGTTCAAACCGGTAGATCTGCTGTGAGGCGAGCTGAGGCAGGGCCCCTGCTAAGAGGAAGGAATGAGCCAATGTTTAACTGATCTAAGTGCCGGGCCAGATTGGAAAGGTCAAGTAAAGGCCGAATCGAGGTGGCCAAGAGGGTATTGAAGTGTCAGGGTCCGGGTCTAAGAATGAGCAACGAGCTAAAGTTTAGTTGATAGAACGCTGGGCCATATTGGAAAAGTCAGGGTGTTGGGGCTGGAGGCGAGGGACAGGCAGGTGTTCAGCTTGCTGCTCCGTGAGGTTTACGCGACTCTGCTCTGAACTGAGACTGTGCTCTACAACCAACGGGCTCCTGGATCTGCTGTGACTTGCTTCATGGCCAGGACTGGTTTTGTAGCTGTGAACTCACTTTTGTGAACTTTAATTCTGGATGTTATTTGCTTACTTTTTATTGCTTGCATGATTTTGTTCTTATTTTACACATTGGGTGTTTGATGGTCTTTTTTAATGGGTTCTATTGGGTTTCTTTGTTTTGTGGCTATCTATAAGGAAACAAATTTCAAAGTTATATACAGTGTACATATTTTGAAAATAAATGTATTTTGAACTTTGAGAGTTTTGTGCACATTAGTATAGCCTGCTGTTATCTGTAGAGTCATAAAAACTAGAGGACAAACTTGTTGTTGAATTGTTAACGAAGCACATAATTTAAACGAACAATGGAAGCACAAGGAACCAAAAGTTGTTAAGGACCTTTACGAGTACATCCAACTTTAAGTTCACTGAATTTAAACTTACCTTTGACTAATTTTTTATTGCAATCAAGCTTTTAACACATTGCTGAATAACTCAAGGCACTAAATGCTTCCAACATTCTCCAAGTTTTAATACTGATTCTTGCAGTATCTGCGAAAATATTTGTATTATTAAAGTATTTAATTTTTCTTATTTTTCCAGGTTTAATATAATAGTGCACTAATTTCAATCAAGCATGCGTGCATACACACACACACACACTCTCTCTCTCTCTCTATCTCCCTATCTCTCTCTCTCTATCTCTCCCTCTATCTCCCTCCGGATCCTGGTTAATTGGGACACATTGGAACCAGTATATTTTGCCCCAATTCGACAAACTTTCAATTCCAAGTTCAAGTACAAGTTTACCTGTTATTCAGCCATACATGAATACCCTTGAATAAAGTCAATCAAAACAGTATTACTCCAGGGCCAAATTGCGAAACACAGTACAGTACTAACATATAAGATATCAGTAAAGTACAGTCACACAAAAAAGTATAGTCCAAGACCCTGAGTGCATGAAATAGTTAAAAGGAAACGAAAATATAAACTACCATTTAACTGAATAAAACAATTATGTATTTAAATGAAATTCAGAGCAAGTTAGAACACTAGCAATACCTCTATGTTACTATTAAACAGTATTAGTTTCTAACAGTTATTGATGGAGGTATTCATCTGCTGTGTTCTTTTGATTGAGTGTAATTGAATAAAATCAGAGGAGACATCTAATGCAGATAATGGACTGCCTTCATACAATATTTGAGATGATTTCATCCTCCAAATATTCATTTTCATTGTAACATTCAAGGTGATTACCGATAGCTTCATTATTCTTAACTTACCGTTTCTGGCATCTCCAAGACTGAATGCTTGAAACTGCGGTGAGCAAGCAGTTTTGAATTGTCTTAATGATTATTTCTCACCAATAATCAATGACAAAAATCACTGCTTTTTGAACATAAACACGTGCAACTGATGCTATTTAAAAACTGATCGCTGTAAACACGGAGTAGTGTCCACTGCCCATGCAAATGCACACAACTGATGCTAGTTAGAAACTGTTTGGCAACAGTCTCCTGTCACAACTAAATGGCGTGGGATCCCAGCTATTTTCTCAATTTAGTTTTTGTTCTTTATGAGTTGTCCCAAATAAACAGACATTAAGGTTGAAACTGATTCTCATAACTAACAAAAAAAAATCCTTTTTCACAGACAAAATTTTACTATCTACAAAGCAAAATCTGACTTCCCATATCAAAAATAAGGAGAATCAAGATGAACTGCTGATGCTTCTTTTTTGTAACCATTTGAGTAAGTTTTATAAATAATATGAAATATCTCCATTACCATCTTATCTCTGCAACTAATAATGTATTTATTTATTTATTGAGATACAGCGTGGAATCAGCCCTGCTGGCCCCTTCAAACCACGCCGCCCAGCAATCCCTGATTTAACCCTAGCCTAATCATGGGACATTTACAATGACAATTAACCTATTAACCAGAGCATCTTTGGACTGTGGGAGGAAACCAGAGCACCCGGAGGAAACCCACGTGGTCACGGGGAGGATGTACAAATTCCTTGCAAGCTGCGGCAGGAATTGAACCGGGGTCGCTGGTGTTGTAGAGCGTTTTGCTGACCACTGTGCTACTGTGCCACCCTATAATAAACACTACAATGAGAAAATTAGGTTGAAAACTATCCATCAGCTTGTTTAAAATAACAAACAATACATTAAAATAAAGATATATTTTAGTAAGATGGTAGTGATTAATTTGATTCTATAAAAACTCCTGAACCTTTATGTAGTTCTTCCACCTACTTAAGCAAGTTGGGCTATGCGTAGTGAAAATGAAGTGGATTTAGAAGGACTTTGGATTATTTTAATTCCTCTATCCAAGGATAACCTACCATATAATTCCCTGTAATATGTTTGTCAATATTTGGAAGTTTGAATCTTCTATACCTCTAATTTAAATATTGATTGCAAAGAAAATAAAATT
Organism: Mobula birostris; assembly: GCF_030028105.1. Classification (NCBI taxonomy): domain Eukaryota; kingdom Metazoa; phylum Chordata; class Chondrichthyes; order Myliobatiformes; family Myliobatidae; genus Mobula; species Mobula birostris. The sequence continues at coordinate 54,425,638 of NC_092381.1, forward strand.
GTGAAATTAGTCATAAATCATTTGACATTTTCTATTTTCATGCTACACTTAATACTAATTCAAAAACATACTGTGCTCTTTATACAATCCAATTTACTTACACAATTCTCCTTCGGTCCAGGTTGAAAATATTAAGATTTCCTTTTGGCAAGTGTCATCTTCGAAATGAATTCTGCAACTTTAGCTTCTGCCAGGTAGTGCCAGAACGAGAGTGCTAGATGTCTTTTTTTTTGTATCACTACAATAAAGTAATGCTCCAACAGTGTATGACTGACTGCCCTCCCCTATCATAAAAAACAGCCGAGACTGATATTAGTTTGTCTGTGAAACTTGTTAAGCAATCCATATAAATAGAGTTCATACATCACACACCTTGTTGATAAGGGTATTTAAATAATAGGGTTCCATTCGTCTCTGACAGATGTTTTAGAAGAATAGCATGGGACCTGTTAAAATTTGTTGTCTGAGATTGAGAATTTCTGGTATCAGTGAATGTACAACTCTGTCAGGAAAGTGATGAGGATGGGTGAGGTGTTCTGATGGCTATTGATCTACAGAATAATGTGGGAGTGTGGCGTAAGTGAAACAGCAGCATGTGTGTTGGTGAGTTTTAAAACCCTGTTGCAGCATCCTGCCATCTTAAACAGCATCATTATCAATGTATGAAAAATAGCATTTGACAACAGCAACATTTCAGTTTTGACATTTGCCTTTCTCTGCTGAACTGAGCAAGAGAAAGACTCTTGGAAGTTCGAAATGTGCTGACAGTATGATTTAACCACATTGCTTTAATCACGTTCCAGACACCGTAAATCACTGTCAGCATAATTAGGACACAATTATTTCTACTGATTTCCATAATAATATGGTATCTTGTTGATTGATTGGCACCCATAGAACAGATTTTTTTCAGTGCAGATCCAATTTGCATTTGTTTAGTTGGTTCATAGCCAACACATTTAGTCTGATTTCACTAAAAAATCTATTTGATGCTTGAGGTGTTCATGGGAAGAGGCAGATGCTGGAGAACGGCTAGGGGAAAAGTGGTGAGGGAAGGTAGTTATGTTATGTTGAAGCCTTCTTCCTCAAAAGCAGAACCTCCCAAAATTATGCATAATTAACTTATTTTGCTGGATGACCAGGGAAGTTCTTTCCATTGGCTTGGAAATCAATGACAAACAGTTAACTAATTAAAATTCGCACTGAGACCACAAAAATGAAAGGTTATGCCAAATGTTGTCTTCTGCCAAAAGATTGGAATATAGAATGCTTTTAAGCTCAAAAAACAAGTCAACAAAAGGGAGGGAGAGGGCAAGGCACAGCAGTTTGTGGCTACCTTAATAGAGTGCTGATACTATGGGTTTAAGTGCCCCCTTATGCTTTAGAGTAGATTTCTTATGTATCGTAATTTACTTATAACATGGGAGGCCATTAGGCCCATCAACTCTATACCAGTTCTGAGAAATTCCATCAAACATTTCTCTTTTGTGGCAGACTGTGTACAGACTGCAGCTGAGGCCAGGGGTGAATCTGGGCTACTTAAGCTAAGAGGCAGATGTGACACTATATGTTGTGGTAGTTACCTACAGAAGCCTTGGCTGCAATTGACCTTTGATGTATCGGTGTCCTGGCACAGTCATGGCAGAAATGTGTACATTGCTGGCTAAGTTCATGTCCATTTCAAGATTCTCCTGACCTTAGAGTTTTCCTGGCTCAATAATTGTGCTTCAATGTGGTGTTACTGACAGGATCTATAAAATTGTAGGCACCTTCTTACTTTCATTTCTTTTAAAGCCACTTGTATGAAAATTTGGAATGAATCAGTAATGGCTCAACCCAGTGCATGATTGTGGGGTGGACTGGACATCTAAAACATCAAAGTGGTTGGTGGAATATCAACATTAGAACAGCTTGTATGATATCATCTTCAATCTGTTAAACAAATGATCAGTGCTACGAGAATTGGGGCAACAGCTGCTGAAGGTGTTATTTTTATGCCAGGTCTGATGGGACAGCGGGAAACAAGCAGCAAACACCACTGTTGGGAACTTGGATTTCATTCTTATTTCCAGGAACCGATCTACTGCTCAGTCAGGGAGCCCGCAAAGGATTGCCCACCGAGTCCAAGCAAACTGTCAATATGATAGTAATATTTGTAAGAGTTCTCAGAGTAACACCTGCATGTCGGGAGGGAAGAATCGTCACATGTTCAGTAAAGCCCACAGTAAACATTTACAATATAGGAAGTTGGTCCATGAAAAACTGTATTAAAAATGGTGTCGAAACATTGGCTCGCATTAAACACTGACAGCACGTCTTTGAATAGGAAGGATTTCCCACTTCCCTTTTTTTGTAGCTTGGTTTCCCTACAGCACTCCAAAGCAATAGGCAGATTAAAAAGGCAAAAAAAAAATTAGGTGGAAATAAATGGGGATGTGAAGAGAAAATATGATTAGTATGTGTTCTGTAGAATGGATGAATGAAGGAATGCCAGGACCCAGTGGGGAATCTTTTGGGGCTCCCTAATTGGGCAGTAAAGCTAAATGGAATGCTGATATCATTTGATGCCTGTTCGGTGCTTATTGAAACACAGAGAATTGCCTCTGAAAGGAAAGGTAGAAGTTTAATTAGAGTAGAAATTAGGATATAAACTGAAAGAACTGTCTTGTGGTCAAGTTGGTGATTGTCCTAGACCAACCATTTAACACCTCTAGATCGAACTTGTCATGGATGGAGAATCAGATGCAGACAGAGGATGCTGCATCTTTTCATAAGGTGATACCTAAATACTGCTTTTTGGTTGTTGCAGGCTATCAAACTACGGGACGAGTGTGGGTGCACTTCATTGCCGAGCATAGACCCACGATTAGTTTTCAAGCTTAGTATGGAGGAAATGATGAAGCGCTTGAAGAAATGGGAAGAACCGATGTGCACAGTTTCTGGAACTGAACAACCAACGGGCACAGTTTCTGGAGCTGAACAACCACCTCAGCAGCAAGAGATCGGCCCAATTGTAATGCAGAGGATACCTGCAGTAATTACACTACAAGCACTCCAAAGCACAGCAGACTCTCAGAAATAAACATATTGAACTGTATTTGGTACCGTGCAAATTAGCAATTTGTGTTTTTAATTTAACTGGACAGTGGGAAACAGAAATAGTATAAGATGCAGTTGTCTCTAAAGAGATATTTCTGTGTTTTCCTAAATTTTGGGGGCGCTTCCAGTTGTTCAGTGATTATTTCTTTAATTAGGTATGGTTTTATTTTGTTCCAAACAAATAAGTTGGGAAGTCTGTTACAAGGAACAATCCAGTTTGCAACAGTCCCCAGTGGAATGTTAATTTGTAATTATGTCCCTTGGAGTCCCTGTTGCACAAAAATTTACCTTGGCAGCAGCAGCTCTCTAGTTGGTGAATCCTGTTTGAGGTAGCATAAGTAGTAGGAGCAGGAGTCTGTCATCTGGCCCGTCGAGCCTGCTCCGCCATTCAATAAGATCATGACTGATCTGACCATGGACTCATCTCCACCTACCTGCCTTTTCCCCATAATCCTTAATTTGCCTACTATGCAAAAATCTATCCAACATTGCCTTAAATATATTTACTGAGGTAGCCTCCGCCGCTTCATTAGGCAGAGAATTCCAGATTCAGCACCGTCTGGGAAAAGCAGTTCCTCTTCATCTCTGTCCTAAATCTACTTCCCTGAATCTTGAGGCTATATCCCCTAGTTCTAGTCTCACCTATCAGTGGAAACAACTTTCCTGCCTCCATCTTATCTACCTCTTTTCATAATTTTATATGTTTCTTTAAGAATTCTCATTCTTCTGAATTCCAGTGAGTACAGGTCCAGGCGAATCAATCTCTCCTCATAGTCTAACCCCATCATCTCTAGAATCAACCTGGTGAACCTCCTCTGCACTGCCTCCAAAGTCAAAATATCCTTCCTCAAGTAAGAAGACCAGAACTGCACACAGTACTCCAGGTGCAGCCTCACCAGTACCCTGTACAGTTATAGCATAACCTCCCTGCTCTTAAATTCAATCCCTCTAGCAATGAAGGGCAACATCCCATTTGCCTTCTTGATAGCCTGCTGCACCTGCAAACCAACCTTTTGTGATTCATGGCTAATTGAATACAGTGAGATATGACTGATTTGTTAAGCAAAGTATGTGAATTGAAAGTTAAAATAATCTATTTAGGAAAAGAAAGTGATTGGGGCGAAGGGGAGGATAACAAGTGAAGGGGATGGCGCCGAACAGGGCAATTTAGCCTTGAGCAAAAAAGCTGCAAGAGAATTAATATCAGCAGGAACATGTGAGACTGGTATTGAGAGCCATTGTTGTAATCAAATGTAGGTAGAAACTGCTAACATGTACTTGAAATTTGCAGTGATTTTGTTTTTTAACTCTGGTATTGTATTACTTTTAGAATTTAATTTCTCTTATCCCATCCTGAAACTTAGGAGGAAGGTTTCTCTGTTAATGGGGAAACAGCTTTTGATTTTCTTCAGCATTGTAATCCATGAGAATCTCTCAGTCCCATTCTATGTGCAGGGCTAATAATTCCTTCACTCGGTAGGGAACTAGATAATGTGTATAAAATAGGTTTTATTAATTACAATGCATTTGATGAAATTTGTATGCATAAAATTATTTTTATGATTAATCAGTCTCTTCCATTTTTATACACATCATACAGGCCTTGTACATTCAAAGAAACACAAGTTGTTTAAGTAATATATTTAGAGCATGTGCCAACCCTGAATTGAAAAAGATTTCAGCAATGTGAAATTGCATATTTCATGCTGCAAAATCACCAAAATGTTGGTTATTTTCCAGTTCATACCTGATCAGTCTACCTTTAGGTTTGATTAATAACTCACTGATGTAGTTGTTTCAGTATTTTCATTGAAAATAAATCCTGATGTACCAAGAAAGTGTTTTTTTTCGTTTGTGTGGCATTGTGGCACTGCTGGCAGATCTGTTGCAGCAACCCATATATGATCCAGAACTCTGGTGCTGTCTGCGTGGAGTTTGCATGTACTCGCTGTGTCTGCATGGGTTTCTCCTGGTGCTCCAGTTTCCTTTTGCATCACAGAGGCATGCTGTTGATAGGTTATCTGGCCACTGTAGAGTGCCCATAGTGTATAGACGAATGATAGAATCTGAAGAGAATTGATGAGCAAGTGTGGAGAATAAGTTACACCGAAAATGGGTCAATGGCATTGCTCTGTAAACTGGCATAGACTTGATGGGCTGAAAGATGTCCTTCTATATCTTAAGGAAATGTGGAAATGGTAAACTTGTTAAGTAGTATTATTAGTTACCAATTCTATTTTCAGACACAAGTGTACAGGATTTGTGGGGTAGGATTACTTAGGATTGGAGTCTAAAGTTATGAACCTAAACAATTAAGTCCAATGTAGTGTGAATATTTTTCAAGAGTGCCTCTGTCCAATTATTGTGTAATGGGAGTGTGAGGTAGAAACACGCATCAGAAATTGTTCTTAGCCCATATTTTATGGCATGTCCAGAGATTCCATTTATGAATTTGTGTTAATTTTCATTCTACCTGATTTATGTTTCATAGTTGCTATGAGGTCCCACAGATAGTACTAACTCTTGGAACATTTAAAGTAGCTACTGCAGCAGCATTTAAACACCAAGTTATTGATTTATATTTTACCCTGGCTGTCTTCGACCTACGTGTGTTCCTTGGCTTCTTCTAAGCATCTGAGCTATAGCTTCTAGGATTTAGCAGACCTCTTCTATCATGTTCTTATTGGCTATTGATAAAAACTACCAGTTATAATGCAAATGCTCCACAGCAATAATAATGTAAGTATTGCCATTATTATTATGTGTATACATAACAATGATATAAAATGCAGCTACAATTAACAATCATATTAAAGATGGTCCAAAGAAACTATAACAAAGGATTCATGCAGTTTCTTTCTCCCAATTACATCCGAGCCTCCTAGCCTCTTCCAGATTTTGCACACAGTCACCAAACTCCAGACAAGAGGTGAGGTAGAACTGCCAATGCGATTAGGGCAGATTTCAGCTGAGAAACTGTAATAAAACAAGTAGAACAGGGAAATAAATGACTAGCAACATAACTGGCCCAAGGAGGGTATACTCTTATCAGATGCAAACCCGTTTGATATACCATTTAATTGTTTTGAAATTGTTTTTTGTGGATGTCCACTGTAAAAATATGGGTGCTGTTGATGAAATAACTGAATACTAAAGATATTTTTAATTGTTTCAGAATTTTCTTTCAATTGAATTTCATCAATTTTCACATTTTCCTCTGCATCACACTTTACTCAAAAATAAGGCCGTCAGAATTTCAAGCAACACACACAAAAAATGCTGGTGAACGCAGCAGGCCAGGCAGCATCTATAGGAAGACGTACAGTTGATGTTTTGGGCCGAGACCCTTCGTCAGGACGAATTTCCAACATCTGCAGATTTCCTCGTGTCTCAGGATTTCAGATCTGATTGTAGATTTTGCATATCACTGCAAGTTTATGGAATCTGCAACTCCATCTGGCTAAAACTTACAACATTTATCTACTGTGACCATGTAGCTTTGTCACACCCCTCAACTCTTACACTACTTTCTTCCAGTAATTTCCTTGAACTGTTGTAACTTCGGCTGGACCAAGTTTAGCTGCAAATGCACTGAAGGCAATGCAGAGAACTGAAAGGAGCTTCATTTTAAAATTAATTTCTGCTGGAGGATAATTTTCTAAAAAGCTTGGGACCAAATTACCATTGACGATATTTTAGAACCCACACAATCAAAACATAAATGCCTATTGTACTCACTAGAACCAATAGTGAGGCAGGATGTCTTTTTTTGGCTTTTTGAAAACTAAAAGCAGCAGATACTGGAAATGCAAAACAATTTTGTATACCATGGGAGACTGGATTCCAGTCACCAGGGTTGTGAGCAGGGTGGGTTTCTTTACCTTAGAAAACGGTTAAAAGTATGCCCTCAATTAGAGTCAGAGCAGGAAAAATTATTTAAAAAGGGAAAAGGCAAGGGATTATGTATGCAATATTCATAACAGGATGAATTAATGGGTCAAATAGAACTGTATCTGCATTTAATAGCCACTACAGAGGCGTGGTTGCTATGCTATAATATGTTCCTGAGAGCTTAGCAAAATTGAAAAAGAAGAAAGGATGCTGTAACGGGAAAGAAAGTGATGAAAGCAATAGAAAAGAAGAATATATAGTAATAATATACAATGTAGTGAATTATAGAGTGGCACTGAGCTGTGATGCTCATTGAGATCTTGCCTCAGACAGTTGGTTGTTTTGGTTGCAAGGATTGTTTTGAGGACAGCCAGGGGAGTTAGAGGATCAGGTTAGGGTTTAGGAGGAGTTGGAGGTCAGGGTCAGTAGCCAGTGGTCAGAGTCTGGGTCTCAGTAGTGGAAGGGCTGAAATTGCCGGGGGTAGAGTCGGCTGCTGCTGAGGATGAAGATCAGCAATTCTTGTGGTCAAGGACCATTGTTGGCAGGCTCCAAGGATGAGGACTGGTGAACTCCAGGATGGTCATTCCCAGGCTTGGAGGCCCGTGCACGTCCAGAGTTTGAGGCTCCAAAGTCAAAGTCCTGTGATTGCCAAGTTCTGGGTCAATATCGGAGGTTGAAGACCAAAGTTTGAAAGTCCAAACATTGAAGCCCTGTGTCAAAAAAATCAGAAGCACGATATCTGCAAGCCTGCAAATCTGGCCAGGGACTGGAGGTTGAAGGCCCAATGTCTGACAGTCTGGATTGTTGTCGTTTTGTTGCTTGTGCTGTTCTGTTGAGCATTGTGGGCCTGCTATGTTGGCATCAGGATGTGTGATGACACTTGCAGGCTACCCCAGCACATCCTTGGGTTGTGTTGGCTGCCAATGTAAACAGTGCATTTCACTGTAGGTTTTGATGTACATATGATGAATAGATGGATCTAAATCTGAAATGTTTCCCCCCAGTCCTAAGACTTACAACCTTTTTGTAAATGCACGAAAGTCTCATGGCTCCTGCATATCAAACTCTAAAGATTACCACTTTAATCTTGTGATATAAATATTAAAGCTAAACATAAGCACTCACCTAATCTATGATCAAAAGTTATAGAAGGCCTGATGGGAAATATGTATATTTTGTAAGCGTATTATTCATATTTCACAATTGTAAAATGGCCCACCCATGACTCAAAACTCCTGTGCAATTCTAAATATTAGAGGCATGTGTATCATTTAGTTAACACAATAACTGCTACTTAGAATGATAGTAACTCTTAGATAATTAATTTGTCTTTATTTTCATTAATATTAGATATCAAATTATTTCATAATCATGTAAAGTCTGAAGACAGGCTTCATTCAGTGGTTTAGATATGTACAGTGATATTTAACCCTCTGATTGGCATTGTGCTATCATTGAAATGAGATTAGACTTAAAAACTACCACCAAGTTGAAAATGAGAACAGATGGAGAAGTCTCAGCTCCCCTCCATGTTTACAAAATGTTTACGAAATCATATATAAAAAAAGAACACTTCTGTCTGCCTTTTGCAGAAGGTTGAATTTAACTTCCTCCAAGTGAGGCAATGCGGACAAAAATTGTGGCTCACTTGCCCACCAATTACGTGCAAAGGAAAGCGCGTGGCGAGTTCCAGCTGTTGACACCTCTGCAGGGGATGATGTGACAGATCTAATAGAGATCAGTGACAAAACCTGCAAGCCTGAAATGAGACCTTTGGATGCAACATATGAAAGCTTTGATGCTGAAGGGAACACTTAAGATTTTAAGAGAATTAAAAATCAGCCTAATCTGCCTTCAGCACAGGCACTTCAAGTACATTTTCATGATCTTCCTTTAACTGAGAAGCTATGAGCTGAAGCTAATCTGCTCAGAGGCACAGTGACAAAGATTGCTGAGTTAGGGCTGTGGCATATTGGTCTACTGTTTTTTTAATGTTCTGGGATGGAAACGGCTGTGCTGTATAAAAGTTGCTGAAGTGATAAAATGATAAAAATGAATCAGGGTAAAGCAGCCCATTGGGAGAAGACCTTTGTTTGAGTTCTGGCTTCAAAGCTACTGCAATGGTTATTGCATGATTGTATTAAGCCTTATATTAATGTACTTCAGATAAATTTCAGGGGCAATATAAATGTGGTTTAGATTGCAAAATTTGTTTCATATAGCAGCAATGTTGCCACTAAAATTGAATTCATCTGTTGTAATTGGGAGTTCGTTCAGAAACGTAAAGCAGAAGAATGCCATCTGATGCCATGAAAAAGGGTGAGAGCATCAGGTCATCAAAATTAGAGTCACAGAGCACAGAAGCAGCCCCCTCAACCCACCGTGTCTGTGCTGGCAATCCTACGCCTATCTGTACTCATCCCAGTTTCCAGCACTTGACCCAGAAACTTTTCTGCTTCGGCATTTCAAACATTTAAATACCTTTTATTTTAATGTTACGAAATTGCTTGTCTCCATTGCCACAGGCAGTTCATTCCAGATTTCAATCATCCTTGGGGTGTAAGATTTCTTTTCCCTTGCCTCAAACCTTTACCTTTGTTTATACCCTATCTGAATATCTCATAATACACACATGTCCATCCAGTCACCCATAGAACTTCAAACAGTGCAGCACAGGAACAACCCTTTGAGCCCGCATTGACTGTGTTAACCATGATGTCAAGTGAAACTAATCCCACCTACCTATACATGATCCACATCCCCAACTCCCCCCCCCACCCACCCCACACATACCCTATGAACTGTATGTGTTTGCCTGAATTCTTCATAAATGCCACTATCATGTCTATTCCTACCACCACCCTGGTAGTACTTCCTACGCACTTGCTACTGTGTAAAAAAAAACACTTCACCCCACACATCCTCTTGAACTTTCCCCCCCCCCTCACCTTAAAGCAATGCCTTCAGTATTTGACATTTCTGCCCTGGGACCAAGATTATCTATCCTGTCTATGACTCTGATAATTTTATAAACTTCTATCCTCTGACACTCCAAAGAAAAAAATCCACTCTCTTTATAGCTAATAATCTCTAATCCAGGCAACATCCTGGTGAACCTTCTCTGCATCATTCCCAAAGCAGCCATATCCTTCCTGTAATGTGAACAGAACTAAACACAATACAAAACGTAACTTTCTGACTTTCATACTCAACACCATTACCAATGAAGGCAAGTATTCCATTCACCTTTTTACCAACCAATCAAACCAATACTCTTTTTCCACCAGCTCCGTCTTCAAGCCTACTTCTTCGGCAAGGACTCTCCCACCCCCACAGAGGACCCCTTCTCCCATCTTCAACCCTCCTCTTCATGGACACCCTGCTCTGGTCTCATGCCCGCTCTGGATCTCTTTATTGCGAACTGCCGACGGGACATCAACCGGCTCGACTTCACCGCACCTTGTTCCCATTCCAACCTCACTCCTTCCAAACGCTGTGCTCTCCACTCCCTCCGCACTAATCCTAACCATACTATAAAACCCACCAATAAGGGGGGTGCTGTTGTAGTCTGGCGTACTGACCTCTACCTTGCCGAGGCACAGCGTCAACTCATGGATACCTCCTCTTAGTGACCCCTCGATCATGACCACACTAAGGAGCACCAGGTCGTTGTCTCCCATACTATCACCAGCTTTATCCGCTCAGGGGATCTCCCATCCACTGCTACCAACTTTACAGTTCCCACACCTCGCACTTCCCGTTTCTACCTCCTACCCAAGATCCACAAGCCTGCCTGTCCAGGTAGACCCATTGTCTCAGCTTGCTCCTGCCCCACCGAATTCGTTTCTGCATACCTCAACACTGTTTTATCCCCCCTTGTTCAATCCCTTCCTACCTATGTTCATGACACTTCTCACGCTTTGAAATTTTTCGATGATTTTAAGTTCCCTGGCCCCCACTGCTTTATTTTCACCATGGCTGTCCAGTCACTATATACTTCCATCCCTCATCAGGAAGGCCTCAAAGCTCTCCGCTTCTTTTTGGATTCTAAACCTAACCAGTTCCCCTCTACCACCACTCTGCTCCGTCTAGCGGAATTAGTCCTTACTCCTAATAATTTTTCCTTTGGCTCCTCCCACTTCCTCCAAACTAAGGTGTAGCCATGGGCACCTGTATGGGTCCCAGCTATGCCTGCCTTTTTGTTGACTTTGTGGAACAATTTATGTTCCAAAACTATACTGGTACCTGTACCCCACTTTTCCTTCACTACATCGACAACTGCATTGGTGCTGCTTCCTGCACGCATGCTGAGCTCGTTGACTTCATTAACTTTGCCTCCAACTTTTACCCTGCCCTCAAGTTTACCTGGTCCATTTCTGACACCTCCCTCCCCTTTCTAGATCTTTCTGCCTCCATCTCTGGAGACAGCTTATCTACTGATGTCTACTATAAGCCTACAGACTCTCACAGCTATCTGGACTATTCCTCTTCTCACCCTGTCTCTTGCAAAAACGCCATCCCCTTCTTGCAATCCCTCCATCTCCGCCGCATTTGCTCTCAGGATGAGGTTTTTCATTCCAGGACGAAGGAGATGTCCTCCTTTTTTATAGAAAGGGGCTTCCCTTCCTCCACCATCAACTCTGCTCTCAAACGCATCTTTCCCATTTCACGCAGATCTGCTCTCACCCCATCCTCCTGGCACCCCACTAGGAATAGGGTTCCCCTTGTCCTCACCTACTACCCCACCAGCCTCCGGGTCCAACACATAATTCTCCGTAACTTCCGCCACCTCCAATGGGATCCCACCACCAAGCACATCTTTCCCTCCCACCCCCCTCTGCTTTCTGCAAGGATCATTCCCTACGCGACTCCCTTGTCCATTCCTCCCCCCATCCCTCCCCACTGATCTCCCTCCAGGCACTTATCCTTGTAAGCGGAACAAGTGCTCCACATGCCCTTACACTTCCTCCCTTACCACCATTCAGGGCCCCAGACAGTCCTTCCAGGTGAGGCGACAATTCACCTGTGAGTCGGCTGGGGTGATATACTGTGTCCGGTGCTCCCGATGTGGCCTTCTATATATTGGCGAGACCCGACGCAGACTGGGAGACTGTTTCACTGAACACCTACGCTCTGTCCGCCAGAGAAAGCAGGATCTCCCAGTGGCCACACATTTTAATTCCACGTCCCATTCCCATTCTGAGATGTCTATCCACGGCCTCCTCTACTGTCAAGACGAAGCCGCACTCAGGTTGGAGGAACAACACCTTATATTCTGTCTGGGTAGCCTCCAACCTGATGGCATGAACATTGACTTCTCTAACTTCCGTTAATGCCCCACCTACCCCTCGTACCCCATCCGTTATTTATTTATTATATATATATTCTTTTTTTCTCCCTGTCCCTCTCACTATACTCCTTGCCCATCCTCTGATCTTCTCCCCTCCCCCTTTCCTTCTCCCTGAGCCTCCTGTCCCATGATCCTCTCATATCCCTTTTGCCAATCAACTGTCCAGCTCTTGGCTCCATCCCTCCCCCTCCTGTCTTCTCCTATCATTTTGGATCTCCCCCTCCCCCTCCCCCTCCCACTTTCAAATCTCTTACTAGCTCTCCCTTCAGTTAGTCCTGACGAAAGGTCTCGGCCCGAAACGTCGACTGTACCTCCTCCTATAGATGCTGCCTGGCCTGCTGTGTTTACCAGCAACTTTTATGTGTGTTGCTTGAAACCAATACTACTCTTGCCATTTTTCGAAAGTAATGGACTTGGACCCCAAGATGTACATTATAATTCTTAATGGTCCTGCTATTTACTATGGACCTTTCCCTATATTTGCCAGTGCAAAGTGCAGCATCTCACCTGTGCCAGGTTAAAGACTATCTGCCATTGTTCCATCTGCAACAGATCGATATCCTGTTTATCCTTCTCCATTTCAAATAACAATGACAGACTATTCCATACTAGTCCATCCCAGGCAAAATCCCAATGAGCCTCTTCTGCAACCTCTCCAGTGCAATCACATCCTTCCTATTGTCTGATGACCAAAGCAGCACACAATACTCCAGCTGTAGTCTATCTTATATTTTAAATTGTTGTACCAGAACCCCCTTGCTCTTGTATTCCATGTCCTGGCTAGTAAAAGCAAATGTCGTGTATGCCTTCCTAAATATCTTACTTGCCTGTATTCTGCATTCAGGATTTCATGGCCACGAACACAAAGGTTGCCTGCTACCTCAGTGCTTCCCAAGGTCCACATCATTTAGTGTGTTTATTCTATCCTTATAAATCCTTCCAAAATGCAACATTTGCATTTTTGAAGATGAAGTTTCATGTGCTACTTTTTCACTCCTCTTACCAACTTACCAATATTCCTCCGTAGCCAGTGGCTCTTTTTCTCACCATCAGCGACACTGCTAATCTGTGACTCAGTGCCATCTGTGAACTTACTGACCACAACTCCCATTAAATCCAGTATACAGTAGACTAACTTATAGTAAGGGTGCCACCTCTGTTCCCCTGGTGCACCAAAGATCACTGGCTTTGCCTCCTGCCACCAATCCCTCTGATGTTGAAGTTGCAACGTGGTAGCTGTTCCATCTTGAGGCCTCCCCATGCTGTCTCCCCATGCCCTTTACAACTACAATGAGCCAATTAATAGTGATGCAGAAGTCTTGACATGCATATTACAACATAGGAGGAAGCCATTTGGTCCTTCTGGTCTACAGCAGGTCACAGGAGAACAACCCATTGAATCCCATTCCCTCACTACTTATTTCTCTGCAGTTTTGCAACTTTACACTCCCTCGCCTGCCCACATCCCTCTTGTTTCCTTTGCCACTTCTCTACACAATGGGGTCATTTACAATAGTCAATTATTCTGACAACATGATGTCTGAGTTTGGGAGGAAAGCAGAACAGCCATAGGAATATAGAACATAGAACAGTACAACACAGAATGGGCCCTTTGGCCTACAAGATTATGCTGACCTACTCCAATCTACCCTCACGCCCCTACAGTCTCATAACCCTTCATTTCCTTTCACCTATGTGTCTATCTAAGAGTCTCATCCATTACCCTTGGCAATGCGTTCCAACCACTGTGTTTAAAAAAACCTATCTCTGACATCTCCCTAGACTTTCTTCCACTCACTTTAAAAGGATGTCCTCTGGTATTAGCCATTGCCGCACTGGGAAAAATGCTCTGGTTGTCCACTCTGTTATTCCTCTTATAATTTTGAACACTTTTCGCAAGTTGCCTATTCACTTCAAAGAGAAAAGGCCTAGTTATCGCAACTTTTCTTCATAAAGATGCTTGAAATCCTCTGATGTGCAGGCTATCACAGGGAGAACATACAAAACTCAGCACTAACAGCACCTGCATCAGGATTGATCCCAACCCCTGCAGCTGTGGCCATGTGCCATCTCGGCCGCCCTTCATTCAACAATCCCTACTTTTAAAGTAAAACCCCGCTCTCACCCGAATAGCTTTCTCCTCGACCCAACACCTTCTACTCCTGGCTGAACAAACATGCCAATATGTTGAAGTAATAACTTGGAGAGATCCATTTCAGATCTTGTTTTGTGCAATGTGGAATGATTAATTGATAACTTGTTGTAAAAGGACTTCAAGGATAGAGTGACCACAATATTATAGAATTCTTACATGAAATTCTAAAGTGAAATTGCAATCTGAAGCAAGGATCTTAAACCTAAACAAAGGAATCTAAAGCCCCAAGGTGAGTGCTGTTTAGAGAAAATAACAGACCAGTAGTGGCTACACATAAACAACGGCTGTCAACGGAAATAAAAGATATTAAAAAGGAGCAAGACCCTTAACAGTGTTGATGAGCAGAGGGACCATAGCTCCCTGAAAGTGGCTACGCACTTTGATAGAGTGGTTAAGAAGCACGTGGTATGCTTGTCTTTATTAATTGAAGCGTTGAGTTCAAAAGTCAGGAAGTTACGTTGCAACTTTATAAGACTCGAGTTTGGCCTCAACTGGAGTATTGGATACAGTTCTGGTCACCCCATTGTAGGAAGGTTTTCAAGGCTTTGGAGAGGATGCAGAAGAGATTTACCAGGTACTGTATGGATTAGAGGGCATGTGCTATAGCAAGAGGTTGGAGAGTCTTGGCGTGTTTTTTTCTGGAGCAGTGGAAGCTGAGGGAAGATCTGATAAAGGTTTATAAGATTGTAAGATGCATAGATAGAGTATATGGACAGTACCTTTTCCCAGGGTTGAAATGTGCCAATAAGAGAGGGCATGGCTTTCAGGTGAGAGGGGGTAAGTTTAAAGGAGATGTGAGGGGCAAGTTTTTTTTATACTGGAGAGTGATGTTTGCTTGGCATGTGAAGCCCGGGGTGGTGGCATAGGCAGGTACAATAGGACCTTTTAAAAGAGTTTTAGATAGGCACGTGAATAAGAGAAAAAATGGAAGGATATGGACACTCAAAAATAGGAAGGGCACACTCACCCTGATGGGATTGTACTACAGACCACAAAATAGCCAGCAGGACATTGAGGAACAGATATGCAGGCAGATTAAGGAAAAGTGTAAAAACACCTTTGAGTTGATGTGATGGGGGGCAGCAACTTCCCGAATATAAACTGAAATCTTCTGAGTACAAGAGGTTTAGATGGGGCAGTATTCGTTAGGTGCATCCATTTTTTTTTAATCAACAACAGGAGGAGCTGTACTGGACCTGGTGTTAGGTAATGAGCCTCGCCATGTGACCAAACATTGTGGGTGAACATTTAGGAGACAGTGAGCACAACTCCTCAGGTCTTAAGGTACCTACAGAAAGGGTAGGTATGGATATTGTGGAAGAGTATTAATTTGGAGCAGAGCAAATTACAAAAGCATTAGGTGAGAACTCGGGAGAGTTAATTAGGAACAGCTGTTTTTCAGCAAGTCCACATCCAGCATGTGAAGGGTGTTGAAAGACCAACTGCACAAAGTACAGGACAGGTATGTTCCAGTCAGGAGGAAGGGCAAGGATGGCAAAGTTGGAGAACTTCGGATGTTGAGGTGATGAATTTAGTTCAGAAGAAAAAGGTAGTTAGGAAGCTAGAATCAAACATTCTAGGGAGCATGAGGTGAGAAACTGAGAGCTGATAAATGGAAAAGGCAAAGGGCTGGAGAAGAAGGAATCTGATAGGAGAGGAGATTGGATAATGGGAGAAAGGTAAGAAGGAGGTGATAGGCAGGTAAGGAGAAGAGGTAAGAGGCCAGAGTGAGAAAATGAAGGAGAGGGAGGGGGGAGCAGAAAATTTACCAGAAGCAGGAGAAATTGATGTTCATGCCATCAAGTTGGAGGCTATCCAGATGAGATATGAGGTGTTGCTCCTCCAACCTGAAAGTGGCCTCATCGTAGAAGAGGAGGCGGCCTTGGACCGATGTGTTGGAAAGGGAATGAGGATAGGAACTCAAGTGGTTGGTCACTTGGAAATTCCGTTTCTTGTGCATGGAGCTGGGATGTTCGACCAGTAGTACTTCAATCTACATCACGCCTCATCAGTGTAAAAGCAGCCACACTGGGAGCACTGTATATTGTAGATCTCAGCAGATTTGCAAGTGAGTTATTGTCTCACCTGGAAGGACTGTTTTGTGCCCTGAATGGAGACGAGGGAGGAGGTGAATGGTCGGGTGTAGAACTTCAACGTCTTGCAAAGATAATTGCCAGGAGGGAGATTAGTGAGGAGGGACGAATGGACAAGGGAACCATGGAGGGACTGATCCTTCTGCAAGGTGCAGAGTGGGGTAGAAGTAAAGATGAGTTTGGTGGTAGGGTCCAGCTGAAGATGGCAGAAATTGTGGAGAATGATGTGTTGGATATGGAGGGTTGGCTTTGTTTTTCCACAGGGATTCCTGACTGATGATTGTTTTCACTCCTCTTTCATATGGTCTATACACTAGTCTAATGTTGTTAATGTTAGTACATTCAGTCCCTCTTCCCACAGGGACTGCTGCCGGATATAAGGCAACTGAGAATTTTGCTGGTCCTGAACCTGCAAGTCATCACCAAGAGTGGACCTGCACTGTCAATGTCAGAGAAAGGGACTGTGGCATGATTTTCCTATAGCAATTGACTGAACTCATGTCATCACAGGTGCTTCTACTATGAAGCCTATATTTTTTTTCCAATAGGAAAGAACAGAGATTAGAAGCTGCAGCAGGAAAAGGGCCCCTCTCAGAATCCAATGAGATCCTCAGCAGATCCCTATATAATTTACTTCTCTTTGTACCCTGTGACTATAAGACTTGCATCAGGGTTTCTTCAGCTCTTTAGCATTTTCATCATCGTTGACTTTAAAACCTTACTATCTTTAGAAACCTAAGGGAGACAATTTCAAATCATTCTGTGTGCCACAGTAGCATTGCGGTTAGTGTGACGGTATTACAGCTTGAGGCATTCCAGAGCTTGGAGTTCAACTCTCGCACCACTCTTTAAGGAGTCTCTGTAGAACCTCTCTATGGAATGTGTAAGCTTTCCCCGATTCCTCCCATTCACAATAAGCCTACTTTTATCCACCCCAGATTTCCATCAACTTCTGTCCCAGAAAGGACCTGGACCCACCGCAATTTGCCTATCACCATAATAGGTCTACAGCAGATGTGATCTCAATTGCTGTCCATGTGGCCTTGTATCACCTAGACAATGCAAGTACCTATGTCAGGATGCTGTTTATTGATGATACCTCAGCATTTAAGACCATGGTTCCTACAAACCTGATCAAAAAGCTACAGAACCTGGGCCTCTGTACCTCCCTCTGCAACTGGATCCTCGACTTCCTAACCAGAAGACCACAATCTGTGCAGATTGAAAATAACATCTCTACTTCACTGACAATCAACACTGGCACGTCTCAGGGATGTGTACATAGCCCACTGCTCTACTCTCTCCACTCACATGACCGTGTGGCTAGGCACAGCTCAAATGCCATCTATAAATTTGCTGACGATACAACCATTGTTGGCAGAACTTCAGATAGTGACGAGAGGGCCTACAGGAGCGAGATATACCAGATAATTGAGTGGTGTCGCAGCAAGAACCTTGTACTCAACGTCAGCAAGACCACAGAGCTGATTGTAGACTTCAAGAAGGGTAAGACAAGGGAATTCAAACCAATCCTCATAGAGGGATCGGAAGTGGAGAGAGTAATCAATTTCAAGTTCTTGGGTGTCAAGTTCTTTGAACACAACATATTGACGCAGCTATAAAGAAGGAAACCAGCGGCTATATTTCATTAAGAGTTTGAGTAGATTTGGTTTGTCAAGTAAAACACTCAAAAACTTCTACAAATGTACCGTGGCGAGAATTCTGACAGGCTGCGTCACTGTCTGGTATGGGGGAGGGTGACAGCACAGGACCAAAAGAAGCTACAGAAAGTTGTAAAATTAGTCAGCTCCATCATGGGTACTAGCCTCCGTGGTATCCAAGACATCTTCAGGGAGCAGTGCCTTAGGAAGGTGGCATCTGTCATTAAGGATCCCCACCACCCAGGACATGCCCTCTTCTCATTGTTACTGTCGGGACGAAGGTACAGAAGCCTGAAGGCACACACTCAGAAATTCAGGAATATCTTCTTCCTGTTACCAGCATTCAGCAGATTGTTTAAACCTCTCAATAATCATTTATACCTTTCATAATATGCCTACTTTGGTTATTCCTAATTTGGTTTGCCCTATCTGTATGCAGATTAAAACCCCAATAATTATTGTACTGCTTCTTTGGTTTCCTGATTTATATCATTATTGTTTGAGGGCAGTCAGAAAAAGTGAAGTGTTTCTGTCATGTTTTCTTTCTCAGTCTCACCCAAACTGACTGTGCAAATGATATTCTGACCTCAGGATCTTAGTCTTTACTGCAGTATCCATTCTTTAAAATCATGACTGCTTCATCCCCTTTATTACCTCTCCTGGGGTATGTTTGGCAGGGTACTTACATAGAGAACAGTTTATGCCCCCCCTCCCCCCCCCCCAAGATTCTGGCATTGAATCAAAGCCCCCAAGATATCCTGTCATCAATGGAATTGGCTGCAAAATCAAAAATACATGCATTTGAGATTATAAACCTGACAGCTAAAGAAGAATAATTATCATTCCTGGCATAACAATGGCAACTCTGAATTAATTTTAAGTGATCTAAGCTTATTATATTTAGTATAATTTCCTTGTAAATTGTATGGGGGACAGTGATTAAGGTTAAGTATGCTGTGTTGGCACAACATGAAGATTATTAAAAGATCACTCTTTCTTACACATCTTCTGATCATTTTTATTGGAATAGAATTCATGACTGCTATATTTTGGATGACTTGGGATATCAGTTAGCCTGACAAGCTATATGAAAGGAAGGATGAAGCTATATTATACTTAATTGGGGTCTGCCTACGTAACTCAGCTCATTACATGCAGTTGGAGAGTCAAAGGGGCATTAGTTTGACCTTTCTAAGTGATAAGTAGCTACATTTTAAATGGCATGAATCACAGCAAAGTTAAACAGCTCATAAAAATCTGGAAAAAGTTTCTATTTTGAATGAAGGAGGATGAGAAGTGACTTGATAAAGGTGTACTAGATGATAAGAGGCATAGATAGAGTGGATAACCAGAGACATTTTCTGAGGGTGAAAATGGCTAATACAAGGGGGCATGATTTTAAGATGATTAAAGTATGGAGGGGGGAATGTCAGCGGCAAGTTATTTACACAGAGAATTGTGAGTGCGTGAATGCCTTGCCAGGGGTTGTGGTAGAAGCAGATACATTAGGGGCATTTAAGAATCGCTTACTGGATGACTGTCAGAAAATGGAGGGCCACGCAGGAGGAAAAGGTTTGATTGATCTTGGCGTAGGTTAAAAACATCCTGGGTCATGACGTAGGCACAACTGTATCTATTTTTTCCTACTAGCATAAGTAATTTTCACCAGATCTATTCACCATGCACGTTTTGGCATCTACCACACTGATTTCTACATTCTACATTGCTAATTCAGTTTACAGCTAGTATTTTTGTTTCTAATGTAGATGTTCAAAATAAAAACACAATTTAAGATGGATATCAGCTATAAATCAGAATGATCCTAATGTGTAAACAATATTTGCCTTTATCATACTGGCATCAGTTTAACTTGGGTATTAGCTAGTATCTTTTAAGAACTTTTCAAAACATTGTCAGTTAGCTTCTTCCTATTATCTCCTGACTTTACTTTTCCTGAAATGTCATTCCTTCAAAATCTGTGAGGGAAAATGCAATGATTCGATCTTACGTGCAAGTGTATGGTCACCATTTTGACTGCCAGCCATACTGATTCAGGTCACACTACATTTGTTATTAAATTGAATCTACTCAGATGTGTGACTATAATATCCTATATACAGAAAGATATAGTTAAATAAACTACTTTTGCTGCTTGTTCAAATGGATATTCTGTATTTCATTAAATATGCATAAAATAATCCCCGATGCTCTACACAGGGAAGAATTTTATCCCAAGCTATATAGAAAAGCCTAGAAGTCAATAAATGAGTACTGTTAACATGCAAACATTAGAGCAACAATGTATCAATATCCTTACAGTAGCTGAGTATGAAAGAAACAGCTTATTACCTAGATACTTAATTCTTAAATAACCTACTCTCTCAATAGTTACCACTTTACTCAAATATCATAGAATCTTTCAGGTTTCTTTGTCTTATCTGCCAAAGTTAATTCATTGCCTCTGTTTTTACTCTCCTAGTTTCCTTCAGATACTTCTACATCCCTTATACTCATCAAAGGATCACTTGATCCTAGCTGCTTATAAATGACAAATGTCCTCTTCTCCACCCCAACCCCACCCAGAGTCTCAACATCCCTTATCAATCAATGTTCCCTGTTCTGCCAGTCTTACCCTTCACTCTAACAGGAACATGCTGGCCCTGAACTCTCTACCCGCTTCTAAAACTACCCCTTCCCCTCCCACAAACCTCTGACTTGCCAGATGTCCCTTTACCTACAATTGGCTTCGCCTAATCAATTCTTGAGAGTTCCTTTCTGATTCTATTGGAATTTGCCTTTCTCCAATTTCAGACTAAATTGAGGACCAAGCCTATCTTTTCTCACACCTGTCTCAAAACTCATGGAATTATGTCCACTGGATCCAAAGTGCTTTTGTTCATTTACTTACTTGTTTACTTATTTCCCAGAGGATCAAGGTTTGATAAAAGAAGGATTCTGTTAACACCAAGGGAGTAAAGGAGAAAGGAACATTGTTCAGCATTGAGTGCACTGGCATTCGCAGACAAGACACAGAGAGCACTGTTTTCTTGTAACATGCACTGAAGTAATTCCCAACAGCTGAGGCATACATTTTCAGCATTTCTACAACTTGCCCAAGAGCTCTTCACTATTCTTCAATTCAATAAATATTAAATAAATCATGAAGAACTGCAAAACCAAAACCTTCTCCAAAACCATCTCTAAAAATCCATTAAACCATTAGAACCAAACAAAATTTGTCCTTTAAATGATGTCAGACACCAGATATCTGATAACTTTTGTTTCCTAGGAAGGTGAGAGACTATTTTCTGTACTTGTTCTGAGGCTCAGCTATTGTGGTGTTGAATATGGTGACTTTGGTGGGCAGTTTTGTTTTTGTGCTTATATATCAATGTCTGACCATATAATGTGATGTTTTATGGAGAAAAATGCAAGAATTGTTAATATAATGAAATGAGTATTTTTAACTGAGGAAAAACAATTTTTACCCATAATATCGATAAGGTTGACAAAACCAAAATATGTATTTGTGAAAACTACTTGACTTGAGTACGTAGCTGAGATTCTACATTGCGACTATAATGTTCTCCTGGAGACAGCACTCACTAATTTCAGGCTTCACGAAGTACATAGCTACAGCTGAATGACTACTTACCTGGTGGTAAACTGTAACTGCCGTGATAATGGACCACTTTTAATAGATTGCAATGACAACAGAGGCTGAAATCTACCTTTAATAAGCCCGAATCAAAATAGCCAAGTATGATTCTGATGGAAAATATAGCAACCATGCTTACCTCCTTGAAAACTAGATAGGCGGGAAATAAAATAAAATCTAACTTTATATTGAAAATGTTGAATTATTTAAGCTCGTCAGCATCATTATCAGTAGCCCCTCATGCCCAGTGCTCTGAAACAATAATTAACCTTTGCTGTATCTTTAGGAAATATAAAGAAGGCTTAAATGACTTATCAATTACACTTCCTTACAATCCATATTAAACAGAACTTTCAAGGGAGCAATAAAGTCCTCAGTCTGGTAAGAACCAGCTTACTTTTTCAATCAACCGATAACTCAGTTTCTACCTCACTTAGCAGCAAAATTCTACACCAGTGACAACAGACTCCACTCTTAATTTTGTGGTATTCCAACTAAGTGCTGGCCACTATACATAAAGATATGGTTCACAACTGTGCAATTAACACAGTAATCTTCTTCCAGCAGATTCCCATCTGAAACAACAGCAGTTGTAGAGGTGTTTCACAACTACAACTTGGCCATTTACCATGACCAAATGAACATTAGGAATTAAAATACTTGCACTGATAGTTATGGCCTAACTGACACTTCATACTGATTTTTAAGTGATCAGCAGTGACTTAATTGTGGCCTGTCCCAGAACCTTGTCTTCTCTGACTCCAGGAGTGAGTTGGGCTTTGCAGCTGACATGCCGAGCAGTTCAGCCACAGGAGAGCGTAAACCATCTGGTCTGCCATCACTGTAAACAGCTCACTTATGATGCAATCTGATAAAATGATTACTATATGTATCTAGCAACATGAATGTTTTACCGGTACAAGCAGCCCATGCATCAAAGACCATTACTGCTTTCTCCCAAATCCAGCATCCCTAAACACTACTGATTGTACTCACATGGATTGCTTTCTGAATGCTGGCCTTTAAACTTCAACATTTACTAAAGTGTGACAGGCGTCACCAGAAACCTAACAAATAGGTCACACTACATCTTCCTTTACGAATCCATGGCATTTCAAATGGGGACATAAAGAGTTCTACTCCTCCTCCTCCCCCGCCCCCCCCCCCCCGTGTCCTGTACAGCCTCACAACAGGGCTTTGGGGTTAGAGTTACACATTGATTGTTTTGTGGAGCCAGTATCAAGGCTTGAAGCCAAATTCTTTCAACATTTGAAGAGGTAGAGCATTATAGTTTCATCAATATTTGACAGAGAAAATTAGCCAGAGTTTCTGCAACTTGTGACTCCCTGGTAACCCCACTAGCAGGTGATGTCTGTATGGACACTTAGCAAGGACAGGATCATTTGAAAAATTTTAACCAAATATTTGAGATCTGAATACATACAACTACACTGGGCAGATTTGGACAGTGGCGGTTAAAACTGCTTTTGACTGACCACTATTTATTTGCATATTTCATTCTCCACTGTGAAACAGTTGACACATCTGACAAATAGAGAAGAATTGTTTAGTATTTTGTAAATTTAGAATCATAGAGCCATAAAACACCACAGAACCAGGCCCTTCAGTCCATCTACTCCATGCTGAACTATTAATCATGCTAGTCCTATCGACTTGCACCTAGACTGTACCCCTCTATACCCCTACCATCCATGTCCCTAACCAAATTTTTCTTAAATGTTGAAATCAAACCCAAATCTACCACTTCTGCTAACAGCTCATTTCACACTCTCAGCACCCTCTGAGTGAAGATGTTCCCCCTTATGTTCCCCTTAAACATTTCACCTTTCACCCTTAACACTGACCTCTATTTCTAGTCTCACACAGCCTCTGTGCAAAATACCTGTATTCATCTATCCTATCTATACTCCCTCATAATTTTGTATACCTCTATCAAATATTCCCTCATTCTCCCATGCTCTAGACCTAACCTATTCAATCTTTCCCAATAACTCAGGTCCTCAAGTCCTAGCAAAATCCTTGTAAATTTTCTCTGCATTCTTTCAATCTTGTTGATATCTTTCCTATAGATAGGTGACCAGAAATGCACACAATTCTGCACTGAAACAATGACCTTTGCACCTGGGTACAATGCTCCTTCAGTCAACATCTTCTGGATAGATCATGAAACCATATATTTCACTTCTTTTATGTCTTTTACATTTAGTTTTCATCTTGGATGTGATTCTGGAACTGTTGAAGCCTTTGATTTGCCGTTTGGAGATTGTTTGGGTGTTTCAGTGCTCTGCCGTCTCTGAGAGGATCTCAGGGGGCAGAGGTAGCGAGTGTGGGCAGGCGGCAGGACAGAACGTGAGCCGATGTCTGACTGCATTTCGCCAATTAAAGCTTCCATTGTTTACTGATTAAAGTGATGCGGGAGATTGAAACACTGAGGCGAATGCAAAAGCCTGGGGATTGTTTGGTGCTTCACCATTCTGCGGTCTCCGAGAGGATTCTGGGAGACAGAGGCACCATGTGAGAACCTCGCGGTGGGCAGACTGCGGGATGGGGTGCAAGTCAATCCCTGATTCCATTTCGCCAATTAGAGCAACAACAGAGATTGAAGCATTGAGGCGAATGTGGAGGGTGAATGCCAGCTGCCTGTCTTTGATCACTCTGCTGCAGAGAGGGAAAGGCCTGCCAGAGAGTGTTGCCCAAGTTTTCTGCGTTTTAGATGTGGACTTGGACTATAGATTTTTTTCAGTCTTATAGTTTTTAATATTCTGATGTTGTTCGTCCAATCTTTGTTTTTTTTTTGTGCAGGGAGGGTGATTTGGGGGTCAATATGCCTGTTCTATTTTGCTCATTTTTTGTGTAGGAGGAGGGATTTAGTGACTGATGTGCCTGTTCTGTTTCTGTCCATTTTTTTGTGTGGGGAGAGGGGTTTGAGGGTTGATGTGCCTGTTCTGTTTCATTCATTTGTTTGTGTGGGATGAGGGATTTGCAGGTTGATGTGACTGTTACATTTTGTTTGTTTTTTTGTGCAGTGAGGGAGGGAATTGGGAGTTGATTGTGCTACCTTTCTTTTCTTTCTTGGTTTCATGGCTACCCGGAGAAGAATTTTAAGATGTATAATTTGATAATAAATGAACCTTTGAAGAAAGATACTACAACTGAGGCTTCAAGTTCATTACATTTAAATCGTATTACTCCAAATTAGGCCTCACCAATACAACTTTGTCAAACCATCCTGACTCCTGTACTCAGTTCTTTGATTAATAAAGGTAAATGTGCCAAAAGCTCTCTTTACAACCCTTCCTACCTGAGACGTCACTTTAAAAAAATATGCACCTGTATTCCCAGATCCCTCTATTCTACTACACTCCTCAGTGCCCTACCGTTCATTGTGTAAGTGCTACCCTAGTCTGTCCTCCCAAAGTGCAAACCTCACACTTTTCTGTACTACATTTTATCTGCCATTTCTCGGCCTATTTCTCCAGCTGGTCCAAATCTTGCTGTATGCTTTGATAGCCTTCTTCACTGTCCACTATACTCAGAGTCAACAAATGTTTTTTCTCTATGTAAATAACTTTATTTTGTAATATTTCTGAATAAAGTATTTTTGGAGGAAAAAAATAATAATCAAAGGCAAGCTCTCACACCAGTATATATGCTGGTGAGATAGATCCTATGAGGCATTGCAACAGCTCAGGGATATTTGAACTGGACTTCAACAGTGACCAACTTTTTAGATGTCAGGAATGTCACTAAAATGTACTAAGGCATAAACAAAAAGGTTAAAAGAGTAAAGAGTTTCTCCACAGCTATACTAGAAGCAAGTTAGATCATCAAAAAGACTAAAGATAACATAGTTGTCAAATCTGCTGATGAGGTCTGTGTTATGTTTACTAAAACCAAATAAAACTCAGTCAGCATCATAGATCCAATCTCTTTAGCTCTATCATATTTGATCTAATGGTAATATCCTGTCTGTAGTGCCTCTGAGATACCTATCTTTAGCCATGTCTTCCCTCCTACGATAGCTTTAAACCACAGCTCTTCCGTTTACTGTACTTCTGTTCTTACCCCATTTCCAGCTGGATAGAGGAGAAAAAGGGTTTTCCTTGTCCTCATCTTCCTCCCAAGAGTCCTTCACATTCAATGCTTTGTTCGACATGACTTCTTCCATTTTCAACATGATCCATACGTTTCTTCATCTCCCTTCCTACTCCAGCATCCTTAAAGGACTGATTCCTCTGCATCTCCCTCGTTCACTCTTCCATCTCACCGTTGCCTATCTGTGGACCTAAGCACTCCTTCAAGATAAAATAGTTATTCACTTATTGTAATTTGGTGTATTGTGTCTGATAGTCCTCTACATCAGAGAAAAAAAAGTCATTGGGTGTCCACTCTGAAGAACACCCAGATAACCCTGAGCTTCCATGCCATTCCCACCCTGATCTTTACTTTTGGTCTTTTGCACCATTCCAAAGAAGCTTACTGTAAGCTTGGAGAACAGGAATAACCTGGCAATATAAGATAAAATAAACTCATCCTAAACAACCTTCAAGAGTACTCTGCTTCTCCCTCCCTCTCTCTCTGTACTCTGCTGAATATTTCCAGGATTGTGTTTCTGCCCCACCCCACCCTTACCCCAAGTCTGGATCATACTTAGAACCCTCCGCATTGAACTACCCACTGCTCTTGGAAAGGATATAGTGGTTTACCAGAATAATATCGGGTAAATTATAAGGGTTAATTAGATAAACTGGATATGTCTTACATAAAATAAGTGGGTTGATTGAGGTTTGATCAAAGGAAAATTTTCCTTTTGGGAGAAAATGTAGAGCAAGAGGGTGTAAACTAAAAATCAGGACTACAAAAGTGACATCAATGTCAAGTCAACTCCATCTCAGTTACTCTCATTGGCTTGGGGGAATTCCATTTTAATATATATTAATAGGTTTAAGCAGTAATGTACTTTTTCCATCAGATCTGCTCCATAGAGCATGTCCTAGAGTTGGATTTAATGAACAAGTCTTTAGTGAAGACACAGGAACATCAACAGTACAGGGTGGGGCAGTTAGTTATCTTTATCATTCAAGAATATAGTTGCCCTGAGTAATGTGTACCCCAATGGCTTTGTTATACTTTGAATGCTACAACCTGAATTGTAATTTACTCATGGGTTAGGCAGTTACAGTCACTGCACTTCATCTGTACACGTCCTCACTGGAAAGATTTCAGTTTTCCTGGAGCTCCAGAGTTTTAAACTACTTGGATAATCGAACAAGAGAAATAATATTGAAACTGGCTGCCAGCCTGACATGCTGAGGCTGCACTATGTGAAACACACATTTGACACTAGAATAATTTTAAAAGCCCTTGGTTTGAGGTAGAGAACATACTGTTAAAGTTGCCCTTGGGAAATGCTGTCCATATACATTTATCATGTGACATTGTTCTAGGTATCTCGTTAAACAATACACTTGTCAAAGGTTAACTGCATCCACACGCATAAGCCATCGGATTGTAAATGATGAGTGTATTTTTTTTATTGTATGAACACAATAGTCAAATAATTGACAAACTTTTTATTAAAAATCAGCTTCCTGAATTATAATGGAAAATATTAACTGTTTGTTTTACTTCAGGGATGAAACTGTGGCTCCAAGATGGAACTTTGCTTATGTTGATGGTATAGACCAGGGGTCCCCAACCTTTTTTGCACCACGGACCGGTTTAATATTGACAATATTCTTGGGGACCAGCCGCGCGGGGGGGGGGGGGGTGTTAATCACGACTGAAATATAGGTGAAACTATAAGTCACTTATAAGTGGCAATAATACACTCAATTTCGTTTCTAAAAGGGTTTATCTAACAAATTTAATATTAAACACATAGCGCATATTTTCCTCGCATGAATATAGTGATAAGTCAATTATAAGTCACTTATAAGTCAATAGCATCATAACATTTTAAGTAACGTTTGGATATTAAACACACAACATATTTTCCCCGTATGAACATATAAAATAATTGCAACATACCAATATCGCTGAATCAGTGGGAGCCCTGGGCTTGTTTCCCTGCAATGAGACGGTCCCATCGAAGGGTGATGGGAGACAGTGATACTCGAAGGGGGTTCCTTATGTCCAGTCTATTCCGCAATTTAGTTTTCATTGCATTCATTGCAGAAAGCTCCGCTTCGCAGAGATATGATGTTGGAAATGGAAGCAACCTTTTCAGTGCTTTCGTGGCTATCTCAGGATATTCAGCCTTGACTTTGATCCAGAATGCCGGCAGAGATGTTATGGCAAACATACTTTTCAGCCCATCGTCACCTGCAAGCTCGAGGAGTTGATTTTCTTCCCGCGCTGACATGGATGATTCACCGGGGACATTCACAAATGGGTCACGGACCCATTCCTTTGTACGACTTGGGTCACTTGCGGTTGGGAAGTAACGCTCGAATTCTGCCGACAGCGAAGTTAGGTGATTGCGCACCAGCTGTGAGAAAGACAGTGCAGCCTCAGTCTCCCCCAAAATCCCAGTTAATGTTGGGAACAAGTCAAAATACCCCTGTCCTCTCGCCGTCCCTGCAATTCCAGTTTGGCTTTGAAAGCAGACACTTTATCTACCAACTTGAAGACAGTTGTCATTCTCCCCTGAAGTGACGAACTGAGTTCATTGAGCAGGTTGAAGATGTCACAGAGATAACCACTAAGTACGACGCTCTCAGAGCAGCAGCATGTATGGAGGTGGTGGCTCTCGGCACTTGCTTTTGTCCCGCTTGCTCACGTTTTTTCCTTTCAAAAAACTCAATGGGTTTGTCTTTAAGTGCAGGGTGCTTGGACTCAAGGTACCGAAGCAGTCTTGAGGGCTTCATTGCCTCATTAGGCAGCTTGTCTCCACACATTACACACAGGGGGCTTGGAGCGTGCGAGTCGCCGGTCGCAATAAAGCCATATTTTATGTACGACTCATCGTATTTTCTGTTGAAGGAAGCTTTCTTTTTTTTTGCAGTCTCTGCCTCAGCTGTCTCTGCATTATCACCATCGTTAGGCCTTTTATGTCCCCTACCAACTTTTCCAAAGAAACCCTCAAGCGACGTTTGTTTTTTACTCCTACCGACTGATGACCTTGTGTGGGTAATGACATCGCGTGTGTTCAACAGTGGGCGTGACAGGGAATGAGGAAAGGTGCAGCTGACTCATATCGCTTCATACCACCAAATCATATCGTTTCCTCGCGGCCCGGCAGCACATGCTTTGCGGCCCGGTACCGGTCCGCGGCCCGTGTGTTTGGGGACCACTGTATAGACCTTAATAATGGTTTGCATGCGAGGTGAGTCGACACAAGATGTACATAACATGTGAGATGGTGACACAATTAAGTGCAACAAGACTGGTTGGCCTGAGCTGCAAGCTCTCAATGAAATAGGACACAGCGTGTGAGAGGAGAGCATGTGGATGAGAGAAGGCAGAGGGGTAAGTGGAAGAGCCATGAGGGGACCAATGGAACTCCCTGGCACTGTAATAAAACTGGGAGACATTACAGCACTACATTCAAATAACTGTGTGTTTTCATTTTAAATGAACAATGAAATGTCATGTCATGTCCACAGAAGATCTAAGTATATTATAGAGGGTGTGTCTGTGCATGCAAGGCTGCTGGGTGGGAGATGAGGTTAGAATGGACTTATAATGGATCTTTGCTGAAAATCTATGATTAAAAATTATCTTTACTTGTCACATGTAAATCATACAGTGGAATACGTCATTTGCATGAAGTTAAATCAGCGAGGAGTGTGCTGGGCTGCCCGCAAGAGTTGCCATGCTTCCAGGGTCAATGTATCATGCTCACAGCTTACTATGCCTAACTGTACATCTTTGGAATGTGGGAGGAAACCGAAGAATCCAGAGGGAACACATGACCTGCACCTTGGTCGTCCCGGAGGCTGAAGTACGCAGGTGTTTTCAACGAGTGGACAGTCGCAAGGCCGCAGGACCAGACGGCATCCCAGGGCAATTACTCAGACTGTGTGTAACACAACTGGCAGGTGTGTTTACAGACATTTTTAATCTCCCCTTCTCCCAGTGTGAAGTGCCCTCCTGCTTCAAAACATCCACCATCATTCCTGTACCTAAAAAGACCAAGGTAACACATCTGAATGACTGGTGTCCCATCGCACTCATCTCAATAATAAGCAAATGCTTAGAGAGGTTGGTTGGTCAAGGACTACATCTGCAGCATACTGCCACCCACACTAGACGCCCTACAATTCACCTACTGACACAACCGATTGACAGACACAGCTCTACACACCATCCTTACTCATCTGGAGAAAGGGATGCTTATGTGAGAATGCTGTTCTTGGACTACAGTTCAGCATTCAACACCATAATTGCCTCTAGGCTCGACAAGAGGCTCAGAGACCTCGGCCTTCCCCCTGCCTTGTGTAGCTGGATCCTGGACTTCCTGTCAGATTGCTGGCAGGTGGTAAGACTGGGCTTCCTCACCTCTGCCCCTCTGACCCTCAACACAGGTGCCCCTCAGGGCTGCATCCTAAGCCCCCTTCTTTACTCTCTGTATACCATGACTGTGTTGCCACCCACAGTTCCAATCTGCTAATTACATTTGCTGATGATACTACACTGATTGGCCTAATCTCAAATAATAATGAGGCAGTCTTCAGAGAAGAAGTCATCACCCTGACACAGTGGTGTCAAGAAAATATCCTCTCCCTCAATGTCACAAAAACAAAGGAGCTGGTTGTGGATTACAGGAGGAATGGAGACGGGCTAACCCCTATTGACATCAATGGATCTGGGGTTGAAAGGGTGAACAGCTTTCAGTTCCTCGGCATATACATCACTGAGAATCTCATGGTCTATATATGCCGGCTGTGTAGTGAAAAAGGCACAACAATGCCTCTTTCACTTCAGACGGTTGAAGAAGTTTGGTATGGGCCCCCACATCCTCAGAACTTCCTACAGGGCACAGTTGACAGTATCCCGACTGGCTTCATCACTGCCTGGTATGGGAACTGTACTTCCCTCAATCGCAGGACTCTGCAGAGAGTAGTGCGGCCAGCCCAGCGCATCTATAATTGTGAACTTCCACTATTCAGGACATTTACAAAGACAGGTGTGTAAAAAGGACCGGAAGGATCTTTAGAGACCTGAGTCACCCCAACCACAAACTGTTCTAGCTGCTAACATCTGGGAAACGGAAGCGCAGCATAAAAGCCAGGACCAACAGGGTCTGGGACAGCTTCTTCCACCAGGACATCAGACTGATTAACTCATGCTGCTACAACTGTATTCCTATGTTATATTGACTGTCCTGTTGAACATAATATTTACTATGAATTACTATAATTGCATATTTAGACAAAGATGAAATGTAAAGATTTTTACTCCTCGTGTATATGAAGGATGTAAGTCATGAAGTCAATTCAATTCATGGGGAGAGCTCCTTACGGAAAGCCGCGGGAATCAAATCCCAATCTCTTTCAGCTGACACGGCGAAGTGCGGCACCATCCGTTACACTACCATGGCCACATCAGCAAGACTTTGCAAAGGCAAATGAATCCTTCAGTTGCTTTGCAAGTAAATTCAAACCGGAAATACCATTCCTTTTCTGTGTGACGCCTTGATCAAACCTCCTTCAGAATACTGGGCCTAGTATTAGTTGTCTCAAATGATGTAAAACATCGCTTGAGAGCTTTAAATGAAGAAATAAAGAAGAGGTGGCTCAGTAGATGAACCTCCAGTTTAAGTGCCGTGATCAACCTGAAGACAGAGATAATTATATGCTATAAAACACAGACAAAAAGATTCAGTAAAATTTCTGAAATAAAAAAGGTTCAATTTGATCTACAATACACCAGGATGGCGAACCTTTTTGAGAGCATGTGCCCAAATTAGCGAAAGTAAGACCATTGTCAAAAAAATTCTGTCACATGCCGTGGTAATTTTGAACAGAGATTAACACTGATTAATGAAAAAGAATGCCCTATTGTTTACTTACATGTACTCATTGTTTTACTATTAATAAAATTATAACAGATTGAAATAAATGAAGCATTTTACAAAACCTGTTCAAATAATATTAATTTTAATCTTTTAAAAAGACTATTAGAAAATTATTTGTAAATTGTACTGTTTTTGTAACTATTTACTATCCAAATACTGATGTGTATGCCAGGTGTGCGAGTATTTCAAAATGTATCTTCATCTGTTCTCTCAACCATCTAGTTGGAGCCAAGTCAGTATGAGACATTTCCTGAAGATATCTCACTGCTCTCGGATGTAAAAAATCTTTCACTGTTTCATTCGATGGTAAAGGTAATCACTATATATCTTTTTATTACGGGTGGGGTTTAAAGAATCGAGGGGCAGCACTGCATGCCGTGTGTCAGCAAATTTTTTACACTGCTGTCTTGGGCATGGGTGCATTAGCTTTGCCACCACTCTAGGTAGATACTTTTAATAGATCAGAATCAGGTTTATTATCACCAGCATGTGATGTGAAATTTGTTAACTTAGCAGCACCAGTTCAATGCAATACATAATCTAGAAAAAATTAGATGAAATAAAAATAATAATAATAAATAAGTAAATCAATTACAGTATACGTACATATTGAATAGATTAAAAAAACATGCAAAAAACAGAAATACTGTATATTAAATAAAAAGTGAGGTAGTGTCCAGGGGTTCAATGTCCATTTAGGAATCAGGTGGCAGAGGGGAAGAAGCTGTTCCTGAATCGCTGAGTGTGTATCTTCAGGCTTCTGTACCTCCTGCCTGATGGTAACAGTGAGAAAAGGGCATGCCCTGGGTGCTGGAGGTCCTTAATAATGGATGCTGCCTTACTGAGACACTGCTCCCTGAAGATGTCCTGGGTACTTTGTAGGCTAGTACCCAAGATGGAGCTGACTAAATTTACGACCCTCTGCACCTTCTTTTGGTCCTGTGCAGTAGGCAACCCCTCCCACCCCATACCAGACAGTGATGCAGCCTGTCAGAATGCTCACCACGGTACATCTATGGAAGTTTTTGAGTGTATTTGTTAACATGCCAATTCTCTTCAAACTCCTAATGAAGTATGGATGCTGTCTTGCCTTCTTTGTAACTACATTGGTATGCTGGGACCAGGTTAGATCCTCAGAGATCCTGACACCCAGGAACTTGAAACTGCTGAATTTCTCCACTTCTGATCCCTCTATGAGGATTGGTATGTGTTCCTTCGTCCTACCCTTCCTGAAGTCCACAATCAGCTCTTTTGTATTACTGACGTTGAGTGCCAGGTTGTTGCTGTGGCACCACTCCACTAGCTGGCATACCTCACTCCTGTAGGCCCTCTCGTCACCACCTGAAATTCTACCAACAATGGTTGTATGGCCAGCAAATTTATAGATGGTATTTGAGCTATGCCAAGCCACACAGTCATGTGTATATAGAGAGTAGAGCAGTGGGCTAAGCACACACCCCTGAGGTGTGCCAGTGTTGATCATCAGCGAGGAGGAGATGTTATCACCAATCCGCACAGAATGTGATCTTCCGGTTAGGAAGTCAAAGATCTAATTGCAGAGGGAGGTACAGAGGCCCAGGTTCTGCAACTTCTCAATCAGAATTGTGGGAATGATAGTATTAAATGCTGAGCTATAGTCGATGAACAGCATCTGACATAGGTGTTTGTGTTGTCCAGGTGGTCTAAAGCTGCGTGGACAGCCATTGGGATTGCGTCTGCTGTTGACCTATTGTGGAAATGGATGCTTTTTCATGCCACTTAGCTTGGAGAGAACAAGGAGATATATGTACATGAAACTCTTCATTGAAAAAAAACTTTGCCTTTGTTGTTAAATCTCTTCCCATTTTCACCCCACCCTGTCCCTGTAGTTCCTTTCCCCATGCAGTCTTCCAGAATACATACAGTATCAAATTTGAGCCTTTTGATCACTCTAAAATGTAATTGTTCCACCGTTGTTAACCCCATCTTCACCTGAGAGGATCATCTTTCACAAATTCCTTTTTGAAATATTAATACTACCTGGCCATTCTTTCCACCTCTGAGGTTATCCTTAAAAAGGATAAGAAATAGAAGTGGCAGGAACTCATTCAGTCCCTTCCTCTGCCCCTTAGAAGGATTATGGCTGATCTCTTACCTCAGCATCACCAGCCCTCACTCATCTCATTCTTCTTCTCCTTTAGTATTTAAAACTCTTGCCAGTTTTTGCCCTGACTAACTCAGAGACAGAGGTTTCTCAATCCCCTTGGGTAAGGGATTGCAAAGCTTAACTGGTGCAGACAGAAGGCATGTGAAATGCCCCATTTCCACGTCTCGGAGGATGCCTGAAGCTGCTCAGCAGCAGGCAAATCAATCCGCATCCATCCTGCTGGTCTCCCAATCACTCAGTCATATGGTTGGGACATTCATAAGTCAGGTGCTGGTCACCTGGGGAAGACCTGTAAACAGCCTCCCATGCCAGGACCCAAAATGATGAATCTTCACTGACCTCCCTCTGTTGTAGTGAGGCCATATCTATAAATGATATTTCAGATGGAATAAAATTGAAGAATATTTTCTCTACTCTGCTGCTTTGGAGGTACCTAATAAAGAGGCCACTGAGTGTATTTTTGGTTTTCTAATTACCTACTTTACCTGTTTTTGAAGAAACTGACACTTTACAGATTCAATGAGTAACTGCAGCAAAACAATGGCATGAAAAGGTAGAAATGTTTTGGTGGCACGGGGAGATGGCAGTGTGATGGTGGGGTACTGAAAGTGAAATGTGTAGACTTGCCTTTCAGAGTTGTTATATGCCTATGACAAGTATATGTGCTTGATATTAGTCATTTGCAAGGGATATTCTACTTCAAAATAGGAGAGCTCTGATAGGACAACTAATTTTTAGGTATTCTTTATATCTTATATGTTGCACTGTTTTAATGTTGATATGAATTTCAACATCCATATGAGATTATACTTATTCTTTGATTATTGTTTTGCTTTCAATGTACAATATGGTACAGTATTAAGGCAAAGTCAAAAGCAGACTTGATATCTGATTTAAAAGGAGGCAATAGAAAAATCTGAATTCATGCCATATTGTTACATGTCAGTTATTCATTCTTGAACGACAAGACGTTTACATACTGGATTCAGTGAATGACATAGTCCTGAATGAGGCTAGTTGGCCCATCTGACATATGCTAACTTTTTGAGTGAGTTCTCCACTTACCCTTCCCTCCTTGACGTTCCTCGTGCTCTTGTTAATTTTCTTTCCTTCATGTATCCATTCAGTTCTCATTTTCATATTCCTGTTGAATCTCCACAGACTCAAGTTCTCACAGAACATTCAGCATGGTATGGAGAACCTTGAAGCCATGCATCCAGGGGCACAGAGGCCTTGCACAGAGTAATGGAAGGAGTGAACCACTTCCCAAATTACCCACCTCCTGCCCTGTAATGGACATCCTGCCCCGACTGTGGAGGAGTCTGCAGTTCCCATATCACCTCATTAGCCATCACAGAAGCCACAAAATCAGTATGGAAGCAATTCATCGTTGATCCTGAGGGAGTGTGCAAGAAGAGCTAATGAATTAGCTTAGCTTCCCTTTCACCATAGTTCAGTGCTTTAAAAAACCTTTCTCTTGTCACCACCAGTTCTTTTGCCAATTAACTTGAACTCTCTTTACTGACCATTCTGCCAGGTAGATTTCCCTTAGCAAAACCCTACGTGATTTTACACACCTCAAGTACTGTACGTCTACCCTTTTTAGTGAAAGCAATGCCATTTCATTCAATCTCTCCGCAAACTGAAGTCATTCATTCTTGATTTCCTTCTGTCAAATCTCTTCTAGAGCCTCTCCGGACCTTGACATCTTCGCCAAATGAAAAGCCCAAATGGCATCACAATATTTCAACTGTGGCCTAACCAATGTTTTATAAAGATTTAGCATTAATTGTTTGTATACTGACACTCAAAACTACCTGTAACTGCATCTCCATTAAATTTGCCTCATGCGGCTCAGATGACAGCATTTTCTCTTAAGTTTTAGATCAAAAGACCTAGGAGCAGAACTAGCCCATTTAGCCCATTGAGTCTGTTCTGCTATTCCATCAAGGCTGATTTATTATCCCTCTCAACCTCATTCTCCTACCCTCTCTCTGTAACCTTTAATAATCAAGAACCTATCAACTTCTGTTTTAGATATACCCAGTGACTTGCCTTCCACAGCCAGCTGTGGCAATAAATTCCATAGATTCACTACCTGTTGTCTAAAGAAATTCCTCCTCAAATAGTTTTTACACCAGTTTCCCTTTTTATTTCTGATGTTCTCCATTGAACTCACAAACTCTCCATGATTTTGCCCCTTAGCTGGGGTTTGAACCTTTGAGGTGGTGCACTTGGACTCGAAAACAAGGATCATTATTTGCCTGCACCTCAGTCAAACATGAGCACTGAAATAATCTTCTGGCTGGCAGAGATCTACACAATCCATTAAGTTTGTTATTAACTTTGAGTTGTGAGTTTATTATCTTATATGAGCAAAGGCAATATTATAAGAAACAATCTTAACACAAGTAAGTGCAGTGTGCTGTGATGTATGTTTTTTGTATTTAAGTTTCCTGTGCCATTATTAAATTCTGTTAGACGTGATAAGTACTGAAATCCATCAAAATGAAGGGGAATGAACTTCTGCAGGAAACATTTTATAGATTGTTTATACAGAAAGGGGAGTAAATTAGAAACCAATCACAGTTTGTTATTGATTCAGCTCTGAGAAAATAACATTACTAACTGTCTCAAAATCCATCTCTTTAGTCAACCCTTTCTGCTGGAAGAAATAGTACATAGTGCACGTTCCAACGGCTTTAATGTCAAAGAACTTCACAGAATAAATACACCTGGCCCAGGAAATATGCATGGGCTTTTTCAGACTATATTGTTTCCACTAGGTTTTCCTTTACATGTATTTATATCCTTGTGAAAACTACTATTTATCTATCACTTATCAATAATATTGCCTTTGCTTATATAAGATAATAAATTCACAACTCAAAATTAATCCTAATCATTTGCACATTGAAGGTTTTGCTTTCTCATGATACCTCTGGTTCTTTGGCCTTTAATCTGTACCTTCATACTATTGCTCTAACAGGCAATGGAAAGGACAGCTTTATTTATTCTCTCCAAACTCATTATGACTTTAAGCACCTCCAGCTTTCTCTGTCCTGCAGGAAACTGTCTAACCATGTAACTGGAATCCCTCTTGTCCATAAACAATTTTGAGAAATCTCTTCTGTTCCCACTTCAAAGCTTCTGCTTTTTTCTCAAAATGAGCTGCCTGGAATTGAACATAATACCCCTACCGGGGTAGAAGTAATGCTTATATGCATTAGGTATAATTGTTTGCCTTTGTATTCAACAGCCAACATTCATGGTGTGAGGGCTGACTCTCCATGTACACAAATATCGCAGCTATTGAATGGCCAACTATACCTGTGACCATGTTTGATGTGCTAAGTGGCAAAATCAGTCTGGTCTGCATTCAGTCCCAGGTAGGCTTCTGTTGGTCAGTGTAATCCATGGATGTTGCATCCTAGGTGTTCACTTTATCAATATGCAAGCCAGGGCAGTATGATATGGAGAGCAAGGCTCTCCCTCTCCATGCAGCTGATGAATCCCAAGGAATAGCAGAAATAGATAACACTGGACAACAAATTTTTTCAAATTGTTACTTTCTCAGAATTTTTTTTTGTTTCTGATAGACTGCTTGAGGATGAACACAAATATAATTTCAGACTACTTGTATCACGTAGGAATTTGGAGAAACAACAAATTAACTTTTATTGAATATAATGTGTTTAATTGCATAATGGTGCTGATGCTTTGCAATAGTTCAACTAAGTTAAAAATATTTTGTTAATGATTTAGATTAGATTATGAGAACACTCAGACCTCATTTATTGTCATTTAGAAATGCATACATGCCTTTAGAAATGATACAATGTTCCTCCAGAGTGATATCACAGAAAACAGGACAAACCAAAGACTAACACTGACAGAACCACATAATTATAACACATAGTTACAGCAGTGCAAAACAATACCATAATTTGATAAAGAACAGACCATGGGCCCAGAAAAAAAAAAGTCTCAAGTCCCAATCGACTCCCAAGTCCCCGATAGCAGGCGGCAAAAGGGAGAAACTCCCTGTCATAAACCTTCTAGGCACCGACAACTGCTGGTGCCTTGGAAGCAGCTGACCACAGCCGACACCGAGTCCGTCCATCCAAAAGCTTTGAGCCTCCGACCAGCCCCTCCGATACAGCCTCCCGAGCGCCATCCTCTGCCGACCACCTTCGACCTAGTCCCGGTTGCCAACACAAGTGAAGCCAAGGATTCGGGGCCTTCTGCTCTGGAGATTACGGTTACCACACAGTAGCAGCGGAAACTGCTATTCAGAAGTTTCTCCAGATGTTCCTCCATACTCTTACATCTGTCTCCATCAAATCAGAATTGTGCACATGATTTTCATTTGTACTCAGTGTCTGAGGCTTCTCACTTAAATGTCCAACAATAATTCGCTAGCATTGATGGATTCCAGTTGCCCTGGTATCTTTTCTCCATGACCGCAATGTCCTGGTGAAACCTTTCACCATGCTCGTCACTAACAGCACCAAGATTTGCAGGGAAGTCGTCTAAATGGGAATGCAGAAAATGAATCTTCATTGACATGTTGCATTTCATGGTCTTAAATGGGAATGCAGAAAATGAATCTTCAGTGACATGTTGCATTTCATGGTTTTATATGCTTGAAGCATGCTTTCAACCAGCTGCATGTAGTTTGATGCCCTGTAGATGCCGAGAAAAAATTCAACAACTTCCTTGAATGCCTTCCATGTGATTTTCTCCGGTCCCACTAGAAATTCTTCAAATTGCCTGTCATTGATTACCTGTTTGATTGTGGACCATCAAAAATGCTTTCCTTAATCTTGGCATCGGTTATTCTGGGAAGCATCTGTCTCAAATATCAAAATCCTTCATATAAATTTTTGTGCCTGGTGATAGCAAATTCCATCCTTACAGTCCTGAACCCAATATTTATTACTTAAACCTGTCCTGCCATGCAGCAACCGCGCTGCCTAAGCATGCCCAAGCATGCCTGGACAAGATAGGAAACTTTCCAGCTTACGTTGTAGGCAACATTTTAATTGACTTGAACTATTAATTGAAATAATAAACATAAGTTTATTAAAAATGGCATGTGATAGGAAAATTTCATGCTGATTTTCATGATCAGTAATTCAAAGTTCATAAGATACACCTAAAGGTGTTCAGGAAGCAAAATCTTTGTTGTCCAGTGTAATTTGAAACTTGTGGCATCACAGGAGCTGGCAGTCAATGTAGGACTGCCTTAGGGACTCCAGCTCCAGATTTTCCTCATGGTTTACTCTTGAAGCCTTTCCCATGAATGTGTATAGCCGCAAGGCAACAGGGGTTTGAGATCAGAGTTTTCCTTCTTCTGGTTGAGCTGCCAACCACAGCTAATGAGCCATATCTGCCTGAAGCAACTGCAAAACAGTTCAACGTGTACTGGTAGATAGAAAGTAATATTCATTCTAAACAAGTACCAGACAATGACTAACTGTACCCAATCACCTCCCCTTGGCATTCAACTTTTTCTTCAGCAAATCTTCCAGAAACATCACTTGGCATCACTTTAAGAAAAGTCTTAATTAAACCAACACCTAAGTATTATTGCTACAAGAACGAATCAGAAGCACTTCTCTCAGAACTATTCATCATTTACAAGTCTCAAGTCAGGAAATACAACTCCCCCTGTCCCCAACAACACTTGGGAGGCTCAGTAAATTTAGGACAAAGCAAACAATCTACTGCTTTGAAAATCATCTCCTTCCTCTAACAGCTACCATGACAGCAGTCCAGCAACTTGTGAAGGCTGCTTTACAGGAACTATTAAATCTATAACCTCTCCGAGAGAAACAACACCACCATCTCCAAGTTGCACACACAAGCTTCATTTGGAAATCCCTTATTTTCTCTGGGTGAGTTTTCTGGTATTCCTTACCTGACAGTTTTGTGAGACCACCTTCTCCAGAAGGAGTGCAGTAGTTCAAGAAAGTGGTTCACCATCTTCTCCACAAATACCATTAAACACTGGTCTTGCCAGCAATACCTTCATCCATCGGTAAAGATTTCCTATGTTAACCACAAATGTCTTTTTTCCCTCCTTTAGAAGATTCTGTAGCCTTGTAGGTACTGGCCCTTTCTTGCTGTCTTGCTAACAAGCATATTATGTGGTTCTTAATCTAACCCATATCAAGAATGTACTCATGTCCTCTGCACACTGCCCATTACCTCCCTTGCTCCATTGTTATAACAGGTTATTTGTTAGAGCAGTGAGCTTCAAAGTAGTAGCACTGGCATTAAATTATTGTCAGATATTGATTAATATAAACCTGTAAGTTCTTCAAACTTCTAGCTAGTACCAATTGAACATCCACTGATTCCACCTGCAACAGCAGCACAATCTGCACAAAGGATATGAATTGGATGCAATATTCAAATCAATTCAGTACTAATGCATTTAAAAATGTGCTTTAACGTCAAGTATCTAATCATTTCTTTATTTCATTTTGTTATTCATTATGCTCCTCAAGACAATGTGTCCGATCATATCAAGATTACAGATATAGTACATCACAGGTATTATCAGGTTACTCATGATGGAAATTGGTATGTATTATAATGTGGGTAGCTTACAAAGCACATGTTAAAGCTGTCCCTCTCTGCCAGTGTTACGTAGCACTGTACTTTCCCATTAAAACATCCAATAATTAATGGGATGTTTATTTTGTAATGACTAGTCTGAAATTCCTGTCCTCAATGGTGCCTGTTCATATATTCATAGAGGCATAGAGCCATAGAACACCTCCAGCACAGAAATAGGCCCTTTGGCCCATCTAGTCAGTGCCAAATCATTAATCTGCCTAGTCCCATCGACTGGCACCTATACCATAGCCCTCCCTACCCCTCCCATCCATGTACCTATCCACATTTCCCCTGTATGTTCTCTTGAAATCAATCCCGCATCAACCACTGGCACTGGCAGCTTGTTTCACGCTCTTACCACCCTCTGAGTAGAGAAGTTCCTCTTCACCGTGTCCTTAAACATTTCACCTTTCACCCTTAACTCATGACCTCTAGTTGGGGTCTCACCCAACCTCAATGGGAAATGGCTGCTTGCATTTATCCTATCTATACCCCTAATAATTTTGTATACCTCTATCAATCTCCTCTCAATCTTCTACGTTCTAAAGAATACAGTCCTCACCAAACAACCTTCCCCTATAACTCAGGTCCTTAAGTCCCAGGAACATCCTTGTAAATTTTCTCTGCACTCTATCAATCTTATTTACATCTTTACCGTAAAGTTCAAGGTTCAAAGTTAATTTATTATCAAAATATAGACAGTATATCATCATATACAACCCTGAGATTCATTGTCTTGCAATCATACTCAATAAATCCATGGAATAGTAACCAGAGTGCATAAGACAATGGCCTGTGCAAATACAAAAAGAAGAAATAATAATAATAATAATAATAAATACTACTACTATTATTACTACTACTACTACTACTGCTGCTGCTGCTACTGCTAGGTCGACTCAGGCCTAGGGGGCCGGCATCGGGTCAGGTCAGGCCAGGGCCTTGCCTTGCTATTGGCACCACGTAGCCCAGTACTACCTGTCTCGGGTTGGGTTGTTGGCGACTCAGCCGGCACACCCCCGGTGCAATTCGGTTAACCAGGGAGGAGGGTGTGTGGCACCCAGCAGGACTAAAAACAAAACCTGTCAAGGGGCGGATGAACTCTTTGTGAGTCCACGGCCACCTACTGCCTGTGTGAGGAGTGGCGCGCCACACAGTCTTTTGTTTCGTGCCTTGTAAGGCATGAAGGCAAGGCATAATAAATAAATAAGAAATAAAAGTTGAGGACATGAGATGAAAAGACCTTGACAGTAAAGTCCTTAGTTTGTGGGAACATTTCAATGTTGGGGCAAGTGAAGTCGAGTGAAGTTATCCCCTTTGGTTCGAGAGCCTGATGGTTGAGGGGTAATCACTGATCCTGAACTTGGTGGTGTGGGTCCTGAGGCTCCTGTACCTTTTTCCTGATGGCAGCAGTGAGAAGAGAGCATGACCCAGGTGGTGGGGGTCCCTTATGATGGATGCTGTTTTCAAATGACAGCCTTTGGTGTAGGTGTGCTCAATGGTAGGGAGCGCTTTACTCGTGAAGGGCTAAGCGGTACCCATTACTTTTGTAGGATTTTATGTTCAAGGGCATTGGTGTTTCCATACCAGGCTGTGGTACAGCCAGTCAAAATACTCTCCACTGCACATCCATAGAGGTTTGACAAAGTCTTAGATGTCATGCTGAATCGCAAACTCCTAAGGAAGTAGAGACCCTACCGTGCCTTCTTTGTAATTGCACTTATGTGCTGGGCCCAGAACAGGTCCTCTGAAATAATAACACTGAGGAATTTAAAGTTACTGACCCTCTCCACCTCTGATCCTCCGATGAGGATTGGCTCATGGACAAACACGAGGAATTCTGCAGATGTTGGAATTTCAAGCAACACACATAAAAGTTGCTGGTGAACGCAGCAGGCCAGGCAGCATCTCTAGGAAGAGGTACAGTCGATGTTTCGGGCTGAAGGGTCTCGGCCCGAAACATTGACTGTACCTCTTCCTAGAGATGCTGCCTGGCCTGCTGCGTTCACCAGCAACTTTTATGTGTGTTGCTCATGGACATCTGGTTTCCTTCTCCTGAAATCAATAATCAGCTAGTTGATCTTGGCTGACATTGAGTAAAAGGTTGTTGTTATAGAACCACTCAGCCAGATTCTCAATCTCCCTCCTGTATGCTGATTCATCACCACCCTTGATTCAGCCTATAGCAGTGGTGTCGTCAGCAAACTTGAAAATGACATTGTTTAGTCACAGTCATAAGTGTAAAATGAGTAGAGCAGGGGCTACGCAAACAGCCTTGTGGAGATCATGGAGGAGATATTGTTGCTATTCCGAATTGATTGGAGTCTGCAATTGAGGAAATCAACCATCCAGTGCAAGGGAAGTAGTGAGGCCAAGGTCTTGGATTAATTCTGAGGTGACGAACACTGGACACAATACTCCAAATTATGAACGCCAAGTGTAATCCTTGGGTTCAGCCAGTACATGTTCATCTATGGGAAAACAGCCTCTGGCCCTGCCAAACTGACAAATCACGTTTGTGTGGATGCTGTGTGATGTGTTGCCCAGTTACAAACCTGCACCACGAAATAGCAAACAGTACACAATATGCGATTAAACAATTGAGCTTTATAATTTTTAATTTGACTATATGGTTAGTAAAGAAACAAAAAAAAGAAAAGGGCCCATTCTCATAAAACAGTCTATTGTGCAACGTTGGAGCTCACTGCTTGTTCATTTGTTCCCATCAACCTCTGAGCGTAGCCGGCCCTGGACACTCGCTCCTCAGTCCACTTCATCCGGTGTTCTACCAACTCTTTCCATCGCTCCCCGACGAAAGACCCCAAAATCCCAGCTCCCAGATACACAAGAAAGAACAAGATCCCCTCATTGGCTAACATGCCCCATTATCTCTAGTCATAACACAAACATTGCTGCGACAGAGAAACCATTACCTTAGCAGTGGAACAGTACATAGAAGCCATTACATTAGCCTTAGCAGTGAAACCTTACAGCGTGTTACACAAACAATTGAACCTTCTTGACCAACATCCCATGAGGGACC
This sequence comes from Mobula birostris, assembly GCF_030028105.1. Lineage (NCBI taxonomy): Eukaryota > Metazoa > Chordata > Chondrichthyes > Myliobatiformes > Myliobatidae > Mobula > Mobula birostris. The sequence goes on from NC_092381.1 coordinate 54,469,403, forward strand.
TTGTCAAGGGCCTTGCTAAAGTCCATTTTGACAATATCCATTACCTTGCCTTCATCATCTTTCCTGGTAACTTCCTTGAAAAATAAGATTGGTTACATGTGACATATCATGCACAAAGCCATGTTGAGTAACTCTAATCAGCCCATCTTTCCAAATAGTTATATTTTGTAGCCTGGGGAAAAATACACATGCAGGACAACAAGTACTTTTTCGGGTCTTAAATTCATTTATCTGTTTTAGAGGTTTTATTGCAGAAAGAGGGTATCAAAATAAAAACGACAAAATAAATTAAAACAACAGTTCCCGCTATTACAATCTCAGTTTAATTTCAGACCACACCCTTGCTATGTATACAGTATGAAAATAACTAAAACAATATACAAAACCAATATGGTAGTGACAGTTCTAAAAAAATACAAACAACATTAGAATTCCACAACATGTAAAATATGAATAAATACATCTTATCTTAACTAAGAGATATACTCACATTTGGCACACACATGCTTAACTTCCAAACACATATAGTCTAGACTTTGAAATGAGTTCTCCTCGCTTGCACTACGTGAACAGAGATGAACACATTCACATTTGGTCATGAAACAATAAAGAAAGACAAATAAACTTTTACAATATATTGCTTTGTAGTTGAATGACAAAAAAGACCAACCTAGTAGACCTATTAAGGAACCTTGCAATCACACTGTCCAGGGCTGATCAATTTACTCACGAAAATCTAAAGCATCCACATGTAAAACACATCAAATTACTGATATTCTAGATTTTCAAACAAGTATTAATGAATTTACATGGATATTATCAAGTATTGTTCACCTTTCCTCACCAAACCTGGGAAAAGCATTCGAACATTGTCCTTTCTAGAACATGGCAACTCTTCATTCTACTCCACCCATGCAAAATGACATCAGTGTTTTCTCTTAAAGGCACAGGCGGCTATTTTAGTATTACCAAGGTGAATGCCTAAGTGCTCTTTAACAATAAAAAATGATCCAGTCCCTTAGAAAACCTCTAATAACTTTCCCACGACTGATGTCAGAGTCACCAGCCTATAGTGTCCTGTCTTATTTTTGGAAGCTTTCTTAAATAACGGAACAACATTATCTATCCTCCAATTCTCCAGCACCTCATCTGTGGCTAAGGGTGTTTTAAATATCTCTGCTGGGGCCCCTGCAATTTCTGTACTAGCCTCCTACAGGGTCAGAGGAACTATCTTGCCAGGCCCTGGGGATTTATCCACCCTAATTTGCCTCAATGTAGCAAACCTCCTCTGTAATCTGTATACGGTTCATGACTTTTTTCCTGCATTGCCTCACATCCGTAGACTATGTTTTTGTCTCCCAAGTAAATAAAAATGCTTAAAATCCATCTGCGATCCCTTTTGGCTCTATGCATTGATTACCACTCTGATCTTCCAGGGGACCAAATTTGTCCTTTGCTATCCTTTTGCTCTTCATTGATTTGTTGAAACCTTTGGTATTTTTCTTTATCTTCTCTACTAGAGCAACCTCATGCTTTCTTTTAGCCCTCCTGATTTCCTTCTTAACTGTGCTCTTGCATTTCTTATACTTCTCAAGTCCCTTATTTTTCCTTCCTGCCTGTACCTGCGATGCAACTCCCTCTTCTTCCTAACCAGAGCTTCAATAAGTTCCAAAACGTAAATTCTCAAAATCTGTTATCCTTGTCTTTTATTTTGACAGGAACATATAAATTCTGTACTCTCAAAATTTCACATTTGAATGCCTCCCACTTACCAAGTACAACTTTGTCTGAAAACAACCAGTCTCAATCAACACTTGCCAGATCCTTTCTCATACCATCAAAATTGGTCTTTCTCCAATTTAGAATCTCAGCCCAAGGACCAGACCTATCCTTTTCCATAATCACCTTGAAACTAATAGTATTGTGATCACTAGATGCAAAGTGTTTCCCGATACAATCTTCTGTCACCTGCCCCGTCTCTTTCCCTAACTGGAGATCTAGTACTGCATTCTCTCTCTAGTTGGGACTTCAATGTACTGATGAAGGAAATTTTCCTGAACACATTTGACAAACTCTAGACTTTTTACAGTATGGGAGTCCCAGTCAATATGTGGAAAGTTAAAATCATCTAATATCACAACCTTATGTTTCTTGCAACAGTCTGCAATCTCTCTGCAAATTTGCTCCTCGAAATCATCCAGATTATTGGGTTGTTGATAATATAATCCTATTCACATAGTCATACCTTTCCTAGTCCTCAGTTCTATCCATAAAGCCTAACTAACGGAACTCTTCAGTCTCTTCTGACTGAGCACTGCTGTGACATTCTTCTTGATTAATAATGCCACTCTTCCCCTTTAATCCCTCCTGTTCTATCATGTCTAAATCAACAGAATGCTGTAACATTGAGCTGCCAGTTAAGCTGCCCCTCCTGCAACCAACTCTCACTAATGGCTACAATGTCATAAAGCCACGTGCTGATCCATGCCCAAAGCTCACCTGCATTGCTCACCTACAATACTCCTTGCATTGAAATACACATAGCTCAGAACATTATTCCCACCAGAGCATGATGGTAGTGTGGAGGTTAGCACAAGGCTTTACAGTACCAGCCACCCGGGGCAGGGAGATTAGCGAGGGCTACTGAGGTGACTTTAAACTAGAATGGTTGTGGGGTGGGAATCAAATTAAAGAGGCTAGGCGTGAGGAGGTTAGTTCACAACAGGGGGATGGGAACCAGTGCAAAGAGACAGAGGGGTGTAAAGTGAGGGTAGAAGCAAAAAGTACTAAGGAGAAAAGTAAAAGTGGCAGGCTGACAAATTCAGGGCAAGCATTAAAAAGGGCCACTTTTCAACATAATTGTATAAGGGCTAAGAGAGTTGTAAAAGAGCACCTGAAGGCTTTGTGTGTCAATGCAAGGAGCATTCGTAATAAGGTGGATGAATTGAAAGTGCAGATTGTTATTAATGATTATGATATAGTTGGGATCACAGAGACATGGCTGTAGGGTGACCAAGGATGGGAGCTCAACGTTCAGGGATATTCAATATTCAGGAGGGATAGACATGAAGGAAGGGGAAGTGGGGTGGCGTTGCTGGTTAAAGAAGAGATTAACGCAATAGAAAGGAAGGACATAAGCCGGGAAGATGTGGAATCGATATGGATAGAGCTGCGTAACACTAAGGGGCAGAAGACGCTGTTGGGAGTTGTGTACAGGCCACCTAACAGTAGTAGTGAGGTCGGAGATGGTATTAAACAGGAAATTAGAAATGTGTGCAATAAAGGAACAGCAGTTATAATGGGTGACTTCAATCTACATGTAGATTGGGTGAACCAAATTGGTAAAGGTGCTGAGGAAGAGGATTTCTTGGAATGTATGCGGGATGGTTTTTTGAACCAACATGTCGAGGAACCAACTAGAGAGCAGGCTATTCTGGACTGGGTTTTGAGCAATGAGGAAGAGTTAATTAGCAATCTTGTCGTGAGAGGCCCCTTGGGTAAGAGTGACCATAATATGGTGGAATTCTTCATTAAGATGGACAGTAACATAGTTAATTCAGAAACAAAGGTTCTGAACTTAAAGAGGGGTAACTTTGAAGGTATGAGACGTGAATTAGCTAAGATAGACTGGCAAATGACACTTAAAGGATTGACGGTGGATATGCAATGGCAAGCATTTAAAGGTTGCATGGATGAACTACAACAATTGTTCATCCCAGTTTGGCAAAAGAATAAATCAAGAAAGGTAGTGCACCCGTGGCTGACAAGAGAAATTAGGGATAGTATCAATTCCAAAGAAGAAGCATACAAATTAGCCAGAGAAAGTGGCTCACCTGAGGACTGGGAGAAATTCAGAGTTCAGCAAAGGAGGACAAAGGGCTTAATTAGGAAGGGGAAAAAAGATTATGAGAGAAAACTGGCAGGGAACATAAAAACTGACTGTAAAAGCTTTTATAGATATGTAAAATGGAAAAGACTGGTAAAGACAAATGTAGGTCCCCTACAGACAGAAAAAGGTGAATTGATTATGGGGAGCAAGGACATGGCAGACCAATTGAATAATTACTTTGGTTCTGTCTTCACTAAGGAGGACATAAATAATCTTCCAGAAATAGCAGGGGACAGAGGGTCCAGTGAGATGGAGGAACTGAGCGAAATACATGTTAGTAGGGAAGTGGTGTTAAGTAAATTGAAGGGATTGAAGGCAGATAAATCCCCAGGGCCAGATGGTCTGCATCCTAGAGTGCTTAAGGAAGTAGCCCAAGAAATAGTGGATGCATTAGTGATAATTTTTCAAAACTTGTTAGATTCTGGACTAGTTCCTGAGGATTGGAGGGTGGCTAATGTAACCCCACTTTTTAAAAAAGGAGGGAGAGAGAAACCGGGGAATTATAGACCGGTTAGTCTAACGTCGGTGGTGGGGAAACTGCTGGAGTCAGTTATCAAGGATGTGATAACAGCACATTTGGAAAGCGGTGAAATCATCGGACAAAGTCAGCATGGAATTGTGAAAGGAAAATCATGTCTGATGAATCTCATAGAATTTTTTGAGGATGTAACTAGTAGAGTGGATAGGGGAGAACCAGTGGATGTGGTATATTTGGATTTTCAAAAGGCTTTTGACAAGGTGCCACACAGGAGATTAGTGTGCAAACTTAAAGCACACGGTATTGGGGGTAAGGTATTGATGTGGATGGAGAATTGGTTAGCAGACAGGAAGCAAAGAGTGGGAATAAACGGGACCTTTTCAGAATGGCAGGCGGTGACTAGTGGGGTACCGCAAGGCTCAGTGCTGGGACCCCAGTTGTTTACAATATATAATAATGACTTGGATGAGGGAATTAAATGCAGCATCTCCAAGTTTGCGGATGACACGAAGCTGGGTGGCAGTGTTAGCTGTGAGGAGGATGCAGGGTGACTTGGATAGGTTGGGTGAGTGGGCAAATTCATGGCAGATGCAATTTAATGTGGATAAATGTGAAGTTATCCACTTTGGTGGCAAAAATAGGAAAACAGATTATTATCTGAATGGTGGCCGATTAGGGAAAGGGGAGGTGCAACGTGACCTGGGTGTCATTATACACCAGTCATTGAAAGTGGGCATGCAGGTACAGCAGGTGGTGAAAAAGGTGAATGGTATGCTGGCATTTATAGCGAGAGGATTCGAGTACAGGAGCAGGGAGGTACTACTGCAGTTGTACAAGACCTTGGTGAGACCACACCTGGAGTATTGTGTGCAGTTTTGGTCCCCTAATCTGAGGAAAGACATCCTTGCCATAGAGGGAGTACAAAGAAGGTTCACCAGATTGATTCCTGGGATGGCAGGACTTTCATATGAAGAAAGACTGGATGAACTGGGCTTGTACTCGTTGGAATTTAGAAGATTGAGGGGGGATCTGATTGAAACGTATAAAATCCTAAAGGGATTGGACAGGCTAGATGCAGGAAGATTGTTCCCGATGTTGGGGAAGTCCAGAACAAGGGGTCACAGTTTGAGGATAAGGGGAAGCCTTTTAGGACCGAGATTAGGAAAAACTTCTTCACACAGCGAGTGGTGAATCTGTGGAATTCTCTGCCACAAGAAACAGTTGAGGCCAGTTCATTGGCTATATTTAAGAGGGAGTTAGATATGGCCCTTGTGGCTACGGGGATCAGTGGGTATGGAGGGAAGGCTGGGGCGGGGTTCTGAGTTGGATGATCAGCCATGATCATAATAAATGGCGGTGCAGGCTCGAAGGGCCGAATGGCCTACTCCTGCACCTATTTTCTATGTTTCTATGTCATTTCCTGCTGCTGCTGCAAGAAGTGTGTACATTCTCCCTGTAAACACATGGGTTTCCTCCGGGTGCTCCATTTTTCCCCGAAAGTCCAAAGAAGTACCAGTTGGTAGGTTAATTAGTGATTGTAAATTGTACTGTGATTAGGCTAGGATTAAATCAGGGGATTGTTGGATGTTGTGGCTCAAAAACCCTATTTATTACACACTGAATTTCAAAAAATAAATATATAAATGCTTGACTTTTCGATTTCTGATTCTGTATGCAGGCTTAGCAACTTCATTCTCCACAAGCCCTCCACTGTCTGTTTTGGTGTACTGGTTCCCATCCCCCTACTGGTTCCTAGTTTAAATCCCCCTCCTCCCTCGTGCAGCACTAGCAAACCTTCCCAATAGGATATTTGTTCCCCTCCAGTTCATGAAACAACCAACCCTTCTGTGCAGGTCCCACCTTCCCTGGAGGAGAGCTCAATGATTCCAATATCTGAAACCCTTCCTCTTGCACCAATTCCTTAGCTACATGTTGAACAGTATAGAAACATAGAGAAACATAGAAAGCCTACAGCACAATACAGGCCCTTCGGCCCACAATGCTGTGCTGAACATGTACTTACTTTAGAAATTACCTCGGGTTACCCATAGCCCTCTATTTTTCTAAGCTCCATGTACCTATCCAGGAGTTCCTTATAAGACTCTATTGTATCTGCCTCACCAGCAGCCCATTCCATGCACTCACCACTCTCTGCGTAAAAAATTATCTTCCTATTTCTGGCCTCACTAGCATGTGGCATGGTTAGCAATCCCACGGTTGCAACCCTGGAGGTCCTGTCCTTTAATTTAGCACCTAACTCTCTGAACTCATTTTGCAGGACCTTGTCACCCCTCATACCAATGTCACCGGTATCGACGTGGACCATGACCTCTGGACCCTCTTACTTAAGAATGCTGTGGACTCGATCTGAGATGACCCTGACCTTGGTATGTAGGGGAGCAGGCAACAAGCCATCTGGGAATTTCATTCTCGTCCATAGAACCTCCTTTCTATTCCCCTAACCAACAAATCTCCTGTCGCTATAACTTGCCTCTTTCTCCCCATTCTCTTCTGAGGCACAGAGCCCGACTCAATGCCAGAGACCTGACTGCTGTGACTTTCCTCTGCTAGGTCATTCCCCCAACGATATCCAAAGTGGTATGTCTGCTGTTAAGGAGAATGGTCACAGGTGTGCCCTGTATTGTCTGCCTATCCCTTTTCCCCCCTCTTGATAGTCACCCATTTACCCATGTCCTGCACTTTGGGTGTAACTGCAGTGTCTTCCAGTCTGCCCTGTATATCAGCTTCTCTGCCTTCCGAACGAGTAGTACTTGATCTAGTTCCAGCTCCAGCTCCTTAGCACTGTCTGTTGGAAGCTGCAACTGGATGCACTTTTTGTAGGTGTAGTCACCAGAGTCACTGGAGATCTCCCAACTTTTCCACATCCCGCAAGAAGAGTATTCCAGAATCTTGTATGACATTCCCACTGCTTTAAATGTGCAATAAGAAATAAAGGAGAATAATTAACAAAATAAAATATACCTGTAGTCTACCCCTCTTCTTGCTGAAGCCTCAATGAGCGAAAGCCTCAACTTCCCACTCCAACACTAGCCCACTCACACAATGACCACTCTGCTTAAAATTAACTTATTTTTATTCAACCTTTCCAAGTGCCTAATTAAGCACAATCCACTATCTCTTTGAAAATGTTGTATGCAAAATGTGTATACTGCCCCTGCTCACTTCTTTTAAACTCTCACTCCTTCTAAGCAATCCTATGTCTCCTTGGGACTATGGCATGAAAGATGTTCACTATCTATTTTTAAGCAATGTTTGATTTTACTTTAGATCTGCATAAAAAAAAGACTCTGTCACCTACTTTCCAGCATGTATGATGTCTATTTCTATCTTTGAATTATATTGGGTTAAATTATTTTAAAAGCACATGAAAATGTAAAGTGAAGTATATTTTTCCATGTTAAGAGAATATTTTCTTCTTTTTAATGACTCATAATTATGCATGTAGCTGTTGATAAAATATATGAAATCTACATTTCATACCATACAGAGTAAGGCAAAATAAAATAGCTTGATCTATATGAAATGAATTTCTCATCTTAACATACTGTAGCTTTTATCATTTGAATTTTACAGACTGGATCTGCAAATTTCAGAAATATAATTGTATCTTCAGGCTGAAGTATCAGCTATTGTACTTAGCCATGACACTGTGAAATTAATATCAGAGTTTAAACATATCTTTGCAGTATGTTCATGTATTCCAGAAGAAAATAGATGTCTGCTCTGGTCTTTCCTTTGACACATTTTTACATACATCAGCATTTTTAGTGCACCTCATTACGTGGAGCTTTTGAAAGTTTCCATGAATTGCTCGTTATTTCAAAAATAGCCCTGCATTCAAGTTATCTTTGCAGAGAAACACATTTTCTACAATAAAGCAAGGCGACCTGCAGTTGAATTCATTTTCTACAAACTCCTTGTCAATTTAATTCATTGAAAATTGCCCCATAAATTCTCTGGGGTAAAACAATCAAGCAAGTCTGTTATTTAAGGAAATGCAAATTTTGCTTAAGAATAGACTTTGTAATTACAGAAATTCAAAAGGCATGTGATCTTAATATAAGACTGCCATAAGGCCCTGAAAATGGATAGTTCAGTTTTAAACTTATCATTTTCCTAAAGAGCAACAATTTACTCACTGCTCTTGGAAGCAGCAAGTAAAGGAATTAGATGTGAGTTGTAGAAAAGAGGGCAGCTTGTGAATGGAGATCAATAACAGAGACACTGGAACAGAAGGAGAATTACTTCTTTTTGTCGGGATCAATGAGGTCATTAAGGTAAGTCGAGAACTAGGTACTGAGATGAGATTTTGGAGAAAAACAGTCTCTTGAGGTGGTTCCTGATGTTGTTAGATGCTGCCATGTAATCATTTCTTGAGACTAAAGCAGCTAGGGTATGTGCTGCTGAAACCGATGGTGATGGGTGCTAAATCCCATACCAATTGAAATGCAAGTACTCCTGCAATGTGGCTTAACGTATAAATTTTGCCCTCGTTTCCATTTGGATGGACTGTACATTCCAGAAACACACCAACATAATGTGAAAAACTATATCTAGTGTTATTTCATTGTCATTAGGTTATGGGTTCAAGTTCCATTCTGAATATTTGCAGTAAAATCTAGGCCGACACTCCATCACAATACTGAGAGTGTTGCGTAGCTGGAGATTCTGATTTTACAAGGATATATTAAACCAATTGGTTATTTAGGTCAATGCAAAGGGTGCAATTTTGAAGAAGAGTAGAGGAGTTATCTCCAAAGATACTGGGCATGCTATGTTGGCATTGGAATGTGTGGCGACACTTATGGGCAGCCCCCAGCATGTCCTTAGGGTGTGTTGGTTGTTAACACAAATGACCTATTTCACTGTATGTTTCTATGTACAGTGATAAATAAATCTGTATCTGAAAAAAAAACCCTTGTCAATGTGTATCCCTGAGCCACCATTAAAACCCCTCATCAATGCTAAACGATAAACAGAAAATACCGGAAAAACTCTCACTACATCAGGCAGCGCCCATGGAAAGACAAGCAGAGTTAATGTTTTACGTCAAAGCCCCTTTATCGGAATTAAAAGAAAAATAAGGTTAATTTTCAGCTGCAATCAGCTGAACAATGAAAGGACAAAAGGACGGTCTCTGTTAGAGTAAGGCCTGGATTGCCCTGGAAATGCATGATGGTCGATGGCTTACTGGCATCAGTGAGACAATAATCACGCAGATAAAATGTTGGGAACTGTAGGCTGTTGATCATGCCTAGGTAGCCTGTGTTAATGGGGGGAGAAATATTGAACTAGTATCACCAGTGGATGAATTGCAACAGAAAGGCCAGTTCTCATGCAGAGAGAGCAATTTATCTAATGCTGGAGAACTTGATAATGGCTCTGAAGCATGCAACTGGATGGAAAATGAGCTGCTGTTACTCAAGCTTATGTTAGTCATTATTGTAGCAATGCAGGAGGCCACAAACAGATAGGTCAGACTGGGAAAGGGAATTAATATGACAGGCAACAGGAAGTTCGCAGTTACCCCTGTGCAGATTGAATATAAGTGCTCCACAAGTCAGTCACCCGATCTGGTTGTCAATACTACTTTTGGGGAGCTTTCTCTTCTGCTTTGGAATACAGGTCAACCTTCACTAATCTGACTACCTGTAATCCGGTTCCTTCGATAATCCGGCACAGATTATGCTTAATGTGATCCTTCTGTAATTCGGCATTTTCACTAATCCGGCACTCCTCAGGTCCCAATGGTGCCGGATTAGTGAAGGTCGACTTGTATTTTAAGGATTGAGAATAACACATTTCTACTCCAGTTTGGAGGCTCTGAGGTGGCTGATGAGGACTACAAACCTCATCAGTAGGTAGTTGGTGTGAGGGTAGATTAGGAGGTGGCTAGCTTCTAAACTTTGCAGGGTTTCTATGAGTTTCCAGCAAATGGAATTCAGGTCCTTAATATTATCCCCTGGTTCCTTCCCCACTTTGAATAACCAAAGATCAGGAATTATAAAGAATGAAGCTTTAAGATCATCTTAATCTTTTTCTCTATCTGTTAATCTCTTAGCATAGGTTTGTAGATAGAGAAAAGGATTAAGATGATCTTAAATTACATACAGACAGCTCTAATAGACAGGCCATATCATTTATATTCCTGACAGCAGGCTCCTGAAAAGACACTCGATTTAGAGCTGACTGAATGTAATTGGAGCTTCAGTGATGAGTACATTGGCCAGGGAGAGGACACTGATGTCCATTTGTTTACTCTGTCAGTGGGTTTGCAAATTTTTGAAAGGAGGGCATTGGGGATAACTCTCAGTGCTCTGAAGTACCTAAGTTAAGTATCCAGGTGTTACAAACATGCAGAAAGGATCATGACTGCATGATAGACCATAAGTTTTGTGCTAGTTTGAATTCTTAGGTTTCAATTACATTTTTCTCAGATAGTCAAAAGTTTCCAGACTCAATATCACATTCTCCAACTTCAAGTAACTTACTTGAGATTTCTAGTTTGATTTTCTTTTATTACTGACTTCCAGATAAGTCACTATACCAGTTGGTATCTGAACAACCATTTTAGCTCTTTACATACCAACATCCCTCTCTGATATTGATCAGTTTTTCTTCGTTCTGATTGCTGGGCATGTTTTGCACAACATTTTTATTCTCCTTTGTTTGTATGCTCATTCTCAAACTGCACTCATTAAGTCATCAACCAGATAACTTCTACAATTCATCTCCAAAGCAATTCTTTCAGAGATATTCTCTTTGTCCTATCAGTCCTCAAACCAACTTCTCCACAACTTAAAATGAAGTTGATAGCATATAGCTGTGACATCAATGTCAGATATTAATGGTCATACTTGGACTCCTATTGCTTAGGATCCTTGCTGCCAGATTAAAACTGCACTCAGTCAAGCCTCTGTAATAACTGGTTATTAACTGTCCAATCATCTAGTCAAAATTAGGTACAAGTAACTTTCATTCCACAAAACAAAGTTAAGGACATGATCAGGATCACCATGGACATCTCCAGTAATGATCAACAGCAATATCAAGACTACTGATCTCCCTGCCATCACCCAGGTCTCATCACGTATGAAGAGCCAGTAGCCTTATACTGTTTACATTTTAACTTGTATTCACCTTATTGTTTGTTAATGTATTTATGGTAATATTACATTATGTGCTGTGTGTGATTTATATGTACTGTGTTTTGCATCTTGGTCTGGAGGTACATTGTTTGGTGGTATACATGTGTACGATTGAATGACAATAAACTGAATGAATGTGAATGATATATTTTATTAAATATATTTCTTTACAATGTTGAAGGAAGCAATTTGGCCCATCAACTAAGTGCCAATTGAAAATTGTCTAGGAACACAGCTATTTTGATTGGCATTGATATCCAAATTTGCTGTGGTTGTAACACCTCAAGCGCCCAGCAGGTGTCATCGACACCTCCAACAGCAATAATGTCCTCTGTCTGGGTGGAGACCTTCTCTTTAATCACTGGGAGGAATCTCAACTGGATTTACAGGACACACCTGAGACGGATTGAGAGGTGTTTAAGGCTGGTGGCTGCGTCTTCCAGTTGCTCAGTATCAACTGTTAGAGTTATTCATTCTCTGTGGATTTACTTACCTGCACCTGTACTGTGAAAAGACTTGCCTGGGATCTAGCCTGTGGAAACATCCCCTGTGTTTTGTAGATAAACTTGTCTGGTTTTCTCCTGAAGTATTAGTTCTTGTGGGACAGTTTATCTGAAGTCTTTTTGTTGTATTTGCTGGGAACTCCCAAGTTGCTTGTGTATTCTGGTTGGATTCTGAACAAGTGAATGTGGCAAGACAGCTGTGCTGAGTATCTCTGACTGCTGAAGTAAAGTTTGAAGACATTTGCTGTCACTGTCTCTGTCTGCAGTTGTGCTCAGACCCACCTGCACCCCTTAGAATTAACAGATCGGCTACAGCAACTTGAAAATGATAAACCAAATAAAACAGTGACTATACCTTGAATGCACCTCAGTGGAACAGTGCGAACAAGGGCAACATCCTCCAGATGGTTCATGAAACAACCACTGTTACTTCTTTTACATCTTTTTCTTTCCAATGTGGTTCTGCCTCTGTGATTTACATTTTCGTGGTGTGTTTTCGGGCTGATCGATCTGCTGTCTGTGAGGGAATTCTGTGAGGCTTTGAGCAAAGGGTGTCCCTCGAGGCCAAGAAGCCTGGAGACGGGGTGTGAACCCATGATTAACCCCATTTCTCGGCAACCTCACCAATTAAAGCACAGAGGAAGACTGAAGTCATCGAGGTGAGTGGGTGTTCAGCCTCTGACTTGCTGCTGCTGGAGACAGGTGTCTGCATGTGACCATCTCCCTTTCCCTTGATGCTGGGAGGATAGTGCCGGAGTTCAGGTCTTGGGCAAGGTAATCAACATGGTTTGTGAATTTGACTCTGTAGTTCACGTTATGATATTTTTCTGGTTTCTGTTCGCTCTTTTTTTGTTGCTATTTTGGATATTTTGAATTGAGCAGCCTACAGATAACAAACTCCGAGCTGAACTGACTATGCGTGGACTCCTTCAATTTTGTGTTTTGTATTCTATGATCTTTGCTCTTCTTTTTTGGTTGCCATTTGCATGATTTTTCTTAAGCGTGAGGAATTGATGATTTTCTTTGATTGGGTTCCATGATTTTTCTGTGTTTCATGACTGTCTGGGGAAGACGAATCTCAGGGTTATACAGTGCTACCTACTTTGAGAATAAATGTGCTTCGAATCTTTGAACTCATTTGACACTTGTGTGCTAATGGTGTTATATGGGGGAAGGGTTGTGACTGGTTGGAGAATTTTAACAGCAATCATACTGAGTTTTTGATATTATTAGTGAAAGAAAGCATCTTTAGGAGATTGAAACTAAGATAATTATAATAGGATTAAATGGAGTTTCCCTTGTGATCTGTATTAAGAATCTTGGCTGCTCATTATATTTATTAGTAGTCCCCAGGAAGGCATTAAAAGCACTGTTATTAAGTTCATAGATGATAGAAAACGTACACAAAGACTGACAACAGGGGGTGAAATTAGCAGGCTACAAGCTGATTTTGATGTTTGGTAAATAATTTCAGAATTAGGAAATATCAATTCCTGTGGCGTGTGCAGAGCTATGCTCGGTAACCTGTGGCATGACTGCATGTGTGGATGTGTCCAATATATTTCGCATTAAGAAGATCCTGTCATCACATTCCATGTCAGTTCCTGAGCACATCCTAACTAATTTTAATAAAATAAACTTTACTCATAGTAAAAAAAAAGTATTTACAAGAATAAACTGTTCAATGCTTTTCCGTTCTTTACATTCGTAGTCAAAGCATTCCATACTGTTCTATTACACTCAACAACACTGACAACACAGCTGCCACTCGTGTGGCTCCTGGGGTGGTATACCACTACAATAATTGAGGGGTATTATTGACCTGCTACCTCCCCCACCCCATCTCCAGTAGCTGAAGAACCCTACACTATGGTCCTACCCCACCGAGCCTGTGTGGTGGCTGCAGCAAGCTTCCCACTGTTTCCCTCGGCACGTACTCCTGTAGCCTGGAATGGGTCACTCGGCAGCATTCCTGCACGTACATCTCAACCTGCTGGCAGACCTACAACTTTCAGGCAGACCAAAGAGCATCTTTCATCGATGATCTCCTAGCAGCACTTGATGTTTGTGGCCCTGCGAACAGACTGTAGGTCAGAGAGTCCTCTATCAAACAGCTGCTTTGGATGAACCATGGCCCAGGCCCTCGCATCTTTCTCCATACCCTCTTCACAAACCCGCCATTCTTAGAGGGCAATATTGGGTATGTTTTTGCCTCCTTTATCCAGGAGATTGGCACAGACCCGCTCCATGTTGGATCCCCAGTTGAACCTGAGGACTGCTGGGATGATTCCCAAGCTGGAAGAACGGGGAATGGGCCACACCATGAGAGCAGCTCACTCATGATGGCCCGGTTATTCCCAGTTATCGATCGGGAGTGCCCTCCTCACAGTATCACTTTCTGTTTTACCATCCCAATCCACTCCAGCTAATTCTTGTTGTACACCTCAGCCTCCCTGAACCAGGTCCCCGACACCCTCACGTAATCAGACCTGATGGTGAAGGGGGCACTGGATCAGTCGGGCCAGTTGCCGAAGAGCATGACCTCGCTCTTTGTGGGGTTAACTCTGGCCCCCGGTGCCAAATCATACTGGTCAGAGATGCTGATCAATCTGCAAACTCACCTCTGATCTGAGCGGAAGAGAGTGACGTCCACGTACTGGGAGTTTTTCACTTGGGTCCCTCCACTGCCTGGAGGTGTCTCACACCCTATGCTCTTATCCTTCCTGATGGCTTCAGCAAAGGGCTCTATACAGCACACAAACAAGGCAGAGGAGAGTGGGGAACCAGGCCTGGCTCCAGATTTAATGGGGAAGCTGTCTGTTTCTCATCCAATGATTTGGACTGGACTCTAGGTGTCTGTGTAGAGCAGCTAGATCCAATTCCTGATTTCCTCCCCAAAGAATACATCCATCATGTACGTGTGTGATACCCTGTCAAGGTCTTTTTCCTGGTCCAAGCTGACTAATGGATGTGTAGTATTTGTTGTAGAGAAAAACAGTACGGCTAATTAATGCACAGAGTGGACCCACTTACAGCAGAGGAAGGCACATTACACTGCAGGTACTGTGACTGGCTCACAGTTTTAGTGACTGAGGTTTACTCTTGACATCCAGTGCTAACTGTGTGAAGTTCAATGTTTCGCTTGTGACTACATGGGTTCTTCCTGGGTACTTGTGTCGCACTCCCACATCCCAAATCCCAAATATGTGTTGTCTGATCAGGAAATAGCGTACTGTAAATTGCTGAAGATAGTTGAATGGTTGGAGAATTTTGTGTGTGTGTGTGTGTGTGTGTACGGGGTTTGTGGAGATGAGGAGATGGACTTGATGCCGTGAGAGAAAGGACAGCTTACATGGATGAGAGGGATGAGATGCTGAGCAGGCTGGCATACATTTGATGGGACAAAGGGCTTCATAATATCATAAAAATATAAAAGTATGACTAACCAAAGAATCTGCGCTAGTAATACAAGGGGAAGGAGGAATGTTGTCCGGGACACCAGCAGATCTCTGTGATGTTAGGTTCATAGAATCAGAGAAATAGAAGTTCATACTTCCATTCTGTCCATGGAAAGCATGGGGAACTACTTCACTTATTACATTTCACTTTCCACATCTTAGTAGAGTTAAAGGTTGGGGCAATTACTGATCCAGGGTGTGACTTTTAAATGGGATAAGGTTTCATTTGGAGAATTTGAGATCCTCACCATCCTCTAGGTGAATATTTTCTCCTCCCTTAGTCAAAGTTTATATTTTAGACATCTGTGCTGGCATTCACTTATTAGATTGACTGATCTGAAGTTACAGGTCATCATCCTGCCCATTCATTAACTGAGGGTGAATCATTTGCAGTTATTCATCCCTTAGGCTCCAAAGAGGATTGAAAGATTGTTTTCAGAGCTTCTGCATTTTCCACTTTTTCTTCTACAGTAACCTAGGTTCATCCAAAAAATGCCCAGAAGGATGAATATGAAGGCACAATACAGAGTTAATGGCAGGATTCTGAACAGTGTGGAGGAACAGGAAGGTCTAGGGCTGCAAGTCCATTGATCCCTCAGAGTTGCTTCACAAGTTGATAGGGTCATTAGAAAGACAAATGGTTTGTTGGCCTTCATTAGTTGGGATAATGAGTTCAAGAACTGTGAGGTAGTGTTACAACTCTATAAAACCTTTGTTCTACCACACTTGGGATGTTGTGTTCAGTTCAGGTAGCTTCACTATGGGAAGGAAGTGAAAGCTTTGGAGAGGATGCTGCCTGAATGAGAGAGCGTGTCTTATGAGGACAGGTTGAGTGAGCTAGGACTTTTCTCTTTGGACTGAAGGAGGATGAGAGGTGACTGATAGAGGTATACAAGATGATAAGAGGAATAGAATGAGTGGGCAGCCAGAGACCTTTGCCCAGGGCAGAAATGGTTCATAAGAGGGACATAATTTTAAGGTGATTGGAGGAAAGAATAGGGGGAATGTCAGAGGTAAGTTTTTCTTTTGCACGTAGTACTGGGTGATGGAATGCCCACTGGGGATGATGGTAGAGGCAGGTACGTTAAGGGCATTTAAGAAACTCTGAGACAAGCATGTGGATGTTAGAAAAATGGAGGGCCACGTAGGAGAGAAAGGTTAAAAGATCAGCACAACATAATAGGCTGAAGGGCCTTTACTGTGCTGTTACGTTCATTGTTCATCTAGACTTGAGTCTGTTGACACTTTTTGCTCTGTATGACTGGCTTCCTACTCATTTACTATTCCCTCTGGTGCACCCAGAGCATCTACCTGTGGAATCCTTTTGCTGCCTGATGTCAAATGATATCAGATTAGTTTCCATGTATATATCATTGACACCCAGCTCTACCTTGTCACCTCCCTTCATGGATCTTCCACAAACTGATTTTTAACATTGAAGTATCACTGTCTATTTTTGATGGAGGTTTCTTCCTCACTGGTGATCTAAGCCTACTTTCAAAACCGTACACAAAGCAGAACAAGCAACACACATCAAATTTGCTGGTGAACGCAGCAGGCCAGGCAACATCTCTAGGAAGAGGTGCAGTCGACGTTTCAGGCCGAGACCCTTCGTCAGGACGTCTCGGCCTGAAACGTCGACTGCACCTCTTCCTAGAGATGTTGCCTGGCCCGCTGCGTTCACCAGCAAATTTGATGTGTGTTGCTTGAATTTCCAGCATCTGCAGAATTCCTGTTGTAAGGGAAATATACTTGCAGCATTCTACATTACAGTATCTAACATGTTCTTGCAATCACAGGAGGAAGGTTCAAGGCAGTCGTTCGCTGATAGACTGCACTCTGCCTTCGGGCACCGACCCTGAGGCCTTCCTGTAGCAGGCAGTAATGCAGTCCACACCAGACCAGCTCCTCTAGCTGCTCCACCACTGAGCAGCTTGCTGATGGAGTAGACCTGCAGTACCTGATGTCCTTAATGTCCAACATTATCCTGTGATCACAAAAAGGACAAAAACACTTCTGACTGGCCCCCCGAGAGGTCACTGCGTTTGAACATGCTGCCATCTTACCAGAAGTCTTTCCTGTAATACCACCGACTCTTGTTAAGCAGCCTCAGATGTGGTACCTTGTCAAAGGCCTTCTGAATATCCAGGTAAACACCATCCACTGACTCTCTTTAGTCTATCTTGCCTGTTATTTCCTTAAAGGATTCCAGCACTTGTGTCAGGCAAGACTTTCCCCTTAAACAAACCATGCTGACTTTGGCCTGCTTTATCATGTGCCTCCAAGTACCCTGAAAGCTCATCCTTAATAATGGACTCCAGTATCTTCCCAACTACCGAGGTCAGGCTAACTGGCCCATAATGTTCTTTCTTTTGCCTCACTTTTTAAAGAGTGGAGTGACATATGCAATTTTCCAGTACACTGGAACAATTCCAGAATCTAATGATTCTTGAAAGATTGTTACTAATGAATCCACAATCTCTTCAGCTACCTCATTTAGAACTCTGGGATGTACACCATCTGTTCCAGGAGACATATCTACCTTCAGACCTTTCAGCTTCCCAAGAACTTTCTCCTTAGTAATAGCAACTACATTCATTGCTGCCCCCTTAAACTTCAAATTTCTACATTACTACTTGTAATGGCGCAAAATACGTACATTTGTCTGGTATTTCTTTGTCCCTCCCCCCCATTATTACCTCTCCAGCATCATTTTCCAGGGGTCTGATCTCCACTCTCACTTCTCTTTTACTTTGTATGTATGTTTTAAAAACAATTGGTATGCTCTTTTATATCACTGTCTAGCTTCATTTTTCATCTTTTCTCTCTTTTTGGCTTTTTTAGTTAGCTTCTGTTGGTTTTTAAAAGATTCCTAATCCTCTAACTTCCCACAAATTTTTGCTATATTATATGCCCTCTCTTTTCCTTTTATGCTGTCTTTGACTTCCCTTGGCAGCCAATCTTTCCTTATGCTCTCTTTGGAATTCTTTTTCTTCTTTGGGATTTATCTATCCTGCACCTTCCGAATCTCCCCCAGAAATTCTAACCATTGCTGTTCTGTCGTCATTCCTGCTGGTGTCCCCTTCCAATCAACTTTTTCATTTTCTCTCTCACACCTCTATAATTCCCCTTATACCACTGTAACAAGCTGATTTAAAACACCATCTCTTAGGCATTCTACAAATTCCTCCCTTGGAATCCCACACCAACCTGATTTTCCCAATCTACCTGCATATTGAAATCCCCCATGACTATCGTAACATTGCCCTTATTACATGCCTTTTCTATTTCTCTTTGAAATTTATATCCCACATCCTGGCTACTGTTTGGAGGCTTGTATATAATTCCCATCAGGGATCAGGGTCTTTTTACCCTTGCAGTTTCTTACCTCTACCCACAAGGGTTCTACATCTTCTGATCACATGTCACCACTTTCTTTTTATTTGTTACTAATTTTTTATTGCAACACCAACAAATTACTTTCAATACAACCAGTTGCCAATTACATTTTGACTGTTTATCCCAACCTTCATCACCATCCCCCTTCCACCCCTCTCTCCCCCCCCATCCCTCTCCCCTCCACCAACCAACTGAATAGTAGTGCATACACAGACAAAGCATTCCTACTTTGTACAACAGTAAGATTTTCTGATTTATCTGTGTTGCTCATCCTCCCCTGAATCTGTTGTTGTAAGTTGGTGGTGGAGCCCTGAGTTACCCCCTTCCCACCACCCCTCCCATTACCCCTCACATTCAACCCTTTACTTGGTAACATCTGTGAGTGTCACTTAGCAATGTCAGACACTGAACAATAACCGCCCCCCCTCTCGCACCAACAAATTAGAAAGGCAAAGCAGTTCTCATAGACAATCATATCAAAGAGACAAGAAAAAAAAAAACCTGGACAAACCCGTTAACCTATATAATTAAAACCATTTCCATCTCAAATATAATATACCACGTAATCAAGATCCCAACAGCTCTCTTGTGAGAAACTGTTGGTTTAATAGTCCGTCGCTTTGCAATGGCACCAGTGATGTCTTATCTGGCGCCCAGGAACGTAAACAAGTCTGCTGGAGACATAACCCGAAATGAACATGTACAACTAAAGTTATTCAGAATCAGAACAAACTGCTGTTTTTCAGCTTCGTTCTTGATGAAGTATGACATTTGGGTATATTGAATATCACCTTAGAAAATAAAAGATAAAAAGTATAAATCTAGGCGGACTTGTATCACCCTACCATGTTATCCTTGTACTAACAAGTTAACTGAGCCATTACCTTAAAACTCTCACCTGCAATACTCAGAGACAAATTGGCCCCTTAATTAACTAAATACAAAAGTACATCGAATGACTTTCCAATAAAAGAATAACCAGAAAACTTCACACCCAGGACATTAACTTGCCCGTGCCTGTTAGATTGCGCATACAGGCTGGTCCGAGTTCTTAATGCAGTTCCATCTCCTCCCGACGGGCGTGTGGACTTTGCCAAGGGTCTTCTTCCATATCTCCCAGCACTGATGAATTCAGAGCTTCTTTAGCTTCCTCTGCCGAGTTAAATGACATCTCTATCCCCTTTATATTCACTCTCAAAATTGCAGGGTATATGAAGAATGAGTCGATCCCCTTCCGTTGAAGCTTAGCGCTGATCTCCTCGTATCCCTGCTGTTCCTGCATCATGCCGGGATGTAGTTGGCGAAGAACTGTAGCTGGGTGCCATGAGGGAGAGTAGGCTTGGCTTTCCTCGCGCCCTCCAGGATAGCCTGCCGGTCGGTGTACCGTAGAAGCCTAAAAACCATGGTCCGCGGTGTTGAGGTGTTGTTTGAAAAGATCCTATGTACTCTATCGATCTCCAGTGGAGTGCTGTGGGAATTCTTGAGCGCTGGAATCTAATTAGGCAGCATCTCCTGGAGGTAACCTCTTGGATCGTCACCCTCAGCATCTGTCGGTAAGTTGACCAGCCGCACATTGTTTCTCCTGGATTTGTCCTCCAAGTCGTTTAGCTTCTTCCATATCTTAGACACCTCCGCGAGACAGGAGTTAGTAACTTTCTCATTCTTGCATAAGCAAATCTGAATGTTGTCTATTTTGTTGAAGACTGTGCTAAATTTTTTAGCATGAATGTCCGCTTGCTCCTTTAATGACCGGAGAATGTTGCCATTCTCTGCCATATGCTTCTGTATGGGGTCAAGAGCCTTTTCCAGCGACTCCTTTAGCATGTGGGCTACCGTTTCTTGCAGCAATTCCATCTCCGTTGCCATTGTTTGCTTAATTAGCAAAGCTATTTCCTCGGATGAATCGCTAGCTTAGTGTCATCTGCTGGTATCTTGTTTCCTGGTTGAATTTTGATCTTTTTTTGAGGTCATGTCTTGAGTTATATCTTTCTCCAACTCAATTTTGTGTTAAGACCATCTATGTTAATTATGTGTTTCATAAACTGGAAGCTCTTCTTTTGAAGTATCAGGAAGGCATATAAGATATGAAATACTTTAAGCTAAATCTGAAAGAGTGAGAGAGGGGTTCTCTATCAAAGATCCTGTAAACTTCATCATTGTAAATCATAGAATATGACAGTTTCATACATTACAAACTAGGACAACACCAAAACAGGCCACGGTGTCTATGCCGAACATAAAGATGGTAACAAGAACTTGAAAAAGGAGGGTTATATGTCAGCGCTCAGTGCTGTGCTGCCATCTTGCCTTGTGCCTCAGCGGAAGTCCCCCCATGTCACCACTTTCTAAGGATTTTATTTCATTTTTTACCAACAAAACCACCACATCCCCTCTGCCTACCTGCCTGTCCTTTCAATACAAGGTGTATCCTTGGATGTTAAGCTCCCAACTATAATCTTCCTTGCGCCACGACTCAGTGATGCCCACAACATCATATCTGCCAATTTCTAACTGTGTTACATGATCTTCTACCTTATTCCATATACTGTGTGAATTCAAATATAACACCTTCAGTCCTGTATGCATCACCCTTTTTAATCTTGACCCCCATATTGCACTTCAACTTATCCTACTGACTGCAATTTTGCCCTATCATCTGCCTGTCATTCCTCACAGTTTCACTTCACAATGCATCGACTTGTACTTCGAACTGCCCCATCTTCAGCCCTATCACTCTAGTTCCCATCTACCTGCCAAATTAGTTTAAATCCTCACTAACAGCTCTAGCAAACCTGTCTGCAAAGATATTGGTCCCAATCGGGTTCAGGTGTAACCTGTCCTTTTTGTACAGGTCATACTTTCTCCAGAGAGATCCCAATCATCCAGAAATCTGAAATCTTGCAACCTGCACCACTTTCTAAACCACTCATTCATCTGTGCTATCATCTTATTCCTGCCCTGACTAGCATATGGTACTGGGAGTAACCCAGTGATTACTACCTTGGAGTTTCTGCTCTGCAACCTCTTCCCTAACTCCCTATGCTCACTGTGCAAGACCTCCCTCGCTTTTACCTAAGTCATTGGTGCCAATGTGCACCATGATCTCTGGCCGCTCACCCTCCCTCTTGAGAATCTTCTGTGGTCATTCTGAGACATCCTGCACCCTAGCACCTTGTAGGCAATACACCATCCTGGCATCTCTTCCATGGCCACCGAATCTCCTGTCCATTCCCCTATCGAGTCTCCTATTACTATCATTCTGCCCGACTTTACCCTTCCCTGCTGAGCCCCAGTGCCAACCACAGCCCCGACTGCTGCTGCAGGTGCCCGATGGGACGTCCCTCCCAGCAATATCCAAAGGGGTATACTTGTTGCCGATGGGAATAGCAACAGGGGAACCACAGTCCCAACTGCTGCTGCAGGTGCCTGATGAGTCATTACCCCACAGCAATATCCAAAGGGGTATACTTGTTGCTGATGAGAATAGCAACAGGGGAACCCTGCAATGTATGCTTACTCACTTTGCCTCTCCTGGTGGTCACCAATATACTACGTGAAGCCTACACTCTGGGTGTGGCCATTTCAGAAAAAGTTTCATCTGAGGTTTTCAGCTTAACTGCAGATCACCACACATATCTTTCTCTCTCTGGCTTCTTTCATTGTGAATTATCTTATATTTGTGTATTTTAATTATCTGCAGTTCTGGCAGTGAGCAGAGTCACCAACCTCTTACTCCACCAATACCCCTCGTGTTTTTGACTCCTGCAATTTAATCTCTCTGTAGTGCCTCTACACGTGGCCAAGAGGTTCAGGCATTGGACTAGCGACCTGAAGGTCGTGAGTTCGAGCCCCAGCCGAGGCAACATGTGTTGTGTCCTTGAGCAAGGCACTTAATCATACATTGCTCTGCGATGACACTGGTGCCAAGCTGTATGGGTCCTAATACCCTTCCCTTGGACAACATTGGTGTCGTGGAGAGGGGAGACTTTCAGCATGGGCAACTGCTGGTCTTCCATACAACTTTGCCCAGGCCTGCGCCCTGGAGAGTGAAGACTTTCCAGGCGCAGATCCATGGTCTTGCAAGTGCCTCCACATACTTGAGATCTTCCATTCTTCACTCAGTTAATTGATATTAAATCGATATGGTGCAGTCCAGGTATACCTTCACTCTGGACTGACTGAGAACGCATACCTATCAAGTGTTCACATCTCAGGAAGTCTGAGACCTTTGAACATGCGCAGCCAAGCTAGAAACCTGAAATGTCTGGATGGTGATATGCCAGTCTATCAGTCTACCTGCTCCATTGTTTGGTCCCCCATTGGGTCTGCACCAGAGAGCAACTTGCTGAGGGAACACTTGACATCTGGGTTTCAGCTTTAGGACAAGGAGTAATAGATAAGGTAGCCAGCTCTAAGAAAAAAAAGAAAGTACAAACAAGTTCTTTACCTTTTATCATTTTAACTATTTGCTAATATTTGCAATGTGTTGTTAATTACAATTAACTATTTTAATTTTACATTTCTTGTTGAATAAATTTCTAAAAGTCCATTGGCTCCAGTTAAAGGTTATTATAAATCCTTTGAGAAACAGATGATGAAATGTTGTCAAGTAAACATAGAGATTCAGAATATCCTTGCTGTCTAAGGCTAACATGTCACTTAAAGCCATTCAAACTCTCTCTGAGCAGTTTAAGGAGCCAACCTTTTTTCCCTTCCATTTTTGGAAGAAGTGTGTGGGAAGGCAGGGCTGGGAGCAGCATTGGATTCAACTCACTAAATTTGTTGCATATCAACTAGGGTCATGGCTTAAGTTCATTCTCATTGAGGAAATGACCCAGTTTCCAAATTTCTAATTTCCTGATTTTGAGAACTATTGAAATTGGATTGGCATAGACCATTTTATTTTTAGTTTTATATGTTTGATGACTCTCAATGATTGTCATTTCAAGCTCAGTTAATCCAGCCCCTAAAAAATGAACAATTCACTACTATATTGGCTAGTTTTAATTAGGCAAGGCTTTTCTGATCTATTAAAGCTGCAACACATATTATTTCTAGATTTACAAATTAGCCAGCAGTTCCTAAAGGAAATTAAGGATGGACAGTAAATGCTGGAAATACCCAGCAGGCCTGAGAGCATCTGTGGAGAGAGATATTAAATTAACATTTCAAGTTGATGACCTTTCATCAGCATATCAGTTGTGATGAAGATAAGCGAAAGATTCAATTTTCCAAATCATTGACCTGAAATCTTGACTTTTTTCCCCTTACTATAAAGACTGTCTGACTGACCAGAATTTGAAGCATTCCCTGTACCTACTTCAGACTTAAATAGTCATCGTACTTTTGTTTTTTGACAGTAAATGTAGACCTTGCTAGTGACACTTGCATTGATAAGTGAATAAATAAAATCCTGCAACTGAGTACTGCTCATTATCTCCATCATTTGATGCTTATCTCAGTCTGACTGTGTCCAGTTTAATATTTCACCAACTGTTTCCTTTCTTCTGAAATTCTTTCTGAATCTACTCTGAAAAGAACAAAAAACATTTCCCATCCCTGCTGCAGTAATTCTTTATCAATGTCTTCAGTTCTTCCCCTATGCATATCCAATTCCTTTATTTTCTGTTAGTTAACTGTTTTTCTTCATTATAAATACTCTTGGGTACTTTACAATAAATGCCACCTTACAGTGAGCTGCTATTGAGGGCTGACAACTGGAAATTCACCCTTTGTTCGGTACAATAGTTCAGAAAAAGAAGTGTATGAACTGTCAGAAATTATCAGCAAGAAATACAGCTCAACCATGCCAGTCTCATTGTGATATCCCCCAAATGGGCATGGATTGGGGAATGAGATGGGGTGGATGGAGAGGGTGAAATGTTACAAATATCTGCAGTGCACCAGTCTACATACAAGATAGAACTAAACATATTTGCAATGTCACAGAATTTTCCATCAATAAGAGAGACTCCATATTCAAAGAAAGTAGTTATATTTTGTTCTTTTCAAGTGGAGAAACTTTACAACTGTGCTAGTTTTCCAATGCAGTGTGCCATCAACTGCTTAAATTGCTTTACAGTCACTAGATGTCAACTTTAACCATGTAGGATAACAAAATAGGGACACCTTCATGGTCCAATTGTCGTGCACAGCTTTGGTCTATCTGTAACAGGAAGGTTGTCATTAAGCTGTAAAGAGTGCAGTGAG
The DNA here is from genome assembly GCF_030028105.1 of Mobula birostris. Lineage (NCBI taxonomy): Eukaryota > Metazoa > Chordata > Chondrichthyes > Myliobatiformes > Myliobatidae > Mobula > Mobula birostris. The sequence goes on from NC_092381.1 coordinate 54,494,509, forward strand.
GATCTATAAGAATGTTTCCAGGACTCGAGGACCTGAGTTATTTGGGGAAAGGCTGGGCAGACTAGGACTTTATGCCTTGGAATGTAGGATTTTGAGGGGCGGCCATTTCGAGATGCATAAGGTGATGAGCGCAGATATGGTGAATGCACAGTTTCTTTCCCAGGCAAAGGGAACCATAAACTCAAGGTACACACACAAAATGCTGGTGGAATGCAGCAGGCCAGACAGCACCCACAGAAAGAAGCACAGTCGACGTTTCAGGCCAAGACCCTCCGTTCATCAACCATCTCGACTTCACCACACTTTGTTCCAGTTTCGTTTTTACATAAACTCGAGGTCATAGTTTTAATGTGAGAGGGGAAAAATTAAAAAGAATATAAGGAACAATTTCTTCATGCAGAAGGTGGTGTTATATATGGAATGAGCTGACAGAGAAAGAGGCTGAAGCAGGCACATTAATAGCATTCAGATGTGATTGGGACAATACATGAATAGAGGATATGGGCCAAATGTGGGCAAATGCGACTAGCCTGGGTGTGAATCTTGATCAGAGTGAACAAGTTGGGTCAAAGGGTCTGTTTCTGTGCTGAATTATTCTAAGACTTTGACTCAGTTAGTCATTTGATGTAAATTCTAGAACCAACAGATGATGGGGCTCTGCAGCTGGTAGTTAAAACTGCCCAATGCATCACTGGCACCAATCTACTCGCCATCAAGTTCATGCATGCAGAAAGGTGCTTGGAGGGGAAAGCCAACTAAATCATAAAGGATTCCACACACCCTGCTTGTGGACTCTTTGTCCCACTCCCAGCAAGAAAGAGGCTATGCACAATCCACACCAGGACCACCAGACTCAATGACAGTTACTTCCCACAAGCCGTGAGGCTGGTCAACACCTCACCCATAAACCCAACCCAATACAACTACATACACATCAAGTAGTGTCACTTTATTTCCTTACAATCAGTCTATGTATATAACAGTTACTTGGATGTTGTATTTTATAGGGTTTCTTTATATTGTGTTTTTATTGTTTTCTCACCGTGTTTTTCTCTGGATCAAATGCAGCACGAGTAACAATCATTTCATTCTCCTTTACACTCATGTATTGAAGAATGACAAATAATCTTGAATCTTGAATGAATCTCTACGGTAAATGAAAGAGGAATCATTCATGACTAGAGCTATTCTGCTGAAGAGGCTTCTGATTTTGCTGATAATCAATCCATTCAGAACCTTGGTGACACATAGTATCCTGAGTAGACAACTGGAGGATCTTTGCAGTTCTCAACACATTGGCCTTGTGAACAAAGATTATAATTAAGATTTGACACTTAGTTGTTGCTATGGAAACCATCACAGATACCAAGTCCTTTGATCTGTTGAGATAGCTGTAAGTATATTAATTCTGACATTGAGTCTAAGTGAGCAGATATATAAACTTAGTTTGGGGGAGATCCTTTAAGTACATCCAAATGGAGTTGAAAGAACATTGGCTTGAGCAGTTGATATGAGGTAGCTGCTGGTTTTCAAGAACTCAGTGAGTTTCTAATAGAAAAACAATCTTAGAAGGAATGTGGTTATTTTGGCTATTGGTTATTAAGCAAGAGTACCTTCAGCTGCTTATCAAGGCACTCTCACCTTTGCCTTCCCTTCATTACTTTCCCTCATGCTTGTCTAATGTTCAGTTTAATTTATCAGGTAATGGAACAGTCCACGTCTGTATGCAGGAAAGCCCGGACACCAGCAGTCAGGCTGGGACTGATATTTGGTAGCAGAACTCATGTTATACAGGAACCAGTCAATGAGCCCCACACATGGAAATGTCTAACAAACTCAGCTTCAAACTGAATGACCTTCCCATCAAACCCTCAACTACAGACTTACTGGGAACCTTACAGTACATACCAATGTGGTATCCTAGCCAACTACCTGGAATGCAGGTCAATAATATCTGATGTATAAATCCTACCCCCAATATTTATGAATGTGGAGTTAGCTTCAAGAGCTGATTGGTCACACATATGAGATTAAGTGATGTTTCTCTATCTTCATCATTTGCTGTCTTGCTTTTCCTGAAGTGCGTCACCAGTCTGGAGTTCCCAAGTGTGATGGACAGGCTGTGAGGTTAATGCTATGGACTTATTGAACAGCAGAAGAGGCACCAAGGGTATCAAAGTTTACTCTTGTTCTTGTATCTTTTTTTAGTGAAAATAATAGGCAAAAATTGGAAGATTCACTCTCTGCAGGAAAAAAGTATGAGATTCTTGATTGGTCAGGGCATGAAGGGATGCAGGGAGAAGGCAGGGGATTAGGGCTGAGATGAAAATTGGATCAGCCATGATGAAATAGGGGAGCAGACTCAATGGGCCAAATGGCCTAATTCTGCTCCTATTATCTTATGGTCATATGAGAGGGAAATGGGATTTAAGCTAAAGAAATCAGTTATTATTGTTTCACATTTGCCATCTACCCTGATTTCAGCAGTGGCTATTCCAATAGTGATCAGCTTGGGGTGAGGACTTGTAGGACAATCCCTCTAGAACAGGGGCTCCCAAACTCTTTATGCCATGGACCCCTACCATTCACTGAGGGGTCTGTGGACCCCAGGTTTCAAACCCCTGCTCTAGAAGCAACTCCTCCTGCCTCCAATTGATCACTTGCTGCAAGAGAAGAGAAGAGCAGAGTGTCAGTGAGTTTTACGTAATCTCTTCGGGTGACATTGAATAGCTGGCAAAGTCTGCAAACTGCTTGTAAGGTGGAGGGTTAAGTGAAGCATATGGATGTTAGGTGTGAGCCCTAGCTGATTGATTATGTTGGCAATTGAGTGCTGGGAGTGTTGTGAATTGAGGTTAGCTGAACAAACGATCGGATATGACATTTGAAGATGTATTTCAACACAGCAAAAAGCAACATGGTAAGATGGCAGCATGCTTGGTCAATGACCACCCTGGGTCCAGTCAAAGCTGTATTTGTTCATCTTTATATATTTTTTTTTTACAATCACATGTCACCGCTGGATACTAAGAACATCAAGTGCTGCAGGAATATCCCATCAGCAAGTTGTTCAATAGTGATGGAGCTGGACTTGTGATGTGCTCTTGTTGTGTTGTTACCTGGACTTGTTGTGTACTGTTGTGTCAAGAAGGTACACAGACCAACAAACAGAGGGAGTGATTGTCCTGGATGTTTTTATTGTGATGGCTAGACCCTCTTGAACACTGGTGACATAGAATACTGCCAGTCTGGTTCACTGGCGAGACCATCGGCAAGGGAGCTGCATTGCCGTGGTTACGGCAAGGACTAGGCCGAGCCCTAAGTGTCACCTGTGGCAGCCAACCAGAAGAGGAGACACGAGTGCGGTGTGGGAGAGCCCTGCGGGGCACATTGAAGTCCATAGCTGGGTTGGGGACTGACCCCACCTGTCAGTGCTACCCCACCAGTGCTTGCTTGGTAGAAGAACAAGCTAGACACGGACAACTTGTCATCAATTCTACAGTCTTGCCATGCAGGGACTTTTCTTTTCTTGTGACTGTATGTTTTATTGAAATCGCTACCAAAGGCACACGTGGTTATGTATATTGAATCTTTGCCCTGGAGGAACTCTGCTTCATTCGACTTTATTCATGTGTGGTTGAATGATAATTAAATTTGATCTATTGATTTAACCTTGGCCACTCTTATAGGTTATTAAACTTTGTGCAGCTAGGTCCCTTGGTCTGGTGTCTGTGTCTGGAGTGTCCCCGAGCTCCTCTATTCCCCTACACATCTCTCTTACTTTCATCAAATCACTTAACGTAACATCAGCAAAACTATCTTCTCCTGTATTCTCTCATGGTGTATTTCAATCTTCCTTTATCATATTTACTTTCTGCAGAACTGCCAGATACAGTAACCAATGTAGCCCCACACACCTTTAGCTTGTGCATGCCTGAAGTTATTGCTGTTATGATACTGTGAATGTGACCAATGAATTAAAGTTTGGTGCTAGCTGAAAACAGAAATCTTGGAAGTGACAAGGTAACACAATGTCAACCAGCTGTCTGCATAGCAGTCAGTAGTTTGGGGACTCCTGTACACTTTCGAGACAGTTCAATTTCCCTCGCTCTGGACCCAACTCACTTCTAGTACTGCAGCTTAATCTTTGTCTTACATATTGCTAGTGCTGAGGGAAGTTTAACAGTGCATAAAATGAAATTGTGAACAGTTTGAGGTGACAGCAGAGATGTCCTCAAGGCATGGATGTTAATAACCCAAAAATTAATAAATTAAATTTTAACTGCAATCTTGATTGATAGAGCAAGCTAGCTAAATCATGAGGCTTTGCAGAAAGTTTAACATTACTGTTGGCAGAATGATACCTGTCTGAACAGGTATGCAATCAAGCTCTCTGCTACCCTTCGTTCACCTCCCCAATGTTCCAACTGACCTATGACAGGACTTGCCAAAGTAACCTCACATTTGGATGGTTGACAGGATGAGAAGGTATTGAAAATGTATAAAGCTCTAACATTTTATCTTTAAGGGAATAAAATGCAACCAAGATTTTTAAACTGTATTTACTGATCTAAACCACATCTAAGAGGTAGTACAGGAAACCCCCACTTACTGCATGAATCCAGTACTCTGTTCCGGAAAAAGGCTGAAATATTGTGCCTCTGCTTCATTAACCTATATGTCCTGCAAGTATATTTAGCCTTAACAGTGCAAAATTAAAGAATTTCATTTGCATAGAACTGAAGGTACTATTGACAATAGTTCAGAATGTTATGATACTGAATTTGTTTTTATTTTTATTTAGAGATACTGTGTGGAACAGGTCCTTCCAACCCAATGAAGCGCACTGCCCAGCCACTCCATTTAACCCAAGCCTAACCATGGGTTTACAATTTATAATGGCCAATTAACCTACTTAACAATATGTCTTTGGAATATGGGAGGAACCCGACGTGCCTACGGGAAGGATGTACAAACTTCTTACAGGATGCGTTGCGTTGGAAGTGAACTCTGAACCCTGGGCACGTCACCCCCTATCATGTCACCCCCCCCCATCAACAAAAGCACATTATTGAGTATATGCATTGTCACACAATGCAATACCTGCAAAATAAACATTTGATGAAGCGGCGGTGTAGCAAACCATACTATAACTGGTTGGGTTTCCTGTGCCCAAATGCCAAGAGTATAATTTTCATCTTTTCAATCAATTGGTGTTTGGTGCTTTTAAAGGTTAAGAAGAGTGACAAGGGTGTGGAGTTGACATATGGGGGAGAAACTAACGATAACATGCTTGCAATTGAGGAAGGTATTCATAGTATTTTAAAGAAGAGCATTGTAATGATGTTAATGACTTGATAGAACTGTCATGTTATTGACAACAGGATGAAACTGTCACTTTAATGGAAGAAAAGAATCTCAGTATTACGTGGCAGAAGACAGCAGTGTCACCTCATCATCACTCCCATTGTTATTATGCACAGCTGCATCTGCTAAATTTTATTTGCCGCATTGAAGTGGTTCGTTTATTAAGATGCTGCCTGCATCTCAGTAAAAGAGTAAAATTGATGTCTGTCTGAATTATGAAAGTGTCAACCTGTAAACGATTTCCAAGCATTCCCAAAATATTCTTAAGCACTGGATTACAAATCATGTTCACTGTGTCATGGATATGATAAGCACTTAAAAATTACTAATGCATTGAGCGTTGCTCTGGATTTCCAGCATATGCAGAACCTCTTGTATGTAGGATTTGCTGCTCCAATATGAAGTCTCTTCAAGGGACGGTGAAGCACCTTCAATAACTCCAAAAGACTGAGGTTTGGTAAAATACTGAAAGGCTTTTATTCGCTGTACAATACGACCTCCACAGTGAGTGTCTGCCCCCGGACTGAGGGGGAGGGGCAAGGCGAACACCTTTATACAGGACTCTGTGGGAGGAGCCACAGGGGCAGTCAGCAGAAGGGCGTGTCCAGACAGTTAACCCAGTTACAACGTATATATATGGTTTACCACAGACAGCTACCCTGAAGAAGTTTAAATCTTCTCTTTGACGAGAGTTCAGTGAAACCTCCTCTCACTGCTCCCCCTCTGTAATCTGTGCTGCCCCCTGAAGTTTTGACCATGTGCTCACCCAAACACACGACCCCAGCCACGCATCGTTCTTGGGAACTTGTCGTCACCACCATCTTAGACCACAAGACTTGGGAGTAGAGTTAGACCATTTGGCCCATCGAGTCTGCTTTACTACTTCATCATGGCTGATCCAATTTCCTCTCAGCCTCAATCTCCTGCCTTCTCCCCGTATCCCTTCATGCCCTGACCAATCAAGAATCTATCAACCTCTGCCTTAAATATACAAAGACTTGGCCTCCACAGTTGCCTGTGGCAAAGAATTCCAGATTCACCACTCTCTGGCTAAAGAAATTCCTCCTCATTTCTATTCTAAAAGGACACCCCTCTATTCTGGGGATGTGTGCTCCGGCAGACCCCCTCACCACAGGAAACAGGAGCCACAGGAAACATCCTCCTCACATCCACTCTATCAAGACATTTCACCTAGAACTATATTCCAGTTGTCTTGAAATAAATGCTAACTTTGCATTTGCCTTCCTTACCACAGACTCAACCTGAAAATTAACTTTTAGGGAATTCTGCACAAGAATTCCCAAGTTCCTTTGCACCTCAGTTTTCTGTATTTTCTCTCCATTTAGAAAATGGTCAATCCTTTCATTTCTTCTACCAACGTACATGACCATACACTTACCGACACTATATTCCATCTGCTACTTTTTTGCCCATTCTCCTAATCTGTCTAAGTCCTTCTGTAGCCTCTCTACTTGCACAAAACTACCTGCTCCTCCACCTATTTTCATATTCTCTGCAAACTTTGCAATGAAGCCATCAATTCCATTATCCAAATCATTGACATATAACGTAAAAAGAATCGGTCTCAACACAGACCCCTGTGGAATACCAATAGTCACCGGTATCCAACCAGACGAGGCTCTCTTTATTCCCACTTCTTGCTTCCTGTAAATCAGCCACTGCTTTATCTGTGCTAGGATCTTTCCTGTAATACCATGGGTTTGTAGCTTGTTAAACAGCTTCATGCGGCACGTTGTCAAAGACCTTCTGAAAATCTATGTACGCAACATCAACTTATTCTCCTTTGTCTATCCAGCTTATTTCTTCAAAGAATTCCGAGAGATTTGTCCTTAGACTAACTGGCCTATAGTTTTCTTTCTTCTCTCTCTCTCTCTCTCTCTCTTTTTGAAGAGTGGAGTGACGTTTGCAATTTTCCAGTACATTGGAAACATTCCAGAATCAAAAGATTCCTGAAAGATTGTTACTAATTAATCCACAATCTCTTCAGCTACCTCTTTCAGAACTCTGGGCTACACTATCTGGTCCAGATGACCTATCTACTTTCAGACCTTTCAGTTTCCCAAGAACCTTTTCTCTGCTAATGGTAACTTCACCCTCTTCATGATCCCTGACACCTGGAATTTCCACCATAATGCTAATGTTTTCCACAGTGAACAAATGATGCTAAATACTTATTCAGTTCTTCTGCCATTTCCTTGTCTGCCATTACTACCTCTCCAGCATCGTTTTCCAGTGGTCCGATATCCACTCTCACCTCTCTTTTACACTTTATGTATGTATCGGAAGAAACTTCTGATATCTCCTTTAATGTTATTGGCTAGCTGACTTTCAAATTCCATCTTTACCTTCTTAATGACATTTTTAGTTTCCTGTTGGTTTTGAAAAGCTTCCAAATTCTCTAACTTCCCACTAATTTTTGCTCTGTTATATGCCCTCTCTTTGGCTTTTATGTTGGCTTTGATTTCTCTTGTTAACCATGGCTGTGTCATCTTGCCTTTATAATACCTCTTTCCCTTTGCATCAAGAAATCCTAGACATTACTGCTCTGCTGTCATCCCTGCCAGTGATCTTTTCTGATTAATTCTGGCCAACTCCTCTCTCATGCCTCTGTCATTCCCTTTACTCCACCGCAATACGGAAGCATCTGACTTTAGCTTCTCCTCTCAAATTTCAGGGTGAATTTGATCATATTATGATCACTTCCCCTGAGGGTTCCCCTGAGGGTTCTTTTACCTAAAGCTCTCTAATCAATTCTGGTTCATTGCAGAATAGCTGATTTCCCCAGTGGGCTCAGCCATGAGCTGCTCTAAAAAGCCATCTCGTAGGCATTCTAGAAACTCCTCCTCCTGGAATCCGGCAACAATCTACTTGCATATTGAAATCCCCCATGATTATTGTAACATTGCCCTTTAAGCATGCTTTTTCTATCTCCCGTTGCAATTTATAGACCACATCCTTACTACTGTTTTGGGTGGTCTGTATACAACTCCCATGAAGATCTTTTTACACTTGCAGTTCTTTAGCTCTATTCACAATGATTCAACACCTTCTGAACTTATGTCAACTCTTTCTAATGATTGAATTTCATTTTTTACTAACAGCGCAATGCCGCTCTCCCTGCCTTCCTGCCTGTCCTTTCGATATAATGTGTATCCTTGGGCATTAAGTATAATTTTCTCTCAGCTATGATTCAATGATGCCTACAACATCACACATGCCAATCTGTAACTGAGCTGCAAGTTCATCTATTTTATTCTGTGTACTGTGTGCATTCAAATTTAAGACCTTCAGTCCTGTATTCACCCTTTTCAATTTTGTCCGCCTTTTACGTTGCAACTCATCCTGTTGACAATAAGTTTCCCCTATCAACAGCCTCTCCCCACTACACATTGCCTCTGTTTGTAAACTAGTTACCTCATCTTCAGCACTATCATCCGCCTTTCCTATGATACTTCTTGCATTGAAATATAGGCAGTGCAGGACACTAGTTGCACCATGCTCAACCTTTTGATTCCTAACTTTGTATGAGGCCTTACAACATCTGTCTCCATAACCTCTCCTCTTACTGTTCTGGCACCCTAGTTCCCATCCACTAGCAACTTTAGTTTAAACCCCGCCATGCAGCATTAACAAACCTTCCCACTAGGTTATTAGTCCCCCTCAGTTCGGATACAACCTGTCCTGTTTGTACAGGTCCCACCTTCCCAGGAAGAGACCAATGATCCAAAACTCTTATGCCCTTCTTCCTACACCAAGTCCTTAGCCATGTATTAAACTGTATCATCTTCCTAGCTCTGGTCTCACTGGCACGTGGCACAGGTAGCAATCCTGAGATCACATCTCTGGAGGTCCTGCCCTTCAGCATAGCACCTAACTCCCTGAATTCCCTATGCAGAACCTTGTCACTTGTCCTACACATGTCATTGTTACCTACATAGACCATGGCTTCTGGCTGTTCACCTTACCATTTAAGAATGCTGAGGACTTGATCCGATATATCCAGGACCCTGGCACCCGGGATGCAACAAACCAACTGGGAATCTTGTTCTCAACCACAGAGCCCCCTGTTTATTCTCCTAACTAACAAATCCCCTATCACCACAGCATGCTTCTTCTTCTCACCTCCCTTTTAAAGTCACAGAGCCAGACTCAGTGTCAGAGACTTAACCACTGTGACTTTCCTCTGTTCGGTCAATCCCCGCCCCCCACCAACAGCATCCAAAGTGGTATACCCGTTGTTGAGGGGGGTGGCCACAGGGGTACTCTCAGCTGGCTGTATAACCCTTTCTCCTTCCTGACTGTCACCCAGTTTCCTGTGTCCTGCCCCTTGGGTGCAACTACCTCTCCATATGTCCTATCTATCATCCTGCCAGCCTCCCAATGATCCAGAGTTCATCCAGTTCCAGCTCCCGCTCCTTAACACAAATTGTTAGAAGCTGCAGCTGAATGCTCTTCTCGCACTTATAGTTATTAGGGACACTGGAGGACTCCTTGTCTTCCCACATCCTACATGAGAGCATTCAACTATCCTGCCTGGCATCCCTATTGTCCTATTTGAGCAGGTAACTAGGGGACATATGAAGGGAAGGGAGAAAGAAATTTATTTGTTCAGCTTTTCTTTTCCTTCACCTTCTCTGACTGAAGCTTCTCTTCGCTGAAGCCTTGAAGAGCTAAATTTAAGATCACCGCTCTGACTCTGTCCACTTAGACAATGGCTGCTGTGCTTGCTCTTACCTTCCTTTAATTTTCTTTTGCCAATCAATCCCAAATGCTGACTGGTCGCTGGTCAAAGCTCCTTTTTTCGCTATAGGAACTCACTGCTGGCTTTTCTACTCCAGCAGTGGACCTTTGTGAAATCTCTCCTCTCAAAAGGCTTTTCCCCAGAGCTGAAATGGCTAGCATGAGAGGGCACAGTTTTAAGGTGTTTGGAAGCAGGTACAGAGGAGATGTCAGGGGTAAGTTTTTTACACAGAGAGTGGTGAGTACGTGGAATGGGCAGCCAGCGGCGGTGGTGGAGGCAGAAACGATAGGGTCTTTTAAGAGACTCCTGGATGGATACATGGAGCTTAGCAAAATAGAGGGCTATGGGTAAGCCTAGGTAGTTCTAAGGTAGGGACATGTTCAGCACAGCTTTGAGAGCTGAAGGGCCTGTATTGTGTTGTAGGTTTTCTATTTTTCTCAAACTTCTGATGTCCAGATTGGTGGCTGGTCAAAGCTTTTTTTTTGCTGTAATGACACTCTGCTGGATTTTCTACTCGAGTAGTGGACCTGAGTGATATCCCCTCCTCTCAAAACTTCCAATGTCTAGGTTGGTCACTGGTCAAAGCTCTTTTCTTTTGTCGACGTATTCAGAGAAAGACACTGTATAAAAGAGTTGCTGCATTATCACATTTACAAAGCATAGGACCACTTGAGTTGGTGTGTTTGGATTTCCTGTCCATGGAGCCTGATTCTAGTAGTGCTGCGAATGTCTTGGTTATCACGGATCACCACACCAGATATGCTCAAGCTTTCCCTACAAAGGATCAGAGGGCATTAATAGTGCCAAAAGTGTTATGGGAGAAATATTTTATTCATTATGGCCTCCTGAGATCAGGGAAGGGACTTGGAGAGAGTTGGCTGACCATGCTTGAAGTCAGGAAGTCAAAGACCAACGACACTATATCACCCTTAGGGAGATCTTCAGCCTGAAAGGTTCAACCGGACATTGCTAGACATGCTTGGAACTCTGGATGCCAACAAGATGAACAAATAGATCCAGCATATTGGGCATTTGGTACATTGCTACAACTGTACACAGGATGAAACTACTGGCTACTCGCCATACTACTTGATGTTCAGACGCGAACGAGATTTCCTGTAGATCTTTGTTTTGAAACCAGTGGTGAAGACTTGTCGCAGAAGATGTATCTCAAGTATGTGTCTGACATGGAGAAAGAACTGCAGAAAGCTTAGGAGGTAGCAGCAGTTTCTGCTACCAAGGACACAAGAGGAGATATGATCAAAAGATTAGGCTCTCCCAAATGATGCCTGGAGAGAGGGCTACCAGGGAAGCACAAGTCGGCTGACCTCTGGGTTTCCACAATTTGCGTAATGAAGAGACAGATGCCAAGTTTGCCACTTTTCTGGGTGAAGCCAGAGGAGGGGAACGGTCCTGTCAAAATTCTCCATTGGAATCATCTTCTACCCCTTGGGCAGGAAGTACATGTTGACCCAGAGTCTAACGTGGAAAAACTCTGTGCAGAAGAAGGAGAACAGAAAGGCAACAAGCTGACAATGGTATAATTTCAGTGGAATGGCCTCGGGAGGGACCAGATGAACCCACTGAATACTGTACAGACTCTGAGGATGAGGTAATGGGAGTGTGGTATACTCAACCTTATGCTAACTCCCCAAGACACTGATGAAGAGATGTCTGCATCTCCCAGCCTCCACCCAGATATAATGGAGAGGACTACCAATGGACATCATTTGTGATAATAGACAGTGAAGGGAAACTAGGCTCCCATATAATTGGAGATAAAGCTGAGTTCTGTCAGGGGGCAAGGGGAACTGAATCATGTAAAGGTACAAGTGACAGACAGGGGGAAGACATCCCCAAGCAGACAAGAACAGTCACAAGGAGTGGCTGAGGCCAAAGAAGCTGAAAGTGAGATGAGGATGTCTCAGAGTCAGGAAACCCCCAGATAGGCTGGCATATGCTGCAACACACACAACATGCTGGAGGAACTCAGCAGGCCAGGCAGCATCTATAGGGGAGAAAGGTACAGTCAATGTTTTCAGGCCAAAACCCTTTGGCTGGACTGAAGAAATAAAGCTGAGCAGTAGATTTAAAAGGTCGGGGGAAGGGAGAGAGAACCACCAGGTGATAGGTGAAACATGGAGCTGTGAACTTGATTGGTGAGATGAGGTGAGAGAGGGAAAAGGGGATGGGAAATAGAGAAGGGGGGAGGATATTGGGAGGCATAACTGGAAGCTTGAGAAATCAATGTTCATGCCATTAGGTTGGAGACTACCCAAATGGAATATAAGGTGTTGCTTCTCCAACCTAAGCGTGGCCTCATCACAACAGTGGAGAAGGCCATGGATGGACATATCAGAATGGGAATGGGAAGTGGAATTAAAATGGGTGGGCACTGGGAGATCCCGCTTGTTCTGGTGGACAGAGTGTAGATGCTCCGTAAAGCAGTCTTCCAATCTATGTCGGGTCTCACCAATGTACAGGAGGCCACACCGGGAGCACTGAACACAGTAAATGACCCCACCAGACTCACAGGTGAAGTGTCGCCTCATCTGGAAGGACTGTTTAGGGCACTGGGTGGTAGTGAGGGAGGAGGTGTAGGGGCGGGTGTAGCACTTGTTCTGTTTGCAAAGTTAAGTGCCAGGAGGGAGATCAGTGGGGAGAGATGAATGGACAAGAGGGTTGCGTAGGGAGCGATCCCTGCAGAAAGCAGAACTTGGGGCAGAGGGAAAGATGTGCTTGGTGGTGGGATTCCGTTGGAGGTGGCGGAAGTTTCAGGGAATTATGTGCTGGACTCAGGCTGGTGGGGTGGTAGATGAGGACAAAAGGAATCCTATCCCTGATAGGGTGGCAGGAGGTTGGGGTAAGAGCAGACGTGCATGAAATGGAAGAAGGGCGGTTGAGGGCAGCGTTGTTGGTGGAGGAAGGGAAGTCTCTTTCTTTGAAAAAGGAGGACATCTCTTTCATTCGAGAATAAAAAGCCTCATCCTGAGAGCAGATGTGGTGGAGATGGAGGAATTGAGAAAAGGGGATGGCATTTTTACAAGTGGTAACGTGGGATGAGGTGTAGTCTTGGTAACTGTGAGAGTCTGTGGGTTTGTAATAGGCATCGGTGGATATGCTGTCTCTGGAGATAGAGACATTGAGATCAAGAAAGGGAAGGGAGGTATCAGAAATGGACCAGGTGAATTTGAGGACAGGGTGGAAGTTGGAGGCAAAGTGGATGAAGAGACGAGTGGTGCAGGAAGTAGCATCAGTGCTGTCATCGATGTAGCATAGAAAAAGTGTGGGATGATCACCAGTGTAGGCTTGGAACACAGACTGTCCCACACAGCTGACAAACAAGCAGGCATAGTTGCGGCCCATGTGAGTGCCCACGGCTACACCTTTTGTTTGAAGGAAGTGAAAGGTGCCAAAGGAAAAATTATTGAGAGTGAGGACAAGTTCTGCTAGGTGGAGGAGAGTGGTGGTGGAGGGGAACTGGTTAGGTCTGGTGTCTAGAAAAAACGGAGGGCTTGAAGCCTTCCTAGTGTGGGATGGAGGTCTATAGGGACTGGCCATCCACAGTAAAAATGAAATGATGGGGACCAGGCAGCTTAAAATCCTTGAAATGATCAAGAGCATGTGAGGTGTCACAGATGTAGGTAGGAAGGGACTGAACCAGGGGGATAAAACACGGTCGAGGTATGCAGATATGGGTTCAGTGGGGAAGGAACAAGCTGAAATATTAGGTCTACCTGGACAAACAGGTTTGTGGATCTTGGGTAGGAAGTAGAAACAGGAGGTGCAGGGTACGGGAACTATGAGGTCAGTGGTGGTGGACAGGAGATCTCCAGAGTCAATAAGTTTGGTGATGGTGTGAGAGACGATGGCCTGGTGTTCCTTAGTGGGGTCCTGTTCGAGGGGTGAGTAAGAGGAGGTGTCTGAAAGTTGGCACTGGGCCTCAGCAAAGTAGAGGTCAGTTCACCAGACTACTATAGTATAGCACCTCCCTTATCTGCGAGTTTGATGGTGAGGTTAGGATCAGTGTGGAGGGAATGGAGAGTTGAGCATTCAGAAGGAATGAGGTTGGAATAGAAGAGAGGAGAATTAAAGTCTAGACGGTTAATGTCCCATCGGCAGTTGGCAAGGAAAAGGTCCAGGGTAGGCAGAAGACCAGGGCGGGGCGTCCAGGAAGAGGAGGTGGGTTGAAAACGGGAGAAGGGGTCATCGGTGCGGGATGGAGAGTCTTCACCAACGAAATGGGCTTGGAGGCGGAGGCAGCGGGAGAAGAGCTCAGTGTCATGGCGGGTGCAGAACTCACTGGGAGCAGGGGGACAAAGGGAGACAAACTCTCTGCTCCTTCTCCATTTCCCATCCCCTTTTCCCTCTCTCACCTCATTTCACCAATCAACTTCCAAACTCTTTACTTCATCCCTCCCCTCCAGGTTTCACCCATCACCTAGTCGTTCTCTCTCCCCTCCCCCCACCTTTTAAATCTACTCCTCAGATTTTTTTTCCAGTCCTGCCAAAGGGTTTCGGCCTGAAATGTCGACTATACTTTTTTCCATAGATGCTGCCTGGTTTGCTGAGTTCCTCCAGCACTTTGTTTGTGTGGTTTGGATTTCCAGCATCTGCAGGTTGAATCACAAAATTAATTTGAATACTGTGTTATTAATAATGGTCTGATAAGTTTGAGTGGTCTACAAAGCCATGAGGACATAACTATTTTTGGTGAGGGCGGGTGTAGAATGTAATGCCCAGTTTAAGGACATGTTTCACTGTACTTCTACTGCTACATTGTGAGGTATTTTTATTTTAGCAGGTTTTCTGCAAACACATTGTATCCAGTTAATTAAGCATCATAGATTAGTGTTTTGGCTTCGGCTAAAGATAAGGAGACACTTGCCCAATCTAGGTAGGTTGTGTCAGTTGATCAGGTTTGACTTGGTAACATGTTGTAATATTCTGCCCAGTGGGATGCTATGGAAGATTTGAGAGAGGTGGACAGGATTAAATTTCTGAAGGAGAGTAGTCTGGTTTGGGGTCTTTTGCGAGGAGGTGTGGGAAAAAGCAGCAGGGAAGACAACTGGAGGATCCCATCCGAAGGAGAGACCTTATCACAAGACGTGCTTTGTGCAGACGAACGGTTTCAGGGAGAAAGTGCCAATATTTCTGAGTTAGGCAGTTGTTTATGATGTTCTTCAAGGGAAGTTCGACCTGCAACTGGTGATGGGAGTTCAGCGGTATGACTAAAGTGATACTACAACAGAAACAAGCTCCAACATTTATGTACACATTTAGACTGGTTTAAACAGTTATAGGCCCTTTTACTTTCCTTTTTCTGTTAACTGTTCATTAAAGTTGAATATTGGTTAGTATACTTTCACTGTAATTTTATTTCCATATACGATCTGTTATTTCCTACTGAACAATACTTTACATGGGGCAGTATTTACACAGCATTCACCACAATTTTTGTTCCCTCATCAGAACAGGCCGACTTTTCTTCTCACAGTTACCCATGCAATGCTAAGTCATGTGTCTGTTAGAGTTAGCTAACGAGCCAGGTTTGTTACAAGCCATGATGAAAGGGTTACACATGCCTTATCTATCTCCCCTGGTAATTTGTATCCTGCAACTTACATCCTTTTTTGAACAGTGGCGTGACATTCGCCTTCTTCCAATCTGCCAGGATCTACCCAGAGTCCAAAGAATTTTGTTAAATCGTCACCAAAGCCTCTACTATAACTTCTGCTTTTCTTTCAGTACCCTGGGAGGCTGCACTTGGAGTGCTGTGTGCAGTTCTGGTCTCCTTTCTTGAGGAAGGATATACTGGCTTTGGAGGTGGTGCAGAGGATATTCACCGGGTTGATTCCAGAAATGAGGGGGCTAGACTATGAGAAGAGATTGAATCGCCTGGGACTGTACTCGCTGGAATTCAGAAGAATGAGCGGAGATCTTATAGAAACATATAAAATTGTGAAAGGGATAGATAAGATGGAGGCAGGTAAGTTGTTTCCACCAGTAGGTGAAACTAGAACTAGGGGACATAGCCTCAAGATTCGGAGGGGTAGATTTAGGATGGAGATGAGGAGCAACTGATTTTCCCAGAGAGTTGTGAATCCATGGAATTCTCTGCCCAATGAAGCAATGGAGGCTACCTCAGTAAATAGATTTAAAACAAGGTTGGATAGACTTTTGCATAGCAGAAGGAATTAAGGGTTATGGGGAAAAGGCAAGTGGGTGGAGATGAGTCCATGGCCATATCAACCATGATCTTATTGAATGGCGGAGCAGAATCGACGGGCCAAATGGCCTACACCTGCTCCTAATTCTTATGTTCCTATGTTTATGGCTACTGTTTGGAGGTCCGTATAGTAACACCCGCTGGGGTCTTTTTACCCTTGCAGTTTCTTAACTCTACCTACAAGGATTCTTCATCTTCTGATCTTATGTCACATCTATGTAAGGATTTGATTTTTTTTTTTTACTAATAGAGCCTTCACACTCCCTCTGTCTATCTGCCTGTCCTTTTGATACAATGTGTATCCTTGGATGTTAAGTTTCCAACTATGACCTTCTTTAAGTTACCACCCAGTAATGCCTACAATTTCATACCTACCAATTTCTAACTGCATTACAAGATCATCTACCTTATCCTGTATACTGTGTGCATTCAAATATAAGACCTTTAGTCCTGTATTTGTCACCCTTTTCTATTTTGTCCTCATGCTCCAACTCATCACACTGACTGCAATTTTGCCCTATCGTCTGCCCGTCCTTCCTCACAGTCTCACTACACACTGCATCAACTTGTATACCAACTGCCCCATCCTCAGCCTTATCACTCTGGTTCCCATCCCCTTGCCAGATTAGTTTAAACTCCCCAACAACTCTAGCAAACCTACCTTCAAGGATATTAGCTTCCCCTCGAGTCAGTTGTAATCTGTCCTTTTTGTACAGATCATACCTTCCCGAGAAGAGATCCTAATGATCCAGAAACCTAAAACCTTGCCACCTGTACCAGTTCCTCAGCTTTGCAGTCATCTGCCAAACGATCATGTTCTTACTTACACTGGCATCTGGCCCGTGGAGCTATCTGGAAATTACTATCCTTGAGGTCTTGCTTTTCAGCTTTCTATCGAACTCCATATATTTTCTCTTCAGGACCTCGATCTTTTCTCTACTTGTGTTGTTGGTTCCGATTATATTAGTTTAGACTAGATTCAACTTTATTGTCATTGTGCCGAGTACAGATACAAAGCCAATGAAATGCTGTTAGCATCTAACCAGAAATGCAAAGAATAGTGTTACTTACTTTTTATTCGCAGTTAATTTGTAAGTGCTACGGCACACAAATATAAAAGTACTGAGACAGTACAATATGGGTGCAATACTGCTTAGCGCTGTGATGTGAGGTTCAGCAGGGTCACAGCCTCAGGGAAGAAGCTCTTCCTGTGCCTGCTGGTGCAGGAGCGGAGGTTCCTGTAGCACCTACTGGATGGAAGGAGAGTAAAAAGTCCATGGTTAGGGTGAGATGCATCCCTGATAATGCTTTTTGCCCTGCCCAGGCAGCGTTTATGGTAGATATTCTCAATGGTGGGCAATTGGATGCCGATAATCTGCTGGGCAGTTGTCACCACATGCTGGAGTACTTTGTGGTCTGATATAGGACAATTGCCATACCACACTGAGATACGGTTGGTGAGCATGCTCTCAATGGTACAGAGGTGAGCTTTCTTGATGCTCCGCAGGAAATAAAGGCACTGTTGCGCCTTTTTGATCAGGATGGAGGAGTTCAGGGACCAGGTGAGATCATCGGAAATGTGGACACCAAGGAATTTGAAGCTTGATACACGCTCCACTACAGCTCCATTGATGTAGATGGGGACATGAGTGTGGCTCCTAGCATGCCTGAAGTCTGCAATGATCTCCTTGGTCTTCTGGGTGTTAAAGGCCAGGCTGTTGTCAGCACACCATGTGGCCAGGTGCTGGACCTCTTCCCTGTACGCCATCTCGTCATTCCCTCTGATCAGGCCAACCACTGTGGTGTCATCTGCGAATTTGATTATGGAGTTAGAAACATGTACAGGAACACAGTCATAGGTGAAAAGGGAGTACAGAAGAGGGCTCAGCACACAACCTTGAGGCACTCCGGTGTTCAGGGTGAGAGCGGAGGAGGAGAGGTTGTCTAACTTAACTGATTGGGGTCTGTTAGTCAGAAAGTCCAAGGTCCAATTGCAGAGGGATGAGCTGATACCAAGCTGGCGAAGTTTGGCGATCAGCTTGGAGGGGATCACAGTATTGAATGCCGAACTAGAGTCAATGAACAGCATTCTGATGTAAGAGTTGGGGCTGTCCAGGTGGGTCAGGGCAGAGTGAAGTGCTGTGGAGATGGCATCCTCTGTTGACCTGTTGGTGCGATAGGCAAATTGATGGGATCCAGGGTAGAGTGGTCAGACAGGATTTCAGATGTGATAGAACCAGTCTCTCAAAGCACTTTGCAATGATGGGGGTGAATGCAACTGGGCGGAAGTCATTCAGGCCGGTGGCAGTGGAATGCTTCGGCACTGGCATGATGGTGGTGATCTTGAAGCTTGTGGGGACAACGGCCTGGGCCAGGGACAGATTGAAAATGTCCGTGAAGACCCCAGCCAACTGCTCTGCACAGACTCTGAGCACACGGCTAGGTATTCCATCCGGACCAGCTGCCTTCCGTACATTCACCCTGCTCAGGGTGGCGCAAACATCTGAGGTGGAAAGTGAGAGAAGCAGTTCACCAGGTGGGAGATCCACTTTGAGGGTGACCTCCTTGTTCTCCTGGTCAAAGTGAGCGTAGAAGTAATTGAGCTCATCAGGGAGGGAAGCAGAGCTGGAGGGGGACACAGTACTGGGTGGTTTGAAGTTTGTAATGACCTGTGTGCCATGCCACATGTGCCAGGGGTCCGAGGAGTTGAAATCTCCTCGATTCTCTGTTTGTATATGTGAGAAATTCCCCTCCTCAGGTTGGCCCTGGCTGAGCTGTAAGCCTCTCGGTCTCCAGACCTGAAGGCTGAATCTCTGGCTTTGAGCAGGAGGCGAACTTCTCTGTTCATCCATGGTTTCTGATTAGGGAAAACTTTTATTTGTTTTTGTCATGTCACTCTATCTACACACTTGTTGATGTGCTCAAGGACAGAGTTGGTATATACCATGACTACCAGCCGTTCACACCCCCCCCTTTAAAATGATGTTGACCCAGTTCGAGACATCCCTGACCCTGACACCTGGAGGCAACATACAACCAGGTGTCTCTTTCAGGTCCACAGAACCTCCAGTCTGCTCTTCTAACTATGGAATCCCCTATCACTACTGCACTGCTCTTCTCTCCCCTTCCCCTCTGAGATACAGAGGCCGACTCAGTACCAGAGACCCGACTTCATGACTTGACGTGTTTTGTTTAACCAGATTTATCCTTGATTGCATATCCCAAAAACAGACTTGAAATAACAATGAGAAGGCATTTAAACATGCATCATTTTCACTCTTATCTTTAATATAATAAAATAACCAAATTTCACTGGAAAGCATACCCAGTAACAATGACCGCTTTGCTGAACACCTACGCTCTGTCCGCCAGAGAAAGCAGGATCTCCCAGTGGCCACACATTTTAATTCCACATCCCATTCCCATTCTGACATGTCTATCCACGGCCTCCTCTACTGTAAAGATGAAGCCACACTCAGGTTGGAGGAACAACACCTTATATTCCGTCTGGATAGCCTCCAACCTGATGGCATGAACATCGACTTCTCTAACTTCCGCTAAGGCCCCACCTCCCCCTCGTACCCCATCTGTTACTTATTTTTATGCACACATTCTTTCTCTCACTCTCCTTTTTCTCCCTCTGTCCCTCTGAATATACCTCTTGCCCATCCTCTGGGTCCCCCCCCCTTGTCTTTCTTCCTGGACCTCCTGTCCCATGATCCTCTCGTATCCCCTTTTGCCAATCACCTGTCCAGCTCTTGGCTCCATCCCTCCCCCTCCTGTCTTCTCCTATCATTTTGGATCTCCCCCTCCCCCTCCAACTTTCAAATCCCTTACTCACTCTTCCTTCAGTTAGTTCTGACGAAGGGTCTCGGCCTGAAACATCGACTGCACCTCTTCCTACAGATGCTGCCTGGCCTGCTGCGTTCACCAGCACTTTGATGTGTGTTGCTTGAATTTCCAGCATCTGCAGAATTCCTGTTGTTCCCAGTAACAATGAGATCTGGCAATAAGTACACACTAGTCTGATTATGCAATTGGACAGCTAATATCTGACTATCTAAAAATTGTCAAAGTAAGCAGTCCTATCATCTGTGCATTGAATTTGTGTCTCAAGCCAAGTTTTCCACTATTAGGATAAAGAGCTTCACTATGCCACAATTTTGAACACTGACAACTCTTCATTACCAAAGCAAACAGATGTGTGTGTTGGCAAGATTGCCAATTTGTTAGTCTATCCAATAAGCTCACATTACATTTGTATATTGGACTATTAATCTTTGTTTGAATTGCCTCAATTTTCTGTGTTTTATATTTTAAAGAAATCCACCACTTAGAATAATATTCTTTGGAAAATGGCATTTACTGTCAATATTTCAGTCAATGTGCTAACCTGCATGTAAAGGTCAAATGAATCTAAAATCAACTATATTACATTACTTTCAAATAGATAAACTCGATGAAAATTTGAAAAATTCTGCATAATGTCCCTGGTGACTATGTAGGAATAATAGGGCAGTAATTATAGCTGATGTTAACTTCTCTGACATTGACTTGGAGTGCCATCGTATTAGACGATCAGATGGGGCAGAATTTGTTTCATGTTTAAATGTACGTTTTCTCAAACAATTTGCAGATGGTTCTTCTAGAAAATGAATTGCACACACTCCCTCTTCGGAATTGAGGCTGGGAAAATGGATAATACATTAGACGGAGAGCACTTTGGGACCAGTGACCATATTTCTATTAGATTAAATTAAAGGTAATAATGGAAAAAAATTAAGACTGGGCCACAAGTGAAATCTGTAAATTGGGGCAAAGCTAATTATGATGGCATTAGAAACAAACTTGCAAAGGTTGACTGGGAGAGGCTGCTAATAGGGAAATAAACGTATGATAAGCGGGAGGCTTTTAAAAGTGAGATAGGGGAGCTAATGGCCAGCACATTTGCAGGGATTCCCTTAAAGGCATTGGCCTGTAGCACAGAAAAGCTTGGGAACCCCTGTGTTAGAGTGAAGGGATATGCTGACAGGGATTGGGGAACGCTGATTAATGAGGGATAGTGAGGTTCCCATCAGGAAAAAGGAGATGTATGTCAGGTATAGGCAGCTGGGAACAAGCGAATCCCTTCTAATGCACCGAAAGATCTTGGGATAAAAAGAAGGGGCATATGATATCCCTGGCAGCTAAGAGGTAAGAGAATCTTTAAAGTATATTAAGATTATTAAGAGCAAAAGGGTAACTAGGGAGAGAATAGGTTCCCTTAAGTGTAGTAATCCATGTGGGCAACATGGTAGCATAGTGGTCAGTGCATTACTTTACAGTGCCAGCAACCCTGCTTCAACTCCCACTACTGTCTGTCAGGAGTTTATGCTCTCGCCATGACCATGTAGGTCTCCTCCAGGTGCTCCAGTTTCCTCCCACATTGCAAAGGACATAGTGTTGCTATGTTAATTGATCGCATGAGTGTAATTAGGCAGAATGGGCTCATCTTGTTACCGTGCTGTATTTCTAAATTAAATTAAATATGTGGACACATGTGAGATGGATAAGATTAAATGAACACTTTGCATCTGTATTTCCTGTGGAGAAGAACATGGAAGCTAATAAGCTCAGGGAAGGAAATAGTGATAACTTTATAGAGGAGGAGGTGTACTAAAATGGACAAATCCCGGAGGCCTGATGGGGATCGTCCTCGAACATTGTGGGAAGAAACCATTGCTGGGGACTGAGTACAGATTCTTCTACTTTCATTAGCTATGCGAATTGCTGAAAGTCTGTAGGATGACTAACATGGTGCCATTAAACAAGAATGATTGCAAGTACAAGCTAAGGAACTACAGGTCAGCAAGCCTTGTGTCTGTGGTAGGTAAGTTAGTGGAAGGGATTCTGAGGGACAGAATTTATTTGCATTTGGAAAGGCAAGGACTGATTTAGGGATAGTCAAAGGTACAATTTAATGTCAGAGAAATGTATACAATATACATCCTGAAATGCTTTTTCTTCACAACCATCCATGAAAACAGAGGAGTGCCCCAAGAATGAATGACAGTTAAGTGTTAGAACCCCAAAGTCCCCTCCTCCCTCCCCTCCCTCCCCTCCCTCCCATGCGTAAGCAGTGGCGAGCAACAATCCCCCTCCCCCACTGCCAAAAATAGAACACACCCACTACCAGCACTCAAGCGTGAGCAAAGCAATAGCAAAGACACAGGCTTGCAGTTACCCCAAAGTCTACATTGTTCACCCGATAATTTGACATGCTGCAGGCTCTCTCTCTCCTAATAAGGAAGAAAAGGCGACTCCATTTTCCAAGGAGGGGGAGACATAACAAACAACTCACTGGTTTATGATGTTAAAAGTCTTTTATGTCACTTTTTTCCAGCTCTGTGCCTGGAGATCGCAAGGATCCCAGGTCCCCAGACACACAGCAGATGTTTCAACTCTCCCAACTACACACAAATCTCCTGTGGTGACACTGACCCTTGATTTGCCCGTCTCCAGTTACTTGAGATCCTAGGCTCCTGAAACCATGCCGAAATCTTAGGCCAAGCCTTTAGCATGGCAAATAGCGGCTGATTGTGGAACCCCGAGAGCGGGTCCTATTCTGCAAAGAACCGTAGCCAGCATGTAACTCCAGGTCAGGGTCTTCAAAAGAACCCTGAAAGGGAAAAATAGAGATATTAAAGATGGAAATAGAACTGTTTTTGAAGATGCAAGCAAAGGAGTTGCCGTAGGGTGCCAAAAGGAGTCATCAGCATGACTTTGTGGAAGATCATTTCCCACAAATTTGATTGAGTTTTTAATGAGGTGACCAAGAGGATTGCTGAGGGAGGGTAGTGGACATTGTTGACATGTACTTTAACAAGGCATTTGTCAAGGTCCCAAATGGGAGGCTTGCCAGAAGGTTAGAATGCATGGACTCTAGAGAGAGATTACAAGCTTGGTACAAACTTGTCTGGTGGTAGGAAGCAGGAGTGGAGGTGGAGAGTTACTTTTCAGATTTTAGGCTAGTGGCCCCTGTGTGCTGCAAAGATCTTTGTTGGTCCTTTATTGGTCTTTATTTCTATTAAGAATTTGGAAGAGAATTTGGAAGTATAATTAGTAAGTTTGCAGATGACATCAAAGATGGTGGTATAGTTGTACAGAAGATTGTCTAAAGTTACAAAGGGATCCAGATCAACTGGGAAAGAGGGTACAGAAGTAGATGATGGAATTTGCGTTTTGGGTAGTTAAAACAGCAGGGCATATAGTACTGTTTAAAAGTCTTAGGCACATGTATGTAGCTGGGGCACTGAAGAATTTTGCACAGTACTGTATATTGGTTAAAATAGGAAGGTGGTTGGAAAACAGAAATAAGAGTACCTAGCTTTGTACTAGCTTAGCAGTATTAATTGTTATTTGGTAACCGGAAAGGCATAATATAGAGTACTCAGTAGAGTAAAAGTCTCAGGCAACCTAGCTATTTATATGTGCCTAAGAATTTTGCACAATATTGTATGTTAGGGTGTTTTGGGGGTTAGGACATTAAGCTAATCATCATCATCATCAGGTGCTATGCCCAGTTTGAGCTTTGACTGCCATGGCCCACACACTCCTGTTTTGGGTCAAGTGGATCAATTCATTGGTATTCATTTCCAGTTCTCTGGTTGCTGTTTCCATCAGCATTTGTCTTTGTATTCCTCTTGCTATCTTCCCTTCAATCTTTCCCATAATTACCAAGTATTCTAACTCCTCTTTCCTAATCACATGTCCAATGAAGTTACCTTGCCTTTTCATGATCTCATACATTATTTCTCTTTTTGTGTTTGCTCTGTTCATGACATCCTCGTTAGATATTCGTTTTTTCCATGATATTCTTTGCATCCTCTTCAAAAACCATAACTCTGCTGCTACAATTCTTTTCCTCATGTTACTAGATATTGTCCAACATTCTGAGCCATATAACATAACTGGATAAACGTAATATTTCAGTACTTTGAGGCAGGTTGTCATGCTTAGTTTAGTATTGGTCAGTATACTCTTCATTCTCGTAAAGGTGTTTTTTGCCATCCCTATTCTTCTCTTGATGTCCAAGTCGCACCTGCCATCTGATGTCACCCAGCTTCCTAAGTAGCAAAAGTTCTGTACTTGTTTTATGTCTTCCTCATTTATTCTCAGCCTGCAGATAGGATTCTCCTTCTTTTTGGATATCACCATACATTGTCTTTTTGCAGTTGACAGATAGACCCACTTTTGCACTTTCTTCAACAATTATATCAATTAAGTATTGTAGTTCTTTCTCCATACTTGCAATTAACACAGTGTCATCTGCATATCTGAAATTATTGATGTTTTCACTGCCAACATTGCTTCTCAAGATGTCTCTTATTTTTTGTAATATTGTTTCACTGTACACATTAAATAAATCAGGGGAGAAAACACACCCTTGTCTAACGCCTCTCTTGATTTTCATAAACTGACTCACTTCTCCATCTATTCTTACAGCAGCAGTTTGTTCCCAGTACAGATTTCTGATTAGGCGGAGGTCTTTCGAATCTAGACCTAGAGTTTTCTGTAATATTTCAAATAACTTATTGTGCTTCACTTTATCAAATGCTTTTGTGTAGTTGATAAAACAAACAAACAGATCTTTTTGCACTTGAATAGCTCATTCTGATAGTATCCTTAACATCAATAATGCGTTTCTTGTACCTTTGTCTTTCACAAAACCACATTGTTCTTTGCCTATTTCAGCTTGTATCTTACTTTTAGCTCTTGTCACCAAAATTCTTAGAAGCATCTTGGTGATATGACTCATTAAGTTCCTATGTAATTCACATTCTATAATACTATGCTAATATTGACTTCAATAACCAAATTTCTGATCTGAATATGGATTTTAGATTAAATCTAAAGTGCAACTCTGAACAATGGGTAGACAACACTGACTTAATTTCATTATTTGTGTGTACTTGGATATCTGTAGTATGGGTGTGAATGGGGTGTATAGATGAAAGGAAGCATTGTAAATATGGATTTGTTTGAATTGTTCTGAATTTTTTTTTGAACTGTACCACATAAAATGTTGTGTAGGGCTGGGCCAAGAAGTTCTTTCCACCAAAAAGATCTTGATAGGATGCCTGCTGTACCACAGTATGTCAAAGAGGCTGTTTCATAACTACCAGTACTTTTCTCCGATGACTTCATTCATGCCTTTGCTGTCAGAAGTGAGGTACCTTCTCGCAACCCATCATGAGACCAGAGATCTTAGCTGTCCAAGTGGGTGAGTATTTTTAAAATTAGCACTCACACTTGGACCTGTTCGGGTAGGTGGTACAGGGCAACATGGAGAACTGAACTGGTAGATATAAAAGTAGTATGCGTGTTATGTAAGAGATGCAAATTTGTGTATCAATTTGACTGGGCGAAGTGTGCAGACACAGTGGCTCATCATTGTTTAAGGCCACTGAGAAAATTTAAAAAGCTAGGAGTTTCTTTAAGCGGGAGATTCGATTGGAAGAAGTGTGCAGATGCAGTAGATTGTCATCACACATGGCTGCTGAGAAGGTTCCAGGGTAAAGGGAGACTCTGCCCAGCGGAGCAGTTATTGAAGAAGCCGTCGTCAGAGTAGCATGAGTCAGAGTAGTAGGGCTTTGGCAAGGACGGGCCTAGGTGAGGTAAGGAGGTAAGATACTTCCATATCACTTTTTTTCCTCTAACTTAAGAACATTGTGTATGACTGCAAGGTCAGTTTTCAGCTCTGGGTGTCAGATGTGGGATATCTAGGAGACTTCGAGCCTCCTTGGTGGCCACATATGCACCAGGTGAATCGAGCTGCAGGTTCTTAGAGACAGAGTTAGGGAACTGGAGCTGCAGCACGATGACCTTTGATTTGCTGGGGAAAGTGAGGAGGTGATCGATAGGAGCTGCAGGCAGGTAGTCACACCAGGGCCACGGGAGACAGATAAGTGGGTGACTGTCAGGAGAGGGAATGGAGAGTGTCAGGTAGTGGAGAGCTCCACTGTGGCCATCCCCCTTAACAATAAGTACTCCACTTTGAGTACTGTTGGGGTGGGAGGGACCTACCTGGCACTGAGTCTGGCCCTGTGGCTCAGAAGGGTAGGGAATGGAAGAGGATGGCAGCAGTAATAGGGGACTGTATAGTTTGAGGAACGTATAGGTGATTCTTTGGGCATGAAAAAGAAACACAGATGGTAGTTTGTCTTCCAGGCGCCAGAGTTCGTGGTGTTTCTGAATGGGTCCACAATATCCTGAAATGGAAGGGTGAGCAGCCAGAGGTCATGGTGCATATAGGTACCAATGACGTAGATAGAAAAAGGGAGGACTGAAAGCAGAATACAGGGAATTGGGAAGGATGCCGAGAAACAGGATCTCAAGGGTAGTAATCTCGGGATTACTGCCTGTGCCAAGCGACAGTGAGTATGGGGATAGAAAGAGGTAGTGAATAAGTGCAAGGCTGAAGGCTTGGGGTGGGGGCAGGGATTCAGATTTCTGGATCATTGGGACCTCTTCTGGGGCAGGTGTGACCTGTACAAAAAGAATGGGTTGCACTTGAATCTGAGGGGGACCAACATCCTGGTGGGGAGGTTTGCTAATGCTATTGAGGAGGATTTAAATTAGTTTTGAAGGGAGGTGGGAACCACAGTGAAGAGGCAGAGGATGGGGCATTTAGTGCACAAGTAAAGACAGCTTGTAGGGAGGATAGGCAGATGATAGAGCAAAGACGCACTCAACCAGATGGTTTGAGATTGGTCTACTTTAATGCAAGGAGAATCATAAACAAGGCAGATGAACTTAGAGCGTGGATCAATTAGTGGAACTATGATGTTGTGGCCATTACGGAGACTTGGATGATTCAGGGGCAGGAATGGCTGCTGAGTGTGCTGGGTTTTAAGTGTTTCAAAAGGGAGGGAGGCAAAAGAGGTGGGGGCATAGCACTGCTAATCATGGAGAGAGTCACGGCTGCAGAAAGGGAGGAAGTCATGGGGGGATTATCTGCTGAGTCAGTGTGTGTGGAAGTCAGAAACAGGAGGGGGGCAATAACTCTACTGGGTGTTTTTATTGAACCCCCAATAGTAACAGGGATATTGAGGAGCAGATCGGGAGGCAGATTCTGGAACACTGCAATAATAATAGGGTTGCTGTGATGTGAGATTATAAATTCCTTGATATTGACGGGCACCTTCCCTGAGCAAGGGGTTTAGATGGGGTGAAGTTTGTTAGGTGTGTTCAGGAAGGTTTCCTGATGCAATATGTAGATAGCCAACTAGAGGAAAGGCTGTACTTGATCTGGTATTGGGAAATGAACCTGGTCAGATGTCAGATCTCTTGGTGGGAGAGCATTTTGGAGGTAGTTATCACAACTCTGTACCATAGTGCTGGAGAGGGATAGGAGCAGACAATTTGGGAAAACACTTAAAGGCAGCGGCTGGGGAGGGGTGAGAGTAACTAGGGAACAATAATTGTGGTGATTCAAAGAGGTAATGAGAGAGCCGTGGATTATGCAGAACGTAAATATCGAGGAGCGTTCAGAGTTGGTTAATCCAGGGAGGGGTGACTCAGTGTTCCTGAAAATGATGAAGGAAGGCCTGAGGTCAGCCCAGGAAGTTTTAGATTTAGAGATAGTGGAGACTAAAGTGGATGTAGTTGTTGTGACATGTCAAAGAGTTTGCTTTGTGTGCCAGCAACCAGGGTACCGAGCGAAGGACTGCTGGACCAGACATAAAACAGTAGAGGAATTGATGTGCTACAGCTGTGACCTATCAGGACATGGTTGGAAACAGTGTCTAAAAATGTGGAAAGAAAAACAGGTGAAAGTCACGGCAGACACGCAATCTCTCACCCCATCAGCACCCAGTC
Organism: Mobula birostris; assembly: GCF_030028105.1. Classification (NCBI taxonomy): domain Eukaryota; kingdom Metazoa; phylum Chordata; class Chondrichthyes; order Myliobatiformes; family Myliobatidae; genus Mobula; species Mobula birostris. Next base: position 54,522,723 of record NC_092381.1, read on the forward strand.
TGACCAAACTGACTGCCGATCAGATCATAGAACTGGTGAAGACAGCTTCTAGGTCGGGGGAGAAAAAGGTGGCGACAACCATCATTGCCAGCGCTGGTAACCTGCGGATATACACAGCAGCATTGATAAGGGGCTGGCAATGCGATATGTTAATTGACACGAGCATTGGTACGGATAACTGACCTACTCTTGCCAGCAACTGGACAGGTTATTTATATTATGGGTGTAGGAGGAAATATGGTGAAAGCAGAAAGAAGCGTGACACAGATACTTGATATCGGTGGGGTGCAGCTTCCAGTGTATTTCTGGGCCTGTCCAAATAATGACAGTACTATCCTTGGACTAGACGCCATATGTGAAACGGGCCAGTATAGATTCAGGAAAAGGAGAAATAATATGAAGAAGCAAGGGGCAGCAAACTTGTACAGCCAACAGAGTACACAGCATAGTCACAGCCGCTCTGATCATCAGAGACTGGAGCAAGGACAGTGTCCATAGGTTACTTTGTCAGCAGTTCCCAGCAGCATGGGCTAGACACAAGCAACAATATGGTTGAGTAAAGACAAACCCAGTTAAAATAGGAAGGGGCTTGCATAAACCCCAGAATCAGTATCCTATAAAAACTGGCACACTGACAATGGCTCACAAGAGAGTAACGAAAGCTGGGGACACTGGAATGAATCCTGTGAGCACCAACCTCACAGAGGGGGAAGCACACGAGTGCCAATTGGAGATAGATCAGGAAGAAGATATTGGTGTGAAGGAACCACCTCTGGAAGGAGAAAGAGGAAATTTCTATAGATGAGTCTCAGACGGGAATCCATGGACAGGGAAGGCCATGGTGAAGGAAACAGGTGATGCATTAGCCTCAGGAGCACTGCCAGGGGGTTGTTCAGCTTAGGTGTTGGCCTTGGTAGAAGCACTGCGCTGAAGTAAAGGAAGATGAGGAAATATACCGTATATACAGACAACTGGAATGCCTTCAGGGTGGGGCATGATTATCTGATGGCAAGGGCACAACGAGGATTTGTAACCTCACCAGTGGCAGGTATTCAGCATGGGTACCTAATACTGGAAGCAGTGGGTCTGACAGCAGAGGTAGCAGTAATTAGAGTAAAATCTCAGCAGAAAGGGGAGAGCAAGGAGTAGAAAGGAAATTAGGGGGCAGACATCAGTGTGAAGAAGGCAGCAGAGGAACAAGAGGCAATTGAAATTGCAAGTGTGCAGGAAGAAACCACTGAAGCCAGTCCAGTATATGAAGAAGTGAAGGCAGAAGAGAAGGAGCAAAGGAAGGTCCAGATGGGAGCTGGGCCCACGGGGAGGAAGGAGTCGTGGTGGCCCCCACCATGTATTAGGCAGATACAACTGAAGTTATATCATGGGGTGATGCATCAGGAAAGGCAGAACATGATCATGACCCTCTGGCTGGGTGGTGGCTAGGGATGGTTGGGGATGTTGAGAAGTTCTGCTGCTGTTGTATCATTTGTGTCCAGCATAACCCTGGTAAGGGCATTAAGCTATAACTGGCAAACCAGCCATAGCCAAGGGGACCCTGGGAAAACATCCAAATGGACTTCATGGGGCCCCTGCCAGAAAGCAGGGGGAAAAGCTACTGTCTGGTGATCATGGATCATTTCACCCAGTACGTAGAGGATTTCTCAACAAGTGACTACACTGTCAGACCGGCTGCATGGATCCTAGTTCAGGAAATCCTCCCAAGGTACAGAACCCCAGTTCAGGTGGACTCGTACCAGGGAGCACATTTCACAGGGAAAGTGGTGAAGGAAATGTGCTGACTGCTAGGGATTTGACAACGGTTCTATGTACCCTACCACCCTCGAAGTTCAGGAATGGTAGAAAGGATGAACCAAACAATCAAGAATGCCTTGGCCAAAGCTGTAACTGAGACAGGAAAGACGTGGGTTGATGTACTACCAGGGAATCCGGATGAGATTGCGAGCAGCCCCAAACCTCACACTGTGTCTCAGCCCCTACGAATTACTGATGGGGCAAGCCATGTAACACTCTGATGGGGTAATTATGGGTTGCAGTGAGCCTGGGCTTGCAGGGATAGAATGACACAGTATGTGAAGGACCTTTGTAACCAACTTAATATGTTAGAGGACCGAGCAAAACAACAGCAGCACATTGCTGATCAGAGAGAGCCAGATGGAAAAGAGATGGTTCTCCCACAACCGGGTGAGGGTGCTGCCTGAAAGGGCAGTGATTACTCCCAGATGGATAGGACCACAAATGGTACTTTTAACAAGTGACACTTGTGTCTGTGTGCAGACTTGGTGAGGCAGTCAGAGGAAAGACTGGACTGGGAGGTTAAACCGTACGACACACCTTCATGTTGCCCCCACAGGTGGGGGTGGGGGGGATAGATCAAGTGTACCCAGTAACCGTGTAATTACAGAGAACCTTAGAGATGAACACCAGCTGCCCACACCAGACCCGACCATAGCTGATGCAAATATACCCGCAGGAAACACGAAGGCAGAAGACACCGAGATCATGACAGAGAAGCCTGAATTACATGCTGAAGTGTAATGGTAACAGTACTCTGTAATGAAGGCTGGTTGCTGAAGGTAGATGATTAGTTGAATGGCTTACAGTAGAAAAGATATTGGGGAAAATAGCTGGGGAGGGATTCAAGTTAAATCAGGTTCCACAACTTCGATGTTGACTGAGAAAAATTGCATACAGCACCTTAAAGCTGTCATCCCCAGCCTAAATGGGGAGATATACAAATGAGCTGGGCCCTTTCAGCAGTTGGGCCAGCGTTCAGCTGGATAGTTTGGGAAGGGGTTGCCACTGGGGAGAGGTCCGTCCAGCCATTCAAATAGAGACCATCCCAACCCCTTCCCATACATTGAGCTGGGAGGTCCTGTGAGCCTGACACACTTACCTTGCTGGTGCCCCAAGAAAGAGAGTTTTAGATACCAGAGAATGAAGGGGTAAAGATGAGGAATGTGACTAAGATGCAATCGGCCAACGAGGAAGAGCCAACAGACGTGTGAATGGAGCTGCATTTCTAAAGGTTGTTCAAATTCTGGAACAATCTCTCTGCTTAGCATTTTGTAGGTGGCCATTGGAGATGATAGGGTAGAGGTAGATGCACATAAACTAATTGGGAGGGTTTTGAAGCAGGGCATTTCTGCTACCCTATTTGAGCAGATCCTCCTTAAGGTTGGCCTTTCCACGTACAAATTTATTTTGTCCTGGAGGGCCAAGAGGAAGAACTGTTAGAGTGTTTTTAGGATTACTACGTAAATATGCATGGAAGATTAAATCTAAAGTGCAACTCTGAATAATGGGTATATGGAAATTGCCTTTTAAACTCACGAGAGAGCATAGGCTATCAACTTTTTGCTGTTGATGTTTCTGTAGCGGGCAATTTCTTTTTTACGAGGTCAAGTTGCTAGCTTGACGCTCAACCCAGCACGGATGGAAAGCGTGACTGGGGAGCCGGCTGGATTCGAACTCGGGAGCCTTCGCTCCAAAGTCCGGCGCTGATGCCACTGTGCCACCAGCTGGCTTATTGCTAGATGACACTGATTTAAATTAATTATTTGTTTGTGTTTGGGTGCGAAGGAGGAAGGTGTGAATGGGATGCATAGATCAAAGGAAACTTTGTAAATATGGATTTATTTGAATTGTCCTGAAATTTTCTTTGACCCTCAGCACAGAAAATGCTGTGCAGGGCTGGGCCAAGCAGACCTTTCCACAGAAATATGATTCCTGCTGTGCCTCACTTTGTCAAATAAAGAGGCTGCTTCATAACTACAGTGACTTCATTCACCCAGCAATACTATACATAGTGAATAATTGGTCCTGAGGAGTGTTACTGAATTGTGAGTCCTTTGTGTATGAGTACAGTTCCCCAAAACGGTGACACATAGGCAAAGTGGTGAAGAAGATGTATGGTATCCTTCCCTTCATTGGCTGAGGTACCGAGTCTAGGAGTTGGAATGTCACGTTACGGTTGTATAAAATATTGGTTAGCTCTCGCTTGGAATGTTGTGTGCAATTCTGGTCACCTTACTACAGGAAGAATAGAATTAACCAAAGAGGAGGCAAAAGAGATTCACATGAATGCTGCTTGATCTGGACTTGGGTTATGAGGTGAGACTGTGTAGGCTGGTTCTGTTTTCCTGGATCCATGGAGGCTGAGGGGTGATCATATAATATTATGAAGAGTATAGCTGGATAGTGACGGTCATTTTTCCAGGACAGGGGAGTTTAAAAGTAGAGGGTGTGGTTTTACTGTTAGAGGAAAAAGATTTAGAGGGACCCAAGGGGAAAGTTTTTTTCCACAGAGGGTGATGGATGCTAGCAGGTGATGGAAGAACTGCTGGAGAAAATGGTAGAGGCAGGTACAGTAATGTTTAAAAGGCATCTTGATAGGAAAGTTTGAGAAGGTTATGGACCAATTGTAGGTAAATGGCTTTGGTTTACATTGGCATAGTGCTTGGCATGGATGATTTGGGCCAAAGGGCCTCTAAGAGTTAATGATAAACCATTTTTATCAGCATTTAAGTATTATGAACTGGCAACAAGTGTGGCAGGCTATATTATGGGGTCTTTCCTTTGGCAGACAAAATACTTTGATTTTCTAGAGCTTTCAAATGAATAGTAATGTAAATATAATCCTAGAATTGTGAAGGGAAGTTATTTTCAATATCAAATTCAGGTACAGTTTTTTTGTCATACAACCATAGACATGTATACTGCCAAATAAAACACCATTCCTCTGGACCAAGGTGCACAACATAGTATGTATAACTCAAACACATAACACATTAAGTCATATTACCATAAATAAATTAAATAATAAGGTGTATTTACAACACAAGTTCAAAAGTAAACAGCTTAACACTACCGGTGCTTTATGTGTGATTAGACCTTTGTGGTGGCAGGGAGCTCAGTTGTCTTGAGGCCTGGGGAAAGAAGCAGTTTCCCATCCTAACAGCTCATGTCCTAAACCTCCTGCCTGATCATAGGGGGTCAAAGAGATTGTTGGACGGATGGGAGGGATCATTGACAAAGCTAAGGGTCTTGCATAGGCAGTGCTCCTGATTACTATCTCTGTTGGGTGGAGGAGATACCCTGATAATCCTGTCAGCCATCTGTGCAGTCCTTTGTAGGGACTTGTGGTCAGATGCCCTGCAATTCCTGTACCAGACAGTAATGCAGCTGCTCAGGACACTCTCAATGGTGCTCCTGTAAAAATTGGTTAGAATGGTGGGGGGTGAGGGGTCTCTCACTCACCTCAATATCCAGTATTGCTTTTTATATAAAATATTTCTGAGTTTTGTATCATGAAGCACCTATTTTGCTTTTGAAAACTCCAAATGCTCTTGGAATTATTCAGCATAAGTGAATGAATAATTCTGCAAACGCATGAGAGCTCTGCCAGGGGCTCATTTGGGAGCTGCACTCTCTCAGGTGAAACCGAAGCCTGCAACCCAGCTAGGTCTTGCGTTGGATCTATTCTTTATGGTGAATTAGCTGATCTCACTGCTGGTAGGGTTACTTTAAGTGATTTCTCAGCAGGTGGGCTAATCAGATGGGGATAATCATCCACGGTCTTCACTTCTTATTGCTGTCCTATCACTCTTGGAGGTAAAACCATGTTGGTAAATGACAGGCAAGGGCTTTATGAAACACCAGACTTATCTGTGATGTCAGCTATGGTGCAATACTGACTGACAGTGACAAGAATGGGCAGCTGAAACAGGAGAGTGAATGCCTCTGTAAACTAGTAGCAGGACTAAGGGTAATGACAGAAATGGGAAGAAGTTTAAGTCTTCAAGTGTTGACTGTCAGCAGATTGGGGAAGCTTTCATCTTTTTCATGTAAAGTAGAAAATACATGTTTCTGGTCCGTACAATAATCCAATTTAAACAATATCATGCTATGAAGTATTATCTCCATTACATTAGTGAAAGTCACATTGATTTATCTAATATCAAATGCTGTTTCAACTATTGGATTATTGACTTTAATGTAAATACCAATACAACAACAGTTGTGCTCATTATATTTGAAAATATGTAGAATATGTCACTTAAGTTCCTCAGTGTTTTGCTTCATTTTTTTTTCTGGAGGTTTATATGGAAGAGATTCACTGAGCAATAATACAGGCAGTTAAAATGTCCCTGCAAATTCCTAACAGTTCCTAACATGAAATACTGCTGTTCTGCAAAATCTGTTATCTGTCACCCAAAGTCTAACCTGAGCTGTTCTGACCTTTTGTCAAGGTTCACACCCCGATTACTTTTTCACGGTTGCCTACTGGGGCTGGTAGCTGGTGGGTCTTCTGGTAGGTGCTGGATCTGCTGCAGTCTTCGGTACCCTTGCTGCCTGCCACTTCATTTTTCACGGTGTTCCTTGTTACAGCTGAGTCTGGAAAGAACCAAAGGAGGGAAAGCTACAATGTAAAGGAGAAAGAGACTTCATCAGCTTCAAAACTGTAAATTTTGAGCAAAACAACTTGTATGTTTAAAATCACCTTTAAACATACAAGTGTCAGAAGTAGTAACAATAAAATGCTCGGCAGGTCAAGCAGCACCTGTGGAGAGTATCTCCAACATGGGTCACACAGTTATCCCCTGAGTAATTTTCAGGGTATTTAAGATTATTGCTTTGTCAATAATTGTTGAAGAGTTCCACACATTATTGTCTGTAGTTGTTCAATACTATGTAAAGGATCAGCAAAAAAATCAAAGTTTTGCATAGGGCTTTGTACTGAAGACCAAGTTTACCTACTTACCCATTTGTGAGTTTTTCCCAAGTTTTCATTTGAATTGAATTAATTTAACAAACACGAGGAAATCTGCAGATGCTGGAAATTCAAGCAACACACACAAAATGCTGGTGGAACGCAACAGGTCAGGGCGAAGGGTCTCAGCTCGAAACGTCGACTGTACCTCTTCCTATAGATGCTGCCTGGCCTCCTGTGTTCCACCAGCATTTTGTTGTGTAACTTAACACAACATGCTTTTGCATCTGTTCCTGTCAATGATTACGCCACTGAAGAAATTTGATTAGTAATTCAAATTGCTACAACAATAGTGGTGTAGATGAACAGCCAGAAGACAGAAATGGGACAGGCTGTTGGTCCTAAACAGGAATAACCATATTAACCAGGACACAATTTTTACTTTTACTCACAGGAAACACAAACCTTGTTATGGGAACTGATACAGTATTTGTACTGGAGATGAGAAAGGGTACCTGCAGAAATATATAACCTCAGATCATCAGATGGGGCATTCTTCTGTGGAATGCAATTTTACAAAAGGCAATTTACTTCATCAAATATTAAGTGGTATGCTAAAGTTCCTAGGAATAGTTTAGGAGAATGAGAGAGAAGTTAGAGGTCAGCTTATGGTTTAAGGGCAGAGATGGTAGGGAGTTTGAGATCTGGCTAGAGTCCAGACCTTTGCTCCATGTCTGAAGTCTAGAGATGTGGGTGTGTGATGAGGGAACTCCATGGACAGATTTCAGGCCTATTCTAGTGTTGGAGGACTGTGTGTGTATGTATGTATAAAGAGGTGGGAGGTAGGAGAAGGGCTTGTTTTGCTGTTGTTTTTTTTTTTGCCTTTGTTCTCTTGTTATTGCTGTTGTTTGTGTTGTTCTGCTGAACATTATGGGTATGCTATTTTGATGCTGGAATGTGTGGCAAAACATCTGGGCTGCCACCAACACATCCTAAGATTCTATTGGTTGTCAACACAAATTATGCATTTCACTGTATGTTTTGAAGTACATGTGATAAATAAATGAATCTGTATCTGAATCAAATTTTGCAAAATAGAGTGAATGATCATGTGTCCAATATCAACATGATACAGGTTCAGTCGAAGGTGAATGAGGCAGTTTCCTTCTATAAGGATTAATCAGATGTTCAAATAAATATTTCGTCATGAAAAATAAGTTTAATTCTAAACTGCGATTTCCTTTTTCTCCATTGGGTAGACCCTAAATAAATCCTGTGAAGTTCTGTAGCTCCCAGAAGTTGGATAAACAAAACAAGGAAAGTTCTTCCTTCAAACAAGCTATTTGAAGTCGTCTGCACATGTATTTTTTTTAAAAAAAACTACATTCCTGTCAATCCTTCAGACCTAGACAGAGAAACTTTATGTTTTGACATTAAGCTGCAGCTATTATCAATCAAATTACCAGAAAAATGATTGGAATCCAAACTATCCAGAATGCAATTTCCTTCATAAAATACTGGGTTTACTGCATTTAAAGCACGTCATGTCTTTCATAGCAGGAAATTGGAGCTTTTCACGCCGTTCACAAGATACTAAGGAGGCAATTATGACATTTTTGTTATGTTAATAATATTACATTAAATTTAATAAACAGACATGCAGTATATTATTTTTCCAAGTCATTGATCCTGGCCAAAATGGTTTCTATATAAAGCTTGTGAACAAGATCCTAAATAAAATTTGCACATTTTATGATTGTGTTACCATGGAAACTCTCTCTGGAACCTGATCCTTTGATTTGTTGAAGAAGTAACAAAGTAACAAATGTTACAAATGTTACAAAAGTAACAAATGTTGGCATTGGATCGAAAAGATGAGATGTATATTCCTTACTAGGGAGATCCTGTAAGTCCCATCCAAATGGAATTGAAAACAAATGGGATTGTGTAGTAGGCATGACTGTATCAACATGAGATTGTTTTTCATAGGACCAGTCCTTGGAGTGAATCTTGGAAGGAAGGAGATAACTTTATTTATTGCTACAGACGTAGAAATAATTTTCATGTCTTTCTTCTTTTAGCCATGACACATTTCTTAATCAGAATTTGTTATCAAAATATTTTATTCTTTTTTAACTATTTTACTTGGAGCAGAATATTAGATTCTTAGTGATTGACAGTAACTGGACATTACCACATTTGTATGCTATTAAAAATGGTACTTAGTCCTTCTGTTTGAATGCTTTCCAAAATATGTTATATGTCTCTGTATTTGCTACCATGAAGTAGACTTTGAGTGTTTGCAAGCTTACGAATTGTCATTAATCAAAGTGCTACTCAGAAGAAACTTTCATTACTGGTGAAAGTTGGATTCCCATCCACGAGGTAAATTATTCCATAATAGTGATGCAGAGAAGAAGATATTTCTCCAGGTTGGTGCTTTGGCCATTTGGGGTTGATATGAGAAGAAACTTCTTCACCCACAGCACAGTACATCCTTGCAATCATTGACTCAAGAGGACCATTGAAGCTGAGTCATTGGGTGTATTCTGAGAGTGAAATCTAAAGAGTTTTAGATATTAAAGAAATCAAAGTATTTGTAGGATAAATAATGATCCCTATTTTTTGAGGATGGCAGAATTGTTGAATGAGGGGTTAAATAGCCTACTCCTGCTTCTATTTAAAGCAACACACACAAAATGCTGGGGAAACTCAGCAGCTGAGGTGGCATCTATGGAAATAAATAAACGGTCGACGTTTCAGGCTGAGACCCTTCTTCAGGACTGAGAAGAAAGGGGGAAGACGCTAGAATAAAAAGGTGGGGGGAGGGGGAGGAGGCTACCTGGAAGGTGATAGGTGGTAATGACCCTTAGCATTCAAATATTTTCTTTTGCAATGAAGCAAGACACCATGCCATGCATACCAGCCACAGGATACAGGTTTCCCCCGCCATCCGAACGTAGAGCGTTCCTATGAAACGGTTCATAAGCCGGGATGTCGTAAAGCGAAGAAGCAATTACCATTTATTTATATGGGAAAATTTTATGAGCATTCGCAGACCCAAAAATAACCTACCAAATCATGCCAAATAACACATAAAACCCAAAATAACAGTAACATATAGTAAAAGCAGGAATGATATGATAAATACACAACCTATATAAAGTAGAAATACTTTTCCACAATCATTGCCTGCACTGTTGTCCGTAGCGAAAATCTCATGCAGGTGTCGTTGGCAAAAATAGGGTGCATGTGCTCTCAGCAGAAAATCTCACGCAACCGCTGTTGGCAAAAAAAACTCTCTCCAGTAACCATTAAGCTATGAAGCTGCCAAATCATACCAAATAACACATAAAAATACACAGCCTAAGTAGGAATAATGTATGTACAGTGTAGTATCACTTACAGGAATCGGGAAGACAGCTTGCCGAGCACACTGATGATGGTGTGTTAGACTGAGTCGTTGGAGTTTGGGTGGTGCAGTGGCCCCCACCCTCTGGGCAGCGAACCGATACCGATCCGTGAAGCATGCAGGGGTACAGTGGTAGCCGGGAGGCACCCAACACATCTTCAAGAAAAAAGCTGAAATAAACATGCCAATTAATTACGTGTCAGGTGGCACCTAATTAATTATCATGTTTATTTTGGCTTTTTTCTTAAAGATGTGCTGTGTGCCTCCCAGCTACCGCTGCATTCTCCGGGAATCGGTATCTGTCCGCGGCCTGGGGGTTGGGGTGGTGGGACATTGGGGTGTCATCTCGTCGTCGTCTGTTTCCATTAGGGCAGGCAGCTCATCTTCTCCCGTGACTGCCCACCTTGATGGCGAAGGTCGAGGTTCGTCGTCTGCTGCGGCTGATGTGGAAGGCTTGTTTGACTGCTGAGCCTCGCGCATGTTTCTATCATACAGTTCTTTATAAGGACTCAAACCATCCTGCAAATATCCCCTAAACCTATGTACCCTTTCAAAATTAAAGTTGTATTTTATCATTGCAGCGAAAATCTCACGCAGTTGCTTCACATTCAGTTTGCTACTGCATTCGGTTTCAATTGTTATCCTTTCCTCTTCCAATTGCATCAGCTCTTCATCTATCAGTTCTTGGCCATGGGATGCCAAAACCTCTTCAACATCATGTTCGTCAACTTCCACAAGCCAAACTCACTTTGTCCTTACTTCGTTCACCATGATCGAAACGCTTAATTATGTCTAGTTTTACGCTAAGTGTAACACCCTTATGAGCTCTTTCAGGCTTTTCCGATACCTTAGAACTCATCTTGCTAACGGCTGCTCACAGGCACGTGTTTAAGCAATGCCGGCGAGAATGCCGTTCCGAATCCGGGGGAGTGCAGCTGCTCAGGGTGCGTGCTGATTTTTTCGCACGCTAATTTTTTATCGCGCGCTGATTCTTTTCGTAACAGTGCAAACACCTTCTGTTAGTGAAAGCAGGGAACTAATGTAGGTCTTTCATAACAGTGAGGTTTCCTAAAGCAAACATTCGAAAAGTGGGGGACACCTGTAGTTTGGTTGGTGTTAATGTTTAGAATTTGGGGTAGGGATTTTGGATTGCTGGAGTGAGAATGATGATTACATTCATCCTTCTTGAGCACAAAAGGGAACTTTCTTTATCAATACTAGGAGTACAATAGCTTTTCCATCAGGACTAAAAAATGGTTAGAAGACCTTTTCCATCTTGAACCTCAAAACAAATTTGAACACCTAAGGCAATTTCTACTTAGTTGGGCGTTATAGCCTGAGGTGGCACTGAATTAGCGATCCCTCTTCCAGGCACCAAGCTTCAAGGAAAGATGGATGATGGAATGAGATAAACTTCACTTCGATCCATCAGATAATGTCTTTCTGATGTGAATGGTTCAGGAGTAAGAGGGTAAATTTTCCATTTCCTTGACATACCCCAGACTCAGGACAATTGCGAAGACTGCAGAACTGTTCTATCAAGCCCTCTGTACTACTTTCAGTGTCAAGGCAGCTTTCGTAAAGTGAGCAATGCTTTTTATGAATGCCAACAGCCATGGCATTTACCTAATATGTGGAAATGAGGGTGTTAAAACTACATGAAAGGATAAATTCTTTTGTTGCTGGTACTGAAAACATATTGGGACATTAATTGACAGTTGTAATCATCCCACAACATTCCACACTTTTAACCAAATGTGCAGAGGTGGTACAGCTTGGCAGACAACAGCCTTGTACTGTTCTTTTCTTTTGTAAGATTGGTAAGATTCCAATGCATTGGAAGATGTATCATTCTGAAATGAAGTGTGGAAGCTTTAAGGGAAAGGGGTGAAATCATTGCTTCAGATGTTTTATTAGGTCTCGCTCATAAGGTATTGCTCTACACAAGTGTAGCCCCCTGGTAAGCCTCAGGCTCACTCAGCTCACTTTCGTCTAGGGGGAGCAGCCTTCAGCCCCACCAAACTGGGTAATCAAGTTTGTGTAATGTACCCCACCCCGCCAAATAACAGACAATACACCATATGCTTACACTTTATAGATCTTACTGGAACTATGTAATTAATAGAGATAAAATATAAAAGGAAAGTAAAAGGCACCAAACTTATCAAAGTTCAACCACTCCGTGCACAACAGTTGGAGCTCAATTAACAAAGTTTTCTTCCACTATTCGATCCCCTTCGGCCTCCTCGACCCGCCGAAGACCCTGGGCCTCGGACTCCCACTCGGGGTCCAACCCGCTCTCCAGCTTACAGCATCGCATCTCCTCTCTCTGTCCCCATCCGCTTTCTGCCCCAAAGCCCGTGAAACAACAGCTTACAGACACACAAAAAAGAGTAACATCTATCCCAATTGGTTAGCAAATGAATACAATGCTCTTATCAGTAACATAACCCAAACAAGCTGCGAGAGAGAAGTAATTTCTCAGCAGTTAACATAACAAAGAAGCCATTTTTATAGCCTTAGCAGTAACCATAAAAGAAGAAACCCCTTACATAGGGCAGATATTTCAGTTGTTGTTCATTCATATCTTTAGCGTAGTTTATCTCAAGAAAGGCATTGTTCCACATAAAGATGCAGAAACCAGCACCAAGGGCCAAGGTTTGGAAAATCTTTGACCAGATACTAACTCGAAGTAGAAAACGTTGGGAGATTAAGTATTCTGGCAAGCTTGGAATTTCTGTGGATTTATGCTGCTAACAATCCTATATAAATGAAATTGTTTGTTGTTGATGTTGTATTGGGAAATGCAAACTGAAAAGGTTTAATGTCAGCTCCATGCAAAGTTTCCAAAGATGATCAACTTTATGGGGACATTATATAGCCTGTATTATCATGTATTTTTCATATCTTCCTTCTACAAATGGCTGCTTCTTCTTGATTTTAGTGCTGAATGAAAAAGGCTTTTTAAGCTGAGAAAAAACTTACCGTATCTGAAAAAACATTAACAAAATAATGAAGTTCACATTTCAAGATTTTCTTTCCTTATCAGCAAGTGAGCCCAACTTCCGTCTTTAGCAGTGGAAAAACAAGTTTGAATTAACCAAAGTAAAAAAAATCATTACTGATAAATTGTTCAACTATGAGGGGTGATTGATAAGTTTGTGGCCTAAGGTAGAAGGGAATAAGTTATTAACTTCAAACTTTCTGCATAATCACTCAGGGTTGAATTGCATGTTCATGTAACAAGAGCTGTATAACTCATCTCTTTCTACCTTAGGCCATGAACTTATCAATTATCCCTGCTGTAGACACTTTCTGGAGGTCCAAGATCCGTATTCTCCATGACTGCTGGACTAAGTGTGTAAATGTAGGAGGGAACTATGTTGAAAAATAAATGTGTTAGGTTTTCTAAAATTGACTCCTTCTACCTTAGGCCATGTACTTATCAATCACCCCTCGTAGCATGAGTACAGATTTCTACTGGGCAGCAGAGACTAATTAACATACATAGAAACTGTATGTAAATGCTCCTGGTTTTGTGATCCTCCCATCTATATGCATGCTTCTTTGTCTGCATTTAATTCTGCCTGTTAGTTTAGTCTGCTTTCTCAAGGATATTGTATGTCATTGCAGTACGGAGCGCAGTAAGACACATGCTGTGATATTTCAACTCTTCACCCCTATTTCCCCTTCATTTCGCTCATATTCCACCAAAACCTTAATGCCTCATTTTTATCTAGCTGTTGGGGATAAAAATTATAGCTTTTGCATCTGAGTGTTCACAAAGGGCATCACATTAGATAAATGCCAGGTCTATTGATACCAAAGTGTATGACCCTTATATATTAGGTAAAAGTCTGAAACACTTTTTTCAGGAAAGATATTTATCTGCTTCTGAGATAAAACGGTCAATGGACACTTGAACCTCAGGTATAATAACCCCACTGTAAACGTGGATCTTATTTGATATTATCCAATTCACCACCAGGTGCTAATGTTGCTTAAGTAATTACTGCAAACTGATTCTTCACAGACCTGTAGATGGCCAAAGAATTGAATGCAACGTGAATTCAATCACATAAAATTACAGCATATCTTTTGTGCTATTTAGCAGACAAAATAGAACTGCCCTCTTCATAATCTGGCTAATTTATAGCAAAGGTAGACAAAAGAGTTGATTAAAGCGTAGTAGATTGCTTGCTGTTGAAGAGGAATCCATCCTTCACATATACAGAAAATTGATATGAAATAGTTGGGACCTGCAAGTGCTCTGCGTAACATGATAGTGAGCTACACACATGATGAGCTTATCCAAACAAAGATAGGGTTCCAGACCTGCTGGTCCTTCAGAAATAAAAACATAATTTTAATGGGCTATGCACCAACAGGCTTCCATTACTGCCATCAAAAAAATTGACTTCTTTATTTTGTTAGATTTGATATCCCATGAAGTAAATCTAAGGAAAATATTTTTCTGAAATGCGATGATAAAAATATAATTTTCTGTGTAGTTGTAGGAAAAGGATAATGGCCAGTCACAACAATACTGCTGCACCATCTTTCAAGCAGCTAATAGCAAAAATATAGACTTTCTAAAATTCATTCATCTGTCTTGGATAAGCAACTTAATGAGTTTGAACCTGTGGTAAATATTCTGATGATATCATTATTAGTAGCTGAAACTTGGTAAATTCAAGAATTTCTCTTTATTGTCCAATTAGCTTCAGGTAATCTGGAGCAAAAAATACAAACTGCTAGAGGAACTCGATGGATTAACTAGTCATGGTTTGAACTGGACTTGACATTTTGGGTCAAAACCCTTCACCCGGATTGAAAAAGTGGAGGAAGTTGAGGCTACGTCCACACTACGCTGGATAATTTTGAAAACAAAGCTTTTTCTCTTCATTTTGACCCTCTGTCCACACTGAAACGGCATTTTCATCCCTTGAAAATGGAGATTTTTGAGAACACTCTCCAGAGTGTGTAAATTTGAAAACGATTGTTTCGGTTGTAGTGTGGACGGGGAAAACGGAGAGATTTAAAAACATTGTCATGACAACACCACAACAACAATGCTTTTCCTGCTTCTGCTTGGTACTGTGCAAGCACTGCCGGACGGCTGTTATAACGTGCAGTCAGTGTGAACGACGTGAGAGTTAAATTGTAAAGTGAGCTTTTTTGACTAGATCCCCTAAATTGATTTGATTGAGTCTATCTTTAAAACTATTAATGTCAGAAATACTGCGCAATTCTGGCTGCAGGAGATTCCAGTCTCTTGTTGATCTTGGGTAGAGGAGGGCTTCATGCGTGTGTTGTTTACTTTATTGTCTACATTAATAATTTGTTTGAAATTAAACATCTCTACTGCTTTGCTGACTTTGTAGTCATTTGTAACTCGCAGAAACAGCTCGACTTCATCATCTGTCTAAACGAAGAAGTCGGTCTGATTTTTTCAGCGAATGTTTTCTTTATATACCTCGAAGACGTTGTTGAAAACTTTCTTTTGCTGTTGTTGGTACTCTAGTTTTATTTTATGGAAATAGCACAACGCTGCCGCGGAAATGTAAATATTATACCGTTTCCTCCTCGCTTGTTTTCTGCAGATATGTCTGTGTATGCCCAGTAGGAGTAGATTCACCCAAGTATCCGTTTTGGTGTGGACAGAGATATTTTGAAAAACGTGTAGTGTGGACGCCTGTCGTTTTTACTCGAAACCGGCGTTTTCAAAATTATCTGGTCTACTGTCTAGCCTTAGTCAGTATAAAGAGCAGCTTTGGTGGCGGGGTGGTGGGAGAGATGGGGAAGAACCGCCAAGTGATAGGTCAATCCAGGTGAGGAGGGGTTGACAAGCAGGTGGAGTCAATTGGTGGGAGGGAATGGTGGAGATATCAACAGAGGCTGGGAAGTGATAATTGTAGACTATGGAATCTGAAAGAAAGAAAAGTGAAGAGTGGAATCAAATAAGGGAGCTGATGGAAACAGTGGAGCAGGGAATATGAGACTCAGTGGGAAGAGCGTGTGGATGATGGGCAGTTGGCATTTCAAAGGAAAGGATGAAAACAAGCAGTAGAGATAAAAATATTGAAGTTTGTTGTCAATTACTGTAACTATATACAGTACTGATTTAAAAAGTAGTCATCCCCCCTAGAAACACAGAAACATAGAAAACATATAGCACAATACAGGCCTACAAAGCTGTGCCAGACATATCCCTACCTTATATAACTACCTAGGCTTTACCCATAGCCCTCTATTTTTCCAAGCTCCATGTAGCCATCTAGGAGTCTCTCAAAAGACCCTATCGTTTCCGCCTCCACCACTGCCACTGGCAACTCATTCCGCCCACTCACCACTCTGCATAAAAGAAAAAAAACAACTTACCCCAGACATCTCTTCTGTACCTACTTCCAAGCACCTTAGAACTCTGCCCTCTCATGCAAGCCATTTCAGCCCTGAGGAGAATCCTGTGACTATTCACACGATCAATGCCACTCATTATCTTGTACACCTCTATCAGGTCACCTCTCATCATCCGTCGCTCCAAGGAGAAAAGTCTGAGTTCATTCAACCTCAATCCCAAATGATTGATGAAGGCCAATGCACGATATGCCTTCTTAACCACAGAGTCAACCTGTGTAGCAGCTTTGAGTGTCCTATGGACTCGAACCCCATTAATGCTATATTCTGCCATCATATTTGACCTACCAAAATGAACCACCTCACACTTATCTGGGTTGAATTCCATCTGCCACTTCTCAGCCCAGTTTTGTATCCTATCAATGTCCCGTTGTAACCTCTGACAGCCCTCCACACTATTCACAACACCCCCAACCTTTGTGTCATCAGCAAATTTACTAGCCCATCCCTCCACTTCCTCGTCAAGGTCATTTATAAAAATGACGAGGAGTAGGGGTCCCAGAACAGATCCCTGAGGCACACCACTGGTCACTGGCCTCCATGCAGAATATGACCTGTCTACAACCACTCTTTGCCTTCAGTAGGCAAGCCAGTTCTGGATCCACAAAGTAATGTCCCCTTGGATACCATGCCTCCTTACTTTCTCAATAAGACTTGCATGGGGTACCTTATCAATTGCCTTGCTAAAATCCATATACACTATATCTACGGCTCTACCTTCATTAATGTGTTTAGTCACATCCTCAAAAAATTCAATCAGGCTCGTAAGGCACGACCTGCCTTTGACAAAGCCATGCTGACTATTCCTAATCCTATTATGCCTCTCCAAATGTTCATAAATCCTGCCTGTCAGGATCTTCTCCATCAACGTACCAACCACTGAAGTAAGACTCACTGGTCTATAATTTCCTGGGCTATCTCTACTCCCTTTCTTGAATAAGGGAACAACATACGCAACCCTCCAATCGTCCGGAACCTCTCCCGTCCTCATTGATGATGGAAAGATCATTGCCAGAGGCTCAACAATCTCCTCCCTCGCTTTCCACAGTTGCCTGGAGTACAACCTGTACGGTTCTGGTGACTTATCCAACTTGATGTTTTTCAAAAGCTCCAGCACATCCTCTTCCTTAAAATCTACATGCTCAAGCTTTTCAGTCCACTGCAAGTCATCCCTTCAATCACCAAGATCTTTTTCCATAGTGAATACTGAACCAAAGTATTCATTAAGTACCTCTGCTATCTCCTCCGGTTCCATACACACTTCTCCACTGTCACTCCTGATTGGTCCTATTCTCTCATGCCTTTTCCTCTTGCTCTTCACATACTTGTAGAATGCCTTGGGGTTTTCCTTAATCCTGTCCGCCAAGGCCTTCTCTTGGCCCCTTCTGGCTCTCCTAATTTCATTCTTAAGCTCCTTCCTGATAGCCTTATACCTTATAATCTTCTAGATCTCAATCGTTACCTAGTTTTTTGAACCTTTCGTAAACTCTTCTTTTCTTCTTGACTAGATTTACAACAGCCTTTCTACACCACTGTACCTGTACCCTACCATTCTTTTCCTGTCTCATTGGAACGTACCTATGCAGAACCCCATGCAAACATCCCTTGAACATTTGCCACATTTCTTCCGTACGTTTCCCTGAGAACATCTGTTTTCAATTTATACTTCCAAGTTCCTGCTTGATAGCTTCATATTTCCCCTTACTCTAATTAAACGTTTCCCTAATTTGCCTATTCCTATCCCTCTCCAATGCTATGGTAAAGGAGATAGAATTGTGATCACTATCTCCAAAATGCTCTCCCACTGAGAGACCTGACACCTGACCAGGTTCATTTCCCAATACCAGATCAAGTACAGCCTCTCCCCTTATCTACATATTGTGTCAAGAAACCTTCTTGAACACACCTAACAAACTCCACCCCATCTAAACCCTCACTCTAGGGAGATGCTAATCAATATTTGGGAAATTAAAATCTCCCACCATAATAACCCTCTTATTATTACTCCTTTCCAGAATCTGTCGCCCTTTCTGCTTCTCTATCTGTTACTAATCCATGGTCTGTAAAAAAAACACCCAGAAGAGTTATTGACCCCTTCTTATTCATGTTCCCCTTAAATGTTGCACCTGTATTCAATATTTCAATCTATGTAAGACAATGTGTCAAAAGTTTTCTTTGCGACTCTGCCTTCCTGCTCTGCCACTTCCAATGAATTCCCAAATTTCTTTTTTTCAAACACACTCCTCAGTGTCCTACCGTTGACTGTGTAAGACCTACCCTCGTTGGTCCTACTGAAGTGTAAAACTTCACGCATGTCTGTATTAAATTCCATCTGCCGTTTTTTTCAGCCTATTTTACCAGCTGATGCAGATCCCTCTGCAATTCATGGTAGCCTTCCTCACTGTCCACTACACCCCCAGTCTTGGTGTCATCTGCAAATTTGCTGATCCACTTGACCACATTAGCATTCAGATCATTGATATAGATGACAAATAGCAAGGGACCCAGCACTGTACCCTGCGTACATCATTAGTCACAGGCCTCCAGTCAGAGAGCAGCCATCTACTACCACTCTCTGGCTTCTCCCACAGGGCCATTGTCTAATCCAATTTACTGTCTCATCCTGAATGCTGAGCGACTGAACCTTCCATATGGGACCTTGTCAAATGTCTTTCTAAAGTCCATGTAGACAACATCAATTGCCTTGCCTTCATCCACTTTCCTGGTAATACCCTCGAAAAACTCTCTAAGATAAGTTAGACATAACCTACCACACACGAAGCCATGCTGACTATCCTTAATCAGTTCATGTCTATCCAAATACAATACTTATACATCTGATTCCCAAGAATACCTTCCAATAACTTTCCCACATCTGATGTCAGACTCACTGGCTTCAATATGATGCCTTTCAATCCTTGTTAACATAATTACTGAAGAACCCTAAGCTCATACTTTATGAAATTATCTTTTATCAATTTTCTTCTGGAAATCCAAATTTACTACACATTTCCTTCTGTGACCTCTACTTATTACCACCTAAGATAACCCAAGCAAATTTGTCTAACATAATTAACTTTCATAAAATCATGATGACTTCATTTGATTACATTAATCTTTTTTTTAACGTGACTAGCTATTGCTCCTTTGGTTGTAGACTCCAGCATTTCTTCCTCGGTTGTAGTCTCCAACATTTTGCCAACAATACATGTTAAGTGAACTAGGCCAGACATTCTCACTTCTTATCTCCCAATCTTCTTGAACACAGGAGTTACAATTGCAGCTTTCCAATCTGCTCATATCTTCCCAGAACTCAGCAAGTTATGAAAAACTTCACCTAATAGCTCTACTACCTCTGCAGCCACTTTGTTTAAAACATTTGGTGCAGGTAATCAGGTCCTGGCTATTTGCATTTCTTTTAGTCCCATTAAATTTTTTTCATTATTTCTCTCCTCTGTAGTAAAGTCTTCCATGCTATTTGAGATTACATCATTTTGTACCCTGAAATGTTTGCAGTATCCTCCACCATGAAGACTGATGCAAAAGAGTTGGTTTAATTAATTTATTTCCTTATTCCTCATCGACAGTTCTCAAGTCACATTTTCTAAAGAGTCCAGCACTTTCTGTAGCTTGTCACTTGTAAAAATACTATTCCCACCTCTCAATTCCTCCATATCTGCTGCATCTGCTCTCAGGATGAGGCTTTCCAATCTAGAACTAAGGAGATGTTGTCCTCCTTCAAAAAGGGGCTTCCCTTCCTCCACCATCAATGCTGCCCTCAGCCACATCTCTTCCATTTCACATACATCTGCCCTCACCCCATCATTCTGCCACCTCACCAGAGATAGGGTTCCTCTTGTCCTCACCTACCACCCCACCAGCTTCTGCATCCAGCACATAATCCTCTGTAACTTTCACCATCCCCAATGAGATCCCACCTCCAAGCACTTCTTTCCCTTCCCTCCCCATTCTACTTTCCACAGGGTTCCTTGCGTGACTCTCTTGTCTATTAACCTCCTTCCTGGCACTTACCTTTGCAAGGGGAACAAGTGCTACGCCTACTCTACACCTCCTCCCTCACTACCATTCAGGGCCCCAAACAGTTCTTCCAGGTGAGGTGACACTCCGAGTGTGAGTTTATTGGGGTCATCTACTGTATCTGGTGCTCCTGGTGTGGCTTCCTGTATATCGGTGAGACCCAATGTACGATTGAGAGACCGCTTCGCCGAGCACCTACGCTCCATCCACCAGAAAAAGTGGGAACTCCTGGTGGCCACCCATTTTAATTCCACGTCTCACTCCCATTCTGACATGTCAGTCCATGACTGTGATGAAGCCATACTCAGATTGGAGGAGCAAAACCATGCATTCCATCTGGGTAGCTTCCAAACTGATGGCATGAACATTGATTTCTTGAACTTTCAGTAATATCCACCCCCCCCCTACCATTTCCCATTCCCATTTCCCTCTCACCTGATCTCCTTGCCAGCCCATCACCTCCTTCTGGTGCTTCTCTCCCCTTCCCTTTCTTCCATGGCCTTCTGTTCACTCCTTTCAGATTTCCCCTTCTTCAACTCTTTATCTCTTTCACCAATCGACCTCCCAGCTCTTTACTTCACCCCTCCCAGTTTCACCTATCACCTACTACCATGTCTTTCTTCCTCCCCTCCCCCCATCTTCTTATTCTGATTTCTCATCTTTTTCTCTCCAGAGTCTCAGCCCAAAATTTTGACTGTACTCTTTTCTATAGATGCTGCCTGGTCTGCTGTGTTCTTCCAGCATTTTGTGTGTGTTGCTTGGATTTCCAGCATCTGCAGATTTTCTCTTCTTTCTGTAGCTATTTTTTTTTTGATTTCTTGTATCTATTGATGCACTTGGTGTTTGTTTTGTCATTAGTTGCCAACTTTCTCTCAATCATATTTCTCTCTCCTTATTAGCTCTTTAATTCAATGCCGCAGCTGCAAGTTGCTAAAAGATTCCCAGTCTTTCGATCTACCACTAGCTTTTGCCACTGTGAACTTTCATTTTGGGTTTACTATTTTGCGTGACCAACTTTCTTAACCATGGAATGTTCATCTTCCCTGTCGAGTCCTTTTAAATTGGAACAAGTTCTGTTAAGCATTCCAAAATAGTTGCTTAAATACTTGCACTATTCATTATTCATTTCATTCTCCTTTACTCTTGTAAGCTGGAAATGACCATCTTTAATCTTGAAACCACTAACGTTTATTTTAGCTCATTTCCCAAGTGCATTCTAGAACAACTGTCCCTTTATACTTTTGTAATTGCTGTTATTTAAGTCAAAATTCAAAGTAAATTTATTATCTAAGTAAATATGTCGCCATATGCAACCCTGGGATTCATTTCCTTGTGGGTATATTAAATAAATCTATAGAATAATAACCATAACAGGATCAGTGAAAGTCTGCCCAACTAGGGTGTTTAGCTGGAGTGCAGAAGATAATAAGCTGTGCAAATAGAAAAAGAAGCAATAATAGTAATCAATAGAACATAGAAGAGTATAGCACAGGAACAGCTTCTTCTGCTCACAATGTTGTGACCAGCTTAAAAACTAAATCAAAAACCCCTCAAAATTAATTCCTCCTACCTACACAATGTCCATCCCCTTCTACCTTCCTCACTTTCATGTGCCTATCTAAATGTCCCTTAAAAGCCTCTGAAGTATTTGCCTCTACCACCACACCAGTTAGCACATTCCAGGCATCCGTCACTCTCTGAGTGAAAACCTTACGCCTCACAAACAGCAGAGGTCCCAGTACAGATCCCTGCAGAATACAACTAATTACAGACCTCCAGCTCGAGTGTCCCTTTGACCACTACCCTCTGTCTTCTAGGTGCAAGCCAGTTCTGAATCCAAGCAGCTAATTCGCTGTGGATGCCACGCACCTTAATCTTCTGGATTAGCCTCCCATGAGGGACTTTGTCAAATACCTTACTAAAATACATGTAGACAACATCCACTGACCTACCCTCTTCAATTTCTTTCATCACCTTGTCAAAAACTCAATCAAGTTGGTAAAACATGACCTGCCCTGCACAAAGCCATACTGGCTCCCTGTAATTAGGCCATGGGTTTCCAATTGCTCATATATCTTATCCCTAAGAATTAAATCAATAAATATTGAGAACTTGAGATGAAGAGTCCTTGAAAATGAGTCCATTGATGGTGGGAACATTTCAATGATGGGGCAAGTGAAGTTGGCTGAAGATATCCCCTTTGGTTCAAGAGGCTAATGGTTGAGGAGTAATAACTGTTCCTGAATGTTGTGGTGTGAATCTTGAGACTCCTGTACCACCTTCCTGATGGCAGCAGCAAAAAAAATGGTTTTCAATCTTAAGTGTTCACTTTCACACTGTATCTGGAATTTCATTATGATATGTTCCCCACTGCCTAGAGGAACTTCAACAGACCTCTTAATAACCCTACTTACTCTGAAGAAGCCTGTTTTTGAAAAGGTTCAGAAACATTGTTTTTTAAAAAAACTTCCTGACATATTCCACTACCATGGCATCCCATGGAAGTTTAACTAGTTCATTCAATATGCAGATTCCCATGATAATTGCAGTTTCTTTCTTACATGCCATAAAACATGTGGTCTAATTCTGCCCCTACAGCCCAACAAGTCTGCTAACCCATTTGATTATGGCTGATTTATTTTTCCCTCAATTCCATTCTCCTGCCTTCTCCCTGTAATTTTAGATGCTTCTATTAATCAAGAAACTATCAACCTCTGTTTTAAATATACCAAATGTCTTGGCCTCTACAGCCATCTGTGGTAATGAATTACACAAATTAACCACCCTCTGGCTAAAGAAATTCCTCCTTATCTCTGTTCTAAAGGGACGTCCCTCTATTCTATGCCCTCTAGTTTTAGGCTCTTTTATTATTGAAGATATCCTCTCATGTCCACTCTATCCTGGCGTTTCAATAATCAGTAGGTTTCAATAAGATATCCACTCATTCTTCTAAACTCCAGCAAGTACAGACCCAAAGCCATCAAATCCTTTTAATCCCGGGATCATTCTTGTAATTCACATGTGCAACCCTCTTGCAAAAAGAAAGAGAAAAGGGTAAGGAAGTGGCTCCTAATCTATTGCATCTTCTCTTAAACTGAAATTTCTGGTGTAACAGGACTCCTCAGAGCAGAACTAAACCTGGACAATTACTTGCTTCTACACCTACTAATACCCACATCATTAACTTTACAGTACATTGCTTAGCTATGGCAAACAGAAAATGCAGTAAGTCCCCAAAAGTCAGATTTTCTACTTAATGCTTGTACTTGAAGCTCATTCACTTTTGCATGCTGACTGAATCATTGTGCGCTTGCAGCAGTCTGAATTTTCTTAAATTCTACTTTATTGACATAAATACTTCTGTTTGAATGTACGGGTAGCCACAAGACTTGACTCCCATTCTCTCAATTGAAATGGTGCTGTAGAATTTAGAGCAGTGACTTTGAAGATAAATACTGCAGTTCCATTGTACCAGCGTGGGTAGAGAGTGAGCTGGAGAGGGGCAGAGTTCATAGACAGTATGATCAACTGAATTCTGAATCTCAGGAAACTCTAGCTCCTCTGCAATTACTGAAATTATAAGCATAGAGGACCACAGCAAATGTAACTTCATTTAGGGTTGAACTATTTGTCATTGGGTTGCTCATTCATCAGAAATCAAAATTGATTGAACCCAGCCAAAAACACTAACAGTGCAGAATAATCCCAATTTGCGTAGAAACTTGTTAGATCTCATTGAAGGTGTTTAAATTTGAAGGGGCTGTTCATCCATTTCGGCTCATACCTGTTATATGTATTTGATGCTGAGTTAATCATAAGCTTTGATGCCTGTCATCCAAGCAGGTAATCAGCAATTATGGGGAAGAATTACAATTGATACCAGTTTTTTGCATGATATAGGTGTTTTTCTTTAAGCTCAATTTAATTGAATATTAAATTGCCTCACACTGTAACTGAGGCCTTCCACACAATCCTGATCATCAACATTACAATCAGTGAAAGAGGATGCACAGACGCTCCAGTCTTCTCTGCCACTCAATTGGCAATGACTGATGTTCTGATTACAAATATTTCTTATTTTTCATGATTTACTAAATATCCTCTTAACCATTTTCGAAGTTGTTCTTAGTTAGAGGAGTCTCTGCTTAACACTTTATATCTTTTATTCTAGTATCTTTCCAGAGGTATGCGGCCAAGACAATACTCCAACTGGATGTGACCAGGCTATCTACAAGGAAGTATATTTTCAAGATTCCTTTTTTTTTTGTTTTTTGCTTATTGTACCTGTGCACTAGACTTTAACACTTTCTCTCCATCTCCCAATGGTCTACCACGACCTAGTGGGGCCCAAAGAAAGGCCTTTGATTTTCCCATGTTGAATTCCAAAATTGCAATTAATCTGTCTTTGTTCCTTTTTACCTTTCTCTTCCTCTGCACAGAATTTACTGTGATTGCTAAATGTATGTAAATTTCGTCCTCTTAATCTTTGGGTTTTTATCCATTTCCATAAGACCATAAGATATAGGAACAGAAGTAGGCCATTCTGGCCATCGAGTCTGCTCCACCATTCAATCATGGGCTGATCCAATTCTTCCAGTCATGCCCACTCCCCAGCCTTCTCCCCATATCCTTTGATGCCCTGGCTAATCAAGAACCTACTATCTCTGCCTTAAATGCACTCAATGACTTGGCCTCCACAGCCACTCATGGCAACAAATTCCACAGGTTTACCACCCTCTGACTAAAGTAATTTCTCCGCATCTCTGTTCTAAATGGACATCCTTCAACCTTGAAGTCGTGCCATCTTGTCCTAGGCTCCCCTACCATGGGAAATAGCTTTGCCATATCTAATCTGTTCAGGCCTTTTAACATTTGGAATGTTTCTCTGAGATCCCCCCTCATTCTCCTGAACTCCAGGGAATACAGCACAAGAGTTGCCAGATGTTCCTCATACGGTAACCCTTTCATTCCTGGAATCATTCTTGTGAACCCTCTCCAATGT
Source organism: Mobula birostris (assembly GCF_030028105.1). Taxonomy (NCBI): domain Eukaryota; kingdom Metazoa; phylum Chordata; class Chondrichthyes; order Myliobatiformes; family Myliobatidae; genus Mobula; species Mobula birostris. The sequence goes on from NC_092381.1 coordinate 54,548,319, forward strand.
CAGTATATTCTTTCTAAAATATGGAGCCCAAAACTGCACACAATACTCCATGTGGTCTCACCCGTGCCTTACAGAGCCTCAACATCACATCCCTGCTCTTATATTCTATTCCTCTAGAAATGAATAACAACATTGCATTCACCTTCTTCACCACCGACTCAACCTGGAGGTTAACCTTTATGGTATCCTGCACAAGGACTCCCAAGTCCCTTTGCATCTCTGCAATTTGAATTCTCTCTCCATCTAAATAATAGTCTGCCCATTCATTTCTTCCACCAAAGTGCATGACCATACACGTTCCAACATTGTATTTCATTTGCCACTTCTTTGCCCATTCCCCTAAATTAACTAAATCTCTCTGCAGGCTCTCTGTTTCCTCAACACTACCAGCTGCTCCAACTATTTAGCCACAAATTCATTAATCCCATAATCCAAATCATTGACATACATGGTGAAAAGATGAAGTCCAAATCACTGTTCTCTCAAAGCTGCATGGGTGCACAGCTACACAGTAACTGAAATGCTGCCATGTACATAGCCTTTGTTGCCACACAGTGGGGTTAATATATGTGTACCATAACCTTTATTTTGAAACAATTTCGAACTTCAAAGTACTTACATTGTCAATGTTTCAATTTTCATTCTATTTACAATATGCATATTACAAAAAAAATTAAAGTGGCGAGTATTTTTCAGGCTGTTCTATAAAAAAAAATTCCTGTTCAAAGCAATGGTTTGTCTCTGCAGCTGTAACAAAAACAAAAAAAAAGAGGCATGTTGTTCCAAATTCAGATCTCCAGGACACTGCAATTATCACATTGTGCCAATCACAGAACAATACTAGTACTCATGTTCTCTGTTATATACTGTCCTGGAAAATACCAGCCAGCAACTGCAGTTTACAACCAATATTGGCAAGTGATCTCTCATGTGGAAGCTTAAGAATTGCTCCTTGAAGTTCATATAGACAAATGAACACAGATGCTTCCCTGGGCCCTACTGATATAGTGCAGTGTTCATCCTCGGGGCTACAATTTAGACCAAACAGGCAAGATGGTGCAGTTAAAAAGATATTAGAAAGTACAAACTTAGAATAACCACTTGTTTGTGTTATTGCCTACCGTAAAATCAACCATATTAGTCAAGCTTGACCTGCTGAGGAGAGCACTTCCAATGCTGTCCACAGCAAATGTTTAAATGTCATAAAATGTTGTTTCAGCAGGCAAGATCATGATTCTTTCTCAGAATATTTTGCTCTTGCCTGGGTTTCATAGAATATTTTGTTCTTGCCTGGTTTAGAATTATAAAATGGGGGGGGCGGGGTTAACAATTTCCTCTACACAAATAAATAGATTCACAGATGAAGCAACTAGCTAAAGAGATGTGTCCTAGTATTCTTGGAAACAATTTCCACTAGAACTAGAACTAAACTAAAGCTATATTCTAACAAATTTATTTCCAATGAGACTCAATTCAAAATTTACTTTCTATTTCTGTTATGTGGCTCATAAACTGACATTGAGAAATTATTTTTTTTAAGTTGAGGAAAGGGTGGGGTAGGTATGGATATTTCTGATGGGGTGGTTTTGGTCAATGTCTTATTGATAAGAAATAAAACAGAATGGGATGGCCTGATAGTGCAGCTCTGTGTTCAGACCTGACCTCCGGTGCTGTCCATGACAAGTCTACATGTTCGCTGGAAGTGCCAAGTTGAGATTTCCTAGCAATGTGATCTGATTTTTTTATTGCAGGTAAAGGTTGACCTTCACTTAGGAGATGCAGAAAATTTGAAAAATAAGGCAATTGACTTCTCTGGCATCTAACAATGCAAAATATGCACAATGCACAAAGATGACATAGATTTTTGAAATCTGAAATAAACCCTTCTCTTATTCAACCAATAAATCCTTCATTCCTGGGATTACCTTAATTAGTACTGGAGGCATGCCCATTCAATAATCAAACAAAATAAGCCCTGATTATAATAACCTTGTGTTATCCATTGGGAAGTTTAGCATTTTTCCAAACATTCAAAGGTTATCCTTCATCACAAGTGGAAAAAAATAAGATTATCAAATGCTCCTTATAAGCCACAATATGTTGCCTTCTAATAATCTGTTTCTTATGCAATTACAGATTTTAAAAAACTGCTTTAAAATATAGCACTTCATTTTGCTTCACAAAGCACAATCAAAAGCATTGAAAATAAGGGTGTCACATGTGTAATAGGTTCAGCTTTCTGGTTCTGAGATAAAGATACATTTCAGAAACACAGTACATCAAATAAACATTTGCCATATACCTGACCAATGAATACACATTGTATCCAGAGATTAAGTTGATAAATGACACACTGTCCACCATTGGCATTTCTATGCTGAGAAAAATGCATGTTATGACAGCATTTGTTGGTGAAATTTTGAGCAGATCAAACCATGCCCTTAGTGTATGATTACAGTTTGAACCGCAAACTGTAATTTCCATTTGATACTGACAAGAGAGGAGGTTAGTGTGTGTTTGATTATGTCAGCTGAATCCGTGAGCCAAGGAAAGCGAACTTAAAAGGTGAATAAGGAATTATGATTATGTAATGATAATGTATATACTATAAAAGTGGAAATAATTTGTTCAATACATAGCTACAGACCAAGCAGATGAGAAATTAGAAAGCAGCTGACCATGAGACGCTGAGGTTGTTTAAGTGAACTAAAACAGTGAAGTATTAGGTAGGAAAGAATATTTGATGTCAGAGAAATGCTGATTTAAAATAAGCATTGATTTGTTAATGGTGGAATGGAATGGTAATTGTCCGAAATAGGAATTGATAAAATTAGGGGAATAGATAATATCCTCTGCAACCAGGTATATTGCTGACACGGTGCCTGGCTAAGGAATATCTTATGGAGTTGGAATGAGAGGGGTCCAGGTGGTCCATGTTGGAACAAACAATAACGTGGGAAATGCTAAAAGAACATCCTGAATTAGGCTCCAATTTAAAAAGTAGGACATTGAGGGCGATTGCCTCCGGTTTATTGCCTTACGTCAGTGGTTCCCAGACTGGGGTCCATGGATCCCTTGCTTAATGGCATTGTTTTGCACTGCTGTAACTATAAGTTATAATTATGTTGTTCTGTCAGTGTTAGTCTTTGGTTTGTCCTGTTTTCTGTGATATCTCTCCAGAAAAACATTGTATCATTTCTTAATGCATGTATGCATTTCTAAATGACAATAAAAGAGGACTGAGTGTTCTCATAATCTAATCTAATCTAATGGTATTAGAACATGGCGTAAAAGAGGTTGGGAACCCCTGCCTTAGGTGAAAGGTCAGGGGGATTAACACATGGTCTTTCCTTCTCACGGATCAACTGTGCCAATTCAAGAACTGAAAGGTCTTGTGCCACTGGAAAAAGCCCCATTTGAACCGGGTGGGATACATTTCCTGCGTGAGAGGTGGCAATAATGATAAGCTGGTAGGCTGTGGGGTGGGACATCTAAGAATACAAACTGTTCATGTATAAAATGAAAAAGAGCACAGGAAAGACTATATTTGCAGCATTTTTTTCCACAGTTCACTTCTACAATTCTCTTTGTTTCTCTGGAATTAATGTCCTGTCTTGCATTAGAGACAATCATGAATTGACTGGAATCTGACAGAATAGGAACTATTGAGACATACTACTGAAAAAAAATAAGAGCTAGGAATTAAATATTAAAGGGTCTAACATTGGAGCAAGAGAGTGGAAAGAAAGGAGGACAGAGTAATGATAATTATGAGGGATAACTTTGGGAATGGGAAAATGATACACAGTTAAAAGAAGACAAAAATAAAGGCCATATGCATTGGAATAAAAATTACTAAAATATTGCCGATATTGTTGGCATAATTTACAGACTATCTAATATTGGAAGAGAAGTGGAGAAAGAAAAAAATGAGCAAATTAGGGACATAAATAAAACATACTGAATAATAATGATTTGAGGTTTTGACTACCTCAGTACTACTTGGACTGAACAGCTGGGTAAAAGGAATGAGTGAATTCAGTTCCTAATGTGTTTGCAGGATTCCATTCTAACCCAAAATGTAAAAATTCCAAACATGGTAGGATTCACTATTGCATTTAGTAATAGGAAATTAATCAGAATAGATGAGAAAAATGGGGAACATGTAAGAAATTGTGACTATACTTGTGTCTGTACAACAACAATGTCAATTCAATAAAAGCATGCACTTGAAAGTAAGGTTAAATGGTGTATTTACATTGCAGAGAGAGAACTACAGATCAATGTGCATGGTGCAAAGTTATCAGTCAATAAGTGGTGCTAAGGGGAATCACTGTGCTTAAAGAAATAGATCTATATATTATACTTCCCACCCCTTTAGATTAATATAACATAAAACTGTATATGTACAAAACATTCAAAACTGTGTATATAACAAAACATTCAATTTACCTATAATAAATCATATTCAAATAAAAATGCTTTCATAATAACAGTCCATAACTAATTTTGCTACACTAAAAATTCATTCTTTTGCATAATGCTATGTTTCTTTCAGGCTAGTGCCTTTGGACCTGTAGAATGGCATCAGGTTTGTTAGATGTCTTGTCAAAGACAACTTTCTCTGTTGACAGTGTCACGTAGCTGTCAGTGATGTAGTCATCACTGAGAGGTAAGTCCGGTGGATGCAATGTATCCATTTTGTTGGATGCAGTTGACTCAGGTGTGTTCTTTGACTGAGCATCCAGTATCTGGTCCACATGATGTCTCCATGTCTGATTTCCAACATCCACTGTGTACATCAGTGGTCTGGTTCTTGTAGCTATCCTACCAGGTGTCCACTTGTCTTCTTGGCCCAACCTTGAAGTTCCTTGCTGATTTACTTGGCAACTGGCTGAACTGTTTATTCTTCACTTCACTCCATAGATCTGGTTTCAGGAGATCTATCCAAGATCTCAGATTCCTGCTCACGAACAGCATTGCAGGTGTTTGACTTGTCGTCGCATGAACAGAATTCCGATACACAAAAAGGAAGTTGTGCATGTTGTCCATAGCTTTAATGGACTTCTTGAAGGTTTGGACAAACCTTTCAGTTAACCCCTTTCATTGCTAGGTGGTGACAAGCTGACTTGAAATGTTTGATGCCATTTTTCTTCATGAATAGTCTGAACTCTTCTGACGTGTATAGTGGCCCGTTGTCACTCACAATTTGTTCAGATAAGCCACTTCTGGTAAAGACAGTCCTCAGAGCGGAGGCAGTCTTTGCTGAGGTGGTTGACTTCATTGGTATAACCTCTGGTCGCTTTGAATAAGCATCCACAGCAATCAGAAACATGGAGTTAATGAATGGCACAGCAAAGTCAATATGCACTCTTTACCATAGTGAAGATGGTCACTCCTACAGATGTAATGGTGCTTGTGGGGATGTATTTTGAATTTGTGGCATGCTGAACAGCTTTTGGTCAAATCTTCAAACTGTCTATCTATTCCCAACCACTGCACATATCTCTGGGTGAGACTCTTCATCTTGACTGTAAGCAGGTATCTTTCATGCACACTTTCTAACACCCTGATGGACACTTCAGAGAGAACCACAACATGAGATCTACACATCAGTGTTCTTTGACATAGAGACAGTTGGTCTCATCTCTCTGAGAACTCTGGAAACACAGGATTACCATGAGCTGGCATCCTTGCATGCTGATGTAATAGACTTTTGACAATGTTGGGGCATTCCCTGTTTCTCTTTGTATTTCAGAATTTGTTAACGGTAACTGGTCCACCAATGCTCTGTGGAACACCTCTGCTGCGTCAAGAATGAAGACTTTTCCTCTTCAGTTGTCAACAGTGGAAGGCATGACAAGGCATCAGCATTGATGTATTGTTTGGTACCCTTGAATTCTATGTCGGAGGAGTGGGCTCCTAGGAAAAGAGCCCAATATTGCAACCGAGTAACAGACAGCACTAGGATTCCCTTCCTGGGATTGAAAATAGACATAAGGGCTGGTGATCTGTCACTTGAGTGAATGGTTGTCCACAGAGGTAGTGGTGGAACTTCTTTATTCCCCATTCTAGGCTAAAGGCTTCTCGGTCTTTCTGTGCATAATTGCATTTTGCACTTGTCAGTGATTTCGAAGCAAATGCAATTGGGTATTCAGATCCATCTTTCATGATGTGTGATAAAGCAGCAGCAATACCGTAAGGGGGTGCATCGTACGCCAGTCTGATGAGCAGAGGTGGGTCATAATGAGTGAGTAGTTCATCGGATGTAATTAGTCTCTGTTTCATTGAATGCTCTTACACATCTTTCTGACCATTCCCACTTAGCTCCTGTCTGTACAGTGCATACAATGGATGTAGCACTTTAGCAATGTTTGGGAGAAACTGGTGTTCATCGTTTACAAGGCCCAAGGATGACCTGAGTTGTGACACATTTTCTGGTTTGGGTGCCAGTAGCACTGCTTCACTTTTCCCTTGTGGCTTATATACACCATGCTTGTCAATGACATGTTCACAATATTAGATTTCATTCTTGACAGACTCATATTTCTCTCTCTGCACGCAGACCATACTCTCTCAGCCTGGTAAGCATTTAACCAAGGTTCTGGAGATGCTCTTTATCATTCTTGCCAGTTACAATTATGTCATCAAGGTAACATTGTGTTCCTGGGATATTTTGATGCATTTAGTCCATTGCTCTTTACCAAATTGCTGGAGCTGATGCGACACTAAACATGAGACGATTACACGGGAAGAGTCCCTTGTACATTTTGATTGTGAGGAACTTCCTGCTTGACTCCCCGATCTCCATTTATAGTTAGGCTTGTGATAAGTCAATCTTTGAAAACCTCTCCCCACCTGCCAAAGATGCAAAAATATCTTCTATTCGTGGCAGGGGATGCAGCACAGTATGCAGCACAGGGTTGATGCTTACTTTAAAGTCCCCACATGTGCAAACGGCTCCAGCCTTTCCTTTCTTGATCACCAGGATAATGAGCGTGGCCCAATCACTCCGCTCAACCTTGGAGAGAATTCTAGACACCTTCAAGTTCAGCATCCACTTTGAGGTCATATTTGCATAAGTCACTAGACACACATTATAGAATCTTGGTGTTGCTGCTTCCTTCAGTTCAATTCTGGCCTTCATGCTTTTGAGTTTACCAATCCCTTTCTGAAGCATCTTCTCATTAGCATTAAGCAGTTGTGACAGTCTCTGATTAGTGATATTGCTTAGGCTGCCATTGCTTGTTAATGATACATTGAGAGTTTCAATTGTATGCCTGTCCAGTTGGATTTTTCTCAACTATTCACTGGCCCTCCACGTTTCAACACATAAAACCCTAACTGTTGTGTTTTGCCTCAATTAGTCACATTTACTTTCAGCTTGTCTTTGGGAGACACTTTTTTTTTGCCTGTGTAGGTCTTTAGCATCACCAAGGGTTTGTTTTTAAACAGTAGCTTGGAAAACAGTCTGTTGTAGTCACTCTTAGAAATTACAGACAAAGCTGACCCTGTATCCAGCTCCATTTTCGGTTTTACATCATACATATCTGTTGTGATCCAGACAATTTTGCAATCTGCTTCAGTAATGCTACGCAGTTCTAGACATGACAGCTCACCTTTGTAAGACTCTGTGTTTTCTGATTCTCTTTCCCATTCAGTCACTTTGTGCATTTGTTTAATTTTGTATTTGAGACTTTTCACTTGGCTTTTCTCTTTGGTTATGCTTCTTGTCAGACTTGCATAATGATGAGTTTGAGTACAGAGAGGAAATTAAGAACCTGGTGGCATGGTGCAAAGACAATAACCTATCCCTCAATGTCAGCAAGATGAAGGAAATGGTTGTTGACTTCAGAAGGAGTAGTAGACCGCACGACCCAATTCACATCGGTGGTGCGCAAGTGGAACAGGTCAAAAGCTTTATGTTCCTCAGGGTCAATATCACAAATGACCTGACTTGGTCCAGCCAAGCAGAGTCCACTGCCAAGAAGGCCCACCAGTGCCTTTACTTCCTGAGAAAACTAAAGAAATTTGTCCTGCCCCTAAAATCCTCACTAATTTTTATAGATGCACCGTAGAAAACATTCTTCTAGGGTGCATCACAACCTGGTATGGAAGTTGTCCTGTCCAAGTCCGGAAGAAGCTGCAGAAGATCGTGAACATGACGCAGCACATCACACAAACCAATCTTCCGTCCTTGGACTCACTTTACACCGCACGTTGTCAGAGCAGTGCTGCCAGGATAATCAAGGACACGACCCACCCAGCCAACACACTCTTCGTCCCTCTTCCCTCCGGGAGAAGGCTCAGGAGCTTGAAGACTCGTATGGCCAGATTTGGGAACAGCTTCTTTCCAACTGTGATAAGACTGCTGAACGGATCCTGACCCAGATCTGGGCCGTACCCTCCAGATATCTGGAGCTGACTCTCGTTTTTTTTGCACTACCTTACTTTCCATTTTTCTATTTTCTATTTATGATATATAATTTAAATTTTTAATATTTACTATCAATTTGTAATCCAGGGAGCAGGAAGTACAGAATCAAATATCGCTGTGATGATTGTACGTTCAAGTATCAATTGTTTGGCGGCAATAAAGTATAAAGTATATTCTCTCTGTGACCTTGTCTATGACACTTTCTGCAAATTTTTTCTTTGAACCAACAATCATTTGTGTCATGGGAAGATTTGCCACATCAATAACATTTAGTCATAGTCATACTTTATTGACCCCGGGGGAAATTGGTTTTCATTACAGTTGCACCATAAATAATAAATAGTAGTAGAACCATAAATAGTTAAATAGTAATATGTAAATTATGCCAGTAAATTATGAAATAAGACCAGGACCAGCCGATCGGCTCAGGGTGTCTGACCCTCCAAGGGAGGAGTTGTAAAGTTTGATGGCCACAGGCAGGAATGACTTCCTATGACGCTCTGTGCTGCATCTCGGTGGAATGAGTCTCTGGCTGAATGTACTCCTGTGCCCACCCAGTACATTATATAGTGGATGGGAGACGTTGACCAAGATGGCATGCAACTTAGACAGCATCCTCTTTTCAGACACCACTGTGAGAGAGTCCAGTTCCATCCCCACAACATCACTGGCCTTATGAATGAGTTTGTTGATTCTGTTGGTGTCTGCTACCCTCAGCCTGCTGCCCCAGCACACAACACCAAACATGATAGCACTGGCCACCACAGACTCGTAGAACATCCTCAGCATCGTCCGGCAGATGTTAAAGATGTTTTTGGCTTTTTGCACCATGCAGGGACATTTTGTTCATTTTACATTCCAAACACTTTTTCTGTAGTTTTGACACATCCTTTGCTACAGTCTCTAATAACATTGCAATGGTCAATACCCATTCTAAGGTTAGATCTCTTTCTGACAGTAGCCTCTTTTGAGTGCTTCCACTATGCATGCCACGCACAAGCCTGTCCCATAATGCACCAGAAAGCCCATCTCTGAAGTATTTAGAAAGTTTGCACAGTTCTGCAATGTATTCAGAATTGTTTTCATCCTTTGACCGGTTCTTTTTGTAAAATCTTTTCTTTTTCAATATTTTTATTGATTTCTACATAGAAGAATACAGAGTACACAAAGATATATTATAAGTAAAAAAAATCAAATACATTATATTTGAGTCACACTTGCAATCTCATTACCCTATATTCATGTAAATTAAATTAAATCATAATATTGAAATATGATCATTTTATTGTACAAAAAAAAGAATCTAAACCCACTACCAAGATTGAATTGTTTGGTAAAGAAAGAAAAAAGAAAAAAAGTCCTTATCATATGTTGAAATATGTTATTAGCCAACATCTGTAGCCAACACCAGCAAATCAAAGGTTTTGAAAATAGTTCAAAAATGGTCCCCACAAGTCCTTATCATATGGTGAAATATGTTATTAGCCAACATCTGTAGCCAACACCGGCAAATCAAAGGTTTTGAAAATAGCTCAAAAATGGTCCCCACAATGTTTGAAAGTCTTGGCTAGATTCAGAAATTGAACAATGGATCTTCTCTAAATTTAAACATGACATAACATCACATAACCATTGAGCGTGAGTAGGCAGAACGACATCCTTCCATTTAAGCAAGAGCGCCCTCCTAGCCATAAGAGAAATAAAAGCCAAAATGGGCAAATCAGATGTCTCCAAAATAATATCTTTTCCTCCAACAATACCGAATAAGGCAATCAAAGGGTTAGGCTTAAAATTTACTTTGAAAAGTACAGAGAAAGTTTGAAATACTTCCTTCCAATATTTTTCAAGACCCAGGCATGTCCAAAACATATGAATTAGTGAAGCTTCTCCATTGTTACATCTATCACAATAGGGAGCTATATCTGAACAAAAATGAGATAGCTTATCCTTAGTCATGTGGGCCCTATGGACCACTTTAAATTGTAGGAGAGAGTGGCGGGCACATAACAATGAAGTGTTAACCAATTTAAAAATTTTATTCCAAGTTTCCTCAGAAATTGAAGTCTGTTAATCTTGTCCCCAGAGATTTTTAATTTTGTCTGAAGGAGCATTTCTCATTCCCAGCAACATGCCATAAATATTGGATATTGAACCATTATGAAAAGGTTTCAAATTAGAAATTACATCTAATAAGTTCTTATCAGGACTTTTAGGGAATGTATATAATTGAGATCGCAGAAAGTCTCTAATTTGTAGATAGTGAAAAAAGTGGGTTTTTGGTAAGCTATATTTAGCTGACAATTGCTCAAACGAAAAGGGACTTCCTCCAACAAACAAATCCTGGAAGTATTTAATACCCAATCTATCCCATTTCTCTTCTTGGATCCTCACTTCCTTTATCTTTAAGTAAATTAACTGACAATTTGGTAGTTAAACATACTTTGAGGATCTGGGTACAATTTAGAAAATATTTTGGTTTATCGAGATTTTCTCTTTCAAGTCCCATTTTTCTAATTAATTTTTTAAACCTTCTATGACCAATCTAGTTTTTAAAGAATGGGATAGATTGGGTATTAAATGCTTTTTGTGAAATCTAAATCTCTCAGCTATTATTAGTGGTTTAGGGCTTAAGTGATTTTGTAAAATTGTAACAATTTCGTTGAATGTGTTGCTTTTGCTAGCTTTTCAGGAGTTACTAATTTGCATAAGAACCTGTATGTTTTAGCACTCATTAAGCTAAGTATGGAGACATTCTTTTCCTCATTCCCGCCCTTCGCATTACAATACAGTTCAAACCTCTCAATATATTATTCCTAGTCCTCATTAGCTCCATCAGATTCATCATCTTTCCCAACTAAGGCCTTTGGCACATTATTTTCACTTTAACTTTGCTGGTTATGCATCTCTCACTGTTTATCTTGCGCTATTTCTCATGCATTCCTTGCTGGTATCCGTGACAGCCTTCTCCATACTGATTCCTCTCATTCTTTCTCTTCCTTCCTCCAAATTCTGTTGTCTTGTAACTATCAGTGCAGTTGGTGATATTCGCTGACATTCAGGTTCATACATGCCGCCAACTTGTTGTGTCTATACAACTACATATTAATTCAATAAAAGCACACATGCAGAGGTGAGGTTAAGTGGTATATTCACTTTGCAGAGAGAGCAACAAATCAATGTGCATGAATAGGTTATCAGTCAATGATTAGTGCTAAGGGGAGACTTTGTACTAAAAGAAATAGATTTGTACATTACAATAATAGAAACCACTTTGAAGCTGATAGAGAGGAGGATCTCAATAGGATTATGAACTAGTTATTCAATTGGAATAAAGCTGATTTTGAGGGACTGAGAAAAGAATTTGTAAAGGAGTGTAGGTGGGGTAGAGGAACAAAGGAATCTTGGTGTACAAACACTCAAATCACGAAATGTTGTGCCATAGGTAGCAAAACCTTAGAAAAATGTGTAGAAGAAACCCCATTTTGCAAAGGGTGGTGAGAATGTGGAATTTACCATAAGAGGCAGTGACTGAAGCAAAGAATAATGATGTATTGAGTAGGAGACTGGACCAGCATACAATGGAGATGGGATTAGAGGATTACACCGCTGCATCTAGATCAGGAAAACCAGAGGGAACGTGTCTGGAGCAGAACCTCTGATGTGGACTGATTGGCTGAATGGCTTATTTCTGTGAAATATAGCTATGTAACAATTGAGAAAACTGGAAACATTAAGTGGTGCTGACAGAAGGGACAAATGAACAGGAATGAGCCATCAAGTTCCATGCCCTGGTCCCTTCATCCATTTGGTTTATATGTGATATAAAAATGAGCTCCATTGTTATAGATTTTTGAGATTACATTCTTATCCTTCCTACAATGGTCATGATTTAACCTTCTCAAGTGGCTATCACATAACTCGCTAAAATTTAGGCTGTAAGCAAATTAATATTTTTAATGTATTTTTACCCCCTAAGCACTCAACTTATAAATAAATTACCACAATAATAATCAGAAACATTAATCGGAATAAGGAAATGTTTTGAATACAGGGATTTAAGAAAAGTAACTGTAAAAGGGAAATAAAATTTTTCAGGGTTTCATGTCTGTCCTGAAGATCTGTAGGTAGGACTCAATTGTTATTTGTGAATGGTTTTAGTGGCCAGAGAACTTGTACTCATAAGATAGAGATAAATTACAGATGCCCCAAGGTTAACAGCATTGAAATAGATTATTTTACGTTAAGACCAGCTAATTGAAGGAGATGGATTGTTTTTTCACAGAGATTTGTAAAGGCTCAACAGGCAACTATCCTCCTTCCTTATGTAAATAAATAAATGCATAAACACACAAAATAGGATCATTTAGCAAGTCAAATCTGTTCGTTCAATAATATCACACATTTTTAATTTTAGTTAATTCAAAGGATGTGGGCTTCACAGGCCAAGCCAGCATATGATTGCCCAACAGCCCCCATCCCTATGTGCTTGTGAGAAGGTGGTGGTGGGCTGCCTTCATGAACTGCTGCAGCTCATGACATGTTGGTTTTCCCACAATACTGCTTGGGAGGAAGCTCCAAGACTTTAGATTTGGCAAAACAGAAAGAATGGTGATGGTGAATGAACAACAATACGTTTCCATTTGGAACAGTGTATGACTTGGAGGGCAACTTGCAGGTGGTATTGTTCCTAGGCCTTTGCTGCCCATGTCCATCTAGCCTGGTAGAAAGTTTGGAAGGTGCTGAATTAGCAGTCAAGGCTGATCCAATCTTAGTTTAAACACAACTTCCATTCTCTGCTTGTCCCGCAACTCATTTGTAGTTTAATTGTCTGTTAGTCTCTGACTGTAATATATGCAAAGACTCTGCCACAGCATCTGCCTGAGGTTCTAAACTATAATTTCCATAAGATCCGTCAGCTTTGGTATGAAGCACCGTACATATCGGTGGGGATCATCCCTTTGTGTGACAAGGAATAAAATTTCTGAGAAGTGCTGGTGTTTGCTTGGCCAGCGTCAAGGTGGCATGTGTAAAAGCAAAAAAATTATTCTGTAAAGACAAAATTTAAAATTCTGTTCAAGATCAATGTGAAACTTGGATTGGTGGAAATAATTAATGTATAATATGGCTACTTCTGCAGTCTAAGATCTGCCAAAGGGCATTTAACCGTACCTGAATGATTTATGCTAACCTAATGATCTGAGAAAACATTCCTCAGGAAGAGAAGACAAAATAAAATACTTGTCAGTCCTTCTACCTGTCTCATTTCATCAGGCATCACCTGTTCAGATTGTGCTTGTGCCTACATAGCTGGCTCTGGCAAATAAAGCTAAAGTCTTACACTTCATGGCTGCCTTTAATCCATTTACCTAGCAATGGACAATATACTCCTTAAAAATTGAGAATAAAGAACTTTAAAATTAAACAGCTATTGTAGAAGACGAGCTGTGTCATAGCTAATTTGTTGCATTGCACGGGAAGGAATCCACAACAGTGCTGCAGATAATGAAGACACAGCACTGGGCTGGGCTGAACTGAGCTGGACTGAATGTGCCTGGACTCCTTCGATGACTATCTGGTTTGGGATTTTATATTGGGTGCTGTACGCTCTTTTATTTTGCCATTGCGTGATTTGTTTTCTTTTTGCTTTGCATGTTGGGGTTTGATGCTTTTCTTTGAATGGGTACCATGTTTTGTTTTTGTTTCATGGTTGTTTGTGGGAAGAAGAGTATATACTGTGTATATACTTTGATAATAAATGTACTTTGAATCCTTGAGAAGCCCGTTCCAATGAACAAGGGAAAAGTTACACCAACCCCAGTGAGCAGAATGCCTCAGGAAAATGGGTGGATAGTGAGAAAGAGGAGAGAAAGCCCAAGCAGTAATTGATGGCAAGCTCCTGTCTACCTGACTCATCTGTTACCATCTTCCTGGACGGCAGCTTTCTTCCTTACAATGTGATGGACATTCACTGTCCAGGGCCAGGGAGGCTTTTTGCCAAGCTCAACTTTCTAACATAGCAGCTGAATCTTCTAGAGATCAAAAACTAGTTTTTGGTTAAGTTAAGCTTCCAGCCAATACTCTATGTTCAGCTTCTTGTCATAAATGGGAGCCAGTCTTCAGTTCTTAATGTATATGGAAAGCAATAATCAGTGTGAAGTTAAAAGGACAGCACTGTCTATAGAGCACAGACTGCAAGCCCATGGCACGGAGCTGACTGCTTAAGAGATGCAGTGTAAAACAATGGGGTTATGTTAATTGGGCTTGTATCAAACCAGACAACACTGGCTAAGTTATTTTGTTTAAGAAAGCCCAAAGACCAGACTGATATCAAATAGGTGATCTATTAATATCTGGAAGATTTGGGTACCCAAAAGGTCAATATCACAGCATTTATTGTGAGTATCTGGCAACTCTGTCCCCAGAAGCTTTTAGACCACCTATGTGAAAATGGCTTTTTAGCTTATAGGAATTGTACCTGGTTTTGGAAATACTTTGTATTAGAAATAGTTTGTAATTTAGAAATATTTTACAAGATGGAAATCCTCAGAGTTTTAAGCGGGTTTTAAAATTTTATCTAAATTTAAATATGTATCATTAAAAATAAATGAACTGTGTTTAAACTACTTTTATCAGCTGGAAGTATCTCCTCCTCGGTAGGGGAGGGGTGGAGGGGGGATCCACCACTCAGTTCGTGGGTATTGATAGCTAAACTCACCACAGAAGATAATCAGGGTAGTAAGTTAGCATTGGAAGAGTAGGTGGTTACAGTATAACTTCCCTTTAGTGAGGATTCCTGTAGCTATCTAAATCGGATAGGACTTAAGATCTTAATTAGAGTTCAAAACTTCACGGTCAGCAAACCCAATACAATCAGAGTTAGCAGCCAATGTGGTCATGTTATACCAAAAGTATTACTTTACAGAGTATCATTATTTAGCAGTAGTTCACCTCGGAGCATGTTCAACAAGCACTGTGGCGCTGACGAAAACCAGAGGTCCCTGAGCCAGTCCTCATTGAAGGATCAGAGGTGGAGAGGGTTAGCAACTTTAAGTTCCTCGGTTTAAATATTTATTATTTTGGAGGATCTGCCCTGGGCCCAACATGTAAATGGAAGTATGAACAAAACGCAGCAAAGTCTGTACTTTCTTAGGAATTCACAAAGATTCGGCATGATATCTAAATTTTCGACAAATTTTTAAAGGTGTGTAGTGGATAGTATATTAATGGGCTGCATCACGGCCTGGTTTGGAAAGACCAATGTGCTTGAACAGAAAATCCTACAAAAAGTAGTGATACAGCCCAGCCCATCATGGGTGAAGTCCTCTCCACCAGTGAGCACATCTACATGAAAAATGTGCACAGGAAAGCAGCATCCATCATCAGGGAGCCCCCAGCACCCAGGGCATACTCTCTTCACGCTGCTGCCATCAAGAAGGAAGTACAGGAGCCTTAGGACCCACACCACTACGTTAAGGAGCAGCTAGTACCCTCCAACCACCAGGCTCTCGAGCCAGCGGGGATAACCTCACTCAACTTCACCTGCCCTATCACTGAAATGTTCCCGCAACCAATGGACTCACTTTCAAGGACTCTTCTTTTCATGTTCTCGATATTTGTTGCTTATTTATTATGATTCTTTCCTTCTTTTTTGTACTTGCACAGTTTGTTGACTTTTGCACACTGGTTGAATGCCCAGGTTGGTGCAGTCTTTCACCGATTCTGTTAAAGTTATTATTTGATGGATAGATTGAGTATGTGTGCAAGAAAATGAATTTCAAGGTTGTATATGGTGACTTATACAGTATGTAGTTTGATATAAATTTAGTTCTTAATGAACTTAGTTCTGTGAATCCAAAAACTGCTGTAGCCATCTGCTATATTAAGGGAGAAAAAGCACAAGCCACCAGACACTATGCCTCATATAACTTCAGTCTAACGGAACAGAAATTTACTGCCTTAGAATGATGTCTTGTTACGTACACTTATTTGTAGTATGACCACTGCAAGGGAACAAACCAATTACTATACAAACAGAGTTTTGGCTTTGAGAAACAAAAGTACATTACCAACAAATGAACAGAGAGCTACCATAACTAGCTATGGGATATGGCAAACACTTTACAAGTTGACACCTTAAAGTGGGAATATGTTCCTCAGAGGTATAATTTACAATCCTTGACTGTCATGGAAGATGCAGAACCACCTTCTCCATGGCCCAGTGTAGCACATCTTTTAGACCACTGTTCTCAGTTATAGTCCAGTACCAGGATGGATCAACAATGGAAATCCAAAAAGATGGATCCTCTCAACTACAGGCAGGAGCAGGGATTATAAAAGGAATTTATTTTTATTTGAAACTGAATTTGAACTACATGAATCTTTCAGAAAATCATACAGCTCAATTAGCAGAGGCAAAAGCCCTAGAATGATGTCTAAAACATGTCAATTAAACAGAACCAGCCTTGATTTGTACTGACTCTAATTATGTTAAGAATGCAGTAGAAAGAGATCTTCCAATCTGGTCAACAATTAGATGGAGAACACACAGAGGTAAACTGCTTCCACATTTGTCCACATGAAAGAATATTTATGAATTGTTATTGATTCAACTATTAGTACAAGTTTTACATCCTGGTATATACTGCAGGCCTCTTACACAGCTATAGTAATAAACTAGTCAATGAGCAAGCAAAACAAGCTGTCGAAATGGACCTTACAACGCAAAGGGAAGCCAGGTTTTTAGTAGTAACTAAACAAAAAATGAAAAATAACTGGGACGATGTTTTAAGAATTCTCCTGGATACTACTGAACCCAATTCCAAACAATTTCCAACACCGTACAAGTATGAAGCTAATGGTGAAGGTACGGTTTGGGTTTGCCACCCTAAAAAACAGAAGCAAATATCTCCTGCCCACAAGCTGGAAGCACTGATCTGAGAAGCCCACCAAGGATTCGGACACAATTAATGTGACAGACAAGCCACGCATACGAAATTAGCTATGTTATACTGGTTACCTTACATGCTAGGTGATTGGAAGCAATTTATTGCAAATTTTAAAGAATGCCTGGTCTATCATAAAGGAGCAGTCACAAGCCCACCACCTATTAGACAAATAAAACCAACTACACAAATGCATGTGTGGAAAATTGATTATATTTTCTTCTCGGGCCCTTAGCTCCCAGTGGAGCATAGGCCATTGATGACTTCCTGCTCCATTGTCCAAATTCGATGGTATGGTTGGAGTTCACCATTGTTTCTGTAATCCGTTGTATTGACCGTACAGGCGATCGGCTTCACCAGAGATCTGTTGGCCAGTCTGACCCGTTTCCACCTCTCACGATGGGAACATAAGGTTGGACTTTGAGAAACAAATTGATTACATATAGAGACTTACTTCTGGCATCACAAGACAACCTATCTTATCAGAAACCCAATAGATATATTCTTGTAATAGTTGATCTTTGTACAGAATATACCTGGCTAGTCACCATGACTTCTTGTAGTGAGGCACTCCAAAGCTCCTTACTCCCATATACTGGTACTCCCACCTGCAGACATGCCGACCAGGGATCTTCCTTGATTGGTAAAAGCTTTCAGACCATGTGTGGACAAACAAGCTTTCATGTGGAATACAGCACTCCTGCCATCACCAATCAAGTGGCACTGTAGAGTGAAGGAATCAGAAGATTAAATGAGACTGGTAAAAACGGGTCTACTCTGGAGGCCAAAATATAGGCTACACGTGTCCCTGAAGTGCAACTGTCCATAAACAATATGACAATAGCGACAATAGAAATTCACACGAATATTATGCCTTATTTCTTAATTAATGTGCAATGTTCACCTAATACACCCCTGATCAACTGCAGGTTTCCCCCACCATCCGAAGGTAGAGCGTTCCATTGAAACGGTTCATAAGCCGAAATGTCGTAAAGTGAAGAAGCAATTACCATTTACTAATATGGGAAAAATTTTTGAGCGTTCCCAGACCCAAAAAATAACCTACCAAATCATACTAAATAACACATAAAACCTAAAATAACAGTAACATATAGTAAAAGCAGGAATGATATGATGAATACACAGCCTATATAAAGTAGAACTACTTTTTGCAATCATTGAAGTACTGTCTAGCACAGTGAAAATCTCACGCATGCGCTCTCAGCGGAAGCACTCTTTCCAGTAACCTTTAAGCTATGAGGCTGCCAAATCGTACCAAATAACAAATCATACTAAATAACACAAAAATAGACAGCCCATATAAAGTATAAATACTTTTTGCAATCATTGAAGCACAGTCTAATCTCACGCATGCGCTCTCGGCGGAAGCACTGTCGGCGCAGGCGCTGTCGGCGGAAGCACTCTCTCCAGTAACCTTTAAGCTATGAGGCTGCCAAACCGTACCAAATAACAAATCATACTAAATAACACAAAAATACACAACCTATATGAAGTAGAAATTATGTATGTATAGTGTAGTTTCACTTACGGGAATCGGGGTGGTGTGTTAGGCCGAGTCATCGGAAATTGGGGTGGTGGGAGGTAGAGGAGACTGGGGTGTCATCTCATCGTAGTCTATTTTCAATAGGGCAGCGAGGTCATCATCTTCTATGTCTGCCTGCCTCGATGTCGAAGGTCGAGATTCGTCGTCTGCTGTGGCTGACGTGCAAGGCTTGAAATACGACAGTGTACTTGACTGCTGAGCCTCGTGCATTTTTAGATCATACAGTTCTTTGTAAGCACTCAAAACATCCTGCAAACCTGCCCTAAACCTACGTGCCCTTTCAAAATTAAAGTCATACTTTTCTGCAATCATTGCAGCGCTGTCAATCGCAGCGAAAATCTCACGCAACTGCTTCACGTTCAGTCCCTGGATGACTTCATTTTCGCTACTGGGTTCGGTTTCGATTGTTATCCTTTCCTCTTCCAATTGCATCAGCTCTTCATTTGTCAATTCTTGGTCATGGGATGCCAAAACCTCTTCAACATCATCTTCGTCAACTTCCAAAAACCCAGCCTCCTTAGCCAAGCTCACTATTGTCGTATTTATTGTTGATGATTCGAAGCCTTTAAAATTGTTCACTGCTTCGGGACATAGTTTCCTCCAAATGCCATTTCTCATCGAGACTGTTAGCCTATCGAGAGCATCTCCAATGTTGGCGATTGGTGTAGTCTTTCCAGATCTCTCGCAAAGATGCTTCGGAGTTGCCCTCTCTGCCAATAGCACTTACAATAAAACGCATCACATTTTGCGTATAGTAAGCCTTAATTGTGGCTATTAGGCCTTGGTCGCACGGCTGCAGCAACGATGTGGTATTCGGCGGTAAGAGCGCAATACGAATGTAATGGCAGGCAGATGAGCAGCACAATTATCGACAATCACAAGACACCTATTATCAAGGTTATCTTCTCTACAGTATTTTTCAACAAAAGGACTAACGTATCTGCTCATGTACTCAGAAAAAAGCACTTGGGTGTTCCAACTGCTTGGATGTGAACGGAACACAACAGGAAGTGTTTTCTTATCAACGCCTTTAAGTGCCCTCGGATTTTCTGAATGGTACCCTAGTAGAAGCTTAGTGGCGTTAGTAATAGGCATTAGGGTAAACCTGTCCTTCGATGCCTTGTGTCCCTTAGCCTGCTTTTCTTCTTTTGAAATAAATGTCTTACTCGGCAATTTTTTCCAATAAATTGCAGTTTTGTCACAGTTAAACACTTGCTTATACGAATAACCACCTTCTGTAATTATTTTCTTCAGTTCTGCTGGGAACCTTTCAGCAGCTTCAGTATCAGCCAAAGCACTCTCTCCGGTAAACGTTAAACTATGAAGCTGCCCTCGCCTCAGAAACCGATCAAACCACCCATGACTACCTTTAAATTCCACTTTCGCAACACTTTCATCACCATTGGCCAGTGCTTTCTGTTTCAGCTTATTAAAAAGACTGACTGATTTCTCCGTAAGTATAAGATAACTTAAAGGAACACCACGTTGTGTACATCCATCAATCCACTCAAGCAATAGACTTTCCATTTTATCCATTATTGGATGCCGACTAAGAGAGACCACTTTGCTACGAGCAGAACCAACAGTAACATTGGCAGCTTTCAAGATTTTTTCTCTCTGTGTATAAATAGTGTGAATGGTGGATGCAGGCAAGTTCAATGCACGGACAATGTCCTTACTTCGATCACCACAATTGAAATGCTTAATTATGTCTAGTTTTACGCTAAGTGTAGCACCCTTCCGAGCTCTTTTAGGCTTTTCCGATACCTTCGAACTCACCTTGCTAATGGATGCACAAAATAAATCGAGATAAAGCACGTGTTTAAGCAATGGCGGCTAGAATGCAGTTCCGGGGGAGGAGCTTGGCTGCTCGGGGCGCATGCTGCTTTTTTTTCCACACGCCGTCATTTTTCGCGTGTTGCTTTTTTCATAACAGTGAAAAAACCTTCTGTTAGCGAAAACAGGGTACTAATGTAGCTATTACGTAACAGTGATATTTTGTAAAGCGAAAGTTCGAAAAGCGGGGTCACCTGTATTGCGTATACCTGATACATCTCTCCTCAAGGAGTTGACAGAGTTTATGGGACTTCAAGAGAAACCAAAATAACCTGATAAGGAAGTATTTATACCACAAAAAGTGGACTGGGTCCTAGAAAACAAAATCTATAATTATAATTCTAACTCTAGTTTCCATCCTAAATAGAAACCTTCTTGTCTTGTTACCTGGCTTATCAATGATAGGACTGTGGTAATCAAGACTGGGAGGGGAAACAAAACTATCAGTAAAGTGGTCTCCATAGAGAATATCAAAGCTGCCCCAGCAGGATTTATCCCCCAGAATGAGTGGAACCCTTACATTTGACTGGTATGTGAGTACGCCATAAAACCCCTACACCTAGTGAGAGAAGAGGTGTGGTGAGAAGTATTGAAAAGATATAGCACATGTTTAGGTCTAAAAAAAATAGAGATTCCTGTTCACTTGAGGAAGATCTCATAGATGCATTGCCCACGAATAACACACTCAAAATGCATTGTTGTTGTTGGAGTAAGAAAGACTCAAACTTCAGGAAGAAATGCTCCTCTTGTTATGCTTTATTTTTAATATTTGTGTTCATAACAATATAATTCAGTGCTGCCTTACTTACCATTTGCTCTTTAGCAGAAGAAGTAGTATTTGCCACTGAAATTGCCTCATCTGGCTTGGACACCCCGAAACATAATGACTCAGAAAATATTAGAGTAAGAACCTCTGTGAGTAATGATGATACTAATTTAAATATCACCAGAGGGCCCTTACCTCTTGTTCATGTGTGAACTAATACGCTGGAATCCTTCATCCTTGCCTCCGGCAAAGCGATTGTTCCTGTCCACTTAAACATTCACTCTGACCGCATGGCAGATGAAGTGAACATAGATATGTGGGAAGGCGAAGAATCACTTGCAAAAATGATTCACGACCCTTTAACAAAACTAAAAGACTCCAGCCCAGATATTGAAGGTAAACTAATAGAGAAATCTCCTGACATGGATCCTTCTGGACCTTCAGGAAAGCACAGACACCGTTATGTCACTGATTAGTCCCACTCATCAAATCCTCCCCCTTTTCTTTCTTCCATGGCCTTCTGTCCTCTTCTATCAGATTCCCCTTCTCCAGCCCTGTATCTCTCTCACCAATCAACTTCCCAGCTCTTTACTTCATCACTCACCCCTCCCCCCAGTTTCACCTATCACCTTGTGTTTCTTCCTCCCCTCCCCCAGCCTTCTTTCTCTGACTCCTCATCTTTTTTTCTCCAGCCCTGATGAAGAGTCTCGGCCCAAAACATCAACTGCACTCTTTTCTATAGATTGTGCCTGGCCTGCTGAGTTCCTCCAGCATTTTATGTGTGTTGCATGGAAACTGTATTTGCTGCTACAGAAGTTAAAATTACAACAGCTGGGAAGGTTTTAGTTATTGTTCCAGCTGGAGCGTTAAGCTAGTTATGGGCTTAGTATAGGTTTGCAGAGAAAACTTGTGAAAGAGGTGTCTCGCTCATCTGTTTGTGTATTGAGAAATATGAGAAACATGACTTTGACATTGTTAGACTAGAAAATTGTGAAAAAACATTTTAAATGGCTCTTCTACTTTAGACAGACATGTCATTGTACTTTTATTTTAGTATACTAAACAAGTATACAAATATACATACTATGAAGACTTCAGATATTTCAACTTCTCTAACTATGGCCACGATTCTACTCCATCGTTAAATGTCATGGTAACAGGAACAGTAGTTTGCAGCATTACTGGTTTATATTCTAAATGGCTCAGCGAAGCTCTTGATCTAATTTTTGCATGGGAAAATAAGATGGAAAGATGCACTGAAGCAGAAGGTAAAATAAAAAAAATGTTTTCCTCCCTGGTGAGATGAAACTGAGAAGTCAAATGAGCTCTTTAGAGATTTTATTGTACCCACCTGGATTTCCTACTTGCTCTTAATTGAACAGTCACATGTGAATCACGTGCTCCTTTTTTTCCCACGGTAGAGCCCTAAATCAAGTAAAATTGTAAAGCATGACAAACTAAAAACTCAAAACTGAAATACCAGCAGTTCCAAAGTATTCATTCCCCATTGCTCAGTGTTAATCACCTCTCGCAATTATTGCAGCCTGTAGTCTTTTTGGAAAAGCCTCTATTAGCTTCGCACAACATGATGGAGCAAGATTTGCCTATTCCTCCTCCGAAGTGCTCAAGCTGTGCCAGGTTAGTTGGGGAGTGGCGGTGGACAGCATTCTCAAGGCCTTACCAGAGATATTTGATCGGGTTAGGCTCAGACTCTCACTGAGCTACTCAAGGACAACTTTCTTCATTTGAAGTCACTCTGGTGATGCTCTGGCAGTGTGCTTTGGGTCATTGTCCTGCTGAAAGACAAACATCCACCCCATTTTAAGCTAGCAGGTTTTTATCCAGGATTTCTCTGTAAATAGCAGCATTCATCTTCCCATCAATCCTGACCAGATTTTCCAATCCTGACCGGATTTTCCAATCTCTGTTGCTGAAAGGTATTCCCATAGCATGATGCTACCTCTACCATTCTTTATGGTAGGGGTGGTGTTTACTGGTTGGTGCACAGTATTAGATTTAAGCCACACATACTTTTTAGTGTTGAGGCCAAAAAGTTCACTTTTGGCTCATCCGACCACAAGACCTTCTTCCAAGTCTTTACAGTATCTCCTAAGTGATGCTTTTCAAAGTCTTTATGGGCACAGATACATTTTTTTCAGCCAAGGCTTCTTCCTTGCCACTCTTCCATAAGTACCCTTTTTGTGCAAGACCGAGGAGATTGTGGAGATAGGAAATGCATCTCCAGTTGCAACCACTGACTTCTGCAGCTTATTCAGATTGTCTGATGGCGTCACAGTAGTGTCTCTTATAAGTGGTATTCTTCTCCTGTGGCTAAATTTAGAGGGGCGGCCTGACCTGGGCAGTGTGACTGTGGTTTCATATTTTTTCCCACTATTTCATGATGGACTGCATGGTGCTCTGAGTTAAGTTTAGTGCTTTTAAGATGGTCTAATCCTTTCCCCCAGATTTGTGCTTCTTTATTATCATTTCCCTGACTTGTCTTGAATGCTCTTTTGTTTTCATTTTGGTTTGGTCTCTTGAAATTCTACCATACCATTGGATCTTACTGATAGAGTGGTATTTATTGTTATGACTTCATTGAAAATAGGTGACCCTCCAATTTTCTACATTGACAGATTGGTAAGGTAATATGCAGTATTGCACCTAAGGAAATCAGAATTGGAATCAGGTTTATAATCGCCTGCATGTGACGTGAAATTTGTTAACTTAGTAGCAGCAATACATAATATAGAAGAGAAATAAAATAAATAATAATGATAAATTAGTAAATCAATTACAGTATATGTATATTGAATAAATTAAAAAACATGCAAAAAACAGAAAGACTGTATAGTAAAAAAAGTGAGGTAGTGTCCAAGGGTTCAATGTCCATTTAGGAATCGGATAGCAGAGGGGAAGAAGCTGTTCCTGAATCACTGAGTGTGTGCCTTCAGGCTTCTGTACCTCCTACCTGATGCTAACAGTGAGAAAAGGACATGCCCTGGGTACTGGAGGTCCTTAATAATGGACGCTGCCTTTCTGAGACACCGCTCCCTGAAGATGTCCTGGGTACTTTATAAGCCAGTACGCAAGATGAAGCCGACTAGATTTATAACTCTAAATTAGTGTAGTAATTACAAAGGGGATGAATATTTTTTCAGCTTCACAATTTTGGTTTTTAATTTTTAGGTTTTGGAAATTTTACTTTTATTCGATGCAATGCACGATGTTTTGTAGGTTAGCTCAAAAATTGGACTTCAATATATTTTAAATTTAGAAAATGAGACAGTAGAATGTGAAAATAGTTGTGGGGCAGAATATGCATTGTATGTCATGTTACACAGACAAACCTTCAATTATTCCCATGTATTCAATTGCATGGTATTATTATCACAAGCAAAAACCAACAATTTAGCCCTTAACAATTTAGCCCTTAACAATTTTTCATGGTATTTTAAAAAATATTAGAGTAAAACTGCCTGTACAGCCATGGCATTGAGTGTTCACTCTCAGAGTAACACTGATGTGATCTTTCAGTTCACTCAGAAGATAAAAATTTCTGATGACAAAAATTGTTCAGACATACCAATATCAGAGGTTTATAAAGGAAATGGCTCATGGAGTAATCTGATTATTTAATTCATGATGCGTAGCTCAGGACAAAAATGCAAGTCTGGTTTTAAGGAAAGATTCATTATAGAGGCAATAAAGAATATTCTAGAAGGACCTGATATTTGTCTAGAAAAATCTCATTTAAATCAAAAGAATATTTCGCAATACACAATCAGATGAGAAAGGTACCTCCTTTCACAGTTTTCCTTTTAAATCTATACTAATCCCCTGACTGCAGGTCAAACAATAGCTCCGACCTTTCCAGATGTTGCTGTTTTAACTTCTGCAGCAGTGAATACAGTCTCTGGGAGAATTGACACTACGTTAAATTGGGTAAAAGATTTTTTCTTGCAGCTTTCCAATGCATGATTCCTCTAGCCATGGTACTATTATTTTATAGTGCTCTTTCTGTTGAAATATTGAAGCCAGCAATGAGAGATTTTAGGTGGCTTCTGCCTTTTTTATAACGGCTCCACTCACGGGACTCCACCAAATCCAATATCTGACCTGCAATACCCTGCAAAGTATGTCTGCTTTGCTAAGCACTGCCTCGTACTCGTCTTTTATCCATTCCTCCAGTTCATCTTCAGCCGCAGAAGAGCGAAGTGCGGGGACTGCCTTAATCATGTTATCCTTGTCCTCTTCGTTTCTTAGTCCTGATCACTAACTTTGTGAAAGGGTATGCATGATTCTTGCCTCATCTTGGGGGTGGGGCAGTTGTGGTCGGGAGTTGGGATGTTGCAAATAATTGGTCTAATTACACAATCCCACAGAAAGATGAGTCGACAAACATCTTTTTACTCACCTATTTAGATATTACATACAAGGGGTGATTGATAAGTTTGTGGCCTAAGGTAGAAGGAGTCAATTTTAGAAAACCGAGCACATTTATTTTTCAACATAGTCCCCTCCTACACACTTAGTCCAGCGGTCATGGGGCATATGGATCTTAGACCTCCAGAAAGTGTCCACAGTGGGGATGATTGATAAGTTCGTGGCCTAAGGTAGAAGGAGATGAGTTATATGGCTCTCGTTACATGCACGTGCAGTTCAACGCTTTGAGTGATTACGCAGAAAGTTTGAAATTAATATCTCATCTCCTTCTACCTTAGGCCACGAACTTATCAATTACCCTCACTATGGACACTTTCTGGACGTCCAAAATCCGTATGCTCCACGACCGCTGGAACTGTGTGTGTACATGAAGGAGGGGACTATGTTGAAAATTAAATGTGCTTGGTTTTCTAAAATTGACTCCTTCTACCTTAGACCACGAACTTATAAATCACCCCTTGTGGGACCACTCAGCCTACCAATACTGCCATTTGTGTTATTCTTAACGTTTCAAGCAGAATCAGAATATTTGGTTGACAAAATCCCATGGTCTAATAGAACAGACTGGTAGCCCTTGCGCAGTTAAAGTTTTCTGGGAAAACACAAAAGTGTGAAGGTTTTGAAGTTTTGAAGTTTCAAAGTTTCAAAGATACATTTAATGTCAGAGAAGTGTATACAATATACATCCTGAAATGCTTTTTTTTTGCAACCATCCACGGAAAACAGAGGAATGCCCCAAAGAATGAATGACAGTTGAACGTTAGAACCCCAAAGTACCCCCAGCTCCCCTCTCTCCTGCGTGTAAATGGCAGCAAGCTACAATCCCCCCTCCCCCACCAGCAAAAAAAAAAGCATTGGCACCTGGCACTGAGCACTCAAGCGTGAGCAAAGCAACAGCAAAGACACAGACTTGCAGTACTCCAAAGACTGCTCATTCACCCAGTATTTGACATACCACAGGCTCTCTCTCTCTTCCTAGTAAGGGAGAAAGCAGTGTCTCCGTTCCACAGCGAGAGGGGTGACATGACAAACAACTCACTGGTTTACGATGTTAGAAGTCCGTTGCGTCGCTTTTTCTGAGCTCTGTGCCCAAAGATCTCAGGTCTTTGGGCACACAGCCTTAGATCTTCCATCTACCATGACACACCGATTTCCTGCCCTGACACCGACCTTCAACCCGTCTCCAGAGCCACTTCATTTTTCAGGGTGTGTCATTCTTCTCAGTCAGGTCCAATCCTTAACAAAATAAATGGGGAGGGGGCGGGGAGACCTGGACAATTACAACTAGAGTCCAGAATCATCAAAATGGGAAGGAATTTATGGAGATGGTATCAAAATGCCAAGCTACAGCACACCAATGGGTGTTCACTCCCATTGGAGAGAAATAACAAATCCCTATGTTCTGACACCTTTTTATCTGATCATCCAAAATTAAAAGAACAGAAAGAATCCTCTAGAGGAGTAATATACTTGTCCTTACCTCACTACGCATATTGAGGCAGGTTACCTCAATAAGTGATGATTATCCACTATGATTTTTATTATGTTGTGAAATTGTGTAACTGACTGTAACTAAAATGTAATCCTTAGGCAAAAGAATACAGCCATATGTAATTAGTAAATTGTTTACAAGACTTGTTCTTGGAAAATCTGAATAAAATTTTGCACCATATCCAAAGCAATGCCAACACTCCTGTGAAAGAAATGAACTATCTTCGGTTTATTGAAAGACATTACCAGCTGACCTGATGAACTAACAGCGACAGACAGTGATCCAAACTTGCATCAAGGAAATAGCAAAAACTGTTTCTGAGGCAGAAAATCTTAAAAATGGACTAATATAGACATTGATGCATTGTGGTTGCTCATTTATGGAAAAATTATATTGGTAACAATCCTTCGAGATTGCAGAAATGTGCACAGCTGAGATTAAGGAAATGAATACTCCAAAGAAAAATTCACACAGAAATCCCTACATTGGGAAATACTCAAGTTTAATTGTCATTCAACCATACATGAATACCCATGAATACAGCCAAACGAAACAGCATTCCTCCGGGGGCCAAGGCACAAAACGCAGTACCAAACAGTCACACACAGCACAAGGCACATATAAGATAGCAAGTAAAGCATACAATCACAGAAAAATATATCAAATATTAAATTAAATAAGAACTCAATGAGTTCTTTGAGCATCTGATCAAGGCAGGGTCTTCCAGCACTGGTAACCTACTGGAATGGTTGGTGGAGTGATAGTCTACTCCCAAGAGAATTTGTTGCAGAAATCTGATGGCACAACTGATTTCCATAGGGAGAAGCCGGATTAGAAATTTTTACATAGCAAGGAGTGGGAATGGGGAGGATTGTGATGGATATTCACTAACACAAAATAATCTGCAGATGCTGGGGTCAAAGCAGCACTCACAACATGCTGGAGGAGCTCAGCAGGTCGGGCAGCATCTGTGGAAACGATCGGTCGACGTTTCAGGCCAGAATCCTTCGTCAGGACTGTAGAGGGAAGGGGCAGAGGCCCTATAAAGAAGGT
Organism: Mobula birostris; assembly: GCF_030028105.1. Taxonomy (NCBI): domain Eukaryota; kingdom Metazoa; phylum Chordata; class Chondrichthyes; order Myliobatiformes; family Myliobatidae; genus Mobula; species Mobula birostris. Next base: position 54,576,855 of record NC_092381.1, read on the forward strand.
GGGGGGAGGGTGGGAAGGAGAAGGCTGGTAGGTGCCAGGTGAAAAACCAGTAAGAGGGAAGGTAAAGGGGTGGGGGAGGGGAAGCAGGGAGGTGATAGGCAGGAAAGGTGAAGAAGGAAAAGGGGAAAACACAATGGGTAGTGAAGGAGGTGGAACCAAGAGGGAGGTGATAGGTAGCTGGGGGAGGGGGCAGAGTGACATAGGGATAGAGAAAGGGAGGGGGAGGCAATGACCAGAACTTGGAGAATTCTATGTTCATTGAGTTAGATATGGCCCTTGTGGCTACGGGGGGAGTTAGATATGGCCCTTGTGGCTACGGGGGTCAGGGGGTATGGAGGGAAGGCTGGGGCGGGGTTCTAAGTTGGATGATCAGCCATGATCATAATGAATGGCGGTGCAGGCTCGAAGGGCCAAATGGCCTACTCCTGCACCTATTTTCTATGTTTCTATGTTTCTATACCAAGGGGCTGGAGACTACCTAGACGGTATATGAGGTGTTGCTCCTCCAACCTGAGTTTAGCCTCATCATGGCAGTAGAGGAGGCCATGTATGGACATATCTGAATGGGAATGGGAAGCAGAGTTGAAGTGGGTGGCTACTGGGAGATCCTGTCTGTTGTGGCGAATGGAGCGGAGGTGCTCAATGAAGCGGTCCCCCAACCTGCGTCGGGTTTCACTGATGTAGAGGAGGCCGCACCGGGAGCACCGGATGCAATAGATGACCCCAACAGATTCACAAGTGAAGTGTTGCCTCACTTGGAAGGACTGTTTGGGGCCCTGAATGGTGACAAGAGAGGAGGTGTAGGGACAGGTGTAGCACTTGCGCTTACAGGGATAAGTGCCGGGTGCGAGATCTGTGGGGAGGGATGTGTGGACCAGGGAGTCGCAGAGGGACCGATCCCTGCGGAAAGCAGAGAGGGGTGGAGAGGGAAAGATGTGCTTAGTGGTGGGGTCCCGTTGAAGGTGGGGGAAGTTGTGGAGGATAATGTGCTGGATCCGGAGGCTGGTGGGGTGGTAGGTGAGGACAAGGGGAACTCTGTCCCTGTTGTGCTGGCGGGAAGATGGGGTGAGGGCCGAAGTGCGGGAAATGGAGGAGATGCGGGTGAGGGCATCATTGATGACAGCAGAAGTCTGTCCCCAGAAGCTTTTAGACCACTTATGTGAAAAGGTATCTGAAAAAAAATCACATGAAGTCACCAAAGTGATAAAAAAAACACAGTATAAATGTGTGAGAGCAGTCAGGCTGTGAGGAACGGTCAAGGAACAACAAGAAGAATGAGAGAAAGACGAGGTAAACTAGAATCCATTCCTCTGCTTTTGATTTCTGCAATGGACAATTTGTTCATCTGCCACTTGTTGGTATGTATTTTTAGCTTATAGGAATTGTACCTGTGTTTTGGAAATCCTTTGTAATCTTTTTATCTTTTATAAGATAGAAATCCTCTAAGTTTTAAATATGATTTAAGAATTTATCTAAATTTAAACATGTATCACTATAAATAAATGAACTGTGTTTAATCTACTTTGTCAGCTGGAAGCATATCCTCCTTGGTTGGGATGGGGGCACACTGCTCAAATTATGGATATCGGCAGCTAAACTCCCTGTGAAGGATAAACAGGGAAGTGAACTAGCTTTTGTAGAGTAGGTGGTTGCAGTATAACCTCCCTTTAGTGAGGATTCCTGTAGCTATCTATATCGGATAGGGCTTAAGATCTTCATAAGAGTTTCGAACTTCGTGGTCAGCAAACCCAGTGCCATCAGAACAATTAACCTTATGGCAGAAGTTTTCTCTATCATATGCAAGTTTCTTAAGGATGCTCCTCCATTTTGGTCTAATCACAAATATATATTACAAAAAGCAAGGATGGCTGGGAAACTTCACTGAAAAAGTTTCCATGTTTTAAACATCTCCATCAATCGATCAATACCCTTTGGTGTATGCTATTCAGTTTATTTTGGATCCAACTTGCCATTCCTCCTTTGGATTTTACCTTACTGACTAATCTGCTATCTGGGATCTTTTCAAAGCTCCTGTCAAACGACATTGTGTGCTATTGTCATTAACACTTCTCGTGACTTCCTCAAAGCTGTAAATAACTTAATACATTTAAAAGTACTTTAATACATTTAAATAACTGCTGTGAAACTAATCTGCAAACATAAAGCCAACAGGTACAGTGCATACATAGTGTGATGCAAATTCATTATGTAATAATAGATTATTGTTGTTCGAAACAAAATTGATGCACTGTTTATTCAGTTCAGCTTGGTTGTGGCTTTCCTAAGAAAAGATCACAGCACATAAAAGTTTAATAACCAGTTGTATTCTGAATCTTATTTCAGTCTGGCTCAATATTGTTTAGCAAAGATTGTTGGCAAGTCTGGTGTCTGCACAGTTCAAACTAAATTGCATTCTGTGATTTGTTTAATTATGTACCTGACTGGCAGGTCTTTTGAATCCAGCTGATAGTTACTGAAATATAGAAGCCTTGTTAGGTGGTGCATATTTATGACCAAGAACAGTTCAGCAACAGTTCAACAACATGCAGCTCCCACTGCTGATAAGAATATAGGAAAAAAATGCCTATGAAGGTGGCAGTTATAAAAAACATGGTTTAATATAGAGTGAAAACTACTTACTTTCCTTGTTTAAGGAACTGATACATTTTAATATTTACATAATATCGTACTTTCAGGAATGCATCTACTGTTCAATGAACTTGTTTGGTAGTTAATTACTAAAGTGATCTGTGGCAACATTATGTCTTGGAAAATGAGAGTAATATCCTGTAGATAAACAAATGCAAAATAAGATTTCCACTTCATTATCCTTGGCACACTATTAAAACCCACTGATGCGTCTCCATGGGGAGATATTACTAAAGCTGTAGAAGATTCACATATGAAACTAATCAAAAATATATAAGCCAAAAAATCAAGAACACAAGGACAGAAAAGAAAGTTTACTGAAGAGTTGTTAATTAAATAATTGTGTGATGAATTATGCACGTTTTAACATGCAACTTAGAATATTGTCAAAATGCCACATCTGTAGTGCACAGACATTTCTTCCCTTTACTCTGCTGCACAGTTCTCTTCTTTCTCTGCCTGCCACAAATATCTTCAAGTGAGGATAAAGTGCTAGCCATTGAATGACAAATATTTTCCTTATAGAAAGGCAACCTGTGACTGCTTTAAGACATCGTTAGACTTGTAATCTGATGCCTGTTGGTTTAAAATTACCACTTCAGTTGTTGTCAGAAGAGCAACAAGCTAAAATTTAAAAGGGAAAAATCGTGTTTCTGGAAAGAAGTAATCCTCAGTATAATAAATGAACAATAAAACCAAATTTCATTTGCAATTGAAAAAGATTCTGTATCCTTAAAGCTGATGCACAATTTGTGTGTCTGATCTTGCAAGCAATGCTTTGTTAATAATGTATATTACTGGGGATGACAAGATATTTATCACTTAATTAGGTGAGAATGAAAGAGGCTGTTGTGGCTTTATGGCACTAGTATACGTTTCAGCACAAAGCGAAGTCAAAGGGCTGCAGTCTACGTAGACAAACCATTACATTAAGAGACCGTTGTTATTCTGTTTCTGCTGCCTATGTGATGCCCCTGCCTTCCCATGAATGCTGTGGAGAATCTAGGCAAATGAGGAGACTATGGGAAGATGAATTATTTGTTTTGTATTGTAGGGAAGAGAACAAAGAAAATATTTTCCATAAAAAAATTTTTGCAATGTTGATAGACCAACTAACTTGCACCAATGCTGCAAGTGCAGAAACACAAAGGACGCGATCTTAAGGATTAAGAAACAGAGATGTATTTAATTCATTGTTCTCTATTTTTCAACCATCTGCTACAGATAGATGAGAATACCATTTGAAAACTTTATCCATATAAATGATCAAGGCTGTTGCCCAGCAAGGATTCAAGCTGGACCCTTTGGTATCATATTGCTCATCTGCAAAACGTATTGATACACTGGATCTAATGTAGCACTTCTTCAGAATATTGGTCTGTGAAATACTCGGGTGACACTTCTCCTCCATCATGCCAGTTCCATTCTTAAATCAGAGCCCCTGAGCATATCAGTTACCCACTCTCTTTCATTAATAGTTTCTGCAATCCTTGGGAACATTGAGTGCAACCTTTCCCTGTCTTCCCGTCCATAATATATTCAGGTAATCTGTGACAGTTGGAGAGTTACTCTATTCTTCACATTAATATTAAATCTGCATCTATTTTTAATGTGTTAGTTCAAAATAGTGTTCTAATATAATGTGATATGAAGAGCTTTGTAGCATCAAATTATACTGACATAAGTCTCAGCAAAAAATGAAGACTGCTCTGACAATAACTTTAAATGTAGTAGAATTTTCAAATCTGGAATCTGCAATGTACCACTACATTAGATTGTCTCTCACTCTCCAATAATTTTAGTTGATCATTTATCCCACTGGCAGATAATATTTACTGCAGTGATATGCCAATGTTGTCCAGAATGGTCATTAATTCTAGTTTTTAAATGGCCTTGATGAAATCGTGATGGGAAGTCAGCATGTTATCCTTAGTTTCCATGGTTACCAAAGTAATAAAACTATATTTTAAGAAAAGATTCTAAGTAGAACCTATTCTTCCTAGAAAGATACAGAAATATAGATTGAATCAAATCACCATTTGCTTCAAATATTGAGTTTCCTTCTTTTTCCGTTTCCCTTTCTGTTTTGTAATCGGTTACCTTCATCAAAATAATTAGGTAAGTGATATATTAATTAATCACAAGAATCTATTGGGTTATAAGTCTAATTTACCCATCTTTAACTATTTCTAAGGATCACTCTTAGTAAATTTTATTTCTGACATCAATTAAATAACTTGGTTGAGTAATGTCTTCATTTCATTATTATATTTTTTACATTCAAACCCTCCAAGAATTTACCCCTCTCTATCACCACCCTGCAGTTTTACTGGTCTACAACCAGTGCTTTACAAAAAATCCTCCAAAAGTCTTTGATAACTCCATGAAAATCTGCGTAATGTGTTCAGAATAAAACTGCTGTTTCAAAAGTTCATAATGGGCTTGTTGGGCCAAATGGCTTTCTATCACACTGCAGAGATTCTAATATTCTTCATAAATTGCTCTACATGTCATTTTTCCTCCGACCCCTGCTACTGTAGGTGATGTTGCCTTCCCATATGATTTGTTTCTCATTAGGTAAGTTTAACAGATTTTCAATTTGATGTTGTGCTTGGTATAAATAGTCATAAGGTGCAGAAAAAGACCCCTTTGACCTATCAAGTACCTATCTATATTAACCCCATTTCACAGCACTTAGTCCATGGCCTTCTCTGCTTTGATGATTCTAGATACTTAAATGCTGTGAAAGTCTCTGTTGCCACCACTCCCTACATTTTCCTGCTTTGTTGTATGGTAAATTTTGCTCCTTGGTTGGCTGAGTCTGTGCTGTAACTATTGCGGCAAAGAATATCAGACACTGAAAAGAAATGGTTGAGGAGGAATCATGCAACGACTTCTCCTGATGCAGACAGCACAGAAACATCTAGGTAAGCACTATAATTACGTCCGTTTAGCAGCTAGATTTTGGCTGACCTGGTCTTGACTGCAGCTCTACTTTCTGACTACTCTGGATTCCTCTTTAATCCAGCAAGCACTAACAATTGGAATTAAATCTGCCCAAGATTTTTCTTCTTCTAGAAGTTCTGGAAGATTTTACTCTGATGTGATAATCTGCCAAGATGTTTTCCCCGAACACCATTCTCATGATCTCAAAGATGATCCCCTGAGTTTGCTATTTTGAGCTGTTATAGCAATGACCTTTAGTTTTAGATCACATTGTAACTTTCCAGTTATCATACCATTTAATGCACTTGAAATTGGGTTATAATCCTAACTAATAGAATTATAATTAGAAAGGTTAATTAGCTCACTGCATAAATGTACTAATTCCTCAAAGAGGAGAAAAATCTTACTGTGGTAATTATAGAGGGGTTTCCCTGTGTCTTCCAGGGTCCTTTTTAACCATGTTTTTGCCATGGCCAAAGACTAGCTCCTTGAATCAAAGTGTGGGGTCTATCCATCCAGTGGCACTGTGAATGTGATCTTCATGCAATAGCTGTAAGAAAAAATATATTAATGATTTGGATAGGAATTTAGGTGGCATAATTAGAAAGCTTGGAGATGAATCAAAACTGGACTGGTGGTATAGAGGAGACTGAAGAAGGTCGTCTAAGATTGCAGCAAGATACAGATCAGCTGGGAATATGGACCAGGGAATGGCTGATAGAAGTTAACACGGACAAGTCCAAAGTGATGTATTTTGGTAAGTTAAACCAGAGCAGATTGTACATAGTGAAGGGCAGGGCCCTGGGGAATGTGCTGAATAAAGAAATCGTGTGGTCTAAGTACATATTTCCTGGAAAAAGGCAACACAGGTAGGCAGCATGGTGAGAAAGGTTCTGGAGTATTGTATGCACTTCTAGTCCCCGTTCTTTAGGAAGGATGTAATTAAATTAGAGACGGCACAGAAAAGATTCGTAAGGATGTTACCTGTATTGGATGTTTGAATCATCAACAGAGATTGGAGAGGATAGTTCTGTTTTCCCTGCAGCGAAGAGGTGAGGTTTTGATAAGGCGGATATAGATAGGGTAGGTATGATAGACATACTTAAAACTAGAGGGCATTGGATTGAGGTGAGAGGCATGAGGTTTAAAGGGGATATGAGGGGTATACTTTTCACACAAAGCGTAGTTGGTATCTAGAAAGAGCTGCCAGAGGAGGTGGTGGACGCAGGCATGATGACCACATGCTGATACAAGAAAGGGTACATCTGTGGATATCGTCCAAAAAAGACCTGGAGGGGCAGCTGACAAGGCTTAGAATAACGGAAAGTTGTATGATCACTACCCCAGCAGGAAAGAGCCCACAAGGGTTTCTGTAAGTTTGTAGTTGATTACTGACTAAGGCTCTTAATTGTAAGAGACCAATGAGATACTAAAATCAATATTGACAAAGAATATTTAAGTTTATGCAAAAAGGGATAAGGGTGGAAAAGTCATCAAACTCCTGAGATTGGAATAAGTGCCTTGGCTTTGCACTATGCTCACTCAGTTCAACAAGATCCTTTTTCCCACTGAGATGCAAGGTCAACCTGTACAATCGCCACATTACAGTTTGCTTGAACAACTGAACCACGATGAAATCCTGTAATTAGTGCAGATGGATCATTCATTTTGTGTAATTATATATTATAGCATTTATTGTTCTTTTTAAAAGAACTGATTAACCACTTTATACTCTAACTCTCTTGGTGGTCTGTGGTAAATGAAAAAGGTTAAAAATCTTACAATGTTGTAGCTTCTTTTAAAGCAATTTGGTAACACACACAGTGAAATAATATGATTGATTTCACATGTCAACTGCCCCCAAAAGTGAGAAATCAACAGGTGTCAAATGATGAGTCACTTCCTGTGCAAAAAATGTTTATATTTCAATTTCTCAATAAATACCATGCTAGATGATATAGAAGACTTAAGATTTGAATAAATAATTCAAAAGATATCAATATTTATGCATAACATAGCTGAAAAGAGAAATTGTTTTATATGGAATCCAATTTTTCTTAAAAATGAATGTCTGCTATTTGATCTGTAGGTATAGTGTCTGAACATTGGATTAAATAATGCAAAGTTGAAACATGAATCTAGTTTATTTGTCCCTTCTCTTCCTTTCTTCCTTCATTCATGTTGCAATGAGAATGGAAGGAGTCGGTGGTTAAGATGGTGATGAATCAAATCATATTGAGCTACCTCACTGCAGAATACTCCGTTTCTGATCTGATTTTGCAGCAACCATGTTAAAGTGAATTGTCCAGAAAAGTCCCTGATCAGTGGTGACCTCAAGAACATTAATGGCTGGGTATTTTATGTTGGTAATGTCAAAGTGAGCTGTTTAGAATTTCTAGTGAATCGTGACTAGTAAAGATCTGGCTCCTATGATGGTAGGAACATTAGGAAGAGGCCAAAATGGACATTCTACGTGGCACTTCTTGGCTGAAGATGGCAACCACTTCAGATTCCTCTTTCTTCATTGCTCAAGCTCTTTTTTTCTCACTGAAGTCAGGCTATACAGATTGTAGCTGAGTTGCACAGGAAGCCAAAGTGTTGCTGTTTGCACATTCAACTGCAATTGTTGGCGGGATGATGAATAATCAAAAAAATAGTTAAGCTGTGTTGCTCTCACAATGATGGAAATCAGGGATTCAGTAGGCATAGTTATAGAAGGGAAACATTTCTGAAGATTGAAATGACCTGGCAGTTGTAGGGCAATGGTAATAGTTGAGACAGAAGGGACCATTAATATCAGAAGGACCATGATGAGCATTAATTAAGAATGGATCTAGAGAGAGACTAGCTTAGACAAAAACACCAAGCAGAATAGAAACATAGAAACATAGAAAATCTGCAGCACAATACAGGCCCTTCGGCCCACAAAACTGTGCTGAACATGTCCTTACTTTAGAAATTACCTAGGGTTACCCATAGCCCTCTATTTTTCTGAGCTCCATGTACCTATTGTATCTGCCTCCACCACTGTCACCAGCAGCCCATTCCACACACTCACACTCTCTGTGTAAAAAACATTCCCTTGACATCTCCTCTGTACCTACTTCCAATCAGCTCCTTAAAACTGTGCCCTCTTGTGCTAGCTATTTCAGCCCTGGGAAAAAGCCTCTGACTATCCACACAATCAATGCCTCTCATCATCTTATACATATGTACTAGGCCACCTCTCATCCTCTGTTGCTCCAAGGAGAAAAGGCCGAGTTCACTCAACCTATTCTAATAAGGCATGCTCCCCAATCCAGGCAACATCCTTGTAAATCTCCTCTGCACCCTTTCTATGGTTTGCACATCCTTCCTATAGTGAGGCAACCAGAACTGAGCACAGTTCTCCAAGTGGGGTCTGACCAGTGTCCTATATAGCTGCAACATTACCTCTCGGCTCTTAAACTCAGTTCTATAATTGATGAAGGCCAATGCACCATATGTTTCCTTAACCACAGAGTCATCCTGTGCAGCAGCTTTGAGCATCCTATTGACTTGGACCCCAAGATCCCTCTGATCCTCCACACTGGCAAGAGTTTTACCATTAAAACTATATTCTGTCATCATATTTGATCTACCAAAATGAACCACCTCACACTTATCTAGGTTGAACTCCATCTCCCACTTCTCAGCCCAGTTTTGCTTTCTATCAATGTCCCGCTGTAACCTCTGACAGCCCTCCACACTATCCACAACACCTCCAGCCTTTATGCCATCAGCAAATTTACTAACCCATCCCTCCAATTCCTCATCCAGGTCATTTATAAAAATCACGAAGAGTAGAAGTCCCAGAACAGATCCCTGAGGCACACCACTGGTCACTGGCCTCCATGCAGAATATGATCAGTCTACGATCACTCTTTGCCTTCTGTGGGCAAGCCAGTTCTGGATCCACAAAGCAATGTTCCCTTGGATCTCATGCCTCCTACTTCCTCAATAAGCCTTGCATGGGGTACCTTATCAAATGCCTTGCTGAAATCCATATACACTACATCTAATGCTCTACCTTCATCAATGTGTTTAGTCACATTCTCAAAAAATTCAATCAGGCTCGTAAGGCACGACCTGCCTTTGACAAAGCCATGCTAACTATTCCTAATTACATTATGCCTCTCCAAATGTTCATAAATCCTGCCTGTCAGGATCTTCTCCATCAACTTACCAACCTCTGAAGTAAGACTCACCGGTCTATAATCTCCTTGGCTATTTCTACTCCCTTTCTTGAATAATGGAACAACATCCGCAACCCTCCAATCCTCTGGAACCTCTCCCGTCCCCATTGATGATGCAAAGATCATTGCCAGAGTCTCAGCAATCTCCTCCCTCACCTTCCACAGTAGCCTGGAGTACATCTCATCCAGTCCTGGTAACAAAATGAGAGAACAAAGTAGGAGATGTGATGAGTTCAAATGTTCAAAGGAACAGAAATACTTCCAAAGTTGTGTGCATAGTAATTGCTGTCTGGGAGCTCCACAGTCATGATGAACTGGTGCTATCTGTGTGCATTGTGAAAAAATCAATCTGTTGGAGGAATTCGACAAATCAAGCAGCACTGGTGGAAGGAAGGGAATTTTTTTTTCAGGTCAAATTCCAGAGAGTGAAAGGGTCAGAAGGCTAGGATAAAATGGAGAAAAGGAGCTATGTTTCAATCCAAAATGTCGACAATTCCTTTCCTCCCAGTGGTGCTGCTCATCCCACTGATGTATCCAGCAAATTTTATTGCTCCAGATCCCAGTATATGCAGTCTCTTGTACCAGCATGTGAAAAGTTGGCCACACAAATTTTGTTTTTTTGAATGGCAAAGAGTGTGCGATCCCAAAGATGTCCACTAAAAATCAGAATCTGGTTTCTGATCACTAGTCCTGGATGCCTTTCCTTACAAGTTGTTGAATTTCATACTGCACCAGTCTGCAGTTCTGGAGGTGAGGGATTTGGCACCTAGAGCTGCTGTCCAGAACTGCTGTCCAGATCCACGTATCCCCTCACCTAGATATTTTTGGAGGGTTTGAAAGTCAAAGTTAAAGTCTGTGAAATTCTGGCACCTTTTGCTCTGCCAAGACCCGCTGCCATGCCGGCTGCTACTGTTCTGGGAAAGTGGCAGAAAATGATTTATGAAATATGCAAACAAGCTGACATTCAAGAGACAGAGCCAAGCACTGCTCCTTGTTAACCTGATGTTCATGCAAACTGTTCTAGGCTTCAGCCACTGTAGAATTATTGAATGTTGTACTCTTAATTTACAGCAGATTACCCACATTTTACACTCACTGTTTCAAGGCACAGATGATACAGGAAGTCCTGACAAGTAAATCTCCCCAAACTACCTTAAGGACAGTATGATAGCATAGTGACTGGTGTTGCACCTTACAGCAGGAGCAATCGAAGTTCAATTCCCACTGCTCTCTGTAAGGAGCTTGTATGTTCTCCCTGTGACCGTGTAGGTTTCCTGTGAATACTCCAGTTTCCTCCCACATTCCAAAGATGTATGGATCAGTGAGGGTTAGTAAATTGTGGGGATGCCATCAGTCAGTCAGTCAGTGGGGATGCTATATTGCACTGTAAGCATAGCAACACTTGTGAGCTGCCCCTGTATTCGGACTGTGTGGATGTTGTTGCAAATGGTGCATTTCACTGCATGCATCAATATTTTGGTGTACAGGTGATAAATGAAGCTAATCTTTATCTTTTTTCCTCCTTCCTAGCCTTTTCTCATTCTGTTTTCAATTGACACCAAAACTATAACATTCCTGCCAGGAAATACCCCCAGCTTCTCTTCTGATGGAATAGGGAAGTTTTCTACTCTCCTGTTGCTTATGTTGTTGATTATGTTGCTACTCTGAGATCTGGGCCTGAGTTCAACTGAAGTTGTCAGTAGATAGGGTGAACTTGTACAGAGAATCTCAATTCGAAGTTTCAACCGTTAGTTTATGACTTTAGTGTGGATTTTCATTGATCACAGGAGGAAATAAGAATTTGCATGTTTCCCCTTTCCATCCCACCTCAGACAATTTACTGTTCAATGAATGACCTGATGGATTGAATAATCTCCTCCTGGTACCATGTTCTCCCTTCAAGACAATCGGGAAATGTGCAGTTTTTGTCATTTATAACTTAGTTATATATTTGCTATCATTAATTAGATATTTTGCTTTGGCATGCTCTGCAGTGATGAATACTGACAGGATGATTGGAGACTTCAATGTGTAATGACTACTGAGCTTGGCCCAGGTTCAACAAACAACACACTTGGGAGCTGACATTTCCTTTCTTTAAAGATTCCACAGATATGATTCACTTTTCATTTTCATCAGTTCCACTGGCTGATTTCAAGAACATTAAAAATGTATTATTTTTCACTGCTGTGTTTATTAAAGAGAACTGCCGTAATGTACGATAAATAACTAATGGATTCATTTCAGTGCTGGCTTTCTGCAGTGTGGCTCTTGACATCAAGTAGTCCAAAATGATTCCATGAAGAGATGATGAATAAGATATGCTGGTGAAATTTTCAACACCTACCTGGAAGCTATTATTAATACATTTAATTTGCTCTAAAATTGTTGCGGCAATTTAAAATTATAGCTAGTGGTGTTTGGGTAAAAAGGGGAGGAATGTTTTAAAATTTCTGCAAAGGAAATTGTAATAAGATTGTCAAAGCCTAACACCTCTCTCCCATACTCTCAGTGGCATCCTAGAGACACTAAGTATTAAATGCAACTTCGATGAGAAGAAATGTTAATGCTTGTTTACATGACCTGCCTTCTGAAATCTTGGCAAAGTGAATCATGTAACAGTTTATATGTGTAAATTGGCTGTGTTACATCTCCTAAGAAGAAACACAGGGATGGCGTGTGTAGTTCTTGCATTCAAGTCTCAAAGCCATTGGTCTACGTTTTCTTATTTCATTTCACGGTTCATTATAGAGTCATAGAGTCAAATATCATGAAAAAAGACCCGCCTTTCCATGTACCTCTCTGTGCCTCTTAAATGTTGCAATTGTACCTGCCTTGACCACTTCCTCTAACAATGCATTCCAAATACCCACTTCCCTTTGTGTAAAGAAATTACCTCTCAAGTCTCTTTTAAAACTCTCTGCTCTTGTATCTGTGCCCTTGAGTTTTGGACTCCCAAACCCTGGGGATAAGACTATGACCCTTCATCTTATCCATACCCTTCCTAGTTTTATACATCTCTATGGGCTCTCTGCTCATTCTTCTGCACGCCAGGCAGTAAAATTCTAGTGTGACTAACCTCTCCCTATAACTCAAGTCTTTTGGTTCAGATAGCACTCTTGAAAATCTCTTCTGCATCCAGTCCAGCTGAGCCTTTACTATAACAGAGTGATCAATCCATAACATCAGAACACTTCCTTGACAATTTTTAATATTTCTACACCTTTAAGGCCTCAGGACCATTCCCTTAGATCACTCTCTTAGAATCAAAGATGATTTGCTTCCACTCAATATCTGTGGGTTCTGAGGTGGCTTTTGAGGCAAGTGTAGGTTCCCAGATTATGCCACAAGTACAGCAGAAGATGGTGGATAATTTATGAGGTGGTGCTCTCCTTCCATCATTTTCACTGGGTTTCTGTGTACTCCTGACAAATAGAGGGTCTCAATGCCATTCTGAATGCACCTTCTAAATGTTGAAAATTATGGACCAGTGGATGCTGTGGGTCTGTGGGGAGCTTGTGTTTTGTCAAAGAAGCTTTGAGAGCAATCTTGTAGAGTTTTCTCTGTCTTCCTGCTGACTTTATATCATGATAGAGCTCAAACAGAGTGCCTAGTTCAGGAGTCTGGTGTGGGGAACATGAACAATGTGGCCTATTCTTCACAGCTGGCTGAACTTCTGCACTCGATATTATTGTGGAAAGAACACTGACATTGGGTTCCTCTATCCTATCAGCATATTTGACAATGAGAGCACTGTTATCAAGGGTCCATTACTTTGTGGCATCTGATGTAGGTAGTGTATGCCTCCAAACAGTGGCAGACAGCGATCACTGCTACCATTAATTTGAAGCTGTGTTTAGAGTTATTATCTTCTCACATGCTTTTACAGCTTCACTGGGCATATCATTTGCTCCTGAGTTTTTGGTTGGTATAAGCCAACTTCTTGTTGGCCTGAGGCAGTGACAGACCAAACTTAATACTGTGCAACACACACAAAGTGCTGGAGGAACTCAACACATCAGGCAGCATCTATGGAGGAAGTGAACAGTCAATATTTTGGGCAGAGATATTCATTGGGCTTCATCGGGACTGGAAAGGAAGAGGGCTGAAGCCAAAATAAGAAAGAAAGGGGGAGGAGCAGAGTATTATGAGCAGTTTTAGGCCCCATATCCATGTCAGGATGTGTTGGAATTGGAGAGGATCCAGCGGAAGTTTATGAGAACGATCCAGGGAATGAAAGGATTAATGCATGAGGAGTTTAGAAGAATGAACAGGGTTCTCATTGAAACATACCAATTACTGGAAGACCTAAATAGAGTGTACATGGAGAGGATGTTTCCATTAGGACCAGAGGACACAGCCTCAGAATAGAATGGACCTCTTTACAACAGTGATGAGTGTGAATTTCTTTAGCGAGTATGTGTTGAATCTGTGGAACTCATTGCCACAGATGGCTGTGGAGACCAGGTCAATGAGTATATTTTAAAGTGGAGTTAGATAGGTTCTTGATCAGTATGGGTCTCGAAGGTTACAGGTGAAAAGGCAGGGGAATGGGATTGAGGAGGAAAATAAATCAGGCACGATCAAATGATAGAGCAGCCTAGATAGGCAGAATTGCCTAATTCTGCTCCAATGTCTTGTGGTTTTAAGGCGGAATATGAGATGTTCCTCCTGCAACCTGTCTCTAGCCTGAACATGGCAATAGTAGAGACTGTGGACAGACATGTCAGTGTGGGAATGGGAAGTGGAATTAGGTGGCCACTGGCAGTGGATGGAACAAAGGTACTAGATGATGCAATTCCCCTATCTGCATTGGGAATCACTAATGCTGGCGAGGGAGGTGGTGTAGAATGCTGTGGATTTGGAAGATCATGGAAGAGTGGAGAAAGAAATCGAAAGGGTGAATGGAAAGTTGTTCATTGTACTTGAAGGACTGTACCAGAAATGGGTAGAAAGAGTAAAAATCAGTGCAATGTGCTAACTACACCATTCCTAGAGTACTCTGAGCAGTTCTGGAAATTACACTGCAGAAAGGATAAATTGTTGTCAGGAGAATATGGTGCATATTTATCATCGTAATACCTGGACTAATAAATTACAAGGAGAGACTGCCGACTTCAACATTCTAATCCCCAGAATTCAAGAACTTGTATCCAAACATACAGCCATACTAAATGGAAGTGTGAATACTCCATTTAAGTCCCCAGGCCTGCTCCATCACTTAATAAGATTGTGGCCATCTGCTTGTAACCATTCTTCTGCACCTTTCTCCATCCATGTCCCCCCACTTATCAACTCTCCATGTAGCTCTGCCTTAGAAAATATTCAGAAACTCTTTTTCCACTGCCCTTTGAGAAAAGGACTTTAAAAAATTCATGAATCTCCGAGAGAAATAAAAACTGAAGGCTTTATATCTGTCTTCTCCAGGAAAGAAATGGAACTAAAGTTACCTGCTGCTATGTAAATCAGATTGAAACTGCAACAGCTGAAATGCATCTCAAATAGACAAGATGATGTATTATTTTAGACAACATTTAATTGACAAGAGTGTCTGCTACTTAAAGGGTGTTTGGCTTCTTAATTGTGCAAATCAGGATCCTTTCCTACTGTGGAATCTGGAACAGTTTTAGGTAGAGCATGCACTGTGACACACCCATGAGTTATGCCACGAATTGATCATTCTTCAGGGGGATTTCTGGAGGAAAAGCCCAAGAAGATTTATTGTTTGTGTGAACTCAGGAGAGACATATAAATGCAGGACTGAGAGCATGTGGCTGGTTCAATATTTGGGTAGGCCTCTGTTCAGACGTTTCAAGCTCCTTCTGGAAGCACAGTGAAGCATAATAAATATGCAGAAAAATGTAAATAAGCAACAAGGTTATTTCCGATAACATTACTGCTTTTGCTTGCAATACTCGCTGATCTTATGTATGCCACAGTTTGAGAGAGAGAGAGAGAGAGAGAGTCACTTCCAAAAATATTCAGAGATATTTTTACCCGTTTTATTGAAAACCTTTGGAAAGTTCCATGAGATAATTAATGTTTTGCCTTGTTGTTACTTAAAGCAACATGAAGGTCTTGTAGCAACTGCAGAAGGTTGTGAACATCTGAATGATCCAGCAATGTAACAATAAGACAAATGTCAGCTGTCTTAGGCATAGATGCTACCTGACCTGTTGAATTCTTCCAGCATTTTTGTGTGTCGGTCTGGACTTCAGCAATTTCCTTCATGGGATCCTTTAGACAGTTCCTTGAGGAAGAGGAGCAAGATGTTCTCCCTTCTGCAAACTCACCCTCCAGGACTGCATTCATGAGCCTTATCATTATCTGCCATTCCAGAACATGGCTGTCCATTGTTTAAAAATGACACTCCTTGTTAAAAGCAACACGCACAAAGTGCTGGAGGAACTCAGCAAGACAGGCAACATCAATGGAAATGAATAAACAATCGATGTTTCAGGCCTAGAGCCTTCTTCAGAACTCCTTGTTAAAATCCACTGATTTACCTTTAAGTGGTGGAATTCCTGCCCTTCGAATGAATGCACTGTCTTTGGGGATTGTGATCAGTGCTGGCAGTTCACCAATTGCATGTAAATTAGGCCTGATTATTAAAATGGCATAGGACCTCTGCCAATTGTCTCAGGCGTGTAGAACAGATGGCTTTGCCATCACTTGCCCAATTTATGCTCCACACAAAGACTGCCCCATACTGTCTTCAATTGCAGAATAGCCCAACCACCGCAGGAAATAAACTGTTAACCAGAGTTTACCTAATTGCATCTCCTTTGCAACCAGTTAAAAAACTATTATTTCCTTAAAACAGATCTCAGTTAAAGCAGCAAGTAAGCAACTTTAAAGAATTTCTACATTTCAACAGATTAACAAAATTAAATTCTAAGTAAATTAAGATGACTAAAATAGATAAAGATCTTGAAACAGTTGCCACATTCGCCCCGCTGAGGAAGGGCATCCACAGTCTAATTAATTCTCTTAGCTTGAAAAGATAACATTATATTGCCTTCAAATCTGAGAGAGATTGTGTGGAACATTTGGGGGGGGGGTGCGAGTGTGAGGGAATCGTACAGTTTTAATTTATATTGCAGGAAGAGCTTGAGAATTGATAGAGGCTAAATTTGGTAAAAGTGCTAGTATGTTGAAACCTAGAATGAAGACACTGACTTCCACGTTTAACCCAAGTTTGTCATTTTGGGAGTAAATCTGGTTTGGCAACTGCACCACGGTAGTCCACTCATTAAACAGCAATGTTAAAAAAAATGGTTTGGCCACTAAGTAAGGGCAAGATGCCCATCTCCCCGGAACTTGCTGGTGAAACTAAGGTTGGAACGCATCAGCTTTGGAAGACTTCACAAGCAAATTGGGCGAATAAAAACTGAAGCCACTTGCCTACTTTATTGAGGGACTGCCAAAAGTACGTTTTCATGGGAATGCCTTTTGTGCAGGAAAGTTTTTTCAGGACATTTTGTAGGATTTGTACTGAATCTTTCTGCATCTGCCCCAATGGTCATTGCACTTTGCCACACCCTATGGATGAATCACCAAGAGTAGTATTGATACCTGAGAAGCCATAAAGGGAGAGTCCTAGAGTGATACAGCTTGAAAACAGGCTATTCTGCCCACAAATCAATGGAGGAAGTGAACAGTCAGTTTTTACACTAATCCTACCCGAATCCTTTTTATTCACCCCTAATGCCCATTAGTTCCCATCACTCACCATTCTAGGGCAGGGGTTGCTAACCTTTTTATGCCATGGACCCCCTACCATTAACTGAGGGGTTGGGAATCCCTGTTCCAGGGGAAAAGTACAGTGGTTATGTTTTAGGATGTGGAATGAAACCAGTACATTTGGATGAGTCCTACGTAGACACAAGAGGAATGTAAATATTCCACACAAGCACACCCAAAGTCAGGATTGAACCCAGGTCCATGAACCTGTCCACATGACCTCACTATTCCTCCTTTGCACTATTTGTTTATTTATATTTTTCTAACTTACAGTAATTTTTATATCTTGCTGTTGCCACAAAACAATAAATTTCATAACCTATATCAGGGATTCAGGTCTGTGGAATTATGAGACAGGAGTTGCCCCATAGTACAATGCTGGAAAGTCATTAGGGGATTCTGAGCAACCTCCTAACCTGGCTCCAACAGCGCAAGAACAGGAGGATCATTAGAGCATCTAGTTTGCAGGAAGCATTGCTTTGTGCAGCCTTGAGGCAGAAGGATGGCCATTGACTATCTGAGTGTGAGGGGATGTAGAGCAGCACAGCAGGAGATAGCAGATCCTTCTGGAGCAAGGCCGGTGATCTACTGGGTCTGCTAGACATCTTCTACAGGTGGGTGTGTAAGTAATAATATTTAAGATTGTTATAATATTCGTGATTACTTTTCACACTGCTGACATTAATGTCTGATTCTTTGATTGTATGCAATGTGGCTGGATGAGAGTGAATTCTGCTGGGAATAGTTATGGGTCACCGATTTCAGTCTTGCATCCTGCAGTGCTTATTCTTCGCACAACTTGCTTCTCGCAGATGTGAGTTATGGAGAGGTTGGAGAACCACCTATGGTTCAGGCCCACACCTAATGTTCTGTACTCTCTTCCTTTGCAAAGGACATCGAACGTGCAACAGTAGAGAATGGGTACAGGCCCTTTGGCTCACAATGTTGTGCCAAAACAATGAATTAGTAATCAAATGGCCAACTAAATGAACCTCTTCTGCCTACACATTGCCCATATCCTTCCAAATCCCCCACATTCTAAACTTCTCTGAAACATCCTGAACGAACCTGCCTCTAACACCACCCTAGGCAGCACATTTCAGACATCCGCCGCTCTTTCTGCAAAGAAAAACTTGCCTCCCACATCTCCTTTGAACTTAGTCCCCTCACCTTAAATGCATGCTTTCTGTTATTAGACATTTCAACCCCTGGAAAAAGATACTATTTGCTGATTATATCTATGTCTCTCATAATTTTATAAACCTCCATTGGATAAGACCATAAGACATAGGAGTTGAATTAGGCCATTCAGCCCATTGAGTCCTGTCCACCATTTCATCATGGCTGATCCCAGATCCTAGTCAACCCCATACCTCTCACCATATCTCTTGATGCCCTGACCAATCAGGAATCTATCAACGTCCACTGTGAGTATACCCATGGACTTGGCCTCCACTGCAGTCTGTGGTAGAGAATTCCACAGATTCACCACTCTTTGGCGAAAAAAATAATTCATTCTTACTTCTGTTCTAGAAGGTTGCCCCTCAGTTTTGAGGCTGTGCTCTGTAGTTCCATTGTGTATTCCATTGTGATACTGATACACGTGACTTGTGCTTCTCCCCCTCAAATTGCAGTATAAGTTCAATCATATTATGATCACTGCCTCCTAAAGGTTCCTTTATGTTATGCTGACTAATAAAATCTGGGTGATTACACCACACCCAATCTAAGATAGCCTTTTCCCAAGTATGCTATAAGCTGCTCTAAAAAGCCATCTCGTAGGCCTTCAACCAATTCCCTCTCTTACAATCCGACACCAACCTGATTTTCCCAATCCCCTTGCATATTGAAGTCCCCCATTACAATTGTGATATTGCCCTTATTACATGCCCTTTCCCGCTCCCTTTGCAAGCTCAACACCACATCGTGGCTACTATTTGGAGGCCTAAATATGATTCCCATTATAGTTTTTTCACCCTTGCAATTTCTTAACTCCACCCACAGAGATTCGACATTATCTGACCCTATGTCACCTCTTTCTAAAGATGTAATTCCATCTCTTATCAATAGAGCCATGTACCACCTATGCCTTCCTGCCTGTCCTTTCGATACAAAGTCTATCGTCTGATGTTAAGCTCCCACTATGACCTTCTTTCAGCCACGACTCAGTGATGCCCACAATGTCATACCAACCAATCTTTTATTGCGCCACGAGTTCATCCACCTTATTCCGAATGCTACGTGCATTTAAATACAGCACCTTCAGTCCTGCATTCTTCGCCTTTTTGAATTTTACCTCTGTGATTCAATTTAATTCTTTTCTCTGTCTGCAGTTGTACCCTATCATTGGCTTGTCCTTCCTTACATTCAAATTACATATTACATCATCTACTTGTAAACCTGCTGGCTCATCCTCAGCTTTAATATACTGGTTCCCATCCCCCTGCCTTATTAGTTTAAACCACCCCCAACAGCTCTAGTAAACTGCCCACAAGGATATTGGTCCCCCTCAGATTTAAGTGTAACCTGTCCCTTTCAGAAGAGGTGCCAATGATCCAGAACCTTGCCCTCAACTCCAGTTCTTCAGCCACGCATTTATCCACCACCTTATTCTATTCCTATCCTCACTGTCACATGGCAAGGCCAGCAATACCAAGATTACTATCTTTGAGGTCCTGCTTTTCAGCTTCCTTCCTAACCCCTTGTATTCTGTTTTCAGGACCTCCTTTTTTCTACCTGTGTTGTTAGTACCAATATGTATCACACTTCTGGCTGCTCACTCACCCTTTTCGGGATATTGTGGACGCGTTTAGAAACATAGCGGACCCCGACACCAGGGAGGCAAACTACCATCCATGTTTCCTTTTTGCATCCACAGAATTGTCTATCTGTCCCCCCAGCTGTAGATTCCCCTATTACTGCTGTCATCTTCTTCAGTTTCCTACCCTTCTGAGCCACAGGGCCAGATTCAGTGCCAGAGACACGGCCACTGTTGCTTCCCCCAGGTAGGTTGCCCCCACCAACAGTCCTCAAAAAGGAGTACCTATTTTTGAGGGGGACGGCCACAGGGTGCTCTCCACTATCTGATGTTCTCCCTTCCCTCTCCTGGCAGTCACCCATTTATCTGTCTTCTGTAGCCTTGGGGTGACTACCTCCCTGTAGCTCCTGAATATTACCTCTTCAATTTCCCTAACAAGCAGAGGGTCATTAAGCTGCAGCTCCAGTTCCCTAACTCAGTCTCTAACGAGCTGCATTCCGATGCACCCATCGGGGAGGCTGGGAATCTCCCAGAAATTCCACATCTGACACCCAGAAAAGAACACTGGCTCTGCAGACATACCCCCTATTTTCTCTGGAGTTAATTCTGAAAAAAAGTAAGAAATAAGGCATGAACTTGCCTACTTACATTGCCTCTGCCTATTCTTGTCGAAGCCTTGTTGAGCCAAAGCCTTACCACTCTGACTCAGGTTACTGTGGAGACAACTGCTCCCATGCTGACTGCTCCACAAGGTGGTACCTCTCTTTTATAGAGACTGGGTTTTTCACTGGACCTGTGCGGGAATGCCTCTGTTGCGTCTGCTCAGTACTCCAATTGAAGGCTTCCCTCAGACCCTGCCACTCAAAGAAAACAACCCAGGTTTGTCCTTCTGCTTGGTGTACGACATGCCCTCTTATCCAGCTAGCACCCTATTCTGCACACTCTCCAAAGTCTCGACATAAGACTATAAGACAAATGAACAGAATTAGGCCAATTGGCCCATTCAGTCTGTTCTACCATTCAATCATGACTGATCCTTTTCTCCCTTCCTCAGCCCCACTCCCCAGCATTCTCTCTGTAACCTTTGATGCCAGGTCCAATCAAGAACCTGTCAATTGTTGCCTTAATTACACCCAAGATCCTGGCCTCCACAGCCGCATGTGGTAACAAATTCCACAAATTCACCACCTTCCGGTTAGAGATTTCTTCGCATCTCTGTATTAGATGGCCGTCCTTCTATCCAGCAGCTATGATCTCTTGTCCTAGACTCCCCCACGAGGGGAAACATACTTTCCACATCTACTCTGTCCAGGACTTTCAACATTCAAAAGATTTCAATGAAATCTCCCCTTCATCCTTCTGAATTCCAATGAGTACGTTCCTTGTATGATAACACTTTCATTCTACGACTCATCCTTGTGAACCTCCTCTGAACCCTCTCCAATGCCAGCACGTCCTTTCTTAGATGAGGGGTCCAAAGCTGTTCACAGTATTCAAGGTGAGTCCTCACCAGTGTCTTATAAATCCTCAGCATCACATCCCTGCTCTTGTATTCTAGACCTCTTGAAATGAATGCTAACATTACATTTGTCTTCCTCACCACTGACTCAATCTGCAAACCAACCTTTAGGGTGTTCTACACAAGGACTCCCAAATCCCTTTGCATCTCAGAGTTCTGTATTTTCTCCCCAATTAGAAAATAGTCCACACATTTATTTCTACTACCAAAGTGCATGACCATCATGTTCCAATATTGTATTTCATTTGCAACTTTCTTGTCCATTATCCTAATCTGTCTAAGTCCTTCTGTAGCCTTCCTCTTTCCCCAACACTACCTGCCCCCCACCAATCTTTGTATCATCTGCAAACTTAGAAACAAATCTATCTACTTCATCACCTAAATCATTGATATATAGCACAAAAAGAAGCGGTGCCCAACTCCAACCCTGTGGAACCCACTAGTCATTCACTGGCAGCCAACCAGAAAAGGATCTTTTTATTCCCACTCACTGCCTCCTGCCAATCAGCCAATGCTCTAATCATGTCAGTACCTTTCTTGTAATACCATGGGCTCTTAACTTGGTAAGCAGTGTCATGTGTGGCGCCTTGTCAAAGGCCTTCTTAAACTCTAAATATACAACATCCACTATGTCCCCTTTATCTACCCTACTTGTAATCTCCTCTAAGAATTTCAACAGCTTCATCAGGCAACCTGTTCCCTAAAGCAAACCATGCTGACTTTGTCCTATCTTGTCCTGTGTCCATAACTCATTCTTAACAGTTGACTTCAACATCTTCCCAACCACTGAGGTCAAGATAACTGGTCTATAATTTCCTTTCTGCTGCTTCCCTCCTTTCTTAAAGAGCAGAGTGACATTTGCAGTCTCTATTGCTACCTCTTTCAGAACCCTAGGGTGCAGTTCTTCTGGTCTGGGTGACTTATGTACCCTTTGGTCTTTCAGCTTTTTGAGCACCTTCTCCCTTGTAATAGTAACTGCGCTCACTCTTTCCTCATACCCTTCAACATCTGGCACACTGCTCATATCTTCATAAACAGCAGAAGCCCCATACAGGTCCTTGTGGAACTCCCCCAGTCACAACCTCCAACTAGAATAAGTCCCTTTGACCTCTACCCTTTTTTTTCTATAGACAAGCCAATTCTGAATCTACAGTGCCAATTCACTATGCTTAATCTTCTGGATGAGCCTCCCATGACAGACCATGTCAAGCGCCTTATTAAAATACACATAGACAACATTCACAGCTCTAGCTCCATCAATCGCTCTCGTTACCTCGTCAAAAAACTCAATTAAGTTCGTAAGACATGAGGATATGCGCTAACATATCGATACGTTCGGCATTGATCTCCCTGTCCTCCACATCTTACTCCTTGGTAAATATTGATGTAAGGTACCCAGTAAGGACCTCGACCATATCCTCCACATCCAAACAAATGTTCTCCCCTTTATCCTTGGGTTGTCCTACATTTTCCCGGTACAAGCCATGCTGGCTGTCCCTAATTAGGCCATGGTTTTCAAAAAGCTCATAAATTCTCCTCAGTAACTTCCCTACCACTGATGTGAGACTCTCACGTCTACAGTTTCCAGGATCATCCCTGGTTCCCTTCTTGAATAATGGAGCAACATTAGCTACTCACCAACACTCCGGGAGCTCGCCTGTGGCTGGAGAGGCTGCAAAGATATTGGCAAAATATCTCATCTCTTGCCTCTCTCAATAACCTGGGGTTTATCCCATCATGACCTGGGAACTTAAGCTCTTTAATTCTCTTTGAGAGACACAATACCACCTCCTCCTTTACCTCGAAATGCCCCAGTATATTAATATGCTTGGCACTGATATCACTATCCTCCATGTACTTCTCCTTGGTAAATACAGAGTAAAGTACTCATTAAGGACCTCACCATCATCCTCCACATCCAAGCAAATATTTCCCCTTTATCACCCTCGTTCAGAGAAACGTTGTCTCATTTCTATATACATTATATGTGTCATGGTCCGGTTCATCAATCCTTATTCCGGGTTTTCCTGTTTTTCCTTGTTCCATTGGTTGCCTTAATTGAGGCACCTGATTCATGTTTTGGGCTGCACATAAATACCTCTGAAAACCAAGGATTCCCTGCTGGGCTGTTCCTTTCCCCTTCCTTCTGAGGCCTTGCCTGCATCCCTGTCAAGTTCAACTGCTGGAGTGAGACTGGAGCCTTGCCACACCAAGATAAGGAACTATCTATTGTTGGGTTTGGAACTATCTCTTTGTGTCCCTGTGTTTAGTGTCTGTGTCAAAGAAGAGGCCTGGCCCTAGGCCCTGTTCCCAAGGAGGAGTCCTGAGTCTGTGTAAAGCCCTGGCTCTAAGTCCTGTTCCCAAGGAGGGGTCCTGGCTCTGTGTTCCAAGTTCCAGGCACCAAGTCAAGGCTTTGTGTTCTCGTCCAGTCCAGGAGTCCCTTGGCAGTCATCCTGGCCTTGCATCCTAGAAAGGGTCCTGGCTCTGCATCCTAGAAAGCATCCTGGCCATGTCCAAGAACCTCGTCTTGTCCAAGTCATGGCTTTGTGTTCTTGTCCTGTCCGTGTGCCTTGTCCTGTGCAGGAGTTCCAAGTCCAGTCCTGTAGCCACGTCTTGTCCTCGCCTAGATCTGGGGTCCGAGCCCAAGTCAAGACCCAGGTTCCGGGTCCCTGTCCAGTCTTTGGCTTGGAGTCCTAGCCCAGGCTCTTAGTTCCAAGTTCCTTGTCCTGGTCCTTCTTTCCTAGTCTTAGCCCTAGCCCAGGCCTGGTGTCCTTATCTCATCCAGGACCTGTGTCAATGTCCAGTGTCCTTTCTTCTTGACTCCCCTTGCGTTTTTGATAAACCTTGGCCTGTTCTAGTACTTCAGTGTCTGTCTTGCATTTGGGTCCACTCCCTATGCGCTCCCCTATGACAATATGGTTATATATGTTATATACATGTATACATTTAAAAGATAATAAACAACTTGACTTATCCTTGAGTGGTCCTACCATTTCTCTAGCTAACCTTGTGCTCTTGATGAATGTATAGAATGCCTCGGGATTCTCTTTAATCCTATTTGCTGAGAACTTTTCATGGCACCTTCTGGCTTTCCTAATTCCCTTCGAGTTATTTTCTAGTCTCTTTATAATCCTCAAGGACTCTGTTTGATTCCAGCTTCCTAACCTTTACCTTTTGCTTCTTGACTAAACTCATCATCTCCTCAACAACCAAGGTTCTCTTACTCTGCCATCCTTGTCTTTCCTTCTGACTGGAACATTCTTGTCCTTCAGTCTGTGCAGTTGGTCTTTAAACACCTTCCACATGCCAGATGTAGACTTGCTCAGCAACATCTGTTCTCAAATCACTCGCACTAGTTCTTGCCCTGTTCCAATTTAATATGCTCCCATAAAATCCATACTTATCTACAGCTATCTTAATACTTAAGGAGTTGTGGTCACTGTTCCCTGATTGCTCACCCACTGGATGATTAGTAATCTGGCCAAGCTCATTAACTAATACCAGGCCCAGTATATTCCCACCTCCTGCTGAACCATCTTATTGACTTAAGAACCCTCCTGGATGCAACTAACACATTCTGCTCAATCTAAACTTCTTTCACTAAGAAGGTCATTGTTTTTCCTTAATCAGCCTGTATTTCTGTTCCTCAATTATTCTCTGGCTATTGGGAGTCTGTAGTGCAATTGTATCAGAGTGATTGTCCCTTTTCTATTTCTGAGTTCTACCCAAATAGACTCAGTAAAAGAGCCCTCAATTATGTCTACTCTCAGTGCAGCTGTGATATTGTCCCTGAAGAAGTACAAATCCACCTTTCTCTATCTCTTCTAAAATATCAAAACCCTGAGACATTAAGCACACATTCCTCTCCCTCTATCAACCAGATGTCAGTAATGGCCACAATGTCATGGTTCCATGTACTGATCCACACTCTTAAGTTCATCACCTGTACCCATAATACTCCTAGAATTAAAATATGCACACTTCAAAGTATCTGGCCAATCATTATGGTAATTTAGTCCTACCTGTTTTTACTGTCCCTGACATCCATCTTCCTCTCAATCCCTCCACTTTTTGACCCTGTGCTCTGGTTCCCATCCCTCTGCCTAACTAGTTTCAACTTTCCTGAGTAGCACGAGTGAATCTTCCAGCAGGACATTGGTTCCCCTCCAGTTTAGCTCATGCACCTCCAGATGAAGAAGGAGAAGAAATAAAATCATTGCCATGATATCAAGTAAGGAACAACAGCACTGGAGATAGCAAAGTGTGTGGGAGCATATGACCTCCCAGCTATAGTACTGAAGATCAGATCTCCACAAGTAGCAGTGCCTCTTGCCAAGCAGTTCCAATACAGCTGCAGTAATGATGACTACCTGACAATGTTGGAGTTGCTGCAACATGTCCAATGCTGGCACATTGAGATTAAGGAGGAGGTGGTGCTGGGTCTTCTGAAAAACATTAAGGTGGATAAATCCCCAGGGCTTGATGTTAGATATCCCAGAATACTGAAAGAAGCGAGTAAGGAGATTGCTGGGGCACTGACATTTGAAAATTTATAAGTGCACAATACTTAATTCCATTTGCAACGGATCAGTTGGAACAGGCAGTCCCTGTATGTGAACAAAGCTATACAACAATCAGGCACTTGCTGTTATTTGTCAAGCAGTGTGTGCACCACAGGTCGACAAGTGAATGTCATCCCAACAATGTAATCACTTACATTTTGACTTTCAATCATATTACTACCATGAGGTCCCCCACCAATACTGTTAATGAGAAAGTCACCCGAGGCAGCTATATAAATATTATGTCTACAAGAGCAGGCCAGGGGCTGGGGAATCTGCGGTGAACACTATTTCACCCCATACTTCCTCTGACAGTCAGTAATATCATGACTTATCCTTTTTCTCAGTGCCACTTTCTTGCACCATCCCAATGTCCCTTGGTTTCTTTAATACCAAATCTATCTACCTGTCTTCCATATGCTCAGTGAATCAGTCTCCATGACACTTTTTGGGTTGAGAATTCCAATGACTTACTTTCCATGTGTGAAAAAAATTCCTCCACATCTATGTCCTAAAATAGTTGACCCTTTATTTTGAGATTGACCCTGGTTATAGAAACTGCCATGGGAAATATCAGCTCCACATCTAGATGTTAAGCTCTTTAAGAATTTTGCATGTTATAAGATCACCTCTCATTCTTTGAATTACAAGAAAATTCAGCCGTAGTCTCTCTTTCTGTGATAAACCAAATCCTGTCAACTTTCATTGCACTCCCTCTGTTGCAAATCTATCCTCCTCTCCCCCTCTCTTCCCCCTTCCTTCCCCCTCCCCTCTCCTCCACTTTATGACCAATTCCTCCTCATTAAATACACATTTATCCTCTCTCAACACTTCTCTCAGCCATTGCTCAACCTGATCCACATAATAGCTGATCTTTCTTCAATGGTGGAGTAAGCAAAACAAAGGCCCTTGTGCCAGTTTATGAGCAAATAAGCTTTATGGCTGCTGTGTGGGCCTCAGACGCAGACCTCTCCTCAAACCTAGATATGCATGCAGGATTACATTATTCGCCCCAGCTTTAATTCTGAGGGAGAAACTGATTGCAGCATGGAGCAGGGCTTGGTGGTGTTGCAGGAGGCTCAATACCATCAGGTTGGACAGTGAGTCTATAGGGGAATATGACTTGTGAGCCAGATCTGCACATTACCCAGTCAGCTGATATGGGAAGGAAGTGGCAATAGGGGGCAGCGGTTCCTGCGGCAGCTGGCTTCCAGAAGGTTGCAAAAGATACTTGAAGCAGAGAAGTACAGTCAAGACTGTATGATGCAGATGCTAAGAAATGCATTTCAAAGTGGTGATATAAACTGTGGGAAGGAAAAATATGCAGTAGCATGATAAATGTAATGGGAACAATCAATCAAAAGCAAAATACTGCAGATTGTGGAGAAATGAAGTAAAGCATAAAATGTTGGAAATATTCAGCAGGTCAGGTAACATCTATGAGAGGGCAAAACATTTCAGGTCAATAATATTTCATCAGCTTTGGTAATTTGATGAAGTGAGGTCCATTCATGACAGATTATAACTGCTCTACCAAGAAGAATGCAAACACCCCATTTTCTGAGTGATACAAATGAAGTGCATATTATCTTGTATTGCAATGTACTGCTGCAACAAAACAACAAACTTCATAACATACTCTACGACAATGATATTAAACCTGATTCTGATGAATGGCAATTAAAATCACTATTAATTTTCAGTTGCTGGGTGTGACTGGCCAATAGAGAGATTTCCCTTTCTTTTTCCTCCTCCTTCATTTTCACCAGAGCTCCACGCTTGATTAAAAGCTGCCTTAATGTTAAGGACGGTCAATCTCACCTCAGCTAGCTTTGTCAATGTTTGGATTAAGAATATATTGAGGTCTGATTCCAAATGTCCCAGTTAGATTTATAATTGCTGGCTAATTAATGAGCAGGAGCTGCTCTATAGCAATATTAACAATGCTGTATTACTAAATTGCTGCTGACGGGGAATGCTCTGATTGGGTGTGAGTTTGACCCATTGAATTCTTTCTATTTTTGAGAACAGCATGTACTACTATATTCGTTTACAGGTTGTGGCCATTGCTGCAAAGGTCATTATTCATTGCTTTTGCCCTTGTTAAGGGGAGCCATCACCTCCTAGTTTAGTACCACAATGCTGATCAACAGGGAGTTTAAGAGTTTTCACCCGGTACAATGTGATGAGTTATATGGAAAATGGTGAGGACTTTCCAACCTCACCACCAATTCAACCTTTACAGAATCCTGTACGAGGAAACCCAAATCCCTTTGCACTTCAGAATTTTGAATTTTCTCCACATTTGGAAAATAGTCTATGCAACACACACAAGATGCTGGATGAACTCAGCAGGTCAGGCAGCATCTATGGAAAAGAGTAAACAGTTGATGTTTTGGGCTGAGGTCCTTCATCAAGACTGAGAGGTGGGGGAAGGGGAAAGAAGCTAGCTGGAAGGTGATAGGTGAAGCCAGGAGGGTGGGAAAGGTCAAGAGCTGGTGAAGAAAGGATCTGGTGAACGCAGCAGGCCAGGCAGCATCTCTAGGAAGAGGTACAGTCGATGTTTCAGGCCGAGACCTTTCTTCAGGACTAACTAAAAGAAGAGTTAGTAAGAGATTTGAAAGTGGGGGGGGGAGGGGAAGATCCAAAATGATAGGAGGGGGAGGGCTGGAGCCAAGAGCTGGACAGATGATTGGCAAAGGGGATATGGGAGGATCATGGGACAGGAGGCCCAGGGAGAAGGAAAAGTCAGGGGGGAACCCAGAGGATGGGCAAGGGGTATAGTCAGAGGGACAGAGGGAGAAAAAGGAGAGTGAGAGAAAGAATGTGTGTATAAAAATAATTAACGGATGGGGTACGAGGGGGAGGTGGGGCATTAGCGGAAGTTAGAGAAGTCAATGTTCATGCCATCAGGTTGGAGGCTACCCAAGTGGAATATAAGGTGTTGTCCCTCCAACCTGAGTGTGGCTTCATCTTTACAGTAGAGGAGGCGGTGGATAGACATGTCAGAATGGGAATGGGATGTGGAATTAAAATGTGTGGCGACTGGGAGATCCTGCTTCCTCTGGCGGACAGAGCGTAGGTGTTCAGCAAAATGGTCTCCCAGTCTGCGTCGGGTCTCGCCAATATATAAAAGGCCACATCGGGAGCACCGGACGCTCACCAGCAACTTTGATGTGTGTTGCTTGAATTTCCAGCATCTGCAGAATTCCTCTTGTTTGCGAAAAAAGGATCTGATAGGAGAGGAGAGCAGACAATAGGAGAAAGGGAAGGAGGAGAGAACCCGGGGGAAGAAATAAGCAGGTGAGAAAAAGTGAAAGGTCGAAGTGGAGAATAGAGAGGCGTGGGCTGGGGCTGGAATATGTTCACTGGATGGAGAAATTGATATTCATGCCATCAGGTTGGAGGCTACCCAGAAGGAATATAAGGTGTTGCTCCTCCATCATGTGGGAGTGGGAATCGGAATTAAAATATTTGACCACAGGGAAGTCCTGCTTGTGGCGGATGGTGCGGAGGTGCTCGATGAAGCGGTTCCCCAATTTATGATGGGTCTCACCAACGTAGAGGAGGCCACATTGAGAGTTAACGGATGCAATAGATGACCCCAGCAGATTCGCAGGTGAAGTGTTGCCTCATCTGGAGGGACTGTTTCAGGCCCTGAATGGAGGTGAGGGAGGAAGTGTATCGCCAGGTGTAGCTCTTAGGCTGTTTGCAGGGATAAGGCCTGGAGGCAGATTAGTGGGAAGGGATGGTATATGCTTTTATTCCTTCTACCAAAGTCCCTGACCACACACATCTCACCATTGTATTCCATCTGCAGCCTCTGTGGCCATTCTTCCTAACCTGCAGCATCTGTGCTTACTCAACACTACCTGCTCTTCCATCTACCTTCATATCGTCTGCAAATTTGACTGCAAAGTCATCAATTTCATCATCCCAATCATTGACATACAACGTTAAAAGAAGTAATCCCAACAAAGATCCCTGTGGAACAGCACTTGTCACTGCCAGTCAATCTGAAAAGGATCCCTTTATTCCCACTCTTTTCACCTTGTCAATCAGCCAGTCCTCTGTCCATGCTAGTATCTTTCCTGTAATACCTTGGTTACTTATCTTGTTTAGCAGCCTCATGTATGGCACCTTGTCAAGTGCCTTCTGAAAAGTACATAACATCCACCAATTCCACCACCAATATAGGCGGGAGGAGAAGATGGCGGCGTGCCTGCGCTTGCGCAGCCCTCCGGTGAAAATGATATCGTATCTGTTAAATAGAGGCCGTGGACAATTCTGATTTGATGGAGAATGGACATGAAAGCACAGAGGAACATCTGGAGAAATTTCTGAAACGCTCGTTCACTGCTGTCGTTACTGTGTGGTTGGGAATCTTTCGGGGGGTAGGCCTCAAAATCCACGGCTTTGCCTGCTGTTGGCGACCGAGGAAGAGGTCGAATCGTTCAGACAGAGGTGGCGCTCAGTACTCGGTGTCGGAGAGCTGATCAGAGCTCGAAGTTTTCAGATGACTCAGAGTCGGATTGTGGTCAGCATGGCGGAGAGATTTTCTTCCTTCTCCCGTCTGCGTGAGATGTGGGACATTTGAGAAACTTTGAACTTTACTGTGCTCACGGACTTCTTCATCAACTTATGGTATTGTTACACTGTTTGTAACTATATTTTATAATTATGTGGTTTTGTCAGTTTTTTCAGTCTTGGTTTGTCCTGTGTTTTGTGATATCACACTGGAGGAAATAATGTATCATTTCTTAATGCATGCATTACTAAATGACAATAAAAGAGGACTACGTGTCTTCATAATCATAAATTCTCCTTTGTCTACTCTGCTCGTTATTTCTTCAAAGAATTTCAATAGATTTATCAGGTAAGATTTTCCCTTAAAGAAACCATATTGACTTTGGCCCATTTTGTCACGTGTCTCCAAGCACCCTGAAACCAATCCTTAACAATTGACTCCAACATCTTCCCAACCACTGAGGTCAGGTTAACTGGCCTATAATTTCCTTTCTTTTGCCTTCCTCCCTTCTTAAAGAGTGGAGTGACATTTGCAATTTTCCAGTCCTCTGGAACCATGCCAGAATCTACTGATTTTTGAAAGATCATTACTACAGTAATGCCTGCACAATCTCTTCAGCTATCTCTTTTAAAATCCTGGGGTGTAGTCCTTCAGATCCTGGTGGCTCATCTACCTTCAGATCTTTCATTTTCTAAAGTACCATCTCCCAAGTAATAGCAACCGCACTCACTTCTGCCCCTTGACTCTTGAACTTCCAGCTTACTAATAGTGTTTTAGACCAGTAGTCGCAAACCTCCGGGCCGTGGACCAATACCGGGCCGCGAAGCATGCAGGGCTGCAGTGGTAGCCGGGACGCACCCAGCACATATTTAAGAAAAAAGCCGAAATAAGCAAGCTAATTAATTAGGTGCCGCCCGGCACGTAAATGTCGGCATAGATCAGAGGCGATTGCTGATTTCGTAGAGCAAGTGAAATCAGCAATTGCTTCTGATCTGGGCTGACGTTTACATGCCGGGTGGCACCTAACTAATTAGCTTGTTTATTTCGGCTTTTTTCTTAAAGATGTGCTGGGTGCGTCCCGGCTACCACTGCACCCCTGCATGCTTCGCGGCCCGGTATTGGTCCGCGGCCATAAAGCATGTGCTACCAGGCCGCGAGGAAACGATATGAGTCAGCTGCACCTTTCCTCATTCCCTGTCACGCACTGTTGAACTTGAAGGTAGGGTTGCCAACTGTCCCATATTTGCTGGAACATCCCGTATATTGGGCCAAATTGATTTGTCCCATACGGGACCGCCCTTGTCCCGTATTTCCCCTGCTAAGGTAGTTCATGCCTATGAAACCTTTCATGCTGAAATGGCGTAAAGTGAAGAAGCAATTACCATTAATTTATATGGGAAAAATTTTTGAGCGTTCCCAGACCCAAAAAAAAACCTACCAAATCATACCAAATAACACATAAAACCTAAAATAAAACTAACATATAGTAAAAGCAGGAATGATATGATAAATACACAGCCTATATAAAGTAGAAATAATGTACGTACAGTGTAGTTGGGAAGATTAAGCCAAAACCGTTATGTGGGGAAAAAAATCGGCACGTATGCGCATGCGCACGTCATGCATGCTCACACAGATGCCGGCGCAAGGCTTCATGGTCATGGAAGTCTTTCTTGGGGTAAACACAAGTGTCCCGTCAGCACATACAAAAAATGCTAGTGAACGCAGCAGGCCAGGCAACATCTATAGGAAGAGGTACAGTCGACGTTTCGGGCCGGGACCCTTCGTCAGGATCTGATTGCTACTTTTGTCCCTTATTTGGGAGTGAGAAAGTTGGCAACCCTAACTGTAAAAGACATGTTGAGGTGAGTTTAACCCTACTTGAACACCTCCCCCCCACCGGTTGGCCGGTCCGCAATTGTCAATTGTCAATATTAAACCGGTCCACGGTGCAAAAAAGGTTGGGGACCCCTGTCTTAGACCATAAGACATAGCAGAATTAGGCCATTCAGCCCATCAATCTTCTCCGTCACTCCATTATGGCTGATCCCAGTTCCCACTCAACCTCGTACACCTGCCTTCTCATCATAACCTTTGGTGCCCTGACCAATCAGGAAACTATCAATTTTAGCTTTAAATATACCCATGGTCTTGATCTCCACAGCTGTCTCAGGCAGAGCATTCCACAGATTCCCCACTCTCTGGCTAAAACAATTCCTCCTTACTTGTATTTGAAAGGATTGCCCCTCAAGTTTGGGACTGTGCCCTCTAATTCTGGACACCCCACCATAGGAAATGTTCTCTCCACATCCACTTTATCTAGTCCTTTCAACATTTGGTAGGTTTCAATGAGATCCCCATGTATTCTTCTAAATTGCAGTGAGTACAGGCCCAAAGCTGCCAAATGCTCGTCGTATATTAACCCTTTCATTTCTGGAATCATCCTCAAGCTTCCTCTGGAGTCTCTCCAATGACAACATACCTTTTCTGAGATATGGGCCCAAAGCTTTTGAGGTGAAGACTGATGCAAAGTACCTTGTCCCATGCTACTATCTCTTCAGCATCATTTTCCAATGGTCTAATATCTACTCTTGCCTCTCTTTTACTCCTTATATATCTGAAAAAACTTTTGGTTTCATTTTTGATACTATTGGTTAGCTTACCTTCATATTTCATTCCTCCCCTATGGTCCTTTTAGTTGCCTTCTGTTGGTTTTTAAAAATTTCCGGATCCTCTAACTTCCCACTATTTTTGCTCTATTATATGCCCTCTCTTTGGCTTTTATGTTGGCTTTGACTTCTCTCGTCAGTGAAGGTTGCATCATCCTGCCTTCAAAATATTTACTCTTCTTTGGGATGTATCTATCCAGCGCCTTCTGAATTGCTCCCAGAAATTCCAGCCATTGCTGCTCTGCCGCCACCTGTGTTAGTGTCCCTTTCCAGTCAGTTTTGACTAGCTTTTCTCTCATGCTATTAAATTCAAAGGTTCAAAGGTCAAATTTAATGTCAGAGAAATGTATACAATATACATCCTGAAATGCTTTTTCTTCGCAAACATCCAAGGAAACAGAGGAGTGCTCCAAAGAATGAATGACAGTTAAACGTGAGAACCCCAAAGTCCCCTCCAGTTCCCCCCTCCCGCAGGTAAGCAGCAGCAAGCAACAATCCCCTGTCCTCCCACCAGCAAAAAAAAGGCGCATCGGTACCGTCACTGAGCCCAACAAGTGCTGAGCAATAACAAAGACATAGACCAAAGGCTTCGCATTTCATCTGACAATCAACAAACTAACATTCTCTCTCTCCCTGGCAAGGGAGAGGGAGGTGTCCCCCCATTTTCACAGTGAGCGGGAGACATAACAACAACCCACTGGTTTATGATGTTAAAAGTCCGCTTCGTTGCTTTTTTCGAGCTCTGTGTCCGAAGATCACAAAGACCTCGGGTCTTCACACCCACAGTGAAAGATTTTCCAGCCTCCCCGATGACACACAAGTCTCCTGCTGTGACACCGACCCTCGATCTGCCCGTCTCCAGAGCCCTGAGTTCTTAGGCTTCCGAACACAAGACTCTCAGGCCAAACCCTTGGCATGTCGAATATTGGCCAGTCATGGAACCCCGAGAATGGGTCCCATTCCCACAAAGAATTGGAGCCTACATGTAACTCCAGGTCAGGGTCTTCAAAAGAACCCTGAAAGGAAAAATATAAAGATACTAAAGGTGGAACTAGAGCGGTTTCTGAAGGTGCAAGCAAAGGAGTTGTCGTTAGGCACCATTATCCCTCCTAAGCTCCTCTGTAATACTGATACTTCTGACTTTAGCTTCTCTCTGTCAAATTGCAGGGTGAATTCTATCATATTATGATCACTGTTTCCATTAGCTGAAACCATCTAATCATGTCTGGTTTATTACACAGCACCCATTCCAGAATTGCTGATCTCTTAGTGGGCTCAACCACAAGCTGCTCCAAGGAGCCATCTCGGAGGCACTCCACAAATTCTCTCGCGGGATCCAGCATCAACTTTATTTTCGCAATTTACCTGCATATTGAAATTGCTCTGTGACTAACGTAACATTGTCTTTTTGAGCAACACACATCAAAGTTGCTGGTGAACGCAGCAGGCCAGGCAGCATCTGTAGGAAGAGGTGCAGTCGACGTTTCAGGCCAAGACCCTTCGTCAGGACTAACTGAAGGAAGAGTGAGTAAGGAATTTGAAAGTTGGAGGGGGAGGAAGAGATCCAAAATGATAGGAGAAGACAGGAGGGGGAGGGATAGAGCCAAGAGCTGGACAGGTGATAGGCAAAAGGGGATACGAGAGGATCATGGGACAGGAGGTCAGGGAAGAAAGACAAGGGGGGGGGTCCCAGAGGATGGGCAAGAGGTATATTCAGAGGGACAGAGGGAGAAAAAGGAGAGTGAGAGAAAGAATGTGTGCATAAAAATGAGTAACAGATGGGGTACGAGGGGGAGGTGGGGCCTTAGCGGAAGTTAGAGAAGTCGATGTTCATGCCATCAGGTTGGAGGCTACCCAGACGGAATATAAGGTGTTGTTCCTCCAACCTGAGTGTGGCTTCATCTTTACAGTAGAGGAGGCCGTGGATGGACATGTCAGAATGGGAATGGGATGTGGAATTAAAATGTGTGGCCACTGGGAGATCTTGCTTTCTCTGGTGGACAGAGCGTAGATGTTCAGCAAAGCGGTCTCCCAGTCTGCGTCGGGTCTCACTAATATATAAAAGGCCACATCGGGAGCACCAGACGCAGTATATTACCCCAGTCGACTCACAGGTGAAGTGTTGCCTCACCTGGAAGGACTGTTTAGGGCCCTGAATGGTGAAAAGGGAAAAAGTGTAAGGGCATGTGTAGCACTTGTTCCGCTTACACGGATAAGTGCCAGGAGGGAGATCAGTGGGGAGGGATGGGGCGGACGAATGGACAAGGGAGTTGTGTAGGGAGCGATCCCTGCGGAATGCAGGGGGGGGGGAGGGAAAGATGTGCTTAGTGGTGGGATCCCATTGGAGGTGGCGGAAGTTGCGGAGAATAATATGTTGGACCCGGAGGCTGGTGGGGTGGTAGGTGAGGACCAGGGGAACCCTATTCCCAGTGGGGTGGCGAGAGGATGGAGTGAAAGCAGATGTACGTGAAATGGGGGAGATGCGTTTAAGAGCAGAGTTGATAGTGGAGGAAGGGAAGCCCCTTTCTTTAAAAAAGGAAGACATCTCCCTTGTCCTAGAATGAAAAGCCTCATCCTGAGAGCAGATGCGGCGGAGACGGAGGAATTGCGAGAAGGGGATGGCGTTTTTGCAAGAGACAGGGTGAGAAGAGGAATAGTCCAGATAGCTGTGAGAGTCAGTAGGCTTATAGTAGACATCAGTGGATAAGCTGTCTCCAGAGACAGAGACAGAAATATCTAGAAAGGGGAGGGAGGTGTCGGAAATGGACCAGGTAAACTTGAGGGCAGGGTGAAAGTTGGAGGCAAAGTTAATAAAGTCAACGAGTTCTGCATGCGTGCAGGAAGCAGCGCCAATGCAGTCATCGATGTAGCAAAGGAAAAGTGGGGAACAGATACCAGAATAGGCACGGAACATAGATTGTTCCACAAACCCAACAAAAAGGCAGGCATAGCTAGGACCCGTACGGGTGCCCATAGCTACACCTTTAGTTTGGAGGAAGTGGGAGGAGACAAAGGAGAAATTATTAAGAGTAAGGACTAATTCCGCTAGACGGAGCAGAGTGGTGGTAGAGGGGAACCGATTAGGTCTGGAATCCAAAAAGAAGCGTAGAGCTTTAAGACCTTCCTGATGGGGGATGGAAGTATATAAGGACTGGACATCCATGGTGAAAATAAAGCGGTGGGGGCCAGGGAACTTAAAATCATCGAAAAGTTTAAGAGCATGAGAAGTGTCACGAACATAGGTCGGAAGGGATTGAACAAGGGGTGATAAAACAGTGTCGAGGTATGCAGAAATGAGTTCGGTGGAGCAGGAGCAAGCTGAGACAATAGGTCAGCCAGGACAGGCAGGTTTGTGGTTCTTGGGTAGGAGGTAGAAACGGGAAGTGCGGGGTGTGGGAACTATAAGGTTGGTAGCAGTGGATGGGAGATCCCCTGAGCGCATAAAGTCGGTGATGGTGTGGGAGACAATGGCCTGGTGCTCCTTAGTGGGGTCACGATCGAGGGGTAAATAAGAGGAGGTATCCGCGAGTTGTCGCTGTGCCTTGGCAAGGTAGAGGTCAGTACGCCAGACTACAACAGCACACCCCTTATCGGCGGGTTTAATAATAAGGTTAGGATTAGTGCGGAGGGAGTGGAGAGCAGAGCGTTCGGAAGGAGTGAGGTTGGAATGGGGACAAGGTGCGGTGAAGTCGAGACGGTTGATGTCCCGTCGGCAATTAGCGATAAAGAGATCCAGAGCAGGCAGAAGACCAGAACGGGGTGTCCATGAAGAAGAGGAGGGTTGAAGACGGGAGAAGGGGTCATCGGTGGGGGTGGAAGAGTCCTTGCCGAAGAAGTAGGCTCGAGACGGCGGAAGAAAAGTTCCGCATCATGGCGAACACGGAACTCGCTGAGGTGTGGGCGAAGGGGGACAAAGGTGAGGTCCTTACTGAGAACAGAGCATTCTGCCCCCGACAGTTGAAGGTCGGAAGGGATGGTAAAGACCCGGCACGGATGAGAGCTGGGATCAGAGGGGGGAAGCTGGGGGTGTCAGTGGAGAGGGGAGGGTTAGGGTGAGAGGAAGATGGAGCCTCTGAGGGCCTAGGAGCTGACGGTGGGATCTGAGGAAGACGGGGCTGCGGAGTGGTGGTGGGGGAAGGGGAGACGGGAGTCACAACAGTAGCACATAAAGACCCGGCCTGGAGTTCAAGGCTGGAATCTTGAGAGCTGGGATCAGAGGGGGGAGGGGGGAGGCTGGGGGTGTCAATGGAGAGGGGAGGGTTGGGGTGAGAGGAAGATGGAGCCTCTGAGTACCCAGGAGCTGACGATGGGATCTGAGGGAGATGGGATTGCAGGGTATTGGTTGGGGAAGGGGAGACGGGAGTCACAACAGCGGCACATAAAGACCCGGCCTGGAGTTCAAGGATGGCGTCGCAGTTGGTGGTTTTTTTGACATGCTTTTTCTAAACCAGTTGTAGTTTGTAGATCACATCCTGGCTACTATTCAGAGGCCTGTATATAACTCCCACCCGGGTCTTCTTACACTTGCAGTTTCTTGACTCTACCCACAAGGATTCTACATCTTTCGGTCCTATGTCACCTCTATCTAAAGATTTGATTTCATTTTTTTTTACCAGCAGAACCACTCCTCCTCCTTTGCCTACCTGCTCTTCCTTTTGGTAGATTGTATATTCTTGGATATTAAGCTCTCAACTACAATCTTTTTTCAACCGTAACTCCATGATACACACAATGTGATACCTGCCAATCTCTAAATGTACTTCAAAGGACATGTACCTTATTTTTCTATAATGTATGCATTCAGATATAATATCTCCAGTCCTGCATTTGTCACCTTTTAAAATTTTGTCCCCCTGACTGCAATTTTTCCCTGTCATCTGCTTGTCCTTCCTGACAGGCTCACTGTACATTACCTCTGCTTGTAAACCAACATCCTTGTCATCTCAGATCCCATCTCTCTGTGATATTAGTTTAAATCCACCCCAAAAGCTCTAGCAAACATGCCCGCAAGGATATTTGTCCCCCTTAGGTTCAGGTGTAGGCTGTCCCTTTTGTGCTGGTCCTACCTTTCCCAGAAGATATCCCAATGATCCATAAATCTGAAAGCCTGTTTCCTGTACCAGTTCCTCAACTATCCATTCATCTGCCAAATCATCCAATTCTTGCTTTTCAGCTTTCTACCTAGCTCTCTAAATTCTTTCTTTAGGACCTCCTCTCTTTTTCTTCCTATGTCATTGGTACAAGTATGTTCCAGGAGGTCTGGCTGCTCATCCTCCTCCTTTAGAATGTCGTGGACATGATCAAAGATGTCCCTGAACCTAGGGCCTGCGAGGCAACATACCATCTGGGTCTCTCTATTGCATCCACAGTCTCTCCTATCTACTCCTCTGACTATGACATCTCCTAGCAACGCAGCATTCCTCCTCTGCCCCCTACCCTTCTGAGCCACAGAACCAGACTCTGTGCCAGAGACTTGGTTAAACGGATTCCCCAGTGTAGGTCATCCCCCCCCAAACAGTATCCAACATGTTATTGAGAGGAATGGCCAAAGGGGTACTCTGTACTGACTGACTATTTCCCTTCCCTCTCCTGCCAGTCACTTGTTCACCTGCCTCCTGCAATCTAGTGGTGACTACCTCCCTGTATCTCCTATCTATTAGCTCTTCGCTTTCCCTTATGAGATGAAGGTCATTGAGTTGCAGCTTCAACACGTTCTCCGAGGAGGTGCAGCTGGTGCAGATGTGCTTATCCGGGAGGCTGGAGGTCTCCCAAAATTCCATCTCACACAAAAGAACAAAACACCAGTCCCTGGAGTCATTCTTACTGCCCCAAATATACACTTACAGATGAAGGACCAGCAAGGAGAAAGCTTACCAGATACTTATGTACGCCGCCCATGCCTGTTGTCGCCCAAGCCTCTTGAAACAAAGCCAAAGGTCTCCCCCCCAACAACACTGCCCCACTCCACTTGCCAGTGCCTTATTTTCACTTGACCTTGTTAACTCCAATTGGCTGCTGCTCAAGCTTTGAAAAACTGGTTAGGAAGCGCTGACGTTTAAAGGTCTCTCCTCAGCCTGGATAAAGACGCTGTTGCTTTCTCCTCTGAACTCCGATTGGCTACTTTTCAAGCTCCAAGAAACTGGCAATAAAGCATTGATTTTTAAAGTTCCCTCCCTGGCCTGGGTGAAGACACTGTTAGCTTTTCACCGCTGAACTCCACTTGGCTACTGTTCAAACTCCATGTGAACTCTCTCTATGCTCTACCATTCATCAGAGGAAATTTCCAGTGGTCATTAACACATTCCAACCTACAGCTCTTTGGGATGTGGGAATAAACCAGAGCACTCAAAGGAAACCCGTATGGACACCCAGGCAAACAACACCGATGGCGTGGTGCTCAGGATTGAACTTGGGTCACTGCAGTAGCTAGACAGCATCTCTACCAGCTGCACCTCTGTGCTGTCCTTCACCGTTCATAATTAGATATGGCAGACATGCAAAGTATTGACCTGATCTACTGCTTGATGAACTATATCTCTGGCATGTTGCTTCCATTGTCTGTATCTTTAGGATTGAGGACATGTGGTGAATCTTTATGGTCTTGCACGTCCGTCGTCGTACCGAGGTTGATTGACATTGTATGTACCTCCTGAAGGAGTAAATAGTGCTAATGATGCGACCATTCATACCTTTGAAAATCTAAGTTCACTTATCTTCTTGTGGGAATGGCTAGTCAATTACGGGGTTGCCTGGATAAACTGAAATTACCAAAAAATATTATGGTAAAATCTAAAGTTAAAAAAAAGCCCAGAAAATGCTGTAAATACTCAGCAGATCAGACAACATCTGTAGGAAGAAAAACAGAGGCAACTTTTCAGGTGGAAGATGCCTTGCTAGAAAAGGTGTTTTGTCACCTTGGTTTTACCCTGTCAAATATATCCCTCTCCCACTCTTCCTGTAGCTAACCAAGCTTCTTCTCTGTACAAGTTCTGACTAAGGGATCTTGAACATGAAATGTTACCTCTGTATTCCTTCTGAGAGCTGCAGCCTGATCAGCTGAGTATTTACAGCATTTTCCGTTTTCAATTTGCCTGATTAAACTCTTCTGTATTCGCTAGGTTTCTTCCCATATCTCATATGAAAATAACTAATTTCCTTTTTTTTTTGGTAGGAAAAGATGGCTGCAGTGTCTCAAACCATGACCGAGATTGCTCCTGGGTTGTCAGTTAAATGGTATGTCAGGTCTTGCTAGTTTTCTGGATTGATGTGGATGAATTCAATTTGGGTGGGAGTGGGAGGAAAGGCACACTTGAGTCTGCATTATTCAGATTGGATAGGGATCAGGAGCAGGAACCCTGACTGATTTTTCCTCAGTAACCTGAAGGGCTCAGCCATCCTTACTGATAGAAATGCTGCAGAGCTGATAACAGCTGAGAGAGCCAGGATTCTGGGACCTCTGTATCACAGCAGGCAGTGCACTTCCACACTAAACCAGCTTGAGGATGACTGATTGTATTGTTTTTTTATATATATAAACACCATATGGTCTTTCTGAGAAGTCAGAAATGATTGACAGGTTTGCTTTTTGTTAATTTAATTAAATAATGTCTGTGTAGGCTAATTAAGATAAATACTGCAAATATTTGAATTAACCTTCTGAGGACAGAGAGGCACATTCTGCTTTCAGGACACGTGCTATTGATCCTTTACATAATATGTGAGCCAATAATTTTCTGTAAATACTATAAAATACAAGTAGAATAAAAGCTCAGTTTAACAAAATTGAAAATTCGAAGGTGTGTATGAAAATTTTCTTATAATTTTTAATATTCTTGGTATAGAACATAACTTGCAAGAGTTAATAATTTTGGGGCAGGAAATGTATTTTATTTTGCAGTTCATTGGATAATTGATTGAATATCATGTTATAAATAGCCTAAGAAGAATCTAACGGACAAATATGGTGCACTGTCTCCTGGGTTTATAGTGTTTATAGAAATGCCTGAAGCTTCTGGGCATTTTATTAGGAGGAGTGTGGTAGTGATGTATAAGGTATGGAAGATGTGGCCTGCTGACTGCTGTGTTCCATAGGTATTCAGACTCAGCTGCTGAGATTTTTTCCTGGAGGGGGGGGAAGAAATAATTTTTGTCACTGCTGAAGGACCTACTAGCTTCCAAAAATTACTCGGTGCCTCCCCCAAAGAAGGGCATTCGTTGGAAAGTGGAAGATGTGTGCAGGTTTGAAGGGAGAGCAGCACACACGCTCAAGGTAGGGTTGCTTTTCATTGCTGTGATGGAGCTCTGATTGTTGAGTGAGAGAGAGATGGTTCCAGTGCTGTCTGTCACTCAGGTTATGCCAAAATATCAGGTCATCTTGAGTCCTTTTAGAGGTTGTGAATGCATTTCATAAAGATTCTGTGTGTTCTTTATTCTTGAGAATTGTGCTGTCACTGGCTTGCAATGTAGATTTCCCATGGCAAGTTTAATGCTGGGTTCTGCTGAAACAGGCTGTGTGTAAATCACTGGTTGTATGTGAATATATTACTGCTGCATATTAGAAATTGCAAAACAAAGGAACCAGATAGGAAATAAAGTAATAAAAAATAAATGATATGCATGGTATTAGTGTGGAGAGCACTGCATGCTGCATATTCATAATTTTACCCTGTTGCTATATAATTAGGGATTTTATGAATGTGCTTTGGAATTGTCCTGATGTAATGCTGTAAATTGCAATCTTGATTTAAAGCTTTCAGAGTTTACAGCTCGGTTGCTAACAGGTCATTATATTGTTTTCTATATGCTGTTTTTAATGTGGATGCTTAGTCGTGCCAAATGTAACGAAAGCTGCTCTTGTAGATTGGCCGGTAGGTGTGTCTCAGTACTGCACGATTTAAGAAAATGACATGATGCAGCAGATTGTATTACAAATCAATACAGTGATGACAGCTTTTGCCAGCCTTTATAGAGCACCCAAAGGGCCTGGCCCTGATACAAAAAAATATTCATGAGGATGTATTAGCTGTGAGCAGAAAAAATGATATAGCTTTATTCATTTTGCATGATTTACAATGAGAACATGATTTACATAGTTTTACCTCAACTGGTCTGGGTGTGGACTTTCTCCAAAATCTGAATTGAGCTTTCTAACGCTAAAGTTGTGAAGCTATACTTGCAATTTCTTCTTCTTTGCGTTCTTTCTGTAATTATAGAGGTTATTCTTGAGAATCAATCACAAATTCTGGCCACAGTACTAAAGTGTTTATCCTTTGAAGAGACAGGTCATAGACAGAAAAGTTTCTTCAAAAAAATGGTAATCCAATTGGATTTTCCATTGAATTCCAGAAGTAGAATTTAAAATAATGTTTACTTTATTCAAGGTATATGCTATATAATCCATATGTAATTATTTACTAATTTTCTTTGTTTTCTGCTTCGTGCAAGATTCTATAAAGTTGAAAGAGCTTGAAGGGTTTTCATTTTTCCACTTTATGCTTCAGTATATTGTAGTTGTGACACAGAGTCCTTCAGTCTGGCTGTGAAACAGCCAGGATTAAGGAATGAAGAACAATTGTCATAATTGCAATTCTGTGATTGGTTGACAGGATAAGTGTTCCATCTCAACCTCTAAAATAGAAAATCTGTCTCAGCAGGATGATCTACCCAACATATCAGCCAAGGATTAATAAAACTCACTTCCAGGTAGCTATAGTGACACCCCTGGAATATCACATTACCTAACCATTACAATTGGGTGTCTAATACCTTATAGATTGTAAGTTCTGAAGGGAATTTGGGTGAAATTAAGTTAATATCAGGCCAATATTAATACCGAGACATTGCAGCCTAAATAGTAGCAAATTTGGATTTCTTAAAGTGAAGTAGTACTCAATCTAATAACAAATCTGACAGAACTTAACTGAAGTGCAGGAAGGGTTGGTCATTGAATTTACCATAAGGTCATTCTATTAGTTACTGACCATTAGTGTCTTTAATTCATAGAGTGAGAAAATGGATTACCCAGAGATTAGACACAAATGCATGGGATAAAAGGGTATCAGGTTTGATGTCTGATTTAACTGCTAAGGCATTCAGAAAATTATCTATGTAGATGCCATACTGCAGGAAGTCAGCTTTGTGAAAGGAGCAGACAAAGATAAATGTGGTGGGGTAAATCTAAAAATGA
Organism: Mobula birostris; assembly: GCF_030028105.1. NCBI lineage: Eukaryota > Metazoa > Chordata > Chondrichthyes > Myliobatiformes > Myliobatidae > Mobula > Mobula birostris. Next base: position 54,620,629 of record NC_092381.1, read on the forward strand.
GTTTTTTAGATTTACTTTGGCTTTGAATTCCTTTCACTGTCATCCTGCTGAACAGCTGCAGCCTCTTTTAAACTGCATGTTGTACTTACCTGAAGCAGACAGTAGGTGGCATCCCAAATCGAAATAGATCCACTGATATGTCCAACTAGATACGCTGACCCAATTCTGATACAAGTCATTCTTAAATGACAGAAACGCTTATTCTAGTTGCAGATGAGATACAGCAGATGTAGGAATAATATCAATAGTGAACATTCACCAGGACTGTTCCCACACTTTGTAAGTAGATAATATAGGATGATCTGTCTGAAGTATTCTGTGGCTTTTCATTTGGTTTTCAAGGTAGATTAAGTGATTTGAACATAACTTTAAAGGCAAGCCACAAAGGTACATTGTCATTTTATTTTAGGAAATTTCTAATTGTATATTCAAAATAAATGATGAAGGCTGACATTTTAAATAATTATTTATGTCAAATAAGATGCTTTGCACATTGTAAGGTTTCACTGTTTAAAGGATTGTTAAGGAAGCATTTGGGATGCAGTAGGTCTGTTTATAAATTTGCATTTCATCCTCTTTTTCAACCCTTACATTTAATATTCCCTTTACTTTTTTTTCAGAATGTTCCATCTTCAACCCTTTCCTATTAATGTAACCTGGAATTAAAGTCGCTTCTTTGCCTGACATTACTGCAAATTTGCACACCACTGGGTCTCTCAAAACACAAATGATATTAACAATCTGTGAATGCACTTTTCTTCTTTGGAATGTTTGCTAAGACAACTCACTGCTTTTACTTATGTAATGTTAAGAGATATATTTTGCACACTGAGTAAGCAGTGTCTCAGATCAGTAGACCAGCTTGGGCTAGACCTCACCTGTGTCCTGTGGTCCTCGTTGTGCTTGCCCTCAGTTGTGCTTACGTCATATGGCGAAGTGGCTCTTTATGTATTGCTGCCTTGGCCCTACCTCTAGATACACCAGGCTACGAGACCTGCCACAGCTGCCTGATGGCCTTTGAACAACTTAGACCATCAAAGCCCTTTAAAGCTATTGTTTGACTATCAGTGACTATAAGGCATTGGTCAGACTGCACTGAGAGTAATGTGAACAGTTTTAGGTCCCTTATCTAGAAAGGATGTGCTGGCATGGGAGAGGGTCCAGAGGAGGTTTGCGAGAATGATCCTGGGAATGAGAGGGCTAACGTATGAGGAATGTTTGATAGCTTTGAGCCTGTACTTACTGGAATTAAGAAGAATAAGGAGGGATCTCATTGAAACCTATTGAATTTTGAAAGGGCTAGACAGAATGGACATGGAGAGGATGCTTCCCATAGTAGTGGAGTCTAGGATTAGAGGGCACAGCCTCAGAATAGAAGGATGTCCCTTTAGAACAGAATTTCTTCCACCAGAGGGTGGTGAATTTTTGAAGTTCTGTGGTGCAGATAGCTGCAGATGCCAACTCATTGGATATATTTAAAGCGGAGGTTGATAAGCTCTTGATTTGTAAGGGTGTCAGGTGTTACAGGGACAAGGCAGGAAAATGGAGTTGAGCAGGATAATAAACCAGCCATGATGGAATGGCGGAGCAGACTTGATGGGCTGGATGTCTTATGTCTTATGTTTTCGATATCTTATGGTCTTATAAAGAAACTTTGGAGAGAAAAAAGTAAAGATATTAAAACTATTCATAAAATATTTAATAATTCACAAATGTATTTGACTGATGTAAATTAAAAGTTGCATATTACCTATGTTTTTAATGGTTTTCAAACAAAACTTGTACTAAATGTATCTGTCCCTTAGCTCATTAGTTCATTAGAGAACACCCTTGTGCTAAATGATGAGTTCAGAAGCAATATAGGAGGTTGGATGTCCCTGTATTCATCTTCTTGTCTGACGTCGAGTACTCACGTGCTGCATAGTGAAAGCACAGAAGTCCAGGTCAGACTGTTGTGGGCTCTGCAGCCAGCAAGCGATTCTCTGCAGTGCCATTGGCTAGTTGTCAGCATGTCCCAGCCAGTTGTCTCACCTGAAATATGGCACCTCTAACAATGCCGTATTGAACCGTCTTTTCTTCCTTTGGGATGAATTGAACTCACGGTCTCCTGATTCAAGTGAGTGCTTGCAAGAAAGTGAGCTGACAGTGGAGGCACACTTGTACTGCACATTATTTGTGATATCTAGGTCAGCAATCAAGAAATATTAACTTTCATTTGAAAAGAAAATTACCTTCAAGAAAGTAGTAATACTTCAAACCTTGTACATCTCCCCAGAGCTACCAGCTTCTGTGTGAGGATACAAAGGTAGTCTGTAGGAACATGTGACACCCACCTCCATCTGGTCCACATTTTATGGATAGTCCTCGACACAATTAAAGACAAAACTGGGTCACCTTTGACTATCTGATTATAATTGCAGAATGAAGAATAAAAGGATAGGGCATTATGGATAGGTAAAATTATTCCCATAAAATAGGGAATAATTCTAAATATACTATCAACTTGAAAAGATATGGCAGCACCATGTTTCAGCACCATTGTCTGCTGTTTCTATCAATCGACTTTTCACAGTGATAGTAATGCTCACTCACTGACTTATTCTCCCAAATCAAAGAGGCAATAAAGTGCCTGATACTGAACAAGTGTGTTCTGAATCGGGCTTCGCACCATTATCACAATGATAAAACAATGACGTTCATTTTGATCTAAACTGCATTGTGTGTTTGTAAACAAAAATATTTTTGCCAAAAGCTTTTGTAGATGGAACATCAATGCTGAAACAGTTTGACTTAATTAGTGTATCTACTGACAATCGAGTTTCTTCAAGCTGTTGATTTTAGAGACATCTCAACACAATGACTTCTAACAAAGCACTATTTAAACAGCCATAAAAGAAAAACAATAGAAGAAAAGAATATTCTGGAAAAACGAAAATCCTGGAGTTGTTCTCCATATGTATGGCACACATTGACTGTTGCACAACAATTGACAACACTGACAATTGTCAGTGGCACAACCTAGCAAAAGGACTTCTTAGCATTACCTGGAAGGTCTGCTCCTTAGCATGAAATTCTTGAGTTCACCAGATCACAAGGTCTTTAAATGGTGAATTTTCAAGCATCACCCATCTCAAAGGCATTAATTGTTTTAGTGTAGGGTTGTTATGATTTTAGTGGGAGAGATGTGCAACCTCCAAATTCCTGCCCTTGCTGCTTGTCTTTGATGTCCTGTCAACTTTCAGAAGCTTCAAAACTGAAATACTGCTTTCAAGTGAATTTATCCAAAGTTGTAAAACTAGTTCGGCAACTGGCCCTTTACGATCTTGTGTCATTGCATTTTGTTTTGTGCATCAATCTCCTTCATAAGCTGAGGACTTGAGTTGAACAAGGTGAAGAATATTGATCCACTGAACTCTTCACATCAAACTAATGTAGATTTCCCATACATTATTCAATTAACATGGGTTTTAACAGGCTAAAGTATACCTATCTTAGAGACTTTGCAAGTGCCAGTTTTTGACTCCCTGATGTTGAATATAGGGAATATTGTATTCTAACATAAAATGTTATAGTCATACTGTAATTTGCATTTATTTCAAAAATGTAACAGAGGCAGTCCGTCAGGGAAACAACTCAGTTATGTCATATTTGCTAGAATTCCACTTGGTTGTAAAAAGGATGAAATGAATTGGAAAGTGTTCTGAGATTCAAGAGCAGTCTTGAAGCCATGGGTAAGTCTTTAATGCAAAATGTGGAGCAAACCAAAAGTTTTTAGAGGAAATTAAGTGTTTGATGAAAAAAGAATAACTTGGAATCAGATTTAGCAACGATGCAGATGTTGCTACTCCATATCGAATCCGAAGTAAGAATGAAAGCAAACAGGAAATAAGAATAAATGCTTTGTGACAGTTCCAACAAAAAAATGAAACCTTTTTATCTGTTAGTTGACACGATGTGTCAAGTTACAATGGATGTTGCCAGTGAGATTCTGAAAACTATTTGATGAAACTGGATACAAGCTCAGATACCATAAGGAGGGGTCACCGACCACGATGTAATGTTAAGTCAGAATAGCCTTGGTGAAAATCATAGCCACTCAGTATAGTTATTTACAATAACTGGACCATTCTGTTTGTTTGATAAAGCTCCTGACTGTTATGCATAAGGAGTAAGTCTGATGCTGCACTGGAAGGTGACAGAAAGTAATTGTATGGATTGCCATGTTCTGAGAAGTAACTTCATCCAGCATCTATGAATTAGTTTAAATAGACTTTGAGATTATTAAGTGGAGTGCATTATAGTACATTCCAAAAGATCATCTTATACATGAATTATAATAAGTCAACTAATTGAGAATATACTAGTCGACTTGTTATTTATATGGAAGCTTTGAAAATTAGACCAAGTAAAGATGTTGTAGAAGTTTGGAGGAAAAGAAACTCCACTAGATTAAATGTGCATGGTTACATAAGGAAAATGGTTGGAAGGAAGCACTAAGAATATTTAATTGCAAATTTGAAATAACGAATTATGTAATAGCCTCAAGAAGAAACAAAAGTTGCTGAAGAGGCAACCTAGTTAATGTAATATTATGCAGAAGCCTCAGGAACCTGGTTAAGTGCTGCAGTTGAAGCAACATCTTCATTTGATCAAGAGGTTTTATACTTGGGAAATCGTTAAGAGCATGGTGCATTCTCTTTGCACAGGAAGTGGAATATTCCATTTGTAGGATGGAAAGATGACTTATACTAAGGGCTAGTGTACTAGATACTATCAGACAAATAAGTGTCCTATTAATACAAACAATAACTATTTTGTCATGTAGTACAGGATATTAAAGTGGGTACAAATAGACTTTAAATGTTAAAATCTCTTTCATTTAATATCCCAAGGTACTGGTGAAGGGATAAGATTAGTTTAAATGTGTTCATATGTTCTTGAAAATGCAATTTTTTTTCACAGCAGCTGCAACATTGCAAAGCTGTAAGATGTGGTTTACAGCCAATACTTCTGGCCCAACCACATTAAAATCATAGATAATGCTGCTGTGAACCATCTGTCACACAAGGAAGCAAGAGATCAACCCCATCCAAGAGAAGGCAGCCTTTTGACTAACAGCAGCCTTCAGAATAACAGAATAAATAATAGTTGGACAGTGAGTGGAATTATTACCTGCTTCCCTCAACAAGCAGCTAGATCACTCAAACCCTAGATGGGTTTCAATGGTTGTGTTGGAATCTATCGCAAATTTCACAGGGTCAAGTCAATCCAACAGTTTGGGGGTGCCCACCAAAGTATGTTTCACATTCATTTCTGTGGTGCAGGAAGAAAAGGGGTGCTGAGCTGCTCAGCCTGCTGACAAAATACAAATGCCAAGCCTGCAATTTTCTATGTGGTACTGTACTAACTACTAATATTGGTAGGCTGTTATTCTGCTAAGGAAGGAAGTGTAACATTAACTTGTGAATAAGTAAATTTTACCAGCCGCTCCCTGCCCTCCACAAAGTTTTGAAACATAACAAAGTCGGAAATAATGATGAGGATAGTTGTAAACTTGAGAATGAAGTGGATATGTTTGTGAAATGGATAGGTGGAAGATAGACATAATTCAGTGTGAAGTAGTGTACTTTGAAGGAATAAAGTGGAAAGATAACCAATTGAGAATGCATTTGTGCAATGAAAATGTGTGCTGAAATGATATCATGCTAGTTTGTTTCAGGAATGTCACAGATAGCTTTGTGTGTCGGCTTTATAGATTGTGATGATTTCCATGGTAATGCACATCAACATATGTAACTTCTGGACTTGCCTACATCAGAGTGAATGAACCTTTGCAGCCGATTGTCATATATAGCCCTCTTAAATTAATGGTGCCCAACTGTATTCACTGCTGTGTGTTACTGGCTTGAAGGAACAAGTTGTAAGTGGACACTCTGATTTACTAGAAATGGTATTGAGATTGTGATGCCAAAGTGGACACATAGACAGATAGGATCAGAAAACTTGAGAAAACTCCCGAAGAATTAAGAGAGATCTGTGGCAGCGACATTGCTGTGATGATTCCCTGAACAATTATTTCATTTTTCATTGTATAATCAGATCCACTCCATGTCATTTTGTTTGGGGCCAGCTCTTTGTGCAAGATCTACAGTGTTTCTCTGTTGGAAGTGTGTGTACCAATCTGAAAGGCGCTGTGATGTCAAGTGTGCATTGTTTAACTGTGTGCCGAAATGTGCAAGAAGCAGCAAGACCCAAAGTTTTATTGAGTGCTCCATTTGTAAAAGGAACTAATGTTTTTAATGATGAATTTCATGTGACAGTACAATCGTGGAACATTGACTATAAACTGAATGAATTTTGAACATATATTTAAGCAGCAAGTCACTCTTATCCATCTTTGCACATGATGAAGAAAGCTGGTTAGGTTAAGAAAGAAAATAGGACTTTCACTGCTAAATCATCTTAAAAACAAAGAGAATATGATAAATTTGACAAAGCATTGTTTGGTCCACAGGTGGAGTATAATGGAAAATTACAGTTACCATATTACAAGAAGAAGTGATTTAGGAAGGGACCTGAGTAGGTTTAATGCAATGTTTCTATGGGCAAGGAAGTACAGTTCTGAGGAGTTAGAATGCTTGTCTTGAAATTCAGAAAATTCGTAAGTAAGTAAGTAGAAACTTAAACAAAGGAGTTGATCAATATAACTAAAAAAATAGACTTTTCTCTCTGCCAAGATTAATCAAAATCATCAGTAAAAGTTGATTGGAAGAATTTTTTTACTCATATTGTTGGGATTTGGAATACTCTAATTAAGAAATGATGGGAGCTGATTTTATTTGATTTTAGTTGAAACAGAGAGCTGGACAGGTATTTGACATTGGAGAACTTGCTGAGCTCTTTCATTTGCATCTAATTTGGACAGAAATAATCGCATGGAATCTCTTTGCGTGCCTGTTACACTTAATGGTCATTTCTGCCATGCCGACTGTTACTAAATACACTTAGTTTATCTCAATTGTTATGGAACCAATCATAATTGCTCTTTCAAAAAGTGAGCTCAAATTCAGGTAAGTACTTATATATGGACCATCAGGAATCTACGTAGGGTCGTTGGCTGTTTATCATGGATATAGGATCCTTTTTAGTGACTTTACCATGGATGTGCTGAAATTGGAGAGTAGTCAAAGGAGGTTCATGAAAATGATCCCAGGATTGAATTGCTTGCCATATGAAGAGTGTTTGATGGCTCTGGGCCTGTATTCACTAGAATTCAGAAGAATGAGGAATGTCCTAATTCTGCTCCTATATGTTATGGCCTTTAGAAGTGATTGAAACAAAAGCAGAATTGCTGGAAGAGCCCATCCAGTCAAGCAAACTCCGTAGAAAGTGAAATTGGTTAACATTTTAGATAGTACATTTTCATCACACTAATATCAGAATATTAAGATCTAATGAAAGTCCTTTGACCTGAAGCATAAACTTGTTTCTCTGTCCGCAGATGCGGCTTGATTCAAAGTTATTATAGCATTTGTTTTGCTTCAGATTCTAGCATGTGCCATTTTACTTGTTTTCCATTAGAGGTAATTGTACCTACGTAACCATGGATTAATACTATGAGTGGTTAGAATCTGAATTCTGTAATTACTTTAAAGTGAGATTAAATTTAAGACATCATTGTAAGTGACATCTCTCATTTGCATCTAATTTGTACGGAAATAATTACATGGAATCTCTTTGTGTGCCTGTTACATTTAATGGTCATTTCTGCCATACTGACTGTTACTGAAACCACTGTAGTTTGTCTCGATAGTTAAGATTTCATGTTGAGAATTATCAATGAGGTAAGGCCATTCGTTGTACATTACTCAAACATTCTGAAGTGCCACTCCTCTAGAACTAAACTAGGTCCACTAGAAAGGACCTTTTTGCCAAATATAAAGCCATCAAATTGCATTTGACTTTGTGCTCTGTAGTGTTGGTTATGCAGATTTTCTCATTGCTCCATTTGAATACTGTACTTGAAAAACTATCAAAATTAAAAACTGCAAGTGATGGAAATCTTTAAGTAAACCAGAAGTTGCTGCTAACCCTCAGCAAGTCCAACAACATCAGAGGAAAATGAAACAGATGTGTTTTAGGTCAAGAACCATACATTAATACATTAAAAATGGTAGCTACTGTCTGTTTGACAATTATTCTGCGAAGTGTCTTGAGAAAGTTTGCCTGGATATTTATTAGCTCTTTAGAAATTTTAAACATGGGTGTGCAGTGCAAGAGTATCAAGACACTCTATGCATCAGATTGTGTTTTAGTCTGTGAATCTAAGTAAAGGAGCAAGCTCTTTTCTGGCAGTACTTCCATACGAAGGAAGCAATGAAGTACCCGAGACTTCCTGCTTGAAATACACTTCACTGTTCTGCAAGCATGCAGGGTTCCAGTTTGTTGATGTACCTTTGCAGTAACAGAGTTAATGGCTGAAATGATTGTGGCAGAGTCATAGACAGCAGGGAGCAGGCCTCCTGCTTTTCTGACAGTCTGAGTGGATGAAATCCAAGACAGGATGAAAGTGGAATGTATCACAGAGCCCAGAGGCTTTCAAGGGCTATGAACAGTGGAGGCTGACAGGAGGTGGTACTGAGCTCATGACAGGGAGTGATTTATCAGGAAATAAAGAGCAATGCTGCATAAATGCTAAAGTCTCATTGGGAAGAGAGAGTGGGAACTACACCCACTTCCTCCAGGAACCTGCCTTCAGCTGTAGCTGTAAGACACAAAATCGCCATGATACATGTAGCACACACAAAATGCTGGAGGAACTCGGCAGGCCAGGCAGCATCTATGGAAAAGAGTACAGCTGACGTTTTGGGCCGAGTCCCTTCATCAGGACTGGAGGGAAAAAAGACGAGGTCGGGGGGAGGGGTGGAAGAAATACAAGGTAGTAGGAGATAGGTGAAACCGGGAGGGGGTGAGGAATGAAGGAGAGCTGGCAATGTGATTGTTAGAAAGGCTGGAGAATGGGAAATCTGATAGGAGAAGACAGAAGGCCACTGACGAAAGAAAAGGAGGAGAGCAGCAGAGGGAAGTGATAGGTAGGTAAGGAGATAAGGTGAGAGAGGGAAATGGGAATGGGGAATGGTGAAGGAGGGGTGACCATTACCGGAAGTTCAAGAAACCAATGTTCATGCCATTAGGTTAGAGGCTGCCAAGACGGAATATAAGGTGTTGCTCCTCCAACCCGAGTGTGGCCTCATTGTGGCAATAGAGGAGGCCATGGACTGACATGTTGGAATGGGAATGTGAAGTGGAATTAAAATGGGTGGCCACTGGGAGATCCTGCTTGTTCTGGTGAACGAAGCAGTCTCCCAATCTATGTCGGGTCTCACTGATATGCAGGAGGCCGCGCTGGGAGCACCAGGTAGAATAGATGACCCCCTCCCCCCAAACATACTCACAGGTGAAGTGTCACCTCACCTGGAAGGACTGTTTGGGGTCCTGAATGGTAGTGGGGAGGAGGTGTAGGGCCAGATGCAGCACTTGTTCCACTTGTAAGGATAAGTGCCAGGAGGAAGATCAGAGGGAGGGACGAATGGACCAGGGAGTCATGTATGGAGCAATCCCTGTGGAAAGCCGAAGGTGAGGGGGAGGGAAAGATGTGCTTGGGGGTGCGAGGGTGGGATCCTGTTAGAGGTGGAGGAAGTGAAGGAGAATTATGTGCTGGACACGGAGGCTAGTGGGGTGGTAGGTGAGGACAAGAGGAATCCCGTGCCTGGTGAGGTGGTGGGAGGATAGGGTGAGGGCAGACGTGCGCAAAATGGAAGGGATGCAGTTGAGGACAGTGTTGATGGTGGAGGAAGGGAAGCCTCTTTCTTGGAAGGAAGACACCTCCTTAGTTCTGGACTGAAAAGCCTAATCCTGAGAGTAGATGCAGGGGAGACGGAGGAATTGAGAGAAGGGGATGGCATTTTTACACGTGACAGTGTGGGAAGAGGTATAGTCCAGGTAGCTGTGAGAGTCAGTGAGTTTATAAAAAACATCAGTAGCTAAGCTGTCTCCAAAGACAGAGACAGAGATATTGAGAAAGGTGGGGGAGGTGTCAGAAATGGACCAGGTAAATTAGAGGGCAAGGTGGAAGTTGGATCCAAAGTTGATTCAATTGACAAGCTCTGCATGAGTGCAGGAAGCAGTACCAATGCAGTCATCGTTGTAGCATAGGAAAAGTTGGGGAGTGATAACAGTATAGGCTTGGAACACGTAGCTGACAAACAAGCAGGCATAGCTGGGACCCATGCGAGTGGCCATGGCTACACCTTTTGTTTGAAGGAAGCGGGAGGAGCTGAAGGAGAAATTATTGAGAGAGGACAAGTTCAGTCAGACAGAGGAGAGTGGTGGGGAAGGGGATACGGGTACAGTACATGTTCACATACACAGCCTTGCATACGACAAACAAAATAATACAAATACAGAGACACAAAAGACTGCAGGCACTGGAAATCTTGAGCAACACACACAAAATCCTGGAAAAGTCAGCAGGGAAGGCAAAATCTATGGAGGGAAATAAACAGTTTTATATTCCTTCCCTTCACATCTCCCTCCCCCACCACCCACCTTCATATTCTGGTTTCTGCCCTCTTTCTTTCCAGTCCTCATGAAGAGCCTTGGCCCAAAACATCAGCTGTTTATTTCTGTCCATAGATGTTGCCTGACTTGCTGGGTTCCTCCAGCATTTGTTGTATATTGCTGAATACAAATACAGACGTAGTTGTACACCATTATGCACAGATGCACAGACACAACTGTGTGCATGCGTGCAGTTGGGGCACATAGACAAAGGCAGACATCCACCGTTTGCCGTTCTCCAGGAACATTGTGATACTCTGCATGAACTTGTCTCTCTTATCCAGAATGTGGAGATGCTATCCAGGGAAAGATCAGTCTGTGCCGGTAACGGACTACTGAACCTAACAGGAACACTGAACCCCTTGCGGAGTGCACAGTTATCGTGAGCAATGTGGTAGCTAGCTTTGTCATGCCGCGAAACAGCTCCTTTTGGCCCAGCAAGCTGCACCGCCCAGCATCCCCACTGATTTAACCCTAGCCTAATCACAGAACATTGTGCAAACTATGACTAGCTGCATACTTCCAATGTCTTTGGAACGTGAGAGAAAACTAGAGCACCCGGAAGAAACCCACGCATTCACAGGGAAGATGTACATACTCACTACAGACAGCATCAGAATTGAACTTCGAACTCCAACGTCCCAAATAGTAATAGCATTTGTGGTTGTGGGCGTACAACCCAGGTCATGAAGGACTAGCATTCCTTTGTCCCGCACCCGATGAGAATTGGGAAGTGGAAAAGTGCTTCCCTTTCTGGGGGTTGCTGCATTTCTCCTCTCCCCACCAGTTCCCAGGAGTCTTATTAACTTTGGGCACGGTAATGACTGACTCGTACATGATGGTCATGAGTATCTATGTAAGATGTTCAGGAAAATTGGAGGCCTTGCAATACAACTGTATTTTTGAAAATCAGCAGTGGCTGTATTGAATGATCTTTAGACCACAAAGTCTACTGTGGGCAAGGAATGTTGTGTAACTCTGTGATGGCAGGCTTGGTAAAGATCAGCTTGTGGAGACATTGTTCATTGAAAATGTTGACATGTGATCAATATGTAGGCCGTAGACTGATATTCCAACTTCAGATTTCTCATACTTGGGAAATAGTAGGAAATTATTCAATGCATATAGTCTCCACCAGCTCCCGAAGCATTCCCTTCAAATCCATTCCCCTATGGCTTTCTCAAGAAGCCATTCTCTCTCAGAAGCCCAACAACTCCCCACTGATTCTTCTGCATCCTCCTACACTAGTTAATCAATCGACCAACACATCTTAGGAATATGGTAGAAAAACAGAGCCCTGAAGAAGCCTATACCGTCTCAGGGAGATAGTATAAACTCCACAGTCGGCTCACTGGGAGACTGTGTGGAACTCGTGTTTCTGGAGTTGTTCTGCTGGCATGTCTATAGTTGTTCTCTCAGGCTCTGCCAAAACTTCTCTGAACGATAAGCAATACCTTCCATGACATTCCCCTTCAAAAAACGTGGTCCATGACCCCACTTTAACTCCTTCCATGAAATGACAGTGAACCTCAACAATAACACACAAAATGCTGGAGGAACTCAGCAGGCCAGGCAGCATCTCTGGAAAAGAGTAACAGTCAAAGTTTCGGGCCAAGACCCTTCATCAGAACAGGAATAAAAGATGAGAATTCAGAGTAAGAAGGTGTGGGGAGGGGAGGGGAGGAAGATGTACAAGGTGGCAGGTGATAGGTGAAACTGGGAGAGGGAGAGAGGGTAAAGTAAAGGGCTGGGAAGTTGATTGGTGAAAGAGAAAAGGGGCTGGAGGAGGAGGAATCTGATTGGAGAGGGTAGAAGACCATGGCAGAAAGGGAAGGAGGAGGAGCACCAGAGGGAGGTGATAGGCAGGCATGGAGATAATGTGAGAGAGGGTAACAGGGATGGGGAGTGGTGAAGGAGAGGTTCATGCCATTAGGTTGAAGGCTACCCAGATGGGATATAACGTGTTGCTCCTCCAATCTGAGAGTGGCCTCATTGCAGCAGCAGAGGAGGCCATGGACTGCCATGTCAGAATACTTTTTCTAGACAATAACTGTCTGTACTCAACTGAAGCAATTTTCAGAAAGAACAAAATTAATCCAGGGAAGAATGCAGAACTTTGATCTTTATGTGTGTATGCTGTGGCCCTTTAAATGGTTCTAGAGCTAATGCCTCTATGACTGTCCACAACCAGCACTCTTTGACCAATGTCACTTAATTTCTGCAGGACACTCTTTTTCAAAAAAAGGCTCTATTTGAGGAACTAAATGCATCACCAGTTTATCACGGATCAAATTCCTGAATGACCTGGTAATGGTCATGCTAGTACCTCATACTTCATATTGACTTGAATTCAAATAATGCTCTGAAAAACAATGTATATTTGTATTTTGAAGTGGTTCTGTTTTGGGCATTTACGCAGCTAATGTGTCAAATCTGTAAGAAAAAAAATTTCTCCTGCTTTCCCCTTGACCTTTTGCAGATGATTTTATATCTATGGTACCTCACCAAAGTAGACTGTCTTTGCCTATTCTAAGCCTCCCTTCATCCTAAATATCCTCTTTAGTCCTTCTCTTAACTTTCTCCATTGTTTGGAAAGCAGGTCTAACTTTTCCAAGCTCCTCTTGTCACTAATCCATTGAGAGCAATAAAATGGTTAGTTGGGGTGATGGCAAGTGTGGTTGGGTGTGTGTGTGTGTGTGTGTGTGTGTGTGTGTGTGTGTGTGTGTGTGTGTGTGTGTGTGTGTGTGTGTGTGTGTGTGTGTGTGTGTGTGTGTGTGTGTGTGTGGATAGGGGATGAAAGTGAGTTGCCAAATTATGTTGCCATGATTTTAAATTTGTTGGGAGATAAATTATATTAAATGTTTCCCAGAAGTGTGGGCGATGCTGTCTAGTTGGTTACAATAAAATACAGTAATGACTTCAATTGAGAAATGATTTATTGGTAGAAAAGTAGAAAAGTACTTTGGGATATTCTAATGCGAAATAAATGGAATTTCTTTATCAACTAGTCTAGACAGTTTCTTCAGCCTCCACAAACTGGATTCACTGGAGAAATGAATGAAAAGCCCTAATTAGAAAACATTAAAAAAAACATGGAAATTGAATGCTGCTCTGTAGTTATTTAATTTGTAAGGTCAATGTTATTGTTCTTCTGGATATCTGGATTTTAATGCTTTATTTGTAAGCTCAGACTGAAATGTTACTGAATCATCTGAATACATTGATATCCTCAGAATCAGAATCCAAATTAGGTTTAATATCACTGGCATATGTCATGAAACTTGCTGTTTTGCAATGCATAATAAAAAACTATAAATTACAATAAGAAATATATGTATATATTAAATTAAATTAGTGCAAAAAGAGAGCAATAAAAAGATAGAAAACATAGTGAAGTAGCATACATGGGTTCAGTGTCCATTCAGAAATCTGACGGTGCAGGAGAAGAAGCTTTTCCCAAAACAATGAGTTTGAGTATTCAGGCTCCTCTTTGATTGTAGTAATGAGAAGAGGGCATGTCCTGGGTGATGGGGGTCCTTAATGATGGTCGTTACCTTTTTGGGGCATCACTTTTTGAAGATGTCCTCAATGTTGGGAAGTCTAGTGCCCATGATGGAGCTGGCTGTTTGCAACTTTCTGCAGCTTTTTCCAATCCTGGGCAGTAGCCGCTTCATACCAGACAGTGATGCAACCATTTAGAATGCTCTCCGGGATAAATCTGTCAAACTCCAAATGAAATATCGCCGCTGTTGTGCCTTCTTCATAATTGCATTAATATGGTGAGCCTAGGATAGATCTTCAGAAATGTTGACACCCAGGAACTTGAAATTGCTCACCCTTTCCACTGTTAATCCCTTGATGAGGACTGGTGCGTGCTCCCTTGACTTACCCTTCCTCAAGTCTACAATCAATTCTTTGGTCTTACTGACATTGAGTGCAAGGTTATTGTTGTGACACTGTTCAATCAGTCTGACTCCTGTATGCCTCATCGACATCATCTGAATTTCTGCCAACAATGGTTGTGTCATGGGCAAATCTATAGACGGTGTTTCCTTCATACCTTGTACTGATGATTAACTCACCCATTTGACCTGAAATCAATCCCTTCTTATTTTGCTGTCGTAAACACGAGGAATTCCGCAGATGCTGGAAATTCAAGCAACACACATCAAAGTTGCTGGTGAACGCAGCAGGCCAGACCCTCCTGACGAAGGGTCTCGGCCCGAAACGTCGACTGTACCTCTTCCTAGAGATGCTGCCTGGCCTGCTGTGTTCACCAGCAACTTTGATGTGTGTTATTTTGCTGTCTGCTCTTTTCTGTTACAAGGCTCTTCTGTTTGACCCTGTGCAGGAATGCATCAAAATAAACCATTTCTATCTAGGCATCCCTGTGAAATGTCAGTCTGTTTTCCCAACTGTTTGACAAATAGTTAGACATCATATGCAAAAAATAACACACAATTGCTTGTAAGCACACATGCAGTGATGGGTTAGGATGCAGAAATAAATCATGATTGGTGGAAAGCTGTAAGGGAAGAAATAATCCTGCAAATACACAGTAGGCTGACTAACACTTGACACTGAAGAACGTGCCCTTTCTTCACTTGAGCAAGGGGTGTGTGGATGAACAATGTTAACACTGTGTTATGACTGAAACTAGTGGCTTGAGAGTTCAGATTTCTGGCATAAGAACAAAATAGTAATCCTTGATGGCTGGTATGACTGGTGCTTGACTGTCATGTTTTCTGCCAGTGTGGTTTCATCCCAGAGATGGGGAACAAACCCTTGATTGGTGCCTCCAGAATGAAGTGAGCCTTGAGGGGTGGTATTTTATTGCAAATTGGATATTCTGAGCAGTTGTTTGCTTACTGGTAATCCTGTAACCACCTGAAGCAGTTGTTTGCTTACTGGTAATCCTGTAACCACCTGAAACTAGCAATAAAAGTGTTAAGTTTAGATTTGTGGTTCCTATCTTAAAAAAAGAAGATTTAATAAAATGTGAATTTTACGTTTACAGCCATCTCCGTGATAATAAAAAAATCCTGTCAATTCCTTTAAAGGAACTTTAAGCAGGAATTTTGTATCATTCATTTCAGAAATATATCATTTTTAAATTATTGTAACATATCAGTCCTTAAGCTTACTGCACAGACTTGATATTTATCTAATACAAAGCAATGTTTCTTGCTGATACCAGAGCTTAATGTATTGCTTCACTCCAAGAATTCATTATACCTCCTTGCTGTCCTTGGCTGTGGGTTCAGGGGAAAATAATCGCACGTGGTTCTTTCAAGCTAACAACCAAAATAATTTTAATGACATAAGTCTGTTTGAAACTGGCACATCCTGTGGTGTGTTGCACTACTTGGCATGACATTGAGGAGCTTGGTATATGATTAATCGGTGTGTACACTTGCCCTCCCCTTTCACTATTATAATTAAAATGCTTTGTGCCTTTGCATTTGGGGGTGGTTGATGATATGCAAAAGGGGAGCTTTTCATTTATTTACCTGGAGAAAAATTAAAAATGTAATGTATGTTTATTAGGGCAATTTCGCAAGTTTGATCTTGGGATGACATTGTTCTGACAAATAGCTTTGTATAGTTAACAGCTGTCACTATTGAATGGGGACAGAAAATTGTCTAACTTGTTTCTCTTTTAATTTGTGTTGAATAAAACTAAACAGAGCTTGAAATAAAAAAGAAACTGCTTCAGTAGGTGACAAATTGCCAACAGTTACAATCATTCTCTGATGCAGGGTAGGACTGACATTACATTAGCCTGTGTATGTTCAGTGGAGCCTCGGTCTGAGATCAAATATGGCTGCTACCCTGTTGTGTTTGACAAACTGCAGAGAACCTGGATGATTAAAAAGCCTAATCTCCAGGTTTTCTCCCAGAGTTATTTAGCACTCTCATCAATTTCACAAGACACTATTCACTCAGGTTTCTTAATTCAATCACACCTGACAGGATACAGAAGGAAAATTTGATTGAGCTGGAGTATCTGCAGAAATTTTTTTTGGGGGGGGCAGAAGGGGAATAGCTTAGGTCACATTGATTTTAATAATGCCATCAATTCATGTAATCTTATCCGGCCCCTCATTGCATAAGAAACTCTATTGTTAAGCAAACTGCACACTTTTAAGTTTCAAGCTATTAGTTGTACAGAGCTAGCTATCCTTATGCAGAACTTATTTTCTTTCCCTGGAATGAAATGTGATGATGATCATTTTGTGGCACCCCAGAAATTTAACTCGGAGCTTTTGGGTGTGAATCACCCTTGTGAGCCTAAAATGAATCTGCAGCCAAGTACACTGGATGATAGCACTCTCCACCTTGCCCTCCTTTTTGAAAATTGCAGAAAACTTAGATCATGTTGTCCTAGTGTATCTGTCATTAGTCAATCTGGGCCAATCAGGTTTTGAATTGCTGGATCAGAAAAGGTACCTGCCTGGTAAAAGAAGCACTTGACTTCATCCTTCGATGCCTTTCCCTACACTGTACTGACTGTTCTCCCCTCCTCCCTTCACCCCCCCATCCAATCACACTCCAATCCTCAGAAAGTGTACCTCACCACCCACTGACTCTACACAAACCCACATCTTAACTCCTGACCACTTCGAGTCATAGAGGAGTACAGCTCAGACACAGGCCCTTTGGCCTATCTAGTCCTTGCTGAAACCATTTAAACTGCCTACTCCCATTGATCTGCACCGGGACCATAGTCCTCTATATCTCTTTTATCCATGTACCTATCCAAACTTCTCTTAAATGCTGAAATCAAGTTCATTACACCACTTGTGCTAGCAGCTCACTCCATCCTCTCATGACCTTCTGAGTGAAGAAGTTTTCCCTCATGTTACCCTTAAACTTCTCACCTTTTACCCTTAATCCATGACCTCTGGTTGTGGTTCCACCCAACCACAGTGGAAAGAGCCTGTTTGCATTTACCCTATCTATATCCCTCATTATTTTGTATACCTTATCTACAATATTGCACTCCAACACTAATCATGCAACTTGAACCTGCTACTATACCCACATCACTATTCAATCTTAGCAACTGTGATTCTAACCTTCCCTCCTCCTCCCATCTTTTTCATCACTGGACCCAGAATTCCCGTGCTGAGAGACTTCCCAAGTTACCCTGACCATCGGTTCCCACAGCTACTTCAACCATCTGTTCCCACAGCTACCTTGACTATAAATCTTTTTGCCCTGCCTCTGGTAAGGACTCCATGCATTTTTTTTCCAGTTCCTTTGTTTCCAACTGCAGCCATTCCTATTTATTCCTTGTACTCTGGTTTCTCTGAAGAGTCTTCCTTCTTCTAGAAATGTGGCTTCCCCTCTATCTTGGTTCTCAACCACAATTCATCTTTTTTCCCCGTATGCCTGCTCTCATTTGCTTTTGGGGACAGAACAAAGATGGAATTCCTCTGGCACTCACCTGTCACCCTGCCAGATTTTGTATTCAACATATTATCCCAGCTTCAACATAATTGCCCCACCAGTCACATTTTCCTTACTCTAATCTTCCTTGTGTTTTGCAGGCAGTGGATACTTTGTGATGCCCTGATCCACTCCCTGTCTAATAGCACCTTCCAATACAACAGGAGATAAAAAAACTTGTCCATTCACCACTTCCATCCAGAAACCCAATTAGTTGGTCCAGATGAAGCAGTAATTCACTTGCACATCTTCCAATTTAGTGTACTGCATTTGATGTTGCCAATGTGGTCACCTCCCCATTGGAGAAACAAGCAAAGATTTGGTGATCGTTTTGCAAAACTCCTGCATTTGGGCTGCAGAAATGCACCTGAGCTTTGAGTCACTTGCACTGTAATTCATCATCCCCATCTCACTCTGTCCTCTTTGTCTGGTGTCCAGTGTTGTTAAAACAAAGTCCAAATCAAGCTTGAGGAACAGCAGAGAGCAGCACTGTATGTTGGATTTTCCCAATTCAGATACCTCACTGTTTCTTTCTGTTGGTTTCAGAACAGACTATTTATACTTGTCCTCCCTTTTTTTTTCTTTTCAATTCTATATCCTAGCATACCGTAATACATAACATCACTTAGCCCACACAACATTAGCAACTCATTATGTAGAAAACGTAGCTTAACTGTCTCAACAAGCAGGATGCTGGAGGAACTCATTAGGAAAAGCAGCATCTGTGGTGGAGAAAGGGCCATTGTAATTCATATCATGGCCCTTCATCTGCACTGAATGCTAGAGGGAAGCTAGCTAGTCTAAAAACAGTGAGGTGGGAGGAGGAGCAAGCAGGTGATAGGTGGATCCAAGTGAGGAGGGATGATAGATAAAATGGAGGAGGGGAGAGTGGAAAAAATGACAGCGGTTAGGAGGTGGTGGGTGGAGGCAATAAAAGGCTGCAGGTCATGGAATCTGATAGGAGAGGAAGGTGAGTATGGAACCATGTCTGGGAGGTGGGGATGGGAAATAGGAGCTGTGGTGGGGGAAGTGGGAAGAATCCAGTGGAAAGCATCTATATGATGAGCAGATGGGTTGTGTGGAGGAGGCAAACGAAATGGGGGATGGAGCTGCTGGGGTGGGGTGGCTGTAGAAGGAACTGGTTAGATCAGGAGAACAGAGAAAAAGGGACAGAGGCGGAGCAGTTTACCTGAAATTGGAGAATTCCATGTTTATGCTATTGGATAGTAAACTACTCAGGCAGAATATGGGGTGACGTTCCTCTAGTTTCCGTTGCCAATGGAGGAGGCCGAGGACAGACATTTTAGTGTGGAACTGGGATGTGAGTTAAAATAGCTAGCAACTGACAGCTCCAGATGACGAAGGCAGATGGAGCTTTTGTGCTTGGCAAAGCTATCGCCTGGTGTGTGCCTGGTCTCACCAGTGTAGAGGAGGTCATAATGGCAACACTAGACACAATAAACAAGGCCATATCTCTGTCTCCTTTGGAAGGGCTGTTTAGGGTCCTGGCTGGTGGTTATAGGGACAAGTGTTACAGCTGTGGTTACAGGAGAAAGTGTCTGGGGAAGGATGAGCGGAGAGCGATAAGTGGACCAGGGAGTGATGGAGAGAGGTATCGCTGGGGAAGGCAGAAAGAAGTGGGGAGGGGAAGATGTGGGTGGGGGTGGTGGGATCACATTGTAGCTGGCAGAAGTTGCAAAGAAACCAAACTGTTCAATAAACGCCATCCTATCACTCGTCGTGTTATTGACAATGTTTCACCCATTGCTCTCACAGCAACAGAACCCTGAAATTATGCCATCATCATTGCTGTCAAAATATGTGGTTTTAATAGTCCTTTCACACCATAAACCCAATATTACAATCACTTTCAACTGTTCCAACACAAATTCAACAAATGGCTTATTGCAAATCTGAATTCTGTAGGTGGGGATATCACTGACCATTTGTCCATTGTCCATTTGTAATTCAGCCAGTTAGTCCACCTATTGGGAGTCACCAGAATTTCAGGGCTGCTCTATGTAAAATATTTTGTGTTTGCCATTCCATTATTGAGCTTTGATCATTTATAAAGTATTCATGTTGTCTGTGATTGCAAAGCTGTGATTTAGCAAAAGATAATTGTAGTTTGGAGTGTGTGTATTTTCTGCAGATTTGCAGTAAGATTTTCATCATAGATTAAATTAGTACAGAATAAAGAGAAAAAAATTGCCAGGAGCTCCCCACAAGCACTCATGCAGAAACATCAACAGCATGACCAGTATGGTAGCTAAAGAGCAAACAGAAGAGATTAAACAGAAATATATTCAAAAGACAAAATGGTGCTCAATAATTCAAGAAATAAACGATGTACAAAGGAAATGGCAGAAGTGATTTTACCAATGCCTGGCAAAAACCGAATGAGTAGGTATTATGATGGGACAACATTCCATGAGTTACTTCACTGTAAAGGGACATTCCTATCTGCTAGTCAGCAGCCTCTTATCTCCAATACCTCCACTTCTGTCTGCTGACAGTTGAAGCTGTGGGCATGTTTCAAATACACAGAGGAAAAGTAGCATGTTGGTGAGTTTAAATACTTCATAATCCCTGCCATGTTTGTTAAGCAGTCTTAGCAGTCTCATGGACTTATTATCACAAATTGTACGCATATCATATTTTAGTGATCTTTTAGTTGAATTTTTGTGTTTTTTTTTAACTACCAATGAGCCGCTGCATGCATTCGGTAGCGCCATCTTAATTGAAGACTAAAGTGTTTAGACACTTTAAATGCTGGAGCAGATCAGAGGCAAGAGCCAATTTTGCTTACTCTCTGCCATGTTCACTTCTCTCTCCATGGTGCTGTAGCCTTTCGCTGTTTCGCTTTTGAATGCCAACCCATATAAACTGAAAAGACAGGGTATCAGGATCCAAGGCAAGAGCTGATTTCGCTTGATCTCTGCGATGGTCACTGAAGCACCTTCAATTACTCCAAAAGACTGAAGTTGGATAAAATACTGAAAGGCTTTTATTCGCTGTACAATACGACCTCCACGGTGAGTGTCTGCCCCCGGACTGAGGGGGAGGGGCAAGGTGAAATCACCTTTATTCAGGGGTCTGTGGGAGGAGCCACAGGGGCAGTCAGCAGAGGGGCGTGTCCAGACAGGTAACCCAGTTACAACATATATATGGTTTACCACAGTCACTCCTCTATGAAGACTGCTCAGCTGCTGAGCTCCATGTCTGCTAATATGATGAACTGACAAGCAAGGCTTTGGACCTACTCTGGGATTCGGATCGGAGGACTTAATTTGGTTCAGAATGTTGTTGTTCACTTCAAATTTTTGCACGATCTGTATTTTTTCCCTTTCTCGTGCTTTGGGTGTTCTTTTATTTTTTTTCTCTCTCTAATTGGGTTCTTTTGGGCTTCTTGCTTTGTGGCTACCTCAAGTTTGTATAATTTATATATTCTTTGATAATAAATGCACTTAGAATTTTTGCATCTTATTGTCACTGCCCTACAATCTGCTGTGACTTGCATCAAACTGGCATCCACATTGTTGTATAATATCCTTGACTATGATGTTCATGTGGCAAGGGTAAGATCAGCATAATATTCCTTTAATTGCAAACAGAATTAGGAGAAATCCTGCACAACTGTAAGATTACTGGTAGCTTGCTTGTATACCTCACCTTTTTAGTCAGGGTTTAGATGCAGTCTTCTTCTGGATGTTTGGCTCCCAGTTAATCAGAGTGGCACTATGCAGCATTACTAGTTTCATCACTAGCAGCTGTCTGTACTTCTGTGGTAACTTTGACAGCCAGTGAGTCCAATGCACCAGCAGAACTGTCACTGAAACTGAATGTTTGTCAATGTTATTGGTTATCACTAACATTCAAAAACACTTGGGTTCTATCCCCTCTCCCCAAAATTATTAACATCCAAACATTCACCCCCCACCACATCCCTGTCAAGCGGGAGGCATGCCTTATTCTGTCGGAAGTTGTTTCCGTCGTGATAAGTTAGTTTAGAAACTACAGCTGCTTTTCCTATTGGATAGTTGCCTGGTATCCAGTTTCAAATATCCTGTGTATATAGAGAGCATGTGGGAGGTTCTAGCTCTCTCCCTTTGCTTAAGGCAAGCAGTGCACATTGCCATTGGGAAAGTATGCTCTGCGCACACTTTTAACTAAGCATGTTTGTTGAATATTCAGCTTTGTAGTGTCTATAACTTGGGGAACATGAATGTTTGGTCAAATTTTTACTATTGATAAAGAAATGATTAATATACGTATTCGAAGTTAGGACTTTCTGTCTCACTTCCTGGGCCTGCAAACCTGATTCAACATTACAATCCCAGGACACACAGTTGATGCAAACTTACAGACTTAAATCAAACATGTTTTTTTTTGTCCTTTAGCTCCCATTCATTCCAACCTGCTACTAGCCTAACCAAGTGCAAAGTCAGCAGGTGAATTTCACAGCTTATGAGCTGGGGACAGCTGTAGAAGTCTGAGCCATCCGTCCCTTTGGACTCCAGCTGGGACTTGGCTGTGACAGGAGGGGATGCACTTCAGCCAATAGTCAGGAATCCCAAGCTTCTGCTCAGTTAAATATTTAAAAGCTGGAAGGACTATGCAGATCTGCTGGCTTTTAAACAGAAGGTCTGGAGCAATAAAATTTCTAACCAGCAGCAACATTTCATGCAAAATGCAAATAGCTGACAGAAATTCCTAACCTAGTTCCTCGGCATCATCACTCATTCAAGTAGTGTGTTCAAGGGCTAATAGGTAATGATATATTGGCAGTGTAAGATTGCCTTGAGGTACAAGCTCTTTTTATGTGGTTTTGTCCTCATAGTGTCTGAAAATCAGACTGCTTCTCATTTGTAGAAAGATCATAAAGATAAAGGGACAAGTTACCATATCAAAGGATTTCCTCTTTTGATGCAATAACTAATTCCCAACAGTTTGCCCACTTTTTTTGTACACAGCAGGCAATTGAAAATGCTGACTGGTGGTCTAGTGATGCTGAGGCCTCATTTTTTTTATTGCTCTGTTGCCTGCAGTGGTTAAGCTGTGGTATAAAATAGAAGCAGATAAAACAGACAGAACTGCTCATGCTAGAAATCTGAAACAATAGCAGTAGGTGCTGAAATCACTCAGTAGGGCAGGAACCAGGCACAGGAGTAACAGATTAATGAGTATGGCTGTGCTTACCTTTCTCTAGCAGTTCCACTGGGAACCAATGCCTGTCTCTTTACCTCACTTTCAATTTCCATGCATGTGAATTGAAGTGTGCAGGTCCAGGACAAACAGAAGTTGAAATGCTGGCACACCAGATTCCCATTGGACTTGATGAGACTACCGGTGGCACTAATTACCTCACATCTAGCCCCTCACCTGCAGAGTAAGGGTAGCTGCTGGAAGAGTAATGAATGGAGTCACTGATCCAGAGGGAAACGAAGGTAAGAGAAAAGAAACAGCTTGCTTATGTTACTTTTTCAATGTATTTAGTTGTTTGCAATCACTTTCAGTGTTTTGATTATTTTATAATTTTTATGCTTTTACAATTGGAGAAAATGCTGAATTATTCTGAAGGTCTTTGAAGCAGTCTCAGATCAAAGACCATCAGGAGATAAGGGGTGCAGTCCACAGATGGGGGCCAATGTTCTACTAGCTGAAATCTGCTTGCTGTGTGGAGCTTACTCCCTTTCATTAGGTATCTTTTTAGCAATGGAAGATCAGCCTGGCCAGCTTTTCATGTTCTACACAGGTTAGTTCGGGTGGACAAGTACTGCAGGGAATACGTTCAAGGACCAGACTGGATTCCAGACTTATTGGCCCAACGTCTCAGGTGCTGCCCCTCTTCCTAACATGAATTAAATTGGTATGCACCTTTAGAAGATGAGAACCACCACTCCAAAAAGCTGCGGTATAAAATAGAAGCAGATAAAATGAAAAAAAACTGTTCATGTTAGAAATCTGTAAAAAAAAATGGCACTAGTTGCAGATGCTGTAGGGTATTCATAGGGCAGGCACCAGGACATGAGTACAAATTAATGAACAGGACTGTAGATACCTTTTCCAAGCAGTTCCATTGGGAAGCTACCTACTTACTATTCACTTTTCACCTTGTGTTCAGTGTTTTTGTTCAATGCCTCCAGTGTGAGGCACAGCCTTGGGACTGTTGTTTTGCGTGGCTGCTGCCCTTAGCATTTGATGAAATCCATCTTTTTTTGTTCTGACCACCAGTAGATATAACTCTTACATCTTTTGTCTGGTCAATAATTTAAATTTGGTATCACTGAGCTGAGCAAAAGACTATTTTGAATAATTGTGTTATTTATCTGGAGGTGCAGTTATTTTGTTTAACAAATGATTTTCGAGTTTGATTCAATGCAAGCAGCCTGGTCAAGAAACCAGTCATCTACATAAGATTGTGAAAGAATCACAGTTTGGCGCCTCATCTCACTGTGATTCTTATATTTTTAGAATTCATTTGTATTTTCTAATAGGATGTGTCCATTAACAGTGCAATGAGAAGCAAAGCGTTGATCTCTTTTGTTTTCGTAATGTACTTGACACTCACTAAACATAGCTTTTGCTGAACACTGGCTGAGCCTATTCATTACAATTTTGATATCAATATGGTCAAAATGTCCCTTCAGCCATCCTGAAGACCAACTCTTATTGATCGATTTGAAAATGAGCAAAAACAAACACATTATTTTATCAAACCAAATCATCATGTTTTCAATTAATGCCAGATTGTTAGATTTACAAGTGGGTCACAGACTAAACTTTAGAGTGTGGGACAGCAAAGAAATGACCATAGTTCTGTCACAAAGCTGTGGTCTTTTACTTTCATTGCACTGTGAAGCAGGAGTCAGCTTTGGAATATTTGTATTTCTGTAGTTGATAACAACAGAAATTGTTATCAATTATAATTGCATCTCTTCTTGTTAGCCATGCCAGAAGTAGTTTTCCTGATCAGTTTCTCTTCCTGATATACCTGCCTCAGCCTTTTAGTTCTAAAAACTCATTTCTCATGCAGATCACCTTTTGTGTGAAGAAGTTGCCCTTTAGGGTCCTATTATATCTCTCTTCTTTCACCTTAACCCTATGGCATGATTGTAATGGGCTGAGTTGATCAGACCCAAAAGACCCAAACAATTCGAGTGTCCAGGAAATGTGGTAATTAAGCATTTAAGCACAATAAAGTACTTTAAAACTAATTTATTATCATAAACAGAAAGCACAAATAAACCTCACTAAATACTACATAGAAAGTTACAAAGATCTCCACAAGGACTTCAGGGCTCACAGTTCTTAATCTCCAGTTGATAGTTGCTGTCTTTGGGGGACTTGATTGTCGCTGTTAGGGGAGTTCCAAATTCTGACTCGTGGAATCACCCTAGGTTGATCCTAGGCACCAATCAAGTTCCCTTGGTTGAGGTGAAGTCCCAAGAACTGAGCAAAACATGTCTCAATAAATAGGGGTTCAATCCACAAACATATCGAGACGTATAGTGACAGACAAACGATATGGTCTTTTGTTCTCTTGCCACTGGCTCAGTAAGGGCTTTTTTATTCAAACAACTCATGATCGTTGACAGACATCCTGATGCTACTGTGCTTGAGTCCAGAAAGAATCCAGCCACTATTAGCAAACATTTAATAAACCTACAGTGTAAGAATCCAGCAGTCTTAACAAACATTTAAAAATCTAATGTTTAACTTGTATAGACTCCTTACGTACTGCGAGCTCGTAAAGAGTGAAGTATCACCTGGAATCCTTCAGACTCATCCAATATTCTTACAATATTTAATACACCACAACACAGGCCTCTAATATTTGATCCCCCAATCCTGGTAAAAAGATTGTGTGCATTCACCATGTCTATGCTCATCATGATTTTATATGCCCCTCATTCTCCTATGCGTGAAGTCCTAATCTGCTCAATCTCTCTCTGTAACTCAATCCCTTGAGTCTTGGCAACATCCTTATAAATTGTTTTTGCACTCTTTCTGGCTTAATGACAATTTTCCTATAGCAGCGTGACCAAAAACTGAGCAGATACTCCAAATGTAGCCTCGTTTGCATCTTCTACACTAAATATTACAGTCCTTTCATTTAAATATGCATTGTAGTTCCCTCATAAATAATTTAAAGTGCATTGGAAACATCAGAGGCTGCAGATGCTGTAATCTGGAGGAACAAAGTGGTTCAGGCAGCCTTTGTGAAAGGAAATGGACAGTCAGCATTTTGGATTCAGACCATCATATGCCTGCTTAACCACACTGATGATAGCGACTCTTGCAATTAGGGATTGAATTGATTTGAAACTTAATATAAAGTTGGGGGGGGGTCACGCTACAGAGGTCACTACATTTTCATAGTCAACTTCTTTCAGGATCATTCACGAGCACGTTAAATAACAAACAAATATGTGGATGCAGTGTGTGCAAATGGAGCAGCAAGGTCCTACCAGAGCATCAAAATCTGAAAGCAGGTTCTGTCAGTGTGCAACTATGCAACTATGAAAATACCTTAACTGCTCTCAAGGGTCAACCCTCATCATGTCATTTCAGTGATGAGTGCCATTGGAAAAACAATCGCCTTTAGATGAAAAAAATACCTTAGTTCACCGCTGTTGCCAATAGTTTACTTTGAACATTATCCCTTATGTAAAAATATGGTTTTATATTAGTATATGAGGCTGAATTAGCACTTGTCTCCCTTTTTCAGTTACAGTATATTCAAATCAAAGTGCTCCAGTTTCCTCAAGTGACATATAGCATTTTGAAGGTTCCTACCCCTAATCTGAAGGCCCCATTTCCCACTGATAAAAGGATATTGCCAAGTCTTGGTATGAACAGCTAATGTTAATGTAACTGGGTGACTGTCGGATCTTATTCAGTAAAGTTAAAAGTGTACTTAGCCATCCATCCGGGTAATGCTAGAATAGTTGTCTGTGCCTTTAAGGGAGATGATGTCATTACGCATGCGTGGGATAGTGGGGAGACAATTTTACTTTCTGCTGAAGACGTGGTAAGGGCCAGAGTGCGCTGGGCATGGTGAAGAAAGATTTCCACGAGTGAAGGGATCGACACTGGGTAGCGTGGCTTATACAAAGTTCCTCACCAGCCAAGTAGGATTGCCACTACCGTATTTGTACCATATTTGTACCGTATTAGTACCGTATTAGTTCTGGTATTTTTATACTGCAAACGCAATTCTGTCCATGCACAAGGGTGTGGATCAAAAGTTAAACTGAGATTGTAATGGCAAGAACTGGTTGTAAATTCGTTCGTTTTGTTTCGCAACCCTTTTCTGGCACTTAAACATTGAAAACTGATAAAGGAATTAAAACCCGAAAAAGTATTTGTTGTCCTGAGTGTGTACTTTTCCCCAGGCTACATTAATCAGCAAAAAATATCATCAAAACTGGACATTACCTTCTAGCAGATAAATAATTGTATCCAGCAGCTACTTGACTGCCAGATTTTAATCCTTGCTGCTTGAACTCATTGACAAAGAAGTAGAGATCAATTCCTTGGATCCAATTTCTATACAGCACACACGGCTGATTTTCAGACACATTCCCGCTAGAACAAATAAATGTGTGAAGATTGAGAATGAAATTTTTGCAACTGTGGTGACATCCTGTATGATCATTTAGAATAAAGTGAATATTAGTGGAAAGTGCTTCAAAAGGGTGACAATCACATCAGTGCTCAAGAAGAGCAGGGTGAGCTGCCAAAACAACTATCACCCAGTGGCAGTCACATCTACTGTGATGAAGTGCTTCAGAAGTTGGTCATGGCCAGAATGAAATCCTGCCTAAGTAAGAACCTGGAGCCGCTGCAATTTGCCTACCTCCACAATAGGTCTACAGTGGCTGGACTCTCACTGGCTCTTCACTCACTCTTGGATCACCGGAACAATAGCAATACCTACATCAGGCTGCTCTTTAACAACTACAGCCCAACCTTCAGCACAATCACATTCTTAGTTCTAATCAACAAGCTCCAAAACCTGGGCCTCTGTACCTCCCTCTGCAACTGGATCCTTGACTTCCTCACCAGGAGATCACAGTCAGTGCAGACTGGAAATAACATCTCCTTGTGACAATCAACACTGGCGCACCAAAAGCATGTATGCTTATCCCATTGCCCTACTCTCTCTACACGCACAACAGTGTGGTTATCCACAGCTCAAATGCTATCTATAAAATTGCTGATGACAACTGTTGTTGGCAGAATTTCAGATGGTGATGAGGAGGCATACAGGAATGAGATAGATCAGCTGGTTGAGTGGTGTTGCAACAACAACATTGTACTGAATGTTCATCAGTAGAACCAAGGAATTGATTGTGGATTTCAGGAAGAGGAAGCTGAAGGAACACATACTAGATCTTATCGATTGATCAGCAGTGGGATGGGTGAGAAGTTTCATGGTCTCTGAAGATCTATCCTGGTCCAACATAATGATGCAATTACAAAGACAGTGGCTACATTTCATTAGGAGCTTGAGGGAGTTTTTGGTAACATACTATGTCTGCTCAAATTTCTGTAAGTGTGTCATGGAGAACATTCTAACTGGTTGCATCACCATCTGGTATGGAGGAGCCACTGTGCAGATCAGAAAAAGCTGCAGAACGTTGAAAACTCAGCCAGCTTCATCATGGGCAAAAGCCTCCCCATGATTGTGGATACCTTCAAAAGGAGATGCCTCAAAAAGGTGGCATCAGCATTAAGAACCACCATCACCAGGACATGCCCTTTTCTCAATGCTACCATCAAGGAGGAGGGTACAGAATCCTGAAGGTGCACACTCAACGCATCAGGAGCACCTTAGCTTCTCATCCGCCATTAGAATTTTGAATGGTTAATGAACCCATGAACACTACCTCATTGTTTCTTTTTGTTCTCTTTTTGTACTGGTTACTTAATTTAATTTTCTCTATATATTTCTTATTGTAATTTATAGTTTTTAAAGTTATTATGTATTGCAATATACTGCTGCCGTAAAACAACAAATTTCTCAACATATTCCAGTGACATTAAGCTTGATTCTGATTCTGAAAGTAACAAACTATATACATAATCTTAAGCACTTGATGCCAATTTGAAACAAATGTATGTAAAATGTACACTCACAATAATAGAACTGTTTGGCCCAGATAAAGGTTACCAGTTTAGAGACATTGTCAATAACTTGCTTTGAAATGTGATAATAACCATCTTGTTACTACATTCCTCCTTGAAGTGCCACTATTGGCAGAAGTAAGTAATAGAATATCACATTAATCAGGCCAGTTATTGTGTGGGGTGGGGGACGGGTGGAAGGAGTGGTTGACAGGTTGTGAGGGTGAAATTAGCTATCTATTAATTACTTTTAGGATGCAAATACTTAGCTGTTTTAGTAGCAATGGTCCATAGAAAGGAACGCTGCATTTCCATCAGAGCTGAGTCTACTTATAGACGTGACCTTTCCCACAGAGACTGCCACTCGCACATTGGTCTCGTCAGCCGCAGGTGGCATTGCACCAGCACCACAGGTAGCTAGGGTGCAACATCCATGGTTGACCACAACCAACGGAGGGCCAACAAACAGCGGCCAATCACATGGAAAAAAGAAACAAGTAATTTTAAAACAACTTCTAAATATATATTTTAAATGCAAGAAGTAAAAACAAGGGAAAAAAGGATTAATAAGTTTCTTGGAAGGATCACTTCCACTGATTCACCTGATTTTTTCCCCCCGGAAACTGTATATAATTAAATGCTTTCTAGACCCGTCTGCGTCGTATGTTTCAAAAATCTTCTATGGAAGATTGAAAATGTTATGTTTAACTTTACTATTTTCCATTGTTTATTAAGGCTTAATTTATAGATTTTGCTACATTAGGGAAATTGTAAGGGGCAGATGGCATAAACAGCAAAGTTCCTGCACGATGGAGGCACTTGCTTGTGTTCAACCTTGGGAGTTGGGGAATTATGTTCAGGTAATTAAATTAATCTGGAATTTTAAAAGGCTGTTTTCTGTAATAGTAACCATGGAACTACTGGAATGTCATAAAAGTCCATCTGTCTCAGACTACCACCAGGGAAAAAATCTCTCATCTACCTGGTGGTCGAGTTACGACTCCCTGACCACACAATAATGCAGTTCACTCTTAACTGTCTTCTGAAACAGCCCAATTAGTTTCTCAGTTCAAGGGAAATAGACAGTTAGAATACAATCTGGCCATCTACATAAATTTTGACTAAATGAAAGGGAAAATGTCTAGCTGAACACACTGTTGTTTCCCCATTTTATTAGGACATTACAGTGGAAACAAATAAAACGGCAGATGTTGGAATCTGAAACAACAACAGAATCTGGAGAAAACTCAGCCATTCAAGTAGAATCTGTAAAAAGGGAAATGAGTTTTCACATCTGGACAAAGACCCTTCATTGGAACTCATCGTTCTGATATTGGGATAGCCCACAAGTCCATGTGAATTTTAACCCACAATTTTCAGTAAAAATATCTTTAATAATTTGTAAACTTTTTAATCATATATTCCTAGCTTGCTGGAGACCAGACATTATGTCACGTACCTGATCCATAGCTATGTGTGACCTGATGATATAATGGCAACTGAAGAGAAAACCTCATGTATTTTTCACTGTTTGAAGAATATCTGCCTTTTCGCAATGTATAGTATTCATACAGGAAAGACCTGATTTGAAGACTTGAAGCTATATTATGTCTGTGTATTTTGCATTCTCTCATGTGCTTTTGAAGTGAGCAGAATTTAATTCAGACAAGCAAGTTTTCTTTATTCCAAAACAAATTTACCAAGGATATTTTACATTTTTAGAATTTGTATTTGTACCTCAGTGAAACTATCAATCTCATGAAAACCTTTTCTTGCTTTCAAAACGAAAGCTTTCAACTTTTCTTCTGGAATTTACAATGAAGGCAGGGCCTCTTTCTAACAGGGGTCGAGCAGCATTGCCTTAAGGCAGCCTTTCAGAAATTGCTGAGAATAATCATACTATCTTATACATGAGGTATAACCAGTTTATATTTCAGAATATAAATCTCAGCTCTTCTGTATATAGTTTTACACTCTGTGGTCACATTTTTTTTTATCTCCCTAGTGTTGCAATCCTCCTCTCCAAGGAGGTCTCTTAGCTCATTAAAATTTCCATGCAGCTTTGAGAGCGAGCTGTGATCTTCTTCCATAACCACTGCCAACATTGCTGCACATAAGCCTGATAGAAGCCACAGTCGTTATGTTGTGAACAAGGATTTCAGGGGAGTGAAACCAAGGCTATGACTTGGGGTGGAAATGATGGAATGAACTGGGATATAAAATCAGGGCATCAAGACATGAAGATTGTTGAACATAAACAGTGAAGAAAGACAGGAATTTTATTGCTTTGAAATGTCAGGAATGAATCAATTAAGGTAAAAAAAAATTGTTAAATCATATCTTTAGGAAACTGAAAACCTGGCTTTTCAGTTGTGAGCTATGTCTTTCAACCCTGGCTATGAAACTGGGGCAGTTCACCCAAAAGGTTCTTCTGAACTGGACGTAACATCTCCAATGTGGTCCATTATTGATATCTCACCATGTTGAGGCAAAGCATGCTCTTTTATTTGGTCATTGGAGTTAATATTGGAAGGAACATTCTAGCCCATAACTAGCACTGCAGTAATACACTGCAGACAAGGAGGTTGAAGTTCAGAAGGTCAAATTACAGCAACAGATTAAATGGTGAAATGTTTGGAATAGGGAGCTGATGGTGTTTGCGATATGTGACCATATTGTCCTGCTTGAAAGGAAGGATCTCATCTAAACTATCAGAGCTGGTGGCGAACTGTGGTAAGAGGAAGAAAAGAAGAGCACACAATCTCGATGAGTTCAGCAGCTGCTGCTCCTTCAGGGATGGGCATAGCAATTAAAACATGAATGATTTTTGAGGGACAGGCTAATGCAAACATTCACATAACCACTCATCTTTAAGAGAAATTAATCATCGTGGGCGCGGAGTAGAGGGAGTGGGGAAGTGCACATAGTTTGCAGTGCGCTCCCGCTGACCCTTGCCTTCACATGTCACCATGTTCCTAAATGACTCTAAGCAATGGGGGAAGAGGCCTTCAGAAACAGCAGAGGGGCAACCAGGAGAAATGTCTCATTTGTCCCACAGACTGAGGATGAGTGGGAGGGAGGAATGGGGCTTGTCTGCTGTTATTGATTTGCTTTATCACTTGGTATGTTCTGTTTTGTTGTGTTCTGTGCAGCTCGGTCGAGCATGGTTGTCATGCAGTGTTTGAGGCAGAATGTGTGGCCAGCTTGTGGGCTGCCCCCA
The DNA here is from genome assembly GCF_030028105.1 of Mobula birostris. Lineage (NCBI taxonomy): Eukaryota > Metazoa > Chordata > Chondrichthyes > Myliobatiformes > Myliobatidae > Mobula > Mobula birostris. Next base: position 54,653,054 of record NC_092381.1, read on the forward strand.
GCACATTCTTGGGTGTGTTGGTTGTTAACACAAACAATATATTTCACTCTATATTTCAATGTAAATGTGATAAATGAGTCTGCCATTTACAATGACACCCACTGCCACCAGCTGCTTTATAACAGTGTCAACATTTGGAACATACTGTGACGAGCATTCGGTCCACGATGACAGACGAGAAGAGCTTGTTTATCTCAACTGCGACAAACACAATAACAGACAGGGAACCATCACTTGTCGAGAACTGATGCAGCCACTTAGAGATAGAGGAGATGATTATCACACACCCTGCTTATAGTCAGGGTGACCCACAAACACACAAGCGATTAACAGTATAACCCAAGTTAAAACGCAACAATAAATGAACTCAAAATTCCCACCATAATCCCATGAATGCATTTTGAAACAAGGATAATAAGTAGCACTGGCCACTAGGAATGCTGAAGTGAGCTGGCAACCACGCATCCCTCTCCCTCTTCCTTCCCCCCCCCCCCCCCCACCCCAACTCCTGGAGGACCACACTGCTCCCATCTGAGGGGTCAGCCATCCCAGGCAATCCCAAAGTCCACAAGAAAGTCCAAGAGTCCAAGTGGTGTCTGGAGCACCCCCCCCCCACCCCCACCAAGGGGGGCACTGTTTGGTGAGGCGAGAGGCAGGGCACCTGGAGTGTCACTTCCTTCCATCAGCATCGCTGGGTTGGTGGTGGCCAAGGGCTGATACAGTGCAAGGTGATCCCGGTGCACATGACTGCCTTCCGTTGCTCAGGCAACGGCACCCTACAACAGCGGAAATGTAGTCGTGCCTCTCCAGGTCCCTTCCAGTGGCTTCGAAGCTTGGGGGAACAGTCCTGTCTTCTCAGTGGGGCAGTAGACCCATACTGGGTCCTCCACAGTAAAGTCCTGTCCCTGTCTGCAGGCCTGATAATGATAAGCCTGTTTTTGGTGGCCGCTGGCTGGGCTTTGGTTCTGCTGAGCCTCATCATTGTAAACAGCTCCCCCCAGGTGCCCCCTGAGGTGCTGATGGTACATCTACCCAGCCTTCCCAGGAATCTTTGGCTTGGAAGGGAACGCCAAACACCAGATCCGCCACTGTGCACAGCTTCCCCACACTCCCGCACCCCCGTACCCCCCCCCGCCCCCGAACATGAGCACAGCCGGTGTACACCTGGTGCTCTCCTGAACTGCCATATGATATTCCCACAATGCTGCAGGTAGATGGCGATCCCAGTCATGCTGGTGACGGCTGACGAGACTGGCAAGCTGCGTCGCCAGGCTGCTCGACCTGCCCATCACTTAGCGGGCGAAGGGGTGGGTGTTCAGCATTTTGGTGATTTCCAGCCGCCTGCAGATCTCACCAAGCACCCGAGCCTCAAAGTTGTGCCCCTGGTGACTGAGGGTTCATTCAGTGGTGCTGAAATGCCTGACTGAAGAACTCCACCACAAGTCTCTCAGCAGCCGTGGTGGTGCCCTAGTCCGTGATCGCGTATGCCTCTGGCCACTTCGTAAAATTATCTATGGGCACGAGAATATAGCGGTTCCCGGCACCTGCAGGGGAAGGGGCCTCGGATGGCCACTCCTACATGCTTCATTTGAGGCCCCACCAGGTACTGCTGTATTGGCACCCTAAACTGGTGGCATGGCCCCTTCTTGCACTAGAGTCGCACCAGTGCAAGAACAGCTCCGCATCCTGCCTGCACTGAGGCCGTCCCCTCACCTGGGCCCGTATGGGATCACTCCCCTGTTGGCTGTGCAGCGGCTGCTGGTCAATGGTGGGTGGGAAGGTCTACCTCCTTGCCAGTACTACCGCTTGCCCCTGCCCCCGGACCGCTCTGGTGGGCTGCTGGGAGATCAGTGGTGGTTGTTGCTGTGCACACCAGTGCTGCCCTGCTAGAGTGTTGCCCCAGTCACCTCTACATGGGCCCCCCCACCCCAGTGGGACAGCAGGTCCAGGTCAATGATGCAGCACTTCTGGATGCCTGTTAGCCACACATCATGCTCCACTGTGCTTTTCCCCACTTCACTGTGCAGCCACCTCTTCCCTCTTATCGCCGCACAGCTGCCGGTGACCATAGCTAGCAGGACCGCTGATGGCTGGTCCGTGCTGGGGAGGACATTCGGACTGATGATGGTGATGGTTGACCTCGTGTCCACCAGCTCATGGGATCTGTTGCCCTCCACCCTGCAGTCCACATATCAGCCTTGCTCTTTACCCAAATGGCCCACCCGGAGAGGCGACAACGGAGGATTCTGCCGGAGGTCTTGGGCGGCACCACCCGCTCAGCGTTTCCCGATGGCTGCACTGGGCTGTGGCATTCCTGGGCCACATGGCCTGCCTCACCATATCAGCAACAGAGATCTCTCCATGGCACGCAGTGGGGGCTGGTGCAGCGCTGGTCAGATCTGTCTCATGGGCCCCTCTTCCACCTTGGTGACACAAGCCCTGGCTCATGGCATGCAGGGCCATACTGGAACGCCTTGGAATCTAAAATTGCTTCTGCCCTCTCCGCCTCTGCCAGCACCTTGACTGGTGATGATGGTGATGTCAGGCGAACTTGCTGCCGAAGGCAAGCTCTTCCTGGACTGCAGGAGGGAACTGGAAGTAGCCATGCCGAGCACAGTGGTGGAGATCCGCCTTGAGCACCCACAGGACTTCTCCCACATGGCGCCCCCTGCTGCACAGTTTCCGTCATTGCTTCCTCCAATGGTATTTGCTCCAGTGCCACCATGAAGGCTCTGTAGGTGTTAGGTCAAAGAGGGCCTGCAAGGCATCTCCCTCCAGTGCTAGGGCAAGTGCACTGGTGTCTCGGTGGGGCTCCACCCATTTGTGCCATGTGGCAAGTTTGACTTGCGCCAGGTAAGGCTCCAGGCAGCTGGTACCATTGCATCGGGGAGCTTCACCGTGGACCTTGTGGCGTTAATTGTTGGGGGCCATTAGTCTTCCTCTTGCTCCACTGGCATCGGTGATGCCTGCCTTGTCGCCCGTTCTCTCATGGCTGCAGCATCTTGGGTTTCCCAGCTCCGACTGCGAGAGAGATGGGTGATGTTCTCTGGTGTGTCCGCAGGTTGGAGAGCCTGGATACACTCGTCCCGTTGGGGATCCGTGGGAAGGTATGATATTCAGTTCCCAGCCCCTCCCACGGGTCAGTATCCTGCCTTTGGGAGCCCAGAGGGGGGTGAGGTCATACTGCTTGGTCCCTTGACTTATTCCCTGGGGTCTTAAGGCGCTCCATCCAACATCAAAGCTCTTCAATCTCGCCATCAATTTGTAATCCCACTCCTGACGCCAAAGTGGCGATCATTCGGTCTATAATGACAAAGAGAAGAGCTCATTTATCTTGACTGTTGGTTTCATTGCAACAAGCATGTTGACAGACAGAGTGCCATCACTCAGTCAGAACCAACCCAGTCATGTACAGAGAGGAGAGGTGATTATCACACACGCCAGTTACAGTCAGGGTGACCCACAAGCACACAAGTGAATATCTGTATAACCCAAGCTAAAATGTAATAATAAATGAACTTGAACAGCCCACCATAATCCCATGAATTTATTTTAAGACAGTAAGTGGTGCTTGCCGCCAGGAATGCCAGGGCGAGCTGTTTGCCATGCTCCCCCTGGAATGCCACAATACTTCAGAAGTTGTCAACATGTTCTAGGTCATCCCATGGTTGTCCAAAGCACTAAATCAATGTTAGACTTTATGTGGGAAGTGAAAGTATGATTAGTTATTTTTTACTGCTAATTCCTAAAGTGAATAAATTGATAATTAATTGTAACAAACCTGGAGAGGAATTCCTTGGCTTCATAACCCATGCCACATGAGTGACAAAGGGACTAACATACTGCCTTGGACCTGGAAGGATTTATGGAATTCACTACTTAAATAAATTCCGAGATAACTTGTGATCAGGAATTGACAACGCCAGAGGAGGTAAATGACTTCTCTCTTGGAAAAAGGTGGCAGAGTCAGCCACTTTGCTCACATATTAACTAGCAGCAGAAAAGACAGGGGAGCAGACACACACTCGGAAGCAACGCCAATGGGCCATACTTGTAACCCAAATGAGAAACTCACGATAAAATAGATGACACTACTCTAGAGCGAGTGTTCCCAATCAGTCAATGGTAGGGGTCCTTGGTGTAAAACTGGTTGCGAACCAGTGCTTTGTAGTACTTAAACCCGGTGAAGAAGCTCCAATAGGAAGGGACATTTGCATAACTGGAGAGGTTTTAGTTCCCAGAATCCAATGTCAGCAATGTGCTGATTGACCTTTATCCAATCAACAGCACCTCATTCTTTTGCTTCCTTACTGCACTATTTATTTATTTAGGTATTTCTTATTGTAAACTATAGTATTTTATTTAATGTATTGCATTGTACTGCTGCCGCAAAACAACAAATGCCACACATATTTCAGTGATAATAAACCTGATTCTGATTGTGAAACAGGAGTACAAACGGTCAGCACAGTTTATTACTCAGCCGTCAGACTTCCCTATTCATTCTGGGGCTGCTTCTCCACTACACGTCAGCCAGTAAAACGTCCACTGTGACCTAAAAACACAGATTTTTCAGTCATTGTTTTGAAAATGATTTCCCTGGCTTTACAAATATGCCGATTGAAGATGCCAACTTTAATCTGTTAGTAATCCTCTCAACACTGCTGGAAATTTCAACTTCCCTTTGTACCCGTTGTGATTAGATGACTGATTTGACAGTAAAATCAAATTTTCGGAAGGAATTACAGTGAGAGTGCATTCTAGCAATAGGCTGTGAGACTACTGGAAAATTGATTCAATCACTTGTGTTTGAGGCAGCCCAAATATTACATTGCTGTGAAATATTTTACAAACCCAATGGCAAATTATACTAATAAATACAGCAAGGTGTTCCTATATTGTGGCACTCATATACATTGATAAAAGGTGGTTCAATGATCTCTTCATTGATTTTCTAATTCCAGCTTCACTGTTGTGGGATGTGTTGAACCAAATGGCACTCCCTGGGGAGGCTAAATTGGACATGATTGTTCACTGCTTCACAATTTCACATCAATAGGCTACAAGCTGTTTTGATGCTGTCTGCGTGATGGTTACTGACCCTGCTTTCCTGTAAGTTAAATTTGTTCTTTCTGCAGTTGATGCTGCCATTTGACTAGGGAAAAAAAAATGACTTCCGGCAAAATCTTGGAGAACTTCTACAGCAATTTAAATAGTTCTGCAGAAGTCTGTAAAACATTTTGGTCTGTGATGTTAACAAAACTAGGACTTCATTTGAAATAGGGCTCTATTACTTTCATTGAACTGGAACGGCAGGCATTGGCAGAGATTAACCTTCCCCCTTGTTGAATTCACAGTGTCTCTACTAACAAAGCATTCTCATCCCAAGCCTTATAGGTATACAGTGCAACTAAATTGCCAAGAGTGCTTATTGCCCTGAAGTATCCAGGTTTTCTCAATCAGTTTTAAATAAATCTCCAGTGAATATTAAATATTAGTAATATCACAAATGTATATATTTTAAATACTTTATACCACAAATTGAAAATGTCATGTATATCAAGGAAAAATATAACTTCTGATTTTTCTCATGCGACTGTGAGGGATCTTGTGGCTGGGAATGGAAAATGACTCATTTCAAGCACTGAGTACCAAGCAGCACAGGTCAGGTGCAGCAAAGTCAGGATGTCCAGCCAGCTTCAAAATACTTGACATTTCAATTCGCATACAAGCTTTCTTTGTGTTCCGTCAGAATGATATTGTCATTTACTAGGATGGGAGACATGTATTGCTTAAAAAAGGTCAGAAACAAGGGTTTTCATGAGGACTTCAATACAAAGCTGTGGAACTCTGGGAACAAAGTGGAGAGCCAGCATGATTGCTTGGTGTTGTCTGAACTGGATAAAAGCACTGTCTTTAGGGATCCTGCATATCAAAGAAAGTGTGACTTCTGTGTCAGTTCTATTGTGTTTCTTTCTTTGTTTTGTGGCTGTCTGCAAGAAGGTTAATCTCAAGATTGTATATGGTATACGTACTTTGATAATAAATGTACTTTGAACTTTGAGTTCTACTTCAGCTAGTAACACAGTCAAGAGGCTTTGGGTCATTGTTCCATTCCTGAATACATCGAATTAGTCCCCCAGAATATCAGTGCTGTGGGAGTCTGGTATCATTGGGGTTACCTTCAAAGTTCAAAGTAAATTTACTATCACCATATACAACCATGCAGGCATACTCAATAAATCCAATAATTGTAATAGAATCAATGGAAGACCCCAACTCAGCATATAACCAGTGCGCAAAAGAAAACAATCCATGCAAATACAAAAAGAAAGAAGAACTAATAATAAGCAATAAATCTTGATAACGTGGAATGAAGAGCTCTTGAAAATGTGTCTTAGTTTGTGGAAAAACTTTGGTGACGGGGCAAGTGAAGTTGGGTGAAGTCATCCCCACTGGTTCAAGAGCCTGATGGTTGGGGGGTGATAACTGTTCCTGAACCTGGTGCTGCGAATCCTAAGACTACTGTATCTTCTTTCTGATGGCATCAGTGAGAAGAGAGCATGACCTGGGTCGTGGAAGTCTCTAGTGATGGATGCTGCTTTCCTACAATAACGCTTTGTGTAGATGTGCTCAATGGTGGAGAGGACTTCGCCTGTGATAGACTAGGCCATATACAAAACTTTTTGATGGAAATTCAGTTCAAGGGCATTAGTGTATCCATTCCAGGCAGTGATATATCTAGTCAATATACTTTCCAACACACATCTCTAGAAGTTTTAGATGTCATGCTAAATCTTCGGAAACTCCTAAGGAAGCAGAGGATTTGTCACGTTTTCTTTGTAATTGCACTTAAGTGCCGGGCTCAGGACAGGTCTTCTGAGATGATAACACTGAAGAATTTAAAGTTGCTGACCTCCTCCTCCTCTGATCCCTCAATGAGGACTTGATCATGGACCTCTGGTTTCCTCCTCCTGAAGTTAAAAACCAGCTCCTTGGTCTTGTTGACATTGAGTATGAGGTTGTTGTTGTGACATCACTCAGCCAGATTTTCAATCTCCCTCCTATGTTATGAATCATGATTGCCTTTGATTCGACCTATGACAGTAAACAAGAATATGGCATTGGAGCTGTACTTAGTCATAAGTGTAAGGCAAGTAGAGCAGGGGGCTAAGCACACAGTCTTATGGTGTATCTGTGCTGATGGGGATTGTAGAGGAGATACTGTTGCCATCTGAACTGACTGGGGTCTGTAGTAAGGAAATTGAGGATCCAATTGCACAAGGAGGTATTAAGACCAAAGTCTTGGAGCTTATTGATCAGTTTTGAGGGGATGGTAGGATTGAATGATGAGCTGTTGTTGATAAAGAGCATCCTGATGTATGCACCTTTGCTGTCCAGAAGTTCCAGAGTTGAGTGAAGAGCCAATGGGGTGGCGTCAGCTGTGGACCTGTTGTGCCGGTAGGCAAGCTGAAGCAGATCCAAGTTGCTTTTCAGGCAGGAGTTGATATGTTTCATCACCAGCCTCTGAAAAGGCTTCATCACTGTGGATGTAAGTGCTGCTGGACAATAATCATTGAGGCAGGTTACCACGTTCTTCTTAGGCACTGGTAAAATTGAAGCCTGCTTGAAGCAGTTGGGTATGTCAGACTATTGAATTGAGAGGTTAAAGATCTCAGTAAACACTGAGATCTCAGGTCTTTAACACTTGGCCAGGTACCCCGTCTGGGCCTGTGTGCACCCTCCTGAAGGATACATGTCCGTCAGCCTCCGAGACTAAAATCACAGGGTCTTCGGGGCTGTGGGAGTTCATGATGGTTCTTCCATGTTTTGCCAGTCAAAGCAAGCATAGAAGGCATTGAGTTCATCTGGAAGTGAAGCCCTGTTGTTGCTGACGTTGCTTGATTTTACTTTATAAGAGTTGATCATATTCAAGCCCTAGCATAACTGCCGAGCATCCTTCATTAATTCAAGTTTAGACTGGAACTGCCACTTTGCCTGTGAGATGGCTTTCCAGAGATCATACCTGGACATCTTGTAATATTCTTGGATGCCTCTGATCTGTCCTCAGCAGACTGAAAAGGTATGGTTCATCCAGGGTTTTTAGATGGGGAAGAGTTGATAAGAGTTTTTAGTGTATGATCTTTTTGGGTGAAATGTTAAAACAGGTGCCTTAAACTTTAGACTTCTCTATGTAAGAAATGGTCTATAGAGAAGCAATGGAGTTGTTCTAAATGTCCTAAACTATATATATTCCTCAATACATATTTTAAAAATAGCTTTGCTTAGAAATTCATTCACAGTTGATAACATTAATCACTCTATAGTTATATAAGTGAAATTAGTTACATTAACTTTTCCGAAATGAGTTTTGGATTTTGAGTACTATGTGCAGTCATGACAATATCACTAGTTTACTCCTACTTATTCCATCATTCAAGTTCAAAATCAAGTTCAGTTAATAGTTATTGAACTAAAACTGGACATGTATACCACCAACTGAAGCAGTGTTCCTCTGGACCAAGGACAGTACACGTAACACATAAAGTAATATTATCACAAATAAATTAAGAAATAATAAGATACATTTACAACACAAGTTAAAAAGTAAACAGTATAATCCTACTGGCACTTCATGCGTGATGAGACCAGGGTGGTGGCAGGGAGTTCAGAAGCCTGATGGCCTGGAGAAGAAGCTGTTTCCCATCCTAACAGTTCTTGTTCTAGTGCCTGATGGTAGGGGATCAAAGAGATTGTTAGATAGATGGGAGGGATGTTTGCAATGCTAAAGCCCTGTATATGTAGCGCTCCTTATAAGTATCTCTAATGGGTGAAAGAGAGATCCTAATGTCCCTCTCAAAAGGACTTGCAATCCGTTTTTGAGACTTCAGATCAGATACTTTGCAATGCCCATACCAGACGGTGATACAGCTGGTCAGAACACACTTAGTCATGCTCCTGTAAAAAAGTGATTAGAATGGGTGGTGGGGTGGGAGAGCCTCACTCACATCACTCACCTCACTCACCTCAATCTCCTCAGGAAGTAGAAATGCTGCTGTTCTTTCTTGACCAATGAGATGGCTTTGAGGGACCAGGTGAGATCGTCGATAATGTACATTCCCAGAAACTTGGTGCCCCTAACTCTCTCCATGGAGGTGTTGTCTATGTGCAATGAGGAGTGGTCAGCCTGCACATTCCAAAAATCCACAATCATCTGTTTGGTCTTGTCCACAACGAGACTCCAGTTGTCGTGCTTGCACCATTCTACAAGCCACTCTACCTCCTCCCTATAAGCCGTTTTGTCACCATTGCTTGGTGAGGCCAGTCACTGTTGTATCATCAGCGAACTTGGTTATTCAGTTTGAACCTGATCCAGCAGTGCAGTCATGCGTCAGCAGTGTGAACAGCTGCGGGCTGAGCATGCATCCCTGGGGAGTGCTGGTGCTCAGTGTGATGGAGCTCGAGGTGTTTCTGCCAACACGTACTGACTGTGGCCTTTCTGTCAGCAAGTCCAGGATCCAGTTACAGTGAAGAGATGTTGAGACGCAGACAGTTTGTCCACCAGCTTTTGAGGGATGATTGTATCAAATGCTGAGCTGAAGTTGATAAATGACATCTTGCCACATGAGGGATCTTGTCATATCAGGCACATGATGAAGTGGAGTGCATCATCAGTGGACCAATTTAAGTGATAAGCAAACTGGAAAGGGCCCAATATAGTAGGAAGATGGGATTTAATGTGATCTATAGCCAGCTGCTCAAAGCACTTCACTGGACAGTCATAATTGAGATAGGTTACTGTAGCTGTCTTGGATACTGGGATGATGGTGGCCTCCTTGCAGCCTGAGGGGACAGTGGACTGTTCCAGAGAGATGTTGGTGATGTTTGTTTGAGTCTCTGTTGACCGAGATGCACAGTCCCTCAGCACCTGACCAGGTGTGTCATCAGGCTCCGCAGCTTTACCTGGGTTGACCTTGGCCTGGGTCTTCCTCACGATCAGTCGCAGACAGAGTGCCTGCTCCTCAGAGGGAAGGGGGACCTTCCTCTCTGGCACATCGTTCAATGCATCAAACCAAGCATAAAAATCATTCAGCCTATCAGAAGGAGAAGCTTCACTGTTGCTGATGCACAGGGCAGTCCGCTATGCCCTGCCACGTGCGCCTTATATATCTGGTGTCACAGAAATGGCCGTATACTCTCTGTGAACAATCCTATTTTGCCTTCCTGATGGCACAGGAAAGCACAGCTTATGCAGACTGAGAGCTGTTTTATCCCCCGATAGGAAGGCAGCATCCCAGTCTCTCAGCAATGCCCGGACCTTTGCTGTCAACCATGGCTTCTGATTTGTCCTCACAAAGATGTGTTTAATAATGAGGGTGTCCTCGATATCCTGAAGTTGCTAGCAACAACTCGAAGAAACCATCGAGTTGTGTGGTTTGCTCCATGGCACTGTAGAGCTCACACAGTGCTTCCCCAGTATTAACACGTGAGAGATGTATACAGCCACAATCACAATAGCAGTGATCACCCTTGGTAAATAGAAGGGTCTGCACTTCACCTCTAAGAAATCTACCATAGGCCAACAGGGGGTCATCACCACCAAAGTGTTCACAAACCACTCTTAATGACATAGATACATACACTTCCACCACAGGTCTCGCCAGAGAGTGCAGGAATTCTGTCAGCCCAAAAAGAGATGAAGCTCTCTAACTGGATGGCCACTTCCGGAGTGATATCTTGGAGCCATGTTTCTGTCAGAATCAGTGTGCAGCAGTCTTTCATCTCATGCTGATTCAGTCTCAGGCACAGTTTATTTTCTAGGGATTGGATATTTGAAAGAAGAATTGACGGGAGAGCTGGCCTGCAGGATTTCGCCTTTAGTCTCGCATGAATGCCACCAGTGCACTTACCACGCTTTTGTTTCCTTGCGCACCGCTTCTGACAGAAGCAGCTGTAGCAGGTAACAACGCGGTTGGCTGACAGGCAATACGCCCATCCTCGCGAGCTCATCTGCTGTCCAACAACTCACCCGTGAGGTAGACTTGCAGTATTTGGTCTAGCAGTGAATATCTAACAGTGACTTGTGAGCATAAGAAAGATGAAATTATTTGGTCATTATTAATTTACCACTTGTGAGTCTTCATTGTGTCCAAGAGGTTGTGAATTTACCACATTGCAACCTTTCAACCATGGCTAAATGTTAAACGTATTTCATTAGCTGTTAAGTGCTTTGCCACATTTTAGGATGTAAAACCTGGTACATAAATATAGGTCTCTATTTTTATTACTCTACCAATAAATGAATGCATTAGACTAAGCTTGCAAATATGTTGCAGGAAAATTCATGTCAGCTTGTGCAAATTCTCATTTCTGACTCTGTTACTTTGCAGTCATCTAGAAATGAAACCACTCTTGATAGGAGTTTGATGTTGCTTATCATGAATATAAATGTTCATTTTTGGCCAATTGTTGATTGTAGGGTAGAGTGACTGGCTAATTTAGAGTGAGGCAGAGGATCAAGATCTCTTCAGTTGGTGTTTTCTTTGAATTCCTCTAACTGCAGGAAACCTTTGCCTTCCTCCTGTTCAATGCTCATTATCAATATGCTCATCATGCTAATTGTTCTTCTCTCGTAGTGTTTTCACTTTAGACAGCATATAGCAAATCAGAATTATATGAAGCACTTTTTCCTGCAGGATGTTGACAGATCTATGCAGGAATTTGAGCAGTCCTTTACAGACAATTAGGTTCTAGCTTACTCATTAATCTAATAACAGCAGTAGTACAACTGAGTGTGGATTTCTGTGAAGAGTCATAAGACAATTGTGCAAGGGATATGCTGTTAGTCTTCAGCTCCATGTGTAAGAGAGAACAATAGGAACTGTGTGATTGGCTCAATATCAAAGCATTATTGCCAAGAAAGCAGGCACAGACCTGAACCACGCACTAGACACACATTACTAGAGTGAAAGTCCTGTGATTTATGAAACTAGTCATGTTTTGTGAAGGAGCAACATGAGTCAAGTCAATGACACCACAGACCTGAGGGAATCCTGCAATCCGTGCAAGCCCCAGAGTCCTAGGACATCCATGGAGAAATTGCCGAATGTGTTTGCTCTCTCAAGCAGGACATCAGTTATTTGTTTACTACAAGCATGGACTGCAGAGAAACTGGTGTTACAGACACTCCCTGCGGCAAGCATGAGGAAGCCAAAGGCAAAATTTCAGGGTTGCAACGGCCTGAGTTATGGCAAGCACACTGAGCTTGTAATGGCAAATATTCTTATAGATATAATGACATGGTTGTTAAGTTTTGTAACTTAAAAACATTAAGCTAATTCCAAGGAAGGCACCGGAGTCTGAAATGTGAGTAACTCTGCGTTTACTTAGGGTGCGTACATATTACGTGGTAGCGTGATAAAGTATGCACTTCATGTATTTATGCATACAATCCATAATGAATTATTTAAACAAACAAGAATACTTCATCAAACAATATATTTATCATATTACCGAAATATTAAATACACAAACTTCTCCCTGTATGGCTGTAAGTTCCAACTTAATATAGAAAGCATCTCAACTATACACAGAATACTATATAATACAACTACTATATACAGACATTCACATCATCCACAACATAGTAAATGTTAAATTGTCCCATTCAGGTCTAGAGATTTAATCACTGTGGAGAATTTTTTCTCTTTTGGAATAATGTCTTTCCTGACATGGGAGATCACTCTGTTTGGCAGGTGGAAGTTGAGGTTCTGGGGCCTCCTCAGTGGTGGTTGTAGGAGTTGACTCTGGGACTGCGCAAAGTGGTTCTGACATAATCTGATGAATATTCTGTTTATGTATCTCATTGACTCCTTTCTTTTTGGCCTTCCATTCATCCAGCTGGGCTTCGGTCTTTGCATCCACTTTTACAAGCAGCTCCTTGCCTCCCACTTGAAGGTCATACAATAACCTTAATTCACGCAGAGTAAATTCTATTTCTTATACTCACAAAAGCCAAATGCTTGCAGCTTTCCTGAAGCTCTTTAAACTCTCCACCAGTTTAACATCAAGCCACATTTTGCAAGTAACTGCCAGATTAAGAAATCAGTAGCTTTCTCAGATATGTTGCCTACAAAATCTATTGTAGTTGGACACTGCTTTTATCACTTTCACAATCCTCCTGAGCAGCATAGTCATTCCTTGGTCCAATATGCTTTCCAACCAGAGGCGCAGAGGTCGGATCCAACCCTTTTTACTCTCTATTGAGGAATGGTTTATGGTGTGCATCATGGAGACAGTTGTGGCATCATCCAGTATCTTTCTTGATCTGCTTTCAATTGACGGTTACAGGGGCTGTGGCATGCAGGCGATGGATGGATCTCCAATCAAATTGTAGTTGCCTCAGACAATCATGCCTCCACAGTGCTAGTCCTCCTGTTTTTACCACTTACAAGCTCAATGTGGCTTGTTGGTTGTTGCATTTCACTAATACAAATGTCATTCCCCAAGAGTTACCTTGTTTCCAGTATAAGTTGTTAGTTGGATATCTGCAGACTTCAGTTCTGTATCTTTGAAATGCCATTCAGACTCATTTTGTGGAATGACTGAAACAGCTGAGCAAGTGTCCAATTTGCTGTTCACTTCTGGTGTAAGCCATATTGATTGTCTATTGTCAGATTTCATTTTGTAAATCTAAAGGCACTCTCATCATTAACAGACTTTTCATCAACAGCGTACAGATTAGTGCTCTTTTTTAAACTACAGCTTGAGTTTTTAGCTTTGTCTCTTCCCTGTGCGGACCACTTATTTTTGTCTGCCTTATATGCTCTTTGTATGTGACATACTTTATTGCATTTTCTGCAAGTTTCGTCTTTAAACCTACATTCATCTAGTGAATGTGAGCCCCTGCCACAACAGTAACATAACTGGTTCAGCCAGACCGGTTTTTGTTAAGGTATTTCAATTTTGTTCATACTCACTTTCATTCCCAACTGCAACTGAATTGTGTCTCTGTCAGCTGTTTCCATTGATACAGCAATTTTAACTGCAATTTTAAATGTAAGCTGTGGCTCAGTTAAGAGCCATTTTTGAATGCATTCTTGTAAGATTCCACAAACTAAATGCTCAATATCATTAAGCCCATTACCGAACTGACAAAGCTCAGACAATCTCTTCAATTCAGCCACATACACTGAAATGGACTCCCCTTCCTTTTGATTCCACTTATGAAACCTCAATATTCTGCCATCAATAATGGCTTCATTCTAAATGTTCCTGCATTACTTTCACAATATCAACAAAGGTCATTTCTACTGATTTGGTTGCTGCAGTTAACGTTGAAGTAAACTTTAAACCCAATGCACTCAGCAAAACAGGCACTTGTTTCTCATTGGCTATTTCATTTGTTTCAAAATACGGTTCAGTTAGCTCAGTATGCATGAGCCAGTTACCCACTGAGTGATCAAAAGTGTCTATCTTTCTGATGTAGCCAGCCTGTTCTGCTTTTATTTATGATTATTATCACCTGGTGCTCACTGTTTATGAACCTGTGAATTCTTCTGTTTTCTGTCTTTAAACTCGACCATGTCTTCCCTTCTGAAGAACATATGCTGTGCTGCTTTATTTTGTAACTTGACCATTCCTCACTGCATTTCAATAGGTCGGTAATCATATCAGGTTTGTTTTAAAAATACCTCGTTTTGCAACTTCAAAACTTTAAACTAATTCAGAGGAAGATGCAGGAGTCCGAAATGGGGTCTAACTTTGTGTTTACTTTAAGCAAGGCACTTGACATAGGCAATTCGTATATTTATACATAGAACCCGTAATAAAGTACTTAAACTGGTCTGATAGCAGTAGCCAACTTGCTTCCCTATTGATTGACTCTGCTCTCCTCTACTGATCGATGTGTTGTCTCTAGATGATATCAGACTCGATCTACACTGTGTAGGAGAATGGTTCAGTTCTGTCCTTATATGTAGGGTAAATAATGATCCATAATTTTTGTGAATGGCTGTATTATTGAATGAAAGGTTAAGTGGCCTACTCCTGCTTCTATTTCTTTCTTTCTTTTTCAATCTTTTTATTAATTTCAAAATATAGAAACAAAACATAGCAATAATACAGATAATATGAGATGTATTGTTACATTTAAAAAAAGAGTAATTGCAAAACCAAATAGTGGAAATTACCAAAACTCCCATACATGTAGAACTGATCACGGATAATATAAAGCAAAAAAAAAAAGAAAAAAGACAAAAAAAGAGAAAAAAAAACCCATCCCAAAAGAAAAAAAAACAACTAAACTAAACTAAAAGACTTGGGCAAAACTAACAACTTAAAAATGGAAAAGAAGAAAAACTCAGCATCGACGATTCCATTCCCCTCCAACAACAGTACAGAGAAATAAAACAAGTTTGGAAATGATCAAATTACATCAAATGAAAATGCTGAATAAATGGCCTCCAAATTTTTTCAAACTTAATAGAAGGGTCATAAACTGCACTTCTAATTTTCTCCAAATTCAGACACACCATAGTTTGTGAAAACCAATGAAATACTGTAGGAGGGTTGATCTCTTTCCAATTCAACAAAATGGACCTTCTAGCTATTAAAGTAAGAAATGCAATCATCCTTCGTGATGAAGAGGTTAAATTATTTGAGTCTATCATTGGTAGTCCAAAGATAGCAGTAATTGGATGAGGTTGTAAGTCTATATTTAGGACCGTTGAAATAATATCAAAAATATCTTTCCAATATTTCTCCAACAAGGGACATAACCAAAACATGTGAGTTAGAGAAGCAATCTCAGACTGGCATCTGTCATATATTGGATTAATATAAGAGTAATAACGAGATAGTTTATCTTTGGACATATGAGCCCTGTGAACTACTTTAAACTGTATCAACCTATGCTTAGCAGATACAGAGGATGAATTCACCAACTGAAGAATTTTTCCCCATTTTTCAGTCAGTATATTAATCTCAACTTCTCTTTCCCAGTCAGCTTTAATTTTATTAGAGGCATCAGGACAAAAATTCATAATTATATTATATACAATTGCTATTACACCTTTCTGAGAAAGATTTAAGTCTAAGATTTTTTCCAAAGTGTCCATTGGATATGGGTGTGGAAAATTAGGAGAGACAGTAATTAAAAAGTTTCTAATCTGTAAATATCTAAAAAAGTGAGATCTGGGTAAGTTATATTTATTAGAGAGTTGATCAAAAGACATAAAACAGTTATCCAAGAATAAATCGCCAAAAGATATTATACCTTTGGTTTTCCAATCAAAGTAAGCTTGATCCATCATGGAAGGTTGAAAAAGAAAATTTGATATAATGGGACTTGCTAGAATGAATTGATTAAACCCAAAAAATCTTCGGAATTGAAACCATATACGTATTTATACGCTTATTTAAAAAAAAACTTCTAATTAAAATGTCATATAAGGCAAAAATTTGTAACAATATGACAACAGATTATATTTCCATACATAATTGAGCCATTGAGGAAGCTGCTTGCCTGGCTTTTTGCAGCCACGTAAAGGGGGGCTTGTGACTGGACATGATGACCACAACGTTCATATGTTTTCTTTTACGTGTCAGCCAGTGGATAGTTTGTTCAGTGTCAACGCTTAGATTTTCAGACAGGGATTTGGGATTACCATTTTTTGGATTTTTTTTGGAATTTTTTGAGGATGTAACTATGAAAATGGACAAGGGAAAGCCAGTGGATGTAGTGTACCTGGACTTTCAGAAAGCCTTTGATAAAGTCCCACATAGGAGATTAGTGGGCAAAATTAGGGTACATGGTATTGGGGGCAGAGTACTGACATGGATTGAAAATTGGCTGGCTGACAGAAAACAAAGAGTAGCGATTAATATGTCCCTTTCGGAATGGCAGGCGGTGACCAGTTGGGTACTGCAGGGTTCAGTGCTGGGACCGCAGCTGTTTACAATATATATTAATGATTTAGATGAGGGAATTAAAAGTAACATTAGCAAATTTGCTGATGACACAAATCTGGGTGGCAGTGTGAAATGTGAGGAGGATGTTATGAGAATGCAGGGTGACTTGGACAGGCTGGGTGGCAGATGCATGGCAGATGCAGTTTAACGTGGATAAATGTGAGTTTATGCACTTTGGTGGTAAGAAAAGGAAGGCAGATTATTATATAAATGGAGTCAAGTTAGGAAAAGGGGAAGTACAACGAGATCTAGGTGTTCTTGTACATCAGTCACTGAAAGCAAGCATGCAAGTACAGCAGACTGTGAAGAAAGCTAATGGCATGCTGGCCTTCATAACAAGGGGAATTGAGTACAAGAGCAAAGAGGTCCTTCTGCAGCTGTACAGGGCCCTGGTGAGACCTCACCTGGAGTACTGTATGCAGTTTTGGTCTCCAAATTTGAGGAAGGACTTTCTTGCTATTGAGGGAGTGCAGCATAGGTTCACAAGGTTAATTCCCGGGATGGCGGGACTGTCATATGTCGAAAGATTGGAGTGACTGGGCTTGTATACTCTGGAATTTAGAAGGCTGAGAGGGGATCTTATCGAAACATATAAGATTATTAAGGGATTGGACATGCTGGAGGCAGGAAGCATGTTCCCGCTGATGGGTGAGTCCAGAACCAGAGGCCACAGTTTAAGAATTAGGGGTAGGCCATTTAGAATGGAGTTGAGGAAAAACTTTTTCACCCAGAGAGTGATGGATATATGGAATGCTCTGCCCCAGAAGGCTGTGGAGGCCAAGTCTCTGGATACTTTCAAGAAAGAGATGGATAGAGCTCTTAAAGATAGTGGAATCAAAGGTTATGGGGATAAGGCAGGAACTGGATACAGATTGTGGATGATCAGCCATGATCACAGTGAATGGCGGTGCTGGCTCGAAGGGCCGAATGGCCTACTCCTGCACCTATTGTCTATTACAGAAAGTGAGAGTGATGATGACATTCATCCTCCTTAAGCACAAAATAGACTTTCTCAATAGCAGCAGTTCAATAGCCATTCCACCAGCCCAAAATGTTGGATTGAAGATGTTATGTTTTGTAGCTTCAAAATATTAAACTAATTGAAATGGAAACATGGGAGTCTGGGAAGAATACAGTTGTACCTTCATCTTTACTTTAAGCGAGGCGCACATGTATCATGAGGTAGAGTGATGATGTATGCAATTAACGGATTTTTACATATAATCAGTAATTAATTATTTAAACGAACACAAATACAATCAGTATATTTTCAATATTACTGAAGTATTAAATGCACATAAATGGCCTCTGCTTTCAAATCAATACTGGTGATTTTGTGTCCTTCTTTATGTAAAAGCATGAGAACGAGGAACAAGAGAGATCCATATGGCCTCTTGAGCCTACTCTGCTGGTCAGTAGGATCGTGGTTGATCCGATTATTCACCTTAGCTCCAATTTCCCATCTGAATCACTTGATCTCATGGTCTAAAATGCTTGTCATTTCAATTAATATAGATTTAATAACAATTCATGTACATTTCTTCGGGGTGGAGAATTCCAAAATATTTGCAACCCTTTGAGAGGAGAAGTTCCTTTTCATCTAAATTCTAATTTCATCCTGAGGTTATAACCCCTTGCTCCAGATTCACTATGGTTGAAAATCATTCTACAGATAATATATGGGCCTTGTGCTATGGGCAATGTAATATAGGATAGTTATATGCCAGGGAAAATGTGTTAGTGTAAATAACAATCAAACTTGAATTTCCTGTCAGGAACTAAAACACAAGATAGCTGTACTCAAGATTAAAACTATTTCAGCTACACCACACCATTTCCTTAGGTTGTGCAACATAAATTCTAGGCCAGTGGTTTCAACAGGTGTACACAACTTTATCTATATACAGGTTAGGAACTGTTCAAATAGAACTTAAAATTGTTGTATCAGGATCTGTAAAATCCTGGTTAATGAATGTGATGGGAAGTGTGGCTGAAAGGTAAGGCAGCAAAATAACAGCAGTATTGAAATCAAATGATTCCCATTTGAATGTATTCACAAAGCTCCTGTGTTTTTTACATATGAGATCTGTGGTGAGAAGGCTAAATATCCCCTAGAAAATGTGGTTAATTATAAAACCAGCAGTGAAGTGGCTGGAGGGATTGAAATTTTATTTTTATATATCTTACTGTTATTACCTCATACACTTTATTAATACCTTTAAATTCAATTTATTGCTTTGTCCAGTATTGAAAATAACAACACAGAAGCATCAACTTTAAAGGTACTGAAAATCGACTTGGGTATTATGGTGTGTTATTGGCCTATACCATTGATAGATAGATGCTTTATTGATCCCAAAGGAAATTACAGTGTCACAGTAGCATTACAATTGCATCGATTTACAAATGTTAGAAGAGAAATAAGAAGAATAAAAAATGTTACCTTAAAAATAAGATACATAAGATTCACAAGTTAAAGATAAGATTTACAAGTTCACACTGATAGGATGGTAGTGCAAGAATTACTGTAATATTATACCGTAATGGGTGCACATTCACACCCTCCAGATAAGAAGCGATGGTAGTGTTGCACAGGGTGTCCACGAAAGCAGGGAGTGGTAAACGGAGCTCTGGTAAACAGGTTAATAACAGTCTAACAGGAGGGGGCCATCACTTCCCCGGCTTTCGGTTGACTCAGTACATAGCGTAATGGCTGAGGGTAAGAATGCCTTTATAGAGCGCTCTTTGGAGAAGCATAATTGTCTTAGTCTGTTACTGAACGTTCTCCTCTGTTCTGTCAAGGTGGCACGGAGCGACTGTGAAACATTGTTCAGCATTGCCAGGATTTTCCGTGGGGTCCTTTGTTCTACCACAGCCTCCAATGTGTCCAGTTTGACTCCTAAAACAGAGCCAGCCTTTCTAATCAGCTTATTGAGCTACTTGTGTTGATGCCTTTGCCCCAGCACACCACCACATAGATTGTTGTACTGGCAACAACAGACTGGTTGCTTCCAGTGCAGGCAGTATGCCCATTTCGAAATGCTGCCCATCAAACTGTAAGTGCTATCCATGTTGCCTGCCAACTATATGCCTCAGCAGCAGGCCCAGTACCATGTATGGCTTACACCAGTTAGAGCTAGCTTGTACAATATAATCTCAGCACAGATCTCATGTTGGGGAGGGTGAGATTGCTGGAAGAAATGGGAAGTTTCAGTTCTCATTGAAATGTGCACATTTGTCATGATGTAGCTCGATGGAATTCCCCCTGAGGGCTACTCTCTGTGTCCTAGAGTGCTCTGTTTACTCTGCCCCACCTTTGCTCACCGTCCCTGTAAAGCTGCATTGTGCTGGCTCCAGTAGGAATCAGTCTGCATGGAAGCCTAAAGGTAAAAGCCGTTTGACCTGCCTTCACATCCCCGTAGAATTTAGCAATTTTAAGGAACTCACAAAACCTCCAAGTAGGCAGTTGATGCTATTCAGCAAATAAAATGAATGTAATTATTGGCCCCTTAAAAAGTGTTAGTAGTGGCACTTCCTGCTTCTGCTAGCATGTTCAGAAAGAGTGGTCAACTATTTAGTACAGAGATAAGGAAGAATATCTTTTCAAGAATATTTCGAATTTCTTTGCAGCAGGGATATGTGGAGGCCGATTTAATGCAGGCTGAATGATTGATAAACCGTAGGGGAGCCCGTGTTATGGAAAACGGGAAGCAAAGTGGAGATGAAGCCAAGATCAGAAAAGCTGAGTTCTTATTGAAGGATGAAGAAGGCTTAAGGGGTCATACAACGGCCCACTCGTGTTCCCATTTAATTTGTTTCTCTGATTCAACACCACTGTAAACGATATAAATCATAGAATCATAAAATATTTTCATTCACTGGTATTTGTAATATTTAATATTAGAAGAATATTATTTTTCTGCTAGTTATGAAAAGTGAGATCTAAAAAAAATTCAACGTTTATTTTCAAAGCCACACTGAGTGGCTTCTAGTGAAACCATGTAATGTTGAATTAGTTCTCTTTCAGTGTTTTGGTGGTGCTTCCAAATAACCAGTTTGCTAATGTCAAATCAGCCAGTGTTAAAATGCTTTCACAAATTCTAACCCGAATCTTTGCTCTGATATGAGATGTACACTTTATTTAAAAAAAAAACACCTGAAGGAGATCTCTGAAGAGGACCCAGTAACCCACATCCACCTTTTCATTCTAGAACCTCTTCATTGAACACTCCAATAACCTGACGTGCTATTCACATAGAACCATAGAAACTACAGCACAGAAACAGGCCCTTTGGCCCTTCTTGGCTGTGCCGAACCATTTTCTGCCTTGTCCCACTGACCTGCACACGGACCATATCCCTCCATACACCTCCCATCCATGTATCTGTCTAATTTATTCTTAAATGTTAAAAAAGAACCCGCATTTACCACCTCGTCTGGCAGCCCATTCCATACTCCCACCACTCTCTGTGTGAAGAAGCCCCCCCCAATGTTCCCTTTAAACTTTTCCCCCCTCACCCTTAACCCATGTCCTCTGGTTTTTTTCTCCCCTTGCCTCAGTGGAAAAAGCCTGCTTGCATTCACTCTATCTATACCCATCATAATTTTATATACCTCTATCAAATCTCCCCTCATTCTTCTACGCTCCAGGGAATAAAGTCCTAACCTATTCAACCTTTCTCTGTAACTGAGTTTCTCAAGTCCCGGCAACATCCTTGTAAACCTTTTCTGCAGTCTTTCAACCTTATTTATATCCTTCCTGTAATTTGGTGACCAAAACTGAACACAATACTCCGGATTCGGCCTCACCAATGCCTTATACAACCTCATCATAACATTCCAGCTCTTATACTCAATACTTTGACTAATAAAGGCCAATGTACCAAAAGCTCTCTTTATGACCCTATCTACCTGTGACGCCACTTTTAGGGAATTTTGTATCTGTATTCCCAGATCCCTCTGTTCCACTGCACTCCTCAGTGCCTTACCATTAACCCTGTATGTTCTATGTTGGTTTATCCTTCCAACGTGCAATACCTCACACTTGTCAGTATTAAACTCCATCTGCCATTTTTCAGCCCATTTTTCCAGATGGTCCAAGTCACTCTGCAGGCTCTGAAAACCTTCCTCACTGTCTACTACACCTCCAATCTTTGTATCATCAGCAAACTTGCTGATCCAATTTACCACATTATCATCCAGATCATTGATATAGATGACAAATAACAATGGACCCAGCACTGATCCCTGTGGCACACCACTAGTCACAGGCCTCCACTCTGAGAAGCAATTCTCTACCACCACTCTCTGGCTTCTTCCATCGAGCCAATGTCTAATCCAATTTACCACTTCTCCATGTATACCTAGCGACTGAATTTTCCTAACTAACCTCCCATGCGGGACCTTGTCAAAGGCCTTACTGAAGTCCATGTAGACAATATCCCTTCATCCACTTTCCTGGTAACCTCCTCGAAAAACTCCAACAGATTGGTCAAACATGACCTACTACGCACAAAGCCATGTTGACTCTCCCTAATAAGCCCCTGTCTATCCAAATGCTTGTAGATTCTGTCTCTTAGTACTCCCTCCAATAATTTACCTACTACTGACGTTAAACTCACCAGCCTATAATTTCCCGGATTACTTTTCGATCCTTTTTTAAACAATGGAACAACATGAGCCACTCTTCAATCCTCCGGCACTTCACCCGTAGACAGCGACATTTTAAATATTTCTGCCAGGGCCCCCGCAATTTCAACACTAGTCTCCTTCAAGGTCCGAGGGAACACTCTGTCAGGTCCCGGGGATTTATCCACTTTAATTGTCCTCAAGACAGCAAGCACCTCCTCCTTTTTTTCTTTTGTATGTAATAATTAATTAAATATTTTATTGATGTTGCTCATGACATTTTTACAGCATGGTTGCCAGCGTGACCACAGATGCTGTGTATAGCTTGTGCGGAATTCTATTAAACTCCTCATTTCAAACACTAATGCACTAGATTACTGTCATATTCTTCGACAGGTATGAAAAATCAGATTTTCATGCCTGTAACAATACAAGTACATTTGATTAGTAACTTTTCTGTTCTTCCTCAAGGGAGATCTAATTGGTATATCTACCTATGAAACTACTTGTTAAATGATCCCTGCCTTCCATTTTCTCAAGGGCAGAGTTAGAATCAATCCTAATAAAGGAGTGTCCTGTCTTCTGGCCGTTGAACTAATTTGAGCTCTACTGACATTGTGGATCAGCTGGCTGATTAAAACAGGAACCATCCATTAGATGACTGACTGCTGCAGTAAACAGTCTCCATTGAACCTGGCAATCGTCCAGAAAGGTGAGATATTACTTTGTTTTCAAGGAGACAAGATCTTGGGTAGGCAGGCAAATTCGCAACAATTTTGTTGTACAAGATGAAACCCATCACTGTGGTTTGAAAATCAACCTGACAACATGGAAATCATTGATGGAAGTGAATCAGCTCATGAAGGATGTTGTGCATGTTCATATCACAGTGAAAGAAGAGCGTTTTAACCATTCAAGCCCACCCTCAGTTTTTATCTTCATTCATCGATGAGCTGTGGTGTTGCTGGCTGGGCCAATATTTATGACCCATCCCAAAATGACCTGGATGGAGTGGATTGTCGGGCTGTTTTGGAGGCTACTCTTTCACTGAAATACTCTCGTTCATATGTGGCAGATTTGAATGTTCATCTTTCTACTCCTGTGGGACCATCACCTTTAGAGGGTGCTGAGGCTTGTAAATATCCGAATAAACACACCCAAGCGCAACAGTTTTTGCCCGAATGTTTAACAACAAACATGGTTGTTAGTTGGAAAAGTATGTATGTTCATAATAAGGTTGCTTCTGCCCATCTTGATGAAGGGTCTCGGCCCAAAACATCGATTGTTTACTCTTTTCCATTGATGCTGCCTGGCCTGCTGAGTTCTTCCAGCATTTTGTGTGTGTTGATGGATTTCCAGTATCTACAGATTTCCTCGTCTTTGTTTTTAATCTCATCAATATATAATCTGTGTGGAATGGCAGCCTCTTTCCTGCTGTCATAATTCTCATCAACAAATGTAGCACAGTTTTGGAACTGAAATTGAGCTCAATCAGAGCCGTCAACTGCATGTACAAAAGGTCTCTGCCGTTAAGTTCTATGATTAATTTCCATTCTTTAACTCTTTAAAAATGTCAGCCAACAACTGACAATGGGAACTCTGTTTATTTCAGTAGACCACACAACAGAAGTACTACTTGATGATACATCAAGATACACCAACTAAGTCCTGCAGGCTCACATTAGCATAACGATGGAGGAGTGATATTGATGCTAATGTCCTTGTAATTTCAGTTTTGATTGACTGGGCTAACTCACAGTGTATATCTGTTTGGAAGGCATACCATCCTAGACTAATCCTGATGTTGGGTCTTGACCCAAAATGTCAATTATGTCTTTACTTCCACAGATGCTGTTTGACACATTAAGTTCTTCCAGCAGATTATTTTTTGCTCTGGGATCCAGTCTCTTCTGTCTCCACCTGGACCTATGTGTTTCCTCTTTTTCTCTGTTCTGATGGATTGTCTCAGGAGTGAGACATAACTGTGCAGCTTTCCGCAGGTGCTACCTGGCCTGCCAAGTTTTATCCTGCTGCAAGTCATTTACGTAGTTTTATAGTAAGTCTTTATTATTCTGCGTGTGACAGCGGCCACACCCCGGTACACCACTTCAGTGGGAGCGCTAAACCAGGTGAGGGTAGCCAGCAGCCTTATATCCCAGTGAGATAGTAGCACGCTTGTCCTAGCTTGCAAAGTCAGCTCCAGTGGACTGGGTGGATCAGATCTACAGTGAGATCCAATGGCCAGGAAGGTGTAACTGCAATGCCCCGTGGAGTGCATGATGTCATGGTCATCCACTGCAACCAACAAAGACCCTAGTGTATGACGCTTGTTGGTACCAATGGAGCTGGACTTCTAAGGTGAAGAGAGCGGAACTGCCCCAGTGTAATGGCTTTTCCACTTTAAAAACTCTCCTGCATGGGTCCCTTGTCATCATCGGACATGGCAGATGACCACCACATTTTTTTTAATCATTTGCACATTTTTGTCTTTCCCCAGCATACATGTTCCCTTTATTCAATTAGTTTTAAATTTTGTTTTGCAGTGTATTTAGAATATAAGCATAGAAACTACAGCACAGAAACAGGCCTTTTGGCCCTTCCTGGCTGTGCCAAACCATTTTCTGCCAAGTCCCACTGACCTGCACACGGACCATATCCCTCCATACACCTTCCATCCATGTATCTGTCCAATTTATTCTTAAATGTTAAAAAAGAACCCGCATTTACCACCTTGTCTGGCAGCTCATTCCATACTCCCACCACTCTCTGTGTGAAGAAGCCCCCCCAATGTTCCCTTTAAACTTTCGCCCCCTCACCCTTAACCCATGTCCTCTGGGTTTTTTTCTCCCCTTACCTCAGTGGAAAAAGCCTGCTTGCGTTCACTCTATCTATACCCATCATAATTTTATATACCTCTATCAAATCTCTCCTCATTCTTCTACGCTCCAGGGAATAAAGTCCTAACCTATTCAACCTTTCACTGTAACTGAGTTCCTCAAGTCCCGGCAACATCCTTGTAAACCTTCTCTGCACTCTTTCAACCTTATTTATATCCTCCCTGTAACTTGGTGACCAAAACTGAACACAATACTCCAGATTCGGCCTCACCAATGCCTTTTACAACCTCATCATAACATTCCAGCTCTTATACTCAATACTTTGATTAATAAAGGCCAATGTACCAAAAGCTCTCTTTACGACCCTATCTACCCGTGACGCTACTTTTAGGGAATTTTGTATCTGTATTCCCAGATCCCTCTGTTTCACTTCACTCCTCAGTGCCTTACCATTAACCCTGTATGTCCTACCTTGGTTTGTCCTTCCAACGTGCAATACCTCACACTTGTCAGTATTAAACTCCATCTGCCATTTTTCAGCCCATTTTTCCAGCTGGTCCAAGTCCCTCTGCAGGCTCTGAAAACCTTCCTCACTGTCTACTACACCTCTAATCTTTGTATCATCAGCAAATTTGCTGATCCAATTTACCACATTATCATCCAGATCATTGATATAGATGACAAATAACAATGGACCCAGCACTGATCCCTGTGGCATACCACTAGTCACAGGCCTCCACTCGGAGAAGCAATTCTCTACTACCACTCTTTGGCTTCTTCCATTGAGCCAATGTCTAATCCAATTTACCACCTCTCCATGTATACCTAGCGACTGAATTTTCCTAACTAACCTCCCATGCAGGACCTTGTCAAAGGCCTTACTGAAGTCCACGTAGACAATATTCACTGCCTTCCCTTCATCCACTTTCCTGGTAACCTCCTCGAAAAACTCCAATAGATTGGTCAAACATGACCCACCACGCACAAAGCCATGTTGACTCTCCCTAATAAGTCCCTGTCTATCCAAATGCTTGTAGATTCTGTCTCTTAGTACTCCCTCCAATAACTTACCTGCTACCGACGTTAAACTTACTGGCCTATAATTTCCTGGATTACCTTTTGATCCTTTTTTAAACAACGGAACAACATGAGCCACTCTCCAATCCTCCGGCACCTCACCTGTAGACAGCGACATTTTAAATATTTCAGCCAGGGCCCCTGCAATTTCAACACTAGTCTCCTTCAAGGTCCGAGGGAACACCCTGTCAGGTCCCGGGGATTTATCCACTTTAATTTTCCTCAAGACAGCAAGGACTTCCTCCTTTTCGATCTGTACAGTTTCCATGATCTCACTACTTCTTTCCCTTAATTCCATAGACTTCATGCCAGTTTCCTTAGTAAATACAGACGCAAAAAACCTATTTAAGATCTCCCCCATTTCCTTTGGTTCCACACATAGCCGACCACTCTGATCCTCAAGAGGACCAATTTTATCCCTTACAATCCTTTTGCTCTTAATATACCTGTAAAAGCTCTTTGGATTATCCTTCACTTTGACTGCCAATGCAACCTCATGTCTTCTTTTAGCCCTCCTGATTTCTTTCTTAAGTATTTTTTTGCACTTCTTATACTCCTCAAGCACCTTATTTACTCCCTGCTTCCTACAACTCCCTCTTCTTCTTTATCAGAGTTGCAATATCCCTTGAGAACCAAGGTTCCTTATTCCTATTCACTTTGCCTTTAATCCTGACAGGAGCATACAAATTCTGCACGCTCAAAATTTCTCCTTTGAAGGCTTCCCACCTACCAATCACATCCTTGCCAGAGAATAACCTGTCCCAATCCACGCTTTTTAGATCCTTTCTCATTTCTTCAAATTTGGCCGCCTTCCAGTTAAGAACCTCAACCCTAGGACCAGATCTATCCTTGTCCATGATCAAGTTGAAACTAATGGTGTTATGATCACTGGAACCAAAGTGCTCCACTACACAGACTTCCGTCACTTGTCCTAACTTGTTTCCTACCAGGAGATCCAATATTGCATATTGGTCCCTCGATATATTGATTTAGAAAACTTTCCTGAACACATTTTACAAACTCTAAACCATCTAGACCCCTAACAGTATGAGAGTCCCAATCAATATATGGAAAATTAAAATCCCCGACCACCACAACTTTATGTTTCCTGCAGTTGCCTGCTATCTTTCTGCAGATTTGCTCTTCCAATTCTTGTTGACTATTGGGTGGTCTATAATACAACCCCACTAATGTGGCCATACCTTTCCTGTTTCTCAGCTCCACCCATAAGGACTCAGTAGACAAACCCTCTAATCTGTCCTGCCTGAGCACTGCTGTAGTATTTTCCCTAACAAGCAATGCTACTCCCCCCACCTTTCATTCCTCTGCCTCGATTGCATCTGAAACATCAGAACCCTGGAATATTAAGCTAAGTTTCACTAATTGCTGTAACGTCATAATTCCACGTGTCAATACACGCCCTCAACTCATCCGCCTTCCCCGCAATACTCCTAGCATTGAAATATATACACCTCAGAAGATTTTTACCACCACTCACAACCTTTCTATTAGCGGATTTGCTTGAACTTTTAACATCATTTATTTTCACCCCAGCCACACTGTCAGCTCTGGCACTCTGGTTCCCATCCTCCTGCAAATCTAGTTTAAAGCCTCCCCAATAGCACTAACAAACCTCCCTGAAAGGATATTGGTCCCCCTGTAGTTCAAGTGTAACCTGTCTCTCTTGCACAGGTCCCACCTGCCCCAGAAGAGGTCCCAATTATCCTGAAATCTGAAACCCTACCCCCCACACCAGTTCCTCAGCCACTTGTTTATCCTGCAGAGCATCCTATTCCTACCCTCACTGGCACGTAACACAGGTAGAAATCCTGAGATTACCACCCTCGAAGTCCTGCTTTTCAACTTCCTACCAAGCTCTCTATACTCACTCTCCAGGACTTCCTCACCCTTCCTTGCTATGTCATTGGTACCGATGTGCACCACGACATCTGGCTGATCACCCTCCCAGTTAAATTAGTTGCATTCACCTGAATACAGGTCATCTGTAGATTAAAAACTGATATTGAAAGTAATTAGGCTTTAGGAAGCACAAGCAGAAATTCATGAAATAAATGGAGCAGTTTGTTGAAATACTGTACAAGTTGTTAGAACAATTCAGAATTATTTTACAACAGGTGTTCCTCTGTAGATTATTGGGAAGTAAGATACCAGTCATAGAATCATTGAGAGTTATGGTGTAAAAAGGCCCTTCAGTCTACCAAGCTGGCTGGCCCAACCATTTGCATCAACATTCTTACCCTTTCCATTTCCCCATCAGCTCCTCCCCCACCCACCCACAGATTCGAACACTTACATAAGCTTCAGGAACAAGTTACATTGGCCAATAAATCTACCAACCATAGATACAAAAGAATCTGCAGATGCTGGAAATCTTGAGTAACACACACAACATGGTGGAGGAACACAGCAACTGGCCAACCACATTGATGTGGGAGGAAAGTACGGCACCCACGTGATCACAGAGAGGACGTGCAAACTCCACTCAAGGTGAGGCAGCACCAAGGAGTTGATATAAAAACTTCAGGAAATCTGAAATGCATCCAGAAAATGCTAGGAGTCAGGCACCATCTGTGGAGTTAGGAATATTACAGGCCAATGATGTTTCATTGGGGGAGAAGATGGTGCGACGGTAGCGCGCGCGGCCACTCCGGTGATGATATCTGTTATCTGTCAAGTAGGGGACCGTGCACAATTCTGATTTGATGAAGACAACTGTGAGAGCATGGAGGAACATCTGGAAAACTTCTGAAATGCCGGCTTTGCTGCCGTTGCTACTGTGCGGTAACCGGAATCTCCTGAGCTGAAGGCCCTGGATTCCTCGGCTTTGCGTGTTTCAGCGGCCGGGGAGAAGTCAAAGGCGCTCAGCAGAGGATGGCGCTCGGGAGGCTGTACTGGAGAGGCTGGTTGGAAGCTCGAATTTTTCGGACGGGTGGACTCAGTGTTGGCTGTGGTCTGCTGCTTCCAAGGTATCGGCAAGTTGACGGTGCCTGGAGGTTTATGGCTGGGAGTTTCTCCCTTTTGCTGCCTGCTGTCGGGCACTCGGGAGTCGATCGGGACTTTGAGAATTTTTTTTACTGTGCTTATGGACTGTTCTTCATCAAATTATGGTATTGCTTTGCACTGCTGTAACTATGTGTTATAATTATGTGGTTCTGTCAGTGTTAGTCTTTGGTTTGTTCTGTTTTCTGTGATATCACTCCGGAGAAACCATTGCATCATTTCTTAATGCATGTATGCGTTTCTAAATGACAATAAAAGAGGACTGAGTGTTCTCATAATCTAATCAGAAGTGTAAGAAGTTGGAAGTTTTAAAAAACTGCAGAGACAGGGAAGCTAGGGGACTGCCTTGTAAAGTACCTTCCCTCTGTCTGCCACAACAGGTGAGATTTCCAGGTGGAGACCCATTTTAATTCTACTTCTCATTCCCATTCTGACATGGCCTCCTGTACTGCCATGAATAGGCCACTGTCAGGTTGGAGGAACAACATCTCATGTTCCATGTGGGTAGTATCCAACCTGTTGGCATGAACATTGATTCTTCTAAATTCCAGTAATTTCTCCCACCAACCCCTTCTCTCTTTTACTATCTCCCTTCCTGGCTCCCTTCTCCTCACCTATCCATCACCTTCCTCTGGTGCCCCTCCTTCCCGTTCTCTCATGGTCTACTCTCTTCCATCAGATTCCTTCTTCTTCAGCCCTTTACCTTTTTCAGCTATCACCTCCCAGCCTCTCACCCATAAACCCACCTTCCCCCTCACCTGGTTTCACCTCTCACCTGCCAGATTCTGCTCTTTCCCTCCTCCCCCCCCCCCCCAACAACCTTATTCTAGCTTCTTCCCCCTCTCCTGCCCAGTCCTGATGAATGGTCTTGGTCCGAAAACGTCAACTGTTTATCCCCCTCCTGAGATGCTGCCTGGCCTGATTAATTTCTCCAACACTTTGTGTGTTGGTCTGGATTTCCATCATCTGCAGATTCTCTTGTGTTTGTGAGACAGGAAAGTGGTGTGAGGTGTGTGGTGGAGGAAGAAGAACTAAAAATAGGAAGGTCTGCGGTGAGTGAAATGTGGCAAGCATTAAATCACAGAAGTGTTAATAGTGCAAGTGGAAAAAGAATCAAAACTGATTCCATAGATGGTGTAAACAGAAATATGGATCATGATTATACTTCTGCTACACCCATACTTTGCTATTTTATTAGGTTTTCCTGACTTACTCTTCTTGCTCAAAAATCTGTTACATCTCTGACATCCAGTCCAGATGTAAAGTCACTAATCCAGGATATTAAATCTGTTTCTCTCTACACAGACTGACCTTGTGAATATTTCCAATCTTTTTCTTAGAGAATAGTCTGTACTTAGATTCTAGAGAACTGCAGCCCTTGTCCCAAATTAGTTTTTAATTGGAGTAAATGGATCAAAATATAAGAGACTAATACAGTCCTGCTTTACAGGGGATAAACAGATTGGATAGGTTCCTAGGTAGAGTAAGACATTACACCTGATTAAATTGGAGCAAGTCCTTGGGAATGAATGAAGCTCCCTAGTCCTTTCCTATGGAAAAGTCCTTGGAAACTGGTAATTATTAACGTTGCTCTGATTTGCGATAAATCAAAAGAATAATATTAAACCAGACTGACATAATTGCAATGTGAAATGCAGAAGTGCTGATTTTTGCTAAAATATGATGAAAGAAAAAAATCTCCTGTGAATAGAGTATTTGAAAAGAAAGATTGATCTGTAGCTAAGGCTTGAACCCTAGAGATTATGCTCTGTGTACTTGAGGAAGAAATACAAGTTTTGAAAGTTATTCTCCTGAGCAAAGTAAAATTTCCATTCCTGTGAATTTCTAAGGCGAATCTGGTTAAGGGGGTCAAGTGTGTTTGTCCAAAGATGCAGGCAACTCAATAATATCTTGAAAAAATCTTCAATTTAAATTATAAAGCAAGTAAACTGAATAATTCTTTGTCTGCATCAAAACGTAAATATTGATTCTTACAATTTTTATTCTAGAGTAATAACGTTTTCCTTTTCACTTCTAGGTTTATTTCTTCTGTGCAATAAAAAACAAAGATGGTGAAAATGCCCAACAGATCAGATAACATCTGTAGAGAGAAGAAATTGGCCTGGATTTCCTGAATGCCTTCTGCTGTTGTAGCCCAGTGGTCCCCAACCTCCGGGCCGTGGACCGATACATTGCCGTGAAGAATGCAGTGGTGCAGCGGTAGCCAGAATGCACTCAGCACATCTTTAAGAAAAAAGCTGAAATAAACAAGCTAACTGATTAGGTGCCGCCCGGCACGTAAATGTCGGCTCAGATCAGAGGCGATTGCTGATTGCGTCACCCCTGATCTAGGCCGACATTTACGTTCCGGGTGGCACCTAATTAATTAGCTTGTTTATTTTGGCTTTTTTCTTAAAGATGTGCTGGGTGCATTCCGGCTACCACTGCACCACTGCATTCTTCGCGGCCCCGTATCGGTCCGCGGCCCGGAGGTTGGGGACCACTGTTGTAGCCGTGTTTTCCGTTTCTCATTCCCTAGAAGGACCTCCTCAGGAGCTAGAATGCCCTTCTCCCAAGTTGAGAGAATTGGAAGCGGAGCCCTGGAGCTGAATTGCAACAGGACCTCAACAAGTGTAATCAGTAACACGGCTGGGAAAGAACTACTATTTTTGTCCATGCTGATACCTTAGGAACCTCTAAATGGTAAAGCTCTGTACTTAGCTTTGCAATCTGCCTCAGTTGTAGTTTTTCTTTGTTATGAAGCCCTTTGACATTCATATGCAATTAAATGAACAAAATTTCTAAAGGCTTGACAAGATGGATGCGAAGTCTATATTTATGCTTGTTGAGGCGTCTAGAACTTGGTGTCCAAGTTTCAGAGTAACTGGCTGGCCATTCAAATTGACATAAGGAGCAATTTCTTCAAACAGAGGGTGCAAAATTATTAGAAAGCTCTAGCCTTGTGACCTGTGGAGGTTCAATTGCTGAATATTGTATGGTTAAGATAGATATTGATAGATGTTTATGTAAGTTATTTATCTATCTTGAATATATTATTCTTGTCCACCCTTTGTCACTGATTATATTTCTTGAAGGCCTGTTGCCACTCAGCTTGAGTATGCAAAGAAAAAAGTAGCAGTGCTGTGAAAGGTCAGGCATGATCTTTCTGTACGAGGGAGCAGTCACGAGGGATCATAGGACCAAATCCTGCTTCTGTTTCCTATGTTCTTAACACACTTTAAAACAAAATAGAAATGTGAAAGAAACATAACTAGAACACATAAACACAACACATGGGACACTGGAGATCAGAGTTCATTTCCAATGTCATCCGTAAGGAACCTGAATGTCCTTCCTGTGAAATGTGTGTTTGCTCTGGGTGCCCCAGTTTCCTCCCATAGTCCAAAGACCTACTGGTCAGTAGGTTAATTGGTCATTGTAAATTGTCCTGCGATTAGGCTAGGATTTAATTGGGGGTTTCTAGGCAGCGCAGCTCGAAGTGCTGGAAGGGCCTATTCCATGCTGTATCTCTAAATAAAATTAAATAAAATTTTATTCTTTGTTTTTCACAGCTGTACATTTCCCATCGAAATTAATAGGCTTGCGGATCTCCTCTGCATACATGTTGGGGAAACTCAGCAAGCTAAAAATCTGAGCCTTTTCCCATCCATGTGCTTAATCTAAGTATCAGAGAATGTGGTACTGTTATTGACAGGAACCCTCGAGTGTAAATTTTCCCTTCCGTGGTGGAGTGTAAATAATAGCCAAATACTGTCAATCTGTAACTGTATGACTGTGTAGCAGCTTAAGATGTTTATAGGGGAATCATATGATATTGTATTGCCAGTACTTAATTGCTTGTATAATCAGAATGGTTTCCTGTCCCTTTCATCAAAACACCCAAGATCATTGCTGATTTTGGAGGAAGGCACCTCATAGTGAATGCTATTAATTTCTGAGTATTTGTGAAGAAAAGAATAAAATTATGTCCCAGCTTTTCCAGGGAAGTCTTTCCGTCCTGAATTTTAATTCAATGTGCTTTTCATCGATGCATATAAATCAAGCTGTTTGAAAGAAAACCAGTAAAAAATAATGTATGCAGCCAGCCAAATCTTAAAATCTACTGCAGTGGTTCCTAATGACTTTTGACACTATGAATGGCTGTACCTTAACAAGAGCCATTCTTTGTTCAGTGCCTGAGTAATTGGGAAATTGTGTTAATTAAGTTTGATTGGGAATAAGAAAATACCTCTTAATTATTATGCCAGCATTTTTTTTTCAATATTAATTGCAAGAATTGTAAGCCTATTAATGTTCATTTCTGACAACAGTAAATAACAGGCATATTTGTGCACTGGGAAACTCCATATCTTCTGAAATGCAGAGAGCTGATTATGCCAGTAAAACTAAATGAAGCAGAGCCTCCTCCAGGAGCTTCATCTGGTAATTAAATATTTCTGCTTTTCTCTTGGCACCTGTCAGATGAACCTAGTGCTTCACCAACTGTTTGGCAACTGTTCCTATGGTGACTGTTGCATACTTGCACCTTGTCAGTTGGCCGATTTTTAACAACCATTTATAATGAACAACAGTTCAGAATGCATTAAAATCCACTGAAGCCTCTCTTAATCAGACTTGCATCAATAATTATAGTTCCTGTTATTCAGTTTAATCTAAAAAGCTTTTTTTCCAATATTAATAGTAAAGTTTTTTCCCATGATTCATCAGGCACCATGCCTTAATTAAATTTTCTTTAACTGCTCGGTGCAAAGGCATAATTTAAAAACAAAAGAGAAGATACTTATTCTGTCAAACAGCCTGTGAAATAGAAGCAACAATGGTTTGTAATTGTGAAATGTCACACACTAAACTATTAGCTTGCACTTATTGTTGAGTGTAGAGTGGTGTATCAGGCAGTGCTGCTGCCTTACAGCTCCAGGAGCTGGGTTCGGTTCTGACCTCGAGTGTTGTCTGTATGGGGTATATATTACTTTCCCATGGCTGCATGGGTTTCTTCGCACATCTCATAACATGTGGTCTAGTAGGTTAATTAGCTGCTATAAATTATCACATATGGTGACTGTTAAAGGAACCAAAGGAGAGTTGGTGGGCACATGAAAGAAAATAGAGAGGCAAGGCTACAGGGAAAATAAGGGAGAATGGGACTGACGGGGCTGTTTGACTGTTCCAAAATGCATCCTATGTCATGGAAAGTAAGCATCTTCTTGCAGATATTCAGCATTTTACTCATTCTGATAACAAGATTCTTTTGATAAAACCAGATTTTTATTTAATAAAAATACACCAAAAAGAAATGTCCTTTACTCCTTGAGAACTATGTTAAGGTGTCCATATCAAAGGTGCTCTGAAGCACTCACCGGGAGATAGTGAGGCTAGCCAGGAGACAATTTTACGTCAATGTTGATTCTCCCTCAGTATCCCTGGGAGTAAGCATTGTTCTCCCAAATTTTCAATAATACACTGGTGAGGCACTTCAAATTATGTCAGAAGGCAACTGAATTCAAGCTGATACAAAATATCTGAGAATTGTACAACGGCGCTTGATGAGTGTGACTGGTATAGCTGATGTATAATTGGTTATTTATACCGAAATGCAGCAGTGTATTTAATACGACTTCTGATTTCCTAATAATTTCTCAAGGAAAATGGGACCTCAGTCTATGTAAATAAGTGTTGTTCAGATGGCAAAAACAAATGCAGTGATAGAATGTATTTCCTTGTCAAGACATTTCATATCACCATGGCAGCACTAAATGTTGTTCTACTGGCCTACTTACAGTAGATCCTTGTTCCAGTTGCTCTATTTGCTACTTGATATGGTATTCATCCTTGTATCATATAATCTGATGAGATGGTGAGCAGGTAGAATTGGGGTTGAGGAGAAGTGCTTTCTCAATAATGGGTGAGAGAAACAAAAGTTAATTTTGAACTATTCTACCTTCCCTCAAGTCGTGCGTCCCAAATCGTTCTAAAATGATTTTCATCTGAGTTATTTATCTTGTCACTTCTTAGCCAATAGGAGAATTGCATTTTTTGCAGCTGGTTTCAAAGGAAGAAAATGGGCACAAATTAGTGAATTGATTTTCAGTATTGTAGAACTTCCTTTGAGATCGACACTATCAAAAGTTATTTTTATATGACATCATTTAAGGTTAGATTTTTTTTGTACCTTTTCTGTGGAAGTACATGCTGGTTTAATGCATTACATTCATGTAGTAACCAGTGAAGTGCCATTTTCCCAAAGCTAAGGGAGCGGTGTGCTTTCAATTGCAACTTTGGGATATTGGCATTTAATTGTACATCTGCACCTTGCCTGCAGTTGTGGTACCATTTGCTCTTAAAGGTGAGCTACATTAACCTTGCCATTATTTTGACAGCAAGACTGTCAGTATTTGTAGACTCACTCTGTTCAAATATTTGAGACTATTGTGATAATTTAACTCCTTGTGTTAGGATGAGTTGGAGCCACAGCAGAAAGGACAGGAAAATCATTTCTGTGGTCTGCAAATCTATTTCTCAAGAAACCTTACAGTTTATCAGGTCACAGAGAATATATGTTTCTAAGATGTGTGGCTAGAAATTAATCTGTAATTGGTAGCACTAAACGTGTAAAAAAAAAATATTGATTGAGCAAAAACTCGTGCAAATTGCTTCCGTGGACTTCAATATAATTTCAGAAGTAGGTTGTAATATGCTGACAAAAATAAAATGGATATTTAACACTACCAATTTCTTGGCAGGTATCTTTAGATCATAGAACTGAAAATTTAGTACTGCAAAAATGTATCCCCTACACCACTCAATGGCGACATCTACATTGAAATCCCGAATCATTGTATTATTGTTCTACCTAGACATCCAACATTACTGTATTAGAATGATGTATTTACTGGATAATATGAAAGTTATTAAAATGGTTATCTCTGACTTTAATAAGAAATTATTTGCAACTAAATAAAAGCACATAAACCCAGGTATGTATAATGCCAGGTCTATTGTTAGGAGACATTTTTCATCGATGCTAGCTTAGCAACAGCCTGTAATACTGTTGAGCTGATTTAATAGAACTGAGTATCATGGAATTCTATTTATTTACAACTGTTTCTCTAGATGAATATCTCAACCAATAAATTCATTTGTCTTGATCTGAGGTCTCAAGTTGAAAGTGTATTCAAAATGTCATAAATTTAAGGACAAGTATTATAAAAGATTTGTACTTGGGCAGTATTTAAAAGGTTTATTTTCTTGCTATTTAGTGAAGCAAATTAGCACTAGTTGTTGAGTCATTATTGGAGTTAGAGAAATAAAACTATTGAGCAAAATTGTAGTTATGAGATTTTTATCTTCCCATTATGGAAAGTTGATAATACAGGAAATCAGCATGCAGTTTCTGTATCTATGTATACCTATATAGGAAAATGTGCCATTACATGCTAAGAGCAATGCCAAACCTAATTCAGTGAAGTTAATTAATGCAGTCGTTGTTTATATTCTAATTGATTTGGAGAACTTTAGAGCATAACCTTCTGTCCTCACTCTGGAATTCACCTAGCTGAAAAGTAGGAAGGTCCAAAGATGTATTGATGCCAAGAAGTTTTAGCTTGTGAAGGGTTTATTGTCAGTTGACAGCCTTAATGTGCCATTGACAACGTTTTGAACTTGTTGCTCGGCTGTAGCAGACAGTCCCCTAGTCCAGTAAATTCTTGAGAAGTGTAACCTGTTTTCTCTATTATTTTCTATAATAATCTATAGCACATCAATCTTCCAACACTTGCTGTAGTTTTTATTTCATTAAATATATATATAGCAGGGAAACAGGCCTTTCTGCCCATCAAGTTCATGCTAACATCAAGCGAGCATTTACACTACTGCTACGCTAGTTTAATTTTAATCTCTACATTTCCATCATCCTCTCTTACTTGTTATACAAAAGCAGCAGTTTACAGGTTAACCAATGACCCTACTCATCTTTAGATTGTGGGGGGGAACAATGTACACAGAGTAAAACAATATGGTGACAGGGAGAATGTGCAGACTCCACATTGAAAGCACTAGAAGTCAGTATTGAACTCTCAACACACTGAACTCTGATTCAGCAGCTATATTAACTGCACCACTTTGTCAACTCAATGCACATCTGCATTCCATGATCTTTTGCTCAATGGTATTGAGCCCCATTGTGCTGTTATTAGTGACTATACTCTCAAAATTTCATAGGTGAAAGGTGGCATCCATCATGAAGAATCCTCATCACCCAGGACATGCCCTCTTCTCTTTGCTACCACCAGGGAGGAGGTACAGGAGCCTGAAAGCACACATTCAATGTTTCAGGAACAACTTCTTCCACTTCACTATCAAATTTCTGAACAGTCAATGAATCAAGCCATGAACGCCACCGCCTTACTATTTGTTGGCTCTTGTTTTCTCACTATTTATTTAATATAATATATACGTACGTGTCTGTGTATGCATATATGTACATGTATGTATATCTCTTATTTAATTTATAGTTTTTTTTTAACTGATGCACCGTGTTGCTGCAGCAGAACAACAAATTTCACATCATTAAACTTGATTCTGATTCTAATGCTTGAGATGTTTGAGTTAGATCAGCCTGATGAGAAATTTTACTCAGAGGCTCAGCTTGGTGGGAGAAGGTGATACTGCAAACCTAAAGGTAATTCATGCACCGGCTAGTAATTGAGAATATTATCACAACCTCTTGTATATCTTTTATACTTGTTAGTTACTCTGCAGTTTGCAATACTAGGTTTCAAATTAGTTATATAATAGAATAAAATTTAGTTTTCTCACATTGCTTCATTTATTGTTTTGAATATAGCAATACCTGGGACACCCCAAAAATATATTCTCCAGTCTAAGTATAGACTGAACACATTTTCTGCATTATATCTGTTTCACATCCGCAAATCAGAAGGCCTCTTGATAAGCCTGTATGCATGGCCAGAATTTATTGGAAGTGTAACTTCTACAATTTATGTCTATAATGTCTAATAATGTTGGAAAATCGGAAGAAATATAATTTAGAAACAGTGGAAAAACAAAAAAAATGGCTGTTTATTCATATATGAGCGTTACATTTGACAATTAAGCATTTGTCCAGAATTTTATCTGTGGTCTTTAGTGGTATGTGCACCATAATTAATGACAGCATATTATAATTTGCCATGAGTTTTAGAATTCGAAGTCAACATAATATACATAATATTCCCTTGTTACAATATAGTTTGTTTAGGTTTACCAAATATAGGTCTGTTTCTGGCCTCATTTTACTAATAATATGTAATGTAATCAATAAGGTCTCTGAAAATACAATGAACATTATCATGTGTGTGATGAAGAATAATCAGCAGCTTTAATATTTCTGCCACATGGGTTTTGTGTTCATTCTCATTTTATATTTATTCTGTCCAGTCCCAGGTTTGCTGTATCATTTTTGGGGAAACACCTCTGTCCTCCAGTCTCAAGGCAGTGTTAATATTTAGATATAGCTTCCACTTCTGGTTTGTAAATGCGGTATAAGTGCCTACAACAAAGAGCTTCTGCACTTTTAAAGAAATAAGATCATATCTATGTTGTTAACAAAAGCAAAGCTTGCAGGCAGAACGGCAGGTGCAAGCAGTGGTTTCTTCCATCTGGGACCGTGGTTCAAACCAATTTAGAATGATTAGAAGTGAATAATTCTTCTGTCTTATGTGCGGTAAACCTTCAAACTAATCCTGGTGACATTGAATTTAATTCCTGGAGAGCACAGACCATGGTGCAAAACTGATTTTAATTGTATGTTTTACGTATTAGAACCATAGGATGGCTGATCTGAAATGCATGAAGTCTTGTCGATGTGGTGAGAAATGCTGATCTGTACTTGAGGTAAGGTGCATTATTAGAGCAGTGCGGACTGCGGGAACTGTTGCTCATGTTGGTTCGATAGAGAGAGCTGCCTCAGACTGGGCACAGGCATGTTGCAATGCTTGACAGAGGCAGCAATGCATTGTGTCCAACTATATCGTCTGCTAACTGTAGGAACGCTTGAGCCTGAAATGAGTGAACAGTCAACAACTGACTCAACTTCAGCAGATGAGACATCAACTCAACTTCAACACTCCTCTTTCCTCCTCCAACCTTACCTCCTCTGAAGGCACTGCCCTCCACAAAAGGGGTACTGTTGTAGAGTGGTGGGCTTCCCTCTATCTTGCTGAGGCCTGGTGGCAACTCTCAGATCCCTCCTCAAAGCTACCCCTTGAAGAGAACCCCACTCCAGACCATCAGACACCATCACTGAGCTCATGAACTCTGGAGAACTCCCATTCACTGCCACCAAACTCAGTTCCTTTACCCTGTACTGCTCGCTTCTACCTCCTACCCAAGATCTACAAACGTGACTGTTCAGGTAGGTCCATTGTCTCTGCCTGCTCCTGCTCCACTGAAATCGTGTCCTCATACCTCGAATCCATTCTATCCCACTTGGTTCAATCCCTTCCCACCAGTTCTTCTGGAACCAGCCAGTGCCCCTCTACCATCTGACAGAACTAGTCCTCACCCTCAAGAATTTTTCCTTCAGCTCCTTCCACTTTCTCCCAACTTGAGGGGTAGCCATGGGCACCTGCATGGGTCTCAGCTATGCCTGCCTTTTCGTTGGCTAGGTAGAGTAGTCTCTGTTCCAAGTTTACCCTGATAATGCTCCCCAGCTCTTACTCCGTTACATTGGCAACTGCATTGGTGCTCTTCATGCACCCGTGCTGAGCTTGTCAGTTTCGTCAACTTTGCCTCCATCTTCCACCCTGCCCTTAAATTCACTTGGCCATTTCTGACACCTCCCTCCCCTTTCTCGATCTCTTTGTCTCTACCCCTAGAGACAAACTGTTGATCAACATCTTTTATAAACCTACTGATTCCCATAACTATACCTCTTCCCACCCTGTCTCCTGTAAAAATGCTATACCCTTTTTTCAGTCCCTTCATCTCCATCACACCTGTTTCCAGGATGAGGCTTTCTTTTCCTGGACATCAGAGATGTCCTCCTCCTTCAAAGAATAGAGTTTCTCTTCCTCCACCTTTGCTGCTGCTCTCACCCACCTTGCCACTATTCCCTGAACATCTGCTCTCAATCCATCCTCCCACCGCTTTAACGGTGATAGATTTCCTCTTGTCTTTACCTACCTCCCATGAGCTTCCGCATCCAACACATCATTCTCCACAACTTCCGCCATCTGCAAAAAGAACCTACCACCAAACCGTCTTTACCTCCTCCCCACTCTCCACTTTCCACAGGGATCGTTCCCTCCATGATTCCCCTGTCCCCTGTCCATTCATCCCTTCTCACTAATCTCCCTCCTGGCACTTATCCTTGCGGCCAAAATGCCACACCTCCCTTACTTCCAGTCAGGGCACTAAACAGTCCTTTCAGGTGAGGCAGCACTTCACCTGTGAATCTGCTGGGGTTGTCTGTTGCACCTGGTGCTCCTAAATTGGCCTCCTCTACATTGGTGAGGCCCATCCTATAAACTGGGGGACTGCTTTGTCAAGCAACTCCGTTCCATCCACCAAAAGCAGAACTTCCCGCTTATCCAAGATTTTAATACTGATTCCCATTCCAGCATGTTGATCCATGGCCTCCTATTGTGCTACGATGAGGCCATGGATCAACAGAAAAAAAATCCCTCCTCCTCGCCTCTTCTTCTGTTCCTCACTCTGGCCTTATTTTCCACTCACCTGTTTATCATCTCCCCCTGTGCTCCTCTGCCTTCCTTTATTCTGTGGTTCATTCTCCTCTCCTTTCAGATTCCTTCCTCTCCAGCCCTTTAACTTTCCCACCCACCTGGCTTCACCTATCACCTTCTAGCTATACCTCCTCCCCACTCTCCTGCTTTTTATTCTGGCATCTTCCACCTTCCTTTCCAGTCCTGAAGAAGATCCTCAGCCCAAAACATCATCTGTTTGTTCATTTCCATGAATGCTGCCTGACCTGCTTAGTTCCTCCCACATTTTGCATATTTTGCTCTGGATTTCCAGCATCTGCAGAACTTGTGTTTATGATTTACCTTGATTCCTCCTTGTCAGGAGGAAGTATTGTTACATATTGGAAATGGTGGAAATGGTTTTCTGAGGACTCTCTATCTCATCACTGGGAAATCTGAATTCAATTATCTCTACAGTTTGAATTTATGTTTCAGCAAAGTAATGGTTGCACTTCTAGACTCAGAGCTTGAAGGTCTTGAGTTCAAATGTAATCATAACAAGTCATGAAACAGAATTTAATAAATCAGGTGCTTAGTGGACCAGCTTTAGAAAAATGGGAATGACAATATTCCAGTTATTGTAGAAACACCGAATGTCCTTCAGATAAGGTCAGCTGCTAAGCCATCAGGTCTGGCTGGCTTGTGTCTGACTACAGACGATGCATCCAATGTGCAGGATTTTTCCTATATTTTTGTTCTTGTTTGAGAACCTACTGTTACCCTCTGATCTTACTATTTTATGACTAACCTGCAATCTGCCCCTGGACTATCTATGCTCTGACCTTGATCATGAGCCAAATATGCAGCACTTTTATCAAATACCTTTAGAAAATCCATTCCAAATACATGACATATTTTGCTTTGATTTTCTCTTTTCTGTTATTTCAAAAACTAACAGAAAACTAAACTAAAAGCATTATCTTCACGTTGGAAGTTGCCTCTTACTATACAATAATATTTTCACTTTCTAAGTATTCTTCTGCTATACCTTTGAGGAACAATTTCAATAACATTACTGGCCATGATGTTGAGCAACCACCCTATAATTCCCAGTACCTGCTCTCTCTTTGTAAATACAGGAATATCATTAGTTATCTGTCAGTCCTCTGACACTATTTCCTTTTCTAATAAATTAAAACAAAAATGCCCTGCTATCTTTATTGCAATTTATGGGAGCTGGGTCTATTTATTACATACAATGCAATTAACGCTGGGCAGTAGAGATTGACTCACCAGCATCACTCGCATAAGAATAAATTAAGGAAACATTGTTTGAGGTACCAATTCATATTCCTATACAACCTATTGCTGGACCCCATAGACGTGGAAGGAGACAAAAAGGGAGAGGTTATCTTTAACTGTTATAAAATACATTCTCTAAGATTAAAACGTGTAATTAACAGAAGGTGAAAATAAGATTCTTTGGTGGTTTGAGGTGTCAATATAAAATGCTAACTTAAAATGAAGAACAAAGTGGTTGTGATATTTCATTTTAATATACTTGTGCTTTATCTTAAATTACTTTCTAAAACTGAAACTTGTCTTTGACATTGGGTGAATATTATTTTTTGCTTTAAGCAGTGAGAAGTGTTAAGAGTTGAAAGTGCATTGCTGATACTTACTGATGCTGGTACTTACAGTAACCATCCTATAGTTGACCTTCTGCTTGACACTGTCAACAGAAGGAAAATGAAAAATGCTCTATTATCCCAAACTGTCAACCCTCGCTCTGAAGAAGATCTTAAACTCATGAGGGTAATTTCTCAATTATACTGTATCAGAAAGATTACACAACTTTGTATCAGTTTACTCACAAACAGCTTTTCAGTTTTTAGAGGTAATCTTTCAGTCAGTGGAATTTGTCCTTGGCAAAGTAGAAAAGGTTTATGTGGTCATATTTCATAAAGAAATCCAGTATCAATTTTGGAGCAGATTTATTAATGCATGCAGGGTGCACGTTCTTGCTCTAATGAACATCTGCCATGTTCTTGTTGTAACACTAAGCATCCTGTAATCCTTTTTAAAAATTAAAGATGTCTTTGGGGGAAGGATGATTTCATCCCGCTTTACTTAGTGGATATGGTGAAGTGATACCAGAAACAAAGGGCCAATAAACAAAACTTGATACAAATATTCAATAAACTAGCTAGGATTGACAAAAGCTATATTTTGGAGAAGCAGGTCAACTTTATGTTTTTTTCTCTTCTTTATGAATGTGTTCTTTTCTCTACTGAAGGCATATACTTTGCTGGTGAGTATTCTCAAATTTCTGTTGGCCCCTTAAGCTTCATTCAACTGACTATTCTTCATTATGAGGGTTGATAGCAAAGTGAATTTTTCCCCCAGCACAGGAATACTTGGCATCGATTGGATGGAGTAATCTGTTGGGGAAGATTAAGAGTCGGAAGACAATGGCATATCCACCCATA
The DNA here is from genome assembly GCF_030028105.1 of Mobula birostris. Taxonomy (NCBI): domain Eukaryota; kingdom Metazoa; phylum Chordata; class Chondrichthyes; order Myliobatiformes; family Myliobatidae; genus Mobula; species Mobula birostris. The sequence goes on from NC_092381.1 coordinate 54,696,797, forward strand.
AAGGCAATACTCCCAAAGTACCTTCACAAACCTGCATCTCTCTGTAGCATCACATGTTTGCAGGCTCAGATTTTCCAAAAGTGTCAATCCTGAGATGCATGTTTTGTTGTGGGGAGACCTTGGTCTGTGCTTTTGTGCTGAACTGCAGTGCGGTCAGGGTTAGCTTGACTTCCACCTTCCATGTCCCAGGATCACTCCAAATCTCCAGAGCAGCCTGCTGATGTGGCTCCCTCTATGTTGCTCCTACTGCACCAGACACATCATGAAGGCCCCATATTTGGAAAAAGAGGACTTTGTCTACCTTGAGTTCATTAAGAAACCCACGGTATCTTGGGCACTGTATTCTGCCAGCAGTGCTGATTCCCATTAGTGCAGGGAACCAGTGACAGCAATCGTGCTTCTATGAGCCTCTTTGAAATTGCTGGACCCTTCCATTAACAGAAAAAAGTCTTATTTTCCCCAGTTTGTTGCAGTGCCTTAGAAAATTATCCTGATGGTGAATGTAGCAAGCCCAGAGACTTCATTGCATTGTGTTCATTCTGTACAATCTGGTGGTTCAAGACAATAGTTGGTGCCAGAGAAAGGGCTGCAGAGAAACCCAGAACTTGGCGGATAAAATACCATAAGGTATAGGAGCAGAATTAGGCCATTTGGCCCATTGAGTCTGCTCTGCCATTTCATCATGGCTGATCCATTTTCCTCTCAGACCCAATCTCAATGAGAGGCAGAGTCTGAAGAGCAGCAGGTACTATAGGAGAAGGAGGAAAAGGAAAGCTACCAGGGGATGTCCTTGCACACCATCTAGAGCCAAATCCTTCCAGCTGAGCAGAGAGAGGAGATGAGCATTGTCCACATATGATATAAGAGATTCTCTGATAAAAAGGAACTCATCTTCCACCTGCTAGATAAAGCAAAGTTCCCAGGGGAAGCCCACTGGCTCTCTCACACACTCCAATAGTTTTCAGCAAAATGACACACAAATAACCATACTAGGGAGTTCTGCCTTCACTTCATAATCCCTACTTTGCAGGTACACCTGCACTGATGATAAGACATCAATAAATGACATTTAGTGTGACATTAAATGAATGGACCTTGTTTCAATTGCTTACTGTGGCTCATAGCTAACTCAATATGGTATTTTCCAAGAGGATAAGAGATTGTGGGCCATATCAAAGGTGGTGGCAAATCAGCATACAGGAGAGTGATTGAAAACTCGGCTGAGTGGTGTCATGATAACAACCTTTCACCCAGTGTCAGCAAAGCCAAGAAACTGATTGTAAAATTCAGGAGAGGGAAACCAGAGATCCAAGAGCCAGTCCTCATCAGAGGATCAGAGGAGGAGAGGGTCAGTAACTTTAAATTTCTGAGTGTTACTATCTCAGAAGACTTGTGCTGGATCCATCATATAAATGTAATTGCAAAGAAAGCCCAACAGCGCCTCTACTTTCTCAGGAGTTTGTGGAGATTCAGCATGACATCAAAAACTTGGACAAACTTCTATAGATCTGTAGTGGAGAGTATATTGACTGGCTGAATCATGGCTTGGTATGGGAACACCAATGCCTTTGAATGGAAAATCCTAGGAAAGCTAGTGGGTTTGATCGATTGAGTGATCCAGTGCTTTGCTGTCTCCGAGACGATTCTGGGAAGTGAGCACATACTTGGACGGCCTCGGCGCAAAGAAACTTAGAGCCAATGTTCGACTCTATTTTGCGGATTAAAGCATCCATTAATCGCTGATTAAAGTGTTGAGGTAGATTGAGACATTGAAGCGAATGCAGAATGCGAGCGAGAGTTCAGCACTGACAGCCTGCCTTATCTGTAAGCGGCCCATCGCTGTGTAGCTTGCTGTGGCAGGTGGGTTGGCCTCTGTCTTGTGTGGTGTCACTCTCTTTCAATGAGTATCGGTGATGCTGGAAGATGGTATCATGGTTTTGCATTTATGGATTGGACCATTGTGTTTATGGACTGTGGACTTTTTGATAGTCTGTGTCTTTTTTTTCAACCCTTCCTTTTCCATTTTCTTGTGTGAGGGGAGGGGTTTGGGGTTTGATTTTCTTGTTGCATTCTGTCAGTTTTTTTGTGGAGGGAGGGGTTGTTTTGGGGTCTATATTCTTGTTCCATTTGTGCAGGGGAGGGTGTTTTGGAATCGATGTTCTTGCTCCATTTTGTGCGCGGGAGGGGGATTGGAGGCTGTCGATGTTCTTGTTCCCCCCAGTGCAGGGGAGGGGTGTTTGGTGGGGGCTGATGATCGTGATACCATTCTTTTTCGTTTAGGGGGTGATGGGTTAGATGTTTCTCTCTGAATGACTTTCATGTTCTTTCTTTGTTTTGTGGCTATCTGGAGAAGATGAATCTCAGAGTTGTATATAGGTACATACTTTGATAATAAATGAACTTTTGAACCTTTGGATTCAGGCCAGTACATCCCAGGTAAGGCCCTTCCAATTACTGAGCACATCCACGCGAAACACTGTCATAAGAAGGCAACATCCATAATCAAAGATCCTCACCAGCCACTCGCTGCTGCCATCGGGGGGAAGGTACAAGAGCCTTAGGACTGGGACCACCAGAATCAAGAACGGTTACTACCCCTCAGCCATCAGACTCTTGAGCGAAAGGGGTTAACTATACTCATCTATTGAAATGTTCCTATAACCAGTGATCTCAGTTTAAGGACACTTTATCTTGTTATTTCATGCTCTCGTTATTTATTGCTATTTATTTACATTTGCATTTGCACAGTTTATTGTCTCTAAGCTTTACTTGATCCTTTATTGATTGTCTTATAGTTATTATTCTATAGATTTGCTGAGTATGCCCATGGGGAACAAAGAATCTCAGGGTTATATGTGGTGACATATAGGTACTCTGACAAATAAAATTTTCTTTGACTTTGATGTTGAGATTTATCTCTCTGTTGCTTAGGGATCCTAACACCTAGAGGAGACAACTGGGACAAGCTCCTGCACTGCTCTTCTAATGGTCAATTAAAACCTTGAAAATTCTGGTAATAATGAGCAAATTACATAGCACCTGTGAAAAGAGAAACAGACTTAGTATTTTAGGTCAAAGACTCTTTGTCAGAACTGAGAAAGAGAGAAAATAAGTCATCTTATGTTGCCCCTAGTTGTACTTGTCCTCCCTCCTGGCATCTACTTGATGACAAGAATATTCAGGCCCCTCTCCCAAAATCTAGGGCTCTCCACTCATTTCTTCAGAATGCATGTTTCTTGTTTCTGGCTTAAAGGAGGGTGCCTTTAAGCACTGACACATTTTCAGATTGGTACACAGTAAATTGTTGGAGGTTTCTTCAGACAAATTGAGGTCCTGTCAGGAATTATGCTCATCTTGTTATAGATAATGTTGTAATCCCATTCCTCCAGCAAGTTAGTTTTAACCTACTATCAGCCCTCCATTATTAAGGACCTCCAGCACCCAGGGCATGCCCTTTTCTCACTGTTACCATGAGGTAGGAAGTATAAAAACCTGAAGACACACACTCAGCGATTCAGGAACAGCTTCTTCCCCTCTGCCATCCGATTCCTAAATAGACATTGAATCTTTGGACACTACCTCACTTGTTTTTATATTCAGTATTACTGTTTTTGCATGTTTTTAAAATCTAATCAATATATCTAATTGATTTACTTGTTTATTTATTTATTATTATTATTATTATTATTTCTCTGCTAGATTGTGTATTGCATTGAATTGCTGCTGCTAAGTTAACAAATTTCAAGTCACATGCTGGTGATAATAAACCTGATTCTGATTTTTAAAAAAACCTCAAGGATATTGAAGTACAACCAGTCCCATCTCTTCCACCATTTGTCCCAGTGCCCCAGGATTCTAAAACTCTGTTCCACCATCTCCTCAGCCTCCTATTTATTTATAGAGTCTTCCTACTCTGCATTATTACACTGGCAGTCATCAATGCATGGCAGCAGGTTGGAAAGAGGCCATTCAGCTAATTATATCCATACAGACTCCACGTGAGTGCAATCCACTTAGTTTCCCTCCTTAACTTTTGCCATAGGGTTCCATTTTTTCAGATACAGCTCCTTTTTGATCAGCGCAATATTGTAATACCTTATTAGAAATGATTACCTTTGAGCTCCTGCAGAGGGTTTTGCCGGAGTCCTCTTGCCCTTTAAAACATTGCCCAGGCAATGTTTCAGCCAATTCGTAATGATGAAACTTTGGCCAAATGATTATTGTCAGGGGAGGGTATGGGCACAGAAGCTTGACAGATGTCACAAATGAAATCATGAAATATAATTGAGAGGTCGGAAACCAAGTCCCTTCTCATTGCTGAGATGCAATAAACTATAATGCGAAACAAAAGCATAGAACTGAGGTTGAAGTGGAGACCATCTTGGCTATCTGGTTCAATGCTTCAATGTGCATTTACCAATTGAATAATCAGGGAAGCCTCTTAATTAAACTTGGTAATTGTACATTAAAGGTAATATTTCTGATTGTTTAACAGGCATTACTGTTGAAAATAGTATTCTTACCTTTCTACACTGTTTAAATATCTGAAACTAAATGTGAAGCTTAGTGTCCTGTCTTTTAAAAAATAAATGAGGGTCTCCTAATTATTTACTAGCACTGTGCAGCCAGAAAGCAGATGTACTAATTTGTTTCTAACTATATGGGATTTTAACAAAGATAAATCATGTTAATCTGTTCCTCCATAGTTGGCTTTTTCATATTGATTGTGTGGCCCAGAAGCTGCCTCAAGATAAGACCGGAAGTTATCGGGAAACAGTACCGGCCTCCATGTTGTGGCATTTTAGTTGGGTGTTATGGAAACTGTTATCTTTTGTTGAGAATTGGATTGGATTCCGTTGTACTGGCATAGTGTGTTCTGTGTGGTGTTAAGGGCACCATTGTCACTGACATATCACTCTCTACTGTTACAGCTGTGACCAAAAAAGAAAAATGATTATTGATGCTCTTGAAGCTTACATTGGCAATCTTAGCTCATTAAGTGGCTATTTTTAGCTGAGTAAAATCTGGAGATAAGAGGTTAGTTCTAAATGGAGTGAGGGGAAAAAGAAAATAAATTATTTCCATGAAGATGAGTGCACATTCTTCTTTCATTAGGCTATGCCCTGTAGGGATGTCTGGTCTCCAAATATTTTTGCCATATAATGCCTCTTTCCAAAAATGCATGTTGTTGATTAAAATTATTAACTACAATTATATATACCAGAATTCCACCGCAGAAGGCTTGTAATTTTCCAGCCAATTTTGAAGCCAGAAAATTTCAAATGCTGTTTTGGATAGCGGCAATCATTGAATGGCCAGTTGTACCCATGGTGGAAGGAGATCAGTTAGTGTTAGCTGCGTCACAGTCCTGAATAAAGGGGATTTTTCACTTCATCGTACTTGCGACATATGATAAATTGGTGGGTCTGTGGAAGGCACTTTGTTTCATATGATGAAGCCTTTTTTTTGTAATGTATTTGTAATACTTAGAAATCAGCAACTGTGGACAATTGGTAATAATCTGTTTACAAATCTACTTGACAGATGGGCATATACTTAACATCGCCTGTGCCTTAACTGATAAGAATTGAGAAGTACGTGGAGTGCTTTGAACTAGACAAGACTGAGACTATTTTGTAGAGCAGATGATTCCCAGTGGTAGGCTTGTTAATATCCAGGGGGCAAAATGAATCTACAGCTGGCAAAATATGACAATTCTATCATCTATTTTTGAATGGCATTGCTGACAGTTTGACCTTACTTTTACATGTACAGAAATATTTCAGAAGTAATGATGCTGGTAGTATCAGGCTACCATGACCTAGACCAAAAAATGTTTATCTGCCTTAGGCAAAAACACACAAAAGGCACAAACATGTTTTTAACTCATTCACTGCATACTATGGCTCTCTCATTTCCTATACTGCAATTATTATACAGTAGCCATGGGATACCTTAGTGGGAATAGGAAATAGAGGCATTCTTTTATCCCTTAGAAGAGAAGAATTGAGAAGAACTAATTAATACTTCATAAACTATGAACAAATTGACACAGCTGGCTCAGGCAAATGAAACCGGAAGGCACAAATAAAACATGTTAGTAAAAGACATAGAAACATAGAAAACCTGCAGCACAATACAGGCCCTTCAGCCCACAACGCTGTGCCGAACATGTACTTACTTTAGAAATTACCTCGGATTACCCATAGCACCTATTTTTCTAAGCTCCATGTACCTATCCAGGAGTCTCTTAAAAGACCCTATCGTATCCGCCTCCATCACTGTTGCTGGCAGCCCATTCTAAGCACTCACCACTCTCTGCATAAAAAACTTACCTCTGACATCTGCTCTGTACCTACTTCCAGGCACCTTAAAACTGTGCCGTCCCGCATTAGCCATTTCAGCCTTGGGAAAAAGCCTCTGACTACCCACACAGTCAATGCCCCTCATCATCTTATACACCTCTATCAGCTCACCTCTCATCTTCCGTTGCTCCAAGGAGAAAAGGTCAAATTCACTCAACCTATTCTCATAAGGCATACTCGCCAATCCAGGAACCATCCTTGAAAATCTCCTCTGCACCCTTTCTATAGTTTCCACATCCTTCCTGTAGTGAGGTGACCAGCACTGAGCACAGTACTCCAAGTGGGGTCTGACCAGGGTCCTATATAGCTGTAATATTACCTCTTGGCTCTTGAACTCAATCCCACGGCTGATGAAGGCCAACGCACCGTATGCCCTTTTAACTACACAGTTAACCTGCACAGCAGCTTTGAGTGTCCTATGGACTCGGACCCCAAAATATTCTCCTTGGGCCCATTCACTTCTGTTATATCTCAACTTCTTCAACTAGATTTTCGGCGAATACCATTTGGGCCACGATATTTTACTAAGTAAAAAAGGCTTTTCTTCATGTAACCCTTTGATCTTTTACTAATCTCTCCTTCAATTATTTTCCATGACCACTACTTACACCAACGTTTGTTGAGAACAGCAATCCTTGGACTTCAATCTACCCAGCTGTAGCTCAACTCCATTGGGCTCATTGAACTAAGGAATGGTTGGGCATGATGAGCTGATCTCGATTGTGCTGAATCTGGTGAAGAGACATGTCGAAGGCCTAACCTTTCCCTACAGAAAAATAAAGAGGATATTAAAGTGGAGAATTAAGTATTGAAGAATAAATCAGATGAGGAGAGATGGGAGTTGGGATTCTGGCCGACCTGCCAGATGGCTATTAAATAGCAACAAAAAAGACAAACATCAGGTTACTTACTATTCCCGTAGCAACCTATTACAAGACTCTTACAACTATCTTGACTGCTGCTCTCAACTTGTTTACTGTACTCAATTTCCAGTTTGTCTGATTCCATCATATATTTTCTTATTTTGATACTTTTCAAATTGGTACTTTTGGAAGGCCAATTTAAACTGATTTCCTTTTCACGATAGTTGATAGAGCTCCCTGCGTGTCTGTTCAATTTCCCACATATCTGTTCCTACCTAGAAAAGAATAAGATTTAACATCCTCAACTTCCACCCTATTTGCCCCCACATTTTATAGATTTCATTAATAATTTCTGCAAATTTCAATGCAAAAGTTGCAAAAATGCGCATCATACCCTCTCCCCTTTCAGGATTAGAGTCATAGAGACATAGGAAAATACACCACAGAAACAAGCCATTCAGCCTATCTAGTCCATGCTGAACCATCAAAACTGCCTAATCCCATCAACCTGCACTGGGACCATAGATCTCCATACCCCTCCCATCCATAACTTTGCTTAAACATTGAAATCGAGCTTGCATGCTCCACTTGCTCTGGCAGCTCATTCTATACTCTCATGACCCTCTGAGTGAAGTAGTTTCCCCTCATGTTCCCCTTAAATATTTTACCTTTCACTTAACCAATGAACTCTGGTTGTAGTCCCACCCAACCTCAATGGAAAAAGCATTACTTGCAATTACCCTGTCTATACATCTCATAATTTTGGATACCTCTATTAAATCTCCCCTTCAAGCTTCTGCATTCCAAGGAAGGAAGTCCTAACCTAGTCAATCTTTCCTCATAACCCAGGTCCTCCAGTCATGGCAACACCTTTATAAATTTTTTCTGTACTCTTTCATCTTTATTTGTTTCTTTCCTGTGGGTAGGTGAAAAAAAGACTGCATAAAACACTCCAAATTAGGCCTTTCCAAAGTCTTATATGACATCAACTTAACATCCCATCTTCTGTACTTGATACTTTGATTTATGAAGACCAATGTGCCAAAAGCTTTCTTTACGACTGTATCTACCTGTGCCACCACTTTCAATGAAACCAGCATAAATAGAGTTAAATAAGTTGATTCCAACGGGACATTTCCGTCCAGGGTTTGCTGTTCATTTTTCTATCTCAGTCAATACCAACTTCCATTCTTACAGCTTCTTCCTGGATGACTTTAAGAGATGCAACCCCTGCCCTTTTACCTACACCCTTCTAGCCAATCAGTACCTGCAGAACTAGGGCCCCACAGTAGCATAATGGTTAGTGCGACACTATCATATCTCGGGGCATCGAAGTTTGGAGTTAATTTCTGACATCTGTAAGAAGTTTGTATGTCCTCCCCATGAACTCTTGGGTTTCCTCCAAATGCTCCGGTTTCCTCCCTCCAAAGATGTATTGATTAGTAGATTAATTGGTCATTTCAAATGAAACTGTGATTAGGCCAGGGTTAAATAGTTGGTTTGCTAGGCGGGTGCGATTCTTTGGGTTGCAAGGGCCTGTTTCACACCATTTCTCTAAATCACCACTGCAGAGATTTACTAGTTCTGATTTCATGTACTGAAATTGGTGCTCTCAAATAGTCTTCAGCATTGGGGAAACCAAACACAAATTGGATATCTGCTTTGCAGAAAGGCTTCCATTAAGTCTGCAAACTTGACCTTGCGTTTCCAGTTGCCTGGCCTTGAATTCTCTATCCCACTCCCACTCTGACCTTCCTATATTTGTCCTCCTTTGCTGCTTCAACAAAGTTCAGTCTGAATTTAGGAGCAGCACCTCTTCGATGGCCAAGGCTCAACAATAAACCTCAAATCAAGACAGTTTTCATTGCATGACTCACTGTGCTTTAAAATGCATTTTTTGAGCAGAGGACTAATTGAATTTATTAATGCTAAAAGCTGATTTTTAAAAATTTGTCATTATTTTCAGACAATAAACATTTTGTTGAGGAAAAAATAGTATTTCTTATCGTGCGCTAGTTTATCAAAACTGAGAAGCTATATTTAGTCACAGCTCAATATAGTTCCTACCTCCCACCCACTTCCTTTCCCTCTGCTACTATTGGAAAATTGTTCCTTTCAAAGGATGCATTAGACACAGAAGTCTGAATCCATTCTGGATCTCTGTAAAAAGTGATACTTATCCCTTCTGTCATTCACACTGTGGAAATGCAATGACTTAGGAAGTCAGAATTTGAATACAGATTAGATTAGCCTGTCATCTCTACACCCTATTATATGGTTGTGATGAAAGGATTGGTATAGTTAATATCTTATGATCGGTTGTAAGCGCTAATCCAAAATGTTCGGGATGTCCAGGTCTATTATAATCCTGATACTTTTGAATGATCAAGCAATCAAAAAATAGCTATTTTTCGAAGTGCCTTTTTCAAATATTAGCCTTCAAAATGTTCTTGAAATCTTCCAGTTTTCATTTTCTCTGTAACTGCTTCTCTTTTCCTATTCCTTCACTTCAATGTAAACGACCAACAACAAATTTCATGACATATGCCAATAATATTAAACCTGATTCCGATATCCTTTCAGGTAGATTTGCTAGAGCTGTTGGGGAGGGTTTATCTGGTTTGGCAGAATGGGATCCAGAGTGTTAGGGTCAGGTGATGGAGCAGTTGATGTAAGGGTAGATGAAATGTGCAGAGAGACTGTGTGGAAGGATAGGCAGCGGTCAAGACATAAATGCAGTCAGCTGAATGGGTTGAAATGTGTTTATCTCAATGCGAGAGATATCGAGAACAAAACTAATGAACTTAGGACATGGATCAGTATGTGGAATTACGGTGTTGTGGCCATTACAGGGACTTTGTTGTCACAAGGGCATTTTTGGCTGCTTGATGTTCCAGGGTTTAGATGTTTCAAAATGGATAGAAGAGAGTAAAAGGTGTGGTATTACAGGCACAGAAAGGGTGGATATCATAGAAGGATTGTCTACTGAGCTATTTTGGGTGGAAGTCAATCAGGAAAGTAGCAACCACTCTATATTCAATAGGCCCCCTAATAGCAACAGGGTCACTGGAATATACAGATAAACAGGCAGATTTTGGAAAGGTGCAAAAAGAACAGGCTTGTTATCGTAGGTCACTTCAAATTAGATGCAGCAGCCAATTTGGGGGCAAACCAAAGGTATTTTTGTCTTTTTTTAATATCTATTTTATGAGCACAGGATACTTTAAGAACTTCAGGTACTGCAGACCTACCCCATTAGTGAGCTGCTCATTGGTGGAGAAGCTGCAGGAGTTGGACTTGGTGCCTGCCTCCTACCAGAAGGCATTGCTGCAGGTCCATTTCCCTTGTTTATTGGGAAGACAGAAGATGGGGTAGCTGCGTGGCCTCGGTTGTAGTGAGAACTAGGCCTCAAGCCGCCGGCTTGCCTTTTGCAGCAGTCAAGGAGAGGAGACACCGGAGGCAGTGAAGCGGTGTCCACACTGTATTGGGGACTGCCCGCTTCTGCCGGTGCTGCCTCCAGTGATCATCAGTGGAATGACGAGCTCTATTGCATGCATACTGTACATATGTTCATCTGCAGTCTAATGAGAACTTCTTGATGATAAAGCCCATGCACCATCAATTTACAGGCCATGTCACTCATGGACTCAAGCAATAGATATTTTTCTCCTTGTGACTGTATATTTGCTAGCTTGCTGTCCTATCTTAGAAGATGAGATAGCACTTGCTCTCTTATATATCCATGGCTTCCTTTTGTGCAAAGATGAGGCCACTCCCAGGGTGGAGGAACAGCACCTTATATTCCTTGTGGGTAGCCTCCAACCTGATGGTAAGAATAATGATTTCTCCTTCCGGTAAACAAATTAAATACCCCCTTCTTCTGTTCCCCACTCTGACCTTTTACCTTTTTTCACCTGCCAATTACTTCTCCCCGTGTCCCCTCCTCCTTCCCTTTCTCCTCTGGTCCACTCTCCTCTCCTACTAGATTCCTTCTTATCCAGCCCTTGGCCTTTCCCACCCACCTGACTTCATCTATCATTTTCCAGCTAGTCTCTTTCCCTTCCCCCCACCTTTTTATTCAGGCATCTTTCCTCTTCCTTCTCAGTCCTGAAGAAGGGTCTCAGCCTGAAACATAGACTATCTATTAATTTCCATAAATGCTGCCTGACCTGTTGAGATCTTCCAGCATTTTGTGTGCGTTGTATATGCCTTGTGTTGCGTACAACTGTTGGTCCTGTGCTTTGTACCTTGGCCCCGGAGAAATGCTGTTTTGTTTAGCTGTGTTCCTGTATGATTGAATGATAATTAAATTTGACCTTGGCCTTGAACTTGAACTACTATGTAAGGTGAGAGAAGTTAATGCTGGGTCATTGATGATAATTTTTGTGTCGTATCAGAGGATCTGAAGAGGCAAATGTCCCATTATTTGAAAAAGGTAATAGGATTATTTCTGGGAATTATAGACCAGTGAGTCTTATGTCAGTGGTGGAGAGGAATCTTTGGGACAGGAATTATGAGCATTTGGAGAAGCATAGCCTTATTTGTGATAGTCACCATAGCTTTGTAAGGAACAAGTCGTGCCTCACAGCCTCGAGTGAGTTTTTCTAGGAAGTGACAAAACAAGTTGATGAAAGTAGAATGGTGGATGTGGTATTTGTGACAAATTTCACCGTGGTAGGCTCATCAGGAATTACATTCATAAAAACTTTGCTGCATGGATTCGGAATTGGCTTGTCCACATAATGCTGAGGGTGGAGGTAGAAAGAGTGTATTCTCCCTGGAGGTCAGTGGCTAGTGGTGTTCTGTAGGGGGTCTGTGATGGAAGCCCCTACTCTTGATGATTTGTATAAATGATTCAGATGAGGAAGTGGAAGGGTGGGTTAGTAATTTTCAGGTGCCTTGAAAGTTGGTGATGTTGTGGATACTACAGAAGGCTATTGTAAGTTACAACAGGATATAGACAGGGTGTAGAGCTGAGTTGAGAAGAGGCAGATAGATTTCAATCTGGAAAAGTATGAGGTCATACATTTTGGAAAATCAAACATAAAGGCAGAATACAAGGTTAATGGCAGTGTTTTTAGCAGTGTCAAACAGAGAAATCTTCAGGTCCAAGTCCACAGATCCCTCAAAGTTGTCATGCGAGTCACTTAGGGTGGTTAACAAGAAATATAGTGCGTTGGCCTTTATTAGTTAGGGAATTGAGCTCAAGAGCCAGAAGGTAATATTGCAGCTGTGTAAAACTCTAGTTAGACCACACTTGGAGTACTGTGTTCAGTTCTTGTCACCTCATTATAGGAAGGATGTGGAAGCTTTACAGAGGGTGCAGAGGAGGTTAACCAGCATGCTGCCTGAGCATGTCTTATGAGGAAAGGTTAAGTGAGCAAGGGCTTTTCTCTTAGGAGTCAAGAAGAATAAGAGGCGACTTGATGTAACGTAAAACAGAATAAAGAACAATACAGCACAGAAACTGGCCACTCAGCCCTCAATGTTGTACCAAACCAATTAAATTAGTAATCAAATGGCCAACTAAATTAGTTCCCTCCTCCTACCTATTCTCCATATCCTTCCATTTTCCTCACATTCATATGCCCTTGTAAACTTCTCTTAAAAGTATCTGAAGTATCTGCCTCTCCCACCAACCCAGGTGGCATATTCCAGGCACCCACCACTCTGTGTAAAGAAAAGCTTGCCCCTCCCATCGCCTTTGAAATGACCTCCTCTTGCCCTTAAATTTATGCCCTCTGTTATTAGACTTTTCAACCCTGGGAAAAAGATATTGTCTGTCCACTCTATCTATGCCCCTCATAGTCTGATAAGCCTCTATCAGATATCCCTTCAGCCTCTGCCATTCCAAAGAAACCAACCAAGTTTGTCCAACTTTTCAGTATTGCACGTGTCCTCTAATCTAGGCAACATCCTGGTAATCCCCCTTTGCATCCTCTCCAAAGCCATGACATTTCTTCAGGATAACTTCCTGACTTTTGAACTCAATGCCTCAACTAATAGAGGCACGCATGCCATATGCCTTCTCAACCACCCTATCAACCTGCGTAGCCACTTTCAGGGAACTATGAACTTGGACCACAAGATCTTTCTGCTCATCAACACTGTTAAGGATATTGCCCTCAACAGTATACTCTCTCTTTGTATTTGACCTACCAAGTTGCATTACTTCACATTTGGCTGGGTTAAACGCCATTTGCCATTTCTCTGCCCATATCTGCAACTGATCTACAGTATATGCTGTTGTATTCTATGCCTGTCTTTTATGCTATCCACAACATCACCAATTTTCATATCAATTGCAAACTGACTAGCCCTCCCATCTCTATTTTCATCTGGGTCATTTATACACAGTATATCACAACTAGTAGAGGTCCCAGTACAGATCCATGCCGGACACCACTAATTATGGACCTTCAGCTAAAATATGTCCCCTTGTCCACTACTTACTGTCTTCTATGGGCAAACCAGTTCTGAATCCAAACGACCAATTCACCATGAATTCCATGCATCTTAATCTTCTGGATGAGCCTCCCATGAGGGACCTTGTCAAATGCCTTACTAAAATCCATGTAAACAACATCCACAGCTCTAACTTCGTCAATGGCCCTTGATACCTGGTCAAAAACTCAGCCAAGTTAGTAAGACACAACTTGCTCTGCACAAAGCCTTTCTGGTTCTCCCTAATTAGGATGTGGTTTTCCAAATGATCATAAACCCTCTCCCTAAAAATTCTCTCTAGTAACTTCACTGCCACTGATGTGAGACTCATTGGTCTATTGTTTCCAGGATTATCCCTGGTTTCCTTCTTAAACAAAAGAACAGTATTAGCTACTCAGCAGTCTTCGGGACCTCATCAGTGGCTAGAGAGGACACAGGGATATTGGTCAAGGCCCCATTAATCTCTTCTCTTGCCTATCTTAATAACCTGGGGTATATCGCACCAGGCCCTGAGGATTTATTCACCTTAATGCTCAATACACAAACAATCTGCAGATGCTGAAAATCCAAGCACCGCACACAAAATGCTGGAGAAACTCAGCAGGTCAGGCAGCATCTATGGAAAAGAGTAAACAGTCGATGTTTTGGGCCGAGACCCTTCATTAGGACAGTCCTGATCATGATCATCTCCAGTTCTCAACCAATTTACCAATTAAAAGCATTGAGCAAGATTGAAATCAGTGAAGATGAGAGAGAATGGGTATGCAGCGCCATCAGCCTGCCCTTGACTGGTCTCTCCCTCTCTCCCGCTCACTGCTGCTGCAGGAAACTAGGGTCTAGGGTAAGGTTTGATTGGTACTGTTTGTGGATTGGTCTCAATTTGAGAGGACTCTGCAGTTCATGATATATGTGTTTCTGGTTTCTGGTTATCCTTTTTTAATGGCTATTTTGGTCTGGGCTCTGTGGCCTGCAGTTAGTGAACAACACAACACTAAACTGAACTGAGGTGAACTAAACTGAATATTCCTAGACTGTTTCAATGACTCAGCGGTTTGATATTTAATCCTCTGTGATTTATTCTCTCATATTTTGCTGTTTCTGCAATTTGTCCATTTTATGCTCATTGGGTGTTTGATATTTTCTTTGAATGGGCTCTATGGTGTTCCTTTGTTTCGTGGCTGTCTGCAGGAAGATGAATCTCAGGGTGGATACTGCATACACACTTTGATAATAAATGTACTTTGGCCTTGAGTGCTCTGGTAATATGCCTTGCTCCAGTTTACTATTCTCCCACAAGGTCTGTGCTTATTCTGATCTATAGCTATCTTAAAACTAAAGGAGTTGATATCACTGTTCCCTGATGGCTCACCCACTGCAATATTGTTCATTGCACCCTCTCTAGTTTTGAATTCTACTGATATAGACTCAGTGGGTAAGCTTTCCATTATGTCGCCTCTCAGTGCAGCTGCAACTCCCCCCATCCCTCTTTTACGTCCTTCTCTATCTTTTCTAAAACATCAAAGCTCTGGGTCATAAGCACCCATTCCTTTCCCTCTCTCAACCAAGCCTCTGCAATAGCCATAACATCATAGTTCCATGCACTGATCGATGCTCTAAGTTCAGCACCTTTACCCATCATATCTATTACCTTGCTCCTGTCCTGACACATCTACCTTTCTATCCATCCCTCTACCTTCTGACCTGGTGCTCTGGTTCCCATCCCCTGCCAAACTAACACTGTATAAGATTCTGAAAAGCATGGTGGCCAGCCAGTGCCTTTATCCCAAGGTGGCAAAGGCCAACTCCGAAGGACATCTCTTTAATGTGAGCAGAGGAGTGTTGAGGGAAGATGTCAGAAGTAGCTCTTTTTACACAGAGAGTGGTAGGTGCCTGGAATGTACTGCTGAGCATAGTAGTATCAGCTGATACAACAGGGAGATTTATGGGATTCATAGACAGAATGTAAGAAAAATGGAGTGTTATAATAATAATAAGTATTGATTCTGAGTGGGAAATTCTTTTGTTACAGCAGCAACATTTAAAAACACACCTAGCAGTGTGCAGACTTAACTAATAATAAAGTACAGAATAATAATATACATGTCTGTCCACTCGGGCGGTCTTGAAGCCAGGTATGGTAGCACTACAGTCCAGAAAATGCACATGTAGCCGGGTCTCAGTTAAGCACAAAAACACTGCTCTCCTGGTACTCCCTCTGGGTCTTAATCAGTGCACCAAGCTCAACCATCTTATTTCCCAAGGACCTCATGTTTCCCTTGTTGATTGTGGGGAAAGAGGTTTATATTTCCTCCTCTTATCCCTAACCTTTGCTCTGGACCCTGCTGCCTTGGCGTCGCCTCACAAGTTTCCACGGGATCTGAGGCCACACTCTGGCAGTAGCATCGGTTGTGGAGTAGGTTGATATAGGGCAGCACAGTATTGTGGGCTGAAGGGCCTGCACTGCCCTATGTCCTAATTATAAAACTGGTTTATGCCCAAAGCCGGAATTGGACTTGGACAGTCAAAAATGTAATAATCCTTCGTGTATTCTAGGGTTCCATTGTCAGAGAAATTGTTCTTTCGATGAAGTGTTTAACTGAGGGTCTTTTTGCTCTTTTAGGTGGCCACGAAGAACTCAACTCCTTGGTCTTCTGTAAAATAATGCCATTAAGTCTGGCATTTTATGCCTCAATTAATTATTTTATCATTGCCATTTGTGGAGTCGTTTTGTGTCCTATATTTCCTAGATGACAGGTGGTAGTACTTCAAAAGAAATTCACCCAAGTGCCTTGAAATATTCAGAGGTCGAGAAAGCTCTTTACTTTAAATGTCTTAATTGTAGTAAATCTCATGGCTTAATGATATCATTCTCCCCTTCAGTAGCTTTATTAGCTGAAAAGTTATAATTTAAAGTCCAAAACTTCATAACTTTAAGAAGAATTAAGAAGTTGTGCTTTAATATGTAGTTGTACATTCAGTGGCCACTATATTAAGAACACCTGTAGATCTGCTGATTAATGCAAGTATCGAATCTGCCAATCATGGCGCAGGAACTCAATGCATAAAAGCTTGAGGACATACTCAAGAGATTCAGTTGTTGTTCAGACCAAACATCAGGATGTGGAAAAGAAATGTGATCTAAGTGACTTTGACTGTGGAATGATTATTGGTGCCAGATGGGGTGGTATGAGTATCTCAGAAACTACTGATCTCCTGGAAACTTGATCCACAACAGTCTCAGTTTATCAAGAATGAGGCGAGAATAAAAAAGAAATGCCTTGTTAGTGAGAGAAGTCAGAGGAGAATGGCCAGACTGGTTCAAGCTGACAGGAAGGTGGCAGTAACTCAAATAACCATACATTTCAGCAGTAGTGTGCAGAAGAGCTTCTCTGAAGGCACAACACATTGAAGCTTGTAGTGGATAGGTTACAGTAGCAGAAGATCACACCAGGTTCTACTCCTGTACCTAATAAAATGTCCATTGAGTGTATGTTGAAAGTTCAGAATCAAGAGCTAGATGTGCCAAAAATTATTTTTAAGTGCTTTTGAAAATAGTTGACGTCAGTTTGTTCCACACAGACTGAAGTGTTTATATCTAGTTGGAAATTGAATCCGCTGGTGAGTAACCTTGGTGTCTTATCTGATCTTCTGGCCTTCTAGTAAGCTTGAAATCCACATACATTTTCATCGTGGAAGTTTTATTTTCTACCACTTTATTGATGACTACCTTTATCTCTGTCATATTACATCAGTTATGGAATCTGCACTGTCCATCATCATCAATTTTGCCATCTTAGAGATGCTTGTCCAATAATACAACTTTCCATAGCTTCAGTTTTTAATTCCAACCTGCATTGTCTTAGTTTCTGATTCCGCTTTTTCATCTTTTCACTGTCTCACTGTTGATAGAGTTTGCAACAGGGTTCTTCCTACCAGCTACACTTATATTCTCAATTTCTTCTATTTTACTAGGAATATATAGTTCCACTTCTCAGATCTGACATTATTCAATCTAAGAATACAAGAACTTCTGGAATTTAGAAGGCTGAGAGGGGATCTTATTGAAACATATAAGATTATTAAGGGATTGGACACGCTGGAGGCAGGAAGTACATTCCCGCTGATGGGTGAGTCCAGAACCAGAGGCCACAGTTTAAGAATAAGGGGTAGGCCATTTAGAACGGAGTTGAGGAAAAACTTTTTCACCCTGAGAGTGGTGGATTTCTGGAATGCTCTGCCCCAGAAGGCTGTGGAGGCCAAGTCTCTGGATGCTTTCAAGAAAGAGATGGATAGAGCTCTTAAAGATAGCGGAATCAAAAGTTATGGGGATAAGGCAGGAACTGGATACTGATTGTGGATGATCAGCCATGATCACAGTGAATGGTGGTGCTGGCTCGAAGGGCTGAATGGCCTACTCCTGCACCTATTGTCTATTGTCTGTTGTCTATAACCTGGTGGTATAAGTCCTGAAGCTCCTGTACCACCTTCTTGATGTCAGCAGCAAAAAGAGAGCATGTGCTGGGTGGTGGGCATCCTTGATGATGGATGCTGCTTTCCTGCTTCCCAGTGACAGTGTTTCATATAGATGTACTCAACTCGCTCCAAAATCCATAATGTGCAACATTTATGAATACCACTTTGCTACTCATCAGCAAAGTTACACTGAACTGTGTAGGATAATCCTTTGATTATGCGACATAGTCTTAGATAACTCTTATGCTCAACACTATACTTCAGTCAGAGGTTAGCATTGACCTACTCTTAGAAAATCACTGGGGATTGCCGAATTCTCGATGAAAGTACTGAGTAGGCGCTTTTCTAAATGATACCCAGACAAATTGGTTTCAGGATCTAACACTTCCAATTTAAGAAAAGACAACATGCCTTAATGCCAAATAAGTATCTCTAGGACATACAGAATAGAATTGCCACAGAGGTACTATGACCCCTAAGGTAACGTCCACAGAAGCTCATTACACAGTTTCTATGGTGACCTTGGCAATTGTGTGACATTTCAATATTGGTAATCAACTCATTTTAACTTCTAATCAAGTCCTTGAAATTGCATGTCAACAGATTCAAAGTGAAATTATGAGTTGTTATAAGCTTTTGGCTTGCCAGTTAAAGGAAAGTGCATCCACACGAAGGGTGAGAATTAACTCTGAAAAGAAATGTGCATATTGCCATTATCTACTTGAATGTAATTTTCATTTTGTATAGTGTGAGGGGGATTAGCTAATGAATTGGGATAAATTTATTGCGGGAGCCAAAGTCTGCACCCACTCTAGTTAGATAGAGAGCTTCTGTGGTGCTACAGAATAAACAGAAACCAGTTTGTCTGTATTTGATGGACTTAATTCAGGGAAAAAATGGTCACCTTGAAAAAGAAAATGCAAACTTTTTGGAGGTTACGGTAAAAGTACCAGAAAAAAAAATTTTAAAAATGCAATTCATGCATTCCTTTATTAAAATGCAAAGCAAACTAATTATAGTAGAACCTGAAGTTTTGTTATTGTAACTGGATGAAAATGTGTTAAGTTCTATAAGCAGCAATGTCTCCAATAGTCCTGGCATTAGAATGATCACCATTCCAGAAGGCAGCATAATGAGGTCATTTTTATGTGTACTTGTGGAGGAAGCAGCTTCCTTGAAGAAAGGAACAAATGTCATCTCTAGAGGGGGATGCCAGCAATTCTTTCTGTTTGCATTGGCATGGGCACTTAATTCATCTATCCAGATCAGTGATGGTGGTTTCTCATCCAGACCACGTGCTGGTTTTCGACAGTAGGGCTTAGATCAGTCACGAATTACATAATTTCTCCACAGCTGTAATTGAGTTGATGGAATTCATAATACCAGAAGCCTAAAACATTAAAATCTGATTTTCTTTCAAAGATTTCTATAGAATATCAAAGGCAGGGAATTATAGAAATGCTGCAGTGTTATAACTGGAAAGAGCCAAAAGTAGAAAATTACACATTTAATGAAATATCAGCAATGCTGTATGGGACATGCTCATCTGGGAGAAAAAAGCACTTTGATGTCTGTCTCAACAATTATAGCATTTGTGTGCATTACATTTATTTGGTAGGAGTGAATTAGATTATTTGTAGTAAAGGTCAAAATGCATGTCGGCTTGAATCCTCCAATGGTCTAAAATCCCAAAGGGAGCTCTTTCTCACGATTTTAGTCAGATTATTGAACGGTGAAGGAAATATCATTCTGTTAACATGAATTATCTTAGCTGTTAGTGTTGTTTTGCAAGAAGCAATAGTCCTGGCATTTGAAATGAAAACTCTG
Organism: Mobula birostris; assembly: GCF_030028105.1. Lineage (NCBI taxonomy): Eukaryota > Metazoa > Chordata > Chondrichthyes > Myliobatiformes > Myliobatidae > Mobula > Mobula birostris. Next base: position 54,716,769 of record NC_092381.1, read on the forward strand.
ACTGATACACAATAAAATAATAAGTCTGTTGTATTCCTTTCTTAAAAGGCTAAGCTCACCAAAGAGACTTTTTTCAAAACCCCAGCCTCTTTACTGTTGTTAATCTTCTTATTCTGTTTATTTCTGAAAATATCTGAACAGTGCGTGCCAATTATCATTAGGAGAAGCAGCTTGGAAGACTGTTAAGCTCGACAGTGTTAAGGAGCTAAATTAACATGTGCAGTTGATGCTACATTATTTCTGAATTAATGATTGTACTCTGCTAATGTTAATCCAGCTTTCCTATAATTGTATTCAGTAATCCTTAAAGTTAGTGCTATTAATGTTGTACTTATCCCTCAATATTTGCAGGAAAATGTGTTTGATAAAGGACAAAACAAAACAATTTAATGTTAATCGTGGTTCTTTGGAAGAGGTTGATACTTATTCATGGGATTTTGATTGTTGAAACTATCCATTAATCAGTGCATTTTTCCATAATACTCTTATGCAGATGAAACACAAAGCTAGAAGCTCTATTGTGTTCAACAATATTTTTGGTATTTCGTAATAGCTTTGAAATGGAAGGTTACCACCAAAAGTGACCACCTCTCTGTGTGTAATATTGTTAACAGGAACCCTTGCAATAACCTGCCATGTTGGAGGCTTCTGGAAGGGAAGCATGTTCAACATTGGCACTATACAAATTAAGTATCTGCACAAAGTGAAGAAACAGTGTTCACACCTTAATGAGAGAAACAACAATTATTTAAATATTTTTAATTAAAAATAGTCAATGAATGCTGTTGGTCTTCCTGTCTCTGATGTTTCATGAAATATCTTCTTATTTCTTTGGAGATTAGGGTGTGCAAGGTCACTCAAACCCTCACTCCAGATGCTTAGCTCCAGTGATCAACACACTATTATCCATTAGAGAAAGTGGCATCCTGTCCCTCTCTAGCCTGGCACTCAAACCCAAATTAAGGTGATGGTTTGCATGAGAATTGCCATTTTAAGAGCTTCCACCATTGCAGAGAAATTGTGCTGCTCACTTTTCATGCTTCTTTTGTGCAGAGGTTCCAAGAATAGCAATGCAAATGATGTATTGCAAGTGGATCAGTTGGGATGCTTCCATGCTGTAAGACTGCAAATTTTATTTCATCTTTTCAAGCAAAATATTTGAAAAGTGACAGAAAGAAACTGCTTCAAATAATAGAAAAGCAACTAAGGAAACAGAATTTTGATAAAAGTAGTGTTCAACATATTCAGAAGAGCCATTTCTTGCAGATTGTGGCAAGTTTATGCATTTCCTTATTGGATAAGATTTGTATTCTCTTTTCATATTTATGATCCCAAATATAGCCAATGGCAACATTCTTGCTTGTTTTGACATTGAAAGCATCTATTTTTTTCAATCTAAAGTGAATTTAGTAAACATCAATGTGGGAAATTTTTGTCAGATCAGGCTGATTTCAGCAGAGTAGGAAAACTGAGGTAATTAATATTGAGCCACAAAGTTATTGGAAAGTGCGAAGCACAAGTAGGAGAGCTCAAGGCAGAACAGGTGTCCCCAACAATGGCTCCTTCTGTTTTGCAGCCATTTTCCTCTGGCACAGCTGTCGAAGTGCCTGCCTTTTTAATCACTGTTCAGGGATCTAGGTACTTTATAGATGAAGCAACAGTTTAGTAATATTTGCAGAATACATTGCTCATTCTGCAGAAATAATCTCAAACTTTCAATAGTTTATCTTTTTTCATTCTTTGTCCCACATTTACTTGACCACTCTGGCATATTGGAACAATGTAAATCTCTAATTTGGCTCTTTACCAGTGGAAGTTTAACGAACTGAACCTCATCTGCCATTTAGACACTTTGTAGTCATTCAGACTCAACACTGCCTTTAATTTGACAATGCGGTAATTCAAACTCATCAATACCAAACCTTTGTTTACTCTTTTATTATCAACCATTTACGCCTTGCGCCATTGTCTCTTCACCGCCTATTGCAGACTGCAGACTATTTATTTTGTTCTTTTCCTCTCTTCACAATTGCTCTGTTCCTTCCATCCTTTGACGTTTTTTCTTGTTCCTTAATATACCTAATAACAATTTTTTCTATTTCTATATTTCCCTCTTCACTGATGGTTACTGGCCCAATCATTTCTTGTATTTAATTAGTAATGAGGTACCACCAGTACAAAGTTGTTGCGTTTTGGACTTTTATGCATTAAGGGAATCAGGCATATGCAAATTGCACAGGGAAGTGGAGACACTAGAGACTGAAGATACTGGAATCTGGAGCAGGAAACAAGCTTCTAGATGGATACTGTGGGCCGGGCAGCATCTGTGGGAGGAAATGGAGAGTCCACGTTTCAAATTGAGACCTTTCCTCCAGACAGAAATAGTAGAGGGGATTTGGTCAATGTAAAGAGCTGACAGAGAGGGGGAGGTAAGAGCTGGGAAGTGATAGATGGATCCAGGTGAATCAGAATCCGGTTTATTATCACTGACCTATGTCATGAATTTTGTTGTTTTGCAGCAGCAGGACACTGCAATACATATGTACAATAAGTTACAATAACAAATTTCAAAAATTGAAAAAACAAGTAAAATGATGAAGTACTGTTCATGGGTTCCTGAACCGTTCAGATATCTGATGGCAGAGGGTCAGAAGCTGTTCCTAAAACACTGATTGTGTGTCTTCAGGGTCTTGTACCTCCTCCGTGATAGAGTAATGAGAAGAGGGCATATCCTGGGTGAGGAGTATTCTGAATGATGGATGCTGCTTTCTTGAGGGATTGCCTTTTGAAGGTGTCCTTGATGCTGGACAGGCTAATGCCCATGATGGAGCCGGCAGAGCTTACAGCCCTCTGCAGCTCTTTCTGATCCTCTGCAGTGGACCCTCCATACCAGCTGATAATGCAACCAGTCAGAATGCTCTCCACAGTAAATCTGTAGAAATTTGCTAGAATATTTGGTGACATACTAAATCTGATCAAACTGTTAATGAAGAGTAGCCACTCATGTGCCTTTTTTCATGATTGCATCAGTATGTTGGGCCCAGGGTAGATACTCTCAGATGCTGACACCATGGAACTTGAAGCTGCTCACCCTCACCACCACTGACAACTCAATGAGGACTAGTGTGCGTTCTCCCAGTTTCCCCTTCCTGAAGACCACACCCAGTTCCCTGATCTTACTGATGTTGAATGCAAGGTTGTTACTGCAACGCTACTCAACCAGCCAGTCTATCTCACCCTTGTACACCTCCTTATCACCATCTGAAATTTCCACACCAGTTGTTAACTTGTATATCGGTGAATTTATAGATGACTTTTGAGCTGTGAGAGGGACAATTGGCAGGTGAAATGAGGTGGGGGAAGGAAGGGTGAAGTCTGTAACAGAAGCAGGGAGTTAGACATGGACGTTGCATAAGGTGGAATCTGATAGGAAAGGAAGTTAAGAAGTGGAACCATGACTGGGAGGTATGGTGGGCAGATTAGAACAATGGGGAAGTGCCCAGCGGGAGGAATGGTGAGTGATTGGCAGATAGAATAAATGGAAGAGTGGAAAGAAACTGGGTGATGTGGGGGCTGATATTTGGAATGAAGGCTGTATATGAGAGGGCTGAGCAGATCAGAAAGGGAAAGAAACATATAGAGTGGGAGTAGGTTACCTGTCATTTGAGGACTCAATAAACATACCATTAGGTTATACTGTACCCAAGTGGGGTACGAGGTACTGTTCTTTAGCTTTGTGTTTGGCCTCACCCTGTCAGTAACAGAGGCCAAGAACAAGCAGGTCAATGTGGGAAAGGAAAGGGGAATTAAAATAGCTTATGAGCTTCAAATGGCCACCATTGACAGAGTACCGGTAGTCAACAAAGCAGGTCTCACTAATGTAAAGGAGACCACATTGAGAGCACCGAATGGATCACACAAAGTTGGAGGAGATACATGTGAATCTCTACCTCACTTGGTAGATCAGTTTAGGTCCTTGGATGGTGGTGAGGGAGGAGGCATATGGGCAGGTGTTGCACTTTGTTGAGTTGCAGGGGAAAATGCCTAGGGAATAGAAGGAATGAGTGAGCTGCGTAGAGAGGGATCTTTAGTTAAAGCAGAAAGGAGTGGGGAGGGGAAGATGTGACTGGTGGTGGGAACACATTGTAGCTGGTGGAAAGATTGAAGAATGATGGGCTGAATGCAGATGTTGGTCTGGGACCAAGGAAACTCTATCTCTGTTCTCTCTGGGGAGGTGAGTGAGAGCAGAGATGTGGGGCATTGAGGAGTTGTGAGTGAGGGCTCTATTGACCACGTTGGAGGGTGGAGGTGTGAATGAGGTGTCACCAGGTTCCTAGAAGAGAAAGATCTCTGATGGCCTGAAGTGGAAGGTCTCATCTCAAGAACATATGATGCACACTCTGAGAGAAAGGGATAGCATCCTTGCAAGAGACTGAGTGGGAAGAGGTATAGTCTCGGTAGTTGTGGGAGTTGGTGGATTTCAAGTAAACATCACTGCTTAGTTTGTCTCTTGAGATGGAGACAGAGAGATAAAGAAAAGAGGAGAGTGGTGTCAGAAGGGTAGAAGGCAATAGCAAAGTTGATGACATTGATGTTCTGCATGGCCGCAGGTGGCAGCACCAATGCAGTTGTCGATGTAGTCGAAAAAGAGTTAGGAAGTGGTGCCAGGGTAAGAATGGAACAAAGACCGCCCCGCATAGCCAATGAAAAGGCAGGCAGAGCTAGGGCCCAGGCTAATGTCCACAGCTACATCTTTGATTTGCAGGAAGTGAGAAGAATCGAAAAAAAAAAGTTCCAACAGATGGAGGAGAGTGTTAGTGCAAGGAAACTGTTTATGTTCTAGAAAGGAACAGAGAGCATGGGTTCCCAACCTTTTTTATGCCATGCACCCCTACCACTAGCCTAGTGATCGATAGACTCCACTTTGGCAACCCCTACCTTAGGCTTGTTGAGGGATATGGAAATATATAGGGACTGAACATCCACAGTGAAGATGAGGCAGTGCATTGGATATTACTAAAATTGTGTAGAGTATGCACGGTGTCCTAGATGTTGGTGAGAAGGGACAGTAATCTTGTTAAATTATGCACAGTTCTAGCAAGAAAAGGGGCACATTTAGAACAAAACAAAGCTTATTTTAGTGCATAGTGATCAGAATAGTCATGGTTCTGTCCAACTGTGCTGCTGATTAAGGTTTTACTGGATGGTTCGAGAATAAAATGTTTAAAAGGACAAGGTTGGTCTTGAACCTAGTAGTGTGGGTCTTTAGGCTTGTGTACCTCATGCCCTGATGGTAGCTGTGATAAGATGGTGGAGATCTTTGATGATAGATGTCGCTTTCTTGATGCAGTGGCTGCTGTAGGTACTACAAATGGTGAATTGATGTTTACTGGTGTGGTCATGATTAAAGGGTTGATGGGTAGGTATGCCCAAGAGCTACCTTCCAGCATTTACACAGTATCGGCCAGTCTGCCAGACCTTAATGGAACAGTCCTTATCTGCGGCTTTGATGTCAAGGTTGCAATTGGTCAATTGAGTGGAGAGTTTCATGTTTGGAGTGGATGAGGAGAGTGGAGAAGTTAAGTTGGTTAATGTTGCATCGGTAATTGGAAATAAAAATGGTGAGAGAGAGTAAAAGGCCAGAAGGGGGTGTCCAAGAAGGAGAGGAGTGTTGGTGACAAGAGAAAGGATGGGAGGACTTGTAGAAATGTGAAGAGGGTGGAAGAAGAGCTGAACATTATACTGGAACTAGAACTTTGAACTGCGGGTGCAGGGGTACGGAGGTGAAGCCCTTGTACCCCTGCACAAAGAAGGTTGTGGAGGGGAGGATTGAGGATATGATGTGGTGGGAGGAAGGGGCTTGGAGGAGACAGAGACAGAAGAGGGATTGATGGTGGTGTTTTAGTTGGGATATGGTAGATGAAAGGTGGGTGGAGAGGTGTGGCGCGATTAATAGTGCGGGTGTTGGGGGAGCAGCAGGACCATCATACAACGTTAGTGACCTGAGCTGCATGCAGGTGGGGAGCTACAGGAAGATGGAGCAGAGTCAAAGCATCTGTTAGTCTTGTTCTGTTTCATTTTTCTTATATTCTTATGTCAGATCCCCATAAACTGGAGCTTTCTTCTAATTATGTTAAAGTCCTATCTTTTGTATGTTCATATTATCAATGTTAAGTATGGTACAAAGAACACTGAGCTAAATTAGAATGATTAACAACATTTAAGAGACAGATTGACAGGTATATGGGTCAGAAGGGCCACAAAGGATATGGGCTAAATGCAGGCAAATGGACGTTGGACGGCTGGGACCAGTTGAGCTAAAGGTGCTGTTTCCATGATATATGACTGTGTGACTCTAACAACTAGCGACCCATGTTTGTAAAATTGTTTGAAATACCACCAAGTGATGTACATTCACCTAAGACAACAGTTCCTGAACTTGTTTGAACCTTGATGTGGATTTGAATGTAGGAACTAGAAACCATAGGCAGTTGAATGAAATTGCTTTCAGTATCGATGCCAACTAGGACAGCAGGGAACCTACCTAAACTGAATCTCTATTAAACCAGTCATCATATTTAGTATGTTTATAGATGAAGTACTTATTGATGGTCTCACAAATGCTTTCTTGTTAAAGAAGAATTTAATGACCTTTTATTGACTGATCAGTATTCTCCACCTAGATTTGATTTTTAACTTGTTGGGAGGTTCATATTGATATTCCAGATTGTCCTTCCATTATAGAACTGAAAGTTGAACAGTTCCTATCCCAAGGACTTTCCCTCAATTTCTACCAGTGCACGTATGTTAAATTTATCACATCGTGTTATAATCTAATTATCATCATGTTAATTTGCATATTATCATATCTATAAATTTCTGTACAGAAAGTAAGAAGCTTAACGTATTTTTTCTCTGCCTTCTGAGGTGATGGCAGAAGGTGATGATAATTTCACATTTTCTGCTGAGCAATTTGCCATAGTTTGGTGTTAATTATTTAACCTTTGCTGTGTGAATGTAAACAGAATAAAGGGTTCATAAGAGCCAGAGTCTGATAAATGATACTGTTGCCAAAGTGTAATTATGTGCAAGATGTTGGGAGCGGGGAGGGGGGTTTAAAATATCACAAAATAACCTACTTCCAAAATATTAGGTGTTTTTTTTCTTTTGTGCTATTATGTTATGTTTTGTCCACAGCAACTTACTAGCGCAGAATAGAGGGAACTCTACGTTGTTCTTATGCTGCTCTATGTTATGTGGACTTTTTAAATATTGATGAGAAAAATATCCATGTTCCTTTGGGGATTGCTGTTTCTTCTGGAGGAAAGGTAATAATGGAAAATGTTTGAGGAAGTACAATTTTGCTCACTTCAGAACTTGAAGACCCCATTAACATTGAAGACCACATTAAGAAGAAGAACATATTTTGTGGTCTCAAGGAAATAATGACCAGACTTTTGGAAAATGATCATCTTCAGCAATAGCATGTATATTTTCAGATGAACTGTATGACCATTATAGAAATTTGAATCGATATCTTTATCGATCAATGTTGGCAAAATTACTGTGTTTGTTGTGACCACACTTTACATATACAAGGTATTCAATGTTATTACTAATTTGACAATTTCTTGCAGTGAAACAGTGAGGAATTCTGGGCATGAGCTGTGGCATAGTTTGTTCTATTATAACCATGCAGATTAATCTGGTGCATTACTTTATAAGTGCTATTTACTTGTTTTTTTTAATATATCTATGTCAAATTTCCAGACAACATGCCAGAAGCCAAAGTTAATTACTTATTATAGAGATATATATATATTTGGCTGCATTTAACATACCTTTTTCTGAACAAAAGATTATGTGCTAAAGTAGATTAGGTAAAAATATTATCAGTTTCTACTGACAGGAGAAGAGGCAAAGGCTGGCTACTGGCGCCTTAAAACCAATCGCTTCAGGCAGACAGGGCTCATCAGCTGTGGTTGGCAGCTCATCTAGGAGAAGGAAAACTCTGATCTCAAACCTCCGCTGCCTTGCGGCTATACCCACTCATGGGGAAGGCTTCGGGAGTGAACTCTGAGGGAAAAATCCAGAGCTGGAGTCCCTAATGCAGTCCTATATTGAGTTCAATGTTGACTGACAACTCCTGCTACGCTGCTGGTACCAGACTGTATTGGTCTCTGCTGTTTCTTTGGTTTATCAGTTGTGTGGTGGGGGGAGCTTGCTAGACAAAAGCTTACTCTCCATATTGTACTGCCTCGGTTTGCCTATCTATACAGTTAGGGCTCAATAGCCATAGTCAGCTCTGACTGACAGAGGCCTCAGTCAGTCAGTCATTATCAGTAGGGCATGCTAGCCTATATTGTGGAGAAATATTTAAAATAACTGTTTCATGGTTTCATGAATAGTACTGCATTTGGCAGGAAGTTACTGCAATTCTATAAAATCTTTCAGAAAATGATTTAGTTCTGTGGATTATTTTTCTCCAGAACACTCCAAAGCAGACTAACTTCACTAAAACCACGGTTCAAACCCTCCTGTTGTAATGGGAGAAGCAGCAGAATGTGTACACTGAATGAAAGTAACTGAAAAATTGTGATTAAGACCTTTCCAATGAACATTTTCTCCCTATGATTTTACATGAAGTATTAATGAATGAAGTCTTGTCTGTCTTGGTCTTGTTTTTTTTACTCCCTCAAGGTGTTCGAGTCAGTAGACTTTCTACAATTTGATTTTTTTTCTGCACTTAGTGTCAGGTAAACTTTTCTTTGGGAAGTAGAGGTGCGCATTGGCTAAGTCAATCTAAACCACTTCCAAGAGCCACCCATGAGTAAACGTTTTATTTTAATCATATATAGCCAGGTTTTGATAGGTTTAAAAATACAAATGCCATGACTCCAGCCATTCAGACATCACCTCCTCACTGTCCCTTTGGTATGTTCTGCTGCCTCCTTGTTACTTGGCTCTCCACGTCCCTGTTGATCTGTTAATCTTGCCATATCTACCTACATGACCCTCTGCATATTTGCAGGCCAGAATCAGTGAATCCCAGGTTTCCAGCTGTACTGGGAAGAACAGCAGGATTGAGAAGAACACTGATGAATAACCTTTTATGGAAAAAAGAGCAAAGGTGTAGGTTTGCTAAGGCTACCGGGGAGAGTTTAAACTAGAATTGTTGGGGGTGGGAACTGAACTGAAGAGACTGGGAAAGAGGCGGTTGGCTCACAAATAGAGAAAGCTTGTAGACAGTGTGAGAGGGAGGATAGGCAGGTGAAAGAGAAGGGATGCGCTCAGACCGACGGTTTGAGATGTGCTTATTTTAATGCAGGGAGTGTTGTGAACAAAGTGGATGAGCTTAGAGCATGGATCAGTACTTGGAGCCATGATGTGGTGGCCATTACAGAGGCTTGGATGGCTCAGGGACAGGAATGGTTACTTCAAGTGCTGAGTTTTAGATGTTTCAGAAAGGACAGGGAGGGAGGCGAAAGAGGTGGGGGCGAGGCACTGTTGATCAGAGATAGTGTCTCAGCTGCAAAAAAGGTGGATGCCATGGAGGAATTGTCTACGGAGTCTCTGTGGGTGGAGGTTAGGAACAGGAAAGGGTCAATAACTTTACTGGGTGTTTTTTATAGGCTGCCCAATAGTAACAGGGATATCGAGGAGCAGATAGGGAAACAGATACTGGGAAGGTGTAATAATAACAGAGTTGTCGTGATCGGAGATTTTAATTTCGCAAATATCGATTGGCATCTCCCTAGAGCAAGGTTTAGATGGGGTGGAGTTTGTTAGGTGTGTAGAGGAAGGTTTCTTGACACAATATACAGATAAGCCTACAAGAGGAGAGACTGTACTTGATTTGGTATTGGGAAATGAACCTGGTCAGGTGTCAGATCTCACAGTGGGAGAGCGTTTTGGAGATAGTGATCATAATTCTATCTCCTTTACAATAGCATTGGAGAGAGATAGGAACTGACAAGTTAGAAAAGTGTTTAATTGGAGTAAGGGGAATTATGAGGCTATGAGGCAGGAAATTGGAAGCTTAAATTGGTAACAGATGTTCTCAGGGAAAAGTACAGAAGATATGTTGCAAATATTCAGGAGATATTTGTGTGGAGTTTTACATAGTTACGTTCCAATGAAACAGGGAAGTTATGGTAGGGTACAGGAACTGTGGTGTACAAAGGCTGTAATAAATCTAGTCAAGAAGAAAAGAAAAGCTTACAAAAGGTTCAGAGAGCTAGGTAATTTAGATTAGATTAGATTATGAGGACATGCAGTCCTCTTTTATTGTCATTTAGTAATGCATGCATTAAGAAATGATACAATATTTCTCCGGTGTGATATCACAGAAACACAGGACAGACCAAGACTGAAAAACTAACAAAAACCACATAATTATAACATATAGTTACAACAGTGCAACAATACCATAACTTGATGAAGAACAGGCCATGGGCACAGTAAAAAAAGTAAAAGTCTCTCGGAAGTCCCACATCTCACACAGACCAGAGAAGGAAGAAAACTCTCCTTGCCATGCCCGACCACAGTCCAACTCTGAGTCGTCCGAAAACTTCGAGCTCCGATCAGCCCTCCGACACCAAGTACCGAGCACCATCTCTGCTGAACACTTCGACCCCAGCCTCGCTTGCCAGCAGCAGGCAAAGCCGGGGATTTTGGGGCCTTCCCTCCGGAGATTCTCAATCGCACAGTAGCAGTGGCAGCGAACCGGGCATTTCAGAAATTTCTCCAGGTGTTCCTCTGTGCCTTCTCACGTCTGTCTCCATCAAATCAGAATTGTGCACGGCATCCTACTTACAAATACGATATCATTTCACCAGAGAGCTGCGCACGCTGCCTCCCGCCTTCTAAGGATGTTAGAGATCTAGAAGATTATAAGGCAAACAGGAACAAGCTTAAGTAGGAAATTAGGAGAGCCAGAAGGGGCCATGAGAAGGCCTTGACAGGCAGGATTAAGGAAAACCCCAAGGCATTCTACAAGTATGTGAAGACTACTACTACTACGTCGACTCAGGCCTAGGGGGCCGGCGTCGGGCACGATGACGGACTCTCCACTTCTCCCTCTCCCTCATCAGTGTGTTCAGTTCATCTACATTAGCCGCACCGCTGTCTTCTAGGAGCGTGTTGACCATTGTCTTGGGAGGGCGCCCAGGGTTCATCCTCCCATGCTTGGGCTCCCATATGATGACTAGGCTGGCAGGTAGCTCGAGGTGGCGTAGACAGTGCCCCGCTAGTTGCAGTCTCCTCGCCTCAATTTTAGTGGTGAGCATCGGTAGGTTGTCATAGAGCTCGACGTTCATCATGTGCTGTTGCCAACTCATGTCAAGAGCCATCCGGAGCATTCGTGTATAGCAACCATCTAGAGACTTTCGCATAGTCTTGGTGAGTGTCCATGTCTCGCATTCGTACATGAGAATGGACTCTATGACTGCTATGAAAATCCTCTTTTTAAGCCATCTGGTCAGGTTCGACTTCCTGATTTCCTTCATGTCATTCATACCTCTTCACGCCAGCGCCTTCCGTATCTTTATGTCCTTCTCCGAACTCATCATTCTTGACCCGAGGTACTTGTAGTCAAAGACTTTCTTAATGGTATCATTCTCTATGGTCTTGAGAGTACCTTCGTCACAGTTAAACGCCACGTACTCTGTCTTTTTAGCGTTTAGGTGAAGTCCAACTTTATTGCACTCAATTTCCACTTTTGTCAGCAGCTGCTGTGCTTCCTCCACCTGGTCACAGAGCAGGACTATGTCATCTGCAAAATCGAGATCTGTGAGTGTAACTGGTCTGACCCTTTTGGTTCGCCCTGGTTGTGTGGTAAAACCAAGCTTGTCATGATCTTTGGTAGCTTGACGCAGAGCGTAATCAAGGACGATTATAAAGATGTAGGGTGCCAGAGTGTCTCCTTGCAGCACACCAGCTAGGAGCTCGAACACTGCTGTTTCTCCATCTGGTGATACAACTTTCGCCATGGTTTTGGTATATCTGGACTCTATTGTTCTCAGTAGATGGTCTGGCACTCCGTAAGCTTTCAGGATCTTCAGCATTTTACCTCGGTGAATAGAGTCAAAAGCTTTGCGAAAATCGATGTAAGTAAGCACGGCTGGTAGGTTGTTCTTCTTGACTTCCTCGATGATCCTACAGAGAGCAAGTATTTGCATTACTGTTGTGCACTTCTGCTGAAAACCATTCTGATTGAATCTTAGCTTAGGGTCAATGGCAGTGCGAATTCTGTTCAGGATCATCCGATTGTATAACTTTGCTAAAATGCAGGTCAAGCTGATACCGCGGTAGTTATCTGTCTTTGTGAGAGATCCATACTTGGGGACTGGGGTAATGTTTGAGAGCCACTGTTCTGGTTTGTCGCCTTTCATCTGCGCCATATTACATATGTCCAGCAAGATGTCGTCCAGGTCGCGGTTCTTCAGGACATCTGGTGGTATCCCATCTGGTCCAGCGCTCCTGCCCTGTTTGAGTGCATATTTGGCTGCCTTCAGTTCCTCAATGGTGAATGGGCCGTCATCGATGTCGACTTGCGTTAGTATCGTGGGTATGTCCTCTTCTTCTTCCGTGATCGTTGGAGGGCTTCCCAGCAGGTTCTTAAAGTGGGTAAACCATGTCAGGACATGGTATCTGCTGTTTTACCACTTATTTGACGTAATGGGGACTTCTTCCGTCTACTGATTTCGTTGACTAGACCCCATGCTTCTCCATGCTGCATGTCTTCATTAGCAGCTTCTATCTCTCTAATCCTCTCAGCTAGTTCCTTTTCCTTCAGTCGGTCGTAGGTGGCAAAGAGATTCTTGTTTGTGAAGATCATGAGGATAAGACGTGAAAGAATAGGACCTGTCAAGTGTGACAGTGGGAAAGTGTGTATGGAACCGGAGGAAATAGCAGAGGTACTTAATGAATACTTCAGTCTTCACTATGGAAAAGGATCTTGGTGATTTTAGTGATGACCTGCAGCAGACTGAAAAGCTTGAGCATGTAGATATTAAGAAAGAGGATATGCTGGAGCTTTTGGAAAGCATCCAGTTGGATAGGTTGCCGGGACCAGATGAGATGTACCCCAAGCTACTGTGGGAGGTGAGGGAAGAGATTGCTGAACCCCTGGCGATGATCTTTGCATCATCAATGGGGACGGGAGAGATTCTGGAGGATTGGATGTTTGCAGAAGTTGTTCCTTTATTCAAGAAAAAGAGTAGAAATAGCCCAGCAAATTATAGACCAATAAGTCTTACTTCAGTGGTTGGTAAGTTGAAGGAGAAGGTCCTGAGAGGCAGGAATTATGAACATTTTGAGAGGTATAATATGATTAGGAATAGTCAGCATGGCTTTGTCAAGGGCAGGTTGTGCCTTACGAGACTGATCAAATTTTTTGAGGATGGGACTAAACACACTGATGAAGAAAGAGCAGTAGATGTAGTGTATATGGATTTCAGCAAGGCATTTGATAAGGTACCCCGTGCAAGGCTTATTGAAAAAGTAAGGAGGCATGGGATCCAAGGGGACATTGCTTTGTAGATCTAGAAATGGCTTTCCCACAGAAAGCAAAGAGTGGTTGTAGACGGGTCATTTTCTGCACGGAGGTCGGTGACCAGTGGTGTGCTTCAGGGATCTGTTCTGGAACCCTTACTCTTCGTGATTTTTATAAATGACCTGGATGAGGAAGTGGAGGGATGGGTTAGTAAGTTTGCTGATGACACAAAGGTTGGGAGTGTTGTGGATAGTGTGGAGGGCTGTCAGAGGTTAAAGCAGGATATTGATAGGATGGAAAACTAGGCTGAGAAGTGGCAGATGGACTTCAATCCAGATAAGTGTGAAGTGGTTCATTTTGGTAGGTCAAATACAATGGCAGAATATAGTATTAATGGTAAGACTCTTGGCAGTGTGGAGGATCAGAGGGATCTTGGGGTCCGAGTCCATAGGACACTCAAATCTGCTGTGCAGGTTGAGTCTGGTTAAGAAGGCATACGGTAGTATTGGCCTTCATCAATTGTGGAATTGAATTTAGGAGCTGAGAGGTAATGTTGCGGCTATATAGGACCTTGGTCAGACCCCACATGAAGTACTGTACTCAGTTCTAGTCGCCTCACTACAGGAAGGATGTGGAAGCCATAGAAAGGGTGCAGAGGAGATCTACAGGGATGTTGCCTGGATTGGGGAGCATGCCTTATGAAAACAGGTTGAGTGAACTCGGCCTTTTCACTCAACCATTGATCATGTGGATAGTCAGAGGCTTTTTCCCAGGGCTGAAATAGTTGCCACAAGAGGACACAGGTTTAAGGTGCTGGAGAGTAGGTACAGAGGAGATGTCAGGGGTAAATTTTTTTACTCAGAGTGGTAGTTGTGTGGAATGAGCTGCCGGCAATGGTGTGGAGGCGGATACGATGGGGTCCTTTAGGAGACTTTTGGATAGGTACATGGAGCTCAGAAAACTTAGAGGGCTATGGGTAAGTCTAGTAATTTCTAAGGTAGGGACATGTTTGGCACAACTTTGTGGGCCAAAGGGCCTGTATTGTGCTGTAGGTTTTCTATGTTTCTATTTGATGTCCTTCTAAACAAGCTGCAGCATAAATGTCAGAATACCCGATTAGAATAGTGAATTTGTCATATTCAGTGAATGGAGGGTGGTGATAATACACTTGGTACTATTGCAAAAAGTTGTGGCTATAAAGGAGCATTTTTGCAGATTTATTATAAGCAGTGCAATTTGAGTGCGGTGAATGTCGCAACACAGGCACATGTTTCTTTTTGTCATATCACACTTCCAGTGTTACATTTTTCCATCAGGCAATCACAGGGAGATTCAGCCTCAGCAAATTTGTAGTTTCACCTGATTGGTCTCTATGGCCTTGATAATTTTCTTAGAAAGGTATTAAATGGTTGCTGATAACTCCCACTATGTGTGTCCAGGGTCTGTAGTGACTGATCTGAGATGTCAGTAATGAGGAATAACTCATAGAAGCTGTTGTTAAGCTCGTAAATTTCATAGAACAATGAGCCGCATAAACATGAGATTTAAAGTTGCAAGCTACTTTAATATAATGTGCATTGACATAGATTTTGTTTTATGAATGGATGTTTTCATTTTCTCCTATGTATATTAGTTTTGATTAGATCTGCATTGTTTTAAAACTTTCTTGAATCCTCAGCATAAATTGTTCTCAATGTCCTGATCTAATTATATTTACACAGTTATTTAAGTGCAAATTTATTTGTGTTGAGTTAAGTTACTACTGATAGGGGAGGAATATTGTATGAAGATAAACATAATTATGTGTGTTAAGGCTGTACACAATGAGCTGGGAGCTGATAAAGGGCAAAATGCAGGATCCTTCAGGTGAGCCAGAAGCCTGGAAATTAGTGGGAGCATAGGCCAAAAGATGTTGCTGTGCGGGTAGTGTTTCCATGATTTCCACTCTGCACGACTTGTTTTCTGCCCACCCCACAATACCTTGAGTCTTTGCTGTGGGTGATCTGTCAAGACTGGTTTCAGTCTGTAGTTAGTCGTACTGGTGAGGCCGCACCTGGAGTACTGCGTGTAGTTCTGGTCTCCTTACTTGAGTAAGGGTGTACTGGCTTTGGAGGTGGTGCAAAGGAGGTTCACCAGGTTGATTCCAGAGATGAGGGTTTTAGATTGAGGAAATATTGAGTCACCTGGGACTGTACTCACCAGAATTCGGAAGAATGAGAGGGGATTTTATAGAAACATATAAAATTATGAAAGGGATAGATAAGATAGAGGAAGGAAAGTTGTTTCCACTGGTTGGTGAGACTAGAACTAGGAGACATAGCTTCAAGATTTGGAGGAGTAGATTTAGAATGGAGATGAGGAGGAACAACTTTTCTCAGAGAGTAGTGGATTTGTGGAATTCTCTGCCCAATGGAACAGTGGAAGGTACCTCAGTAAATATACTTAAGAAAAGACAGGTAGGTGGAGATGAGTCCATGGTCAGATCAGCCATGATCTTATAGAATGGCTGAGCAGGCTTGACGAGCCAGATGGCCTACTCTTGCTCCTATATCTTGTTCGTATATTGTTATGGTCCACAATGCACAGAAGTTAAAGGTACTAACACTGACATCAACTGGGGGATTGGGGTTTGCTGTGATCACTTCTAGTTTTGTCTTGGCTCTGCAGGATCCGCATTGTGACAGCTGTAACAGAACAAACCACACCAACTCCTGATCTTGATAGCATGCTTTTTTTTTTCCAGGAATTCACAATGTGACATTTAAAGAACATTTATGGAGGATGCATAGAATCACATTGTTCAAATGATTCCTTTCCAACAACGCAGAACTTCATCGCTAGGCCGAACCTGACAGGAAAGCCTAAAGCCCATCACTTCCTGGTCCACCACTGGCACTTCACGATAAAATTCATTCTGCTTATGTTTAGGAATACATATCCATTGAATACCATATGCTAAAATTTGTTTGGGAAAAATGTAGAGTTCACGCCTCTCATTCAGTATGAATGTAACAATCTAAATTGGTTACTTCCACTTTCACCAGTTTCTGGAGATAATTGTACAGATAATCAAATTCCATATATGAATAAATAATCTTGGTTAATCGGCTTATCTGAAAATTAATGTTAAATTACTGTAGAGAATTAATTACTTCATTAAATATACTCTGTGACCCCAGAACCTCTGCAATAATAGCCATTGGCCTAGATCTTGCAGTCTGCATTGAAGAGAAGGTCTTCATTATCCACTTCAGTGAAAGCTGTCCACAAAGGTATAGGGACCTGTGTGGCTTTAAATATACCCAGTGACTTGGCCTCCACAGCCATCTGTGGCAATGAATTCCACAGATTCAGCTCTGCTAAAGAAATCCCTCCTCATCTCTGTTCTGAAGGGACATCTTTCTATTTTGGGGCTGAGCCCTCTGGTCATTGACTCTCCTTACTATTGACAACATCCTCTCCACGTCCTCTCTATCTAGGTCTTTCAATATTTGCTAAGTTCAATTAGATCTCCCCCGCCCCTAGTTCTTCTAGACTCCAGCAAATGTCGGCCCAGAGTCATAAAACAATACTGATACATTAACCCTTTTATTCCTAGGATAATTCTTGCAATGATCCTCTCAAAAGCCAGCATATCCTTTTTTAGATATGGGGCCAAAAACTGCTCACAATATTCCAAAGGTAGTCTGACCAATACCTTTATAACATCTCCACATTACATCCTTGCTTTTATGTTCTAGTCTTCTTGAAATGAATGCTAACATTGAATTTACCTCCCTTACTACTGACTCAACCTGCAAGCTAATCTTCAGGGAATCCTGCACTACGACTCCCAAATCCCTTTGCACCTCCAATTTCTGTATTCTCTCCCAATTTAGAAAATAGTCTATGCCTTTATTCCTTCATTCCTTCTACCAAAGTGCAAGGCCATACACTTCCCCACACTATTCAATCTGCCTGCATTTTAATAGTCCTGATAATCTCTGTGCTATTTCCCCAGAAAGGAAGCAAGTGATTGAATCACTTGATCTTAGGAGTTGTGTAGCACAATGGCTGCATGTTGGGATTTCACTTTTCACCAAGAGAACAAGGTAATCGCGAGGTAAATCTGCAGCCTCAATTTAAGTAATTCCATGTATGATTTTTGAAAGTCTCCAGTTTGGATTGGAGCTAAAATAGATAAAATGGAAAAAAGAATCTGAATATTTATTATAGATTCACGTCACAGTTAATATTTCCAACATGCCTTGAGGGTGTTAGCCACCGTGTTAAAAAATCTTTAATTAAAGCAAAAACGAGACACATTTGGCAGCCATGAGTAAGCCTAGAGGAGGTTTTGGCGGCGCTTCAGAAATTCTGCAATTGCAGTCATTTAATCCAACCCTTCAGTTGAACATTAAATAAGCTCTCAAAGATGACCAACAATTTAAGGGTTGCTTAAGACTGTATCATTCTAATTTATCAGATTTGCTTTCCATTTTCACATCATAATGTTATTTCCCTTTATGCATAATGAATGAGTTGAAAATCCAATTTAAGCTGCTTCATCATTTGCTATAAAATGGAAAGATCGAATATAAACCACAGAGGGTTTTGCTGTTTCAGATAGAGAGCACGGTCCATTTGGAGGGCAATCTACTCTTCCAGATCATCAGCCACAGGAAGGACATCATTATTCTTGACAAAAATAAAGCTGTCGGTAGTACTAACTACTTAAGATGCTGAATTACAAAGCTAGGTTTAGAGAATTCATTATTCCCTCTTTAAAAGTTTCCAAGATTACCAAATGAATTGATAAGCTTAACCAAGATAATTTCTGATAGTGTGAGTGAAGAAGAAAGCACACAAGAAAAAAACAAGTCTAAGAAAGTTATGAAATAAAAAGCAACCACAGATGAGCAGTAATTTGAAATAAGTTACAGGAAAAGTATGAGCATATAACTAGGATATTTTACTCCGGAAGATGTTATCGTGTGACAAACTGATAGAAGGATTCCATAATTAAAAAAGGACAAGCTGGTGGTGCATGGTGGACAACATTTCAGACAGATGCTTCACACAAATTTTCATAATTTCTCTAAAGTAAATGGACAGAAAGACTAGGACAGATTGTGCCTAGCCAGGGGAGTCTATAAATAGAGCACACATGTTTAAGGTGGTCCATGGGGGTATGAAAGGGTATGTCGATATTTATAGAATTTCTGAGATGTAAGTTTTTCACACAGTCAGTAAATATTTGGGACCAGCGCCCAAAGGTGGTAATGGAGGTAGATACAATTACACCAAGTAAAAGGCATTTGAATATGTTCTCGTAGAGAAAAGGTATAGGAAATTATAGGGCAGTTAGCCTAAACTCAGTAGTTGGGAAAGTGTTGGAGTCTATTATTAAGGATGAGGTTTTGAGGTACTTGGAGATTAAAGATAAAATAAGTCAAAGTCAGCCTGGTTTCTGTAAAGGGATATCTTGCCTGATAAATCTGTTAGAGATCTTCGACCAAGTAACAAACAGGATGGACAAAAGAGAGGCAGTGGATGTCATTTACTTGGATTTTCAGAAGGTGTTTCATAAGGTGCCACATATGAGGCTGCTTAATAAGATAAAAACCTTTGGTGTTGTAGGAAAGATACTTGAATGGATAGCAGAATGTCTGACAGGCAGCAAGCAGTGAGTGGGAATAAAAGGGGCCATTTTTGGTTGGCTGTTGGTGACTAGTGGTGTTCCTCAGGAGTCAGTATTGAGACCACTACTTTTCACATTGTTTGTCAATGATTTGGATAATGGAATTGATGGATTTATGGCAAAGTTTGCCCATGATACGAAAATAAGTGGAGAGGTAGGTAGTGCTGAGGAAGCAATGTGATTGCAGCAGGACTTAGACAAATTGGAAGAATGGGTAAAAAAGTGGCAGGTGGAAGACAGTGTTTGAAAATGTATGATAATACATTTTGGTAAAAGGAACAATAGTGTGGACTATTATCTAAATGAAGAGAAGGTTCAAATATCAGAGGTGCAGAGGGACTTGGGAGTCCTCGTGCAAGATTCCCAGAAGGTTAATTTACAGGTTCAGTCTGTGGTAAAGAAGGCAAATGCAATGTTGGCATTTATTTCAAGGAGAATAGAATATAAAAACAAGGAAATAATGCTGAGCCTTTATAAGACATTAGTTTGGCCACATTTGGAGTATTGTCAACAGTTTTGGGCCCCATATCTCAGAAGGGATGTGGTTTCATTGAACAGAGTCCAGAGGAGGTTCAAGAGGATAATTCCAGACTGAAGGAGTTAACATATGAGGAATATTCGGCAGTTTTGGGCCTGTACTCACTGGAATTTTGAAGAATGCCGGGGGGGGCAGGGGGGATCCAATTGAAACCTACTGAATGTTGAAAGGACTAGATAGAGTGGATGTGGAGAGGATGTTTCCTCTGGTGGAGGTATCTAGAGCTAGAGGGAACAGCCTCAAAATTGAGAGATGACTGTTTAGAACAGAGGTAAGAAGGAATGTTTTTTAGCCAGAGAGTTGTGGATCTCTAGAATGTTCTGCCACAGACTGCAGTGGAGGCCAAGTCTGTGAGTATATTTAAGGTGGAAGTTGATCGTTTCCTGATTGATCAGGGCATCAAAGGATACGGCAAGAAGGCAGGTGTATGGGGTTGAGTGGGATCAGGACCAGCCATGCTGGAATGGTGGAGCAGACTTGATGGGCTGAATGGCCTAGTTTTGCTCCTATGTCTTACGGCCTTATGGTCTTACGGATACGGGTCTAATGTGGAAATAGGGATTAATGTAGACAGGCTTTGTGGTTGGTATGGATGAGGTGGACTGAGGAGTTTTGTCTCTGTTCTGTACATTTCTATGATTCTATGATAAAAATATAGATAAGCACTAAATAAATATTAGGAATTGCATTTGGAAAACAGGCTAGGCCCTTTTTGAGATCAGCTTTATTGATCTGTTTTATTGCGGGTCTTTGCTCATTTCCCTTAAGAACTACATGTTAAAACTAAATTGAGCTATTGTGTTATTTGGTTATATTCATAATCTGTTTTAATTCTAACACCAAATAATTAAATCTTGTTTTACATTATAAATTCTGCTTAATAACCTCCAGACATTAGTGAGTACATTTACACAAACTGCTAAATTCTTTTACAGGCTGTTCCTCCATTTGGAGGCGGTTAGTTGTAACAAAAAAATATACTGTGTGCACACAATTTATCATGAAATTAAATCAGCTTTGCTGGATTCCTTCCCAAGCTTGTTATTATTTAACCTCATATTTTGTGGTTATTTCAATCAAGATCAGTTGATAAATTTCCAGTTGCTACCATCATTGTAATCAACTCAGCTGACATTAGGCACGCCTTTTCAATGCGATGCTTATCAGATCATTCACAGTTTGAATCTCATCAGAGTGTGTAGGAATTCCAAATCGTTAACCAGCCCATCAAGGCTGAGTTATAGATGTTTCCATTTTGCTTAGTCAGCATAAAAGATCTGATTAACCGTCATTTTCAGAGATGACCAAGTACAGATTATTTAGTTTCCAGGGTTTAGAGTGAGCCCTCCTTTCAGCGTGATCTTCTGCCTTGTTTCACAACAAGAAGTTGTAACAGAACCTAGTAATGATGATATGATCTCAATAATATTGATATTCTGTTTCCTCAATGTGTAATCACAGTTTATCATCTATGTTATGAAATTAAGAATTTGCCTCACAGAAAGTGATACTCATTGCTGCTTTTAGTAATTTAAACTGCATTAATTTCATGCCTGTACTTTCTGTTAAGTGAGGAATAGCATAATCCAGAAAGTAACATTTGCCATTCCTGTTGAGAAGAGTAAGAAACTTGCTTCTTTTGCGGGTGGTTCCTCAGCACCTTCTTAGTAGCTCAGTACACTCCAACGTCCCCCAGGTCCTGTTCCTGCTACCATCCACTAATTACTTCATAGCGGAGGAGACACAAAATCAAATATTAAGACTCCCTAAGTTTCCAGACTATTCCCTGAAAATAAATCTTTAACCAAATTCTCTGTAGAAAAATGGTCAAAAAAAACAGAAAGGAACATTCTGACATCTAATTAGGATTATGTATCACCGACTGCCTTAGCAAGGAACGTAGTGGATTAGCTTTGCATAAATCAAAGTTAATTTATTATCTAAGTACATGTACATTATCACATGCTGCCTTGAGATTCATTTTCTAGCAGGTATTTACAGGAAAAAGAAATACAATAGAATTTTACAAAGAAACTATAATTAAACAGGCAAAGACTGACAAGCAACTAATGTGCAAAAGAAACTGTACAAATAAAAAATAATGAATTGTAAAGAGTCCTTGAAAGTGAGTCTGTAGTTCATAGTTCAGATTAGTGGTGAATGAAGTTATCCTTGCTGGTTTAGGAGCCTAATGGTTTGTAGGGTAATATCTGTTCCTGATCTGATGATGTGAGACCTAAGGCTTCTGTACCTTCTGCCCAATGGTAATAGCAAGAAGAAGATATGACCTGGATGGAGGCTGTCTTTGACGATAGACACCGCTTTCTTGTGGCAGCACTCCATGCATTCTCTTTAAAAGTAGTCAATAGTGGAGCACAATTTTAAATTTGCATATTGAGAGACAAGGCACTTGATTGGGATTAGAGATCTTATCTGACTTGTGGAAAATCACTGACATGTTATCTTTTCAGAATAATTCAAAACCATATCAAAGATCCTGGAAAGCTATATTCACCTTGTGTAGATATGCTCCAAACATTCCAATTAGATTTGATGCTCCATAAAATTGGGTTAACAATACCATTCGAATGCAACACTTTGGTCATAATCTGTATAGGATAGAACATCAGGCTCTAAGTAGCTGGTGTCAGCTAGTAATCAGTCCTTTAAAGATTTTAAACTTCTTATAAATTTTGCAATTAAATTCTGGAGGAGACTCAGTTTTTATTAATTCAGCTAAAATTTATGTACTCAGCAATGTTCTTGGCCAAAGTCCCGCTTTAAGAAATGCCATCTTGCATATAACTAAGTGACATTAGTGTAGAGAATGGGAAAAATATTAAATTCTAAAATCAAATATTTCTGATGGCATTTTCAAGACAAAGTTTTAAAAAGGTGCATTGACGTAAAAATGTAATAAACCTTTGGTCATCTGATATTGAACAATCTATAAGTCTATGGTACGTAGTTTAATTACAGAATTAGTCTGAGTCATGTTTTTTTTCAGTTGCAGTTAGAAAACTGCTAGAATTGCGAAAATTCAATGTTTTGAGGAACAGACTGAAGCAAAATAGCTTACAAATCTTTAGTTAATTACAGTTTCACTTTTAATTCCAGTGTGTCTATTGTAGATATTATGGCCACATTTGGAAACAGATCTCATCTTTTTGTGCTCCTGTGGCTGCATCTAATAGCTTCTGTTCAAGCGAAATAGGTAGCACATAAATCAACATGTGAGCTTCTGCTCAGCACGGTGAGTCAGGAGAGCCTGATGAGATTTGCGCAGCTTCAATATTGCAACCTTTAATCCACGCCTAATAACACTGGATATCTTATCTTAAGCTCCAGTGAGCAGTACTTCATAAGTACGGCAACGATTGCCTCTACAGAAACAAAGCTGATCTACGAAGGTGAGTCTTGCAGTAACAGCGCACTGGGCAACAGTCTACTGGTGGAGGGTTTTGGAATTTCAATCTTAGTGGCTGGATGTCTCCAAACATATGCATTAATGCTGTTCTGAAGGGTGACACTAAGATTTATTTCATATACGTTATCTTTGGGGAAGATCATTTCAAGTGAGAATGTAGGGAACCTGAAAACATATAGAGAATAGCTTACAAATGAAATAATAATAATAGATATGAAGGAATACATCTGGTTGTTGTGCCTATGGTAAACATGTGAGGCATCATACTTTCTGAATCTGAGGCTGCATAAGAAAACATTTTAAAAGGGTTCTATCAGGAATATAAGAGGTAGTAGGAGTAGGCCAGTTGACCCCTCTTACCTTGGTGCCAAAAGATGGCTGATCAATGCCACAGTTCACATTTTATCATTCTCTTCATAACAGAATTATGAAAAAAACTTGACAATCACAAGTGATCATTCTATGTAGATTTGCAATACTGTTCTATATGTGAGCTACAATACCTTGAGTAGAAATTGTGCTAAGGCTGCAATGTAGTGTCATAAATACTTTCTGTTCACAAATTTCAACTTGAGTGAACATGTTTTCTTGCATTTTGCTCCAAGGTAGGAGACCATTAAATTGCTTTTGTTCTTCAGTGAGTGAATTATTCCTTGTTTTGTCCATTAGGGAAAGTGAAATTCAAATTCCTACATAGTTTGCCGGCATGCTCTTCTGTTGTGAAATAATTTTTTGGAACTTTGATCAAATTTATTTCAAAAAACAGGTTGGAGTAAAATCCTGGAAAGACAAAATATGGATTGGTGTGAATAATGTACAGAATTATTTATAACTTTCCAGATGTATGCTTTAGAGAGTTTTTTCTCTAGCCCAATGAAAATTCAGATTGCACATTGTGCAGGGCACGGTGTACCACTGAAAAGGCCATTCACACTTAATATGCTGAGAAGCTTTTCCTCTGCCAGCTTCAAGATATTGGGCAAGAGAAAGGTATCAACTTGGTTGCAATCCTATTTGCAGGTTGTGAGGAAGACAGGCACAGTTTGATTAATGGTAGAGAGGGTGATGTAGGTTGAGGGACCCAGAAAAGCAAAATCAGGATCTGGATTGTTGAGCAGGTTCATGACGGTGGAAGGATTTATATGACCAGCTGCTACAGGCATCACAGTCAGGCAGGGGGAGGGGAAAGGACCAGGTTCATTATTGTGCTTGACAGGCAGGTAGTTGCTACAGGTTTCAGTGGAGAGCCCCCACAAGGGTAAGATGGTAACTTTAAAGGAATAAGCTGAAGCAGGCTGTCAATGACATGACTTCCATCATGACATGGAAGCACAAAGAATCACGGCAGTGATTAGTACTCTGAAAGTCCCAATGCTTCTGTGCATTGAGACTATAAGACATAAGAACAGAATTAGGCAATTCAGCTCATCAGGCCTGCTCTGCCATTTGACTGCGCCTGATTTTTTTTTCTATCTCAGCTCCATTTGACTCCTATGTTAATCAAAAAACTATCATTCTCTGATGTAAATATACTCAATGACTTAGCTTCCACAGCTGTTTGTAGTACTGAATTTGAAACTCCTCCTCCTAAAAGGAAATCCCTCCATATCTCTGTACTGAAAGGACGTTCTTCTATTCTGAGTTTATGCTCTCTGTTCTTGACTCCCCCACTCTTGGAAACATCCTCTCCACGTCCATTCTATCTAGGTCTTTCAATATTCAGTAGGTTTCAATGAGATCACTCTTCATTCTTCTAATCACCTGGGAGTATTGGTCCAGACCCACCAAGCATTCCCTATATGTTAATCCTTTCATTGCAAGGATAGTTCTTGTAAACCTCCTTTGGATACTTTCCAATGCCAGTACATTCTTTCTTAGATATGGGGTGATCTGACCAAAGCCTTATAAAGGCTCAAGATTACATTATTGCTTTTAATTCTAGTCCTCTCAAAATGAATACTAACATTGCATTTGCCTTCCTTCCTACCCATTCAACTCACAAGTTAACCTTTAGGGAAACTTCCCAAGTTCATTTGCATCTCTGACCTCTGAATTCAATTCCCTTTTAGAAAATTGTCTATACCTTTATTCATTCTTCCCTACACTGTATTCCATCTACCATTTTTTTGTCCATTCTCCTAATCTGTCCAAGTCCTTCTGCACATTCCCTGCCCCTCTATCTATCCTTGTAGCATTGACAAACTTGGCTACAAATTCATCAATTCCATTATCTAGATCATTAACAAAAATGTAGGGAACCCATCACAGATGCCTACTGAACATCATGAGTTGCCGGCAGCCAACCAGAAAAGGCTCCTTTTATTCCCAATCTTTGCCCTCTGCCTGCTAGCCAATCTTTATGATTATGAAGACACGTAGTCCTCTTTTATTGTCATTTAGTAATTCATGCATTAAGAAATGATACATTATTTCCTCCGGTGTGATATCACAAAACACAGGACAGACCAAGACTGAGACATGAGCACAGTAAAGTTCAAGGTTTCTCAAATGTCCCACATCTCACGCAGACTGGAGAAGGAAGAAAAACTCTTCCTGCCATGCCCGACCACAATCCGACTCTGAGTCATCTGAAGACTTCGAACTTGGATCAGCTCTCTGACACCGAGTACTGAACAATTCGACCTCCTTCTCGGTCACCAAAAGCAGGCAAGGCGGGGATTTTGAGGCCTACCCTCCAAAAGATTCACGACCACACAGTAACGACAACAGTGAACGGGCATTTCAAAAATTTCTCCAGATGTTCCTCTGTGCTTTCACATCCATTCTCCATCAAATCAGAATTGTCCACGGCCCCTATTTAACAGATACGATATCATTTTTCACCAGGGGGCTGCACACACGCAGGCGCACTGCCATCTTCTCCTCCCGCCATCTTCTATTCATATCAATATCTTTCCTGGAATACCATGGGCTCTTATCTTGTTTAGCAGCTTCATGTGTGGCACAATGTCAAATGCCTTCAGATAATCCAAGCAAACAACATCTACAGACTCTTTTTTTACCTATTCTGCTGGGCATTTTCCCAAAGAATTCCAACAGAATTGTCAGGCAATATTTTCTCTTAAGGAAACCATGCTGACTTCAGCCTATTTTATTGTGTGCCTCCAATTATCCTGAAACCTTAGTAATAGACTCGAACATCTTGCCAACCACAAAATCAGGCTAACTGGCCTATTATTTTTCTTTCCCTTCTTATAGTGTGGAGTGACATTTCTGAATTTCCAATCCTCTGGAACCATTCCAGAATCTAATGACTCTTGAAAGTTCGCCTCGCCACAATCTCTTCACTTACTTCATTCAAAACCTTTGGACATTGGGGAACAGATATGTACGCAAATTAAGGAAAGGTTTAAAAACAATAAGGTTGTTGTCATGAGGATCTTCAACTTCCCTAACATGAATTGGGACCAGCTTAGTGCAAAAGGATTGGATGAGGCACAGTTTGTTGGTGCATCCAGTAAGCTTCTTAAATCAAGATGTAAATAGTCCACAAGATGAGGGTCTGTACTGGACCTGGTGTTAGGTAATGATCCTGGCCAGGTGACTGACCTTTCAGTGGGTGAGCAATTAGGAAACAATAACCACACCTTAAGTTTTAAGGCAGCTATAGATAATAATAAATCGGGACTTTGCGGGAGAGTGTTAAATTGGAGCACGCCACATTGCAAGAGCATTAGGCAGTGACAAGGGAGAGTTAATTAGGAACAGATGTTTTTGGGCAAATCTGCAACCAACATGTGGAGGTTGTTTAAAGACCACCTGCACATAGTACAGGACAAGTAATTTGCAGTCAGAAGGAAGGTAAGGTAAGAGAACATTTGTTGATATTGTCTCTTACAGAGTGCTAAGGTGGATAAGTCCTCAGAGCTTGATGGAATATAACCCAGGTTATTGAGAGAAGAAACTGCTGGGGCCTAGACCAATATTGTGTTCTCTATGCTCACGGGCAATGTCCTGGAGGATGGGAGAGTGGCTGTTGATGTTCCATTACTCAATAAGGAAACCAGTGATAATCCTAGAAACCAGGGATAATCCTGAAATCCTGGAAGTCTGGTGAGTCTCACACCAATGGTAGGGAAGGTACTGGAGAAAAATCCTTAGGGATAGGATTTAAGAGCTTTTGGAAACCAATAGTCTAATTAGGCAGGTTGTGTTATGCAATTAGGCAACTTGATTGATTTGTTTGCTGAGATGATGAGTGTGATTGATGGAGTTAGAGCTGTGGAAGTTGTTTACGTGGATCTTAGTAAGATGTTTGACAAGGTCCCTCATGGGAGGCTCATTCAGAAGATTAAGATGCTTGGGATCAATGTGAATTGGCCATTTAGATTCAGAACTGGTTTGCCCATAGAAGACAGAGGGTAGTAGTTGTCGGGATTTATTCTAGCTGGAGGTCTGTGATGAGTGGTGTTTTGCAGGGATCTGTATTGGGACCTCATCTGTCTGTGATGTATATAAAACCATAAGAGCAGAAGTAGGCCATTCAGCCCATCGAGTCTGCTCCACCATTCAATCATGGGCAGATCTAATTCTTCCAGTCATTCCCACTCCCCTGCTTTCACCCCATACCCTTTGATGCCCTGGCTAATCAAGAACCTGTCTATCTCTGCCTTAAATACACCCAGTGACTTGGCTTCCATGGCTGCTTGTGGCAACAATTCCACAGCTCTACTACCCTCTGAGTAAAGTAATTTCTCCACATCTCAGTTCTTAAAGGATGTCCTTCGATCCTGAAGTCGTGCCCTCTTGTCCTAGAATCCTCTACCATGGGAAATAACTTCGCCATATCTAATCTGTTCAGGCCTTTTAACATTCGGAATGTTTCTATTGTTCATTCCTGGAATCATTCTCATGAATCTTCTCTGAACCCTCTCCAATGTCAGTATATCCTTTCTAAAATAAGGAGCCCAAAACTGCACACAATTCTCCAAGTGTGGTATCATGAGTTTCTTATAGAGCCTCAACATTACATCCCTGCTCTTATATTCTATACTTCTAGAAATGAATGCCAACATTGCATTTGCCTTCTTCACAACTGACTTAACCTGGAGGTTAATCTTTAGGGTATCTTGCACAAGGACTTCCAAGTTCCTTTGCATCTCTGCATTTTGAATTCTCTCCCCATCTAAATAATAATCTGCCTGTTTATTTCTCCCACCAAAGTGCATGACTATACACCTTCCAACATTGTATTTCATTTGCATCTTCTTTACCCATTCCCCTAAACTAACTAAGTCTCTCTGTAGGCTCTCTGTTTCCTCAACACTACCCGCTCCTCCACCTACCTTTGTATCAACAGCAAATTTAGCCACAAATCCATTAATACCGTAGTCCAAATCATTGAAATACATCGTAAAAAGCAGCGGTCCCAACACCAACCCCTGTGGAACTCCACTGGTAACTGGCAGCCAGCTAGGATAGGATCCCTTTATTCCCACTCCCTGTTTTCTGCCGACCAGCCAATGCTCCACTCACACTAGGAACTATCCTGTAATTCCATTGGCTCTTATCTTGCTAAGCAGCCTCCTGTGTGGCACCCTGTCAAAGGCTTTCTGAAAATCCAAGTACAGCAGATCTACTGCATCTCCTTTGTCTACCCTGCTTGTAATTTCCTCAAAAAATTTCAGTAGGTTTGTCAGGCAGGATTTTCCTTTCAGGAAACCATGCTGGCTTTGGCCTGTCTTGTCATATGCCTCCAGATACTCCATATGAATGACCTGGATGGAAATGTAGATGGGTTGGTTAGTAAGTTTACAGATGAAAACTGGTGGTGTTATGGATAATGTAGAAGGCTGGCAAAGGATGTAGCAAGATTTAGAGCAGTTGCAGATATGGGCGGAGAAATAGCCGATGGAGTTTAAGCTGGCCAAATGTGAAGTGTTGCACTTTGGTAGGTCAAATGTAAAGAGTCAGTACACTGTTAACAAGACTGTGTTAATAGTTTTAGTGCGCAGAGGGATCGTTGGATCCAATTTAATAACTCTCTGAAAGTGACTGAAAATGTTGATAGTTTGGTTAACAAGGAATATTGCATGCTTGCCTGTATTAATCAAGGCACAGTAAGTTCAAAAGCCAGGAAATTATGTTGCAGCTTTATAAAACCCCAGTTAAGCCACATCTGTAGTAGTGCATACAGTTCTGATCACCTCAATATAGGAAGGGTGTTGAGGCTTTGGAGAGGGTGCAGAAGAGGTTTACCAGGATGCTGCCTGGATAAAAGGCAACATCAGTAAGAACAGGGAACTGATTGTGGACTTCAGGAAGGGGAAGTCAGGAGAACACATACCAGTCCTCTTCGAGGCCTCCGCAGTGGAAAGGTGAGCAGTTTCAAGTTCCGTGGTATCAACATCTGTGAAGATCTATCCTGGACCCTGTTAGGGTGTATTCTGGGCTTATTGGATACAGCAAATAATAATTTCAACAGCAACCAGTCTTCAGATCTGAATGTTGATTGTAGATTGAGTTTAAAATGCTGCTCAGAGCAAAGGCCCTCTTGGAGCTGCAGACTGGGGTTGATTGCAAACCAGGAAACACTCTATTGACCTGAGGTGTCTGCATTTGCATGAATGCAGATCAGAGGCAGCAATGATTAACATTTATTTTGGGTGTCTGGAGTGCGGGTGTGAAGATCTAGGTGTTTAAAAATTATATGTAATTCAAAGGAAGCATTGTAGATAGATACATCGAAATGTCCTGCTCTTACCTATGATCTTTAGCATATAAAAATGTGATGTAATGTTGGGTCAGTGAGCCTCTCTCCGAAATGACTCCAAATGCTGTCAGCTTGTGTGTGCTGAATAGAGAGTTTTATACTACCAGCCGCGTGTCTCCGGTGGCTTTTGTTAACAGTCACAACAGCCCAACATATTGATGCAATTATGAGGAAAGCATGCCAACAGCTATATTTTGTTAGGAGTTTGAGGAGATATGATATGTCACCAAAGACTCAATTTCAAGTTCAAGTTTAATTATTATTGAACCATACATGAATGCTCATGAATACAGCAAAACTGAACAGTGTTCCTTCGGGGCTAAGGTAGAAAACACATTACCAATAGTCATACACAGCACAAGTCACATATAAGATAGCAATAAACATACGGTCACACAAAAATAATATATCCCAAGTCCCTAAGATACATGTCAAGTCAAGTCAAGTCAAGTTACTTTTTATTGTCATTTCAACCATAACTACTGGTACAGAACATAGTAAAAATGAGACAATGTTTTCCAGGACCATGGTGCTACATGAAACAATACAAAAACTACACTGAACTACGTAAGAAAAAACACAAAAACTACACTAGACTACAGACCTATCCAGGACTGCATAAAGTGCACAGAACAGTGCAGGCACTACAATAAATAATAATAAATAATAAACAAGACAGTAGGCACAGTAGAGGGTATAGTAGTTTGGTGTCAGTCCAGGCTCCGGGTATTGAGGAGTCTGATTGCTTGGGGGAAGAAACTGTTACATAGTCTGGTCATGAGAGCCCAAATGCTTCGGTGCCTTTTTCCAGATGGCAGGAGGTAGAGGAGTTTGTATGAGGGGTGCGTGGGGTCCTTCATAATGTTGTTTGCTTTGCGGATGCAGCGTGTGGTGCAAATGTCTGTGATGGCGGGATGAGAGACCCCGATGATCTTCTCAGCTGACCTCACTATCCACTGCAGGGTCTTGCAATCCAAGATGGTGCAATTTCTGAACCAGGCAGTGATGCAGCTGCTCAGGATGCTCTCAATACAGCCTCTGTAGAATGTGGTGAGGATGGGGGGTGGGAGATGTACTTTTCTCAGCCTTAGCAGAAAGTAGAGACGCTGCGGGGCTTTCTTTGCTTGGAGCTGGTGTTGAGGGACCAGGTGAGATTCTCCGCCAGGTGAACACCAAGAAATTTGGTGCTCTTAACGATCTCTATGGAGGAGTCGACGATGTCCAGCGGAGAGTGGTCGCTCCGTGTCTTCCTGATGTCTACACGTGCTGTAGATTGATGGAGCATGAATGTTGTTGGTAAGAACAAGCCCTCAGCTGACCGCAGATGAACCTACACATGCACGCACACACATGTCCTCATCGAAGCTTCCGCAGTGGAAAGGGTGAGCATTTTCAAGTTCCTAGGTATGAACATCTGTGAAGCTCTAACCCAACATAGTGATGTAATTATGAGACGGGCAGCTTGTCTTCCACAAAATGAACATTGGAGTGCAGGACCGACAGGAAGCACCTACCCCCAATCCAGCGTGGACGCTGCGCCACACTGCCTCTGTCGTCTCCCCTCCTGGCAGCTGCAACAGGTGACACAGAGGCTGAGGCAGATTCCTCCTTACAACTGAGGCCACACAGCTCGCCCACTCTCAGCCTCTTTTCAATAAAACAGTGAACCAGACCTGCAGGACATCTGCAGCTTGCTACCATCCAAAATGGACCCCTTACAATTCCCCTAGGAACACAACCGATCAACAGACAACGCAGTAGCCACTGCTCTACGTACCGTCCTTACACACCTGGAGAAGAAGGATGCTTATGTGAGAATGCTGTTCTTGGACTACACTTCAGCATTCAACACCATAGTTCCATCCAGGCTCGACAAGAAGCTAGGAGACCTTGGCCTTGACCCTGCCTTGTGTAGCTGGATCCTGAACTTCCTGTCAGATCGCCAGCAGGTTGTAAGAGTAGGCTCCCTCACCTTCACCCCTCTGACTCTCAATACAGGAGCCCCTTAGGACTGTGTACTGAGTCCCCTCCTTTACTCCCTGTATACCCATGACTGAGTCACCACCCACAGCTCCAATCTGCTAATTAAATTTGCTGATGACACTATATTGATTGGCCTTATCTCAAACAATAATGAGGTGGCCTACAGGGAAGAAGTCATCTCTCTGACACAGTGGTGTCAAGAAAACAACCTCTCCCTCAATGTCACAAAAACAAAGGAGCTGGTTGTGGATTACAGGAGGAATGGAGATAGGCTAACCCCTATTGACATCAATGGATCTGGGGTGAGAGAGTAAACAGCTTTAAGTTTCTCAGCATCCACTTCACTGAGGACCTCACGTGGTCTGTACACGCTAGCTGCGTGGTGAAAAAGACACAACAGCACCTCTTTCATCTCAAACAGTTGAGGAAGTTTGGTATGGGCCCCCAAATCCTAAGAACTTTCTACAGGGGCACAATTGAGAGCATCCTGACTGGCTGCATCACTGCCTGATATTTGAACTATACCTCCCTTAATCGCAGGACTCTGCGGAAAGTGGTGCGGACAGTCCAGCACATCTGTAGTTGTGAACTTCCCATGATTCAGGACAGGTGTGTAAAAAGGGCCCGTAGGATCAATGGGGACCTGAGTCACTGCAACCATAATCTATTCCAGCTGCTACCATCCTGGAAATAGTACCACAGCATAAAAGCCAGGACCAACAGGCTCCGGGACAGCTTCTTCCACTGGGCCATCAGACTGATAAACTTACGCTGATTTGAATGTACTCCATATTACATTGACTGTTCTATTTATTATAAATTACTATGATTGCACATTGTACATTTAGATGGAGATGTAACATAAAGATTTTTGCTCCTCACGTATGTGAAGGATGTAAGATTCAATTCAATTCAATCCAGTCCAGTATTCTATGTTACCAATGTCCAACACTGAGATCACAAGAAAAACATCCAAGAAAAGCTCTTGCTGTTGAACTGCACACTGCCCTCATGTTCCGATTGTGATGTCTTTCTGTACAGGCAGCAACACCGTCGGCACCAAGTCCATCTCCTCTGCTAACAAGTAACTCGTTGATGAGGCAGACCTGCAGAACTTGAAGTTCTTAATATCCAGCAGTGTCTTGTGATCCTAAAAAAAAGACATTTAAAAAAGATAAAAAGGCCAATGGTTGACCCACAGAGAGGCTGTTGCACCCCAGCACACGGCCATCTTTCCAGCAAATTTCTACAGGTGTACCATGGAAAACATTGCAAATGACTGGTTCCATCGCTAACTGGTATGGAGGCGCCAGTGCACAGAACTGGAAAATTCTGTGGAGGGTTATTAATATAGTCAGCTCCATCATGTGCACCAGCCTCCCCAACGTTAAGGACACGTTCTATAGGTAATGGCTCAAGAAGGCGGCATCCACCATTAAGAAACCTTACCACCCATGACGTGCTCTTTTCTCATCGCTACTCTCAGGGAGGAAGTATAGGAGCCCGAAGATACACTCTCAATGTCTTAGGAACAGCTTCTGACCCTCCGCCATCAGATTTCTGAATGGACCATGAACCATCAGCACAACCTCATTTTCTGCTCTGTTTTTGCACTACTTATTTATTTTTTTATATTTCTTATTGTA
The DNA here is from genome assembly GCF_030028105.1 of Mobula birostris. Lineage (NCBI taxonomy): Eukaryota > Metazoa > Chordata > Chondrichthyes > Myliobatiformes > Myliobatidae > Mobula > Mobula birostris. The sequence goes on from NC_092381.1 coordinate 54,750,271, forward strand.
ACATAGTAATATTTTTATGTACTACACTGTATTACTGCTGTGAAACTACAAATTTCACGACATATGTCAGTGATAATATTGATTCTGATTCTGATCATCACCCACACCGTGGTAGGGCTGGTCAAGTTGATTGTGACTGCATAGTACAGCTCAGCAGATCTGAAGAAAGAGGCTGTGAACAATGATGGGAGCACTGGTGACGTGCCAGGATGTGGTTTCACCTAGAAATGGTCGCTAGTGTCATCCAACTCAAGTAAAATCACTTTTCACACATGATTTGCAGGTGTATATTATGCAGAAATGGATCCAATGTCTATGCTACTGTGCTTTTATTTTTCTTAAAGAATTTGAGGTTATCTAGTTGATGGTTCCACATTAAATAGAAGACTTGATCTGGCAGAACTCCATAGATGACAAATGTCTCAGATTCCCAGGGGTACAAACTGAAAATGAAAACGTGAGGAAAGAAGAAAGGCGAGATATAATTTTATCACCAAATGGCAACAGAATTGTGGTGCATGTGGCATTCATATTCCAGGAAAGCCATGAAAATGTACAACGTTCCTCAGGGATAAGATATTATGCTGTCTCCTGGTGGGAGATTAGATTGAGGTATCTGAGAAGGAGCTCAGACTTTGCAGTTCATGTTTTTGATCTCATCTCATTTTTAATCTCTCACTAGACTTACTTTTGGTAACTAGTTGAAGGTTGTCGTTTTGTTGGGCACATTTAATATGCAGTGCCACACAAACATGTGATGCATGCACAGAATTCTCTTGCAAGGCACCGCCTAATTAAAAGCACAGTTTTGCACCTTATGCTGACAGTTTAGGCGTCTAAATATTCACTTGGAAAAATATTATCTGTTCACTCACTGGGGAAATAATGAAGGTGAAATTCGATTTCGCAGCAAAAATATTCGAAAAGTAACCTTTTCTTGCTTGTGCTAGATTCTTTGTTCCTATTGTTACTTCCTTTTCCAAAACTCAAACATTAAAGCTGGGTTATACTAAAATGGGCTTTGTGTTAAAGATTAGATGCTGTATTATTACCCCAACCATATGGAGCTCCTCTTTATGCATCGGGATGGGAATTCTAACATTTGAATTGTGGTATGTAGGTGATGGCAGGAACCACACAGCACAATACATGCTGTTACTCAGGAGATGGCGCTTCCTAATTGTGATGCCAGATCCCCGTATTAAATGTCGCAGCTGTTTTGTTCCCCATGTGTGTCTGTAATGAAAATGTTTCCTTATGAGATTTCAGGAAACGTTCAAACTTCACAATTTTTGAAGATACAGCAAGTGTGGATATTAGTTCGGATCATTTGAAATGCCAAGAGGGCACAGAGGTTCAAGCACAGTATTTGATAAAAGTCAATGTGAAATTATAATGATTGCTTGAAGATAACATCTGCATTCAGTGAAAATTAATCACACATCTATTTTTACAACAAACAATCTGCTGGAGGAAATCTGCAGGTCAACCTGTGCAAGGAATGCAATTGTCGATACTTTGTGTCAAATGCCTGTATCAGGAATCCCAAAATGTCAATGTCTGCAGTCCAGCATTTGCAGTCCCTCGCGTCTCAGCTTTCTTTATAAATGCATTTACAGTTCTGCTAATGCTGTGTGTAGTGAACAGTGTGCTGCGGTTGGAGCTCGACATGCTGCAGTGGTGACTCCAGTTAGGACATTGCTTTCACTCAAAGCTCTTGAATATGGCCTGCAAATCTTTGTTCCTTTGTGTTCCAGGCCTTGTTATTTCAAAAAAAAATCAACTTCCTGGTTTTTCCTGCATATGTTTGATCACTATACATGTCTAGAAAATGGGTTTCATCTTTTAACACAGACACAATCCCTTGAAAAGCAAATTCCAAATGATATTTAGCAAACAAATTCAACAACAAATGGATCTCAATGGTTCCCAATAAGATCTCTGTGAGGAACTTGCAAATAACATGCTTTAGATATTAGAAGGAAGTCAGTGCTTTCTAATAGGTCAGTGCACATGACCTTCTAATAGCACTTGATGTCTCTGGGAACAGGTTGTAGATCAGAGAGTCTCTGTGACACATCTGCTGGGGTTGAACTGGAACACAGACCTTTGCATCTATCTCCACACTCTCTTAGCAAATTCATGGTTGGCAAAGAGGTGGGTGATCAGTTTTTCCCCACCACAGTCACCGCAATGGCCGCATACGTTGGGCTATTAGGTTGTCTGATTGGGAGGGTACTTCTCACCATCAGCCAGGTGAAGTCATGGAGTTTATTCGTCAGATCTGGCGATGAGGCATTCTGCCATACAGTTTAGTATGTTTGCTTAGGGAACAAAATCATAGAATCCATAGAGACCCTATCCTGCAGTATCTGCAGTACCTTCTGTGCTGACCACAAAGAATAGGAGGTGCAGCAGTGTCCAGCTGGCAAGGATGTTGTGCAACAGAGGGAGCAGGCTTATCTTCCATAACAGCAGGGACGGGTAGAACTTCAATACGTAGTGGCACTTGGCGTCCATTTACTTTTCATCCACACACCTTCTGACACAACCACACATGAAGGTGGTCACCAGGGCGAGGACAATGTTGAGTATAGTTTTGCCACCATTCTCAGGAGGCTTGTACATCGAGACCCATCAGACCCGCATATAAACTGTAAGATGTCCAGGGTGACTACCAAAGAGGAGGATCTGAAGGTCGCTAGTTCGAGCCTCAGCTGAGGCAGCATGTTGTGTCCTTAAGCAAGGCACTTAACCACACATTGCTCTGCAACGACAACAGTGCCAAGCTGTATCAGCCCTAGTGCCCTTCCCTTGGACAACATCGGTGGCGTGGAGAGGGGAGACTTGCAGCATGGGCAACTGCCGGTCTTCCATACAGCCTTGCCTAGGCCTGAGCCCTGGAAACCTTCCAAGGTGCAAATCCATGGTCTCACGAGACTAATGGATGCTTAAAAAAAATGCTTCTTCATCATCCTCTCCAGTAGAGGAAGAACCTTCCTTCTCCACTGAACCCTTATCAGAATGCCAAGATATCCACTGGACCTCTTCCCACACCCACTTTCACATGATAAACTTCTAAAGTGCCACATGCAGCTCCAATCTACTTTTAAACTGTAGGCTGATCAAATGGTAAAAGAGTTTTGCATGCATATCACAAGTGACTGTTTCAAAAGAAAGGACTGTGTTCAAAGGAGGAAGCCCTAGTGATTTTTTTAATGTTATATTAGCCATTGAAACGTGCTGAGAGATGCTGTGAAACAGGGTTCTGACACAAGTGCACAAGCTCTATAATTGACATTCAACATGAAAAACACTTTGTGTATGTAACTAGCATGTGTGCTTCTTCCCATTGTGTATAGTCCATGCCTACTGTGACTACTTGCTCGTCCCCCATTAATTGTAATGGGATGACCTGGCAATTCTACGCTTGCCCATTGTTGCTGAGGTTTGAGTGAAGCCCAAAATACCTCTTACCTCACATTTTTGAGCAGGTTTAACTTTCTGAACCTTGCCAGTACTTACCTAACAAATAGGTCCTGCGCTGACCTTTGGGAATACATAGTAAGCAGTGGAGGACATGCTTGAACAATAATATATTTACAGCTTGAAATGTAAGGAGGAAGGTCAGTTTGCAGAGTGAAATTTTGTCAAGCAGGAATAATGGTCTTCTAGAATTATCCTCTGAGGGTAGCTCAATGTAGTTGAAATGGTATAGTGCCCATTAAAGCAATCTAAACAATTCAAACATTCTGTACACTTATTCTCTTTGAATGACACATATCCTCAAATTATATGGGCAATGGTTGACTGTAATCCTTCTTAAACAAGAGGAAAGTTCAACGTTGCTACAATTGGCAGGAAGTGAGCATATTCACTATTCAGGCAAGTTGCCATGGCAACGAATGAGGTTCTTCTTAATACCATTGGCCACGTCCTCCGATTCAGTACTGAGCTGTTATGAGTAAATAAGGACGGACTGATTTTTTGTTTTTTTTTTCAGAGAAAAAAATATAAGATTAACTGCTATTGTAAAATGCCCAAGAGGAAGACTGTAGTGGTTCTGACCCTGACATTATTCAAGCAGATCAATGTAAAGTGTGTGATGGGGGTGGAATTTGTAACGTTAATTGAGCAAGGTTCCCAAATGAATTTCTCACCATTTCACACTTTTGCTATTTAGACTTCAATTTAAAACAGTTGCCATCAGGGAACTATGGCTCATAGCAACCTCTCAAACTATAAAAAGGTGCTGTATGTTTCAGTTCAGAAGGAATCTCGTTGTCTGAATATCCAGTGCTTATACAGTGTTTTCAGATAGTTGATGATGGAGTTAAAATAAAGGGTTTCCTCGTGGCTGTAATTCTGGAAACTGCCAGTGAAAAATTATACCTTTGGCTCTCAATCTGAAAAATTGTGGTTATCTAATTTTCCTACACTGAGCTGGTTCTGACAAAGAGGGTCATATTTAAAACACTATCTTTGTTTATCTTTCTAGAAATGCTGCCTGACCTACTGGGTGTTCTTGGCATTTTCTGTTTGTTTTTAATGTCGTGTACACTACAGCTTCACTGGGTCAAAAGGGGGAAGTTACCCTTCCTGCATCAAATTCCAGGTGGAATTTGCAGGTTGACAGCTTTAACAAAAGCCAAAGCTCCACTCTACACTTCGTGTTAATGTCCTTTAGGGATGCAGTCTCTGCACAGCACTACCCAAGATTTCACAGCCCAACTCTTACACAAAAGGCCAGAAAAATGGGCTCCTGCATACAACTGAGGTCAGTGGGTATGTGTGTGTGAAGATCACTAGTGGGAATTCATGGCAAGTAATCAAGGAGCTCACTAGCTTGGGATGGTAAAATTCTTACTTGTTCAGCAAAACATTAAAATTCTGAACTGTCACATTCTGCCAAGTTTCACAACCATAAAATGAGCTTAACTGGGCAACCAATTCCTACCATGTGGTTTAACGTTAAACATCACCAATTGCTCCATGTGGTTTAATGTTAAACATTGCCCCCGAATATGGACAGTGAAGAAGATCATCTGAGATTGCAATAGGATCTAGATCAGCTGGGAAAGTGTGCCAAAGAATGGCCGATGGAATTTAACTTTGACAAGTCCAAAGTGTTGTATTTTGGAAAGTTAGACCAGACAGGACTTGTGCAGTAACCATAAGATCATAAGATATAGGAGCAGAATTAGGCCATTTGGCCCATCATATCTTCTCCACTATTTCATCATGGCTGATCCATTTTCCTCTCAGCCCCATTCTCCTGCCTCTCTCCATCTCCTTTCATGCCCTGACCAATAAAGAATCGATCAACCTCTGCCTTAAATATACATACAGTCTTGGCCTCCACAGTTGCCTGTGGCAAACGAATTCCACAGATTCACCACTCTCTGGCTAAAGAAATTTTTGCTCTTCTTCATTCTAAAAGGGCGCCCCTCTATTCTGAGGTCATGTCCTCTGGTCTTAGATTCTCCCACCATAGGAAACATCCTCTCCACATCAACTCTATCAAGGCCTTTCACCATTCGAAAAGTTTCAATTAAGTCACCCCTCATTCTTCTGAATTTCAGTGAATACAGGCCCACAGCCATCGAACGTTTTTCATATAACAAGTCATACAAATCCTGGAATCATTTTTGTGAAGCTCCTTTGAACGCTCTCTGGTTTCAAGGACATCCTTTCTAAGATAAGAGGCCCAAACCTGCACACAATACTCAGTGAGGCTTCACCAGTGCTTTATAAAGTTTCAAAATTAAATCCTTGCTTTTGTATTCTAGTCCTTTTGGAATGAATGCAAACATTGCATTTGCCTTCCTCACCACAGACTCAACCTGCAAATTAACCTTCAGGGGAATTCCAGGGGAATGAGTACATATTTCCCCTGATATTGCTGATACAGGTAGTTAGGGTGGTGAAGAAAGCTTTTGGCATTCTTGCCTTCATTGGTAAGGGCATCAAATATTTCTTACAGTTGCACAAGATGTTTGTGAGACCATATTTGGAGGTTTGTATGCAGTTCTGGTTGCCTCATTATAGGAAAGATGTAATAATGCTAGAAAGGATATAGAAAAATTGCAAGGATGTTGCTAGAATTGGATTAAAAAGGAAAATGGATTTTGGAAAAGCATAGGAGTCTGTTGGGTGACCTTATAGCAGTATATAAAATCATGTGCTATGTTGAAACGTGAATGCTCACAGTCTTTTTCCTCAGTCTATGGGAACCAAAAGCTAGAGGTCGTCGATGTAATGTGAGAGGGGGAAGATTACGGGGTACCTGAGGACATGCCTATCTGGAATGAGCTACCAAAGAAAGTGGTACAGGCAGATACATTTATAACATTTAGATAACATTAGATAGGTACATGGATTGTAAAGACTCAGAGGGGTATGTGTAAAATACATACAAGTGGGATGGGACTACTTCAGGTAGTCACCTTGGTTGGTGTGGACAAGTTAGGCCAGGGAGCCTATTTCTGTGCTGTGTAACTCTGTGACTCTACAAAAGGGACAATGATTTTTAAGATTCTGTTTGACAAAAACTCTCTCTTTTCTTTCAATACTGACCATTTCATTACCATACAATTGTTTGTTGCAACCTGAAAAAAAAACAGATTCTGTTGTATATTTGAAAATGGTAGCTAAACTAGCTTTGGAGATCTTATGTCCATGGGTTTGCAAGTAGGTGTGTCCCAATGATGATGAAGAAAGTCCTGAGCATAAAATCATATCTGAGTCCATTGAGACATATCCACCACAGGCAGTATGGGTATCTCCTTCCATGCATCATAATCTCATCAATAAATATTAAATTTTTTTCCCAGCAACTCTGTAATAGAGGGGAAAAAGATCAAAGGGCCATATTATTTAATTTTTTATTCAACCATAAATATGAATTGTAGAGTCTACTAATAACCTAGTTAAAACAAGCCAGATGTTAAAGGTCTAAAGAACAAAATAGAAAAGTATAAAATTGCCTTCGTTTGGATAGTACTCATTTGTACCTTGATCAGTGTTTTTTTGCGACAATTTGTTTTCCTCTTAACAATATTTCGATGACATTAGGCACGCCCCTTGAGCGTTGCTTTAATCTAACTTCATCTATCCTGCACTATTCCACTTCCCTCATCACCATGAAAATTCAATCAAACACATACCCAATGGGATCATTAAATCAAAAGGCTAAAAGCCAATGAACAGGCACAAATATAGATTAAAAAGGCTGATAGGAAGTTGATCTTTAGCCAAGGAGATTAGGAGAAAGTTTTCTTTAACCATTGGTCATTGCAGCTTGTAGGGGAAGAGGATAGATTCATTACCACTGCTGATAGAACTAACTAAGGCTTTATTGACCTGGTTTGTATTCCCATGAACGTTGAGAAAGAATGATGAACTAAGTGAAGTGTTAAAGATGTTAAAAGAATCCAATAGCATAGACAAAAGGAACCATTACTCTTATCAAGGAATACAGAGCTGGGAGTTGTAATCTTCAAATCAGAAGGAAACCAATTTGGATTAATTTCCTCCCACTTAAAAAATGGGACCTGTATGGAACTTTCTTCATTCTGAAAAGACTTGTGTAGAAGTTGGACCCAGATCCTTTCTATTGGTGAGTAAGCAGCACAGACAATTTACTCGCCACACATAGATTATATGCGTGATAATTTCTTGGTTAATTGGTGGGCAGAGAGTAATTGACACAGATGTGATTGAGGGGTTGATTCACTTGACCTTTGGCCTCAGTTACAGCTATCAATGTGATTTATTGTGCTACTGTGGCAGCCCGCACACACGGGACTTGAACCGCCATTGGGGGCCATGGGCAGACATGCGGTAGCGTGGTTGGAACTACTTACTGGGGACAGTCTGACGACACGTTCACCCTACGGGTCGCAGGGGCCCATGGGAGAGAAGATTTAAGTGCGCGATTTTGAATCAGCAAAGGCATTCTGAGTACAGCTCTCTCTGCCTCCATGTGTTTCTTTAGTAGTGTGTTTGTGCGCGACTACATTGGTGACCCCGACGTTCCAGACGGCATCTGGAGCCGGCGACTCAGCGACCAGCCATGAGTTTGAGCAACTCACACAGCGCAGTCTCTCTGAAGCTCCCGACTTTCTGGGCCACTCAGCCCCACATTTGGATCGAGCAGGCTGAGGCCCAGTTCAATATCAGAGACATTACCGCCGACGCTACGCGGTGCTACTATGTAGTCAGCACGCTCGACCAGGAGACGGCAGGCCGGATCATCGACTTCCTGCGCCAGCCACCAACGGAGGACAGGTACACTGAGCTTAAGGCGCTCCTGATCCGTACCTTCGGGATCTCCTGCCGCGAACGGGCCGCGGGTCTCCTACATGTGGACGGCCTGGGCGACCGCACGCCATCCCAGCTCATGAATGATAGGCTGGTGCTCATGGACGGCCATAAGCCGTGTCTGTTATTTGAACAGTTGTTCCTCGAGCAAATGCCAGAGGACATTCGCCTCCTCCTTGCGAGTGAGGATTTCAGCGACCCACGCAGGGTCATGGCTAAAGCAGACGTCCTTTGGCAGAGCAAGCAATGTGGAGCAGCCTCCATCGGCCTAGCCATGATCGCGCACCCCAAAGCCCAGGCCCTTCAACTGAAGCCGTCGAGACCCGCCGGGGAAATAGATGAAAGTTCGGAACAATGGTGTTTCTATCACCAAAGATGGGGCTCAGGCGTGCACCGCTGCCGTCCACCATGTGCTTTTCCGGGAAACTCCGGGGCCAGCTGTCGCTATTGGTTACGACAGCTGACCACCGAGACAACCTCCTGTACCTCTGGGACCGACACTCTGGGCGGCGCTTCCTGGTAGACACCAAGGCCGAAGTCAGTGTATTTACCCCCCTCCCCCCCCCCGAACATGGACACTCGTAACGCGGTCCCAGGCCGCAAACTCACCACTGCAAATGGCACCAGTATTCGGACGTATGGCCCGCGAACTATCTCACTGCATTTCCGGTTCAGCCATTTCAATAGAATTTCACGTTGGCAGTGATGTCACAGCCACTACTAGGGGCAGATTTCCTATGAGCCAACTGCCTCCTGGTCGACCTAAAAGGCCGGCGTTATCAAAGGCCTTCTGAAAATCCAAATACACCATGTATTTACTTATAATTTCTTAGTTACAAACTCTAACAGCTTTGTAAAAATAAGGTTACCTGAGGTATACTTTCCTATTCTGCTATTTTCTTTGAATATATAAAATGTTGGAAGCTGTCAATCTCTACATTCACTACCTCCACAGTCAGCACCTTTAAAACCTTAGCATATACACTGTTAATGTTAATTTTTCCAAAATATTTACATTAACATTAATTTCTTTGTATTCTTTACTCAGAGTCCTCTGTTTCTGTAAGGTTTTGTATCTTTTTAGTTGAGATAAGCATTTTCTGTGCCATTTTCTTATTCTACAATACAGCTTCTTTCTCAGTCTCAGCGAGGAACGTGTTAATAGTCTCAGTCTTCTTTATATATCATTTGAAATCTTCAATCTATTTTTAAGTTGCTTGCTTGCTTATTGTTTTCTATTCTGCTTTAACTTTCCTTATCAATGCCTTGATTCTCCTTTACTGAATTGTGAAGCAATGTCTTCTTTACCCATTACTGGTGCCAATGACCCATGGCTCCAAACCTATTTCTTCCTCGTTAATCTTTGAGCCACATATTCAATTCTCTGATCTTATTTGCCCTTTGGCAATTTGCAAGCACCTCAGGATTATTACCTTTTGTAGTTCTGATTTTTAATCAGGTCTCCAGCTGCTGTTATTCTTTCAGCAGAACCCCTTTCTTTGTCCTATCATTGCTTTTCACATGTTCATCCGTAACTGCATTCACCTTGCTCTTCCTCAGTTCCAAGAGGATGGACAATCCTGGTACCATGTAGTGCAACAAGAGTTACACTGGTGGCTGCAGGGACCGATACCTATCTCCTAACTGCAGTATCCCCTCTGACCACGACCTTGCTCTTCACTCTTGCACCCTGCATCATGGTGCTGTGGTCAGTTTTCTCATCACCCGGCAGGCCCAGCTGTCATCACACCGCCCGCAAGGTCTGTGTGCTTGTTGGAGACTCTCAGGAAATGTGAGGTATCTGTGCACTACATTCTGGGTCTCACACCTGCTTTTCACCCCTCTGCCCCTCTTGACAGACCAATTCAGTCACACTTAACCTTAGGATATGACCATACCATGAGTCATGGTATCCCAGGAAGTTATCACTCCCCTGAAACTTTGCAGTTCAAATTTTACGACTTCACTTCATCAATTAGGAACCCTTAATTTCCTCAAGCTGTAGAGGTTTAGTGTGTTGGGGCATGGCCAGGTGGTTAAGGCGTCAGTCTAGTGATCGGAAGGTCACTAGTTCGAGCCTCAGCTGAGGCAGCGTGTTGTTTCCTCGAGCAAGGCACTTAACCACACATTGCTCTGCGATGACACTGGTGCCAAGCTGTATTGGCCCTAGTGCCCTTCCCTTGGACAACATCGGTGGCATGGAGAGGAGAAACTTGCAGCATGGGCAACTGCTGGTCTTCCATACAAGCTTGCCCAGGCCTGCGCCCTGAAAACCTTCGAAGGCACAAATCCATGGTCTCATGAGACTAACAGATGCCTATCTGAGGTTTAGTACACTAGTGGTTGCATAAACCGAAATGGTTTTCATCAGCTCCTATTTACTAGATCAGCAATGTACTGGATGTTCTGCCGTGCCTGTGTTAGGTGATTTATTTAATTTGATTGATTTATTTAACTCTATCAGCATCACCCTTTCCTTGTGGATATTTACACTCTGAACATTACACTCAGAGGACACTGCTTAAAAGCCAGCCATAATTTTTGTCAACTCTGCTGACCCATATTCTCAGGTATCAGTTGGGTTTACACCATGGTCGTCAGAGACTTTATTAAAAGAGTTGTAGACGAGTGTGTCCCCACAATGTCTTCCCCAATCAGAAGCGCTGGATGAACCATGAGATCTGCAATCTGCTGAGGGCCTGATCAGAGGCATTCAAGTCTGGTGACCAAGACAGTTACAAGAAGTCCAGGTACAATCTCCAGAAAGCCATCTCACAGGTAAAGTGGCAATTCCGGACTAAACTTGCATCTACGAAGGATTCTCAGCAGTTATGGCAGGTCTTGAATACCATCACCGCATATAAAGTTAAATCAAACAACATAGGCAATGATAGGGCTTTGCTTCCAGGTGAGCTCCATGCCGTTGATGCTCGCTTTGGCCGTCAAAATATGAAGGAACCACCATGAACTCCCACATTCCTCGATGATCCTGTGATTTCGGTCTCCTGAGGCTGATGTGCGAACAACCTTCAGGAAAGTGAACCCACAAAAAGCATCCAGCCCAGACGGGGTACCTGGTCAAGTACTAAAGACCTATGCTGATCAACTAGCTGGAGTGTTCACTGAAATCTTTAACCTCTTGCTTTGATAATCTGAAGTACCCACCCGCTTCAAGCAGGCTTCAATTATACCAGTACTGAAGAAGAATGTTGTAAGATGCCTCAATGACCATCGTCCAGTCGCACTTACGTCCACAGTGATGAAGTGCTTTGAGAGGTTGGTGATGAAACATTAACTCCTGCCTGAGAAATGACTTTGATCTGCTCTATTCTGATTGGAGCGACAGGTCCACAGCAGATGCTATCTCATTAGCTCTTCACTCAACCCTGGAACATCTGTACAGGAACATTGCATACATCAGGATGCACTTGGCTGAATACAGCTCAGCATTCAATACTATCATCCCCTCAAAACTAATCAATAAGTTTCAAGACCTTGGCCTCAATACCTTCTTGTGTAATTGTATCCTTGAATTCCTCTCTTGCAGACCCCAGTCAGTTTGGATTGGCAGTAACATCTCCTCCACGATATGCATCAGCACAGGTGCACTACAAAACTGTATGCTGAGTCCCCTGCCCTCTGCTTATGACTGTGTGGCTAAGCACAGCTCTAATTCCATATCAAGTTTGCTGCTGTAGGTCAAATCAAAGGAGGTGATGAATCAGCATACAGGAGGGACATTTAAAATCTGGCAGAGTGGTGCCATAACAATCACCTCTTACTTTATGTCAGCAAGACCACGGAGCTGATTATTGACTTCAGGAGAAAGAAACCAGAGGTCTATGAGCCAGTCCTCATTAGCGGATCAGAGATGGAGAGGGTTAGCAACTTTATATTCCTAGCTGTTATTATTTCGGAGGACCAGTCCTGTGCTCAGGACATAATTGCAATCCTGAAGAAAGCATAGCAGGACCTCTACTTCTTTAGGAGATTGCTAAGATTTGTCATGACATCTAAAACCTTGAAAAACTTCCATAGATGTGTAGTGGAGAGTGTATTGACTGGCTGCATCACAGATTGGTATGGAAACACCAATCTGTGATGCAGCCAGTCAATATACTTGAATGGAAAATGGACAGGCCCAGTCCATCACAGGCCAAGCCCTCCCCACCATTGAGCACATCTACAGAAAATGCTGTCACAGGGAAGTAGCATCAATCATCAGCGGTACCCACCACCCAGGACATGCTCTCTTCTTATGCTGCCATCAGGAAGAAGGTACAGGAGCTTCAGGACTCACACCACCAAGTTTAGTAACAGTTATTACCCCTCAGCCATCAGGACCCACACCACCAGGTTTAGTAACAGTTATTACCCCTCAGCCATCAGGACCCACACCACCAGGTTTAGTAACAGTTATTACCTCTCAGCCATCAGGACCCACACCACCAGGTTTAGTAACAGTTATTACCCCTCAGACATCAGGACTCACACCACCAGGTTTAGTAACAGTTATTACCCCTCAGACATCAGGACCCACACCACCAGGTTTAGTACAGTTATTACCCCTCAGCCATCAGGACCCACACCACCAGGTTTAGTAACAGTTATTACCCCTCAGACATCAGGACTCACACCACCAGGTTTAGTACAGTTATTACCCCTCAGCCATCAGGACCCACACCACCAGGTTTAGTAACAGTTATTACCCCTCAGACATCAGGACCCACACCACCAGGTTTAGTACAGTTATTACCCCTCAGCCATCAGGACCCACACCACCAGGTTTAGTAACAGCTATTACCCCTCAGACATCAGGACTCACACCACCAGGTTTAGTAACAGTTATTACCCCTCAGCCATCAGGACCCACACCACCAGGTTTAGTAACAGCTATTACCCCTCCGCCATCAGGACCCACAGCACCGGGTTTAGTAACAGTTATTACCCCTCAGCCATCAGGACCCACACCACCAGGTTTAGTACAGTTATTACCCCTCAGCCATCAGGACTTACACCACCAGGTTTAGTAACAGTTATTACCCCTCAGCCATCAGGACCCACACCACCAGGTTTAGTAACAGTTATTACCCCTCAGCCATCAGGACCCACACCACCAGGTTTAGTAACAGCTATTACCCCTCAGCCATCAGGACCCACACCACCAGGTTTAGTAACAGTTATTACCTCTCAGCCATCAAGACTCACACCACCAGGTTTAGTAACAGTTATTACCCCTCAGCCATCAGGACCCACACCACCAGGTTTAGTAACAGTTATTACCCCTCAGCCATCAGGACCTTGAACCAAAAGGGGATAACTGTTCCAGTTATTACTCTTTTATGGATTTATTGAGTATGCCTGCAAGAAAATGAATCTCTGGGTTGTATATGGAGACATATAAGCAACACACACAAAATGCTGGTGGAACGCAGCAGGCCAGGCAGCATCTATAGGAAGAGGTACAGTCAATGTTTCAGGCCGAGACCCTTCGTCAGGACTAACTGAAAGAAGAGATAGTAAGAGATTTGAGAGGGGGAGGGGGATATTCGAAATGATGGGAGGAGACAGGAGGGGGAGGGATGGAGCCAAGAGCTGGACAGTTGATTGGCAAAAGGGATACAAGGCTGGAGGAGGAAGAGGATCATGGGACGGGAAGCCTAGGGAGAAAGAACGCGGGAGGGGAGCACCAGAGGAAGATGGAGAACAGGCAAGGAGTTATAGTGAGAGGGACAGAGAGAGAAAAAAGGAAAAAATAATAGATAAATAAATAAATAAATAAGGGATGGGGTAAGAAGGGGAGGAGGGGCATTATCGGAAGTTAGAGAAGTCAATGTTCATGCCATCAGGTTGGAGGCTACGCAGACGGAATATAAGGTGTTGTTTCTCCAACCTTATACAACACCTTATATTCCGTCTGGTGGGGGGGGGGGGAGTGTAGCCTCCAACCTTGTATCCCCTTTTGCCAATCAACTTTCTCTAACTTCCGCTAAGGTTCCACCTCCCCCTCGTACCCCATCTGTTACTTATTTTTATACACACATTCTTTCTCTCACTCTCCTTTTTCTCCCTCTGTCCCTCTGAATATACCTCTTGCCCATCCTCTGGGTTCCCCCCCCCCCCGTCTTTCTTCCCGGACCTCCTGTCCCATGATCCTCTCGTATCCCCTTTTGCCAATCACCTGTCCAGCTCTTGGCTCCATCCCTCCCCCTCCTGTCTTCTCCTATCATCTTGGATCTCCCCCTCCCCCTCCAACTTTCAAATCCCTTACTCACTCTTCCTTCAGTTAGTCCTGACGAAGGGTCTCGGCCTGAAACGTCCACTGCACCTCTTCCTATAGGTGCTGCCTGGCCTGCTGCGTTCACCAGCAACTTTTATGTGTGTTACTTTGAACTTTGTTGTGTTGTCTGACTTCAATTAACAAATATCTGGGAGGATAAAGCTACCGTTACTCACTCACTTATCACTGAATATCTAATTGTGAATGCTGATTTATATTGACGAGGTCCTTCTACCCAAGATAAATTCCAGCACTACCCTTACGCAGTAGAATTGGGTCCCCACCTAGAAAGTCCCACTGAAAATAGCTTTGTATTGACATTTTGATAAACAACTCCTTTTGTGTATTCTAATAGATCTCTTTGAATTGAAACTCACATATAAAACAACACTTGGCAGCCTGAAAAACACATTTTTTACGGTCACATCTGTGACTTAATGCTATTCTGTTGTCAATTGCATAACTGGATGCACATAATGTCATTGTTGTTTCATTTGAATATTGTATTTGGGAAATGAATGATCAATTCTGGCACTTCGTGATGAAAATTTGATAAAAAATATTGACTGGTTAAATCAATTCTCCACCCAATGCCTCTTTCCTTCTATTTATTACCTGTAGCCTTTGGAAATTTACCCTTGAGTATTAGCAGGCAATTTAGTGGAAATCAGGTTAGGTGTATTGCCTGCACAGCAGTCCTTACAGTGTTCATTACAGTGAGCAGTCTGCTGGAGAAACTCAGCGGGAAGTCAGCTTAGTGGAAGGAAAGGAATTGTCAATGTTTTGGGTCAAAACTAGCAAGAGCACTGAGAGTGGAGAGGTGAGATAGCCAGTATATAGAGGTGGAGGAGTGTGGTGAGAGAGGATTCCGAGATGATCCGCGGACTGAGCAGGGGTTTAAGAGGAAAAGACACCTCGGCCATTCGCGTCTCCCCTAATTGTTCCCTTTATTCTTCAGAGTCCAGCACAGGTAGCTCTTTGTGTTCTTGCATGTCGCCCTCCAGCAGTTGTCTCCAACCTTCACACTCCTCTCTCCCACGCTGCTCCATTTGCCTCTTAATTTTTTCTATCTCCCTCTTTCACTGCCTCCGTTTAGCATTCATCTGCCACTGGTTCCCAACTCCAGCCTCGCTCTGTCCCCTCCCTGGTACAACCTACACCTTTTCTCAGTCCACCGACTTCTATCTCACCACTCACCTTCTGCTCTTTGTACTGGCCATCTTCCCTCTCCACCCTAAGTCCTGCTGCAGTGCTTTGAATTGAAATATCAACAATTTATTTCCTGCCACAGATATTGCTTGACCCACTGAGCGTTCATGACAGATTGTTGCTGCAGATTCCAGCATCTGCAGTCTCTTATGTTGTCTCCTAATGGTGTTCATACTTACACGCTAAAAAAGAGGAATCTATTCCAATAAACAATTTCTGGAATATAAGCAATCTTAACATAAAAAACACTGCCTTATTCTATTAGTTTGTAACATTTCTTAATAAGTTACAAAATGTTCCATGAGATCATAAGACTTAGAAGCAGAATTAAATCACTTGGCCTATCGAGTCTGCTTCACCATTCCATCATGGCTGATTTATTATCCCTCTCAACCCCATTCTCCTGCCTTCTCCCTGTAACCTTTGACTAAGCAACTACTTATTAACCTCTGCTTTAAATATACTCAATGACTTGGCCTCCACAGCTGCCAGTGGCAATAAATTTCACAGATTCACCACCCCCTGGCTAAATAAATTTCTTCTCATCTCTGCTCTAAATGGACATCCCTGTATTCTGAGGCTATGCCTTCTAGTCCGAGATTCACACATTATAGGAAACAAACCCTCCACATCCAACCTGTCTAGGACCTTCAGTGTTCAATAGGTTTAAATGAGATCCCCCTCAGTCTTCTAAACTCCATTGAGCACAGGACCAGGGCCATCAAAGGTTTCTCATAAATTAACCCTTTTATTTCTGTAATCACACCCATGGACAACCTCTGGACTCTCTCCAATGCCAATACATCTCTTCTTCAAAAAGGGTCCAAAACTGCTCACAATACTCAAATTGCAGTCTGACCAATACCTTATAAAGCCTGAGCATCACACCCTTCCCAATATATTCTACTCCTCTCAAAATGAATGCTAATATTGTATTTGCCTTCCTTACCACCAACTCAAACTGCATGTTAGTCTTTAGGGAATCCTGCACAAGAACTCAAGTCCTTTTGCATCTCTAATTGTTGAATTTTCTCCCTGTTTAGAAAATAGACTATGCCTTTATTCCTTCTACCACAGTGCATGACAATCCACTTCCCTTCGCTATGTTCAATTGGCCACTTCTTTGTCCATTCTCCAAGTCTGTCTAAGTCCTTCTGCATATACTCTGCTTCCTCAACACTGCCTACCCCTCCACCTATCTTTGTATCATCTGCAGACCTGGCCACAAAGCTATCAATTCTGTCATCCAAATCATTGACATATAATATGAAAAGAAGTGGGCCCAACACTGACCCCTACGGAACACCACTAATTACCAGCAGCCAACCAGAATAGGTGCCCTTTATTCTGACTGTTTTCCTCCTGCCAATCAGCAATCTTCTACCCATGCTAGTCTTTTTCCTGTAATTCCATGGGCTCTTACCTTCTTAAGCAGCCTCATGTGTGGCACCTTGTCAAAAGCCTTCTGAAAATCCAAATAAACATCATCCACTGATTCTCCTTTGTCTATCCTGCCTGTTCTTTCCTCAAAGAATTCCAATAGATTTGTCGGACAAGGTTTCCCCTTTAGAAAACCGTGGTGATTTTGGCCTATTTTATCATGTGTATCCAATTACCTGAAATCTCACCCTTAATAATGGACTCTAACATCTTCCCAATCACTGGAGTCAGGCTAACTGGCCTATAATTTCCTTTCTTCTACCTTTATCCCTTTTTAAAGAGTGGAGTAACATTTACAATTTTCCAGTCCTCCAGAATCATTCCAGAATCTAGTGATTCTTGAAAGACCATTACTAATGCCTCCACAATCTCTTCAGCTTCTTCTTTCAGATTCTTGGGATGCAGTCTATCTGGTCCAGATGACTTATCTACCTTCAGATCTTTCAGCGTCCTAAATACCTTCTTCTTCGTAACAGCAACTACACTTCTGCCTCTGACATTCTTGAATTTCTGGCATACTGATGACGTTTTCCAAGAGAATACTGTGAAGATTGATGCAAAATACTTATTCAGTTCATCCACCATTTTTTTGTCCCCCAGTACTACTTCTCCAACATCATTTCGTAGTGGTCCAATATCCACTCTTGCCTCTCTTTTACTCTTTATATACCTGAAAAATCTTTTGGTATTCTTTTTGATATTTTGGTTAGCTTAACTTCATATTTCATTTTCCTCTCCTTATGTTTTTTTAAAGTTTCCTTCTGTTTGTTTTTAAAAGCTTTTCAATCTTCTTAACTTTCCACTATTTTTTTCTTCATTTTATGCTCTGTTTGCTTTTATGTGGTTTTGATTTCCCTAGTCAGTCTCCGTCGCTTCATTCTCTTTTTAGAATACTTCTTCATCTTTGGGATGTATTTTTCCTGTGCCTTCTGAATTGTCCCCTGAAACTCCAGCTGATACTGTTCTGCCATCATCCTTCCTAGTAACCCCCTCCAATTAACTTTGGCCAGCTCTTCCCTGATGCCTCTGTAATTCCCTTTACTCCACTGTAATATTGATAGACCTGACCTTACCTTTTCCGTCTCAAACTGCAACATGAATTCTATCATATTATGATCACCTTGTAATAAGGGTTCCTTTAAATTAAACTTCATAATCAAATCTGGTTCATTACACAACATCCAACCCAGAATTGCCTTTCCCCTCGTGGCCTCAACCATAAGCTGCTCTAAAAAGCCATCTGATGGGCATTCTACATATTTTCTCTTGTGATTCAGAACCAATCTGATTTTCCCAATCTACCTGCATATTAAAATCCCCAATGACTATCGTAACATTGCCATTATTATATGCCTTTTGTATTTCTCTTTGAAATTTATATCCCACATCCTGGCTACTGTTTGGAGGCCTGTATATAACTCCCATCAGGGTCTTTTTACCTTTAACTCTACCCGCAAGGATTCTGCATCTTCTGATCATATGTCACCTCTTTCTAAGATTTGATTTCATTTTTTACCCACAGAGCCACCCCCTCTGCCTACCTGCCAGTCCTTTTGATACAAGGTGTATCTATGTACTTTAAGGTCCCAACTATGATCTTCTTTCAGCCAGGACTCAGTGAAGCCCTCAACATCACATCTGCCAATCTCTAATTGTGCTACAAGATAACCTGCCTTTTTCCTTATACTGGATGCATTCAAATATAACAGCTTCAGCCCTCTATTAATCACCCTTTTAAATTTTGCCCCCAAGTTACACTCCAACTGATCCCACTGACTGTAGTTTTGCCCTATCATCTTCCTGTCCATCCTCATGGTCTCCCTACACACTGCATTGATTTGTATATCAACTGTCCCATCACTTAGTTTCCCAATCTGCTGCCATCTTAGTTTAAACCCTCCCCAACAGCAGCAAACCTGTCCTCCGTGATAGTGGTCCAATCTCAGATTTAGATATAATCTGCCCTTTTTGTACAGGTCAAATCTTCCCCAGAAGAGATCCCAATGATTCAAGAACCTGAAACCCTGCCCCCTGCACCACTCCCTCAGTCACTCTTTCATCTGTACTGCCATCCTATTCCTGCCCTGACTAGCACGTGGCACCGGGAATAATACAGAGATTACCATCTTGGAGGTCCTGTTCTTCAGCCTTTTCCCTACCTCCCTATACTCACTGCCTATGTCGTTAGTGCCAATATGCACCACAATTTCTAGCTGCTTACCCTCCCGCTTGAGAATCTTCTGTAGCTTCTCAGACATCCTGGACCCCAGTACCTAGGAAGCAACACTCCATCCTGGTTTCTCTTTTGCAGTCACAGAATCTCCTGTCCATCCCCCTAACTATGGAGTCTCCTATCAGTACTGCTCTGTCTGACTTTACCCTTCCCTGCTGAGCTTCAGAGCTGGCCACAGTGCCACTAGCCTGGCTGCAGCTGCTGTGCCCTAATAGGTCATTCCCCCCCCCCCCCCAGGAATATCCAAGGGGTATACAGTACTTGCTGCTCATTCATGAGTTTTAGCGAAGTAATTCAAACAAAAATTGAGGATTTTTAAATTTTATTTTTATTTAGAGATACACAACAGTGACAGATCTTTTCAGCTATCGAGCCCGTGCCACCCAATTACACCCATGTGACCAATTAACCTACTGCCCCATCCGTCTTTGGAATGTGGGAGGAAACCAGAGCACCCTGAGGAAACCCATGCAGTCACAGGGAGAAGGTACAAAGTCCTTACAGGCATCGGCAGTAAATGAACCCAGGTGGCTAGTGCTGTAATGTTGTTATAAGACGATAAGCTAGAGGAGCAGAAGTAGGCCATTCAGCCCATCGAGACTGCTCTGCCATTCAATCATGGGCTGATCCAATTCTTCCAGTCATTCCCACTCCCCTGCTTTCACCCCATTCCCTTTGATGCCCTGGCTAACCAAGAACCTATTATTCATTATACTAACCACCACATTACAGTGCTGCTCCCATAAACTGCTGTGTGTCCCATAATATATAATGTCAGAATCAGAATCAGGTTTGTAATCACCAGCATGTATTGTGAAATTTGTTATCTTAGCAGCAGCAGTTCAATGCAATACATAATATAGAAGGAAAAAAAGTCAAAATAAATAAACAAGTAAATCAATTAGAGTATATGTACATTGAATAGATTAAAAATCGTGCAAAAACAGAAATAATATATGTTAAGAAAGTGAGGTAGTGTTCATGGGTTCAATGTCCATTTAGGAATCGGATGGCAGAGGGTGAATGTATAATATTATGTATTTAAAAATATACTTTTTTGCAGTTGAGGTGAATTGTAAAAGTATAATTGGTTTGGCAAAGATATAGAAATAAATTCTGTTCTTAAATATTTAAGTACCATCTGCTTTTTTATTTGAAATGTGTTTGCAGCTGTTCTGAAGCAGAAAATTAAGTCAGTACAAGGCACAATTCTACAAATGATGTAGTGAGCAAACTTGGGTCTCCAAGGAGATATCCATAACAATTGGACCAAGTTTGGCAAAAGTGCCTGGGAAGTAATTTAATTTTATGATAGGTAATATCTCTACAAATATTGAAAAATTTTACATAGTTTTAACATACCTTGTTAACATGTTGCTTAATTGAAGACTCTTGATTCTACTGTAAACTTCTACTTTCCGGTTGCTTGCATTTTAATTTAAATGAACTTTGTTTCATTATGATATGAGAATTAGAAGCAGAATAGACCATGAAGCTTACTCTTATTTAATAAGATCAAGGTTTATCCTCAACTACAAACTTCATAACCCACCTGGGGTTCTCCTTATCTCTTGATTCATTCCATGCCCAAAAGTCCATCAATCACATCTTTGCATATTTGGAGTAGAGAAATTCAAAGTTCCAATAAACTGTGAGAAAAGAAATTTCTCCTCGCGTCAGTTATAACAGGAATACATTTTACCCCGACTTCCCTGCAGAAAACAGCTCTCTGCAACCATCGAGCTTAAAAACTTCAGACTAACTTTCCTGGAGGTAGTACTGCAGTTGTACAAGGCCTTGGTGAGACCACACCTGGAGTATTGTGTGCAGTTTTGGTTTCCTAATCTGAGGAAAGACATCCTTGCCATAGAGGGAGTACAAAGAAGGTTCACCAGATTGATTCCTGGGATGGCAAGACTTTCATATGATGAAAGACTGGATGAACTAGGCTTATACTCGTTGGAATTTAAAAGATTGAGGGGGGATCTGATTGAAACATATAAAATCCTAAAGGGATTGGACAGGCTAGATGCAGGAAGATTGTTCCCGATGTTGGGGAAGTCCAGAACGAGGGGTCACAGTTTGAGGATAAAGGGGAAGCCTTTTAGGACCGAGATTAGGAAAAACTTCTTCACACAGAGAGTGGTGAATCTGTGGAATTCTCTGCCACAGGAAACAGTTGAGGCCAGTTCATTGGCTATATTTAAGAGGAGTTAGATATGGCCCTTGTGGCTAAAGGGATCAGGGGGTATGGAGGGAAGGCTGGTACAGGGTTCTGAGTTGGATGATCAGCCATGATCATACTGAATGGCGGTGCAGGCTCGAAGGGCTGAATGGCCTACTCCTGCACCTATTTTCTATGTTTCTAAATCTATAGTCCCTGGTCTCTATAAATCATGTATTTAACATAAAAATGTTATGAGACTGAAAAGTGCACAGGTTAGGTTGGTAGGAAAGCTGGAGGTATGAGATAGGATGTTCTTTTTGAGGTTGGCAGGTGTCATGCTGTGTGTGTCTAATGAATGGTAGCCCCTGGCCCATGTGTTCCATGTTTTCCTGCAATTTTGCAGAAAGGTTGTTTTATAAGGATAGAAGTCATCCTAAGGGATTGTGATATGGAAATGGTTCAGGGATTGCAGACATAGCTCATGCCAGAGTTTCACTCCAGGAAGAATCAATTTTCAATTGAATAACATTTTAAAAAACTTCATTTAGTAATTAAATTCAATTGGTGGTGGTAAACTAATCTTGCATTGCCTCCAAGACAGTAAATCTATCCTTGGGTATCTGGTTCAAAACCACTTATAGTACTCCGGGTATGGTCTGTAGATCTTTATGCAGACTTCCTTAATCTCCAACTCAACTTCTTGTATTAAATGAAAACACGTCATCTGGTTTCCTAATAGATTGTTGTAGTTCTATTTACAATCATCCAAATCTTACTGAATACCATTGTTAATTTCCTATGAGTTTAAAAAAGTTCTGTTTATTCAAATTTCCTATCACATTGAATAGTGTCAATAATCTGCACCTTATAACCCATCTACCTGCACACACATCTCCATAGATCACTTGCGTTATCATCATCAACATCGTTTACTTTTCCACCTTGAAACCTGGAAATAAACCATTTTCTATCTATTGACCAATTACTTATCCATGGTAAGATAACACCAGCATCCCAACAAAACCTTTTATGTAATAGAGTGCTGTACAGCACCTTATAAATGTGGAAATCTAGGCACATTACATTCAATACTTGCTATTTTATTTAGTCTGCTGGCTGCATTCTCTAAAGCTCCATCCTGAGATTTGTCAAACATGATTGCCCTTTCATAAAACCACACTGACTGTACTTAATCCTTTTACAATTTTCTAAGTGCAGTCTTTCCACTTCCTTAATAACAGATTCAAACAGTTTCTCAATGACTGATGTCAGGTTGACTGCCCTGTAATTTTCTCTCTTTTTCCAACTGTAGCAGTTCTTGTACAATTGACTTCCTTTCATTATAAAACTATTCTTTTATTGTGAGCATTAATTATTTGGTAGTTTTTTATTTAATTTGCCTAATAATCAATCATTCTTTCATCCATCTGTTTCATGCCTCTGCTACATTTTTTCACCTTTTTTAAAAAATATGGTTATTGCAATAGCTTTATGTAGTTTAAAAAGTAAGGTAAAATAAAGCAGATCCAATTACTCAAACAACAGCAGGCCAAGCTGAGAGGGCGAAGTAGTAGGATAAATTGAGTCTACGGTGGGAGAAGTAAAGGGGAGCATAACTGAGCTGAGGAACAACCAAGGGAATGAAGAAAAAAAAAAGAAAATGAATTCAGTGGAGCTGGTCTGAAGCCAAACGATAAAGGAAGCAGAACGTGGGGGAACTGAGCCAAAGCCAAAGGCAGAATACATGCTGGAGTTCTAAAAAATGAGAGAAGCAGTGAGGAACAAGAACTAGGACAGCTTAAAATTGGAAAGCAGAAGCAGGTCAGAGACTAATAACAGAAGAAAGAGAGCGACAGAACTGGGACAAACCCTGTGGGGAAGGTATAGGTGGACAAATCTGTGGAAGTATAAGTATGTTTTAAGAAAATTTGAATGAATAGTTAAAAAAGAAATACAATTAAACAACCATAATCTTTGTGAAATATTAAAAGGGAAACACTGTGGTAATTCTGAGGAATATCTATTCTCCAGAGAGGAACTTAAAAATATATATTGACTTGGTGAAGAGATAATACCACCAATAATGCCACTTTAATTATAAATATTTTGTACCAATAAAAAGTCTAAAAATATATTTGAAATCTAATTTGAAAGATTAACCTTAATCCAAAAAAACTGTTATTAGGAGAGGTGAACAAAGGTTTAGGCAAAGAGGCAGACTGTGAGAAAGTTCCTGTAGGAGGAGAGAGAAACGACGTAGAGGTAAAAGGTTTAAGGAAAGATGTTCCAGAGCATGAGATCAAACAGGCAAAAGCAGTGTTGCCAATGTGATGGTGAAGGGACTAGAGACACTATCAGAGAAATGAATTTTGGCTGCTGGGATAGAGGAAGCTTCAGAGATAGCAAGGATCAAAGCTATGGAGAGATTTAAACACACGTGGGAATTCTAATTTGGAGGCATTATGACTGAGGTGCCTGAGGGGTGGTGTGTACAAACAAGAGCTGCTACTTTAAGCAGAGGATAAAAAAAATTAATAAAAATATGAAGAAAGAGCCTGGATTTATTATGTTCTCAGGATATATCAAAGCAATTCACCCTTAATTAGATAGCTTTGAAGAGTAGTCATTGTTGTAACACAGTCAAAATCAATTTGTATAGACTAGGGTCTCACAAACAGAAATGAGATAATTGTCGGGATGTTTCAGTTAGGAACACTGGGTCAGGCACAGATTTTGGCCATTGAGTTATCTCATGCTCTTCTTCAAATTGTGGTATTGGATCCTTATCGCCCATCAACAGAGCAGATGGGGCCTTGAGATAATGTTTCCTCCAAAGTAAAGAAGCTCTAATTCAGCATTTCCTTAAATGTCAACCTAGATTCTGGTTTATCCTATATTTAAATTTTACTTGAGTATGATTTTATTCATATATTTGGTTACATGGAATTTCCACTGTACGGCTTACTGAAAGTAACCCTATTTGTAGCACTATTATGTCCTCACCTCCCAAAACAGCAAATAACAACAAATATTTTGCATTTTGCACACACTATAGGAATCAGCAATTCCCTGTCAATTCATTCCTTTTGCTTCTGTAGTTAGTTTATTTCCATCATGCCTGTCAGTAACAATTCTCCGCCATGCTTTCACCACAATTTCTGCTGTACTGCAGTATTTCCAGCACAATTCATTCATAATTAGCCCTACAGCACAAGGTTGAAGAATTTCAAGAGCAGGTTATGTCCAGCACAAATTGAGTTTCCATGACACTTTCCAATGATTTTAATAAAACTTTGCTCTGACAGCCTGATTCAGGCAAAAGCCGCTTGCAGCTAAGATCATATGAATTAGTCTGGTGGACTTCTACTCACGAATTACTGCCAGTTTTTGGCCCAGATTCTTTTGAATAAACATCAACAGTTAGATTCAAGATTGTTTGATGTCATTTCCAGGACACAACTGTTAAGGAGAATGAAGTAATTGTTGTTCCTGATCTGATGCAGCACAAAAAATACACAATAATAAAAAATGCAATAAATATAATGATATAAGATAGCTTAGATATATTGATTGCATTTCCATAAACTGACGCTAGGTACAGGAGCATCTGTGCATAAAGTGACTGACAGATAATGATAAAGTAGTTGTGGAGGGTGGGCTGTGGAGGGGTGTGTTAGTGGGTGGAGGTGTTGATCAGCCTGGAGGAACCTGATTGTGAAACTTTACTGGGATCTTGATTCCCTCTCTTTCTTCCTGATCCAAACTGCAGTTTCCATGGGCTTAGTCCCAGCTTTCTTTTTCTCCACTGTTAGTCTGCCCCCTATCTCAGTGCAATCGCGCATCCCTGTTTTACTCCTGATCTAACTTGAAGAGGCTCACAGTTACTGTTGCTGATCATGACTGTGGCAAACATGCCATCATGGAGGAGGCTCATGATTTGAATGTACTTTTCAGGGCATCCATAGGTGGATAGGACATCCCATAGGAGTTCCATTGATATCGAGTCAAAGGCTTTGGTGAGGTTTATGAATGCCATGTACAAAGGTTGAAGTTGTTCACGATACTTCTCTTGTAGTTGTCACATTGTGAAGATCATGTCAATTGCTCCACGTGATGGTCTAAAACCGGCTTGTTTCTCCGGAAGGATCTTCTCAGCTAAAGGCTTGAGCTGGTTGTTCATGATGTGGGTGAGGATCCTTCCTGCTGTTGCTAACAGGGAAATTCCACGATAGTTTCCGCATTTGGATCGATCGCCTTTCCTTTTGTAGATGGTAACGATTGCTGAGTCTCTAAAGTCTGCTGGTACGTCTTCATTTATCCAGATCTTGATGAGAAGTTGATGCAGTTTATAATGAAGTGGGTTACCTCCAATTTTGTAGACCTTGGCTGGTATTCCATCGAGTCCAGCGGCCTTGTTGTTTTTCAAGGTTTTGATGGCTTCCTTGACTTCTTCAAGTGTTGGTATTTTGCTTAGGGAGTTGTAACGGGCTGTTTTGGTATGTTGTTAATCACATTCCAAAACAAAGACATCCTCGAGTTCCCTCACCAAGTTCCAATATGCAGATGACAACAGTGTTGCAGCTCTTTCAGAAATCCACCTACAACAGATTCTGACTGCCTTCAACCATGCATACACGAAACTTGGACTTACCATCAATTCCAAGAAGACTCAGATCATCTATCAACTGTCACCAATTGAAACAAGTCAGATGGAACCATCAATTCAACTTGGTGAAACAACCCTGGAAAACGTGGACCACTTCCCATATCTTGGAAGTCACCTCTCCTCCAATGTCGACCTTAATGTCGAGATCCAACATCATCTAAAATGCGCTGGAACAGCTTTTGGACATCTCTGAACAAGAGTCTTTCATGATCGTGACATCTGACCAGATACCAAAATGTTAGTGTAGAAAGCAGTGGTAATCCCAACGCTCCTGTATGCATCAGAAACCTGGACAACATACCGACGACATCTGAAGGCACTTGAAAAGTTCTATCAACGCTGTCTTCGAAACATCTTAAATATCAGCTGGGAAGATAGAAGAACCAACGTCAGTGTGCTGAATGAAGCAAAAACAACAAACATTGAAGCCTACGTCATCAAGAACCAACTAAGATGGAGCGGTCATGTTGTTCGGATGAAAGACAAATGTCTGCCGAAATAAATCTTCTACACCCAGCTTAAAGAAGGCAAATGTAAAAGAGGCGGACAACAGCAGAGATTCAAAGACGTCTTAAAAGCCAACATGAAGAAATGTAACATTGACATCAACAACTGGGAAACGAATGCCAAGGACAGGAAACTCTGGCAAGCGATCTTCCGAGAAGGAACAACAATTTTCGAAGCCAACAGATGTGCAGAATTAGAAGAAGAGAGAAGAAAATGGAAAGAGAGGCAGCAACAACCAAAGCCCGATCTGCCATCTGGAACTACCTGTCTTGAATGCAGAAGAACTTTCAAATCCAAGGTTGGACTCATAAGCCACTTGAGAGCCCATAAGTAGATCAACAGAACAAAGACCATCATCCTTGACCTCGAGGGATAGCCATGACGATCTCAGTGCTCACCCTCCTCCCTGTGTTCTTCTTAGGCACCTATGTTCACCACTTTTGAAACCTATTGTTAGGATTTATTAGAGTTCTTAAGGATTGGCAGTATGTTGTTCCTAGTTGACAGTTAACACTTGTTTTAGTAATATTTCAGGCCGGCCAAGGGCCGTGGGAAGGATCAGAATAGTACTAACTCGTTTAACTTTTACTGCCGCATTTACAATTTGGACTTATTTGAGTTTCAGATTACACTTTCTGAGGAAGCTTAAACAAGCATCACTCCCCACTAACATCTTAACTACATTCTACAGAGGCGTGGTTGGGAGTGTGCTGACCTTTTGCATCACAACCTAGTACTCCAGCTGCAGTGCTGTCGACAAAAAAGCCTTGCAGAGGGTGGTTAGGGGAGCAGAGACGGTTATTGGGGTCTCCCTACCTTCTGTCCAAGACTTCTTTCAGAGTCGATGCCTCCAGAAGACACGGTACATCATTAAAGACCCTCACACCCTCTCCATGAACTGTTTGTTCTTCTGCCATCAGGCAAACGTTACAGGAGCATCAAAACTAAAACCACAAGGCTACTAAACAGTTTCCTCCCACAAGCAGTCAGACTGCTAAATAGCTGCTCCACCTGACTCTGCTTTGGACACTTTTAACTTGCACTGGACGCTTATAACTGATTTAACTGACATGTGGCTGTTGTGTTTTACTATTTATTGTTATGTTTATTATTTAGCGTTTGTTATGTTATGATTGCACTGCCTCTGAGGAATGCTGTCTCATTCTGCCCTGCAGAGCTGATGTATGGTTAGAATGACAAAAAAATTTTTTGAATTGAATATTGAATATTTGAATATTCATTATCCAGTTCATATCTGCTTCAAGGTGGATTGTACATTGTTTCATAGTCCTGGTGCTGAGTTCTTTGCTTGGAATGTTGATGTTGTTATTCTATATTTCCCCCCATTCTTCTTCACTTTTAAACAAGGTGTCTCATACAGTGGTCACCTTGATTTGTTGGATCTTGGCCTACTTTTTATTCTATAATGGATCAGCATTATGCAATTAGCGAGGGATAATGAGTCATATTAAAATTCAGAGGATTTTATAATAGCTATTAAGGATATTTTATAGAATTGGAAATTAGAGGGGAGACTTAAATTTACAATTCCAACCAAAGTTAGACTCTTCCAATAGAAAAAATTATGAAACAAAATCCTTACATAAGAGAGTTAATACACTTTTTGAAGATGTTCGTTTAATTGATATATGGAGGAACCTTTTCCCCGACAGAAGGGATTACACTCATTATTCTGACCCCACTCTGTATATCCAAGAATAGACTATTTCATAACATTTGGAAAAGACAAAGACAAAATAAACATCTGTGGAATTGGGACAACAGATGTAAGTGACCATGCACCTATATATTTATCTGTTGATTTTGACCAACAACCAAAGAATACTATTTGGAAACTAAGGCTATGTCCATACTAGACCGGATAAATCTGTAACCGAAGCTTTTTCTCTTCATTTTGAACACACTGAAATGGCGTTTTCCTCCCCCAAAAACAGATATTTTCTAAAACGCCCTCCAGAGGGTGTAAATTTGAAAACGCCAATTGTGCAGAGCAGTGTGGACGGGGTAAACAGATATATTTAAAAACGCTGTCATGACGTGCTGGAACAGATGGCGGCAGTGCGGCATTTCATTGTTTTCTTGAACGCAACCCCCCCACACAACCTAATAATTTCAGAATAGACGGCAACGAGACTGAAGCCAGAAGAGTTAGAAATGCACTCACCAAATACTTTGACCCATAGCTTACTGAATAAATAAGTATACTCACTTTGCGCTGTTTTCTGTCCTTGCTTGTATGAAAGTGGTTTACCTATTTATTCATGTACTTCACTGACAATAATGTGTAACAGCCTAATGTAACGTTATATGGAAATACAAGATAACACTAATGCAGACATGTTTTGTACATTTAACAAGGCGCTTTATCAATGCAACAGAGTTAATCAGTTTTTCAATGTTCGTCATCAGCTGGGTCATACTGTCCATGAACTCCCCGTCGGTTGCCTCCATATGCTCCAGTATTTGTTTTTTTTTAGTTTTAAGTCCTCCTGCGGGAGAGCCAAGAGCAATTCCTTTTAAGTTTTTCTAGTCTGTAACTGGACAAATGCGCACCAAGTATACTGTTTCCTCTTTGCTTGTTTTCTGTGTGTCCTGCACATACCCAGTAGGAGGAGATTCACCCAAATATCTATTCTACTGTGGACGGAGATATTTTTAAAAACACCTGGTGTGGATGCCTATCGTTTTTACGCAAAACTGACGTTTTCAAAATTATCCGGTCTAGTGTGGACGTAGCCTAAATTCAAGTCTACTCAATGATCCCTACTCTAAGGAAGAAATTAAGAAAGAAATTGGTCTTTACTTAGAACTCAATGGCTTCACCTCCCATTCTATGGGATACTCTGAAGGCTGTCTTAAGAGGGAAAATTATAGCGATATCTTCATATAAGAAAAAATAAGGAATAAAGCATTAGAGGAATTACAAAGTAGGCTGAAGGAACAAGAAAAAAACCACAAATTGAATTTGGCACAGGATACATTAGAGGAAATTTAAAAAATTAGGAATGAAAGTAATAGTTTGGCTATGCAAGACATCAGGAAAAATTTAATGTTTCTGAAATAGAGACATTATAAAAGTGGATCTAAGTCTATGAAAATACTGGCATGGAAACTGAAGAAAAAGATAGCAAAAAATACAACTTATAGAATTAGGGATCCAAGAACAAAAATGTTAAAAAAATAAGCTAAGTGAAACTCAAGAAGCTTTTGAAGTGTTTTACAAAAATCTATATTCCAAAGTTCCAGGGGGAAGCATAATCCAAATTGACACTTTCCTGAATTCTCTAGAGTTAATTCCTGTCTTACTTCCCACACTGAACTGGGCTCTAAAAAAGGCACAAATGCCACCCAACTGGAAGGAAGCGATAATCTCAGCTATACCAAAAGAAGGCAAGGATAAAATGGAACGTGGGTCATTTAGACCAATATCCATTCTTACTGTTGTTTATAGATTATTTACCTCCATCATGGCCAAACAATTAGAAGAGTTTCTTCCCATACTGATACATAAGGATCAGACAGGTTTTATACAACAACGCCAAACACGACAATATACAAAGGACACTTCACATTATGGATCATATACAAAAAAATAAAATTGAAGCAATAGTGATAAGCGTGGACACTGAAAAGGCATTTGATTCAGTTAATTGGAATTTTCTTTACAGATTTTTATGTAGATTTGGTTTCCATGACACAATTATTAAAACTATACAAGCACTATATGACAACCCTACTGCTAGGATTAACATCAATGGATATTTATCAAATAGTTTTACCCTAGAAAGGGGCACGAGACAGGGTTGTGCATGGTCACCGTTACTCTTCGCATTATATCTGGAACCATTAGCTCAATACATCAGACAAAATGAAGATATCAGGGGAATTACTATTAAAGGGACAGAGCATAAATTGGCCTGTTAAGTGGATGACATTTTGATCTATCTAGAGCAATCAACATACTCTTTACCTAAATTGATGCAATCCTTTGAACAATATGGTCAATTATCAGGATACAAGATCAACATAGATAAAACCCAATTACTTTCATATAGCTATAGCTCACGAAGAGAAATTAAAAGTAGATATCCTTGGGCATGGCAAACAGAGTCTTTCAAATATTTGGGCATCATCATGCCAAAAAAATTGTCAAAATTATTGGAATGCAATTATCAGCCTATATATAAAAAGAAGGAAGATATAACAAGATGGAACCTAATTCCTTTTTTTAATCTCAGTTCAAGGATTGATTCTATTAAAATAAATATATTGCCCAGACTATTATATCTCTTTCAGACCCTACCAATAGAGATTAATCAGAATCAATTCAATGAATGGAACAAAATGTTTTCAAGATATATATGGCAAGGTAAAAGGCCTAGAGTTTGTCTCAAAACTTTGCAATTAGCCAAGGAAAAGGGGGGATGGGGCCTACCTTCTCTTAGAGATTATTATTTTGCAGCACAGTTGAAAGCTGTGATATGTTGGTACAACCTATCATATGACGCTCAATGGAAAAACATTGAGGAGGGGATACTTCCCATCCCCATACAGGAAATTTTGGCTGATAACAACCTACAAAGGTACATAAATATTATTGATAATCCATGGGTGAAATGGACTCTTAAAATATGGAAAACTATTATAAAAGAATATAAACTAGAGGGAGATATTGCAATTCTTAAATGGTGTGCATATGACTTGGATTTTATACCGAATTAACTGTATGCTAGATTTAAGGACTGGACAGCTAAAGGAATAACAGTTCATTGCAATATAATGAAAGAAGGAACACTGTTCAGTTTAGAAATGCTTAAAGAGAAATACTTCTTAGAAAAACAAGACGTTTATCAGTATCTACAGATGCGACAGTATGTTAATAGGAGGGTTAAAGATGTAACCAAGGCAAATACATGTGTGATAGAGCTATTTAGTAAAGCATATAATTCAGTGTGTATAAGGGTTCGTCAAATCTTAAAACACATTCGACTTCATATATTAAAACAAAATGGGAGAAGGAAGGAGAGATAATTATATCTAAGGAAGAATGGACAATAATATGGAGGTATCAATGGAAATGTACCAGTTCACAGAAATGGAGGGAATTTGGATGGAAAAACTTGATAAGATATTTTATTATACCCTCTCAGAAATCCCATTATGATAGTAACCTCCCTGTTTGCTGGAGAAATTGTGGAAATCAAAATGCAAACTATTATCATATTTTCTGGGATTGCCCCGTTATCAAAGACAATTGGAGTGGGATACAAAATACCCTACAGGATATTTTTAAATGTGAGATACCCTTGGAAAGTAAGACCATATATTTTGGGAATGTACCTTAAGAATGGTTGAAAAGAGATAAATATTTTGAATATACTGCTGGTGGCTGGTAAAGGGACTCTTACTAGGAAATGGTTATCACAGGAGAGCCCAACTTTAAACGCATGGATGGAAATTACAATGGACGTTTAAATCATAAGTTAGAGCAATTTGATTCATACTGGGAAAAACGGTTCAACTACATAACACCTCATAGGTCTGATTTTATTCTCACAAATCAATGAATATGTTGTAAAAAAAAATCACTCCCTACTCTGTACATAGTTTTCTCCATTTGCTTGTTCTTTCTTTCCTCTCTTTTCTATAGGTGTATACCACAGTTAAATATTATGTGGAGATTTGTGGCAAGTATGATTATATGATATATATATGAACAATATCTGAAATACATCTTATGGAAATGTTTGTTTAATGATGAACTTCAATAAAAAATAAATTACAAAAAAAGGAATTGGAAATTAGCAATCCACAGTACCAAAGAGCATTTATGAAAATGAGTAACTTGTATTTAAACACTGCTGCTAAAGTAGGGAGGCATTCCAAAGAACTTCACAGGGGTATTATCAAACAAAATTTGACATTGTTTCTAGATGAGACATTAGGAAAGACTATTTGGACAACGAAGATACAGAGGGTGTGGTAAAGGAGCAGGGAGATGCATAGAGCTGGAGACACTAATGAATGAATTTCTGAATTAAGAACTTGGTAGCAAAAGCTATGGTACTGTGTACAGTCTTAGACACCCTGGATTTTTAAATGGTTTCTGATGGTATGGCCTCCACAGAACCCTACTCTCAATATCTTCGAGGCTGTCTGGGATTACTTGAAGGGACAGAAGAAAGTGAGACAGCCAAAATCTGCAGAAGAACTGTGGCAAGTTCTCCAGATGCTTAGAACAACCTACTAGCAAATTTTCTTATAAAGCTGCAGGACAGTCCCTGAGAGAATTAATGCAGTTTTAAAGGCACACCAAATATTGATTTCATTTAATTGTTTACCATTTACTGCTGCTTATAGTATTTTGTTTTGATATTTAGAAGCTTTTCATTTCATTATTTTTGAAAGAATCTTGGCTTTACAGAATTATTTTACATGTGCCTGAGACTTCTGCACAATGCTGTATATGCTGGTGATTTGGTGTTGGTGGGGAGGGGAGGGGTTGGAGCTTAAAAATGGTGCAAAAGATAAAGCGCTGGATAAATTCAGAAGATCAGGATCCATCTGAGGGGGTAAAAGCATTGACCATGTTTCAGGCGAAACCCTGTATGAATTCTGCCAAAAGATTTGTTTCTGCTCCAAATTGTGTCTTCAAATTAACATTGTTGATTGACAAGAGTGGAACTGGCAGAGTGCAGAGAACGTGTGGCACTCAAGGGCAAGATTGAACCTGAGTCTCTGGTAATATATCGCTGTGGATTATAAGATACATCACCATGCAGCCCCTAATTTGCCCTGCGTTTTGTGGGCAGGACATGCCTGGGAAATGTTCCATCCATTTAGGTAGATGCCAGTGTTGCAGTGTGGCTAGAGACGTAGCTGGTACTGGAGCGTAGGTCTTCACGACTGCAGTTGGGATGTTGCCTGAGACATAAGCTTTTGCTGTATCCAGTGTTTGAGGCTATTTCTTGATATTTCATGGAATGGTTCAAATTTTCTGGAGTCTGGCTTCTTTGATTGTGGGACCTCAAGAAGCAGTTGAGAAGGATCATCCACTTGGCTCGTCTGGCTGAACGTGCTCATGAATGCTTCAACTTTCAGCACTGACATGCTGGGCCCTGCCAGCAGTGGTAAGGTAGGGAAGAACAAATCTGAGGGAAGATTAATAATACTGAGAGAGTCACCGTCTCTCAATCCGTGAGCCAACATGGTTCTGCCAAAAGCAGATCCTATTTGACCAAATTGATTACATTCCTTGAAAAAACAGTAAAGAGATATTGATGAGGACAGAAATCAGAGAGGAAGTATAGGAGCCCGAAGACACACACTCAATGTTTTAGGAACAGCAGCCATCAGATTTCTGAATGGACAATGAACGAATCCATAAACACTATCTTGCTATTTTTGTTCTCTTTTTGTACTAATTAATTTATTAATCAATCAATGTATTTATTTATTTATTGAGATACAGCATGGAATAGGCCCTTCGAGCTGTACTGACCAGCAACCTCTGATTTAACCCTAAGCTAATCACAGGACAATTTACATTGATCAATTAACCTATTAACTGGTAAGTCTGTGGACTGTGGGAGGAAACCCACACAGTCCTCACAGACAGCAGCCAGAATGAACCCAAGTTGCTAGTACTGTAAAGTGTCGTGCTAACCAGTATGCTACCATGCCCCTCTAATATGTACAGTGCAAAACAACCGATTGCATGACATATGCCAGTGATATGATTCTGATTCTGAGGACAATAGCTGTGATTTACATTGACTTTAGAAAAATCTTTGACATGATCCCATGTGGGAGACTGGTTCAGTAGGCTAGGACCTGAGGGATCTAAGGCATTTTGGCAAACTGGATCCAAAACAGGAGACAGAGTGATGGTGGAGGATTGTTTTTGTTTTTGCAATTGTATACCTACTTGAAGGAAGACTTAGGAAATATTTTAAGCCTGGCTCTATCTTTGAGTCAAATGTTCTTGATTCCATTGTATAGCACACTGTCTACCCCAACTTGGATTTTGACTAAAAATGCCTGCCAAGTAACATTGAGTCCCCAAAATGGATGAAATCCCAGCTGAAAAACTAAATCATGGCAGAAACTACTGTATAAATTATCCCCCTCATCTGCTAGGGATCTCAGAAATACAATAGTTGTGATCATATTCAGGGAAATAAGTCTGTTTGTAGTAGTTACAGAGGGGGCTCAGGCTGTCTGCCTTAGAAAAGGTTATTGTAAAATTAACTTTGGCTGCCTGCTTCCAGTGGTCAAAGTTCCTCTTGGAGTCATAATATACATTCTGGTTTTCAAAAGATTCAGTGAAGATGTTTCTCGCCAAATGATGAACCCAAGAAAAGTCCAGGAGCAGACTCAACCACTGCATTATTGACCCAACAAAAACTTCCAGCTCGTTAACCACGGGAGCGTGTCATGCACCATTCCTCTTCCCAGTTTTTCACATGGCAGTGATACACCTCGCCTCCCAAAGCTGTTCATTGCAACAGTCCACTAGACAAACAGGAAACTATTCACTTTTTGTCACCTTCACTCCAGAATGAAGATTATCCTAACCTCGGTCATCAAATTGTAGTATGCAGACAATTTTTGCACTTCACTGACTCCTTAATTGAAGCACTCAATAAGATGAATGTACACTAAGCAACCAGAAGGCAAAGGTCAGCTGCAAACCTGTCCCTCTTGCATAATACACCTCACCGATAAGCGAGATCCATTGCCAGACTCTGGAAAATGTGAATCCCTAGGGACCATTTTCTAAGTGATGCATGGCATCAATAATGAAGTTTTTCACAGCCTTCAATACCAGTGCTGCCTTGGGTGATCTGTAGAAATAATCTTTGAAGACCAAGAGCCCTGAAATAAAACCCATGATCTGTTGAGCACTAGTGAAGCCCACGACGCTGTATGTAATGGCAACATGGAGTACCAGTAGTTGATAACTCAAAGTACTGGAGACGTATCATCAACTCTTGTGTCTGTTGAGGTTATCGGAATATGCACAAGTGAAATGAGGTACCGAAACAATAACTTACTTGCAGCAGTATCACAATCATTAGATTGAGACAATGCACAGAGCATAAATTATACATAAATCACATTCTGCAAAACAAGACATTATTGCAAAAAGAAACTCCACAAGAAACAAGTGTATTGTAGTGCAAGGTGTTTTGTTACTATGATAGGATTGATTAGACCATAAGACATAGGAGCAGAATTAGGCCATTTGGCCCATCGATTCCACCATTCCATCATGGCTGATTTATTATCCTTCTAAACCTCATTATCCTATCTTCTCCCCATAACCTTTGACACTTTTACTAATCAGGAACCTAGCAACCCCCTGTTTTAAATATACCTAATGACTTGTTCTCTAGAGCCATCCTGGCAATAAATTCCACAGATTCACCATGAGAAATTCCTCCACATATCTGTTCTAAAGGGACATCACTCTATTCTGAGGCTGTGCACTCTGGTCCTGGATTCCTGCTCTAAAGGAAATATCCACTCTATCTAGGGCCTTTCAATGTTCAACATGTTTCTATGAGATCCCTCTAATGAACATTGTTTCACTGGTAGTCGGAAATTGCCATTCCTGAAGCTGGTTGTGAGGAACTTCGTGCTTGCGTATCTCTGGCCCGATGGTAGCACAAAGAAGAGAGCACGGCCCAGGTGGAGGGGATACTTGATATAGGCTCCATCTTCTTGAGGGACTGCCACATGTTGATCTTTTCAGTGGTGGGGGTGGGGGGCAGTGTCCATGATGGACCAGGTATGTCCACTACACTTTGTAGCCTCTTTCATTTCTGTGCATTGTCATTATGCAAGCATTAGGTTGCTTACTACAGTGTGTCTATAGAAGTTGATGGCAGTGTCCTCTTGGCCAACACCCCGGAATCAAGACTCTGATCACATGCAACCAGATCTGATTGTATTGTCTGCAAGCCTGAAACCTGATTCCTGAATCCTTTCACAAGCAGTCCATTCCGACACGGCAGAGAACAGCGAGAGAGAGAGAGAGAAAAAAATCTTCAAGGGTATTCTTAAAGGTAATGTCTTCAGTGACTTGTGGGAGTCCCAGACCCAAATCAAACAAACTGGAACAAGGGAATTCATGCAAGCTCTGAGTGCCTCAGGATTGTATGATACAATCACATGGGGAATAATATAAACAGAATTATCGGCATGCTTGCGTTTGAAACTCCTGCTGACTCACCTGTGGCACAGCCTGTGAACCCCACATAAGACTCACCTGAAAGCAATTTATCCTTGACTAAGAGGGGCTGCCCGAGAGATGCAATTACTATTTATTCTTTACTGGATATAAGACAAAAGATATTGTAGTTGGGTCACATCACCGGCTATGCAATATTTCAGGATACATGCTTCTAATTCAGGGAAACTTGGGTTATTTCAGCCCTGTTCCATTCCCTGCACTTTTGTAATGTTGCAGCCTTTAAGTGCATGCTGTATCTTTACAGTTTGTGTGACGTAATGAGATTCATAAGTTTAGGGTGCTCTTTGAAATGGTCTTCTGATCAACAGATTCCATGACTCCCATCCCCCAATTTTCTTGTACTACTGACATATTCTAGGACATAATTCCTTTAATATCCTGCCACATGAACAATCGTATGTGAACCTAATCACTATGTATCAGCAGGTACGTGTGTATAGGTATGCAAGCATGCGTGCAAATATATGCATACACACATGCCAACACAAACACATTTATGTTATATTTTAGAAGTTTGTCCAGAAATGTTGCCTTTAAACCTGAGACGTGCATATGAGATTGTTAATCAGACACATTTGTTTAAGAGAATAAAAGCAAATTTGTACAAGTTGAAACAGACAGAAAATCTTAGAAACATTGAACATCTGTGGAGAGTCCAATCAAGTTAGCATAACAATTCTTTTTTCATTTTCAGAATAAAGGTATTCAGCAAAAAATCATTAAATATGATAAGGCATCTCAATATTTGAAATCTGAGCATGCCGTATGAGGGATAAGATGTTCAAATCCATCCATTGAATTGATAGCCTCTGCTATTAGCGCTATCCTTTGTGTGTTAGCTTAATTATCAACCTATTATGGTAAAAGATAGCTCTGCAGATTCAAGCGAATACCTCTTTGAAGCAATTTATGCTGAGAAGCATTTGTGTGTGTCAAGTAGGTGCTGAGAGTCTGACAATTGGCCCTGGAAGGCAAAAGTCTAAATCGAATTCTAAACAGCAATGTTTATCTGTGAAGAAAACTCACTGGGGACTTCTGTCAAATTATACATACAAGGCCTGTTTTCAAACGTCAGCTGTCAAAGAACAGAGTCCGGAATCAAAATCAACATTGAGGAACTGCGTTTGCAGTGTTCCCTCATTTGTTCTTTTCACAGACATTGCCTGACCTACTGAGTGCTTTCTTTACATTTGTTTCAGATTTCCTGCATTTACACTTCGATTGTGTTTTGTTCTCTAATTTCCATTTTAAAGAGAATAAATTTGCAGCATCGTAAACACAAAAGATTCTGCAGATGCAGGAGATCTTGAACAACACACACAACCTACTGGGGGGCCTCAGCAGGTCAGGCAGCATCTATGAAAATAAATAGAAAGTCGCATTTTGAGCTGAGACCCTTCTTTAGGACTAAATGCAATACAGATATTTTTTCAGCAATTTGGTTAGAGTCACAGGCACCTGAATGACTCATCCTTTAGTACATTATTGCACTTCTATTACACTGGATGCACACATGGGCACTTGACAGCTGTTGTAAGGCTTGCACAATATCACTTCCTAACACTTAAGAGCGGGTAGCATATATGGCAATGAGCCATCACTTCTTGATGAGCTCAATGCCTTTTATGCACACTTTGATAAGGAAAACTATGACACATTGACATGAGCTCCCAAATCTCCAGATGATCCTGTAATCTCAATACTGAGGCCAACATCAAGCATTTAATAGGTAGAGGGAGCTTGTCCCGATTACTACCCCCAGCTATAACAACCGTTGAATTGAAACTCAAAATAATCATCAATGACCACAAAACAGCATGATTCCGGTGAAAGCCTACCTCGTTCAACCCACTCATGTTGTGTCTTCAAAATCTTCCAAAGTTACTGGATCAATAACCAAGCTAACATTAGTGTCTTCCTCCAGGCCAATATCATCAATGGGGCAGGTCACATTATTCATATGCCTAACACCATCCCCCCCCAAAATGTACAATCTATTGTGATCCATCATGGGAAAAGGTTTTCAGACAGATAGAAGAATAAAGAACATACTCAAATCCTCCTTGAAGAAATTCAGCACCCCCATTAGCTCCTGGAAATCTCGGTATTGTGACAAGTTAAAGTTGAGAAGAAGCATCTGAGACAGAGTTGAGAACCTCCAGGCTCACAATATGTCGAATCCCAAAAGCATACAAAAACGACAGGATAGTTTGCCAGTGGGCTTCAAGAGAGACAAGTGGCTGACTTTTCTCTATGTAGCTCCAAACACATTAATATAGTTGACTCTCAAATTGCTCAGCAAGCCACTTAATTAGAGACAGAAACATAGAAAACCTACAGCACAATACAGGCCCTTCAGCCCACAAAGCTGTGCTGAACATGTCCTTACTTTAGAACTACCTAGGGTTACCCATGGCCCTCTATTTTTCTAAGCTCCATGTACCTATCCAGGAGTCTCTTAAAAGACCCTATCGTTTCTGCCTCCACCACCACCGCTGGCAGCCTATTCCACACACTCACCACTCTCTGTGTAAAAGAACTTAGCCCTGACATCTCCTCTGTACCTCCTTCCAAGTACCTTAAAACTATGTCCTCTCATGCTAGCCATTTCAGCCCTGGGAAAAGGCCTCTGACTATCCACATGATCAATGCCTCTCATTATCTTGTACACCTCTATCAGGTCACCTGTCATCCTCTGTGGCTCCAAGGAGAAAAGGCCGAGTTCACTTAATCTATTCTCATAAGGCATGCTCCCCAATGCAGGCAACAGCCTTGTAAATCTCCTCTGCACCCTTTCCATGGTTTCCACGTCCTTCCTGTATTGAGGTGAGCAGAACTGAGCATAGTACTCCAAGTGGGGTCTGATCAGGGTCTTATGTAGCTGCAACATTATCTCTCAACTCTTAACCTCAATCCCATGGTTGATGAAGGCCAATGCACTGTATGCCTCCTTAACCACAGAGTCAACCTGCGTAGCAGCTTTGAGTGTCCTATGGACTTGGACAGCAAGATCCCTCTGATCTTCCACACTGCCAACAGTCTTGCCATTAATACTATATTCTGCCATCATATTTGACCTACCAAAATGAACATCGCCACACTTATCTGGGTTGAACTCCATCTGCTACTTCTCAGCCCAGTTTTGCATCCTATCAATGACCCTCTGTAACCGCTGACAGCCCTCCACACTATCCGCAACACCCCAACCTTTGTGTCATCAGTAAATTTACTAACCCACCCCTCCACTTCCTCATCCAGCTTATTTATAAAAATCACAAATTGTAGGGGTCCCAGAACAGATCCCTGAGGCACACCACTGGTCACTGGCCTCCATGCAGAATATGACCCGTCTACAACCACTCTTTGCCTTCTGTGGGTTAGCCAGTTCTGGATCCACAAAGCAATGTCCCCGTGGATCCCATGCCTCCTTACTTTCTCAATAAGCCTTGCATGGGGTAACTTATCAAATGCCTTGCTGAAATCTATATACACTACATCTATGGCTCTACCTTCATCAATGTGTTTAGTCACATCCTCAAAAA
This sequence comes from Mobula birostris, assembly GCF_030028105.1. Lineage (NCBI taxonomy): Eukaryota > Metazoa > Chordata > Chondrichthyes > Myliobatiformes > Myliobatidae > Mobula > Mobula birostris. The sequence continues at coordinate 54,790,916 of NC_092381.1, forward strand.
ATTCGATCAGGCTCGTAAGGCACAACCTGCCTTTGACAAAGCCATGCTGACTATTCCTAATTATATCATGGCCCTCTAAATGTTCATAAATCCTGCCTCTCAGGATCTTCTCCATCAACTTACCAACCACTAAAGTAAGACTCACTGGTCTATAATTTGCTGGGCTATCTATACTCCCTTTCTTGAATAAGGGAACAACATCCACAGCCCTCCAATCCTCTGGAATCTCTCCCGTCCTCATTGATGATGCAAAGATCATTGCCAGGGGCTCAGCAATCTCCTCCCTCGCTTCCCACAGTTGCCTGGGGTACATCCAGTCCGGCCCCGGTGACTTATCCAACGTGATGCTTTCCAAAATCTCCAGCAGATCATCTTCTTTAAAATCTACATGCTCAAGCTTTTCAGTCCGCTGTAAGTCATCCCTACAATCACCAAGATCCTTTTCTGTAGTGAATACTGAAGCAAAGTACTCATTAAGTACCTCTGCTATCTCCTCCGGTTCCATACACACTTTTCCACAGTCACACTTGATTGGTCCTATTCTCTCACGTCTTATCCTCTTGCTCTTCACATATTTGTAGAATGCCTTGGGGTTTTCCTTAATCCTGTCCACCAAGGCCTTCTCGTAAACACAAAATAATCTGCAGATGCTGGGGTCAAAGCAACACTCACAACACGCTGGAGGAACTCAGCAGGTCGAGCAGCATCTGTGGAAATGATGAGTCGACGTTTCAGGCCAGAACCCTTCATCAGGGGCTTCTCATGGCCCCTTCTGGCTCTCCTAATTTCATTCTTAAGCTCCTTCCTGCTAGCATAATCTTCTGGATCTCTACCATTACCTAGTTTTTTGAACCTTTCATAAGCTCCTCTTGTCCCCTGAACATTTGCCACATTTCTTCGATACGTTTCCCTGAGAACATCTGTTTCCAGTTTATGCTTCCTAGTTCCTGCCTGATAGCCTTATATTTCCTCTTACTCCAATTAAACATTTCCCTAACTTGTCTGTTCCTATCCCTCTCCAATGCTATGGTAAAGGAGATAGAATTGTGATCACTATCTCCAAAATGCTCTCCTACTGAGAGACCTGACACTTGACCAGGTTCATTTCCCAATACCAGATCAAGTACAGCCCCTCTTCTTGTAGGCTTACTTATATACTGTGTCAAGAAACCTTCCTGAACACACCTAACAAACTCCACCCCATCTAAACCCCTCACTTCAGGGAGATGCCAACCAATATTAGGGAAATTAAAATCTCCCACACAACAACCCTATTATTATTGCACCTTTGCAGAACCTGTCTCCCTATATGCTCCTTGATGTCCCTGTTACTATTGGGTGGTCTTTAAAAACATCCAGTGGAGTAATTGACCCCTTCCTATCCCTAACTTCCACCCACAGAAACTCTGTAGAGAACCCCTCCATGACTTCCTCCTTTTCTGCAGCTGTGACACTATCTCTGATCGACAGTGCCATGCTCCCACCTCTTTTGCCTCCCTCCCTGTCCTTTCTGAAACATCTGAAGCCTGGCACTTGAAGTAACCATTCCTGTCCCTGAGCCATCTAAGTCTCTGTAATGGCCACAACATCATAGCTCCAAGTACTGATCCACGCTCTAAGCTCAGCCGCTTAGATGTCCAAATTGTGAAAAATTTCCCTATAATTTAAAATGAAATGGAATAGCCACGAACCTCAGAAGTTTTGAAAACATGCAGTAAATGGGTAGTAGTTGTGAAGAGAGCAAGTCAACTTTTTAGAGACACAACAGACAGCAGCTGCAGTAAACTGGAGCAAAAGCAAACTATTCGAGGAACTCAGTGGGTGCGGCAAGATCTGTGGAGGCAGAGGGTTGTTGATTTTATGGGTTGAAAACCTGCAGAGTCCTAATGCAGGATCTTGACCTGAAACATTAACTATATATCTTCCTCCACAGGTAATATCTGACCCGTTGAGTTCCTCCAGCAGCTTCGTTTTTCTTCAAACCAATTTTTTATGTATAGTTTCTAGACATTGAGTTTGATTTTGGATCCGTTCTTTGATGGAAAGCATTTGGAAACAGGGCTTGCATTCCTATAATTTGACATAAATCCCCAGTGAGTTTTCTTCACAGAGAAACATTGCTGTTTAGGATTTGATTTTAGACTTTTGCCCTCCAGGACCTATTGTCAGACACTCAGCGCCAACTTCACATACACAAAAGCTTTTCCAAATGATGTGTTTATAATAGGTACTCGCTTGGAAAGACAGAGTCATCTTTTAAAATAGTGCACTTGATAATTAAGCTAGCACAAAGAACAGGAGTAATAGCATATGGTTAAGCACTCACAGAATTTATTCATATATTTTTAAAAGGTCCCTTAAAAATGGTACTGTAAATGTCACATAGGGAGACCCTGTAAAACTCAGATCATAGCATCTGTAGAAATGATGGAAAAAGAGCAGTTTGCTGGGGAATTGTAATGTTTAAAAAGAAACAACAATAGAAAGAGAAGATTTCAGTAAGGAAATAGGCCTATAGAGAAAAAAAATCTGTTCTCTTTAACCTCCATAAATCAGCAATACAAATTGGAGACAATGTAGGTAAAATTAAAGAACAGTAAGAGTCCAAAGCTCCAGTATAATCTGACTTAGCGATAGAAAATCGCAAGAATTGTTGTGTTCAGCAGTTAAAATTTCAAACTGATTAAGCATCCTTTGTTATTATAATTCCTTATGGGTTATGTGTAAAAGTATGTGAATGGCATACAGCATTATGCCACCATGTCATAAGTGTTCACCTTACGAAAAGTAAAAACGAAGCTGGAAAACACACTCCATTCCCAGCTTTTTTTTTCTTTCAATTAGTTTTATGTTTTGGAGTTACAAAACATAAATCTAATGCTTTATTAGTTGAAACATAGCAAGATGAACTGACTAAGTATTTTGCATCAGTCTTCATTGTGGAAGACACCAGCAGTGTGGTGGAAGTTCCAGAGAGTCAGGTGTCAGAAGTGTGTGATGTTGCCATTACTAGAGAGAAGGTTCTTGGAAAACTCAAAGGTCAGAAGGTAGGTAAGTTACCTGGAACAGATGGTGTACACCCCAGGGTTGTGAAAAAGATGGCTGAAGAGATTGTGGAGGCATTAGTAATGATCTTTCAAAAATTACTAGGTTCTGGAATGGTTCTAGAAGACAGAAGAATTGCAAATGCTACTCCATTTTTCAAGAAGGGTGAAAGGCAGAAGAAAGGAAAGTGTAGGCCAGTTAGTCTGACCTCAGTGGTTTGGGAAGATGTTGGAGTCGATTGTTGAGGATGTGGTTTAGGGGTACTTGGAGGCACATGATAAAATAGGCTGTAGTCAGCATGGTTTCCTCAAAAGAGTGGTGAATCTGTAGAATGCTTTTCCGCAGGCAACTATGGAGGCAAAGTCTATATGTATATTTAAGGCAGAGGTAGACAAATTCTTGATTCGTCAGGGCATGCGGGGCTACGGGGAGGAGGAAGGAGATTGGGGCTGAAAGGAAAAATGGATCAGCCGTGATGAAATGGCTTAATTCTGCTTCTGTATCTTGTGGTCTTTTGGAGACTTTTGATTTAAAAACAAGTGCAGCACCTTTGTATCTTCACAAGGGGAGGAGAAAGACAATTGAATTAAGCAAGAAAATAGATTAAATTCATGCATTCATAAACAGTGAGTACTGTGTGATAATAATCATAAATAAATTTTAAAAAGTAAGCTGAAATGATTGACTCCATCAGAAAGATAGAAGCGATTAAGCATTCTTTGTTGTTTAAATAATTTATTATGGGTTATACGTAAAAGAATGTGAATGGCTTACGTCATTATGGCATCATGTCGTAAGTGTGTGCCTTACTAAAAGTAAAAACGAAACTAGAGTACACAATTTATTCCCGGTTCTGTGTTTTTCTTTCGATTAGTTTTATGTTTTGGAGTTACAAAACGTAACAAGAACAATGTCTTTATAATGGTATTTTTAATTTTTGTATGAGAAGACAAAATAGCAAAAGTAGTTAATTAGTATAATTTATTGGGGACAGCTGCATAAAGAAATCCATGTGATAAAATGTAGAAAAAAAAGGAAAAAAAAATTTGAGAAAGACATAACAAAATTTTATTGAAGTTATTACTCAATTATTTTAAGAATGTTTGATAAACCAAGAAGCCATGGATGTTATTAGTCTCAGGTTTGGATTTTTATTTAATTAGTTAACAGAGACCAATTGATTGAGCATTTGAATAATTGATGATCTGATCAGAGAGGATCATTTTTACAGAACCCAAAGTGAGGTTCTGAGGAGCTATTGATAATCAGTATATTGGCAAAATGTGATTGGCACTCCAGGAAATAGTGCTTGTGTAGTGGATTTTCCTGGTATTGAAAGGTAATGTGGATGGCATAATCTTAAAGTAGAAGAACATGTCTGATGGAAAGGGACAAAGAGTAGTCTAAAGCAGAATCCTTAACTGAAGGGTAGCTAAATTCCAGTGGATCTGTATGACATCATGTGGAACCCAAGATTGGCAGGTAAAATTCTACAGGCTACATTTATTTCCCCATGAATGGAAAAAGTACAAGTACCAGGGCTCCTGGATGTGTGTGTGTGTGTGTGTGTGTGTGTGTGTGTGTGTGAGAGAGAGAGAGAGAGAGAGAAAATAGAGATTGAACAATACATACCAGGTGAATAATTCAAGTGATTACAAGTCTGAATATAATAAATGGTGAGGAGTAGTATAAAGGTAAAACAATATGATAATAGAATAGAATTTAACATAAAACATAAAGGAAAAAAATCCTTCATAGACATTTAAATAGGGTAGTATTATAAGGAAGACTAATTATAGATCAAGAAAGCAATCTGTGTATAAAGGAAGTGGTAGAATATTTAATGAGTACTTTTAATAAGGGAAGATAGCAATATCTCATTAGAGTGGAGAGTAGAGATAACAGATGAGGTGAAATTGATGAAGGGAGGTATTGGAAAGAATACTTGAAGTAAACAAATTACCAGGTCTGGGTTGGATGTGTCCTAGTTTGCTGAACAAAAAGAGGTGTGGTAATTGAAGGAGAATTGCCATGGTCAATCCTAACAAGACGATCTGTAGTGGCATAAGAAAAAACTTAAATTGTTCAAAAGTAGGGGTCGGGACAATGTCAACATTGCAAGTTAGTTTGTTTAACCTCAGGGGGTTGAGAAAGCTTTACAAACAATGATCAAGGAAAATAACAATATGGACTGGAGAAGTTAGAATTAATAGAGCTGGCACAGATTTATTGTGTTACATTAATCTGATTGAATTTTTCTGTGAGATAACAGAGACGATTGATGAAGGGAATGCAAGAGGTGTTATCTATATAGATTTTGAGAAGGCACTTAAAGTCCTTTGGAAACAAAGGATGGTAGGCGAAATTGAAGTCCTTAGAAAAAGAGGTTTCTGATAGCATGGATTATACAGTCAGTGGCCACTTTATTAGGTACACTTGTACACCTGCTTGTTAATGCAGGGTGAGATAAGGCAGGGGTCCCCAACCTTTTTCGCACCGCGGACCGGTTTATTATTGACAATATGCTTGCGGACTGGCCGACTGGGGGAGGGGTAGGGTTGCCAGCAGTCAAATACGTTGTATTTACCCCAAAAAAGGCTACCATGACCATGAAGCCTTGCATGGGCAGCTGTGTGCGCATGCGTGTACGTGCCGATTTTTTTCTACAAATCGTTTTTGGCGTTTCTGTTCAGGGAGTGGTGTTAGTCACGACCGGAATATAGGTGATATGTGGCTAATACACTCAATTTCATTTCTAAAAGGGTTTATCTAACGAATTTAATATTAAACACACAGTGCATATTTTCCTCGCATGAATATAGTGATAAGTCAATTATCAGGAGAAGACAGGGGAGCTTGAAGTAAGTGTTGAATGAACTTCCAGTAGAAGTGGTAGAAGCAGGTTCGATATTATCACTTAAGGAAAAATTGGATAGGTATATGGACAGGAAAGGAATGGAGGGTTATGGGCTGAGTGCAGGTCGGTGGGACTAGGTGAGAGTAAGCGTTCGGCACGGACTAGAAGGGTCGAGATGGCCTGTTTCTGTGCTGTAATTGTTATATGGTTATATAAGTCACTTATAAGTCAATAGCATCATAACATTTTAAGTAACCTTTGGATATTAAACACATAGCATATATTTTCCCCGTATGAACATATAAAATCATTGCAACACACCAATATCGCTGAATCAGTGGGAGCCCTGGGCTTGTTTCCCAGAAACAAGGTGGTCCCATCGAGGGGTGATGGGAGACAGCGATACTCGAAGGGGGGGTCCTTATGTCCAGTCTATTCCGCATTTTAGTTTTCGTTGCATTTATGCAGAGATATGTTGGAAATGGAAGCAACGTTTTCAGTGCTTTCATGGCTATCTCAGGAAATTCAGCCTTGACTTTGATCCAGAATGCCAGCAGAGATGTTATGTCAAACATACTTTTCAGCCGGCCGTCATTTGCAAGCTCAAGGAGTTGACCTTCTTCCCGCACGGACATGGATGACGCGCGGGTAATGACCTCGCATGTGTAATGATCTCGCGTGTGTTCAAGCTCAACAGTGGGCGTGACAGAGAATGGGGAAAGGTGCGGCTGACTCATATCGTTTCCTCGCACATGCTTTGCGGCCCGGTGGTTGGGGACCACTGACACATTTCTTCCCCATTCTGATAATTAGGTCTGAACAACAAGTGAACACCTTGACCATGTCTGCATGCTTTTATGCATTGATGCCGTACAATTAGCTGATTAGATTTTTCAAGTTCAAGTTTAATTGTTATTCCATCACACACATGTTTACAGCTAATTGAAACTGCACTCCCCCGGAGCCAGGGTTTAAACCACAGTACATACAGTCGCTCACAGCACACAGAACGTGTAGCTACAATAGCACATCCGGGAACAAAATAATATTAGCAGAAACCCCTGAGTGGCAAGGCTGGAAGATTGATGGTGCACAGTCAATTCCTGGAGCCATGCTTCTGCAAGAATCAGCACACAGCAATTCCTTGACTTTGACCATGGAATGATTATTGGTACCAGATGGGGTGATTCAACTGTCTCAGAAACTGCTGATCTCCTGGGATTTTCACACACACCAGTCTCTAGAGTTTACAGAGAATGGTGTGATAAACAAAAAAAAATCATCCAGAGAGTGGCAGTTCTGTGGTTGAAAATGCCTTTGTTAATGAGAGGGGTCAGAGGACAATGCCTAACTGGTTCAAGCTGACAGGAAAGGAACCATAATGCATAAAACCATGCATTACACTGAACCTTCGAGTGATGGGCTATAGCAGCAGAAGACCTTGAACATACACTCAGTGGTCACTTCATTGGGTACAGGAGGTACCTGACAAATTGGCCACTGAGTATACATTGGATCAAGTATGGATTGTGGTATTTTTTTAATGGATAATAGTAGAGACTGGTGTGCTTTGCTCGGAGAGTTTTTTCTTGATCTGCAAGGGAAAAAGAAAGCTGGGTGTACATGCATATAAAGCTTTGGAATTAGTGGGCCAATCAACTGTGGGTTCATCAAAAAAAATAAGGAAAATAAATGATACTGTACTGTAATTAATGACATCTGTCTTTAATTGAATGACATTTGTTTATATGATGTTAAAAAAGGGAAAAATAATTTCCATAGAGCAATGAAATCTGATATCAAATGCAAATATGATCAACTTCTGACCGCCTCTAAGATTTCAGGTCTATGTATCATGGAAATTAAAGTTGTTTATAAAATTTGAGCAATACATTTTATTTAGCAAAACTAGCAGGATAGAGAAGGGTGCTAGGGTTAATTATAATTTTGAAAAGGAGTGTCACTAGGTGTGCCTTTTGACTTAATATTTTACTAAGAAATTTGGTTTTGCCACTATTGACTAACTGAGAAATAGGTATGTACATCATTTGAGGATGATGCTTAAATATTTTAAAATTAATTAGACATACATTTTTGTGGAATATTTTCTGGATTTAGGAGTAAGCATTCCATCAAACTTGCTGTATGATATGTGCAGCCCCCTCAGCAGGCCCATATGCAAACTTGGTCCTTTAGCTGGCTCTGCTAACAGCCATGGGACTCAGTGGTGAGAAGACCAGATATGATAAACAATATACGTCTAGGGTCGATATGATTTGGGGTTGAGCTAAACAGGAATGATGTGATGCCCCAATTAAAGAAACTCCAATTTGAGCAAATGCTGTGTATATACTGCCCATATAGAATAATTGGTTGGTAAGAATTAATAAATCGTACACTACATAAAATTTTAAAGGATGTATATTTACAAATGTTAGCTTTATCAAACAGTCAGAAAAAGAAAAGAAAAAAAAATAAAAGGGCTTACTAAGTTACCCCAGTTCAAACTTGCACATAAAGTTGGAGCTCATCTTGAAGTTGTCTCCTTACTTACGCGCTGGACCCATGATCTATATGAAAGCACACACCACATTCTGAAGTTTGCTTGAAATCCATTTCAGACAAAAGGAACCCCTCTTGGGAGTATTGGCCTTTCCTCCTTGGAGCCATTCATCTGCACAAAGCACTTCATGCAACAAGAAGCTGCTTCCTCTGGCATTCTCAGCCAGGTTCACTCCTATCTTCTCTGCAGCTCCTGCCAAAAACATTCCTTGAACCACACTGTCCATCGCAAATCTCTCTCTGCCCCGCTCTGTCAAACTTTCCCCCGATTCCACCATCCTGATTGGCTCACATAACATCCTTAAGCTGAACATCATAGCCCCTTATCTTTCAGCTAAAACCAAATCATTCTAAAAGCATACACACTGCTTTTACAGAACTGGTAAAATGAAATACCTACAGCTTAGCAGTAATATTCTTAATTACATATGTCATTGTTATTCACTATTGATAAATGTTGTAGGTTTGTTATACGTAGTAAATTTCACATGTTAACAGTAGTAATGTAAATATACAGATAAGAATGTTTTCGCCAAATGATTGGCATCGTGGACTTTATCATTGTATTGTAAGTAAACATCAAGCCCATTAACTGCTCAACATGTGACATTTCATATTCTGAGCAGCAAGGAATACAATAACTCTAGTGATGTGTTACATGGGTGCTGAAAAAAATAGAGTTAAAGATATGTGAGCTGAGCATTCTAGCCAGCTTCATAAGGCGCCTTGAGACATTCACATTTCAAGATCCTGCCACTGTCTGAATGTTCTCCCCATGATCGCACAAGTTTCCTCCGGTGCTCCAGTTCCCTCCCACACTCCAAAAACTGATTGGTTTGTTAATTGGTCATTGTAAATTGTTGTGATTAGGCTAGGATTATGTCAAGGGTTGTTGAGTGGTAGAAATAATGTTGAAAGACATTCCCTTAATGGCATATTAATAACGAATCTGCAGGTACAGAGGAAGCAAGGCATATAGGCATATAAAGCTTTGGAAATGATAGGGAATATTACAAGTTTGATTACTAAAGCAAATGTATCTAGGCTTCCTTAGCAGAAACACACTGGTACAAGTGGTAAGACAGGAGTCTGAGGTGTTTCCACCAATCATATCAGACTCCTGACTCACCACTTCCCTTCTCTGAACATTAGCCAGCTTGCTTCTCCACTCCCTGTCCTGAAGCAAGATTTCTATTCTCCCCTACTTGGCCATGCCTATACATTTCACAAATGCTGCACTGTCCACTGAGTTCCTCCATCAGGTTGTTTGTTGCTGTATAAAACTTTATACAGGTCTTAACCTATGGTGCTGGAGGCCTTTGCAGTGTTTCAAAGTGCCCATAAGGGTCTGAAAGAGTTTAATGTAATAAGTAATTTAAAATATCCAGATGTCCATTATTTTAAATGTTAAATTTATTCAAGCACTAAGCCACTGTAAGTTGATTTAAAAGCATAAATGTACGGTCAAATGACAACTTACGTAGGCTCACCTTTTAAATGGAAGTCAGTGAACCCTTTTGAACAAAAGGGCCTAGCTTGAAACACCTTTAAAACTAGGCATAAAACTGAAGGGCCATAGATACAATGTCTGTCTAACAGCATTTCAGGGAATCCTCAGATTTACTAAAAGACAGAGTAAGGAGTCAGGTTCATGTGCACAACTTTTGCACAGATGCAGAACTGCCTTCTGTGTGCACTGCACCTCGTCACCAGTTCACTGCAGACCTCATGGCCAGTTATCAGCTTGTTCGCCCATTCACAGAGTCACTAAAATAAAAGCAGGCTGAAAGAGGTAAACTATATGATATGGTGTATTGTATAGACTAATTTTAGATTCAAGAGATTAAAGAAAATCAAAAATCATAATCATAGTCCCAGTTCATCTAATTGAAGTGTATAACCAAAGAAAAAATGCAATAAGTGAAAATCAAACCTGTAGGTGGGGGTGGGGACCTTAACTTCAGGGCTAGACTCTTTAGATGCATTGTCACAAAGGGTGGTTCAGAGGATCATGGGAATTTGGAATTCTCTTCCCAACAACAATGCCACTAATGGTAGGTTGATTGAAAATTTCAGAACTGAGATTGATTGCCCCAAACTTACAGTGAGTTATGGAATCAGGAAACTGAGATACAGTCACGATTTAGTTAAGTGATGTCGCAAACATGAGAAAATCTGCAGAGACTGGAAATTGAGACAACACACACAAAATGCTGGTGGAACTCAGCAGGCCAGGCTGCATCTGTGGAAAAGAGTAAATAGTTGACGTTTCAGGCTGAGACCCTTCTTTAGGACTGGAAAAGAAGGGGAGAAGTCAGAGTAAATGTTACCACTGGTTCAAGGTAGGGAGTGTGATCATCTATTTATGTCCCTGTATTGCAAAGTGATAGCTGAAGTTACATGAATACCCTTAGCATTTCAACATCTCACACTCAGGTTCGCACTCAGTTGGGGACTGGCATTCTCTCACGTGGGGCATCTTGATCAGGACTGATATTGTCCCATCTGGTGTTCAATTAGTTGTATTAACAAGAGCAATATCACCATATCACTACATCAGGCTAATCGACTGTGTGTTCATCAAAAAAAAGGAAAATAAATGATACTGTAATTAATAACGTCTGCCTAATTGAATGACATTTGTTTACACGATAATGTTAAAAAAGGGGAAAATAATTGTTCCTCCTGTCATCTCCACAGCTCCCACCTAAACAAAACCCTGTGAACCACAGTCCATCACAAATCTCTCTCAAACTGTCTCCCAGTTCCACCATCCTCACTGGCTGACACAGCATTCCTAAGTTGAACATCATAGCCCCTTATCTTTTAACCAAAACAAAACATTCTAAAAGCAGCCACGCTTTACAGAACTGCTAAAATAAAATACCTACAGCTCAGCAATAAAAATCTTAACCAGGGCATTACACTCTCCCACCCTCCTCCCACCAAAAATAGTCATGTCCTCGTGATCTTTTGGAACTCATTAAACCATTATTAATAACACAGTATTCATATGAATTCCAGGACCCACAATCATTAGTAAATGGAAGTCATGAATATCACCATGGCAATGGACATAACACTCTGCTTCCCAGGTGCATCCTCTGCCAGCCTAGCTGGGGTCTTCCTGGCTTTCTGAGACCTCTTTATCTCTTCAGTTTCTCTAGCTTCCTTTCTACTAGAGGGAGACTCCCCCTGTCTATCGCTCATATCTCCTGGCAGCTCAGGTCCTCCTGCTCCGTGACTGAACTTCCCCAGTTTAAGCAGGTGCAACTGAACATCTTCAACCTCCGCTGGTGCTAACCGGTGAGACCTCCCCTGGAAAGGGGTGTCCTCGGTCACTCTAATAGTGTGGCAGGCACTCTTGGAGCAGCCAATATGTGATTCATCAGTAGGAAAAGCATCGTTGTGTTCCGTCATCTTCTCAGCTTATCTCCTTTTCCATTCCTCGGGCGTCAGTGAGTCACCCAGGTCACATGACCTTGATGTCAATATCCTTGATCTAGAAGACTGCTTCCCTTCCATTTCCTCTGGAAAACTAGACACTACCATCACAGGGAAAAGAGGGGTAGACGGCATCCCATGTTTGAGGGTAACCTCTCTCCCTAAGGTGCTCCTGATAATCACTGTCATCCAGATATTCATTGTTATTCACTATTGATAAATGTTGTGAATTTGTTATACATAGTAAATTTCACGTGTTAACAGTAGTAATGTAACACACAAATAGGAATGTTTTCATCAAATGATCGGCATTGTGGACTTTACTTTATCATTGTATTGTAAATAAACATCAGGCCCATTCTCTGCTCAGCATGTAACATTTCATATTCTGAGCAGCAAGGAATACAATAATTTTAGTGATGCTCTACATGGGTGCTGAAAAAAAATAGAGTTAAAGACGTGTGAGCTGAGCATTATAGCCAGCTTCATAAGGCATCCTGAGACATCGCTCAGTATTTTCATTTTTCAAGATCCCGCCACTGTCTGAATGATCCCCCTGTGACTGCATGGGTTTCCACTGGGTGCTCCAGTTTCCTCCCACACTCCATAAACCGGTTGGTTGGTTAATTGGTCACTGTAAATTTTCCCGTGATTAGGCTGGGCCAGAAGGGCCCATTCCACATTGCATCTCGATAAATAAAGAAGATGCGGAAATGTAGAACAACATCTATACAGCTGTCTTAACCCTCGATTTGCCTAAGTCATAAAAGTGCATCTGAATGCTAAAAAAAAAGGGTCAGATATTCTCACTGGTCAAAGTATTGTGATTGATGTAGTGGGTTTTAATCTGTAGTGAATGCTGCAGTTCACTGATCCATCATACAACTCGGTACAACAATCTACAAGCACGATTATGGTACAATAAATAAGGGTTGTTGATTTCTTTTTACCCAACAAAATGATTGATCATCACAAAGCAAAGATCAATTTTGCTTTGACTGTGGATATCAATTCAGATTAATAGTGCAATGGAATGGGATGAACAGGGTATATCCCATGTTTGGCACAAAGGGCTAAAGTCAATACTAAAAATAGGTGCATAGACGATGACGTCTGGTGATGTATGAGCTTGTTGATTACAATAGAGTCAACTGACTCACTTTGTGCCCTCCACTCATTTTGATTGCCATCGCCCAGCCACTGCTGTTCCTGCTGTTGATTGGCTGGATACTTCTGCAGAAGATGAATAACACAAGCCTGCAGCTCTTGAAGAGTAAGAACCTTTTAGTGAGATGTGATCTTGGTAGGTTTGCAGGAAATGAACCAAACCTTGGAAATATTGAAGGAGAAAATGGTGTGCAAAGTTCTTAGACACTGATCTAGAAGTCCTGGTGGAGGAGGTAGAAATGAAGAGAGTTACCTGGTATCTGCTGGAGCTTAGAAACCAAAAATCAAGGTCCAAGGATCCAGATGCACAAGAAGTTATGGTTTTAGTAAAAAGGTCAAGGCCATGAAAACATCTTCAAGTGCCTTTTTGTGGAACTGCTCAGTGTGTTACTCAACTAATTAACTCCATTACTGACCTACCAACCATTTTTTGTAGCACGCATAACTAACATTCAATTGTTTGATACTATGCTCCCAAAGTTAACACTGCTGCTAGCCTTCAACTCACAACCAACAGTCTGCACATCTTGCCAGCAAGTTAACCACAACAATAATGTCACCCAACAGACTGCCTCAGCACGCAATGACACACCTCCCTTCCTTTTCCAGGACTGAAGGTTGCACATTTAGTGTGCACATGGCATCATGAGCTGTCCAGCCTTCTCTTCCCTACCCTCCCTCCGCCTTCTTTATAGGGCCTCTGCCCCTTCACTTTTCAGTCCTGATGAAGGGTTCCAGCCCGAAACGTTGACTGATTGTTTCCACAGATGCTGCCCGACCCGCTGAGTTCCTCTAGCTTGTTGTGAGTGTTGCTTTGACCCCAGCATCTGCAGAATATTTTGTGTGACCAAAAAGGGGACGTTTGTCTCTGCATTTTCTAACCCAAAGAACGAGGTAGTGCTCACCAACATGGATCCACCTTTTTGCTGAGGTTGCAACTAATATTGGGGCTGAAATAATCAAAAATGGTGATATTGCTCATTTATAATCATGTATTTTTGTAAGGAATTGTATACTTTATAATAATTTGTATAATATGCACAATAATTTTATGTGGTAACATTATACGAGGGGTGATGGATAAGTTTGTGGCCTAAGGTAGAAGGAGATGAGTTATTAACTTCAAACTTTCTGCATTATCACTCAAAGAGTTGAACTGCACGTACATGTAACAAGAGCTGTATAACTCATCTCCTTCTGCCTTAGGCCACGAACTTGTAAATCACCCCTGCTGTGGACCATCTGGAGGTCCAAGGTGCTCTTGTTACATGCACGTGCAGTTCAACTCTTTGAGTGATAATGCAGAAAGTTTGAAGTTAATAACTCATCTCCTTGGATAGAGAATTGGTTAGCAGACAGGAAGCAAAGAGTGGGAATAAACGGGACCTTTTCAGAATGACAGACAGTGACTAGTGGGGTACCGCAAGGCTCATTGCAGGGACCCCAGTTGTTTATAATATATATTAATGGCTTAGACGAGGGAATTAAATGCAGCATCTCCAAGTTTGCGGATGACACGAAGCTGGGCGGCAGTGTTAGCTGTGAGGAGGATGCTAAGAGGATGCAGGGTGACTTGGATAGGTTAGGTGAGTGGGCAAATTTATGGCAGATGCAATTTAATGTGGATAAATGTGAGGTTATCCACTTTGGTGGCAAAAACAGGAAAACAGATTATTATCTGAATAGTGGCCGATTAGGAAAAGGGGAGGTGCAATGGGACCTGGGTGTCATTGTACACCAGTCATTGAAAGTGGGCATGCAGGTACAGCAGACGGTGAAAAAGGATGGTATGCTGGCATTCATAGCAAAAGGATTCGAGTACAGGAGCAGGGGAGTACTACTGCAGTTGTACAAGGCCTTGGTGAGACTACACCTGGAGTATTGTGTGCAGTTTTGGACCCCTAATCAGAGGAAAGACATTCTTGCCATAGAGGGAGTACAAAGAAGGTTCACCAGATTGATTCCTGGGATGGCAGGACTTTCATATGATGAAAGACTGGATCAACTAGGCTTATACTCGCTGGAATTTAGAAGATTGAGGGGGGGATCTGATTGAAATGTATAAACTTCTAAAGGGATTGGACAGGCTAGATGCAGGAAGATTGTTCCCGATGTTGGGGAAGTCCAGAACGAGGGGTCGCAGTTTAAGGATAAAGGGGAAGCCTTTTAGGACTGAGATGAGGAAAAACTTCTTCACACAGAGAGTGGTGAATCTGTGGAATTCTCTGCCACAGGAAACAGTTGAGGGCAGTTCATTGGCTATATTTAAGAGGGAGTTAGATATGGCCCCTTTGGCTAAAGGGATCAGGAGTATGGAGGGAAGGCAGGTACAGGGTTCTGAGTTGGCTGATCAGCCATGATCATACCGAATAGCGGTGCAGGCTCAAAGGGCCGAATGGTCTACTCCTGCACCTATTTTCTATGTTTCTACCTTAGCCTATGAACTTATCAATAACCCCTGCTGTGGACCACTTCCACAAAGAAGGGATCCGTATACTCCACGACCGCTGGACTAAGTGTGTACATGTAGGAGGGGACTATGTTGTAAAATAAATGTGCTAGGTTTTCTGAGATTGACTCCTTCTACCTTAGGCCACGAACTTATCTCATATATAATGTATTTTAATTTATATCATAATGACATAATATATAACATATGTCTGTCTGTCTAGGTACCATATCCGATGCGGACTTTGGTGACCATGGTTTTCCATATAGATCTATCCTTCGTTTTTTGGATGACTTCCATTTCCTCAAGGTGTAGCCACCTGGCTATGCTTTTGATGTACATAAACTGAGGTCTTCCTCTAGGTTTACTCCCCTCAATCTTTCCAGAGAGTATGAGTTTTTCTAGTTCATCTTTCCGCATGATGTGAACTAGGAATCTGAGTTGTCTTTCTCTTATTGTTGGTATGAGTGATCGAACTGCTTGGGCTCTTCTGCGAACTTCTTCATTTGATGTGTGTGTGTGGTCCATAATATTTTTAACATTCTCCTGTAGAACCATAATTCAGCTGCTTCTCGTCTCTTTTCCATTGCTGGAGAAATGGTCCAGCATTCACTTCCATAAGTCAGGATAGAATAAATGTAGTACTGCAGTATTCTGTTTTTAGTGTACGTGCTCATCTTTCTGTCTGCTAATATGGTCTTCATTTTTTGGAAAGCTTCTTTCGCATTGCTATTCTGTATTTGATATCTGTGTCGCACCTGCCATTACTTGTTATTAGGCTGCCAAGATACTTGAATTTGTTGACTTGTTTGATGTTTGTATTTCTGATCTTGATCACACATTGTGGGATGTTTGTCTTTCTGGAGATGACCATGCTTTCTGTCTTCTTGGTGTTGATTGAGAGGCCTCTGTGATTACTTTCTGCTGCCACTATAGTGAGTAGTTCTTGAAGTTTTGTTTCTGAGTCAGCTATTAGTACGATGTCATCAGCATATCTGATGTTATTTATATTATGGTCTCCAATTGTGAATCCTTTGATGTCTTTGATGCTTCTCAAGATATTTTCACTATACAGGTTGAATAAATCTGGTGAAAAGACACAACCTTGCCTGACTCCTCTCATGATATTCACATACTCACTCTCTTCTCCTTGTATTCTGATGGATGCTGTCTGGTCCCAGTATAAGTTTCTTAAGAAACGTATATCTTTCCCATCTATGTCAAGATCTTGAAGCATTTCCAGAAGATCTTGCTGTCTGACAGTGTCAAAAGCTTTTGTATAGTCAATGAAACATAGGTAGATGTCTTTTTGTACCTGGATGGCTCGTTCACAGATCATCCGCAGCATGAAAATTGCATTTCTGGTTCCAGTGTTTTCCACAAAGCTGCATTGTTCTTTACTGATTTCTGGTTTTATACAGCGTCTTGCTCTCATCATGATTACTCTGAGAATAACTTTTGCCATGTGGCTCATCAGACTTATTGTACGATATAACTCACATTCTGTTGCTCCCTCTTTCTTTGGAAGTGTGATGAACACTGATTTCTTTTTAAATCTTTTTATTAATTTTTCAAAATTATAAACTCAATAACAAAATTAGTACAAAGAGATTGGAATAATGTTCATCAGCATATATAAAATGAATTTTAAGTAACATAGATATAAAAGACTTCCAAACTCATAATGAAATTAATCATTAAAAAAAGAAATAAAAAGAAAAAAACAAAAAAAAACAAAAGAAAAAAAGAAAAAAAAAACCCAAAAAAAAGCAAGACAGGGCTAGACCAACAGCTTGTATCAGACATATTCAATGATGTCATTAACTCCGCTCCTCTCATCATATAATTTAAGTTTAGAAAAAAGATTCGGAAAGGTCAGATTACATCATATGAAAATGTTGCATAAAAGGTTTCCACGTTTCTTCAAATTTAATTGAAGGGTCAAAAATATCACTTCTAATTTTTTCTAAATTTAAACTTAATATGGTTTGAGAAAACCATTGGAATGTAGTTGGAGGATTGGTTTCCTTCCAGTTCAACAAAATAGATCTTCTTGCCATTAAAGTAACAAAAGCTATCATTCAACAGGCTGAAGAAGACAAAGATCTATGTTCTACCATTGGCAATCCAAAGATTGCCGTAATAGGATGGGGTTTTAAATCGAAGCATAGAACTGTTGAAATAATATCAAAAATGTCTTTCCACTATTTTTCCAAAAGAGGACAGGACCGAAACATGTGAGTTAAAGAAGCCACTTCAGAGTGACATCTGTCACAAGTAGGGTTTATATGGGAATAAAAACGAGCTAGTTTATCTTTGGACATATGAGCTCTGTGTACTACTTTAAATTGTATTAATGTGTGTTTAGCGTATATAGAAGAAGTACTAACTAATTGAAAAAATTTCCCCCATTTCTCTACAGGTAGGGAAAGTTGAAGCTCCCTTTCCCATTCATTTTTGATTTTATCAGATATATCTGGCTGTAACTTCATAATTATATCATACATTATTGCTATTAATCCCTTCTGCAAAGAATTAAAACCTAAAATTTTATCAAAAATGCCAGAAGGATTTGAAGTCGGAAAAGTAGGCAACATAGTATTTAAAAAATTTCTTATTTGTAGGTATCTAAAAAAATGGGATCTAGGCAAATCAAATTTCTCAGATATCTGCTCAAAAGACATAAAGCAGTTATCCAGAAATAGATCACGAAAGCATATTATACCTTTCATTTTCCATATCAAAAAGGCTTGGTCCATTACCGAGGGTTGGAAAAAGAAATTAGATATAATAGAGTTTGATAACATAAATTCATTCAGGCCAAAGAATTTACGAAATTGAAACCATATTCGCAATGTATGTTTAACTATAGGGTTGAAAATTTGTTTATTCAATTTAGATAGTGCAAAAGGCAGTGAAGTTCCTAAAATGGAAGCTAAAGAAAACCCTTGTACAGAATGGCCTTCAAGGTTTACCCAATATGGGCTTGGAGTTGTATTCCAATCTTGTGTCCAAAATATTAAATATCGGATATTAATTGCCCAATAGTAAAATCTTAGGATAGGCAATGCCAAACCACCCTCTTTCTTAGATTTCTGTAAGTATTTTTTACTTAATCTGGGATTTCTATTTTGCCATATATAAGAGGAAATTTTAAAGTCAATAGTATCAAAAAAGATTTAAGAATGAAAATCGGTATCGCTTGAAATAAATATAAAAATTTGGGTAAAATAATCATTTTAATAGCATTAGTACGGCCAATCAGTGATAGAGACAAAGGGGACCAATTAGTAATCAGTTGTTTAACCTGATTAATTAATGGTAAAAGGTTGAAATTGAATAGATCCTTATGTCTCTTAGTAATTTTAACTCCCAAATAAGTAAAATAGTCAGTAATCACACTGATTTACTTAAATCATCAGGTATCTCCCGATGATCATAGATTTCATTTGCTATTTCTGTTTTTTTCTCTATTCCAAAATCTTCTAAGGGCAGTATCATTTCAACAGCGATGTTGTCTGGATCAGTTACTCTGTTATGTTTTGTTTTATTTACGGCTGCTCGAATTTCTGATTTTAGAATGCTAGGTCCTTCAAGAATCTTCTTTATATATTAATAATATATTAATATATTGTACATATAATCCAATATATATTAACATAATACTGTCTGGATTACACACAAAGCAAAAGCTTTCGTGCATATCAGTACATGTGGATATAACAACTCAATATACCCTGCACACCACCATACCACAGCAGAAGTGTATTTGTTCTCGTAAGACGCGGACCAGCAATTTAACAAAATTACTCAGACAGCATTGGGTATACTCATTAATTTTTTGTCAGCTCGATACAAAAGACCATAAGGCAAATAGAGTCACCACTACCTGCAAGATCACCAAGTTGCCACCTATTACATGCAATCATACATATAAACATACTCCTTCCCGTTCCCCACCTTCATATTCTGGCTTCTACTCCCTGAAGAACTGTCTTGGCCCAAAATGTTGACTATTTATTTCCCTCTATAGATGCTGCTTGACTTGTTGAGTTCCTCCAGCATTTTATGCCTGTTGCTAAAAAAATCAAAATTTCTTGATTTAATCATGCTTCAGCGACATTGAAGAATTATTGAGAGCTTAGGTTTTGATAAGTAAATACAGGTCAGTCAAAATCTAGTTATGTCATTAGTTGTCCCGCTCATGCAAATAAGACAAGCTTAAAGAGTTCAAGATCAAAGCAGAAATCAATTTTTGGCCAGCTCTTAGCAGTGTGTGATTAGAAAAATTCAAGATACATGCCACTAATGCATAAAGGTTGCGTGTTGGCCTGAGAAATCTCTGATGGAAAGAATTAAGTTCGCTGTTAACAATTAACGAGTCAGAAGAGTGTGCTCACAAAACAGCAGGTGAACTTGTTCCTTTTGAAGTAATTCCCCAGCTGTCACCAATCAATTGACTGTTGTACTATTGTCCAATTTTTAAATTTTTAAGTAATCAATAAAAAGTAGTGCATTTACAATTTAAACTGCAGTGAGCATACAATACAAAACAAATCCCAAGCACTAAGAGAGCAGTGTTTAGTAGCTGGATACAGCACAAACACGTTCAAGGGAACCTAAGTATTTCAAAATCAACTGAAAGACAATAGTGGTATTATTTGATGATGTCTGATAAGAACATTAGATAAGAGTCCGATAAAGCAGATACAGTTGACAGTAGACATGGAGAGGATGTTCCTAATAGTTGGAAGGACGGCACAGCCTTAGGATGTCCCTTTTGACCAGAGGTGAGGAGGAATGTCTTTTGACAGAGAGTGGTGAATCTGTGGAATTCATTGTCACAGATGGCTATGGAGGCCTAGTCATTGGGGATATTTGAAGCAAGGGTTGATAGTTTCTTGATTAGTAAGGGCATTAAAGGTTATATGGAGAACGCAGAAGAATGGGATTGACAGAGAAAATAAATCAGCCATGATCAAATGGTGGAGCAGACTTGATTCTGCTCCTATGTCCTGTGGTTTTATGACCTTATCTATTTACTCATTCATGGGTAGGAGTTTTGCCGGGCATTGACTCTTCCCTAATCATCCTTGAGAATATGAATTACTAATTGCCTTGCCTTCCATGAGGTGAATGAATTCCAACAGTTCTCTTGGATGCCACACCAACGTTATAACAAACATTAAAAGACCATACTGCACTTTAGTACAGCACAGCACAGGGCCTTCAGCCCACGATGTTGTGCCAACCTTTTAACCTACTTCAAGATCAATCTAATGCTTCCCTCCCACATTACCCTTAATTTTATAGATAACATGTCGTGAACGATTGCAGTGCAGGCTCAGAAGCACCTGGGTGTCCTGGTGCATGACTTGTGAGAAGCTAATATGCAAGTCTTCCAAGTAATTAAGAATGTTGTCCTATTTTGCTACATGAATTGAATAAATAAGCAGAGAAGTATTGCTTAGGTTGTATCAGACATTGGTTAGACCACATCTGAAGTATTGGGTGTAATACTGACCTCCTTATTTATGGAAGGATCTAATTTCATTAGAAGCCGTTCAGAAAAGCTGTATTAGACAAACAACATGAGTTGGTTGATTATCATGTGCAGAGAAGTTGGACAGCCTAGGCCTGTTTCTGCTGGAGTTTAGTAAAGTGAGGTGGGGGGGGGGCAGCGGGGAAGGGTGAAGAATTTGAAAGGGGTTTCTTCTTTTATGTCACTGCTAAGGCTAATAAAGTGGCTTCTTTGTTATGTTATAATAAAATGGCTTCTCTGTAATGTTAACTGCTGAGTTAACGGTAGTAGCTTGTTTGGGTTATCATTACTGATAACGAGAATTGTATTCATTTGCTAACCAATTGGGATAGATGTTATTCTTTCAAGTGTGTCTGTAAGCTATTGTTTTCGCGGGCTTCGGGTAGAAGGCGCGATGGGGACAAAGAGAGGAGACGCGATGCTGTAAGCTGCGTGACGGAACCGACCCCGAGCGGGAGTCCGAGGCCCAGGGTCTTTGGCAAGGAGAGGAGATGAGGACAGACTCATGTGGAGCGTTTGGCCAACCACTGAGGGTGGTCCCATTCGAGGGTCAGCGGAGTTCGGAGGACATCGACTGGAGGAAAGGGAGACCCGGTTCTGTAAGAGCTCCAACGAATTATTTGTGCACTGAACTGATAGAGTTACTGACTTGACACCTTTATTGCATTTGTTTCTACTAACCCATCACCAAGAAATACTTATAAATTGTAATCATTTAATCACATATGGTGTACTGTCTGTTATTTGGCGTGGTGGGGTGCATCACACAGCATCCACACAAACTTGATTACCCAGTTTGGCAGGGCCAAAGGCTGCTCCCCCTAGACGAAAGCAAGCTGAGTGAGCCTGAGGCTTACCAGGAGGCTACAAATTATTGGAAGTCAGAGAAATAAATGGCCTGCACCTTCTCTCTCCAGCATCATTCAGAGCCCCAACCAGTCCTTAAAGGTGAGGGAACACTTGTAACATGAGTCTGTCAGGGTCAAATGTTGTATCTGGTGCTCCCAGTATGGCCTCCTCTCTATCGATGAGACCCAACATAGATTGGAGGGCAGCTTCATTGAGCACCTTCCCTCTGCCCACTGTAAAATGCAAGATCTCCTGGTGGCTATCCACTTCAGTTTGACTTCCCAGTCCTATTCTGCCATGTCAGTCCATGGACTCTTCTAATGCTAAGATGGGGCTAAACTCAATTTTGAGGAACGACACCTGCAATCTGAGTAGTTTCTGCCTAGGTACTGTTCACTGGGCAGCTTTTCCATTTCATGGTGCCTGTGAGGCTTGGCAATGGATGTGGATGAGCAGGACTAGTAGCTGGTGATATAGATACTGTACGTCACCATAGGCTTTGTAATAGAGAGCATAGTTGGGAAAGGATGGCTGTGCGGCTGTATGGACAAGAAAGATGAGACATAAAGTTCAATCCATTGAAATTAATTTACAGTTGTGACTTCTATCAAACATTCCTCCTGAACATTGATGTACCAGGCAAGTTATTTCACTAATTCTGTGCATTAGTTGGTTGCTGTTGATTCACCATGTTTTAATGCAATCTGTCAAATGGGGGTGATTCTGCATTGCCGGTGACTTTCAACTCCATCATTTGCAGTATTTCTTTTTAATGCTTGAAGTTCATACAGTTTAATGTGATCTTCTAATAAGTTTAAATTACTGCACACATTAAAAGCAATAAAAAAAGGTTCAACAAGGCATAGGACCCAATCTTTATCCATGATATGAGCCAAGAATTTTGATGATAATGTCATCCATTAAAGTCAAAGAGCACAATAAAAGAGCGAAGTGAGTAATTATGTTTCAGGGAAGATCATTTAAGGAGTGGACTGATGAAGGGTTGTCTACCATTTCTTAATTTATTCATTCATGGGCTATGAGGTCTTCGTTTGTTGTCCAATCCTTTTTACCCTTGAAAAGTTGGGTGATGCTGAACCATGGTGTGGTAAACCATATATGTAGGTTGTAACCAGGTTACCTGTCTGGACATGCCTGGGCACGCCCTCTGCTGACTGCTCCCACAGACCCCTGAATAAAGGCGATTGTGTCACTGCTCCTCCCTCAGTCCAGGACAGATACTCAGCATGGACGTTGGTCCATTTACTGTTAATAAAAGCCTTTCAGTATTTACTCTACTTCCAGTCTTTTGGAGTAATTGATAGTGCATCACATGGTCGAATGTTTGGAGGCGGTGCTTCCACACCATTGTAAGGGTTCTGAGTATTTGTCCAGCAATAAGAAGAAACTGAAATTCCATGTATTTGTTTCTCTTGCTCACTGAGGTAGAAGACCCTGCAGATTTGAAAGATTCTGTGGAAGACACTTTGGCAAGTTGAGATCATGCAAAAGGATGTAAGCATGAACTGCAGCCTCCATGCACCAGTGAAGATGAATGATAGGTTAGCTGCTTATTCCTGCATTCTGTTTAGGGCAGATAAGCAACACTTGCACCAGGGAAGTGGAGAATATTCCATCAAAGCTCTACAAGTAATGGAAAGCTATTGCGTACACTCAGTCCTTCACCACTTCCCATAGCTACAGCTAGCACAGTTAAGTTTCCGCTCAGTTGTAAACTACCTCTCTCCCTCACCTCCATTTGAACTGGTGCTAGATGGTTCAGTCATGATAACCTTTCAAATGCCACAGGGAGAATGTTAGAATGAAGGCATTGTCACTGACAGCTTTTGCTGATGACTGAGAGCAAATTGAAGTGATGGTAATTAGCCATATTGATCTTGCACTCCTTTTTGTGCATTGTCACTTGGATGCCTGTGATGTAGCTATACTGGGACAGTTTAGCTAGAGGCACAGCTTGTACTGTAGCATAAGTCTTCGGGACTACATTGGCAACATTGCAATCATCCATGCTCTTTGCTTCATCGTGCTTTCACCCATTTTGTGATTCTGTGTTAAATTTCTAAAGACATCTTAGTCCTAAATACTTCCGCCAAGCTTCCTCTAAAATTGATTATAAAGCAGCACTCATTACCAAACTTGCATTTCATATTTAAAGTAATTTTCTGAGTGTGATGTTAGTTGCCACAGACAGTTATTCTCATGTTGTCTACAAAGCCATGATAAAGTTGTATAATGCCTTGTGCAGACACAAGGGGAACATTTAACCACAGGAATGCTTTCATATTCTAGGCTTTCAAACCTAAGCAACCCCGTTAATGGATTTCTAGTGAGTGAGTGATTTAACTTGGTGAGTTTAAAATTGGAGCCTGTGTTCAAGAAGCACTAAGTGGTTAGCATAGCAGTACAGAGCACCACAATGAAACTGCCTGAAGAGCTTTTCACTCCCATGAAAACAAAGACCACCCATATTGTGGTTGGTTAATATTCAGCAAACTATAGCAACTGGTTTTCAAACCCCACTCTATTTGTTGAGTTGAACCACTGATACAAAGTGTATTTCAACAATGAAAACTCTTTAGCAATCCCTGTGTTTTAGTTGGCCACGTAGCATCTGTAGAGAGGAAATTAACATCAGTATTTCAGGTCAATGAGATTCCACTTCAACTGTACTAATGAAATATTTAGCCTTTACAGCACACTTTTGTTGGTCAATTTAGGTAATTCTGTACTCTGAAAACTTTCATGCAATTAATAAATTATTTAATTTTAAGTAGGAGCAAATGTGGAAATATGACATGCTTCAACCTTCTATCATAACTCCTTTTAATTCTGTGAATTAAATAAGAGATATCTAAATTCTGATCATCTTGCACCCTGATAAAAGCACAAAATCACACAACTGAGATATCACATCTTTGTAGTCTTTGTAGTCTTCCAAATTGCATCTGGAATGGCAGGTTTTCTGATTCTAGTATTCTACTTTTGTGTTGCCCTTCATTGGTTGCAGACTTAACAAAAACCCTGAAGACTCTGTCTTATAATTATCCCAGAATCTCATCTAATGAACATGAATACTATTATGAAAAAAATTAGTTTCAACTAAAAAAATGAATTCCCATGTTGTTATTACTTGAAATACTATATATTCCATTAGGGAATATTTTCAAATCAGCAGGAAAATGAGATGATTGTGCCCTTACATAATGACAAAATATAGATACATGAAGTGAGCAATTATAAAGGGAAAAATCCCTTCAAAGCAATGAGAAAAGTGCCAGTTTGATTCTTCTTAGTGGGCTCCTGCATGGAGCTGCTCATGTTTCAATCTCTTAAATTAAAGAGGTAAGGAGCACAATGGCATCACCGTTCAGAACTTCTGAAATGCAGGTTTAGTTCTGACCTCTGATAGAGTTTCCACATTCTCCCTGTGACCCTGTGTGCTTCCTCACACCGCCTAAGGATCTGTGGGATGCTAGGTTAATTGACCAGTTTAAATTGCTGTTTCTGAGGAGGGAAAAGGCCCAGTCACAAGCAACCTGTAAAAACCTTGCCAGTCAGCATTAATTTATTCTAATGTGCCTGATCAAAATTATTGGATTGAACTCATTTACATTTTCTGTAAAATAGAATTAAATACCTTTTCGGTGTTTTATGAACAAGTAGGTGTACCTCTTGGACAAGACACAGAGTAACAAGTTATGAGCCAAAAACAAACATCAATAATTGAGCACTCTTAGGATTTTGGTGGTGATCTCATTACTTTAATATCACTTGCATATCACGTAATATCTGATGTTTTGGGTCATAACCTTTTTGGTCAGAACTGGGAAAGAGAGATAAAAGGTTGTTTCAAATTGCAGGGACGATGGCAGGAAGGATGATTAGGCAAAGGGAATTTCTGTGGTGGATGAAATCTGGTCAAATATGTTCATGAGCAGTTAGAAGATCAATATGTGTCTAAGTTTGTTTAGATGTTGCTAATAGCAAGGAAGGATATACTATAGGAGAAAGAAACTGAACTAAAATCACAAATGGGTGACTTTCATCTGAAATGGCCAGTTCTGATAGAGACAATGTAAGCGAGTTATTCTAAGTTGAAGAATTCAGTGTTGAACCTGGAATATTGCAGTTTGCCCAGATAGAAAATGATGTGTTATTCCCCTTGCTTTCATTGGGCCTCTTTCTATCAATCAAGGAGGCCTTGGATAGCTGGGTCAAAGTCTGTCAAAATGCATCTCTATTCATATGAATGAAGAAAGGTGCTGTAAGAGTAGAAATAATTTTTCATTTATTTACCTTTATTAAAATTGTTTTAGTTGATTTAGATGTTACAGGTTCATATGTTTTGTTTTAATTCTTTCAAACATTTCAATACTTTTAAAGGCTTTTAATAGTTTAATAGTATGATGTAGCTGTCTGACAATGATTATAATGGGTTGTTTGTGGGCTTATTCTAACCCACTTTACCCATTTGAGAGATTGACACTTGGAAGGCCTTGGATATATGCAAAAGCACACTTACTGAGATGGCTTTGGCACCTTACGGGAAGTTGGCATTGGTGGGTCAGCAAAAGGTGAGTTTGGACTAAAATACTGAAGCTTGTGACAAGCAAAGGCAACTCACTGGATGTTTTGTGCCATTTTCCACCTATCACTGTTTTTCCTATAATTTATTAATATAAAATTATCTTGTACTTTCTGTTATTGGTAAATGTTTTTATTACTTAGCAATTAGTAAGATGGAGGAAAACGACACCTAATGCCAGCAACAAAACAACCTGTGTAGAAAGTATCTCTGCTGCACTTCGACAATAAACCTAAATTAAACTACAGAAAAGAGTATTGTTTACTGTAGAACTATTACTGCACCAGCTGTCTATATATCCTTTTGATGTGTGCCAATTCAATCAGAACGTTGTGATATTGACCCATGTAAACCTGAAGTTGAGTTGGGTTTACATCACCCAAGTTTGCTTCATTCAAATTTCAACTAAAAGGCAGTAAGAGAGGGAAGTCTTATCCAATCATTCTGGGCAGGATTCCAAACAGTTTCCAGGGCTGAAAGGGCAGTATTAATCTAACCCTCTGAGCCACTCAGCCACCCATTGTTACAATTACCAAAATTATTGTGTTTTTCATAGTTGTGGTTGTGTAGTTAATTAGCTCAAATTGGTAACACTCAAGAGCTTTTGTTGAACTGTAAATTGAGGAGGTCATGACATTAATTCAAGACTGCAATATGTGGAATTCAATAAATCTGGAGCATTTGCTTAATTGTTCTCTGTCCACCATATGTTAATATGTATCTGCAAGTACGTGGAAAATGCCATAAAATATTTCCTGATTTCTACATTACTGTAAATTACAGTACAGAAAATAATCATTTCATTGGACTATGGAAATCATTTTTGGTCTACCTTTGCTGCTCTGAAAGAAAAGCACATGGCAATTTTGCTTAATGATCTTGTCAATGCTGCTTTGGCAGCAGATTTACATTATTAAATGAAAACTCCACCAGTAAACTCCTTGACTTTGTCTAACCTTTGATGTTATTATTTAAACCACTGAAAATCTCTACTGTTTGGAGCAAAATACTGCAGGTGCTGAAAATCTGAAACAAAACAGAAGATGCTGGATACCAAGGGAATCGAAGGGTTAGTGCAGAAAAATAGTTTTGAGGTAAAACCTTACTGAATAGCAGAGCTGACACAAGGGGCCGAATGGCTAACTTCCATTTCTGTTCCTTTAAGAAGAAATTTAAAACAGAATCATGGCTTGGCAAATGAGAATAATGGAGCCAGCCTCAAGCAAGGCTTGGACCATGTTTAGTTTGGATCGAAAAGTGACTAGTTGGATTCATGCCAAATAGAAGCCAGGCAATGACAACTTCCAACAGGGGAGAGCCAAATTACTTCCGCTTGTGGATCTAATACATTGTTTTTGCCAAGTGCTTCGCTCTTAACATTGCAGGGATCAATATAAACCATATTCTCAATTTGACAAGTTGCAAGAAATTAGCTGTTGTGTATCAGTCATAATCGACTCCTGACTTTCAGCGGGATTCCCACCATGGAAAAGTTGCAATTCAGGACAAGCCTTGATACATGCAATTCTGTCCATTGTGATGGAGTTTGAGTTTGTGCTGCACAAAATGGTGCGGTTAACTGGCATCTTCATAACCACTCTTAATATAAGCAATGAAATATAAACAATGGTAGGGTAGGCCATGTGACCTCATAAACCAGATTTGCCTGTGATATCATTGCTGATTCTTTGTCTGAAATCCATTTTCGCATCAACTTCCCAGATCCACTGATTCCTTTAGTATCCAAACATCTTTTGATTTGAAACTCAGATCTACTCTTGACTGTAAGTTGCAATTCTTGTGGCAGAGAATTACAAAGCTTCAGAACCCACAACAGAAAGAAACTTTTTTATTTTATGAGTCAGTTTCCATTGTGCAAGATTCTCCAGCTAAGAGAAAACAACTCACTCAGCACCTCATAAACACAAGAAAGTCTGCAGATGCTGGAATTCCAGAGCAACACACACAAAATGCTGGAGGAACTCAGCAGGTCAGGCAGCATCCATGGAAAGGAATAGATAATCAATGTTTTGGACCAGGAAGTTTCTTCAGGATTGAGAAAGAAAGGGGAAGATGCTAAGATAAAAATGTGGGGGCAGAGGGAGGAGGCTAGGTAGAAGGTGATATTTGAAGCTAAATGGGTGAGAAAGGTCAAGGGCTGGAGAAGAAGTAATCTGATAGGAGAGGAGAGTGGACCATAGGAGAAAGGGAAGGAGGAGGGGACACAGGGAGAGGTGGTAGGCAGGTGAGAAGTGGTAAAAGCTCAGAGTGGGTAATAGAGGAAGGGAGTAGTATGTTTATTGGAAGGAGAAATCAATATTCATGCCATCAGGTTGGAGGCTACCTAGACGGAATATAAGGTGTTGCTCCTCCGCTATGAGGATGGCCTTATCTCGGCACAAGAGGAGGCCATGCACCAACATGTTGGAATGGGAATGGGAATGAAAATATTTGGCCTCCAGGAAGTCCTGCTTGTGGTGGATGGTGCGAAGGTGCTTCTCATAGTGGGCTCCCAATTTACGTCGGGTCTCACCAGTGTAGAGGAATCCACACTGAGAGCACCAGGCACAACAGTAGAGCTCAGCAGATTCACTGGTGAAGTGTTACCTGAGCTGGAAGGACTGTCTGCACCCTGAATGGAGGTGAGGGAGGAAGTGCATGGGCAGGTGTAGAATTTACAGGGATAAGAATCGGGTTTCCCTCCCTTCATTATTGATGCTGCCCTCACCCACACCTCCTCCATATCTCCTATATCCATGCTCACCCTACCTTCTTGCCACCTTAACGTGATGGAGTTCCTCATGTCCTTACCTACCACCCCATCAGCCTCCACATCCAACAGATAATCCTCTGCAACTTCCGTCATCTCCAAAGGGATCTTACAACTAAACATATCTTTAACTTCCCCCTCCCCTCTGCTTTCCACAGGGATTGCTTCCACCACGATTCCCTTCTCCATTCATCCCTCCCAACTTATCTCCCTCAAGGCACTTATCTCTGTAAGCAGCCTAAGCGCTACACCAGCCCGTAACCCTATTCCCTCACCTCAATTCAAGGTCTAGTGCTCCCGATGCAGCCTCCTTTACATTGGTGAGAGTCATCGTAAATTGGGGGACTGCTTCATCGAGCATCTTTGCACTGTTCATCACGAGCAGGACTTCTGGGTAGCCGCAACTTTTTAATTCTGATTCCCATTTCTGTTCCAAAGTATCAGTCCATGGCTTCCTCTTGTGCCAAGATGAGGCCACCCTCAGGATGAAGGAGCAACACTTTATATCCCTTCTGGGTAGCCTCCAACCTGATGACATGAATACCAATTTTCCCTTCCAGTAAACAAATTTCCCCACCCACCCCCCTTCCTCTATTCCCAACTCTGTCCTTTTACCTCTTCTCACCTGCCTATTACTTCTGTCTGGGTCCTGTCCTCCTTCCTTTTCTCATATGGTCCACTCTCCTCTCCTATCTAATTCCTTCTTCTCCAGCCCTTGACCTTTCCCACCCGTCTGACTTCACCTCTCACCTTCCAGCTAGCCTCCTCCCCCTCTCCCCACCTTTTTATTCTGGCACCTTCCCCTTTCATTCTCAGTCCTGAAGAAAGGTTTCAGCCCAAACGTTGAGTATCTATTCATTTCCTGCCCTGCTGAGTTCCCTAGCATTTTGTGTGTGTTGCTTTATCAGCATCTACCTTCCTAATCCCTTTCAAAACCAATGCCTCAATGTAATCATCTCTCATCATGCCTTACGCAATCTTTCTTCAAAGGGAAATACCCTCATCCTTGGATTCAGTCAAGTGAATATTCCATGAACTGTCTCCAAGGCACATAATAAAGGAAAGTCTCACAGTGGCTTCCTGGTCTTTTGGACAGAGATGGCTTCGATCAAACTATCTCCCAGAATCTCCTGTCTAATCACCTATCTGCTCTGATATGATCTATGCCAAGTAATTATAGGCAAAAGCCCATCTCCTGTAGGGGGTACTGGTATGGTGGTAGTTACTGTGGAATGGTGCAGATTATTCAGGCAACCATTCATTCAAGTCCTGGTAATTTTACTGCATCAAACAGAGTTACTGTCCCCAGAAGGGCTTGAATATTTTGCAGATAATAGTCGACACATTTTAATTTGAAATTGTAAATAGTTTTGTGAACCCCTGATAAATGTATGTATTTTTGTTAGTGAATAAACTTTTGTACTGTATATTAAAAAAAGAGTTGCAGATGGACTTCAACTCATCACAGTTGCGATGTTAATCATTTTAGACTGAACCAGAACAGTTGTTTTGCAGTTTCATCCCTTATTTTCAGTACAATTTAGTTAAGTCTGTTTGGTAGATCTTGTGCTGGTGTGCAATAAATGGCTCCCAAATTTACTTCTGTATCTATCTGCAGGTATTTAAAAATTATAGCTCCCAGAGATAGCATTAATGTCAATGTACCCTTTTTGGATTAGTAGCTTACTGTACTATTTATAATGTTAGCATCTTGGTAAATGTCCTGAAATAGACCAATGAAATTCAGGCTATAGATCTAATATTTTATACATGGTATGCATGTCTCGTTAAGTAACTGACACAATTATGTATGCAATTATGTTGCCGAATCCTGTCACCTCAATCATTTCAGTTATTTGATTGAGTAATTAGCATTTAACTAAAACATTATTTGCCATAATTATTCCTTCTCTTTAATCTTTTAATTTTTAAATGGTTTTAATGCACATTCAGGAGATGCTTGGCAGTGACGGGTGTGGAAATGTTTTTCAGTTTTGGTAGTTTGTGTCAGTACTATCCTCCAAAGTTATACAGGGTGCAGGTGAAAATTGGTTAAGATCAATAAAGACACGAGGAAATCTGCAGATGCTGGAATTTCAAGCAATGCACATAAAAATTGCTGGTGAATGCAGCAGGCCAGGCAGCATCTATAGGAAGAGGTACAGTTGACGTTTCGGGCCGAGACCCTTCGTCAGGACTTGGCCCGAAATATTTACTGTATCTCTTCCTATTGATGCTGCCTGGCCTGCTGCATTCACCAGCAACTTTTATGTGTGTTGCTTAAAATCAATATCTTTGTTTCAGCAAAATATATGAAACTCACTAGCCCAAGATCTCGATGTTACATTTCCATATCCTACAGTGGATACTCTGACTGAAATTGCTGATTTTTTTTCTTTTTCCAGTTTCTTAACAGAACTGAGGCTATGAGCACCTGAAATGCAGATTTTTGGATTAGTGTGTCCAGAGAGTGAGAGAAAATGAACCACTTAAGCAACTTGATCTGAATTATTGTATGGAGTCTCAGTGACATGTGAGTAAGCATTACCCTGAGTTGAACCTAGCATTTCAATTTGGAGAATAATGTTATGTGATTCTGCAAAAATCAAATGAGAGTCATAATACGGTTTTTCTTGTTTTGGTCAAAAGAGTCACAGAGGTAGTTGATGGAGAAATGGGAACAGTGTTTCACATCAGTGAAAAATGTTGAGCAGATTAACATTTTTAAGTCTGAGTGTCATATTTTAAAACTATTAACTGCTTAAAATAAGTTTAATTTGTAATCAAAGGAAGTGTTCATGACCAAGAGACTGATCTTTAGGTGGGCCAGCATTGTCTAAGTAGCTGTGAATTGTGCAGTTTATCTGATTAAAGCTGAGCAATAGTTGTGAGTGTGTTTTTCCCCTCATTTACTGCATGTTAACTTTGAATTTGGAAACCACAGCTTTTATACATCAGGATTTATCCAAGAAAAAATAGAAATCTTGAAATTACTCCAAATACTGCAAATATATTTGTTGAAAATTGCTTTCAGTTACTTTAGCGGAGGCCTGCACCAGTCTTAACTGAACAAGCAGTAGATATTTTATATGAGCATACCAGCTCAGGAACTGTCCAGCATGTAAGTTCTTAGTTTGTCAGCTTACCCAGTACCTTCCATGCTCATACTCAAGAATATTGCACTTTATTGCAATAATCAACTATAAAAATAATATTCTCAAACGTTGAACCATAATAGGCGATGGGTAACCCTAGGTAATTTCTCAGGTAAGGACATATTTGGCACAGCTTTGTAGGCCGAAGGGCCTGTATTGTACTGTAGGTTTTCTATGTTTCTATGTTTTCTCATAATATTCATTTCTTAGCAATGAGCTGCACAGCCTGACCAATTGCTACCTTAGGAAGGCATAAGGGAACTAAACTATCAAGTCTATTTATGGGGAAATAATCAGGAAAGTATTGTATTCTTCAGAAATGTGAAAACAATTTAAGGTGACCCAAATGAAGTTTTCAAACTTGAGGGAAAATGTTGATTGATGTTTATTCGTTATGACAAAGATGTTCAAATGCTGAAATCAAAAGGAACACAAAATGAGGTCCAGCAAAAAAAATGTTAGGCAAAGTTTCTTTTTTGCTTAGTAGTTCTAGAGGAGAACAATATTGTAAAACTCAAGAGCCAGATCAAACCCCTTCTGAAAAGGGATAGGATTGGATGCAAAAGTGAGGTTTCTATCAAAGAGAAAGGGCTAGGTTTCTGCAATTTTAAACATTATCTGTTTCAAAACATCCTCCAAGTATGTGGTCATCTTCCTAAAATATTCTGCGCAAGGATATCAGAACTGTTCTTCATATAGTTCATTTTTCTTATACAAAATTACTTGTGTGGTGTTTAATAATATGATAGTTCATGATAGAGAATAAAAATTATTTTTTGTATGATGGATTTTAAATTGAGTGCTAAAAGCATTGCATCATTTCTTAATGTCTTTTTTCATGAACTAGTGTTAATTGGAATAGACTATACTATCTAATTTTGCACATTACTGTATTTATCATTATGGTATTTATTATTCATTAGTTCACCAGTCCTCATTGCTTTCTACTTTGCAGAGCACAATTTTGGCATTTATGGACTGTATAGTGCATTGAAATTTAGTAGTGTAAATATAATTTGATGCAAAGGCAACCATTAAAGAACAGTTAATGTACATGAACTCTTGGAGATTTTACTTAGTGAGAAAGACAGCAGGATTTACCATACGCGGAGGACAATTTATTTCACACCTTCCATCAAACCAAGTGGTAAGATTCTTGTGATCATAGGTTGGCTGACTAAATCAAATTGTTTTAGTTTCCCATATTACACTATTAAATCCTGGTGTTTGCTTATAATTAACTAACAAAACAAATTTAAGAATGGTTTTATTGGTACAAGAAATGCAAAAACAAGGCTGTCCTGGGTAGATTTCTGCAAGAATGCTTTTATATTATTTATTTCAGGAACCCATATGATTAATAGTCTGTCATGCCTGTGTAACATTCATTGAAAATACATTAATATGTGCTAGCTTAAAGACATTTTAATTTCTCTGGAATGTGCTCTATCAAATGCAGAGCACAATTTTGGTAATTTTGGCTTACTTTCTTAGTCAATTAAAAAAAAACACCTTCAGTTGTTCTCTGATCAACAATATAATCACAGACCAAGAGATGTACGGCCAATCATGCAAGTGGCTAATGAGACTTATGCCAACTGCCATGGTGTTTGTTTTCTTTGTTCATAGGACTTGGACCACTGCAATGCCAATATTTATTCCTGATATGTCTCTTTATCGTTTGCCCTTAGATGTTTTACTTGTACTTTTCCAAGAACACTTCGGTTTGCCATTCTTCTTCACACTTAACTGAAATCCCCATATGGTTATCCAATTATTGTTTTTTTTAAATAAATTGAGTGAATCCATTCCACAGTATGGTTTAGATTTCTGTTCCGCGGTGATTTCACCGAGGGCAGCTTAATTGCTGTTCCACGTTTTATAGTACTATACACCTTGAAGTTCTTCATATTACAGTGAGAGGTTATTGAGATGCTTTTCTTCAGATTTATAACCAAGTACCCGCCTGCATAAACATCTAGTATCTTTTTTTGTTGGACGCCAGATGTAGTCTGGATTGTTGAAATAAAATCACAATTGTAGAAAATACTATGAAAAGTGAAGGGTTTAGCCTTTCATTAGAATGTTATAGGTAGGATTACCTATTACCTGTTACCTGTAACCTGCTTTTGGTCACTGGGCTAGCTAACATTCATTGCAACACTGTAGAGCTAGTGCAACCATGCCTAGACAAGGATCAACATTCTCAGTAATACAGAACAGAAAAACTGGGGAAAATGAAAGATACATGTTTAATGTTTATTCTTCAGGAGGAATTGATTCTTATTTCCCAAGAATTAGATATGGTTTTATCAGAAGTTAATCTAAATTTTTGGAACAGGAATGAAAGATATCTTTTTTTTTTGTTTTGGAAAAACATTGGTCACATAATGGTATAATGAGGCTGCATAGCTTCTAATTTATAGGTGCTCCACACATTCTGACAAAGGGTCTCTCAACTGAAACGTTAACTCTGTTTCTCTTTTCATGGAAGCTGTCTGATGTGCTGAGTGTTTTGTTTTCCAGCAGCAGCACTGTTTTTCATTTTCATTCTATCTTTAATCGCTGCTCATTGATTTGCTTGGCCCTCAGGCTGACTTCATGAGCTAAGTGCCTGTTGCTTGTAGGTCAGGAAGTTCGAGTTTCTGTTTAATTGCCATTCAACCATACATGAATGCAGCCAAACGAAACAGTGTTACTCCAGGGCGAAGGAGCAAAACACAGTACCAACAGTCACACACAGTACTGGGCACATAGAACACATATAAGATAGCAGTAAAATACAGTGACACAAAAAAAATAAAGTTGGAGACCCTGAGTCCATGAGTGTTGCAGCAGTCTGCCATCGAACACAATACAACTTGTTTTGAGCTGAGCAAATACTGGAGGGAAGCACCGTCTCCATCTTGGATGGTGCACCACATCGCCTCTGGCTTAGTGCACCTTCTCCGACATCTCTCTTCTGAGCGGCTGTAAACAGGCAACACTGTGGCTTAAAGCCTAACCATCTGAGGCTACGCAGCTATCTCAGGACTAACACACTGCTATTAGACCCGCCCCATGACTTGTCTGCAACCCCTTTGAATGCCATCTTACCTCTTCCATGGCCATCATTGATTCTTTGCCTATTCATCCAGACTTCTTCTCAACTCACCACCCCCTTCCAGAAACCCTAACAGCCAAATACTTCAGCTTTCTCAGACAGCCTTCCTGCTCAAAACCCACCAATTTGTTCGTAAAATTTTGGGAGACAATCTAATCGAGCCCCACAATTAAATCCAGATAGACATTTTAAGAACCTGCCTGTTTGTGTTTCTCAACTTCAGAACAGACCTGCTGTACTGAATTCCCTTTTTGAATAATATACAAATCTAGCATTCAATTATTATCATCTATGTTGAACATCAATGGTATCAACTGTTTCTCTGGTAATTTAAACAAACATCTACTTCATGTAATGCAGTGCTATAATATTAAAACAGAAACTGACCTTTACATTGATTTCTCAGACTATTTGAAAATCTTGCGCTGCTCCTTTTTCCAAATAATCATAAACTTGACATTTGATTTTCTTCACCAGTGCTATTCTGCCAGCGTGTTCCATTACTGTTAGCAATTTTCGAATACAATATCTGAATACATTCAATCAATAGCACCAAGAACCGGAATATTTTTATTTAGAAAGAATCTTATTAATTCAAAAACAAGTTTAGCAAAGCATTAGTTTAAAGCTTAAGGCTGTGTCTTCTTCAGAGGAACACAGGTGCACCACAAGGGAATCGAGGGGTATGGAGATGGTGTTGAAAAGTGGTGTTTAACCAGCCACAATCTATTTGAAAAACAGAGCATGCTTGAGAAATCCACTAGCTGACTCCTGGCCCTTTCTCTTATGTTCTTATGTACTTCCCTATTTGGTGCATTACAGTTATAAACACTGTACTTTGAATGTTATGTTGTAATAAGGTGCATGCTTAATGCAATGTGCAATTTTGTTTTTCTCTTTCACAATACACAATGAAACTAAGAAAGCTGGGAATCCATTGCTAGAAATGTTAGAACAGGCAGCAACATGCCTGCAGGGTAACAGTTTAAGGGCAAATAATTGCGATTTTCTCACAGGAGATACATTTTTATTATGAACAATCTTAAGCTGGGAGATTGTGACTTTGTTCCACTTAGGACAGCAGGTTTCAGTAATAAGCTCTGCTGGATCTCCATTCTGTGTAGACACAGCTTGAGGGATTTCAAAGCAGCAGACAGAGAGAAATGGATTTCACTGGCAGGAGGGTCAGTGCCTGATCACGGGGCTGGGAAAGAGATGAGGAGAATTTATTTTACAGGAATGTACTGCCTAAAAGAATGATGGTTAGTTCAACCTTCAAAAAGGAAATGGATTCCTATGTATAAAGGAATCATTTGTAAGAATGTGTAAGAACAGCAGGGATATGTATCTAATTGGCAAATCTTTTGCAGAGCCAGAGCAGGAGTGGTGGTCTGTGTGGCTTCCTTCTGTACTATATTAATCAGTGGATGTTGGGAGTGTTTTAAGTGCTGTAACACTGTCCTGGCATTTCTTGGTCAAATTTTATTCGTCATTAGTATTATATTAGAGAGATTTTTGTTTTGGGCTCATTAGAGAAAAGAAGAAGGCTACCCAAATTCAGGCTAACAAGTAGGTGATCTTCAAGTCAATAGTCTGGGCTGAATTTGAAGCATCATCAAAAAAAGTTCTATCTAATAATTCAAAGAATTGTGAGGATTACTATTCCTTCTCTATAATCATTACTTTTCATCAATTCCATTTTATGATAAGTCTGGCATCCTGCCTGCTTAGGGTAAGAAGTTTTGTGAAAACTATGCTAAACAGAGCAACAAATCCTGAAGAAGGGTTTCAGCGTGAAGTGTCAACTGTTCATTCATTTCCATAGATGCTGCCTGACCTGCTGAGTTCCTCCAGTGTTTTGTGTGTGTTGCAGCAAATTATACTTGCCTCCACTGAATGTAATCATTCTCATATCAGTCAGAGGAATTAAAATCAGAAACTAGCTTTTATTTTCACTGATACATCATGAAATTTGTTGTTTTGTGGCCACAGTACAATTTTTTTAAAGTTACAATAAATAAATAGCCCTAAAGAAAGAGAGAGAGTTCATGGGTTCATGAGCAGTTCAGCAATCTGCTGGTGGAGGGGAAAAGGTTTTGAATGTGGGCCCTCAGACTCTTGGCAAAAAATGAGAAAATGTTCCAGAAGATGGGGGTCCTTAATGACGAATGCTTCCTTCTTGAGGCACTATCTTTTGAAAATGTTTTCAATGGTGGGAAGGTTGTGCCCATGATGGAGCAGGCTAAGTCTGCAATCCTCGGCTGCCTCCTTTGATCCCATACATCAGAGAGTCTATACCAGGTGGTGATGAAGTGAGCAAAGACCAATTTCAAATATGCTTTCAGTGTGCCTGAAAATATAATCTCCTCAACAGCCATTTGGTCTGCTTTATGTCTGGCTGTTTCTTCTGGATAAAACTTCTGTGGTGGGGTTGGTGATGAAGTGTGCAAAGACCATTTTCAAATATGCTATCCGTACCCAAAAATATAATCTCTTCAACAGCTGTTTGGTCTACCTTATGTATGGCTGTTTCTTCTGGATAAAATTTCTGAGGTGCAGCTTTTGCACTGTGAAGTGATTTCCCCTTCATCATTTGAGATAGAAAATTAGGCAATTAAAAAATCAATGATCTAATGCATGCAATGAGATAACATAGGAACCAAATAACTCTGGCAGATTGATGCAACTCCATTGTGCCACATTAATAAACCTAAAACAAATGTGCAGACTGCTGCCTTCCCATTTATTTTTTATTAACACTGTTCCTTAATTCTAGCAAAAAAGAATTATGAATCTGGATGGATGGTATGCCAATAGGCAATGCCACCTTGATCTGATTTTAAGGTAATACCTCTTAATCTCAGTTTAGGAAGGACATCTTAATTTTTGCCAGATTTACCAGCATCATCTGAGGGATAAAAGGGTTAAATTTTGAGAACAGCTTGCATAGAATCAGTTTATATTCCCTTGAGCACGGCAGATTAAGGATCTATTTAATTGGTTAAGATGATTAAAGGATTTGGTAGGGTAAATAGAGAATTTTGAAAATTGATGGAAATCTGAAACTTGCTATCCAAAAAGTCATTTCAGAGAGGTCAGTTGTGAGTACGAAAGCTGAAAGATATTAAATGTTACAAATCCAAAATAAATAAAAGGACTTCTGACAAAAAAAAATCTTCATGCCAAAGCTAACTACATTTTAAAAGCACTTCATTAAATGCTGTGGGCATTCTGAGTATGCAACACACCCTAACTGAATAATGGAACTGACTTAACTGCCAGGATAGCATCTCATGGTTCCAAACCTAGGTGTTAGTTCTAATGGTTAGAGAGATCCGAATATATGTGGAGAAAACTGGGACAGGGTACTGAGTTTGGATAATCAGCCAGAATAAGTTTGAAGGGTTTAATGGCCTGCTCCTTCTCCTACATTTCCCATTTTTTAACTCTAACTTTCTATGATGCCCAACTTGGACGTACCAGATCTGTTTTAAGTCTACCCAGTTGGCCCATATGTGGTACCACAAAACATGATGTAAAGAGTATGCAGAAGTTTCTTCTACCAGTGCTATCATGCATAGCTGCATCTGGCACAGACTATTTCAGGCAAGGCCAGCTAGACCTATCTCTTGCAATGGTTTACTCTTGCTGTTGCATTCCAAGTCTGCAATTATGTCCTTCAGGATGCAGCCATTGAGTCAATACATATATTACTCATTTCCTCTTCATGAAAGGCAATGAAATCTCCCATCCAGAGTACTGTATATACAGTATTGTGTCCTTGTTACTCGCAGTGTATCCACCAAGCACTGTTCAACATGAAAGAGCACTGATTATCTGGAGGAGTTTTCCTTGCCCGGATCTGAACAGAGGCTATAAGGGCTCTGGTGTCTGTTCTGAGGACCACAAAAGCTCCTCCTTCTGCCATATTCCACAATGCTACCACCTCTAGATTCTGGTTGCTCAGCTATCCCGAATAATAATATTACTGCAGGTACTTTGGTATCTTTTTCTTCAAATTACTTTATTCTTTATCAAGTTTTAATTCAA
The DNA here is from genome assembly GCF_030028105.1 of Mobula birostris. Taxonomy (NCBI): domain Eukaryota; kingdom Metazoa; phylum Chordata; class Chondrichthyes; order Myliobatiformes; family Myliobatidae; genus Mobula; species Mobula birostris. Next base: position 54,830,515 of record NC_092381.1, read on the forward strand.
ACATAAATTACTATAACAGTACTGTTGAATGGATCCAACGATATTTCCTAGCCAGCATGTTAATAAAGGTTTATTCATGGTCTGACTATATCTGCTACTCTATATAGATGCAGCAAGCTCTATAATTTCTGCCCCCTCCATACAATTTTATCGTACTGTCTTGATTTTTTGTGCAAACCCCTTTCCACTCACTCTTTGAAGCAACTGCAACCCTGCTGTATGAGTTCAAATTGTTGTTGCTTTACTTTTCAGTCTGCTTTATTGACTTTAATGAATTCTAATTTACTCAGAATTTTTTTCAAAGAAAATTAAAATGTGATTCGCCTGGCTAAAAAAAATGACCACTTTAACTTTCATGTACATCTGATACATTGTTATAATTCTATTCATTACGTTGGCTGGTGGCGCAGTGAGATCAGCGCCGGGCTCGAGAACAGAGGTTCCCGAGCTCAATCCAGTTATAGACTGCCCCTGTACGCGCTCTCCATCTGCGCCGGGTTGATGGCGAGCTCACAACTCGGCCTCGTAAAATAATACTGCGAAATGTCTGTGCGAGGAGTGGCGCCCCACACAGCCTTTCGAACTGCTCCTTGTAAGGCATGAAAATGCCCGACTCTGGCCTCTCGGGTCTGAGTCGATGTCATCATCATCATCATCATCATCATCATAGTGTAATACTCTGGAAACTAACTACAGGAGGCACATAGAAGCACTGGAGAGCTAGCTCCAAAGCTGCACTCACAAAATGTACAAAATTTATTTGCTGGATTTTGAACCGATGCCAATATTTTCTCCAGAGTCAACATCAAGGCCTAGCTTCTGTTCTCATTCCCAACATCAGGCTCCTGAAATGGACAATCCATTCCAAACTCTGTCTTGGAAAGAGACCGCAGATGAATAGAGGAAAAGATTCAAGGATTTTCTCAAAACCTCCTTGAAGAAATGAAGCATCTTCACTGACTCCTGCTCCATGAATGTTTAAAATGAAGGAGTGTGTAGAAAGGCACTGAGAACTGAACCCATGTTTTGAGAGCACACAAAACTCCAGCATAAATCGTGTAAAGAATGCATTATCTGAAATGACTCACAGAACTGCTCTGCTAAGCACCTTCTTCCCCACCTTGCCAAATTCTGCAGATCACACATTGGCTTCATCAGTCTTCTCAGAACCCACAGAAACAGAGATGAAGCAAGTTATTCTCAATCTGGTGAAACTGTTGAAAGGGAACTGTGGGGAGATATGCAGGATTAGCATTTCTTCAAATAAGAAAATCGTGGTCTTGTGCATGCATCTTGTACACAAAGACCTTTCCTTCATTGTTTTCCAATATGCCACATGAAAGATAGATGAATCCTCATTGAATCTTTGACAATGCCCTCAGTATGAATAATTTCTTAAAGCTAGAATAGGCAAACCTCAGATTCAGATTTGGTCTAGTGTTAGAGACTTGTTCTTGTCAATAATGTGTATATTAAAATTGAAATCACACCTAAATTTGCATTAATTGACATCACTGTACATTGCCCAGTGGTGTCTGTGTGTATACTGCCAGATGCACAGACCACTAAAAGTGAATTTGTAGAAGCATGCACCCATTTGCATTTAGCAATCAGGTTTTAGATTGAATTAGGTACCTCATTAAAAAAGTTGTGTAATGCAGTACAGATTCTAGGTCATATTCTCTTTTATCTGCTAATCATCATGGATAATGTATCTATCTGGATTGCCAATCAGCAATCAGACATCTAAAAAGCCTGCTCTCAGGATGAGGCTTTTCATTCTAGGACGAGGGAGATGTCTTCCTTTTTTAAAGAAAAGGGGTTCCCTTCCTCCACTATCAACTCTGCTCTTAAACGCATCTCCCCCATTTCATGTACATCTGCTCTCACTCCATCCTCCCGCCACCCTACTAGGAATAGGGTTCCCCTGGTCCTCACCTACCACCCCACCAGCCTCCGGGTCCAACATATTCTCCGTAACTTCCGCCACCTCCAACGGGATCCCACCACTAAGCACATCTTTCCCTCCCCCCCTCTCTCTGCATTCCTCAGGGATCGCTCCCTGCGCAACTCCCTTGTCCATTCGTCCCCCCCATCCCTCCCCACTGATCTCCCTCCTGGCACTTATCCTTGTAAGCGGAACAAGTGCTACACATGCCCTTACACTTCCTCCCTTACCATCATTCAGGACCCCAAACAGTCCTTCCAGGTGAGGCAACACTTCACCTATGAGTCGGCTGGGGTGATATACTGCATCCGGTGCTCCCGATATGGCCTTTTATATATTGGCGAGACCCGACGCAGACTGGGAGACCGCTTTGCTGAACATCTACACTCTGTCCGCCAGAGAAAGCAGGATCTCCCAGTGGCCACACATTTTAATTCCACATCCCATTCCCATTCTGACATGTCTATCCACAGCCTCCTCTACTGTAAAGATGAAGCCACACTCAGGTTGGAGGAACAACACCTTATATTCCGTCTGGGTAGCCTCCAACCTGATGGCGTGAAGATCGACTTCTCTAACTTCCGCTAAGGCCCCACCTCCCCCTCGGACCCCATCTGTTACTTATTTTTATGCACACATTCTTTCTCTCACTCTCCTTTTTCTCTCTCTGTCCCTCTGAATATACCCCTTGCCCATCCTCTGGATCCCGCCCCCCCCCTTGTCTTTCTTCCCGGACCTCCTGTCCCATGATCCTCTCGTATCCCTTTTGCCTATCACCTGTCCTGCTCTTAGCTCCATCTCTCCCCCTCCTGTCTTCTCCTATCATTTTGGATCTCTCCCTCCCCCTCCAACTTTCAAATTCCTTACTCACTCTTCCTTCAGTTAGTCCTGACAAAGGGTCTCGGCCTGAAACGTCGACTGCACCTCTTCCTAGAGATGCTGCCTGGCCTGCTGCGTTCACCAGCAACTTTTATGTGTGTTGATCTAACAAGCCTGTAGCTATATGTTACCTTCCTCCAAAGAAAAAGTGTGATATTTCTAAACTGGGGCTACCAGAACTGATCGAAAATAAATTCAAATTATGCAAAATTCGAATGATTATAAAGGATTGTAAAGGAACCAAAATTTGCTTCTACAATTAACAGAAAACACCATCCATCCATTCCAATCTGCAGTGAATAACACAGTTGTCAGAACAATGTCTGGCCAGACAATGTCTATGATTATTCATGCTAATCAGATAAATCAATTATCTCTGATAGTTTGGCTGCCCTGCAAAACTGGCAGTGGAATCCAACTGTTGTTGGGAATTTGGACATTACCCGCTTCAAACAGAAACAAAACCAGAGCAGCTTTCAAATATTCTGCCAATAGCTAAGTGAAAATTTTAAATAAAAAAATGCTCAATCATTCATCTGGAACTTCCAAACATTGTCACATATACATTATATTTATATATAAAATACACACACACGCACACACACACAAATATATTTAATTAATTGTCATTGTGCCTGGTATTATTAAGTAAATAGGCTCAGAGTGAGAAGACATTCAAATACATCTCAAAAGAATCAGAGTTTACATCAATGTTTGAATGAACAGTTATTTTGAACCTTTCCAAATTAGTTTTAATTTTAATGAATTTTTTTATATTTGTCAAATTTTTCTAATATTTTGCATAAAATGTCCCTTTTATTTCAAGTGATACTGCAGTCCATTGAGAGCAGGCAGTGCTGTTACAACACATCCTTGATATATTTCTGGGGACCATCTGTCACCTAGCAACATTACGGTTATCATACACCATTCAGTGTTTCTGCTCTTTCAATTTTCTCCCTATTGCTTTCTTATGTTCCTGGTACCTAAGTATAATTTAAGTCTCAACATAACTAAATACCAAGCTTTTCTGTCAATTAATGCTCAAACTGTTTTAGTTTATATTGTTTATTTCTTTGCATTTTCTCAATATTCAGATTTTAATTTGACAATTTAAAAAGTACTTTTAAATTCAGCATGACTTTCCTTTATTCGTACCTGAAATGAGGGTGGGGTGGGGTGGGGTGGGGAGTAGAACCTTGTCTGTAGAAACAGTGGCAGCAGAGGATTACAAGTTAGGGCTATGGGAACAATTGAGAGCACTCATCCAGAAACTTGAGTAAAGTGGATTTGGGGAGGATTTTAGCTTGAATGAAGGCATAAATTTTTCTTGTTTTGTCTGCTATTCTAGCCTCTATTTATCATCTCTTTACTTTTATGTGGCAGAGAGACCATAAGAGCTCACAAATGGAAATCGAAGTTGGACTTTGAAGGCATAATTGGAGTCTGATCTCCAAATGTAATGAGGAATCCTAATGGTTACAGTTGGTGTCCCTGCTGCTAGATCAGAAATATTAAAATTGAAGTCTGTGGGAAGGCAACAGAATGACGGAAGGCATTCCTCATTTAAATACCTGCCAGTTTACTTCTGGGAAGTCTATGTTCAAACTGTCCCTTTTTTAATCAGGCAACTGGCAAATGAGCTTGCTCTGAGATTGTTCCCACGTGTTGTCTGAACTTAATTGGGTAATTGTGAGTTCATTTGCTAGCTGCCTGGTAATCTCAGTGTTTGTCTCTTGCTAAACATGAATGTGTTTTGCATGGGGATAAACTGGAGCACTCTCCACTCACAGGTTGCTTGTAAAGATTGTTTTAGATCAAACTGTAGCTGCATTGAGATCAAGTGTCTCTCACTGTGATCCGAGAAGGAGATGAATAATAGATAACACTTACATAAACCATGGAGTATTTGTGATAACCCTGAGGAAAATTTCGGAGCTGAGGCAGTCCGACGTTGCCTTCAACCTCGTCCTGGCAACTCCTGCGACGACCCCGGTGCCAAGCTGTATCGGCCCTTGCCTTTTCCTCAGACAACATCGGTGTCATGGAGAGGAGAGGCTTGCTGCTTGGGAAACTGCCGGTCTTCCATACAACCTTGCCCAGGCCTGCACCCTAGAGAATTCCAGGCGCAGATCCATGGTCTCGCCAGACTAATGGATGCCACCAACCATTTGTGATAACAGTCAGGACCAGGAGAACTGGAAGCTAACATAAACATTGAAATTAAACAAGTTAAATATACATTATCATTCAATGTGCTTATTTTCTAGACTTCTCTAATAAATTGTTAAATAATATATAATAAACAGAGTCTGAAGTACAACATTAGACAACATTAAGAATAGCTTCCTTGAATTTAATAAGTGTTAAATATAGATTTCCTTCTTTTAAAAGCTTCTAGTTTCTTTTCTTTCCATACAATAAACTGATAGTGAAACAAAGAAAGCAAGATAGGTTCAGCAGCTGCTGCAGACTGGAGGATTATGTTCCATGGCTCTGGTTTGATTGTATTGAGACTGGCAATCTATCTGCCAGGACCCGAGATCAGGCTTGCAAAATTAGAATATCTTTGATCAAGTGCTGCCAGCTAGTAATAATGGAGGATTGGCTGCACACAAAGGCAAGCAGTAGAAGCTGGGAAGTTTAATCCTGGGACTGGAAAAGTGTATAGAGGATGCTTGGTTTCCTGTCAGTCCAAATGAATTAACCCTATGTCTTTATAATAAGATTTCTTGTGCATGACAAAGTCTACAATCTACATCGTGACTGCTGAGCCTTGATAACACTCATCCTAGCAGGTTAAGTGGCGGCTGTATATTTTTCTTCTTTTGATGTTGCTGTTTTTTATTTCTATCACATTTTCATAATTCACCGATTATAATATGCAAAAAAAAATTCCCATAATCACAAATAACCAAAAAAAATTGCAGTTATGAAAGAAAGCAAAAAGTTTTACAGGATTCAGCAATGCACTTTAGGGTCATAATAGAAATTTTGAAGTGTAGGTGACCTTTGTAATAACAAATTCCCTTGATGAACAATCTGAATCAAGTTTAATATCACTGGCATATGCAGTGAAATTTGTTGTTTTGCAGCATCAGTACATGATATTAAAAACTATAAATTTTAATAAGTATATACAGTATAAAATATTAAATTAAGTAAGTAGTGCACAAAGGGAGGGGAAAATACAGATAATCCGTCTTGCAGTATTGGATAGGAACTCAGTAGTTGGTTAAAATAGAGGTTCTCCTTCATTATGAGTCCCAGTGAAGGTCTAGACCTGAAAAGTTGACCGTTTATGTATTTGCATTAATGCTGCCTGACCTGCTGAGTTCCTCCAGCATTTTGTGCGTGTTGTTCTTCTTCATTATTGCTATGGAATCTTTTATGTTTTTATTTGAGAGGCCAGACCTATGTTTAATATGTCATTTGAAAGGCTCCTCTCCAAGAGTGTAGCTTTCTGTCAACGCTGCACCAGAGTGTCTGCTCTAAACAAAACCGTGCCATGGCGGCTCACACCAATTGTGCTGCAGGTGGTGGGGGCAGGTGGGTGGCAGAAGGTAAAGCATTAAGTTCTGGAGAGCGTGCTCGGAATTAGTGTTGCTGAGAGATCAGAGACCATTAGCCCCTTCCACGTGCATACACATATTCCGTTCGGAGATTTCTTTTGCACATGTTTCAAATAATTATATATGTGGGGTGCCAATGACAAAGAATAATATCATTATAGTAGGGCAGAATTCAACAATAACTGTCTCATTAATTATATGTTCATTTTTTTCTGTTTTACATTGATGTAACCTGGTGACATAAATAGTTTAAATATGAAATTAATTATCACATCTTATTTCAAATACGCATAAAACAATTGGCATGAAAGACCATCTTGAGAACTTTTTAAGTATTCTTATTACTAATATTAACCCTTCTGCATGACTAATGACATATAAATCTCTTTAAATGTTAACTGTCATACCAATGTATTTTGGGAGGATTTTTGATGGTCTCAAATTAATGAAGAAGCAGAATTCATTGTTGTAATGTGCAAAGAGTTAACCAAGAAACTATGGTCTTTTCCAACTTGTTGACACCTTTGGTTTAAGCCTTAACAGTTGTGACCACAAATCACAACTCCCTGACCTTTACCATAGCCTTGGAGAGGGATAGGAGCAGACGGAATGGAAAAGTAAAGTAATTGGGGAGGGCAAATTATAACCCTAATAGGCAGGAACTTGAGAGCGTAAATTGGGAACAGGCATACTCAGGGAAATGCACAAAGAGAAACGTTGAGGTTGTTTAGGGGGTACTTCATGGGGTTCTGGATAGGTTTGTTCCATTGTAGCAGGGAAAGGATGGTAGGGTGAAGGGACCATGGTTGACGAGAGATGTTGAAGGTCCAGCCAAGAGGAAGCAAGAAGCTTACTTAAGGTTTCAGAAGCAAGAGGGCTCCAGCGAGTTACAAGGTAGCGAGGAAGGAGCTTAAGAATGGATTTAGGTCAGCTACAGGGGGACATGAGAATGCCTTGACAAGTAGAATTAAGGAAAATGGAGGGGGTGGGGTGGTCCTTTATGAATATTTTGCTTCAATATTCACTAGTGAAAGGTATCATGACAAATGTGAGGACAACACAGAGCAGGCTGGTATCCTGTTAAGAAAGAGGATGTACTGGAACTTCTGAGAACTATTGAATAGATAAGTCCCCAGGGATAGATGGGACATACCCCTGGTTAACACAAGAAATGGGGAAAAGATTGCTGTGCCTTTGACAATGATCTTTGCATTGTCATGGCCACAGGAATAGTATCAGAGAACTGGAGGGAGACAACTTTTATGCATTTGTTTTAGGAAAATAATAGGGCTAATCCTGGGAATTATAGACACAGGGATACAGGGCTGGAGAAGTGTGGATCTGATAGGAGAGGACAGAAGTCCACAGCATTATTGGTGGAGGAAGGGAAGCCCTTTCTTTGAAGAAAGAGGACATCTCCTTAGCTCTGGATTGAAAAGCCTCATCCTGAGAACAGATGCGGTGGAGATGGAGGAATTGAGAGAAGGAGATGGCATTTTTACCAGTAATAGGATGGGAAGAGGTATAATCCAGGTTGCTGTGAGAGTAGATGACATGAAGTTTGGTTGGGCTGTGGATAGTGTCAAAGTTGTTGTCAGTTACAATAGAACATTGAAAGAATACAGAGCTGGGTTCAAGAGTGCAGATGGGAATTGTTCCAGAAAAGTGTGAGGTAATACACTTTGGAAGGCCAAACTTGAAGGCAGAGTGCAGGGTAACTGGTAGGATTCTTATCAGCGTGGAGGAACAGAGGGAACTTGCAGTTCATATCCATAGATCCCTCAGAGTTGATGCATAAGTCGATAGGGTGATTAGAAGGCACATGGTGTCTTGGCCTTTAATAGTCATGGGACTGAATTCAAACGAGGTAATGTTGCAACTCGATAAAGCAGGTTAGTCCACACCTGGAATGTTGTGTTCGGTTCTTATAGGAAGGATGTGGAAGCTTTAGAGAGAGTGCAGAGCAGATTCATTTCATTTGATTTTATTTAGAGGTACAGCACGAAACAGGCCCTTCCACCCTATTGAGCCGCACCACCTACATAGCACCAGCCTAGTCACAGAACAATTTACAATGATCAATATAGCTACTGCCAGTATGTCTTTGGTCTGTGGGAGGAAACCGTAGCACCCAGAGGAAACTCACACGGTCACAGGGCGAGTGCACAAGCTCCGTACAGATGCTGCCAGAATTGAACTCCGAGTGCCGGAGTAGTGTCGCACTAACTGCTATGCTACCGTGGCAACCCCACTTACCAGGATGCTGCCTGGATTAGACAGCATGTCTTTTGAGGAAAGGTCGAGGAAGCTAGGGCTCTTCTCTTTGACGCGAAGGAGGGTGAGAGGTGACCTGATATAGGTGTGTAGGATGATGAGGGGCATAAATAGAGTGGGCAGCCAGTGGACAGCTTTTTCCCAGGGCAGAAATGGATAATAATAAGTTTAAGGTGATGGGGGAAAGAATAGTGGTGTGTGTCAGAGGCAGGTGTTTTATATGGAGAGAGGGATGGATGTGTTGAAAGCACAGCCAGGGATAATCCTACAGGCAGATACTTCGGGACATTTAAGAGAATCACGAATGAAAGAAAAATGGAGGGCTATGTGTGAGGGAAGCATTAGATTGATCTTGGACACACACAAAATGCTGGAGGAACTCAGCAGGCCAGGCAGCATCTATGGAAAAGAATACTCCTCACCACTCACTAACTACACCTGCCCCTACACCTCCAGCATCTGCAGATTTTCTCTTGTTAGAGATTGATCTTGGAGCTGGTTATACTATTGGACCGAGGATCCTGTACTGTGCTGTACTGTTCTATGTTCTGCCTGTACTTATACATTACTTCATTTAAGGATCCTTGATTTTCTATGATGTTACCTTTGTCTTTCCAGTATTTAGTGCTAATGCAAAAAGTTAAGGAGACACAGTTGATGTGATTCCCAGCACATTTTGCCTAACACTATCTAATCCATCCTCTTGGCTGGATTACCAAATAACCTCTTAGGTATTATGTTCGTTCTGCGGAAGTCAAGCACCAATCTCTGTAGCACATCACTATCTCTCAGGCAGATTACTTCCTATTTATTAGCCTTTCCATATATCCCATGGGTCTGAACTTTTACGTGGGACTGGGTCAAATGCCTTTTTCAAACACAGGTAAGTAACATTTACTGTCTCACTCTAATCCACAATGTCGATAACTTCATCGAGAAAAAATGAATAGAATTGGCAAAACATGACCTCCCATTTCTAAAACCTGACTGCCTGCTTCCTGTTAATCTGTGTCTCCTGAGATGATTCTTTATACTGCCCTAAGCAATTTTCCCACAATTGATGTGAGATTTACAGGTCTATAATTAGACAGCTCAACCTTAGCCCCTTTTCAATATAGCAGTTGATATATTTACAATTTCTTTCTTTCTGTGAAATGCTAGTTCACTTTTGTAATTTTTTTTCCATAACATGTAACCATAAATACCAGAATTATCTGTGATTCTGAATTTTATCCTATGCAACAATATACTTATTGAAAGTCATTTCATATTTAAAGTGTAGTCCTACCAGCAGTTTATGGAAAATTAAAAAAAATTCTAATTTGACACAACCAAAACCCTTGAGCCGAACTTAGTTCTTATTACCTCACATTTACACACGGGCAAAATTAATTGGATTTTGTCAACATACGGCCAGTAATTATAACGAAGACCCTTTTTAACCTGTGTTAATCTGAAACTATTCATTGTGTATTTATTTCATGCTTCCACTTCAAAATGACATATGATTTACATTGATGCATTAAAAATTCATCTGGCATTGTCAGTTTATTTACATTGGCTTACATTCTTAAATTCTTTGATATGGCACACTAGCTTTTATAGTTACCTACTAGAAGTTAATTTTGTTTTTACTAGTTCCTTTATTTCCTGCTATTTTCTATCTTATATCCTTGAGAATTCTACTTGAAAATGTCTAAATCTTCCACAGATTGCTGTATTCAAGGTGTGTGATGTCAAGACAAACCACTTTCAGAATTACTTCATCAAAAGTATGTCCTTCAGTGATGTTAAATAATGGTTCATATGTTTATCCTTGAAATGCCTCGCTGTAGAATTTATTCCTGATTTTTCCAGGGCTCTCAAAAGTCCAATCTTAAACTGTTGATGACCTTGATTGCTCAAGATGAATTTTTACATCTAATTTTCTCATTGTTGAAAATGTGCCTGCTGGTTAGTGCTACCATGTTTTTTGGCATTTCAAGGTGAGTGTTCTTAACTTAACCCATGGTACATTGGCAGTAAGACAGAAGCAGACCTGTGCAAATTGGATGGGAGCAATTGGTCATCCATTGTGAAGCAAATAACATTCTATCTACGCAAATAATAATTATTAATTGAGAGTTACAATGTTGTTCAATTTGAAATATTCTTTGATTGAGATCTTTTATTTTGGTCACTTGAGTTTCTCAGAATCATCGAATCTTGCAGCATTAGAATCAATGAGTCATAGAAAAGTACAGCACAGACAGAGACCCATTGATCCATGAACCACCCTTTTATATTAATCCCCATTGTGTCCAAGAAATCTACAGATACTAGTTGCATGTTTTGAGTACTACTTGATGCATGGACAGATATAGGGACAGAAAGGCCTCTTTCATTGTCAGATAGAACTTGAAATAGTGCAGGCACTGTGGCTCACAATGTCTGTGCCAACGATGGTGCCAGTTGGCATCTGCCTGCATGTGGTATATATCCCCTGTTACCCTGCTTGTTTATACAACTGCCTAAATGCCTCTTAAACATTGCTACTGTACCAATTTCCACCACCTCCTTTGGAAGGTATGTAACACCCTCTGTGTAAAAAGAACCTGTCAGATAAATTTCCTTTAACTTTCCCCCTCTCACTTTAAAGCTATATTCTCTGGTATTTCACTTTTTTACCGTGGGGGAAATCTGCCTTCATAATTTTATATAATTCTATCAGGATATCTCTCAGCCTCCAATGCTCCAGAGAAAACAATTCAACCTCTCCTTATAGCTAATTCTCTCTACTCCAGACAACATACTGGATTAATTTCCTGCACCCTCTCCAAAGCCTCTCTACATCCCTCCTGTGATGGGTGACCAGAACTGAGCACAATACTCCGAGTACTGCTAAATCATATTTATATACCATGCTGCAGCATAACGTCTGAACTTTTATACTCAATAGTTTGACTGGTGCAGTAGGCAGGTATGCCATACACCTCTTTACCACCCCAGCTACTTGTGTTACCATTCTCTGGCAGCTATAGATTTGCATCAATGATCAGTATATCTATGCACTGAGGAGTCATGTGATTTGTACTTTCCTCCTATATTTGACCTACCAAAGTGCAAGACCTCACAGTTTCTTGAACTGCCAATTCTCTGTCCATTTTCCAGCTGAATCCTTTGACAACTTTCCTCACTGTCCATGACTCCACCAGTTTTTGTTTCATCTGTAAACTTACTAACCAGCCTACCTACACCCTCACCAAAATCTGTTGCAGCGAGAATGGGTGAACCCAAATGCAGGACACATGGAGATAGTGTAATCAGAAGTGTTTTTATTAATGGTTGTAGGGAAGGCCGGGGAGCAAGGATTAGGCAGAGGAAAGCCGAGGAGTGAGAGAGGCTGGACCGGGGATCAAACCTGTGTCACTACGGTGAGAACATGGCGTTTAACCCCACTGAGCCAGCGGAGAGTGTAGACGGACAGCGGGACGAGGCAGAGCAGGGATGCAGACAAGGGGATGAGCGTGGCTGGGGGAGAACGACGGGCGGCATGCCATGCTCCTGTTAACATGGAGAGACAGAGTTAACACTGGCAAACAGCGTGGAAGCAGAATACACAATTCTAAATGGCCGAGAGACAAGGTTAACACAGGCAAACAGCGTGGATGAACTGAAGAGCAAGAGACAGGGAAAACTTTTCTTGACGCAGGGCATTGCTGGAGGTGAATGGCAAACGGGAGACAGGTGGCAGGCAACACTTACCTTCACACAGAGCGTTAAATGAAAAGGCAAATGGCAGGCAATCCTAATCTTGACACGGAGCGGCAAGTGGAAAGACAAATGGCAGGCATTACTTACCTTGACATGGAGAGACAGAGTTACACAGGTAAACCTTGGTACTGAAGTAAAACCTAGAATGCACCATTCTAAGCAGTCGGGAACGTGAATTACCACACTGGCTGAAGCAACGATCTGGCAACGAGTGGATGCAAAGCCGGGGTTTTTATGCTGTAGATTTAGATGAGAATCAGGTGTTGCAATCAAGGAGCCCAGGAGAACACGGGGAAAAGGGAATTAGGAGAATAAGGAGAATTAACAGTCGGGACAGTGACAAAATCTTTTATATATAAAACAAACAACAGAGATCCCAGCACTGATACTTGCAGAACACACTGGTCACAAACATCCAATTAGGATAATGCCCTAGGCATTCAAATGGCTGTCTTTTCCTTTCTAAAGTGGAAAAGATTGACCAAAGTGAACATAGGTCCTGGGAGGATGAGAAGGGGGAATTGCTATTGGGTAATGAGGAAATGGCCGAGGCTTTGAATGACTATTTTGTGTCGGTTTTAACAGTGGAGGACATGTCTAACATGCCGAAGAGAGATGATATGGATGTGTTGGGAGGTGAAGACCTCGATACAATAGCTATCACTAAAGAGGTGCTGCTGAGCACTTGTGGGTCTGAAGATAGGTGTGTCCCCCGGTCCTGATGGAATACATCCCAGGGTACTGAAAGAAATGGCAGAAGTTATAGTAGAGGTTTTGGTGATGATTTACCACAATTCTCTGGACTCTGGGCAGGTCCTGACAGATTGGAAGACAGCAAATGTCATGCCACTGTTAAAATAAGGATGTAGGCAAAAGGCAGATAACTATAGGCCAGTTAGTTTAACATCTGTAGTTGGAAAAATGCTTTAAACTATCATTAAAGAAGAACTAGCCAGACATCTGGAAAGAAGTGGATCCATCAGGCAGACGCAGCATGGATTCAGCAAAGGCAGGTCCTGTTTGACAATTGTAACGGAGTTCTTTGAGGATATAATGAGTGCAGTGGATAGAGAGGAACAGATGGATGTTATTTACTTGGATTTCCAGAAGGCATTGGATAAAAGACTTATCCATAAGATAAGGATGCATAGAGTTGGGGGTGATGTATTAGCATGGATAGAGAATTTGTTATAGAATAGAAAGCAGACAGTTGGGATAGATGGGTGTTTCTCTGGTTGGTAATCAGTGGTGAGCGATGTGCTGCAGGGGTTGATGCTGGGCCTGCAACTGTTCATGACATATATTAATGATCTGGAAGAGGTGTAGTGTATTGAAATTTGCTGATGACACTAATTTGAGTGGGAAAGCAAATTGTGCAGAGGACACGAAGAGTCTGCAGAGAGGTATAGATAGACTAAGTGAGTGGGCAAGGATCTGGCAGATGGAATACAATGTTGGTAAATGCAAGGTCATCCACTTTGGAAGGGAAAATGGAAGACCAGATTATTATCTAAATAGTAAAAGATTACAGCATGCTGCTGTGCAGAAGGACTTGGGAGTACTTGTGCATGAATTGCAAAAGATTGGTTTGCAGGTGCAGAAGGCGATAAGACCATAAGACATAGGAGTAGAATTAGGCCATTCAGCCTTTCGAACCTGCTCCGCCATTCCATCATGGCTGATCCCAGAACCCACTCAACCTCATACACCTGCCTTCTTGCCATATACTTTGATGCCCTGACCAATCAGGAAATGATCAATTTCTGCCTTAAATATACACGTGAACTTGGCCTCCACCGCAGACTGTGGCAGAGCATTCCACAGTTTCACTAGTCTCCGGCTAAAACATTCTTCTTTACCTCTGTTCTAAAAGGTCGCCCCTCAGTCGTGAGGCTGTACCCTCTAGTTCCGGATACCCCCACCATAAGAAGCCTCCTCGCCACATCCATCCTATCTAGTCCTTTCAACATTTGGTAGACATCAAGAAGGCAAATGGGATGTTGGCCTTCATTGCTAGAAGGATTGAATTCAAGAACAGGGAGGTTATGCTGCAAATGTATAGGGTACTGGTGAGGTTGCATCTGGAGTACTGCATGCAGTTCTGGTCTCCTTACTTGAGGGAGGATGTACTAGCTTTGAAGGCAGTACAGAGGAAGTTCACCAGGTTGATTCCAGGGATGAGGGGGTTAGGCTATGAGGAGAGATTGAGTCACCTGGGGCTCCACTCACTGAAGTTCAGAAGGATGAGAGGAGATCTTATAGAACCATATAAAATTATGAAAGGGATAGATAAGATAGAGACAGGAAAGTTGTTTCCACTGGTAGGTGAGATTAGAACTAGGGGACATAGCTATATGATTCAGGGGAGTAGATTTAGGATGGAGATGAGGAGGAACTGCTTTTCCCAAAGAGTGGTGAATCTGTGGAATTTTCTGCCCAATGAATCAGTGGAGGCTACCTCAGTAAGTATATTTAAGACAAGGTTGGATAGATTTTTGCATACTAGGGGAATTAAGGGTTATGGGGAAAAGGCAGGTAGGTGGAGATGAGTCCATGGTCAGATCAGCCATGATCTTATTGAATGGCAGAGCAAGCATGAATGGCCAGATGGCCTACTCCTGCTCCTA
Source organism: Mobula birostris (assembly GCF_030028105.1). Classification (NCBI taxonomy): domain Eukaryota; kingdom Metazoa; phylum Chordata; class Chondrichthyes; order Myliobatiformes; family Myliobatidae; genus Mobula; species Mobula birostris. Next base: position 54,845,568 of record NC_092381.1, read on the forward strand.
TTTCTTATGTTCCTATGATTAAAAATATCCTCAACACCCAAAAATCTGCATTGTAATGCTAGTTTTCTGGGCTTAATTAAAATTCTATAGGTTTGAAATTTGATAGAGAGCAGAATATGAAAACTTAGCAGTTTACTGATTTGCTTCAATAATAATATTACACAGTGTCGAGAGGCTGAAACTCACACTTGACACCACATTTACCAAGTGTGTTAGCTTTTGGTGGCAGGTTTGTTGAAAAAGTTTCATTTCCTTAAAAGAAGGGAATAATACTCTCAATGGCCACTTTATTAGGTACACCTATATTTGTTCATTAATGCAAATATCTAATCAGCAAATCATGTGGCAGCAACTCAATGCTTAAAGCATACAGATATGGTAAAGAGGTTCAGTTGCTGTTCAAACCAAACATCAGAATGGGGAAGGAATGTGATAGGAGTGACTTTGACCGTGGAATCAGTGTCGGTGCCAAACGAGGTGGTTTGAATATTTCAGAAACTGCTGATTTCCTAGGATTTTCACACACAACAGTCTCTAGAGTTTACAGAGAATGATGCGAAAAACAAAAGATATCTGGTGAACAGCAGATCTGTGAGCAAAAATACCTTGTTAATGGTAGAGATCAGAGGAGAATGGCTAGACTGGTTCAAGCTGACAGGGAGGAGACAGTAACTCAAATAATCATGTGGTGTGCAGAAGAGCATCTTTGAATATACATATCAAACCTTGAAGTGGATGGGCTACAATGGAGAAGACCACACCAGGTTTCACTCCTGTATCTAATAAAGTGGCCACTGTGTGTATTTCATGATTTTGTTTGGCAGAATTTGTCATTGAGACGTTGGTTATAATTGATATCTGTACCTGCCTTGAAGTTTATTCGTCATATATTCTGGGAAAGCACTAGAACCTTTTTCACGATTCTGTTGTTTACAATGTTGTCAGCATGATTTTTAATCGCCTCCCTGATCTATATGAAAGACACTTCTGCAGGCCTTCTGATAATCTGGTCAGAAGAAGGTCACTGTCCTTGAAACTAAAATGATACAGACCAATTTGATCTTCTATCAGTTAGGTAGTCTTGGCTTCAGCAGTTCAACATTTGAACCCAATATTCGACCCACTTCGGAACTGAAGGTCTTTTGAATGAATAGCTCTTTGACACTAAAAGGAAAGAAATTCACTCAGCTGCATATGCTAAAACTGTATCATATTGACAGATGAGATTACATTGACTTCAATATAACTGAATTTTGGAAGTGGGGTGAAGCATTTGCACTCCGCTGATTTCTGCTTCTAGTATACGACACTGATGTTGAATGCCTGGTGTACCATTGGGGACAAAAAAGGTGGCACAAGACTGTCCTTTGGGAAACAAGGAAGGGGAGTAATTTGGCTGTTTTGAATAACACCAGAATTTGAAACCAAATTAGCAGCATCTTTTTCTGAAAGGCTTTTGCACAATAAATAAAGTAAAAGATTATGAACATAAATTAAAGATGTATCAGTATTACAGTGGAGTAAAGGGAATTACAGAGGCATGAGAGAGAAGTTGGTCAGAATTGATTGGAAAAGAACACTGGCAGGGATGACGGCAGAGCAGCAATGTCTGTAATTTCTGGAAGCAATTTGAAAACAGAGGATATATACATCCCAGAGAGGAAGAAGTATTCTAAAGGCAAGATGACACAATTGTGGCTAACAAGGGAAGTCACAGCCAACAAAAAGCCAAAAAGAAGGCATACAATAGAACAATAATTAGTGGGAAGTTAGAGAATTGGAAAGCTTTTAAAAACCAACACAAGGCAACTAAAAAAGTAATTAAGATGGTAAAGATGGAATACAAAAGTAAGCTAGCCAATAATATTAAAGAAGAGACCAAAAGTTTGTTCAGTAAATAAAGTGTAAAAGAGAGGCGAGAGAGGCGAGACTGGAAGACAATACTGGAGAGGTAGCAATGGAAGACAACGAAATGGAAGATGAACTGAATAAATATTTTGCATCAGTCTTCACTGTGGAAGACAGTAGCAGTATGATGGAAGTACCAGGTGAAAGGGGCCATGAAATGTGTGAAGTTACCATAACTAGAGACCAGGTTCTTGGGAAACTGAAAAGTCTGAAGGAAGATAAATCATTCAGATGGTGTACACTCCAGGATTTTGAAAGAGGTGGCTGAAGAGATCATGGAGGCATTAGTATTGATCTCCAAGAATCACTAGATTCTAGCATAGTTCTGAAAGACAGGAAAGCTGCAAAAGTCATTCCACTCCAAGGAGAGAGAGAGGCAGAAGAAAGGAAATTATAGGCCAGTTAGTCTGACCTCAGTCTGTGTTCAGACTGATTCTTGTTACATTATATGTCAATGATTTGGATGATGGAATTGATGGCTTTGTTTCAAAGTTGACAGATGATACGAAGATAGATGGGGGAGGCAGGTAGTTTTGAGAAAGTAGAGAGGCTACAGAAAGACTTAGACAGATTAGTAGAATGGACAAAGGAATGGCAGATGAAATACAGTGTTGGGAAGTGTATGGTCATGCAATTTGGTAGAAGAAATGAAAAGATTGACTATTTTCTAAATGGAGAGAAGTATAAAAATCTGAGGCACAGAATTGGGAGTCCTTGCGCAGAATTCCCTAAAGGTTAATTTGCAGGTTGAGTCAGTGATGAGAAAGACAAATGCAATGTCTGCATTCATTTCAAGAGGACTAGAATGTAACAGCAAGGATGTAATGTTGAAACTTTATAAATCACTGGTGAGGCCTCACTTGGAGTATTGTGAGCAGTTTTGGGCCCCTTATCTTAGAAAGGATGTGCTGAAACTGGAGAAGGTTCAAAGGAGGTTCAAGAAAATGATTCCAGGATTGAATGGCTTGTCACATGAAGAGTATTTGATGGCTCTGGGCCTGTATTCACTAGAATTCAGAAGAATGAGGAATGATCTCAGTAAAAGCATATTGAATGCTGAAAGGGCTTGATGGTGTAGATGTGGAGAGCCTCAGAGTAGAGGGGTGTCCTTTTAGAACAGAGCTGAGGAGGAATTTCTTTAGCCAGAGAGTGGTGGATCAATGGAATTCTTTGCCCTAGGCAGCTGTGGAGAACATGTATGCTTAAGGCAGAGATTGATAGATTCTTGATTGGTCAGGGAATGAAGGGATACAAGGAGAAGGCAGGAGATTGGGGCTGAGAGGAAAACTGGATCAGCCATGGTGAAATGGCAGAGCAAACTCGATGAGCCAAATGCCCTATTTATGGTCTTATAAACTAGTTCAAAGAGAACTTGAAGTACTTGCCACAGCATGACATTGAAAAGCTATGCTGTACTCCAAAATTACTTCCGTAGCTATAGAGCAATTTGTAATGTTTTCAGGTCATGAAAGGGATGAAGTCAGTATGAGGCTTTCTTCGTTTTAATTGCTCACAATTGTATCACAAGTCCATTTTGAGGACAGAAAATTGAGAAATTCTATTCACAAAACACTTTTTATCATGTGTAAAGTGGTTTAATGTCCATATAATATTTATTTTCTGGGACTGCTTTCAGATACAACTCTTTGTAAATAATGCATTATATCAGTAGTACCTTAGAACAAAAAAGCGTACTGTACAGGAATAGGTTGTCCAACCCACAATGTTGCACTAAACTAATTAAATTAGTAATCAAAAGCTCAACTAAACTAATCCCTTCTGCCTGAACAATAATCATGTCCTTCCACTCTGCATATTCATGTGCCTAAAATCCTTTTGAACAGATTCATCATATTTGCTTGTACCACCACCTCAGGCAGCACATTCCAGGCACCCATCACTCTCTGTGTGAAAAATCTTGCCCCCCCCCCCCCACACCTTCTACCTTAAATATATATCTCTGGTATTAGACTGTTCAGCCCTGGGGGGAAAAAAAGAGATACTGGCTCTCTCCTCATTCTATGCCTCTCATAATCTTATAAAGATTTATCAGATCTCCTCTCAGCCTCCACTGCTCCAGAGAAAACAACCCAGGTTTGCTTTAACTCCCCTTAGAGCACATACTCTCCAATACAGGCAACATCCTTGTAAATCTCTTCTGTACCCTTTCAAAAGCCTTGACATTCTTCCTATGTTAGGGTAACTAGAATTGAATGCAATATGCCAGATATCGCCTAACTAGAGTTTTATAATGCTAGTTATAATTGGCACGTAGCCAAGTGGTTAAGGCATTGGACTAGCGACCTAAAGGTCATGAGTTCGAGTCCCAGCCGAGGTAACGTGTTGTGTCCTTGAGCAAGGCACTTAATCACACAGTGCTCTGCGACGACACTAGTGCCAAGCTGTGTGGGTCCTAATGCCCTTCCCTTGGACAACATTGGTGTCGTGAAGAGGGGAGACTTGCAGCATAGGCAACTGCTGATCTTCCATACAACCTTGCTTAGGCCTGCGCCCTGGAGAGTGAAGACTTTCCAGGCGCAGATCCATGGTCTTGCAAGACTAACGGATGCCTTTATTATGAGAGTTTTATAAAGCTACAACCTACGGTAACTTCCGAACTCTTAAATTCAGTTCCTCGACTAATAAAGGCAAGCATGCCATACCCTCCTTTACAACCCTATCAAGTTGTATAGCCACTTCTATGGAGCTATGGACTTGGACTCCAAGTTCCCTCTACACAGTTAAGGGTCTTGCCATTAACAGAGTACATGTGATCTCTCAAAGGGCAGCACTTCACATTTGGCCAGATTAATTACCATCTGCCAATCCTCTGATTATCTCTGCTAGTTATGTACTTCCCATTACATCCTTAACGCTATACACAACACCACCACTCTTACATTTATATCATGATAAAACTTGCCAAATTTCTCACAAATCATAAAGTTGACAATCATAAACATGAGATAGTCTGCAGATGCTGGAAATCCAAAGCATCACACACAAAATGCTGAAAGAACTCACATCTGTGGAAATGAATAAACAATTAATTTCAGGCTGAGCCTCTTCTTCAAGGCATTCTAATATTTCATCATAGAGGAATGATTAAAGAAGCAACTTGCAGGTGGAAGGAAAAGAAGTGGTATATTTTGTCCAGGCCTAATATTAGAATGAAGAATATCAGAGACCAGAGGCATCTAGAAAGTGATGATAAGGTTTCTGAAAGTGTTATATGTAGGAGTATATGAGAGGGAAGGAAAGAGGTGAGACCAGAGAGAGATTTGACCACATGAAAGAGAATTTTATAATTAAAACGGTAGTAAATTAGGAGAAGAGTTAAACTCTCCAGAAGGAGAAGTACTGAACGGTAGTATGAAACAGGACGCTAAATGACTTTTTATCATCCTGTGTCTTCACTGTCTAGGTGAATGATTTCATCTGGACAGTGAAGAGTGCATGCATCAGGATGCTCTTCATTGACTACAGCTCAGCATTCAATACTGTTGTCCCTCAAAACTGATCAATAACCTTCAAGACCTTGGGCTCAATACCTCCTTGGTATTGTTGACCTCCCTTCATTTCCCCAGCCAGTTTGATTTGACAACAATATCTCCTTCACAGTGTCTATCAGTACAGGTGCACCACAATGTTGTGTACACTTAAGACTGTGAGGCTAGCTACAGCTCCAATGTCATATTTAATTTTGCTGATGACACCACTGTATTTGGCCAAATCAAAGATGTTGCTGAATCGGAATATTGGAGGGAGACTGAAAATCTTGCTGAGTGGTGCCAAAACAACAACCTCTCACTCAATGTCAGCAAGAACAAGGAGCTGATTATTGAGTTCAAAGGCAGCAAACTGGAGGTCCATGAGCCCGTCCACCTCGGTGGATTGGAGGTGGAGAGGGTCAACACTTTTAACTCTTCGGTGTTATCATATCGGACGGCCCATCCTGGGCCCAACACATAGGTGCAATTATGAAGAAAGCTCGACAGTGCCTCTACTTCCTTAGGAGTTTGTAGAGATTCAGCATGACATCTAAAACTTTGACAAACTCCTATAGATGTGTTGCAGAGTATATTGATTGGTTTTATCATGGCGTGGTATGGAAACACCAATACCCTTGAACAGAAAACCTGCAAAAAGTAGTGGATACAGCCTGGTCCATCACGGGTGAAGCCTCCCCACCACTGAGCACATCTACACGGAGCGCTGTCGCAAGAAAGCAGCATCCATCATCAAGGACCCCACGATCCAGGCCACGCTCTCTTATCGCTGCTGCCATCAGAAGGGAAGTACAAAAGTCACACCACCTGGTTTAGGAACAGATATTACCCCTCAACCATTAGGCTATTGAACTGAAGGGAATAATGTCACTCAACTTCACTCACCTCAACACTGATCTGTTCCCATTACCTATGGACTTGCTTTCAAGAACCCTGCAACTGATCTTATCAATAATTATTGCTCATTTATTATTATTCTTAGTTTCTTTGTATTTATCATGAATATCAGCAAGAAAAAATTAATCTCAGAGTTGTATATGGTGATATATATGGACTTTGATAATAAATTTACTTCAAACTTTGAACTTATCATTACCTTCGTCCATTATATTGAAACCAGTGGATTTATTCATGTTTTCACTGGTTTGAGGCCAGCTATTTCATACATTTTCAGGAAAGAAGTTCCTTTTACCCAGCAGATAGAAAGATAACGTCAGAAATATCTACCCGTGCTGTGTTAAAAGGAGGATAAAATCTTGAATATGCTTTCGTTTTTTTGTATGCAAGAAGAAATGAAATAACCTCAGCAGTAATTTTTTTCAGAAATCATTTAATGTACTGATAAGCTTTTGCTTTGGGTTGTGATAATATCTGGGTAGGATTTTCAGGGCACCTCATGCCCCAAATTACGTCAGTTTATTAAATTTTATTTAATGTGGTCTTTAATGGAAGTGAATAACTCAGTCCACCCAGTGAAAGTAACTGACTGACATTGGATTAAGTTTATTGTGAATTTAGTTACTTGTATGCTTCATTTCATGTTGTTCATCATACTAGTCATAAATGCCTTGGAAAATGAAATGGGATTTGTTGATGGTAGCTGCCCTATATGGTTAACATAAGGGAGATAAGCAGCTTTCAAAAATTAAATTGGGTGAAGGTTGAGTGAGTGATTTTCAATGAAGATAAGTATAAAATAATGCATTATAAAGCAAAAACATCAAACAATCGTGCATAGAATAAACAACTGTCCTTTTTAAAGAAAAGATGAGGTGTAATCTTTCTGCCTGATTGCTGACAATGTACTGGAAGTTTTTAGTTCATACAAAGCTCCTGCTGACCGGACTAATCAAAACTGGGACACTTCCTCAGGGCATTTGGCTATTAATTCAATCTGATACAGATTACTGCTGAAGCTGCAGTTAGTGTTAAGTATAGATTTTGATCCACTTTCAAAGGGCATTGATGAGAGTAACAAAAATTATTCTGGGTTATCGTACTCTGAAATGCAAGAAGAGATTGTACAGATGATTTTGAAGAGACACGATTCATATCTCAAATAAAGAGAAAGGGCTAAATGATGTTACAGAGTCAACTATAATGACTAACCCTGAAGTGTAATACTCTGCAGATCACCGTGGAAAGTAGATGGATAGAAGATTTCAGAATCAAACCGATCATTTAGCTTGTTTTTGTTGATTTCAATTGATATAAGTCTTTGCCAAATACCAGAGGGATAAATTTATGGGGAAAGGGGGTAAGTTCAAAGCAGATGTATGGGGCAATTTTTTTACATTGTGAATGAGAAGTGGCTAGAATGTATTGCCAGGGATGGTAGTGGAGGCATTTAAAGCATAGAGGTATTTAAGAGGCTCTTAGATAGGGATATGAATAATTAGAGAATGGAGGGATATGGAAATTGTGTAGGCACAAGGGATTTATTTGGTTAGGCATGCAATTACTAGCTTAATCAGTTTGACATAACATCGTGGGTTAAAGGACTTGTTTTTGTGCTGTACTGTTCTGTATTTATGTTTTTCTGGCAGCGCAATTGAATGGGGAGAGAGAGAGAGAGAGAGGAGGCAACTCACAGGTCCATGCGTAAGATTTTAATAAGGAGTGTTTGCGAGCTTTTTGCTGTTTATTCAATCAAATAGCAATTAATTAGCTAGGCAAATAAAAATAAGGCAGGGACAAGCAGAGGGGCCATTGTGGGAGTTGCCCAGTGTTAGAGTGGGGAGGCTTTGCCTCATCAGGCTTCGGTGAGGTAAGTAGCTGGTAAGTTTTTCCTTCTTTCTTGGTGCTCTGTCTGTTAGTACATAGTCACAGCAGTGAGAATAGCTCTAGGGACTTTGAGTGAGATGTGGGAGATGGGAGAATTCTGGGACATCTCCAGCCGTGTGGAAAACTACATCTGCTCCAAGTGCACTGAGGTGTAGCACCTCAGGGAAGTGTGACCTTTGACTCATACAGGAAACTGAGGAGGTGATGGATAGGAGTTACAGGAAGGTAGTCATCACTAAGTTGCAGGAGACAGCCAGGAGAGGGAAAGAGAATGGACAGCCAGTGCAGAGTATTCCTGTGGCCATTCAACTCAATAATACTGTTGGGGAACCTACCAGAGGGAAGCAGTGGAAACTGGATGTCTGGCACTGAAGCTCAGAAGGGAAAGGGTGGGGTGGGAAGAGGGCCCCTACGATCTGTCCTCCAGAAGAAGCAAAATCTCCTTGTGGCCTCCCATTTTAATTCCAATTCCCAATCCCATTCCTATATGTTAATGAATGGCCTCCTCTACTGTTGCGATGAGGCCATGCTCAGGTTGGAGGAACAGCATCTTATATTCCGTCTGGGTAGACTCCAACCTGATGGCATGAACATCGATTCCTCGAACGTCTGGTAATGCCCTTCCTTTTACCATTCCCCACCCCCTTTTTCATCTCTCCCCTTATCTCCTTATCTGCCCATCACCTCCCTCTGGTGCTCCTCCCAACTTTTCTTTCTTCCATGGCCTTCTGTCCACCTATCTGATTCCCCCTTCTCTAGCCCTGGATCCCTTTCACCAATCATCTTCCCAGCTCTTTACTTCTTCCCTCCCACTCCCAATTTTACCTATCACCTTGTGTTTCCCTCTCCCTTCCCCCACCTTTTAAATCTATTACTCCTTTCTTTTTCTCCAGTCTTGCTGAAAAGTGTTGGCCTGAAACATCGACTGTACATTTTGCCATAGATGCTGCTGAGTTCCTCCAGCATTTTGCGTGTGTTGCTTTGGGTTTTCAGCATCCGCAGATTTTTTCTTGTTTGTGATAGGTCAAAGTCAGCATGGTTTCCTTAAGGGAAAATCTTGTCTGACAAATCTGTTGGAATTCTTTGAGGAAATAATAAGTAGGATAGAGAAAGGAGGATCAGTGAGCGTTGTGTACTTGGATTTTCAGAGGACCTTTGACAAACTGCTGCACATGTTTAACAAGGTAAGACTCCATGCTATCATATGAAAGATGTTAATGTATGTAGAGCATTGGCTGATTGGTAAAGAGTAAGTATATATAAAAGATGAAATAGCGGCACATTTGGATAGCAATAACAGGATCGGTCCAAGTCAGCATGAATTTACGAAGGGGAAATCATGCTTGACTAATCTTCTGGAATTTTTTGAGGATGTAACTATGAAAATGGACAAGGGAGAGCCAGTGAATGTAGTGCACCTGGACTTTCAGAAAGCCTTTGCTAAGGTCCCACATAGGAGAATAGTGGGCAAAATTGGAGCACATGGTATTGGGGGTAGGTTACTGACATTGATAGAAAATTGGTTGGCAGACAGGAAACAAAGAGTAGGGATTAACGGGTCCCTTTCAGAATGGCAGGCAGTGACTAGTCGGGTACCGCAAGGCTCGGTGCTGGGACTGCAGCTATTTACAATATACATTAATGATTTAGATGAAGGGATTAAAAGTAACATTAGAAAATTTGCAGATGACACAAAGCTGAGGAGGATGTTATGAGAATACAGGGTGACTTGGACAGGTTGGATGAGTGGGCAGATGCATGGCAGATGCAATTTAATGTGGATTAATGTGAGGTTATCCACTTTGGTGGCAAGAACAGGAAGGCAGATTACTATCTGAATGGTGTTAAGTTAGGAAAAGGGGAAGTACAACGAGATCTAGGTGTCCTTGTTCATCAGTCACTGAAAGTAAGCATGCAAGTACAGCAGGCAGTGAAGAAAGCTAATGGCATGTTGGCCCTCATAACAAGGGGAGTTGAGTATAGGAGCAAAGAGGTCCTTCTGCAGTTGTACAGGGCCCTGGTGAGACCACACCTGGAGTATTGTGTGCAGTTTTGGTCTCCAAATTTGAGGAAGGACATTCTTGCTATTGAGGGAGTTCAGCGTAGGTTCAGAAGGTTAATTCCTGGGATGGTGGGACTGTCATATGTTGAAAGATTGGAGAAGCTGGGCTTATATACACTGGAATTTAGAAGGATAAGAGGAGATGTGATTGAAACACTTAAGATTATTAAGAGATTGGACACGCTAGAGGCAGGAAACATATTCGCGATGTTGGGCGAGTCAGAACCAGAGGCCACAGTTTAAGAATAAGGGGTAGGCCATTTAGAATGGAGTTGAGGAAAAGCTTTTTCACCCAAAGAGTTGTGGCTCTGCCTCAGAAGGCAGTAGAGGCAAATTCTCTGGATGCTTTCAAGAAAGAGTTAGGTTGAAAGATAGTGGAGTCAAGGGATTTGGGGAGAAGGCAGGAATGGGGTACTGATTGTGGATGATCAGCCATGATCACAGCGAATGGCAGTGCTGGCTCGAAGGGCTGAATAGCCTACTCCTGCACCTATTGTCTATTGTCTAAGTATAAAGAGAGCCTTTTCTGATTGGCTGCTGGTAACTTGTGGTGTTCTGCAGGGGTTGGTGTTGGGACCTTTTCTTATTACATTGTATCTTAATGATTTGAATAATGTAACGATGGCCTTGTGGCCAAGTTTGTGGATGATACGAAGGTAGGTGGAGGGGCAGGTGGTGTTGAGGATGCAGGGAGGCTGAAAATGGACAGACAGGTTAGTAGAATGTGCAAAAAAGTCTGATGTGCAAAGGCTCTTGAGAGTCCTTGTGCAGAATTTCTGAAATGTTAACTTCCAGGCTGAGTTGGTGATGAGCAAGGCAAATGCAATGCCAGCATTCATTTCGAGAGGACTCAAATATAAAAAAAAAGGATGTGATGCTGAGGCTTTATATGGCACTGGTGTGGGCTCACTTGGAGAATTGTGAGCAGCTTTGGTCCCCTTATCTAAGAAAGAATGCGCTAACATTAGAGAGGATCCAGAGAAGGTTCATAAAAATGATTCTGGGAATGAAACTTACCACATGGCTCTGGGCCAGCACTCTCTAGAACTCAGAAGTATGAGGGCAGATCTCATTGAAGCCTGTCGAATGTTGAAAGGTAGAGTGGATGTGGAGAGCATGGTTTTTGATTGTGATGGAGCCTAGGACCAAAGGGCACCTACTCAGAATAGGGGGATGTCTATTTAAAATGGAGATGAGAAGAATTTTTTTTTTGCCAGAAGGTGGTGAATCAGTGAAACTGGCTGTCACAGGCAGCTGTGGAGGCCAGGCCATTGGGTGTATTTAAGGTAGAGATTGATAAATTCTTGATTAGTCAGGGAGTGAGAGGTTATGGAGAGAAGGCAGGAGAGTGGGGTTGAGCCATGATCAAATGGTGGAGCAGACTCAATGGGCCAAATGGCCTAATTCTGCTCCTATGTATTACGGTCTCATGGTCGAAAATATTGGATAATGAGATTTTTACTCAGCTGATCACAGGAAGGTTACAGTGCATTGAGTCTATTGTGCCCAGGCTCAGTCCAGGTTGACCGTCTAACGGAGCAACTCACTGCCTCTATCCTTCAGTCTCTCTCTGCCTCCTCACAAATTTTACTCCATATATTTCTCCATTTTCTTCTTGAAGGCCACAGTGGAATCGATCTATACCACATCTTCAGGCATTGGACTCCAGGTTCTGACAACATGCTGCATAAAAGTGTTTTTCTTCGGATTGTTATTGATTTTCTTCCCCGTTATAATATACATGTGATCTCTAATTCTTGACCCCTCCTCCGCCCTGAACAGCCTCTTACTATTCACTCTGTTAAGACCTGTCATCATCTTATAAACTTTTAAGTCTCTCCTTATCCTCTCCTGAAGAAAATAATCTCAGCCCAACCTATCTAATCTTTTTTTTACCCTTCTACGTTGGGACCCTCTCTATTGCCTCCCTGTGATTCAATAATGAGGTAAACTACACTGAAGACAGTACTCTTTTTGAAGCCAGATCAGTGTTTTATGATGCTTTTATACTCTTTGTCTCCACTGATAAAGCTAAAAATTGGGAACTCGTACCCAGGTCCCTCTGCTCCTGTGCCAATTAAATACGGTATCCTTTTTCCATCTGGTCTATCCTCATTCTTCCTACTAAAATGAATCACCTCACATGTTCCTATTTTAAACTTCCTCTGCCATGCTTCTACCCGTTCCATAACTTGTATTTTTATCTGCTACAATTTGCCCGCTATAGTTTTTGGAGTTCACAATACTCCCTGGTTTTCTGTCATCTGCAGATTTAGAAAGTAAAGCTTGTCTAGGTCATTAATATATTAAGAAAAGCATTTCCCTAGTTTATTTCCTTGGCATTGCCATATTCACCTTCCTCCTGTCCAAGAAACCATTATTTGTTCTAACCCTTTGCTTTCTGAAACTCAACCAACTTCACATCCGTACTGTAAATGTCTTTTTTATGTCCTGAGTCCTGAGTCAGAGGCTTTTTCCCAGGGCTGAAATGGCTAGCACGAGAGGGCACAATTTTAAGGTGCTTGGAAGTAGGTACGGAGGAGATGTCGGGGTAAGTTTTTTTACGCAGAAAGTTGTGAGTGCGTGGAATAGGCTGCTGGTGATGGTGGTAGAGGCGGATACGGTAGGGTCTTTTAAGAGACTCCTGGATACAGTAGGTACATGCAGATTAGAAAAATAGAGGGCTATGGGTAACCCTAGGTAATTTCTAAAGTAAGTACATGTTCAGCACAGCATTGTGGACTGAATGGCCTGTATTGTGCTGTAGTTTTTCTATGTTTATGTCATATCAGAGTTGCTGTAGGGTAGGAATCTGCTTGAGAATAAAGTTAAAAGCTAACTGTCGGCAATCTTAACATGACCTGAGCTCAATTATTTGCAACTTTGTCTGCACTTGACCTGACAGAACCTAGCCTTGCGGCATTTGCAGAAAAGTGGTAAGAAAGGACTTGGTTTGTGCATTCCTATTGATGAAGCACGGAGAGCACAGATATTAATTATAAGCAAATCACTGTAATCTTCACAAAGTGCTGACTGATTCATCCCAACTCTACTTGTTGATTTCTTTTTTCGTTCAAGGACTCTGGGACTCGTGTCGTCAGTATTATTTATTTATTTATTTGTTTATTTATTTTTGAATTTGCTCAAAGTGTCTTCTTTTGCACATTCTTGCATGACATTTATTGCTTGTGTGTAGTTTTTCACTGATTCTGTTGTATTTCTTTGTTCTACTGTGAACGTCTGCAAGAAAATGAATCTCAGGGTAGTATATGGTGACATGTGCTTACTTAGATAACAAATTCACTTTGAACTTCTGAACTTTGAACTTTTTTCACCCTTTTATTTGTGTGTAGGTGGCTTGCAACATCCTACCAATATGCCACATTGCCCTTTCTGTACCTGTAGTCTGGCTGCTAAAGCCAGGTTCCTTTCTTTTGCAGTTCATGTAAGTAAACTTGATAACCCCTAGTAGACTTGCAAGTTAAGGAGCAGTCTGACAATATCAGAACATGGAGGGAAACTGGAGGAAATAAAGAAGAGAATAATATGACATTGAAGTTTTAAGGGAACAGTAACATGAAACAGGGTGGGAGGGGTGTAGTCAAGGATATTGTGGAAATTGGTGGGTTTGGAATAGATAATGGTTGCTAACCCATACAATGAAAAAGAGAAGTTGAAAACAGGTGAAACACATCAGAGATGGACCACATGAAAGTCAGAGCAAGTTAGAAATGGGCATCAAATGTGTTGATAATGCACTTACACAGTAGGAAGAAACACTGACATAATCTCTGATGTACCAGAAAAAGTGAGGAAGGAAGCCTAATCAAAAATGGAGTAGTGAACTTTCCGCATATCTCACAGAGAGACAGTCAGATCCATGTGGGTTCCAACCACTCAATTTTTGATTTGAAGGAACTGAGTGGAACGAAAAACATTTTTATTCAACTTGAGGAAGAGTGAAGAAAGAGTGGAGAGATTGGCCAGGTGAGTGAGGGCAGTGGTGATGGAAGATGTCGTTAGTCTCTGTCCTAGAAAGAAGCAAAGGCCCATGGATCATCCTGGCAAATGATGATATGTTTTAGGTCTCTTTTCAGAGAAGAAAAAGATCATTCAAAACCAGTTGTGGTCATCAGATAAGCCAAAATTAGACAATGGAGCAGCATGGTAGCATAGTGGTTAGCACAATGCTTTGCAGTACAGGCAACCCAGATTCAATCCCCGCCATTGCCTGTAAGGAGTTTTTACATTCTCCCCATGACCACGTGGCTTTTTCCCACAGTCCAAATATGTACCGGTTGGTAGGTCATTTGGTCATTGTAAATTGTCCTGTGATCGGGGGATTACTGGGTGGGAAGGCTTGAAGGGCCAGAAGTGCCTAGTCTGTGCTGTATCTCAATTTAAAAAGAATAAAAGATGGATTTGGGTAGCTAACATAATCTTGTCCCCACATTAAAGCTACACATTCTTTTCTGATATTATGTACGTAATTATTGGTTTGATATTTATAATTAAATCAAGAGAGGATGCTGTTGCAACACAATGGACCACCTCTATTTTAAGGTCAGGAAAAACTACAGATGGTAGTATAACAAAAGTGAGTACCTAATGTAATACTTTGTAGATGAGAAGCTTTTACAAATGTACAATTCTGGTATCCGGCTACTGCAAAGTCTATTGATGCTGTTGATAAATTCATTGTGTCAAAATATGCCGGAATCTTTGTTTTGATTAAACTGTTTGGAAGCAAAATGCTCCTGGTCCTACGTGTACGCTCAACATAATCAATAAATCCTTAGATAGTTCTGCTTATTTTACTGAAGACATTATCAGCCTGATAATAATTGCAGATATGAAAATGTTCTGAAAGGGTTGATGAATAAATTGTATCTGAATTGAGAATAGTTGGAGAAGATTTATAACCTGAAGAAGAAGTAAATGCATTTTATAAGGTCTTTTTATGGCAAGCATGCATTTATGAGAACTTGATAAAAATAACAGATGTTGAGTGCTGTCAGTGGACTGTAAAAGGTAAAAAAAAAAGTTGCACTGTACTGTCATTTCAGTTTCAGCAGAACATATGAAAGCTTCAGTTAAGTTTTATTAATGATGAGTTTCTTTACTCTTTAATGGGACGTTTTCTACGAAGATGGATATCTTGAAGTTTTGCTGTTTCTAGTTGTTTTTCAGTGATCACTTTTAAACATTTTTCACTCTCTGGGTGCTCAAGTCAAAAGACTGGTCCAGAATGCAAAGTTAATGCTCCATTATTAATGCTCCAGTGAGAGCAGATGACAATTTTATTATTGGAAACTGAGAAAGACAAATGTCTAAAAACTTAAAACCATCTTGTTCATTAATTTCTCGATTTCTGGATAATTGGGACCTCTTACGGGGCAGATGTGCAAAAGGGATGGATTGCACTTGAATCAGAAGGGGACAAATAATCTTACGGGCAGTTTTACAAGAGCTGTAGGGAGTGGTTTAAACTAATATGGCGGGGGAATGGGAACCAGTATGATAAAACTGAGGATGAGCCAGCAGGTTTACAAGTAGATGATGGATGAAACATAAATATGAGGAAGGACAAGCCAATGATTGGATACAAATGCAGACAGAGCAAAGAGTTAAATTGTACCACAGAGGCAAAATTCAAAAGGGTGAAGCATGCAGGACTTAAATGCGCATGGCATTTGGAATAAGGTGGATGAAATCATGGCGCAATTAGAGATTGTGGCTGTCAGGAAAAATGGAAATGTGAATAGGCTGTTCCCCTCAGTAATAAGTGCACCGTTTTGGATCCTGTTGTGGGGGATGACCACCCAGGGGAATGCCACAGGTACTGGGTTACTGGCACTCAGCATGGGTCCCTGGTGCAGAGGGAAAAGAGGGATAAGAGGGGAGCAATAATGATAGGGCCTCAAGAGTCACAGGAACAGACAGGAGGTTCTGTGTCTGTGAACGGGACACCTGGATGGTATGTTGCCTCCCAGGTGTCAGGATCAGGGACGTCTTGGATCATGTCCACAGCATTTTGGAGAGGGAGGGAGGGCAGCCAGATGTCTCGGAACATATTGGTACCAATGACATAGGAAGGAAAAGCAAAGAGGTCCTGAAAAGAGGAATTAGAGAGCAAGGCAGAAACCTGAAGAGCAGGACCTCCAGGGTAGTAATTAATGGATTGCTGCCTGTGCCACGCACCAGTGAGGGGAGAAACAGGATGATTTGGCAGATTAATGTGTGGCTGAGAAGCTGGTGTAGGGGGCAGGGTTTCAGGTTCTTGGATCATTGGGATCTCTTCTGGGGGAGGTATGACCTGTTCAAAAGTGGCGGGTTGCACCTGAACCCAAGGGGAACCAGTATTCTCGCGGTCACGTTTGTTAGAGCTGTTGGGGAGTGTTAAAACTTTTTTGGCAGGGGGATGGGAATTGGAGTGAAGAGACTCCAGATAGGACAGGTGGTAAAAAAGCAAAGATAGCATGCAGTCAGGCTGTCAGGTAGGACAAAACTACAGCCAGCAAGATGAGTATCAGTGCATTAGGGATGTAGAATCAAAAAGGGTAGCAAATACAGTACTCAAAGTGTTATATCTGAATGAACAGAGTATAAGAAATGAGGTGGATGATCATGTTGCACTGTTACAGATTGTCAGGTATGGTGTTGTGGCCACCAGTGAAACGTGGCTGAAGGATGGTTGTAGTTGGGAGTTGAATTTCCAAGCTCACATGTTGTATTGGACGGTGAGGAAAGTAGGCGGAAGAGATGGTGTGGCTCTGCTGGTAAAGAATGGCATTAAATCATTAGAAAGACGTGATGTAGGATCAGAAGATATTGAATCCTTGTGGGTGGATTAAGAAACTGCAAGGGTAAAAGGACTCTGATGGCAGTTATACACAGGCCTCCCAACGGTAGCTGGGATGTGGACTACAGATTATAATAGGAAATAGAAAAGGCATGTCAAAAGGGCATTGTTATGATGGTCACAGGAGATTTCAGCCTGCAAATCGACTGGGGAAAATCAGGTTGGTATTGGATCTCAAGAGAGAGAGTTTGTTGAATGCCTGTGAGATGGCTTGTTAGAGCAATTTGTTATTGAGCCTACTAGGAGATCAGCTATGCCGGATTGGGTGTAATGTAGTGACCCAGAGCTGATTAGGGAGCTTAAGGTAAAAGGAACCTTAGGAGGCAGTGATCACAATAGGATTGAGTTCAACTTGAAATTTGGTAGGGAAAAAGTAAAGTCTGATGTAGCAGTATTTCAGTGGAGTAAAGGAAATTATGGTGATAGGAGAGAGGAGTTGGCCAAATTAAACTAGAAGGAGATGCTGGCAGGGGTGACAGCAGAGCAACAATGGCGTGAGTTTCTGGGGAAAATGAGGAAGGTGCAGGATAGATGTATTCCAAAAAGAAGTAATACTCAAATGGCAAAATAGTACAACTGTGGCTGACGAGGGAAGTCAAAGCTAATGGAAAAGCAAAACAGAAGGCATATAACAAAGCAAAAATTAGCAGGAAGATAGAGGATTGGGAAGCTTTTAAAAACCTACAGAGAGCAACTAAAAGATTTATTAGGAGGGAAAATATGAAAGCAAGCTAGCAAACAATATCAAGGTGGATAGTGAAAACTTTTTTTCAAGTTTGTAAAAAATAAAAACAAAGACAAATGATGATGGAGGCAGCAGCCAGAGAACTGGAAATGAATACCAATGAATTGATCCACTTGACCTGAAACAGGAGTGTGTGGGCCTTGGCAGTCAAAGCTCAAACTGGGCACGGCACCTGATGATGATGATGAAAAAATAAAAGAGAGATGAGAGTAGATATAGGACCACTAAAAATGAGACCAGAGAAATAATAACTGGGGACAAGGAGATGGTTAATGAACAAAGTGAGTATTTTGCATCAGTCTTCACTGTGGAAGACATAAGCAGTGTGCGAGATGTTGTAGTGTGTGAAGGAAGAGAAGTGGGTGCAGTTACTATTACAAGACAGGAAGTGCTCAAAAAGCTGAAAGACCTAAAGATACATAAGTCACCCGGACCAGATGAACTGCATCCTAGGGTTCTGAAAGAGGTAGCGTTGGAGATTTTGAAGGCATTAGTAATGATCTTACAAAAATCAATGGACTCTGGCGTGGTGCCAGAAGGCTGGAAAATTCCAAATGTCACTCCACTCTAGAGGGGAGGAAGGCAACAGAAAGGAAATTATAGACCAGTTAGCCTGACTTCAGTGGTTTGGAAGTCAATTGTTAAGGATGAGGTCATGGAGTACTTGGTGACATAGGACAAGATAGGACAAAGTCAGAATGGTTTCCTTAAGGGAAAATCTTGCCTGATGAACCAGTTGGAATTCTTTGAGGAGGTTACAAGTAGGATAGATAAAGGGGATGTAGTGGATGTTGTATATTTGGACTTTCACAAGGGCCAAAGGTGCTTGGACCGCTTCTTTTTATGGTGTATATCAATGATTTAGATGATGGAATAGATGGCTTTGTTACCAACTTTGCAGGTGATATGAAGATTGGTGGAGGGGCAAGTAGTGTTGAGGAAACAAGTAGGCTGCAGAAGGACTTGGAAAGATTTGGAAAATGGGCAAGAAAGAGGCAAATGAAATACAATGTTGGAATATGCATGGTTATGCACTTTGGTAGTATAAATAAATGTGCAGACTATTTTCTAAAAGGGGAGAAAATCCACAAATCTGAGATACAAAGGGACCTGAGAGTCCTTGTGCAGAACACCTGAAAGGTTAACTTGCAGGTTGATTCAGTGATGATGAAGGCAAATGCAATGTTAGCTTTCAAGAGATCTAGAATACAAGAGCAGGGATGTGATGCAGAGGCCCTATAAGGCCCTGCTGAGGCCTCACCTTGAGTATTGTGAACAGTTTTGAGCTCCTTATCTCAGAAAGGTGTGCTGGTATTGGAGAGTATTCAGAGAAGGTTCACAAAGATAACTCCAGGAATGAAAGGATTATTATATGAGGAAAGCTTGATGGCTTTTGACTACTTGAAATTCTGGAAAATGTAATTTCTTGAAGCTCTGGTTTGTTTATGTTATAACCTTTATTTTAGGCTCTGGAATGAAGACCAGATTTTAGCACTGATCAATTTTCAAGAGAGCTATTATATTTTAAGGCTATTTGCAGAGTTTTCTCAGATGACCGTCATTACTGTCACACCACCAAAATACTGAATTTAATTTAAAATGAAATGACAAACGAAGATTTCAAAGGCAATCCTGCAAATAAAAACCATGCTCTTTAAAAAATTTGTTTTAGCTAATTTTTAAGTACAGTCAGAATATATTTTTGAGACACATTTTCTTAAGTGTGTCAATTATTTCCTTGGCTAAACAACGAAACATTTGTTTACTATTGGAATTTTAACCCTTTTTGACAGAATGCTGATTTTGGCATCAAAACACTTGACTCCAGATAGTGACTTCAGACCATTATTACTAAAGAAAACTTTATTTCCCATCCAAATATGCACTGTGATGGTAATGACACAAACCTTTGACGTTGACAAATAATGGTTTTAGTTTAACATTAACTCTGACAAAACATCTGTCCAACTAGAAGAAGTAACACTTCCAATTAAAAACACATCCTTACAATTTTAAGGAAGGCGGCTGGAGGATGTCATTGAAAACATCCACATGAAACATGAACATAGTCAGTCCAGCTAAACTAGGCATTGTCTAGTCTTTTAGAAAAAATAATAATGCTTACAAAACATCTGTCTAACCCTCCCAACTCTGAAATAAGCAGCAATTCAAATTTCAAACAGATTATAGAGATCATTAGTTTTCAACTGTCCATAAGAGAGAACACTTTTTTTTTTAACACTGACAAAGCATTTACTCAACCCTCTAAAACACTATTTTTATGTCAGAAAGACTTCTGAAACATTTACAGAAATCTCAACAACTCTGGGGGAGAAAAGCAACACTTGAAATTTAAAGCACCTTCTTGTAGTCTCCATCAGTGCAGAGCTGAAGCCTCAGGAATATGGAGGCCAGTTTGTTCTTGTTGCTGGCCCACTGTAGATTCCAGCAGGGTATTCTCTGCTATTAAAATTTGTACAGCCCGTCTTTTCTTATCAGCGGCACTTTTGTTTCTTTGATTAACTCTCTCCAGTCTCTATTCACACTTTGGCAATCGTGAGATGATCTTAAGTTTTCCTGTCTCCCTTTTTTTGTATCTCTCTTTCTCTCTTTCAAGGTATTGCCGATATTTCACTGGGTCCTCTTTAATTGTGTCTCTCTATGTTTTTGATTGCTCTGCTGATGATTTTGGGGCTGCCTTGACAACTTCACTGCCAGTTGTGTAATGGTAATGACATTTCTCACATTTTAAAGAAAGAGTTGGTTAAGATTTACAAGGGTGCTGCCTGGATTGAGGAGCATATCTTATGAGAATAGGTTGAGTGAACTCGGCCTTTTTTCCTTGGAGCAACGGAGGATAAGAGGTGACCTGATAGAGGTGTATAAGATGATGAGAGGCATTGATCGTGTGGATAGTCAGAGGCTTTTTCCCAGAGTTGGAATGGCTAGCGCGAGAAGGCACAGTTTTAAGGTGCTTGGAAGTCGGTACAGAGGAGATGTCAGGGGTAAGTTTTTTACATGGATAGTGGTGAATGCGTGGAATGGGCTACCGGTGATGGTAGTGGAGGCGGATACGATAGGGTCTTTTAAGAGACTCCTGGACAGGTACATGGAGCTCAGAAAAATAGAGGGCTATGGGTAACCCTAGGTAATTTCTAAGATTTCTAAGGTAAGGACATGTTCAGCACAGCTTTGTGGGCCGAAGGGCCTGTATTGTGCTATAGGTTTTCTATGTTTCTAAGTCTTGCACTTGCTAACTCAGCTGTATAGATAACTTGTAAATGTAATTTAAATATACAGAAATAAAATGAAGTTATTTATTTCTCAGTTAAAACGCTCAAATAATAACTCATTTGGTAATGACACGTAATAAACATACTCTCAGATGTGTAAGTATAAATCTTTAAAGTACTCACATTTCTGGGCATCAAAATGTCAGTCTGCTCCATGACAGCCACATGCTGTTCTGTCATTTCTCAGTTCCATAGCAACCACATAAGCAGTTGTTCAAAAAAAAACTTGATCGGCATCTTAAAATTTGTTGCGTTTTGGTAATGACAGAAGTGTGAGGGACAGTGGTTCTTTGTCCTTAAAGGATGGACAGAAAAGTTACCCTAATTAAAGGATCACCTATCCATGTATAAGTGATTTAGCGATGGAGAGCACTCCTTACACACGTGCTTTTACACACCCACAAGTATTGCCTTGTCATTCCGTTGTTGTTGCGCTGAGTGCACAGACTTCTATTACTTACCCAGTGTAGTCTCAAAACGGGTCCTAGACTGTGCTGATGTGCTCAGGTTGGCTTTAGGGTGCCTTTTGCGCCATACACAATAAAATATTCCATTGCTTTAGTAATGGGGATGTGTAAATGTGTATGTGTTGTGTGTATAGTGAACTTAATGTAGATACTTCTGTTTCTTCAGTAATATGATTGTAATTACATTAAGGGGCGCATCATATTCGAATTTGTGTGTTGTCTTAAGTTAACTTTGTTGGTAATTACAGTTTATATGTCCTGGTGCCTAAAGAAAAGGGAGCTTCTCACCATCAGTAAGTGCGAGAGATGGGGGCTGCCAGTTCACACTGAACAAAAATAGCATGGATGCAACACTCACAAAATGCTGGACGAACTCAGTAGGCCAGGCAGCATCTATGGAAAAAAAGTACAGTTGATGTATAGGGCAAGACATTTGGTAGGACTGGAGAAAAAAAATATGAGGAATAGATTTAAAAGTTGGGGGGAGCTATTATTGTGTTTTCTGGTGGATATCTTTTTGTAAATATTGGTAGTTTCCTTTTCACTATTTTAACTAATTTTTTGTGTTTGATTTTTGACGCACTTATTAAACACTCTTGCACTAAAGTGCTAAGTGACTCCGGTATTTTTTTCTTCATTCATAATCCACATATCTAACTGCTTCTTCAATGATACTATTGTACCTACTTGAATTACTACTTTTGTCAGAAACCCATCAACCCCTGCATGAAAAGTTTCACCCAGTTCCTTTTAAATTTTTCCCCTCTCATCCTAAACCTGTGACCTCTAGTTTTGGTCTCCCCTGCCTTGGAGAAAAGATTGTTACCATCCATCATATCTCTGTCTCCTTAATTTTAAACATTTCTATAAGGTCGTTCCTCATTCTCCTACAATTCAAGAAATGAAGTCCCAGCCTAGCCAACTTCTCCCAATTTTCAGGGCCCCTGCTCCTGGCAGCATCCCAATAAGTTGTCTCTGAACTCTTTCCTGTTTCACCAGATTTTTTCTATCCAACGGTGAACCGAACTGTACATGGTACTCGAAGTGCATCCTCACCAACAACTTATACAACTGAAAAATAATGTCCCAGTTCCTATACTCAATGCCCTATAGGGCTATATCATGCTCTATAGTGGTCCTGATGAAGGTCACTATACTAAACGCCTTTTCCATCACTCTGTTAACCTGTGACTCCACTTTCAATGAACTATTCCTAAGCCACTCTGTTCCATAATACTCTCTAGTACCGTTCCATTCACAGTACAAGTTCTGCACTGATTTGACTTTCCAAATTGCAGCACCTGCCACTTATCTGCGTTGTAATCTATTTGCCACTCTATATCTCCCTGCAATCTACAATAACTTCCTCCTTCTAAATGGGGGAATAAAGTAATGATAGGTATACCGTGGGAATTAGTGGAGAAGCTTGAATATTGTATAATTTATCAAAATACTTTGGATGTAAGTGTTGGGGGGAGAGTGATCATGGATTTATGAAAGGAAAATCTCACGTGGATTATAAGAAGCGTGGTATTTGTGTGAGTAATGAAGAGGTTATAGACAGACAGTGAAGGGCAAAGATATGGCAAATAGAATTTATTATGTAATTATGTGATGTCATCCACTTGCATGGATAAAAGGAGTATTTTTTTAAAGGATGGGTGACTGTAAAGTATTGATGTTCAGAGGGATCAGGGTTTGTTGGTACATGAGGTAGTGAAGGTTAATTTACTGCTGTAGCAATTGATAAGGAACATAAGTATACTGATGATTATTATAAGAGAGTTTGAATATATAAGTAAAGATACCATGCTGAAATCACATAGGGTCCCATCATCTGGAGTTCTTTTTTCAATCGGATCTTGGTATCTAAAGAATTATATATTTGCATTCGGGCAAATTTAATGGAGGATCACCAGGTTGATTTCTAGGATAGTGGGGGATGGTATATTGGAAGAAATTTAGCAGGCTAGGACTGTACTCTCTGAAATTTAGTAGGATGAGAGGCAATCTCACTGAAGCATATAATACTCTGATGTGGGTTTTCAGTCTTAATGCAGGAATAATGTTTCTCTTGAGGGGTATCTCAAATGAGAATTCACAGTTTCAAAAACAAACTGCCTGCTATTCAGGACAGAGGAGAAAATTCTTCACCAGATGATGGCAAATCTTCGGAATTTCTACATAAGAAGACTGCAGAGGCTTGCCCGTGAATATATTTAAGATAGTGACTGACAGATTTTTATATCATAAGAAATAAAAAGAAATGGGGTTGGTACAGCAAAGCATTGCTGAGGATAAAGGTCATTCCTGATCTTATTGAACAATGGACCAGACATGGGTTGTATGTTATTATTCCTTTTCCTGTGTATAATCTCCTTTGCTCAATATTGTAATAATTCAAAAAGTTATAGTCAATATAGAACTGGCTAGTGGTCTTTGTTCCTGTATCTTCCATGTAACATCATTATTTAGAGGGTAAATCATTTGTACAAATTCTTGGACATTATATGAAATCAAAGATGTAGATAGTTGATATTTTTTATGAAGTAGGAGGGAGGTAAGGTAAATTGGCAAACATTTCTAATTTGATTGTAGTCTTGATCTGTGTGAATCTTGCAGTTATAGAGGAGTTCTGTGGTTCTAAGGAAATAGGAAGGAATGACTTAAATATAATATGATATAGTGATGTACATTCCAATTCAGAGAGAATACAAGGAGTGGACAGTGATAGAACACAAAGCACAGATTACAAACTTTTATGCATGAATATATTGTAATTGTTCAGTGGAATCTCTGAAATATTATTTTCCCATTTGATACCACAAGCATCAACATCTAATAAAATTGAATCCAAATTAAGTTGTATTGTGTGAATGCATGAAGTCTTTCGGATGCTGTCTACACGTTCAAAATGAAGTTTGTTGGTATGTTAGGAAAGTGAGATTAACTCATCAATTTGTTGCCGAATTAGGATTGCTTACTGCAGTTCTGTGAAAATTGCTGTCTCAGGCGTAGTTGAACCAACTATAACACCTCCTTTCAGTTTGTAACTCTTACTCACAATATATACCCTCATCTTTGTGCTCATTGAAGAGAGGGACGGTGTTTTTGAATAGTAACAAAGATTTACTAATTGAAACTTCTACCAATGTTAAGAATTGTTATATCAGTGAAAGGTAAAGCTCACTCGTTCTTGATGCTAGGATCTGCCATGACTCTCATTTTCCTTCTGTGCACATACTCCCAGTCCATCCTTGCTTATTTATTTAGCCTCTATAACTTGCAATTATTTAGTTCTACAGAGTTTGTTTACGTAGTGGATTCACACATGATGATTTTTTTTCTCAGGATCTGATTTAATTTATGGAACAGGGTCTTCTGGCCCAGCAAGCCACCCTGCACAGCAATCCACCTATTTAACACTCACATAATCACAGGACAATTACAATGCCCAATTAACCGACTAACTTGTGCGCCTTTGGACTGTGGGAGGAAACGGGAATACCCGGAAGAAACGCACGCCATTCACGGAGAGAACGTACAGCGTCTGCACAGGCAGCACCGGAATTGAACTCTGAACTCCGGAACAGCCCAAGCTGTAATAGCGTCATGCTAACTGCTACGCTACTGTGGCGCCACGTGATATTGTCCTGTATCACGGTTGATCCAGCTTGCCACTCTACGCTGCTCGTGGTCGCTTTTGCTCTTTGTGAACCTACGGGTCAGATTGCTAGAGGCACAAAAGATGCAAATGCTGGAATCTGAGCAAATGAGCAATCTGCTAGAGGAACTCAATGAATGAGATGAGCTGCATCTGGGCGAGGGAAAGGAATTGTTAATGGTTAGGGTTGTTTGTACTGAAGGCATTAAGGCATGACTTCTATAAATATCATGGTGGTTGGATCTTAAAGGCTTCCCATTCTGCCCCGGTATCCTTTTAATGTACCCAATACCTAAAAAATAACGACTTACCTAAAAATTAGTGCGTATCTGTACTGAGCTTGTTGTTTAAGGTCAGCAGCCCTGTTTAGTTGCTGGATGCACAGTGCATTGTATCCCCCAACTCTATACATTTGTGTTGCTCTTGGGCTATGTGTTTTAGTCCTTGCCTGGATTGGGAGGTCAGGTTCACCAATATTTGATCTACTGCTTGTTTCTGAATTCATTTGAGTTGACATGCACAAGTGTGGAAGCTGGAGAAGACATCACAATTGGCCAACGGTTTCTGTGGAACTGTCAGATGTATCTCTCCCGCATCCCTGTAGAACCTTCACCTAAAATCTGTATGTTTCTGCCATAGAAAAGGATGTTGACAAAGTTCTGGAATATGAAAACGTGTCCATTTTGAGAGAAAAATAAAAAGAAATCATATCTAGATGTTGAGATATTGCAGATCTCTGAGAGGAAAAGGATCCTGCTGTGGAGCATGATGAACAAAAAGCTGGTATGTAGATGTTCGAAGTAATGAGGAAAGCTATCAGAATATAATTGTTTATTGATAAGGGAAATAGTAAAGTGTAAAAGTAGAGGAGTTATTCTTTGTATATTGCAGTATTGAGACCAGACCTGGAGTAATATGTACATTATTAGTTCTCCTAATAATAAGAACTAATTATTAGCATAATAATAATGCTATTATTATTAGCATTAAGACATAGTAGCAGAATTAGGTCATTTGGCCTTTTGAGTCCGCTCCGCCATTCATTCAGCCATGGCTGATCCTTTTTTTCCCCTCCTCTGCCCCACTTTTAGGAAGGATGTTAATGCTTCTGGATACTGGGGCCCAGTTCAGGGAAGACTTACTCGTTTAATATCTGGAATGGGCAGATTGTCGTATAAAGAAACATTGGGCAGGGTAACTTTCTATGTGCTGCAGTTTATAAAAGTAAGAAAGGACTAAATTGAGGCATACAAGATTCTGAGCAGGGTGAATGCTGAGGGAATATTTCCCTTGTGGAAGAAGCTAGTTATAGAGGTCCCTGTTTCAAAATAAGGGATCACCAATTTAAGACAGAAACCTTCTTTCAGAGAGTTCTGAGTTTTTGGAATTTATCACATCAAAAGAAGCAGAGTCTTTGAATAGAGATAAATAGATTCTTGAGGAGTACTGGGGTGAAGGGTTACTGTGGATTGACAGGAATGCAAAGTTGAGGTTACATTAAGTCAGCCATGATCTTATTAAAGAGAAGAGCGGCCTTGAGGTCAGAGTTGCCTACTGCTCCTTATTTATTGTTTGTGCAATGTTTTGATGGTTGTTTTTAAATAATCTGTATGTCACTGGATACTGGGGCCTAGTGAATGAACTATCACTCTCATTCCATGTATGCGTTGAGATTGTGAATGAAAATTTATTGCAAAAGTGTTACAGCTGGTGAAGCCAACATTTTTCTTCCATTAAGTATGCTAAGCTATTCCGCTCCAAAAAAAATCATCATCAGAGTACTGCAAGCCATTATCAGGCCAGCGTGTAAATTGGCATTCAGAATTGCTTTTAACCGACTTAATAAACCTTAAACTAACATAAAGCTCAATTCTAAGTGAAATAATTGATTTATTTTCTATTCTCATTGTATTTAAAATAACATTTTCAATTTTGTTAGCCTTGATTAATGCATCAGATATGATGCAATAAATATTTTACACAGATAACTATTTCCAGTAGATGCAATGCAATAAAACTTGTATTAAAATAATTTTCCGACAGATAGGTAGATTTTTTTAAATGTAACATAGGTTTAAACATGTTATTTAATTACTGAATATGTTGTGTCATTGGCAAAGCCAATGTTTATTGTATTTAAGAGGATGGTGGTGAGTAATCCTCATGTTGAAAGTGTTTTTTTCCATAATGTTATTGGGTGGCAAGATCCAGGAATAAAATCCAGTGCCAGTGTTGGAACGATGTTACCTTCCCATTTCATAAGTGGGCTAGTTTGGGGGAAACTGCCTTTGAGAGTTCACCAGCATGTGGTACCTTTGTCCTTCTCAGTGGTAAGGGTTGTAGATATGTGTGAAACTAGCAAGAAGTCTCAGAGTTGTTACTATGAATTTTATAGATGGTATAATCTATAGCCTTAGCAATATGGTAGATTCAGTGACTATTATGGGTGATGAATGGAATGCCAGTCACATTTTATACTGCTTTGTTCAATATGGTATAGAATTTAAGAGTTTAGCCTGATTTTCTCATTACTCTTATAATGCCCTGGTTCATTTTTTTTTACTGCACAAGCTGCTTGCTTTCATATTTTTACTGCTATGCTGTATGTATTTCATTTTGTGCTGTTCTGCTTTCAGTCTGTTTTGGTTTTTGTTGAAGATAAGGGATGGTGTGGATTGTGTGCCATCCAATTAGTAGGAGGTTTTCTTGGTAAGGGACAATCGAGGGCCCAGCGTGTAAATGACAGAGAAGTTCAAGATGAGCTCAAACTTGCACACATTTGACTGTTTAATTAGAATGGGCTCTTTTCTTTTTGTTAGTCCTCACTAGCCCTTCAGTTAAGATTCTTAAATATAATTGCTTTAATCGTATGCAGTGTACTATCTGTCATTTTGTGGCATTAATTTGCAACAGGGTAGCAAGTGACACAGCATCCACACAAACAAAGGGGTTTGTGGTGGGGGGGTGTTCACATGTTTGGCGGGGCCAGAGATCACCTTCCCTAGATTTACACAGCCGAGGAAACCAAGGTGGTTTCACTCTTTTCTAGTTTTCTTTTACTCAGTATTGACAGTTTACATAAGACCAAATCACAGCATGATTATAGCAGAAAATATGAGTTCATGGCCCATAAAGTCAAGTGCAATCCAGCTCCTCCTGCTCTCTGTCCCCTTCTCATTGCTCTGAATTTCTTTTTCCTCGCAAGAACTTACCCCATCTTTCCTTTGACATTTCATTCATTATTTGGCCTTCGAAATGCACAGGTCCATTGGTCAGATCTTTTAACTAATCAAACATCTTCGTTGGGAAGGAACAGCTTTGTTATTTTACTTTAGATTCAAAGGCCATTCTTCCAATTCCATTTTCACAGACATAATCTGCGAAATTTCACACCAGATGATGATAGTCTATGATCATTTGCGGCATCACAGTAGATCCTAATTCAGCTATAAGAATATCAGTGCGCTGGGTTCACTACCGTTATCTGTAAAATGTTGGTGTATTCTCCCCTTAACCCTGTGGGTTTCCCAGCTGCTCTGCTTCCCTCCCACATTCCAAAGACATAGGCATTGCTAGGTTAATTGGTCACATGGGTGTAATTGGGTGTCATGGGCTTACTGGACTGGAAGGACCTGTTCCCGTGCTGTATCTTTCAATAAAATAAAATAAACATTCATATGTTTTCTAGCAGAATTACTAAAAAATTAATGGGAGGGCAAATCTGTTTTTTTTTTCCTTCTTTGATTAAGAAGTTGCCTTAACTAATAATTCAGTGAAGATCTGATAACTGGAGGCAGTATAAAACCAAATCAGTCCATGTGTATACATAAAACTATCAAAACTATCATTAAAATTCAGATCACAAAGATATTTTTCTTTTAGTTCATTTCTAGAATATGAACTATGATTTATTGAAGCTAAGACACTATAGAATTAAATTGCCATCAGCTCAGGTTGCGTTTGGATGTAATAACTATATATGTAGTGACGTCACCAGCTCTTTCTATGCAAACAAATGTATTCACTAAATGTGCTAAGATAATAGCCTCTAAAATAAGAATCTGGTTGGACTGCTTTATAGACATGGTAGTAATGTTGGATTTGTTTCTTTACATAATATTACAACAGAGTACTTTATACATTTATTGACAGCTTTGTTAAGTACACCTGTACGCCTGCGCATTAATATCTAATCAGCCAAATATATGGGGGCAACGCAGTGCATAAAAGCATGCAGACACAGTCAAGAGGTTGTTCAGAGCAAACACCAGAATGGGGAAGAAATGTGATCTAAGTGACTTCTACTGTGGAATGATTGTTGGTGTCAGATGGGGTGGTATGAGCATTTCAGAAACTGCTGATCTCTTAGGATTTTCACACACAACAGTCTAGAGTTTACAGAGAACAGTGTGAAAAATGGAAAAAGAACCAGTGAGTGGCGGATTTGTGGACGGAGAGACCTGTTCCATGGACAGATCTGTCCCACTGGTTGGTTGTTCGATGGCAGTGGAGCTGGATTTGTTGCTCACTGTGTTGCTGGCGGTTACAGACACCCAAGTAGGAGGGCGTCAGATGCTGTACGTGATCCAGCAAATGGTGCAAATGATTGTCTTGGACATTTTTCTTATGATTGCAAAACTCTGTTGGACATTGGTAAAGTAAAATACAGCAGGTTGGGTTCACTGGTTTGTTGACAAGGTCATACAAGACCATAACAGCATAAGATATAGGAGCAGAATTAGGCCATTTGGCCCATCGAGTCTGCTCTGCCATTTCATCATGGCTGATCCAATTTTCCTCTCAGCCTCAGTCTCCTGCTTTTTCACCGTATCCCTTCACGTCCTGACCAATACAGGATCTATCAACCTCTGCCTTAAATATACATGCAGACTTGGCCTCCACAGGTGCCGATGACAAAGAATTCCACAGACTCACCACTCCCTGGATAAAGAAATTCTTCCTCATCTCCATTCTAAAAGGACACCCCTCTATTCTGAGGCTGCGTCCTCTGTTCTTTGGCTCTTCCACCATAGGAAACATCCTCTCCACATCCACTATATTAGTGCCTTTCACCATTCAATAGGTTTCAATGAGGTCACCCCCATTCTTCTGAATTCCAGCGAACACAGGCCCAGAGCCATGAAACACTCTTCATATAACAAGCCATTCAATCTTGGAATCATTTTTATGAAGCTTCTTTGAACCCTCTCCAATTTCAGTACATCATTTCTAAGATAAGGGGCCCTAAACTGCTCACAGTACTCTAAGTAAAACTTCACCAGTGTTTTACAAAGTCTCAACATTACATCCTTGCTTTTATATTCCAGTCCTCTTGAAATGAATGCTAACATTGCCTTCCTCTCCACAGACTCAACCTGCAAATTAACCCTTAGGGAATTCTGCACAAGCACGCCCAAGTCCCTTTGCACCTCAATTTTTGTATTTTCTCTCCATTTAGAAAATAGTCAACCCTTTCATTTCTTCTACCAAACTGCATGACCATACACTTCCCAACACTGTATTCCATCTGCCATTTTTTTGCCCATTCTCCTAATCTGCCTCAGTTCTCTGCAGCCTCTCTACCTCCTCAAAACTACCTGCCATTCCACTTACCTTCATATTGTCTGCAAACTTTGCAAAAAAATCCATCAATTCCATCATCCAAATCATTGATATATAACATAAAAAGAATCATTCCCAACACAGATCCCCTGTGGAACACCACTGGTCACCAGCAGCCAGCCAGAAAGGGCTTTCTTTAGCCTACTCTTTGCCTTGTGCCAATCAGCCCCTGCTTTATTGATGCTAGGATCTTTCCTGTAATATTATGGGCTCATAGCTTGTTAAGCAGCTTCATGTGTGGCATCTTGTCAAAGGCCTTCTGAAAATCCAAGTACACAACATCAACCGATTCTCCATTGTCTATCCATCTTGTTATTTCTTTAAAGAATTCCAACTGATTTGTCAGGCAAGTTTTTCTCTTAAGCAAACCATGCTGACTACGGCCTTCTTTTATCAAGGGCCTCCAAGTACCATGAAACCTCATTCTTAATAATTGACTCCAACATCTTCCAACCACTGAGGTCAGACTAACTGGCCTATGGTTTCCTTTCTTCTGCCTCTCTCCCTTCTTGAAGAATGGAGTGACATTTGCAATTTTCCTGTCTTCTGTAACCATTCCAGAAAATAGTGATTCTTGAAATATCATTACTAATGCCTCCACGATCTCTTCAGCCACCTGTTTCAAAACTCAGGAGCGTACACCATTTGGTCCAAGTGACTTATCTAACTTCAGACTTTCAGTAAACCTGACTGCAGTTTACTGCTATCATAATTATATGTGCTGTGTGTGATTGTTGGCATTGTCCAGAGGAACACTATTTTGTTTGGCTGTATTCATGTGCCTGGCTGAATGACAATGAAACTTGAACTTGTATTTGTTAGTGAGAGACGTGAGAGGAGAATAGCCAGACTGATTCAAGCTGACAGGAAGGCTACAGTAACTCAAATAACCACGCGTTACAACTCTGGTGTGCAGAAAGGCATCTCCAAATGTACAACTTGTTGATCCTTGAGGTGAATGGGTTACAGCAACAGAAGATAGGAACATTCACTCAGTGGCCACTTTATTAGCTACAGGAGGTACAGGTACTTAATAAATTGGTCACTGAGAGTATTAGAGAAAAACATGAGGAAGAAAGAAACATGGGGATATGCTAGAGAGCATCAAGAGGATTAGGAATAGGATTGTGCAAAGCATAAACATTACAGGGATCTGTTGAGCTGAGTGCCCTACTTCAATGTTGTAAGTACTTGGTAATAATCTACATTGTCCAAAAGTTATCTCCTCTCTGTCACCAGGTGGTGGTGTCATTGTGTCTCTCTGAAACTTTCTGCTATGGCTTTTTTACTCAATGTATGCTCAATGCCACCAGCTCATCAATTTACTTGAGGTGTCTTCGGCAAACCACTTTCTGTTCTTAACCATTGTCAATAATGTTTCTGGAACTGAAAAGCACTGAGGAACTGGAATTCTGGCTCTATTATCCCTTTTACAAGCCAAGTACTACAGTGACTAATTGCTACCATATAAGCATCCAAGTCGTGATCAGCTAATTGAATACAAACAAGGATCGAAATTGGCTCAATAGTCGTGAATTTACAGCCTGAGCTATGTGTACGGGTGTAACACGGAAACAGATTTAAGGATCCAGTGGGTGGAACAGAAGACACTAATTTGGAGTGAGCACATTAAGCATTTATTTACAGACAACAGTAAAGCACTCAGCAAAACATCAAAGTCAAACAAGTACTCATCTAAACCACCCTTAGTTACAAAAACACTCAGTAACACTTCAATCTCAACAGGTACTTCATTAAGTCTTCCCAAGTTACACAACTACAAAACTAAATGTTCAACAAGTAGATACTTAGCTATGTTTGTGCATGGGCCTCTGATATCTGCAGCGTACTTTCCCAATGGTTCTTCAGCACTGGCTGCAACCTCAGTGTGAAAAGAAGCGCCTGGAGACAAAGGAGAGACTGAATCTCTTGAACATGTTATTCTTATACCCCTGAGGCACCTGGAACCAGGAACTGGTGTTGTGGTGCACAAGGCAACCAATGGCAAAGAATCACTGCATCCCTCGAACGGGCCAATAAATGACTTGCACGGCGGAAGCAACTTTCAGCCAGCAAAATTAAACCTCCACATTACAATGGGGAGGACTGTTAATGTGCTTGAGATTCAGACAATACTTTCTTCCTCAATTTTCCTCTTGGGAAGAAAAAACTTCTTATACAGAGAATACCTTGAATTTGGAACTCACTGCCACTAGACGTAGCTGAGTTAAATAGTTCAAAAACCTTCAGAAAGTATCTGCTTTATACTGTAGCTGAAAAGAGAATGGAAAGTATGCTGAAGAACTGAGATGATATACTGCAGATGAGCTAGAGAAAACTTGTGAGGAGTATAAACATCAGCACAGACTTCTTGTACTAATGCTAAAATGGATTAGTGCAGATGAACCCCTTTGAGAATAGAAGTTATGGCTTAATAAGACCAAAAAAATTTAATTTAATTGAATGGGTTGTTTCTCTGCTGTATATTCTATGCAATGCAAAATCAGAAAAAAAGTTATTGATATCTTGTAACCAGCTTTACGACAACATTTGACTATAAGAAAACAAACTATGAGCAGATGAGACATCTATGATGCATTCTGAGGTGTCGATTCAGCCCCTACTAATCAATGTCATGAATAATTGTTCATAGGAATGTTAATAAGCTTTTTGATAGCCATTGCGATAAATAATTAACAGTTGAGACATAACCCCATGAGCATTCTCCTCATAAAATAATTATTAAATAAATAAATCATCTAATAGCAAGTATTAGATCATAAATTAGAAAGCAAGTACTTTGGATTATGAAATAGTTCAATCAAACTCAAATTAATGGGAGAATAGCTCTTAAGTTATTTTGATGCCCTATTATTCCTCATTATATTTCCCATTTTTAAAACAATGATTACATACAAAAACAATTCATGTGCCAAGTTACTGAAAGGTCTGATATAAACACAACTTTGTAATTTGTTTGATGAAACTCTTGTTTTCACTTGAAGCACATCCTTCAAAGTCCTCAGATAGAACCAAAAAAAGAAATTCAGAAGATTTACCCCTGAATAAAGAAATTTCTTCTCATCTCAATGCTAAGTGAATGATGCCCTTCTCCTGAGATTATGCACCCAAGTCCTGGACTCCAGCTTCAGTAAAGAACCTCTCAACTTATACCCTGTCAATCTTGCCCAGAATGATAACCAGATATGATAAGAGTAAATCTGCAGATGCTGGAAATCCAAGCAGCACACACGAAATGCTGGAGGAACTCAGCAGGCCAGGCAGAATTTATGGAAAAGAGTACAGTCGATGTTTTAGGCCAAGACCTTTCAGGTCCTGCTGAAAGATTTTGCCCTGAAACATCAACTGTACTCTTTTCCATAGATGCTGTTTGGCCTGCTGAATTCCTCCAGCATTTTGGGTGTGTTGCTATGATAAGAGTCACTACATGTACTCTTTGGCATCCTGATCCAAGTGACCATGCTGATTAAAATGTTGAAAGCACTGTTCCCTCTAAGCTGTGCAGGTCCACAGCCATGCAGAAACTGAAATGCTCCCATGCACATAGCCTTTGTTGCCATGAACGTGGAACTTTCTTTTATATTATGTTAATATAATTTTGAAATTGTGCTGATAAAATTTTAATCTATATGAATATATTTCTGAAATATTCAGTAATTAATTATGCTCTAATGACTATAATCCATAAATTTTCTGAATACTAAACATACCGCAATGTTTATTTTGATACATTTTAGATTTTCGATGTATTTACATTGTCAGTGTTTCAAGTTACAGTACTTACAAATTGTAACAATAAACACAGAATGGAAGTCAATAGCTCTTTGCTAATAAACTGCCGGTCCGCTGTGCACCAACACCATCTCGTCAGAACATTTTATTTTTTCAATCATGCCTGTTACTTGTTTTGACTGCCTGACATCATTCACTTATCTGTGAGTTATGGTTTATGTTTGTTTGATGTGAAAGTTCCATATTCTGACACTTTCGGTGAGTAATATCTCAAAAATATTATAATCCAATAAGATTTTTTGAATTAAAAAGTTGTTTGTTTCCAGCAAATTGTTTGCATTCCTATGGTTATTTTATTATGATTATAAGTGTTTTGGCTTACCCTGTTAAAATTTTCAAATGATAATAAATATTATTACTTTTAGTATTCCAAAATAATAATAATTATTATTAGTATCTGAAGGATGTTGAAAAGAAAAACAAAAGAAGAATTAAATGCTTTGAAGAACAAAGCTTGCACAAAATTTAAGGATGAATGGCTTTTGCAACTGGTAGATACTGAACTACCATCTTCGCATCAAAAACAAAAAATAAAAGTTGGCGATACCTTTGCAAATCAAAATACTGGAGATGTCGTATGCATCATTTGTGCGAATAAAAAATTGGGGGTGAGCTTAGTAGAGGCAAAAATGGGAAGAATGGAAGTTAAGCTACTTAAAGTGATGACTTAGCCATAGAATTCATATAGATGCAGTTACCAAATTATGAAAGCAGAGGAAATGTGGAATTTTGTGCATATTAACTGAAACTCCAACAGAGAGTGAAGCAAGAGTGAAACAAGCTGTGAGAAAGAATTCTAACTCCAATAACTCTGATATGGCCAAAGTAATCATTGATATCATTATCTTAGCAATTAAAATTAATGCTTCTATGCATTCTGCCCAAGAATTTCATGCACATGTGGCCAGATATGTAAAAATACCAGAGAATTGTCTCAGCAAGGTCTCTGTTTCTGAATTTGTTGAGTGCATCAGTTTCGTGCTTCAGAAACAGATAATGGAAGACTTGCAGAAATCTGCTTTCCCTGCACTAATTGCTGATGAAAGTACAGACAGTTCCGTAAAGAAAATGTTATTTCTGTATTTTAGGTTTTGACTGGAAAATGAAACTTCCTATAAGAGTGTGTTTGTGGGTATTTTTAAACTGCATGTGAGAGTATCACTATGGTTGAAGCAATGAAAAATATATCAACAATAATCTTGATATTCAAAAGATGGTGATGTTTACATCAGACAGTGCAAATGTTATGGTTGGAAAGAATAATGGTGCTGCAGTAATTCTTTGATGTGAAATAAAGCATCTGTTTGAGCAACATTGTGTTGCACACAGATAAAACCTGGTATTAGATAACACATGGAAAAAAGTTATGCAGGATATAGAAACACTGGTACAGACAGTGTATTCAGTGTTCAGCAGGTCGTCGGCTAAAAAGGGAAAGCTAGAAGAATTTGCTAATGTCACAAAATGTGATGTTTTGTCATTCAGACAACTAAACGAAGTAAGACAGCTGTAAAGACATTTTGCCATTATTGCCTTAATGAGGAATTACAAAGTTTTGATTCAGTATTGCAAAGAGCAAGTTAATGAATGCGACAATCCCATCAGCAACTACTGCCTGAAGATTTAACCAATCCACAGTATTGAGTAGCATTCAGTCCTTAATGATGTTTTAGAAGATCTGGCACGTTGTTGCAAATTCCTTCAGAAAAGCTGTTTGAATGCAATTGAAGCACTACAGAATGCAAAGGCAGAAATTACCAAGTTACGGTCACAGTGTCTTGGTGATGCCATTTATTGGAGTGACGAAGTGAAAGATCTGCTTGCATCTATAAGTTCTGACATTGATACTGCACCTATTATTTGATTCATTCAATGCGTGTGTAATCACTTGGATAATAGATTTCCTGATGATGACCTAACAGAATGACAGGCTTTTGACACTTTTGCTTTTGCAAATGTACTCAATTTTGAATTTGGAAAAGAGAATGTTGTATGATGGTCAAAAAAATACTCAGCTACCATTACAAGCTATGACAAAAGCATTGCCTCAAAAATATCACAGCAGTACTGTGATTTCAAATTTGTCATTTTGGAGAAAGTTAAGACTGGTTCAATTAAGACATTCTCTAATGTGTTGAACTACTGTACATTTTTAGAAACAAAAGTTTTGAAGAACTGTCAATTCTTGTTGGCAATGTGGATCATCAAAGAACTTGTACTGACTGAAAATATGGATTCAGTCTTCTGAATTCAATCAAATGTGAACTGAGAAACAGACTAGAAGTGAAGCATTTGGATAATATAATGAGGATTAAGATGAATCTTTCATTTCAATGCAAAATTAATCTGATTGAGAAGTTTACATAATGTGGAAGACTTTCTTTCTTGCACTGTATTTCGTTATACTTTTCAATTAAGAAACCAAATCAAAAGAATGTGATTTTTAATTTTTATTCTATATATTCATAATATGCATATTTCAAAACAGGAAAAACATTTAAAGTGCTGCACAGTTTTCAGGCTGCGTAAATACTATCTGCCCAAAGCAATGGTTGGTCTGCATAGCTATACAAAAAATTAGAATGAATATAGGTTGAAGGGATGATTTTGGAACATGCCTTATCACCCCTATGTTGCTATTTTCCTCCAGACTGCTAATCTAGTGAAAACAAATAAATTGATATTGACACGAGGAATTCTGCAGATGCTGGAAATTCAAGCAACACACATCAAAGTTGCTGGTGAACGCAGCAGGCCAGACAGCATCTCTAGGAAGAGTACAGTCGACGTTTCGAGCCGAGGCCCTTTGTCAGGACTAACTGAAGGAAGAGTGAGTAAGAGATTTGAAAGTGGGAGGGGGAGGGGGAGATCCAAAATGATAGGAGAAGACAGGAGGGGGAGGGATGGAGCCAAGAGCTGGACAGGTGATTGGCAAAAGGGATACGAGAGGATCATGGGACAGG
Source organism: Mobula birostris (assembly GCF_030028105.1). NCBI lineage: Eukaryota > Metazoa > Chordata > Chondrichthyes > Myliobatiformes > Myliobatidae > Mobula > Mobula birostris. The sequence continues at coordinate 54,883,260 of NC_092381.1, forward strand.
AGGCCCAGGGAGAAGGAAAAGGAGGGGGGCAAGAAAACCCAAAGGATGGGCAAGGGGTATAGTGAGAGGGACAGAGGGAGAAAAAGGAGAGAGAGAGAGAAAGAATGTCAGCTGGGGTGATATACTATGTCCGGTGCTCCCAATGTGGCCTTCTATATACTGGCGAGACCCGACACAGACTGGGAGATCGTTTTGCTGAACACCTTCGCTCTGTCCGCCAGAGAAAGCAGGATCTCCCAGTGGCCACACATTTTAATTCCACATCCCATTCCCATTCTGATATGTCTATCCATGGCCTCCTCTACTGTAAAGATGAAGCCACACTCAGGTTGGAGGAACAACACCTTATATTCCGTCTGGGTAGCCGCCAACCTGAAGGCATGAACATTGACTTCTCTAACTTCTACTAATGCCCCACCTCCCCCTCGTACCCCATCTATTATTTATTTATATACATACATTCTTTCTCTCTTGGCTCCAACCCTCTCCCTCCTGTCTTCTCCTATCAGTTTGGATCTCCCCCTCCCCCTCCCACTTTCAAATCTCTTACTAGCTCTTCTTTCAGTTAGTCCTGACGAAGGGTCTCGGCCTGAAACGTCGACTGTACCTCTTCCTAGAGATGCTGACTGGCCTGCTGCGTTCACCAGCAACTTTGATGTAAATTGATATTGTTATTGATTTATTATTGTCACTGTACAGAGATACAGTGAAAAGCTTTTGTCTGCATGCAATCCAGACAGATTGTGCCATATAGAAGTACATCGAGGTAGAAAAAAAAGAAGCAGAATGCAGAATGTAGTGTTGCAGTTACAAAGTAGGCATATTGCAATTGGCATTAGTATGGGTACTGGTATTGGGTTATTACTGTCACATGCACCAAGATACAATGTAAAGCACTTAACCATATAACCATATAACAATTACAGCACGGAAACAGACCATCTTGGCCCTTCTAGTCCGTGCCGAACTCCTACTCTCACCTAGTCCCACTGACCTGCACTCAGCCCATAACCCTCCATTCCTTTCCTGTCCATATAGCTGTCCAACGTAACTTTAAACAACAACATCGAACCTTCCTCAACCACTTCTACTGGAAGCTCATTCCACACAGCTACCACTCTCTGAGTAAAGAAGTTCTCCTTCATGTTACCCCTAAACTTTTGCTCTTTAACTCTCAACTCATGTCCTCTTGTTTGAATCTCCCCTACTCTCAATGGAAAAAGCCTATCCACGTTAACTCGATCTATCCCCCTTATAATTTTAAATACTTCTGTCAAGTCCCCCCTCAACCTTCTACTTTCCAAAGAATAAAGACCCAACTTGTTCAACCTTTCTCTGTAACTTAGGTGATGAAATCCAGGTAATATTCTTGTAAACCTTCTCTGTACTCTCTCTATTTTGTTGACATCTTTCCTATAATTCGGTGACCAAAACTGTACACAATACTCCAAATTTGGCCTCACCAATGCCTTGTACAATTTCAACATTACATCCCATCTCCCATACTCAAAGCTCTGATTTATAAAGGCCAGCATACCAAAAGCTTTCTTCACCACCCTATCCACAAGAGATTCCACCTTCAGGAAACTATGAACCATTATTCCTAGATCCCTCTGTTCTACTGCATTCTTCAATGCCCTACCATTTACCATATATGTCCTATTTTGATTAGTCCTACCAAAATGTAGCACCTCAGGTTTATCAGCGTTAAACTCCATCTGCCAACTTTCAGCCCACTCTTCTAACTGGTCTAAATCTCTCTGCAAGTTTTGAAAACCTACTTCATTATCCACAACTCCACCTATCTTAGTATTATCTGCATGCTTACTCATCCAATCTACCACCCTGTCATCCAGATCATTAGTGTATATGACAAGCAACACTGGACGCAGTACAGATCCCTGAGGCACACCACCAGTCACCCGCCTCCAATCTGGCAAACAGTTATCCACCACTACTCTCTGGCGTCTCCCATCCAGCCAATGTTGAATCCATTTTACTACTTCAATATCAATACCAAATGATTGAACCTTCCTAACTCACCTTCTGTGTGGAACCTTGTCAAAGGCCTAACTGAAGTCCATATAGATAACATCCACCGCTTTGCCCTCATCAACTTTCCTAGTAACCTCTTCAAAAAATTCAATAAGATTTGTCAAACATGACCTTCCACGCACAAATCCAGATTGACTGTTCCTAATCAGACCCTGTCTATCCAGATAATTATATATACCATCTCTAAGAATACTTTCCATCAACTTATCCACCACTGACGTCAAACTCACGGGCCGATAATTGCCAGGTTTACTCTTAGAACCCTTTTTAAACAATGGAACAACATGAGCAATACACCAATCCTCCGGCACCATCCCCGTTTCGTATGATATTTGAAATATTTCTGTCAGAGCCCCTGCTATTTCCACACAAACTTCCCTCAAGGTCCTAGGGAATATCCTGTCAGGACTCGGAGACTTATCCATTTTTATATTCCTTAAAAGCGCCAGTACTTCCTCTTCTTTAATCATCATAGCTTCCATAACTACCCTTCTTGTTTCCTTTACCTTACATAATTCAATATCCTTCACCTTAGTGAATACCAAAGGAAAGAAATTGTTCAAAATCTCCTCCACCTCTTTTGGCTCCACAAATAGCTGTCCACTCCGATTCTCTAAGGGACCAGTTTTATCCCTCACTATGCTTTTGCTTCTAAGGGACCAATCTTATCCCTCACTATCCTTTTACTACTTGCAATACTTCTTGCATACTGTTTATGCAAACCAATTCAATACACAGTGCATTCAAGTAGAATATGGTAAAACAATAACAATGCAGTACGAAGTGTAAAAGCTACTGAAAAACTGCAGTGCACATAAATGATAAAGTGCAGGATCATTTGAAGTCAAAAGTCTACCTTATCGTACAAGAGGTCCATTCAATACTGCAATAAAAGCTGTCTTTGACCCTGGTGGTACAGGCTTTCAGGTTTTTGTATCTTCTGCCTGATGGAAGAGGGGAGAAATGTCTGGGGTGGTTGGGGTCTCTGATTGTGCTGGCTTCATTACTAAGGCAACAAGAAGTATTGACAGAGTCCATAGAGCAGATGCTGCTTCCTGTGATGTGCTGAGCTATGTCACAGCCCTCTGCAGTTTCTTGCGGTCACATACAGAGCAATTGACAAACCAAGCATGTATGCATTCTACAACAGTATGCTTTCTATGATGGTATGTTTTCTATTGGGAATAAAAATAAGAAACTGTTGATAATAGTGGGTTAAATGTGAAGTCGATTAAATGATAAAATTCTCAAACCAAATTGTCAAATGTAATAGCAAGCAAACAAGTAATATTTGCAAAAGTTAATTTTTGCCTTCCTTTGGCCTGATTTGTCAGCCTGATAGACATTGTTCCTTCTTTGTTGACCTAATAAACCACTGACTAAAGGAAAACGTCATCTTGTTCTTTTTGCATCTTGAAAATAAGAATATAAAAAACATGTACAAAGATGTGGTAATTTAGGCCTTCATGTGCATGTGTTACAGATTTTACACAACCTACTCCATCATAGACTTAATCTCAGTGAAAAAATTCTTCAGAGATCCTTTGTGAATTCTAGAATATTTTAATTAATATATTCATCTCTAATGGGCATATGGCAATATTTCCACCCAATCTCTTTAAGAAGATCAATTGATTTGCTATCATTTCTCAATATTTCCAATGTTTATTTTGATTTCTGGAATTTGCAATTTTTTCTTTTTATTTCAGATATTCCTCCAACTGCTTTTATCCTTTCCTGTTTTTTCATTCCCACTGTCCAACTTCCACTATTTTTTTTTTCTTATTTGTGCTCGCAAATAGTTAATGTAACAGGGATTATCTTTGTATGGGGAAGAAAATCAAAGATGTTTTGGCATACTTATTTTGGCATCAGAGGCATTAGAGTCCTCTTGCAGTGTCTAAGGGTTTGGGTGAAAGGATTTGGCTGCAGTTACAAAATGGTCAAATTTGTGAAGTCAAGCAAATCTGGAAATGGTCATTATCACATTTCACTCTAATTAAACTGTGTCCTCAGTTGTTTCGCAGAAGAATAAAGAGTGTACTTGATCAAATTTCCCAGTCAATGTTACTTAGTCCCAGATGTCAGAGCCAAATGATTCAATTTAAATTCAAGGATAGTATGGATTTATTTCAATCTGTCACTGTTTGAGAACCTACCTGATTTTAAGAAAGCTATACTTATTGGTTCGTGGACAGCATTTCTCCATCAAGATTTTATTTCCATCAAGAAGCGTGCTGGAAGCTATCAGAGAAAAATGATAAACTAGAGAGATACCAGGAGAATGGTCAAAGTGCCAAATTCAGTGTAATATTCAGGTGACCTTGATTTTACTGCAGGTAACACTGTAGTTTAGCACGTCAAATGGAACTCTTATTCAATGTTTTCAGATAAAAGAGAGTACAAAATGTTAGTATAAATTTACAGTGTAATTGTTTGTGCTCACGCTGTTTTATACATCTGCTTCACAATTTACAGCCCACATCATAGTCAAGTGGATGATATTTCAGCTGCCATCCAAACCGAGGAAGATTACCTTAGGGCAGGTATTGTAAACACTATGGATTGACTGGGGAGCTCACTGAAATAATGGAAGCAAGTAGTCAACCACAGGCAATGATCACAAGCACTGTACCTGCAAAGAAGAGTGATGAAGTGTAGCAATGATGGCCAGAAATCACGCCTAGAACTTTTCTCTCCACTTTCTTAATGGTACTGAAGCAAATTATTGTTTCTTCCATGAATAACTAACTTGGAAATAACCTGAGGATTGGCAAATGAGAGTTTTCTGATCAGAACCATTTGCGGATAGTGCATTTGCCAAGGAGACATGTCAGCAAACTTTTTAAAAATTTGTTGCCTTATGTATAGAAACTTCATAATAGACTCATACTACAATTATATTGTTTTAACAACCTAAGAATGATCTACAGCCAGATATATTATGATCTTTGAATGGAATTTTAATAGCAGGCAGTTGTAATGAATAGGCTTCATAGTCACATAGTTCCTCAGTGGTGAAATAACATTTTAATCTCTTGTTACAAATCATTAGCTACTGAATGCTACTGAGTGGCCCTGGATAATATTAGCTGCATAACTATTTAGCTGCTTGAACAGTTAGGAAACCCATAGGGAGTTTGTTTTTAGAACAAGAAACTTATATGAATGGTGAAGCCACATTATACAGGACAGAGCCAATGGAGAAACAATGAGAATGTGTGGAAGAACATAGTAGATCAAAAAGTAATTGGTTATGAAACATTGTTCTCAAAGTAATGAATCATAAGAAGGAGAGAGGATTGAAGAAGACAAAGGAGTTCCTTGTCTGAGGTTTGGAAAAATATAGTAATAAACAAAGAAAGAAAGAGTAAAATAAGCAGGCAGTTAACAAATCACATGGAAAGGACAAGAAAGAATGAGGTAAAATCCTTTAAAATATTTATTTGCAGAATCATATTCAGAAGAGTGAAAGCAATCTAAAGTTTAACTAGATGGGGCAACTTTCCCTGTAGCAGTGCAAGAATAGAAGGACGTCATTGAATGTATCTTCGTATTTGTGGTCTGCCTGGGTAATATATTGCTGAGTGTTTTCCAACTTCACTCAAGTATACAGTGCTACCTTTCATCTCGGACTTTGGGAGTAGAATCTGCAATTAATCAAAGCAGCATGTGTCCATGCTTATATTGTACCGGACTCCACTGAGCCCTCCATCTTACAGTGACTATACTGTATAACAAGCAAGGAGTGGGTGACAGGAGACAAGAGCTATTGGTACACTTGCAAAACAGTTCAGAGCTCTCACATGTAAAAATAAAACATACTAGAACACGAGTCATTGGTATCCTCAAATAGCATTTCCAAAGCCTGTACTGCTCCAGAGGGGTCTTACAGTATACAACTGAGAGGATCCCTATGACCTGCATTATCTTGTGCACTTTAAGAATCATGCTGTCTCAGCCTAGTTAGCAGCTACACAACAGGAGGTGATGGGCTCAGACCACTGGAGATTATCCAGAGTCATTCTTCTCACATTCCATTTTTGCCTTATCTCATCCTTTCCCAGTTTATCAACAGCAGGCAAGTAAACATGAACCTCTTAATAATCCCACCTCCTCCCTTCATCACCAAGCTACTCTCATCTGCTCAATTTATTGGTATTCACTACCCCATATTTTCAGTTAAAACTTGCAATTGCAAATTGGCATCAGCCTGAAAAATATAAATGGATCATGGTATTGGAAAACCAACATGTTAGCCTTTCAAAGAAGAGAATACAGGTAATTGACCCAGTGCTAAAGAATAAATGATGACCTTGGGCATTGACCATGGAACAGTTCATGCCTTTCTTTCCTAAATTGCTTTCCGGACCTTAATATTACTGCCAATATCTGCATTTATCGCTCATCCTTAATTGCCTTTAAGATGGGGATATTTAGTTGCCTTCTTGAATCACTGAACCTTCCTAGTGAACTCTCATAGTTCTCTGGGGCTGAGAACTCCAGGATTTAGACTCAATAATAATAAACTTCAAGCTACATATTCCCAGACCAGGATAGTGTGGAACCGGAACTTTCTAATAAACTGATTAGAAAGGCTGGCTCTGTTACAGGAGTCAAACTGGACAAACTGGAGGTTGTAGTAGAACAACAAGTGATATTATTCCATGTGCTGCCCTTATCCTTCAGGGCAGAGCTTGCAATTTGAGAGGCACAGTTGGTTTGTTCTGGATAATAAACTGATGTGTGTTTTTAGATGGCATACACTGCAGCTTCTAGTCACCAGTGATGGAGAGAATGAATGCTACCAGCATACCTCCCAGGTTTCTATTGGTAATATGCTGTACGTGATGCTATCTGGTCAATAGGTTAATTAAGGGGTTTAGAGAAAGAGAAAACGAGCACATGGATGTATAAAAACAATAAATTCCAGGTCAGAGTTGTTGGAAATGCCCAGCCAATCGGACAATCTCTATAGAGAGCAAAACAATTAATATTCCAGCTGAACAACCTTACAGCAGAACCAGTGGTCACTGTTTAAAAATAAAAGATTGCCCATTTAAGACAGCGGTGAGGTGACAATGTGTCGGCTTGCACTACAGGTCACAGGAAAAGTGTCAGTGAATGTGTTGCACTATGTGTTTGTCTTCTTTGGTTGTGTATCCAGTAATATGTACAATGTTTGTTCAGCTGGCATGTGACTGTTGGTGTACCGTTTTTGCTAAATGTGCTGATAGATAGATAGATGGATACTTTACTGATCTCAAAAGAAATTACTGTGTCACAGTGGCATTACAAGTGCACAAATATACAATATACAAATATTAGAAGAAAGGTAAGAAAGAATATAAAATAATTTACCTCGAACAGTCTAACAGGAGGTGGTCATCACTTCCCTAGCTATAGGTTGACTCATTATAGAACCGAACGGCCGAGGGTAAGAATGACCTCAGATAGCACTCTTTGGAGCAGTGCAGTTATCTCAGTTTATCTCTAAAAGTGCTGCTCTGTTAAGCCAAGGTAGCATGCAGAGGATTTTCCAAAAGGTCCTTTGTTCTACTACAACCTCCAGTTTGTCCAGTTTGACTCCTGTAACAGAGCCAGACATTCTAATCAGTTTATTGAGCCTGTTGGCATCAGAGTGTTAATGCCATTGCCCCAGCACACCACCGCATAGAAGTTTGTATTGGTGACAACAGACTGGTAGACCATATAAAGGAGAGGCTGGCATACTCCAAAGGACCTCAGTCTCCTCCAGAAGTAGAGATGACTCTGGCCCTTCTTGTACACAGCCTTTGTGTTGACGCTCCACTCATGTTGCTGCTGGTAGATTAGGTTTGGCATTTTTTTAAAAGACTAAAATCACTGTGCGATCATGAAAATAATTTCTAGCACTAAGCGTTCTCTCAGTTTGGAATCATCATCACCATCATCATGTATCATGTCTTTATAACGTAGGCAATCATGGTCTTATCTATGACAATGATTGATCTTGGCAAACTTTTCTACAGAAGTGGTTTGCCATTGCCTTCTTCTGGGTGGCATCTTTACAAGATAGATGACCCCAGCCACTATCAATACTCTTTAGAGATTGTCTGCCTGGCATCAGTGGTCACATTACCAGGACCAGCTGCTCATACGACCATCTACAGCCTGCTCTCATAGTTTCACGTGACCCTGCTACATCTTGTCCAAGGGTGACCTGCTAGTTAGCAGAGGGAAGGAGTGCCTTACACCTCCTTTGGTAGAGACGTACCTCCACCCTGCCACCCTTTGTTTGGAATAGCAAGCTGTTATGCTCAAGTGACATATAATATTTTATTAATGCAATGAAATTGAAGAAACAATACATTGCTTTCAGAATATAGGTTAAAAAAAACAAACAACCTAACAGAATTTGCTTCAGTGGCATATTGTGTTTCCCTCAGCCTGTAGCTCTGATACCACTTGCTTTGCAATCTGTGATCATTGATCATGGAGCAGTTGATATCTGTGGTTGTTGACTATATGGAACGTCTGGAGTCTGTGCATTGATGACAATGGAACGGCTGATGTCTGAGTACATAGTCCACAGAAGGCACACACCTGTGGCTGTAGATCATTGACTGTACAGTGCCTGTGGGAAGGCAAATCTTTGTGGATGCATGCTGCAGAAACATCTCCTCCTAGTTTATAGAGTCCTAACATCCACAAGGGCAGACAGCTGTTGATTCCTCATCCTGATGAAAGCCAGATATTTTCAACGATTGGCACAGTCTCGAGGGATGGATACTAGGTGACGAAGGCTAGCCTGAATTTCCATAACTCTTCACACCAATGCTCTCTCCCACCACAGTAGCTGACCACATACAAAAAGAGGCAAATTAGAACTGGATCAAAGCAGAAAATACCATTGGTTTCTGCAAGCTAAAGGTTTGTTGCCTGCATCAATCTGGAGATGTATCTGCACACAACTACATATCTATTAAATAAAGGCACACATGCAGGAGATGGCTTTAACTGGTGTATTCACATTGCAACGAGAGAGAATAATGTGCATGTGTAGACAACAGATCAATACATAGTCTGGGGGAGGTGTCATTGCTCTAAAAGAAATAGATCCATACATTACACTTCCTCACCTTTTAGACTAATGCAACGTAAAACTATATATGTACAAAACATTCAATTTCCCTTTCAGAAACCCAAATTCCAAATAAACATGCTTTCACAATAACAGTCCATAACTAACGTTGTAGTTCTAAAGTTTCAGTCTTTTAGGTGGCACTCTGTTTCTATGAGGATAGCACCTCCGGAACTGTGGAGTGACATCAGGTTTGGTAGGTGTCTTGCCTAGCACAACGTTCTCAGTTTCCAGTGTCACATTGCTGTCATTGACATGATCATCACTGAGAGGTAAGTCCGGTGACTGTAATGTGTCCATCTTGTTGGATGCAGTCAACTCAGGTGCATTCTTCAGCTGAGCATCCAGTATCTGGTCCACATGATGTCTTCATGTCTGATCTGCAAAATCCTCCATGTACATCAGTCATGCAGTTCTTGTAGCTATCCTACCGATGTCCACCCGTCTTCTCAATAATCCTGCACTAGGACTTTCTGTCCAGTCTTGAAGCTCCTTGCTGTTACCCTTGGCAACTGGCTGACTGTTTATTCTGTACTTCCCTCTAGAAGTCTATGCAAGATCTCAGATTCCTGTACATGAACAGCGTTGCCGGTGCTTGATCTGTCATCGCATGAACAGAGTTCTGACACACGAAAAGGAAGTTGTTCGCCTTGTGCTGTAGAGAATATCCTCCTTGTCCATCACTTTAATGGACTTCTTGAAGGTCTGAAGAAATCTGAAATGTCTGATGTTATTTTTCTTGGTGAACAGTCAGAATCCTTCTGACGTGTATTGTGGTCCGTTGTCACTCACAATCTGTTCAAGTAAGCCATTTCAGTTGAAGATAGTCCTCAGAGCAGAGAGAGTCTTTGCTGGGGTGGTTGACTTCACTGGTGCAACCTCCAGCCACTTCGAATGAGTATCCACAGCAATCAGAGTATGGAGTCCATGAATGGCCCAGCAAAGTCAATATGCGCTCTTTACCATGGTGATGACAGCACTCCCATGGGTGTAATGGTGCCTGTGGGAGTGCATTGTGAACCTCTTGGCACCCTGAACAGCTTTTGGCCAGGTCTTCTATCTGTTTATCCATTCCCAGCCACCACACATAGCTCCCGGAGAGACTCTGCATCTGGACAGTACCCAGGTATCCTTCATGCAGATTTTCTATCACTCTGGGAACCACAATATCAGATCGACACATCAGCATACTTTGACATACCAACAGTTGGTCTTGTCTCACTGAGAACTTTGGAAACATAGGGTTACTGTGAGCTGGCCATCCTTGCATGTTGATTTCATAGACTTTTGACAATGTTGGATCATTCCTTGTTTCCCTTTGTATTTTGGAATTTGTTACTGGCGACTGGTCCACCAATGTGGTGTGGAACACCTCTACTGGGTCACAGTATGAAGACTTTACTTTTTCCGTTGTCAATAGTGGAAGACGTGACAAGCCATTAGTGCTATTGTGTTGTTTGGTACTCTTGAACGCTATGTCATATGAGTGCGTGCCTAGGAATAGTGCCCAACATTATAACCGGGTAGCAGTCATCACTGGAATTCCCTGCCTGGGATTGAAAATGAACACTAGAGGCTGGTGATCTGTCATTAGAGTAAACTTTTGTCTGTACAGGTAGTGGTGGAACTTCTTTATTCCATATACTAGACTAAGGGCTTCTCAGTCATTTTGTGTGTTGTTGCCTTCTACTCTTGTTAATGATCATCCATCTTTCATAATGTGTGACAAAACTGCTCCAATACCATAAGGGGATGCATCACATGTCAATCTGATGGCCAGGGATGAGTCATAATGGGTTTCCTTGAATGCTTTTCACACTTTTCTGACCATTCCCACTTTGCTCCTGTCTGTAACAATGCATTCAATGGATGCAGCACTGTAACAACATTTGGGAGAAACTGGTGGTAGTAGTTTACAAGGCCCAAGAATGACCTGAGTTGTGACACATTTTCTGGTTTGGGTGCCTGTAGCACTGCTTCAATCTTCTCTTGTGACTTATGTGAGCCATGCTTGTCAATGACGTATCCACAATATTAGATTTCATCCTTAAAAAACTCACATTTCTCTCTCTCTGCATGCAGACCGTACTCCCTCAGCCTGGTAAGCACTTAACCAAGGTTCTGGACAGGCTATTCGTCATTCTTTCCAGTCAGGATGATGTCATCAAGGTAACACTGTGTTCCTGGGATATCTTGGGTCACTTGGTCCATTGCTCTTTGCCAAATCGCTGGAACCGATGCGATGCCAAAGACAAGGTGATTGTACTGGAACATCCCCTCGTGAGTGTTGTTTGTGAAGATCTGCCTGATTGACTCCTCAAGCTCCATTTGCAGATAGACTTGTGACGTCAATCTTTGAAAACCTCTACCCACCTGCCAAACATTCAAAAAGGTCTTCTATTCATGGCAGAGATACTGCACAGTATGCAGCACTGGGTTGATGCTCACTTTGAAATCCCCACATATGTGAATGGCTCTAGCCTTCCCTTTCTTGATCACTGGGACAATGGAATTTGCACAAACATTCCACACAACCTTGGAGAGAATTCCAGATGCCTTCAAGTTCTACAGTTCAGCATCCACTTTAGCACATAGTATGTTAGGCACTATATTTGCTTTATGGAATCTTGCTGTTGCTGCTTCTTCCAATTCAATTCTTTCCTTCATGCCTTTGAGTTTACCATTCCCCTTCTCAAACACCTTCTCATTAGCATTAAGCAGCTGTGACAGTCTCTGGTTGGTGCTACCATTTGGGCTGCCATTGCCTGTTGATGTCACACTGGGAGTTTTCATTGAGTACCAGTCTAGTTGGATTTTTCTCAACCACTCACCTCTGAAAAGTGATGGCCCTCCACTTTTCAATATATAAAGCTCTAATTGCTCTGTTTGGCCTCCATATGTCACATATACTTTCAGCTTGTCTTTGGGAGACGCTTATTCTCCTGTGTAAGTCTTTAGCATCACTGGTGTTTTCTCCAATGGTATCTTAGAAACCACTGTTATAGTCAGCCTCTGGAATTATGGACAAAGCTGGCCCTGTATCCAGCAACACACATCAAAGTTGCTGGTGAATGCAGCAGATCAGGCAGCATCTCTAGGAAGAGGTACAGTCGACGTTTCAGGCCGAGACCCTTCGTCAAGACTCACGAAGTTACTAGGTCGGGCAAGAGATTGTATGTTCTTGCACACATTAAGCTAAGAGATGTAGGAGCTTTCTTTTGCTCCTCGACGTTGTTCGTGTTACAATACAGTTCAACCCTCTCAATAAAAGACTCCCAGCCTTCATTAGTGCTATCAAATTCGTCTACTTCCCCGAATGAAGCCATCATCACATTATTTTTGCTTTAAATTCAGCACATCTTTCACTGTTACTCACGGGTTCTTCAGCATTCCTATGCTGCTTAACTCTCACTGTTTCGTCCCCTAACTGCTGGTAAAGTTAGTGATAGTTCCTGACATTCAGGTTTGTACTTATCGCCAATTTGTTGTGTCTGTACAGCTACATGTATATTAAATAAAGGCACGCATGCAGGAGATGGCTTTAACTGGAGTATTCACAATGCAGCATGAGAGAGAGAACAATGTGCATGCACAGACATCAGATCAATACATAATACTAAGGGGGGGGGGTAGCATTGCTCTAAAGGAATTAGATCTATACATTACAGGATATACCTTGCAATACATGCCAAGTCAATGTGGAGATTTCATTAATGCCTGCAACATGCAGCTCTCCCCTAAACTGTGGACAACAACAGGTTCCAAAGGAAGAGCATCAAGAAAACAGAGCTCGTGGTCCATGATTCTGAAAAGTGGTGGAAACAGGATGAAATGGAAGACTAGTAAGGGATGTTTTTATCTATTTCTTCCAGCTGAGCAGAGGAGGCAAGCATCATCCATAAGGGATATAAGAGGCTCCCTGACAGAGAGAGGATTTTTGTAAGGAAACAACAAGATAAAATTCCCTTTTGCACCCCAGGTGATCTCCTTCCTCCTTCAATGCTCAATATCAGCATAAGGTGCCGCTAGCCATGAGTAGCTAGATAACACACAAAATCCCTTTACCTCCTATTGTAAAGGACTGCCTGCAATGAACAATACAGATGAATGAGTAAACCACCATTTCATTTACAATAAATGGCTGGCAACATTTCTGTATTTCCTGAAGAGATACCTCATTTAACTCAAAAATCCATATAAAAACATATTTTTTTGTGAGAACCTCCATTCTGTAGGTATAAACAGCAGTGTGTAGATCACCATGACATTTCTTGTGTGATCGTGGCATTTCTTCCAGAATTGCTGCATCGTGTGGGGATCTGCATTGCTGGAAAAGATCACCTTATGCCTGGCTGCTGGACCACCCCCTACTCCATCACACTGGTCCTTTCTTACTCCATGTTTCATTGACCAGGACTTTGTGTGCTTGTTGATGTTGTTCTTCTTTTCTCCTCTCTGCAATCTTCTTCTTTGTTCATAGCCGCCAAAGTGTGTTTTGATCCCCCTTTTTAGAACTTGTTTCTGAATATAAACCGCCCTAATCACAGTTCAACATGAGTTTTGGTCACACTTTTTTTGCTGGAGACCCGATTTTCTTCAGAGTGCCTATTATATAGCTCAATCCAATTTCTAGGCAAGAGAATCAGATCTAAATTCAGTGGGGGATTATGTAAAAGTATAGCACCAGTTAGGAGTCTGAAGTGCCTCATTACTGATTTTTATTGCAGATGACTTAAATAGTAATGATCAGCAAAAAAGACATAAGCCTTAGTGTCAGTTTGTTGCCAAACACTTTACATGATTGTGTAAAATCAAGGTCAACATTAAAGACTTGCTAACTGAATTACAAGGGAAGTCTGCTTAAACAGGTCAAAGAGGCAATTAGATTAGAGAAGACAATGAGCAATAAGGATAGGTTGTTTAAGCATTTATAAAAACAAAAAAAGAGCCCTTTTCTGCTTAATGTGCTTTTCCTGTTGCTAAACATTCTTACATTTTGTTGCACCGTTACTGGGCTTCAGCTGGAAATTAGTATGTATAAGTTCTTGTATGCCTTGCTTCTGACAAAATAATAATCTATTCATTTCCAGCTTACTTACAGCTATTTTGTGCTGCTGTCCCATTGGCATCATATCCTATTCCATTTAACCGAATGTATGTTGCTGACTTGTATCCACCAGGACTTGGATTAAGGCAATGCTGCTCAGAATGATTTAACTGAAGAAATGTGATGGTTGTCAGAGAGAGAAATTATTATTGCTCCTTTTCTTGCCTGGCCTGGAGTTAATCTTAGAATGGTAATTTTCCAAATATGATTATTTCTTACACATAATATGAAGAAGGTCTTTTTGTTTGCTAATTGGAAATACGAGCCATCCGTATAATAGAACTATGACGATGGTTATCATGGTTATTGAGATTCCACTCCACTTGGAAAAGAGGTATTTCCAGAATAACCTGGCAACAATAAAGAGCCATTGATTGAATTGGTCCTATTTTAGAATGACATTTTATTCGTATTTTAAATTTTGTACAGCTTACACAGAATTACAATACAGTCGCTATAGGGGCAGACTTTAAATATGACTGGGAGTAGAAGTTTTCTTGTTAAATATAGCAGATAAATTAAACAAGTCCCATCAAAAAGAAGCTGCATTTTTCAAACCACAGATTAAAAGCTATTTGTGAGTCACAGTAGATTAGCAAATGTACAAGTCATCATGGTATGATACCGTTTGTTGTTGGATTGGACTTTTTGTTCTCAATGCAGATTTGAGCAATCAAATGAATATTCCACAGCTGTCATAGAACATAAAACAGTACAGCACAGGAAAAGGATCTTCAGCCCACAATATTGTGCCAAACCAATTAAGTTAGTAATCAACTGGCCAATGAAATTAATCCCTTCTGCCTAAACAATGTCTATATCCCTCACAATCACGTGCCTATATAAACATCTCTTAAACATTTCTTATGTATCTGCTTCTACTCCAGGCAATGCATTCCAAGCATCCACTACTGTCTATTTTTCAAAAAAAAACTGCCCTTCACATCTCCTTTGAACTTAACCCCTCTCAAATAAAATGCATGCTCTCTGGTATTAGATATTTCAAACCTGGGGAAAAGATACCATCTATATCTTTCTATGCTTCTCATAATCTTAAATACCTCTGTCAGATCTCCTCTCAGGCTCCGATGCTCCAGAGAAAACAACCCAAGTTTGTCCAACCTCTGGTTATAGCACATGCCTTCTAATCAAGGCAGCATCCTTGGAAACCTCTTCTGCAACTTCTCCAAAGCCTCAGCTGCCTTCCTATGATGGGGTGATCAGAACTGTATGCAATTCTCCAGAAGCAGCCTAACTAGAGTTTTATAAAGTTGCAACATAACTTCCTGACCTTTAAACTCAATGCTTCAACCAATAAAGGCAGTCAATCCATATGACTTCTTAACTACCCCATCAACATGTATAACCACTTTCAGGGAGTTCATGAACTTGGATCCCAAGATCCTTCTGTTCATAAGAGTCTAACTCTTAAGAGTGTATTGTTTCTTTACTTTTGACCTACCAAGATGCAAGACTTCACACTTCGACAGGCTAAACTCCATATGCCTTTTCTCTGCCTATGTCTGCAACTGATTTATAACCCTCTGTATTCGTTGCTAATCTTCCATGCCAATCCATAACACTACTGATCTTCATATAATTTGCAATCTTCATATCTATCCTTTGACTATCCAGTAGTATTTATCCAAATGCTTTCTGTTATGAATTAAAATAGTTGACATGTCTATATCTGTTCAGTGGGATGAGATTTACTGATAGATTTACAGTAAATCACAATAATGATAGAATTATCAGAAGTTAAAACTGCTGAAATCAAACAATTTATGCAGAAACCTCACAACACGCTGGAGGAACTCAGCAAGTCGGGCAGCATCCATGGAAACGATCAGTCAACGTTTCGGGCCGACCTGCTGAGTTCCTCCAGCTTGTTGTGAGTGTTGCTTTGACCCCAGCATCTGCAGAATATTTTGTGTTATACAGAAACCTGTCTTTAATTAGAAAATATCCTTTCTTAATGATAGTGGTGACACTGTAATCTACTCACAAATTATGTTGAAAGGCAGCTGATAAAATGAAGAATGTCACAATTAAGCTTTTTAGTAATAGTTATGTCATTAAGTTTAACCTTTTTTAAAACATAACTCTTCTCATAACCTGAGTGATAATAAAAATAATCCTTGCTTACCAAGTTGCAAGGCATGTTTCCAATGAGTTATGGTGACAAGTTAATCAGAATCAGGTTTAATATCATAATTATTTAACATATGTGTGTAGAAACACATATGTTAAATAAGTAGTGAAAAAAGAGAGCAAAAAAATGAAATAATAAATAGTGAGGTTGTGTTCATAGGTTTGTTGTCCATCCAGAAATCTAAAGGTTGGGGGGGCGGGGGGGTGGGGGGGGTGGAAGAAGCTGTTCCCAAAACAGTGAGTATGTGCCCTGAGGATCCCGTACCTCCTCCTTGGTGGTAACGATGAGAAGAGGGCATGTCCAGGGTCCTTAATGACGGATGCTGCATTCTTGAGGCTTCGCCTTGTGAAGGTGTCCTCAATGCTGGGGAGGCTGAGGCCCATGGCAGAACCGGCTGAGTTCACAACTTCCTGCAGCTTTTTCTGATCCTGTGCACTGGAGCCTCCATACCAGATGTTGATGCAACTTGTTAGAATGCTCTCCATGTACACCTGCAGAAATTTGCAAGAATCTTCACAAACTCATAATTAAACATGCGTGCCTTCTTTGTAATTGCATCAGTATGTTAGGACTAAAATAGATCATCAGAGGTGTTGACACCCAGGAACTTGAAACTGCTTACCCTTTGCACTGCTGATCCCTCGATGAGGACTGATGTGTGTTCCCTTGAGTTTCCCTTCTGGAAGTCCACAATCAATTCCTTGGTCTTACTAACATTGAGTGCAAGGTTGGTGCTGCGACACCACTCAACCAGCTGATGTACCTCATTTCCTTCTTTCTTTATTAGTCTTTTTATTGATTTAAAAGAAGCATAAGTACAAACAAGAGGAGAATTATCTCAAATATATATATATATATATATATATATATATATATAAAGAACAATACAAACCGAGATTCAGATAGACATTATCAAAATCATACATATTGTTAATCTAGTGTAAAATATATAATGAAAAAAAAGAACCCAGCGATTCTCCTCTTATCAGTTCATAAAAAGGAAGGAAAAAACATTGAATTTTAAGTGAAGAAAAAAAAGACCACTACACTATATAAAAAAAAGAAACACACAAAAAAAAGGGACTGGGCAGTCCATTTTAAGGATACAACCAAAAACAAAAGAAAGACTTTCTGATCAGATCTAAAACTTCGAAAAAAAAATTGGAAGAGTAATAAATCATTTTAAATGAAAATATTGGATAAAAGGTTGTCAGATTTGCTCAAATTTAAAGGCTGTATCAAGTGTCTGACTTCTTATTTTCTCTAAACTTAAACAGGACGTAATGGAGGAGAGCCAATAAAAGATCGTAGGTGGATTAGAATCCTTCCACTTCAGTAAAATGGCTCTCCTAGCCAATAAAGTCAAAAAGGCTATCATACGTTGAGCGGAAACAGGAATACTTCCTGCTTCCAATAGGATAATCCCAAAAATTGCCGTAAGCAAATCAGGTTGTAGGTCCAGATCCAAGACTTTTGTTAGCATTTTAAAAACATCTCTCCAAAAGTTATCTAGCTTTATACAAGACCAAAACATATGAGTTAAAGTGGCCACCTCAATATTACATCTGTCACAAATAGGATTGATATTGGAAAAGATACGCCCTAGTTTATCCCTTGACATATGGGCCCGGTGCACTACCTTGAACTGTATCAAGGAATAATGGGCACAGATAGGTGAGTTATTAACCAAATGAAAAATTTTACTCCATTGATTATCTGAAAATGACTCTTGAAATTCCGATTCCCAAGCACGTTTAATGTTATCATTAGATATCGTTCGTGAGTTCAATAACCTTTTATAAATTATAGCTATCAACCCTTTTTGAAATGGTTTAAACTGAAAGAGAGCATCTGTCACATTAGGTGGAGAAGCAGAAGGGTAATTTGGCGACAAACCTCGTAAAAAATTCCTAATTTGTAAATATCTAAAAAAGTGTACATTAGATAAATCATATTTATCCACCAACTGAGAAAAAGACATTAAGCAGGCCCCTAAAAACAAATCTGAAAAAGTTATTATTCCCTTAGTTTTCCAAGTTAAAAAGGCCTTATCCAAAATTGATTTTTTAAAAAAGTAATTGAGATGGTTATTACTAGAAAGAAGATGTATCTCACTCCTGTATGCCTCCTCGCCACCCTTTCAATTTCTGCCAACGGTATTTGTGTCATTGGCAAATTTATAGATCGAGTTTGAGTTGTGCCTAGTCACACAGTAATGGGTGTAGAGAGAGTAGAACAGTGGGTTAAGCATGCATCCTTGATGTGCACCAGTGTTGATTGTCTGAAAGGAGGAGATTTATTTCTGATCTGCACAGAATGTGGCCTCCTAGTGAGGAAGTCAAGGATCCAGTTGCAGAGGGAGGTATAGAGGCCCACATTTTGGAGATTGTTGATTAGAACTGAGGGTATGACTGTGTTGAATGATGAGCTGTAATTGATAAACAGCAGCCTGATGTAGGTGTACTATTTTCCAGGTGATCCATGGCCAAGTGGAGAGCCAGTGAGGTTGCATCTGCTGTAAACCTATGGTGGTGATAGACAAATTACAGCAGGTCTAGGTACTTGCTTAGGCATAAGCTGATTCTGGCCATGAGCAACTTCTTAGAGCACTTTTTCACAGAAGATGTGATTACAACTGGATGACAGTCATTGAGACAGCTCACACTTCTCTTCTTGGGCACTGGAATGATTGTTTCCCCTTTGAGACAGGTGGAAAACTCTGATGGCAGCAGTGAGAGATTGAGGATCTCATTGAACACTCCCATCAGTTGGTTGGCACAGGTTTTTAATGCCCTACCTGGTACACCATCAGAGCCTGATACCTTGCGAGGGTTCACCCTCTTGAAATATGTTCTGACTTCAGCCTTGGAGTTAGAGATCGAGTCACCAGATGCAGCAAGGATTTGCACAGGTCTAGTTTTATTCTCCTTTTCAAGGCATGTTAAAAAAGTGTTGACCTCACCTGGAAGAGAAACATCACAGCCACTTACGATGTTAGGTTTTGTTTTATAGGAAATAATGGCCTGCAAACCCTGACAGAGCTGATTTATATCTGATTCCATCTCTAACTTCAATTGGAATTATTTATTCCACTCTTAAAATGTCCTTCAGTTAGTCATACTTGGACGGTTCTGGAACACCAGTCTTGAATGCCACAGGCGGAGCCCTCAGCAGACTACATATCTTGTGGTTCATCAGTGGCTTATCGGTGGCTTCTGGTTTGGGTATGTCCACTGTGTTCTCGAAGGCACACACTCATCCAGACAGGTCTTGATGAAGTTGGTGATAACTGTGGCATAGTTATTCAGAATCAAAAACAAACCCTTGAATATCGTCCAGTCAACCAACTCAAAGCAGTCCTGTAGGTACTTCTCTGCCTCCCTTGACCATATGTACTAGGTCTTCACCACTGGTGCTGCAGTTTTTACTCTCTGACTGCAGTCTGGGAGTAGAAATACAGCCAGGTGATTAGACTTTCCAAAGTGTGGGCTTGGGATGACACAGTAAGCATTCTTGATGGCGGCATGACAGTGGTTAAATATGTTAGCTCCTCTGGTTCCACAGGTGATATGTTGATAATTTCTCTCTCCAACTTTACTACCCTCACTTCAGGCAACTATTTATCAGCACTTTCCTCTGCTGCCTTAACTTACAATTTCCATCCCTTCCATTACATTCCCTTACCTTGGATCTTGACTGTTTAAGGTTGAATCAGCAACTGCTATTTTGCTCTAGGGTCTCCTTAATGCTCAGTAAGTCTAATTCACTCTCAATGAGTCCTGAAGAAGGGTCTCGGACCGAGACATCGACTATCTATGCATTTCCATAGAAGCTGCCTGACTTGCTGAGTTGCTCCAGCATTTTGTGTATGTCGCTTTGGGTTTGCAGTATCTGCAGATTTTCTTGTGTTTATAATTCATCAAGAGCAAGTCATTCATTACAAATGGTTCTGAGGTAGAAGACTGTTCTTGGCTGAGTTGGCTGGTCACATCTAGGGTAACAATTGCAATCCCTTTGTTAGAGAAAGTTTGATAGTGATGTCTCTTTCAGTTAGGTTCTCTGTTGACCAAATGAATGAGTGGTTGAAGAACTTTTTAACATTAGTCTCCAGCTGGAATTCTTCATAGAACATGAAGATTGAGGGGAGATTTGATAGAGGTATACAAAGTAATGAGGGGTATAGGTAGGGTAAATGCAAGCAGGCTTTTCACACTGAGGATGAATGGTGAAAAGTTTAAGAGGAACATGAGAGGAAACCTCTTCACTCAGAATGTTGTGAGAGTGTGGAATGAGCTGCCAGCACAAGTGGTGAATGTGAGCTCAACTTCAACTTCTAAGAGAAATTTTGATAGGTATACGGATAATAGGGATGTGGAGGGCTGTGGTCTGGATGCAGATTGGTGGGACTAGGCAATTTAAATGGATCAGCATGGACTAGATGGGCCAAAGGGCATGTTTCTGTTCTGTACTCTTCAATGACTCTATGTGAAGTGGTCATAGGTTGAGAAACCTTGATGATGCAACAGCCTTGAGAAGCTATTTTGTAGTTAATGGAGCAAGGAAGTCTGGAAGAGAAGATTATTTTCTGTGCAAGGTTGGGAAGAGGGAGCAAAGAAGAATATGTGGGAAAAAAATTATTAGACAGCTGCCAGCAACTGCAAAACAATGTCCAGTGTGAGTCAGCATCATGAAGAGAGGAAGACAGTAAAATGGATAAGGGAGCTTTAATCGAATCACATTATAAAATGCCTAAACTTTCATGTCATCTTCATTAATTTTATTATTTAATATTAGTGATCTAATTGTTTACCCGCTGTTCAGTTTTTGTGGTTCGCTGCTTTCACCAAACCGAGTATTGAAAGCATTTATCGTACTTGGTACTTTCTATATATAATTCTAATTCTGCTTTCCATTCCTCTGATTAACTTAGGCTTATAGTATCATTTATATGAAAGAACAAAATCAGTGATATTATTCCAACAATGCATTTAGCTTCATTGTGATCTGATCCAAGCTGATGGATGGCACCTATTTTTTAATTGCATTTGGTATTTCTGTAACAGTAGCTAGAGCTATGGGAATGTTGGACAGATTTTTCATTTCTAATGTCGTTTTTGAAAGTGTGCCTGCTTAGGCACAAGGAATAAACTGAGTGGCGCACAGCACTGAGTAATTTGCTAGTTTTCAGTATCTAAGCTCAAACAAGAGGAAAGCTGACTGATTGGAAGTAAATGGCACTTATGAACTGAATCAGTGCCTCAGAAGACAGAAATTGAAAGAGGAGCAAATTAATGTAACTCTGCAAATATTGCAATAGATGATGACAGGCAGATAATTGAAAGAGTTAATTATCTTTGGGTTATTGCTTCAAACATCAATGACTCAGGGTTGTTCTTTCACACAGCACTAAAAGGGCTTCTAACGTTGATTTCAAGTAGACAAAATTGGCTATTGGTGAATCTGTGAAATACTATAATTTTACCCTTAAAGCAGTTAATTTATCAAATTTGAGAAGGCTCTGTGGGACTATCCGCAGCATGAAATCAGACTTTGAAGTACGAAACCACCTGTGAAAAGTAATTAAAAATTACAAAGAAAGGTAGGGAAGCAAAAGCAGACCCTTGAGACTTGCCTATTTTGATTGGATTTAAGCCAGGGAATGTGTTGTCCAATGTGTCCCTTTGATGTTTGTTATCTAGATATGAGTGAAACCAATATATGACCCTGTTAGATTAACCAAGTCCTTTATCTTATTGCCCGTAATCTGGTAATTTACTATATCAGAAGAATTCTTAAGATGTGTGTCCACAGTGTCATGTTTGGCTGATGAGTGAAATTGATACCTCTCTTGCACTTCCAGTGGAAAAATAGATATCTCTAAATTGTTCATCTAATCCCATTTCCAATTATCCTTGAGGATATAAATGTGTTGGGCAAGGGGACCGGAGAGATTTCTTCCAAGAGGTTCATCCAGTTCCCTGTTCGTATAGTATATTAATATTAGCTACAGTCGAATTGTGGAAAAAGCTGGGTATACAATCTGTAGAAGATAGCTGGAGGAATAGGAGGAGTTGATTAGTATTGAAGTAAATTTGAACTTGCATAACTCTCCTTGAAATGGACCCATTGTCCATTCTGGCAATCCCTCAAGCTGAAGGACGTTTTAGTAGTTGTCGAACTTGGCTTGCATTTTGAAATAAATAAAAATCGAACTTATCAATGATTTTGCAATATACAGTGTATCCTGGCACATTTTTGGACAGTCATTTCTAGTATATAACAAATTGGGTCAGTAAATGCTGATCAAAACTTAAGATGCAACATACCAATAACCTTCATTTACACCAGTAAATTTTTTACCTGTTTTTGTAAAATATTTTAAAGTGAGCATGTTCTGTCATATATTACAGAATTTATTTCAAATAATTCAATGATTTATGGTCAAGTGAGTGTTCACTCTTGGACTATGGGACTGCATTATAGCAAAAAAATTCATAATTAAATGTGATTGGGGCCTATAACATAGCAAGTGACTTCCAGTTGCATTGTTTTAATGTACAGAACACACATCTGTATGAAGCATTTGATTCACATAGAGCTAACCTCAGTGCTTAACTAATATTGCCCCTGTGAAATTCATTTGTGTGTCTCAAATCAACACATTGGAATGGACCATATAGAGGAATTCGAAGCTGCACTGCAAGGATAAGCCAGGAATTAGCTTTATCTGAAGGGATCACCATTCATTTGTGGAGTGGAGATGAATGTTGAATACAGTTGTTGGAGTGACCTTTGGCAAAGCATGAAAGAAAGGTTGCTCTTTGTCACTTAAAAAATGGGGTCTTAGTAGTGTGGCCTCATGGTGGCTTCAGACAAGCTGCAGGAACGGCACTGTGATGCAGTGCCTTTTCCGACTGCAGGATTCACTAAAAGCTAGTAACCAGGTTCACCGGATCAGTAGGAAAGGAAACAGAATGTAAATGTTTATTGCTATGGGAATTGAATAAAAAAAGAAAGAGTTTATGCTTCTGAAATATAGAATATTGCAGAAAAGTGAACAGTATTGATCTCCTTATTTTAGGAAGTACAGAAACGTTTACTGGGAAAAGGCAATTCCAATCTTATGAAGAAATGTCAGAGAGACATGATTTGGTTCTGATGGAGACTGGAAGAGTGAAAGCTGACTAGTTTGAAATACAAAATCCTGAGGTGTCTCGATGTGCAGATGCAGAGAGGATGTTCTCCCTGCAGAAGAGTATAGAACTAAGAGTAAATGAAGACCAAAAGGTGCTGGGAACACTCAGCAAGCCAGGCAGCATCTGTGGAGAGAGAAATACATTTTATATTTCAGCTCAAAGATCACTCATTAAAACTGGGAAAGAAGGAAGCAAGTAAGCTTTAAGTTGTGGAGAGCTTGCGGGAGGAATAGACAGAATAAAAGAAGTATCTCTGATTGGGTGAGGCTAGATTTGCTCTGGTGATAAGATTTTGATGAAAGCATCAAGTTGATATAGAACATAGAACATAGAACAGTACAGCACAGTACAGGCCATTCGGCCCACAATGTTGTGCCGACCCTAAACCCTGCCTCCCATATAACTCCCCACCTTAAATTCCTCCATATACCTGTCTAGTAGTCCCTTAAATTTCACTAGTGTATCTGCCCCCAACACTGACTCAGGCAGTGCATTCCACGCACCAGCCACTCTCTGAGTAAAAAACCTTCCTCTAATATCCCCCTTGAACTTCCCACCCCTTACCTTAAAGCCATGTCCTCTTGTATTGAGCAGTGGTACACTGGGGAAGAGGCACTGGCTATCTACTCTATCTATTCCTCTTAATATCTTGTATACCTCTATCATGTCTCCTCTCATCCTCCTTCTCTCCAAAGAGTAAAGCCCTAGCTCCCTTAATCTCTGATCATAATGCATGCTGTCTAAACCAGGCAGCATCCTGGTAAATCTCCTCTGTACCCTTTCCAATGCTTCCATACCCTTCCTATAGTGAGGTGACCAGAACTGGACACAGTACTCCAAACGTGAGCTAACCAGAGCCTTATAGAGCTGCATCATTACCTCGCGACACTTAAACTCTATCCCTCGACTTATGAAAGCTAACACCCCATAAGCTTTCATAACTACCCTATCTACCTGTGAGGCAATTTCCAGCGATCTGTGGACATGTACCCCCAGACACCTCTGCTCCTCCACACTATCAAGTATCTTGCCATTTGCTTTGTACTCTGCCTTGCAGTTTGTCCTTCCAAAGTGTACCACCTCACGCTTCTCCAGGTTGAACTACATCTGCCACTTCTTAGCCCACTTCTGCATCCTATCAATGTCTCTGCAATCTTCGACAATCCTCTACACTATCCACAACACCACCAACCTTTGTGTCATCTGCAAACTTGCCAACCCACCTTTCTACCCCCACATTCAGGTCGTTAATAAAAATCACAAAAAGTAGAGGTTCCAGAACCGATTCTTGTGGGACACTACTAGTCACAATCCTCCAATCTGAATGTATTCCCTCCACCATGACCCTCTGCTTTCTGCAGGCAAGCCAATTCTGAATCCACCTGGCCAAACTTCCCTGGATCCCATGCCTTCTGACTTTCTGAATAAGCCTACTGTGTGGAACCTTGTCAAATGCCTTACTAAAATGTATGTAGATCACATCCACTGCACAACCCTCATCTGTATGCCTGGTCACCTCCTCAAAGAACTCTATCAGGCTTGTTAGACACGACCTGCCCATCACAAAGTCATGCTGACTGTCCCTGATCAGACCATGATTCTCTAAATGCCCATAGATCCTGTCTCTAAGATTCTTTTCCAACAGCTTTCCCACCACAGACATAAGGCTCACTGGTCTATAATTACCCAGACTATCCCTACTACCTTTTTTGAACAAGGGGACAACATTCGCCTCCCTCTAATCCTCCGGTACCATTCCCGTGGACAATGAGGACAAAGAGATCCTAGCCAGAGGCTCAGCAATCTCTTCCCTCGCCTCGTGGAGCAGCCTGGGGAATATTCCGTCAGGCCCCGAGGACTTATCCGTCCTAATGTATTTTAACAACTCCAACACCTCCTCTCCCTTAATATCAACATGCTCCAGAACATCAACCTCACTCATATTGTCCTCACCGTCACCAAGTTCCCTCTCATTGGTGAATACCGAAAAGAAGTATTCATTGAGGACCTCGCTCACTTCCACAGCCTCCAGGCACATCTTCCCACCTTTATCTCTAATTGGTCCTACCTTCACTCCTGTCATCCTTTTGTTCTTCACTTAATTGAAGAATGCCTTGGTGTTCTCCTTTACCCTACTCGCCAAGGCCTTCTCATGCCCCTTCTTGCTCTCCTCAGCCTCTTCTTAAGTTCCTTTCTTGCTTCCCTATATTCCTCAATAGACCCATCTGATCCTTGCTTCGTAAGCCTCATGTATGCTGCCTTCTTCCACCTGACTAGATTTTCCACCTCACTTGTCACCCATGGTTCCTTCACCCTACCATTCTTTATCTTCCTTACCAGAACAAATTTACCCCTAACATCCCGCAAGAGATCCCTAAACATCGACCACATGTCCGTAGTACATTTTCCTGCAAAAACATCATCCCAATTCACACCCGCAAGTTCTAGCCTTATAGCCTCATAATTTGCCCTTCCCCAATTAAAAATTTTCCTGTCCTCTCTGATTCTGTCCTTTTCCATGATAATGCTAAAGGCCAGGGAGCGGTGGTCACTGTCCCCCAGATGCTCACCCACTGAGAGATCTGTGACCTGACCCGGTTCATTACCTAATACTAGATCTAGTATGGCATTACCCCTAGTCGGCCTGTCAACATACTCTGACAGGAATCCGTCCTGGACACACTTATCAAACTCTGCCCCATCTAAACCCTTGGAACTAATCAGGTGCCAATCAATATTAGGGAAGTTAAAGTCACCTATGATAACAACCCTGTTATTTTGTGTGTGCTGTATTTATCATTGCAAGATAGCTGCTCCCAGTTTATTACAGATCAGCTGGATATTTGTATATTTTGTCGAAACAAACAGAGGCCACTGGTATCCAGCAAAGTCTTCCAGTTTGAAGAGGGAGTTTTAAAAAGCCGTTGAGATGCTTGGCAGGTTAAGAAAAGGACATTTTAGAACAGAATTGCGGTGCATCAAGAAAGCAGGACAAATAAGTTAGGTGTAGTAAAGGCTCAAATACAAACATGGGAAAAGACTTTGGAGAGAAGTTATAGATGTGAACTGCTAAAGGTAAGCATTCACTCCTGTTCTTTGTGCATGAACTGTGCCTCAACCCTTTGATTCATTTCTTTATAACTTTCTCCACTGATACTATGCCTTTCAAGCGTTAAGATTTCAATTAACATAGTATCCATTTTTTTTATGTAAAAGAGACTACAGATTCCTATTGTTCATATTCCAAAATAGAAGGCCTTATAATCTGACTTCTAAATGGCTGAGTTGTAAATTTAGGATAGTGCATGCTTGCTCTGGATTCACCCTCCATAGGAAATATTTCCCCTGCATTTTACAGTGCTGCATCACATAATCACTTGCAGCACCTCAGTTTTAGCACACTTCTTTTTCCTTATTATTATGTTATTGAGGGTAGTTAGAGAAAAAAAGTAGAGACACTTAAAGAAATACAGCAGCATGTAAAGGCTGTAAAATGTAGGTAAGGGTAGTAGGGAAATTCCTGGTAGATCAGACAGTCCCAGTGATAAAAGAGAAACTGTTTATATTACAGGTCAACTACAGTACATTGGTGCCAGAGGTTATTGCTTTCAATATAATTTAAGATAAGGATGTACAAGAATGCTATTTTTCTCTCAGAATACCATGTTTTTGGAATTTATTTCATGAAAGGGCAGTGGAAGCAGGATCCTTGAATTCTTTTAAGACAGATGTAGATTGATAGGCAATCAACTCAGCTCTGAACAATAAATGGCAGAGAAGGTTTGAGTGGTTGAGTGGACTGCTTCTGTTCTAAATGTGTACGTTTGCATGTTCATAAGGCTGCCATGGACAGTCTTGTGAAACACTGAGAGTGAGAATCAATACAATTTTCAGTATGACTGGTCACCACCTATTCAATCTACTCGCGCAGCAGAGAATTGAAGGATAATCAATGAATCTATCATCATAGCTTGCTGTACTAAGTTACAGAAAATATGAAGGCGTTTCAAAATGTTGGAGAAAGAAAAATGTTTCGAACATTGGAATATGAATATCAGGTGTTATGATCAAACATTGAAGTAAAAATTAAAACCCTTTAATTTACATTCTTTAACCTTTTAATTTATTTGACTTGTGATCCTTGTTTAATTGTGTCTTTCACATCTGGTTGCTCAAAGTGGGTAAGAGCTGTGGTGCTGCCAATACAATATGTTCCTATTCACATTGATGTTGATGCACCAATTTGGGTTCAGATCAGAAATGCCTTGTCCAATTTTGTGAATGTTGTAATTTCACCCAGAAATTATCCTGATGTCATTCATTCTGGGTTAAGTTCATTGTGCTTCTCATGGTGCACAAAACAAAGCATGCTTTGTGAAGTGATGGTTATGCTTTTGTTTTAAATCTAAAATTAACTTTGTTTTCTATATTTCCAGTGTCAGCCCAATGATTTCCATTCAGTGCTTCCCAAGTAGCTAAAAACAAATGGGGAGATAATAGCTCATAATTATGGAGGAACCCGGAAGACTATAAAGGATAACTGTGTGGAGCTCTGTGCTGAGATATCTTGGATTCAGACTGTATTGTCTTGTCTTGAGTGACAGCAGTTTGAGTTGTGTGGTCAACATGCAAATAACAGTGATTGGAGCATGAGTGATGTCCAGATGGCTGTGGATTCAATCCCAGTTTGACAGTGGCTGTCTTAGCATTTCAGATACTCAGAAGGAGCTTACTGAAGCAGGGATAATCACTTTCGAAGGTGATGGCTCCATTATGAAGTGTTGCGTAATGGAGACATCTACACAAAGCGTTGTCGCAGGAAAGCAGCTTTCATCATCAGAGAATCCTTCTGCCCAGGGCATGCTCTCTTCTTGCTGCTGCCATCATGAAAGAAAGTACAGGAGCCTTTAAGACTCCAACCACCAGGTTCAGGAATAGTTATTACCCATCAACCATCATAGAACATAGAAACATAGAAAACCCACAGCACAATACAGGCCCTTCGGCCCAAAAAGTTGTGCCGAACATGTCCCTACCTTAGAAATTACTAGGCTTACCTATAGCCCTCTATTTTACTAAGCTCCATGTACCTATCCAAAAGTCTCTTTAAAGACCCTATCGTATTCGCCTCCACCACTGTTGCCAGCAGCCCATTCCACTCACTCACCACTCTCTGAGTAAAAAAACTTACCCCTGACATCTCCTCTGTATCTGCTGTCCAGCACCTTAAACCTGTGTCCTCTTGTGGTAACCATTTCAGCCCTGGGAAAAAGCCTCTGACTATCCACACGATCAATGCCTCTCATCATCTTATACACCTCTATCAGGTCACCTCTCATCCTCCGTCACTCCAAGGAGAAAAATCCAAGTTCACTCAACCTATTCTCATAAGGCATGCTCCCCAATCCAGGCAACATCCTTGTAAATCTCCTCTGCACCCTTTCTATGTCAACCACCAGGCTCTTGAACCAAAGGGAATAAGTTCACTCAACTTCACTTGCCCATCACCGAAATATTCCCACAACCTATGAGCTCAATTTCAAGAGCTCTTCATCTTATGTTCCCTATATTTATTGTTTATTTTATTTATTATTATTATTTCTCTCTTTTTGTATTTGTACAGTTTGCTGTCTTTTGCACACTGGTTGAGTTGCCAAGTTGCTATGATCTTTCATTAATTATATATTGGTTATTATTCTATTATTAGTGTGCCCACAAGAAAATGAATCAGAGTTGTATATGATGACATATATGCATTTTGATACTAAACTTACTTTGAACTTTAAGATAAAGATGCCATATTATCAAATAGGATAGATGTATTCATCAGTTCCCATCTTGGCGCTTCGCTGATAGTAGGGAATAGTTTAGAGGTAGTCTCTGTACATGGTGCATCACTAGAGCATGCATGGACTACAACCAGTTCAGGGTGAATATTACTGTCAGGAATCTTTTAATATGGTGCTTCAGTTCCACTGTTAAGATCTGCAAACATTTCTTTTCTGATGTTTATGAAATACATGGGGATCGTGATGAGGGATAAGATAGGGAAGTATGGTGGGCTGATATGATGTGAATTTTCTCAGACAGAAATTATGAGCGTCTGTGGATATTGAGGGACAGATTGGTAACACCTTCACTGATCTCCAATCCCCTGCTGTTTCTGTGCCGATCAGCCCTAGAACTCAAGTGCCCTCTCCTAGACAGCTCAACCTATGAAAACGTTTTACCACCTGACAATAGCTGTTGCAGCTGGTAGTTGTGTGCCAGCTTCCCCAGCAAGACATCGGGAATTGTGTCCGTAGATACATTGCAGTGCATACCTGTCTACTCCACTCATGTAGCCAGAAATATGTGCAAGGTACAAGATGCCGGTGTGTGATGGTTGGAGTACAATTTTGTTAAGTGTGCAGATATGGTGGTGGTGCTGCTAGTAGTTGAGTTATGGTGCAGTCACTTCAGAGGCATAAGAACTTTTTCTGCTACTATAAGTATACCTATTAGTAGACATCTGCAGGATTGTTCAAATAAAGGCAAGAACATTGGGTGTTGATAAAGGCATTCAGCATACTGGCCTTCATCAGACAGCATATGCAGTTTAGGAGTGAGTGCTCCTAGCTCTATATATATATGCCTAGGACTTTTGCACAGTATTGTATATAAGTCATTGGCGGGACCACTTTGGAGTATTATGTACAGTTTTGGTCACTCTGTTATAGGAAAGACATAGTCAAACTAGAGAAGGTGCAGAAAAAAAAATACAAGGATGCTGCCTGGACTTGAAGATCATAAGACAAAAGATCAGAATTAGGCCATTTTGCCCATTAAGTCTGCTCTACTATTTCATCATGGTTGATCCATTTCCCTCTCAGCCCCAATCTCCTGCCTTCTCAGTTTAACCTTTCACACCTTGACTAATCAAGGGCGTATCAAATTACACCCTAAATACACCCGATGACTTGGGCTTCCACAGCCTTCTGTGGCAAAAAAATTCCACAGATTCACCACCCTCTGGCTAAAGGATTTCCTCCTTATCCCCATTCTGAATGGACATCACTCTAATTTAAGGCTGTGCCCTCTGGTCTTGGACTCCCCCACGACAAGAAACATTCACTCTATCTAGGCCTTTCAACATTCCATAGGTTTCAATGAGATCCACCCTCATTCTTCTAAATTCCAGTGAATAACGGCCCAGAGCCATCAAACACTCCTCATATGATAAGCCTTTCATTCCCAGAATCATTCTCGTGAACCTCCTCTGAATCCTCTTCAATTTCAGCAAATCCTTTTTTAAATTAGGGGCCCAAAATTGCTCACAATACCCCAAGTGAAATCTCACCAGTGCCTTGTAAAGCCTTGGCGTTACATGCTTTCTTTTATATTCTAGTCCTCTTAAAATGAATGCTAACATTGCATTTGCCTTCCCCACCACTGACTCAAACTGCAAATTAAGCTTCAGGGAATCCTACACCTCGGACTTCTGAATTTTCTCCCCATTTAGAAAATAGACTACGCTTTTATTCCATCAATTCCATCATCTAAATCATTGACATATAATGTAAAAAGAAGCGGTTCCAACACCTATCCCTCCAGAACATGACTACTCACCGGCTGTCAATCAGAAAAGGTTCTGTTATTCCCACTTTATGCCTCCTGCTCAATCCATACTAGGATCTTTCCTGTAACATCATGGGCTCTTATCTTGTTAAGCAGCCTCATATGTGGCACCTTGTCAGAGGCCTTCTGAAAATCCAAGTACAAACATAACATCCACTAATTCTCCTTCATCTATCCTTCATCTTCATCTAGGTAGTTATTTACTCAAAGAATTCTAATAGATTTGTTGGTCAAGATCTTCACCTATGAAATCAATACTGACTTCAGAATTAGAATCAGAATAAGGTTTAATGTCATCAGCATATGTTGTGAAATTTGTTAACTTAGCGACAGCAGTACAATGCAATACATGATAATATAGGAAAAGTACATACATCAATTACAATAAGTATATATATGTATATTAAATTGTTAAATTAAAAATAGTGCAAAAATAGAATTAATAGAAATAGTGATATAGTGTTCATAGGTTCCACATTCATCTTGGAATCATATAGCAGCAGGGAAAAAGTTGTTCCTGAATCATGGAGAGTGAGTCTTCAGACTTCTGTACCTCCTTCATGATGGTAACAATGAGGGGAGGGCATGTCTTGGGTGATGGATAATGGCTACTGCCTTTCTGAAGCACTACTCCTTGAAGATGTCTTGGATACAACAGAGGCTAGAACCCATGATGGAGCTGACTAATCTTACAACTTTCTGTAGCTTCTTTTGATCCTTTGCAGTAGACACCCACCACCCCCCTATACCAGACAGCAGACAGTAATGTAGCCTGTCAGAATGCCCTCCATGGTACATCTGTAAAAGTTTTCAAGTGTCTTAGATGACAAACCAAATCTCCTCAAACTCCAAATGAAATATGATTGCTGTCTTACCTTCTTTATAGCTGAATCGATATGTTGGGACCAAGTTAGATCCTGAGAGATCTTGACACCTAGGAACTTGAAATTGCTCCCTCTCTCTCTCCCCACTTCTGATCCCTTTATGAGGATTGTTTCATGTTTCCTCATCCTATCCTTTCTGAAGTTCACAATCAGCTCTTTGGTCTTACTGACGTTGAGTGCAAGGTTGTTGCTGCGACACCACTCAACTAGCTGATGTATCTCGCTCCCGTACACCGTCTCATCTCCATTTGAGATTCTGTCAACAATGGTTGTATCATCAGCAAATTTATAGATAGCATTTGAGCTATGCCTAGCCACATGGTCATGGGTATAGAGAGAGTAGAGCAGTGGGCTAAGCACACATCCCTGAAGTGCACCAGCGTTGATTGTCAGCAAGGAGATATCATTACCAATTTTCACAGATCTTCTGGTTAGGAAGCTGAAGATCCAGTTGCTGAGGGAGGTACAGAGGCCCAGACTCTGTAGCTTTTCAATCAGGACTGTAGGAATGATGATGTTAAACACTGAGCTATAGTCAATGAACAGCATCCTGACATAGGTATTTGTATTATCCAGCTGATCTAAGGCCACGTGAAGAGCCATTGAGATTACGTCAGGTGTAGACCTACTTTGGCTTATGTTATGATGTGCCTCCAAATATCCCAAAACCACATCCTTAGCATTCAACTCCAACATCTTCCCAACCACAGACGTAAGGATAACTGGCCTATAATTTCCTTTCCTTGGCCTTCCTCTCTTCTTGCTGAGTGGAGTGATATTTGCAATGTCCCAGTGCTCCAGAAGGCCCAAGTTATCAGGAGAGGTTGGCCACATGTTACCTTTATTCCTTAAAGCATTGGAGAATGAGAGGTGTCCTCATAGAAGTTTATAAGATCATGAGGGAGGTGGATAATTTGGACAGTCATAATCTTTCCCTTAAGGTTGAGAATCTAAAAATAGAGGGTACAGATACAAGAGAGATTTAATAGTCCTGAGAGGTAAGATCTTTACACAGAGAGTGGTGAACACCTGGAATGATTAGCCAGAAGAAGTGGCTGAGGTGGGTGCAATAGCAGCATTTAAGAGGCACTTGGATTGGGACATTGAGATGAAGAGCTCGGCAGATTATGGACTGAAGGCATGCAGCTGGGACTAGGAGGGAGGGTGCCATGGTTGGCATAGACTAAATGCGTTGAAGGGCCTGTTTCCTTGCTGTATGACTTTAATTTCCACCCCTCCCCCACCCCACCATCCAATCCCCAAATAATAACCACCTCTTTAAAATCTTGGCATGGTTGACAGGAAGCTATTGATTTCATGAGATCAATTGCAGAGTAGTGAAAGTATTTCAAGAATTTGATTTGCAAATCATGGGCTTTCTCTTATTTATCACATATTACATTAATTAAAGTGGCCAATGATGTTAAATGCAGTTATTTAAGCAGGAGCATGTAATCAATTATTTGTGGCAACAAAATATTGTAGTGATTAGCAATGTTGCAGATAGAACTTGTCAAATATAATGTGTAGTAACTGCATACACTAAGGTAAGTAATTTTAACCAGAGTGGAATCTGAATTAATAATGGAATAGAATTAATAATTAGGCATACGTAGCTATGGTACAAAGAAGAATTATGAGATTTGCATGTCAATCTCTTCAGCATGGGATGGAATAAATTTGAAGGTAAAATTATTGCCATTAGACTGAAGCAAAGTGCTAGAAGATGAAAGTAAGATTTTAGCAATAATTATATGGAATTTTCTAGTATTGTGGGCTCTGGAAAGTAACTTTGCAAAGCAAGTTTCAGTTGGCATTTGGACCTGAGTTTCAGCAGCCCAGTTGTTGAAAATTAATGAGTATATATAAAAATGGTAATTTTTAATAGTGCACTACAGGCAGCTAGCCTGAGAGACAGCTATGAGGTTGGGATAATGAGTTGCACATGTTAGTATGCCAGTAATGACACTAGTGATCCATGTATGCACTGAGGTTTCAAATGAGGCATGACAACTTATAAAAGCTTGTGCATGTACAGTCCAGGAAATATCAGCAAGCTAGATTCAGCTGAAAACTGATTGTTCTGGGAATACAACAAAACTCAGGCCCTATTCCCCAGGGAGTGGAACAAGCCTTTGTGAGTGGAAGTTGATAAAGGAGGTTTAAATTACAATTATAGTGACATTTTTTAAAGAACTTTACAGAATTGTTCTTTCTTGTGTTTTTCACGTAAGAGGCTTGGGCTCTCTAACCTAGTGAGCCGGAAAGCAAAGCTCACTTAAAGCATTTATTTTTACATTTTCATTTTTTATGATGGTTGCTGATTTCAAGTTGACATCTTTAGAGATAAAAATGGGTGGTGATTAATTGTTTTTATGGATTCTTCATTTCTCTTCATCAAAATTTCAGCAAATCAACCTGGTCTAATCAATAGAGTGGTTCAAATATCAGAAAAGAATTATATACTCTAGATGCAGTCAAAGTAAGGTGCAAGATGAGGAAATAACTGTAACATGCACAGTTACCCAATTCCCAGGATATAGCAGTTCATCCAGTTCAGGTCTACTGGTTAAATATTGCTTTATTGCTTTAATTTTCGCACAGGTGATGTTCAAAAGCATTTGAAAAAAAGTCCAGGAAGAAAAATTCTAAGATCACTTTATTGGGTGATTTTTATATTGAGTGTATTTATTGAACGTATTAGAAGAACAGAAATGATAAAGCATGGATAAATTATAACAATTTCTGTTCTATGATGTTAGAAAAGAAAATAATAAGGATGTTAAAAGTTCAATAGTTACCTTCACATTCAATGAATGTGGGTGTCTTAGGAGTGTTACTGTGCTTTTCTAATTCATAACAGAATGGTATCTTAGAAAGACATCAACAGCAATGAATGTTTGGGCTTATTGAGCTGAATCAGGAGCCAGTCTTCAGATATTTTGATTTCTTTGTATGCACACAACACTGCAGAGAAACATATTGGAGCTGAAATGCTGGCATACTCAATGAGTCCAATATTGTTTCTGATCTGCAAAAAACCCACTAACTCATGCAGTTACCTCAGCTACATTTCCTTTTACCCTGCTTCCTGTAAGGAATCCCTTTTCATCTTTTTCTCTGTGTCATGGCGTGGCCTTCTGAAATGTCCTGCTTCTTTGTGAAACATGATTTCCCTTCTGCTGTAGTTCAGAATCAGAATCAGAATCAGGTTTATGATCACCGGCATGAGTTGTGAAGTTTGTTGATGGAACTCTCACACACGTTTCCTCCATTTCCCATTCATCTGCTTTCACTCTCCACTCCTTACACAGAGTAATGACCTGAGTTCTCTTGGTTTTCACCTTTCACCCCAAATAGTTGCCATATTCAACATTCCATCTCCATGTTTTCCAACAGCCAGGTCTTTCTCTACTTTCTGCTTTCTGCAGGGATCACAATGTAGAGTCCTTGCCGGTCCACATGTCCTTTCCTACCCATCCATTCCCATGCCCTGACTCCTTCCCCTCCAAATAAAAGAGATCTCTCTTCATTTCCTTCCTCACTACCATGAGGTAACCTAAGCGTCACTCCAAGTGAGATAGAAATTCATCTGCACTTTGTCCAAACTCATCTACTGCATTTGGTGCTCATGTTGTAGCCTTCCCTATAGTGACACCTGACTTCTGTCATGGTTGCTCATGTCACGGGCATTGCTTTGCAGAGCACCTGTAATGGACATCTTGAGCTTCCAGTTGCATGTCATGTTACCTCTCCTTCCTATTCTGTCAGTCCTCAGCTTTCTCCATTACATTCTCCATTGGAGAGACCAAATGTAAATTACAAGAATACCCTCTCATATTTTGCTTCCGTA
This sequence comes from Mobula birostris, assembly GCF_030028105.1. Classification (NCBI taxonomy): domain Eukaryota; kingdom Metazoa; phylum Chordata; class Chondrichthyes; order Myliobatiformes; family Myliobatidae; genus Mobula; species Mobula birostris. Next base: position 54,919,247 of record NC_092381.1, read on the forward strand.
ACCTACAGTCCAGTGATATGAGCACTGAATTTTTTAACTTCAAGTCCTCATACCCTCTGTGTTCTTCTACCACACACATTCACTTGTGCACATAGGCTTCATTCCTTTGTTCATCTTTCCCATGCCCCCTTCCACAAGCCCTCCTGCACCACTTCCCCATCTGGTTTAGTCTGCCCATAATCACATTCTCCCTTGTTTTTCTGTGTTCTGTCAAAAGTTCACTTCCTTTCCAGCCTCGAAGCAAGATCTTGTTCCAACATATTGACATACATCTTTTGCCTTTACAAATGCTCTTTGACCCACGGAGTTTTTCAGCGTTCTGTATTTTGTTCCCGAATCTGACAACTGCCATCACCTTTGTCTTCTGTCTGTAATTCATAAGACATAGGAGCAGAGATAGGCCATTTGGCCCATCAAGCCTGTTTGCCATTTAATCATGGTTGATTTATTTTCCTTCTCCACCTGATTCTCCTGCCTTCTCCTTGTAACCTTTGAAGGCCTTACTAATCAAGAACCTATCAACCTCTGTATTAAATATACCCAGTAACTTGGCCTCCACAGCTGTCTTTGGCAATGAATTCTACAGATTCACCACCCACTGGCTAATGAAAAACCTTCTCATCTCTGTCTTAAAAGAACATCCTGATATTCCAAGGCTGTGCCCTCTGGTCCTAGATTCCCCCACTATTGGAAACATTTTCTCCATGTCCACTCTATTTTGGTAGATTTCAATGGTATTCCCCCTTTGCCCATTCCTGTAAATTTCAGCGAATATGGTCCCAGAGCCATCAACCAAGCCTCATATTAACCCATTCATTCCCAGAGTCAATCTTGTAATCCTCTTCTGGACCATCTTCACTTCCGGCACATTCTTTCTTAGACATGGGGCACAAAACTGCTCACAACACTCCCAATGTGGTCTCACCAATGACTTGTAAAGCTTCAGCGTTATATCCTTACTGTTGTATTGTAGTCTTCTCAAACTTGCTGACTCAACCTGCAAGATAATATTTAGGAATCCTGCCCTAGGACACCCAAGCCCCTTTGTGCACCGATTTCTGAATTCACTCTCCATTTAGAAAATACTTATTTTTTCTTTATTCTTTCTACCAACATGCATGACCATACACTTCTCTACGCTATATTCTATTGGCCACTTCTTTTCTCATTCTCCCAATCTGTCCAAATCCTTCTGCAGACTTTCTGTTTGCTCAACACTCCCTGCTTTTTCACCTATGTTGGTAACATCTGAAAACTTGGCCACAAAGCCAACTATTCAGTCATCCAGATCGTTGACATGTAACGTAAAAAGAAGCAATCCCAAAACTGACCACTGCAGAACACCACTAGTCACCAGCAGCCAAACAGAAAAGGCTCCCCTTTATTCCAACTCTTTGCCTTCTCCCAGTCAGTCAATCTTCTGTCCATGCTAATATCTTTCCTGTAATGCTATAAGTTTTTTTTTTATCTTATTTAGCAGCCTCATGGGCAGCATCTTGTCAAAGGACTTCTGAAAATCTAAGTAAATAACATCCACTGACTCTCCTGTTATTTCTTCAAGGAATTCCAACAGTTTTTCCAGAGAGGATATTCCTTAAGGAAACATGCTGATTTTATCATGCACCACAAAACCTCATATTTAATCATGGACTCCTAACATCTTGGCAACCACCAAAGTCAGGCTAAACTTGCCTATAATTTCCTCTCCTTTGTTTCCCTCCCTTCTTAAAGAGTGGAGTGGTAATTGTAATTTTCCAGTCCTCCACAACCATTCCAGAATCTAATGATCACTACTAATACCTCCACAATCTCTTCAGCTACTTCTATCAGTACCCTGGTATGTAGTCTATCTGTTCCAGGTGACTTATCCACCTTCAGGTTTTTCAGCTTCCCATTTATTTTCTCCTTAGTAATGACATCAACTCACTTCTATGTGCAAAGCATTCGAATTAATGGCGTGCTGCTGCTGTCTTCCACAGTGAAGACTGAGTTTGTTTGTCATTTCTTTATTCCCCATTACTACCTCTCCAGCATCATTTTCCAGCAGTCCAGTGTGCACTCTTGCTTCTCTCTTACACTTTATATCCAGGTTTCCCCCGCCATCCGAAGGTAGAGCGTTCCTATGAAACGGTTCATAAGCCGAAATGTCGTAAAATGAAGAAACAATTACCATTTATTTATATGGGAAAATTTTGTGAGCGTTTGCAGACCCAAAAAATAACCTACCAAATCATGCCAAATAACACATAAAACCTATAATAACAGTAACACATAGTAAAAGCAGGAATGATATGATAAATACACAGCCTATATAAAGTAGAAATACTTCTCTACAACGGTTGCCTGCACAGATCTCCATAGCGAGATCTCATGTAAGCGCCATCAGCAGAAAATCTCACACAAGCGCTGTTGGGAAAAACACGGCGCAAGCGCTCTCCAGTAACCTTTAAGCTATGAAGCTGCCAAATCATACCAAATAACACATAAAAATACACAGCCCATATAAAGTAGAAATAATGTATGTACAGTGTAGTGTCACTTACTGGAATTGGGAAGACAGTGCCGAGCACACTGATGATGGTGTGTTAGACTGAGTCAGAGTTTGGGTGGTGCAGTGGCCCCCACCCTCCAGGCCGCTGACCGATACATTGCCACGAGGCACGCAGGAGTCCAGCGGTAGTCGGGACGCATCCAGCACATGTTTAAGAAAAAGAGCTGAAATAAACATGCTAATTAATTAGGTGCTGCCTGGCACGTAATTGTCGGTCCAGATCAGTGCCGATTGCCAATTACATCGCCTTTGATCTGGGCCGACATTTATGTGTGGGGCAGCACCTAATTAACTAGCATGTTTATTTCGCCTTTTTTCTTAAAGATGTGCTGTGTGCCTCCCAGCTACTGCTGCATTCTCCGCGAATCGGTACAGTATCTGTCCGTGGCCTGGTTGTTGGGGTGGTGGGACACTGGGGTGTCATCTCGTTGTCTGTTTCCATTAGTGCAGGCAGGTCATCTTCTCCTATGACTGCCTGCCTCGATGTCGAAGGTCGAGGTTCGCCGTCTGCTGTGGCTGATGTGGAAGGCTTGCTTGACTGCTGAGCCTCGCGCATTTTTCTATCACACAGTTCTTTGTAAGGACTCAAACCATCCTGAAAATATCCCCTAAACCTATGTACCCTTTCAAAATTAAAGTTGTACTTTATCATTGCAGCGAAAATCTCACGTAGTTGCTTCACTTTCGCTACTGCATTCGGTTTCGATTGTTATCCTTTCCTCTTCCAATTCTTCATCTATCAGTTCTTGGTCATGGGATGCCAAAACGTCTTCAACATCATCTTCGTCAGCTTCCACAAGCCAATCTCACTTAGTCCTTACTTCGTTCACCATGATTGAAATGCTTAATTATATCTAGTTTTATGCTAAGTGTAACACTCTTACGAGCTCTTTTAGGCTTTTCCAACACCATAGAACTCATCTTGCAAACAGCTGCTCACAGGCACGTGTTAAAGCAATGCCGTTCTGAATCCGGGGAGAGCGGCTGCTCAGGGCACACACTGCCTTTTATTGCGCGCTGATTTTTTTCGCACGCTGAATTTTTTATAGTGTGCTGCTTTTATTTCATAACAGTGAAAACACCTTCTGAAAGCGAAAACGGTACTCATGTAGGTTTTTCGTAAAAGTGAGGTTTTGTAAAGCGAACGTTCGAAAAGCGGGGGACACCTGTATTTAGAATCCCCTGTTATATTATTGGCTAGCTTAGGTTCATATTTCACCTTTTCTCTCCTTATTACCTTTTGCTGGTTTTTAAAAACTTCCCAATCCTTTTCCTGTTAATTCCCATTAATGTTTCCTATATTGTGTGCCCTCTCTTTTGCTTTTATTCTGTCTTTGACTTCCTTTGTCAACCACGGTTGCTTCATCCTCCCTTTAGAAAACTACTTCATCTTTGGAATGTATCTTTCCTGTGCCTTTTGAACTGCTCCCAGAAAATCCAGCCATTGCTGTTCTGCCATCATCCCTGCTGGTGTCCCCTTCCAATCAACTTTAGCCAGCTCCTCTCTATGCCCCTATAGATCTCTTTACTCCACTGTAATAGTGATACTTCTAATTTCAGTTTCTCCCTCTAATAGCTCCCTCTAATTCACCATGCAGTGAATTCTATCATATTATGATTACTTCCTCCTAGGGTTCTTTTACTTTAAAATCCCTAATCAAATCTGGTTCGTTACACAGCACCCAATTCAAGAATTATCTTGTCTCTGCTGGGCTCAGCCACAAACTACTCAAAAAAGCCATCAAGAGTCCACATAACATCCACACCAGGACCACCAGAATGAAAAACCAGTTACTTTCTACAAGCAGCACAAACACCTGCACCCACTAACCCACCCCTCCACATCCCTAACCACCACTACTTTATCATTTCCTGTACAGACACTCCTGTGCGAGATACTATCAATCTATATATAGAAGCCACTTTATATACTTATAGTTGTTGTGCTTCTTATTATTATTGTGTTCTTTATCTCATTGTGGTTTTTGTGCTGCATTGGATCCAGAGTAACAAATATTTTGTTCTCCTTTACACTGTGTACTGGAAAAGACATTAAACAATTTTGAATATTGAATCTTGAAAAAGCCATTTCATTGGCATTGTATACATTCCTTTTCTTGGGATTCTGCACCGATCTAATTTCCTCTCCCCCATGACCATTGTAATATTACCCTCTTTTACATGCCTTTTCTATCTCCTATTGTAATTTATACTCCACATCCTAGCCTGTATATAACTCCCATCAGAGTCTTTTTACCCTTGCAGTTTCTAATCTCCACCGACAAGGATTCTGCCTCTGATCCTATGTTACTTCATTCTGAGGATTTGATTTCATTTTTTGCCAACAAAAGCACCCCACCTCTTCTGCCCACCTGCCTGTCTTTTTGATACGATGTGTATCCTTGGATATTAAGTTCCCAACTGTGATCTTCTTTCAGCCATGACTCAGTGATGCCACAATGTCATACCTACCAAATTCTAACTGTGCTACAAAATTATCTGCCTTATTTAATTTAGTATGTGCATTCAAATATAATACCTAGGGTTTTGCTACTTGTGGCCCGTTTCTCCTTACAGTATAATTAAAAGGATAGTGAGGTGATGAAGTTGGCACCTGTGGAAGAATAAGGACAGATTGGCTAATGTGAGACACATATTGGGTGACACACATTCCAACTCTCTGTATTGATTGAATCTTTGATAGGAAATGAGGTGATACTTCAATCTTTTTACTTCTAAAATTTGCCTATACTATATAACCAACATAGCTGTACAGAAGCATAATCCCTGTGATTTTAAATAGATATTGTATTTGAGTTTTATGCTTGTAACTCTACAAGCCTGAACTTGTTAGAAGACACCAGTAGATCCAACTCTTGCTGGTGATTGACTGTACTCTTATATTGGATTCCCCATAAAAATAACTCATTGAAAATACAATGCATTAATGAGCAGCTTGTCAATAATGAATGGCACAGAGTCATGGAGAGTTGCAGCATAGAAACAGACCCTTTGGCGAATTGACCTTCCACCACCCACTACATTAATCTGATATACAGTAAATCCCATTACAAAGTTCCTTCCATGTTCCCATCAATACCCACCCCCCCCAGCACTGTCACATCATCTCCCACATTCTGAATCACCAATTCTCCCGCAGTCTAGGGGCCAGTAGTCAATTAGTCTGCCAAGCAACATGTCTTTATAATGTGGAAGGAAACCTCAGTACCTGGAGGAAACTCATGTCCTCACAGGGAAAACATGCAAACCCCCAATAGAGGCTACACTCAAAATCCAATTCAATCTAGGCATCAGACCCTGTGAGGCAGTATTTCCACCAGTTCACCACTGTTACCAGATATTTTCTTCAGAATGTTACTGAGGAACAAACAGGGCCAAAAAGCTGCCATTACTGCTGAATACCTGTGCTCACCACCTAGGGATTATCGTTTCCAGGTCTGCCAATGCTATCACTAATTGGCATCCAACAGTAGTGAGCAACCTGGCACTTATACTGAAGAGAGTGCTTGCTGAACTGAATGAATAGCTTGAATAAGTTCAAAGTAAATTCATTGTCAAGATACGTATATTTCACCACATGATTCATTTTCCTGCAGGAGAACAAACAAATACAATGGAATCAATGATAAACTACATACAAACAAGGTCTTGACGTACAACCAATGGACAAAAAAAAAGACAAACTGTGCAAATGCAGAAAAAAATAACAAGTAATTATATACATACTTAGAACATGAGTTGTAGAGTTCCTGGAAGTGAGTCCATAGGTTGTGGAATCAGTTTAGTGTTGAATAGCTCGTCCATTCATTTGAATGGAGAGGAGTCACTGCACAGCTAAGTACAGGTTATGGAGTCATTTTAACTCATTGAGTTTAATGCTTTTAATTGTTTAAGAGCATTTCAAAGTAACCTTTTATTTTTAAAAATTCATAGCTCTTAAATATTTTAATTGATTAATTGTGTCGTAATACTTTGAAGGTATTTTTAATACTTCTGTTTGTCAATGATGTCGAGAACCATTGATCCTCTGAACATGTGTGTACATGCATGTGTGTGTGTTTGGAGGAGGGTGGTTGGTGGGGAAAGGGGGGTGGTGGTGGGACAGCTGGTGGACCAGTTAACTATTAAATTGTTTTCAGCTATTTCATGAGGAAGGCTTATTTGTATCTAACTCCTGTGTGACCTGGAGGCTCTGCAGTTGCGTATTTCTCCATTTAGGGCCAAATTTGATAGATCTGCTATCAACAGATCTGTGCATGGTGAGCTCAGGAAGTGCACCATTGACCCAAACTTCTTGCCCTACGTGTATTTTTTTTATTTACCGATACAGCGCGGGACGGGCTATTCCAACCCATTGAGCCGCTTTGCCCAGCATCCCACGCATTTAACACCAGCCTAATCACAGGACAATTTATAATGACCAATTAGCAAATGTCATTGGACTGTGAGAGGAAACGAGAGCATCCAGTGGAAACCCAGCGAATCACGGGGAGAACATACAAACTACTCACTGATGGTTCTGGAATTGAACTTTGAACTCTGGAATGGCCTGAGCTGTAATAGTGTTACGCTAACCACTACACGCTACTGTGATACCGTCATTAACTTTACTTAAATACTTGGTGCATAATTTTAAGTATTATTGATAACTATTAACAAATAGTACGTCCTAATTATTTGTATATCAGGCAGAAAAGACAGCCAACTATCATTCATAAGAAACAAATCAATTTCCCCTAATTACATATGGTAGGCCAATGAATATGATCTCCCTCAGACATTACTCTGTTGTCTTTGTGTTCATGTTTCTTGGTACTCCTTTTTGATTGTCTTCCCTCCTCTCTCTTTCATGCCCATGTCTATCACCTCTCCTCTACTATTATTTTTTCTTCTAACATTTACTGTGTCTTTCACTCCTCACCTGTGTTTCTCTGTCTTTTTCTTGTTTGGTTTTACTTGACTGAAGTAAATGATATCACCTGGTGCCTGGATTGTGTAATTACAGGATGAAAACTTTATATTAATTTTAGTGTGACAATTAGAATGTTTAATGACAGTATTGACACAAAAGGATAACAAAGATATGCAAACATTAAGGTACAGTAGATAAAATTTCCCGGAAAGTAAGTTATGTATTTTAGCACTGTGGAATGAAACTTAACTTGGGCAGAGTGAATTGTAACAATCATAATCTCTAGCAACACATTCGAATCTCTAGAGGAACTCATCAAGTCAGGCAGCGTCTATAGAAAGGAATAAACTGTAGATGTTTTGGGCTGAGAATCTTCATCGGGACTGGAAAAGAAGGGGGCCAGAAGCCTGAATAAGAAGTTAGGGGGAGGGGAATGAGTACAAGCCATCGGGCAATAGGAGAAACCAATACAGGGAAGGTAGAGGATGGGAGATGAAGTGAGAAACTGGAAATTGATAGGTGAAAGGTAGGACAGGACATGGGAGAAAGAAGAGGACATTAGACCATGGGAGAAAGGGAAGGAGAAGGGACACCACAGGGTGATGATGAACAGAGAATCTCTTGAGTTTATGACAATCTCTAGATCTGTTCATGTGCAGTAACATATATAAACTTGAATGTGCATGATGATTGTGGGCACGTGGCCAAATGGTTAAGGCATTGGACTAGCAACCTGAAGGTCATGAGTTCGAGCCCCAGCCGAGGCAACGTGTGTTGTATCCTTGAGCAAGGCACTTAATCACACATTGCTCTGCGACAACACTGGTGCCAAGCTGTATGGGTCCTAATGCCCTTCCCTTGGACAACATTGGTGTCATGGAGAGAGGAGACTTGCAGCATGAGCAACTGCTGGTCTTCCGTACAACCTTGCCCAGGCTTGCGCCCTGGAGGGTGAAGACTTTCCAGGTGCAGATCCATGGTTTCGCAAGACTAACAGATGCATAGATGATAACTTTTCCAGCAAAAGTCATGGTTCTATTGGATGATTATCTTAGATTCACAGAGTCTTCTCTCATTGTTTGAACTTAGACAGACCATTTTGGTTAATTTCTGAGAGGACTGTGTACAGATGAAGGAAATTAAACTGAACTTCCCAAAGAATACAACTTGACTTCCTTCTTACAATAACATATTATCATTCAGAATTGAGTAACTGTTCTCTATCTCTGGTGTACTTATGGGTCCGATATGGTTTTTGCATCAGATACACATCAAGTTGTAACATTCCTCATGCAGTATTCCTTATGCAATATACAGTGCCTATAAAAAGTATTCTCCCACTTGGAAGTTTTCATGTTTTATTGTTTTACAATAATGAATCACAGTGGATTTAATTTGGCTTTTTGACACTGATCAACAGGAAAAGAGTCTTTCATGTCAAGGTGAAAACAGATCTCTACAAAGTAATCTAAATTAATTACAAATATAAAACACAAAATAATTGACTGCATTAGTATTCACCCCCTTCAAGTCAGTATTTAGTAGATGCACCTTTGGCAACAATTACAGCCTTGATTCTGTGTGAATAGACCTCTATCAACTTTGCACATCTGGACACTGAAATTTTCCCCTTGCTTCTTTACTAAACTGCTCCAACTCTGTCAGATTGCATGGGGATCATGCGTGAACAGCTCTTTTCAAGTCCAGCCACAGATTCTCAATTGGATTGAGGCTGGACTCTGACTTGGCCATGCCAGGACATTAACTTTGCTGTTTTTAAGCCACTCCTGTATAGCTTTGGCTTCATGCTTCGGGTCATTGTCTTGCTAGAAAACAAATCTTCTCCCAGTTTCCCTGTATTTTACTGCATTCATTTTACCTTCTACCTTCACAAGCCTTCCGGGGCCTGCTGCAGCGAAGCATCCCCACTGCATGATGCAGCCACCACTGTGCTTCATCGTAAGGATGGTGTGTTTTTGATGATGTGCACAATGCTTAGTCTGACGGCCAAAAAGCTCAATTTTGGTTTCATCAGACCATAGAACCTTCTTCCAGCCTACTTCAGAGTGTCCCACATGCCTTCTGGCAACCCTAGCCAAAATTTCATGTGAGTTTTTTCAACAGTGGCTTTCTCTTTGCCACTCTCCCATAAAGCTGTGACTGGTGAAGCACTTGGGCAACAGTTGTATGCAGTCCACCACTGAAGCTTGTATCTCCTCCGGAGTTGTCTTAGGGCCTCCCTCACTAGTCCCCTTCTTGCATGGTCTCTCAGTTTTTGACGATGGCCTGCTCTAGGCAGATTTACAGCTGTACCATATTCTTCCCATTTCTTGATGATTTACTTAACTATACTCCAAGGGCTATTCAGTGACTTGCAAATTTTCTTGTATCCATCTCCTGACTTGTGCTTTTCAATAACCTTTTTGTGGAGTTGCTTGGAGTGTTCTTTTGTCTTCATGGTGTATTTTTTGCCAGAATACTGAGTTGCCCACAGTTGGACCTTCCAGATACAGGTGTATTTTTACTACAATCAATCAAAGCACCTTGACTGCACACAGGTTTCAAAAAATAGATCTACATTAAACTAATTATGTGACTTCTAAAACCAGTTGGCTGCACCAGTGATGATTTGGTGTGTCATATTAAAGCGGGGAGGGGGTTGGGGGTGAATACTTAAGCAATCAATTATTTTGTACTTTATATTTGGAATTAATTAAAAAAAAACCTAACAACAGGAATTCTGCAGATGCTGGAAATTCAAGCAACACACATCAAAGTTGCTGGTAAACGCAGCAGGCCAGGCAGCATCTATTGGAAGGGTTTCAGTCGACGTTTCAGGCCTAGATCCTTCGTCAGGACTAACTGAAGGAAGAGTAAGTAAGAGAATTTGAAAGTGAGAGGGGGAGGGGGAGATCCAAAATGATAGGAGAAGACAGGAGGGGGAGGGATGGATCCAAGAGTTGGACAGGTGATTGGCAAAGGGGATATGAGAGGATCATAGGACAGGAGACCCGGGGAGAAAGACGGTGGGGGGGAGGGAAAACAGAGGATGGGCAAGGGGTATAGTCAGAGGGACAGAGGGAGAAAAAGGAGAGTGAGAGAAAGAATGTATGTATAAAAATAAATAACGGATGGGGTACTAGGGGGAGGTGGGGCACTAGGGGAAGTTAGAGAAGTCGATGTTCATGTCATCAGGTTGGAGGCTACCCGGACTGAATATAAGATGTCGTTCCTCCAACCTGAGTGTGGCTTCATCTTTACAGCAGAGGAGGCCGTGGATAGACATGTCAGAATGGGAATGGGATGTGGAATTAAAATGTGTGGCCACTGGGAGATCCTGCTTTCTCTGGCGGACAGAGCGTAGGTGTTCAGCAAAGCGGTCTCCCAGTCTGCGTCAGGCTCTGTCCGCCAGAGAAAGCAGGATCTCCCAGTGGCCACACATTTTAATTCCACATCCCATTCCCATTCTGACATGTCTATCCACGGCCTCCTCTGCTGTAAAGATGAAGCCACACTCAGGTTGGAGGAACAACACCTTATATTCCGTCTGGGTAGCTGCCAACCTGAAGGCATGAACATTGACTTCTCTAACTTCTACTAATGCCCCACCTCCCCCTCGTACCCCATCCGTTATTTATTTATATACATACATTCTTTCTCTCTCTCTCTCTCTTTTTTCTCCCTCTGTCCCTCTGACTATACCCCTTGTCCATCCTCTGTTTTCCCTCCCCCCCACCGTCTTTCTCCCCGGGTCTCCTGTCCTCTGATCCTCTCATATCCCCTTTGCCAATCACCTGTCCAGCTCTTGGCTCCATCCCTCCCCCTCCTGTCTTCTCCTATCATTTTGGATCTCCCCCTCCCCCTCTCACTTTCAAATTCTCTTACTTACTCTTCCTTCAGTTAGTCCTGACGAAGGGTCTCGGCCTGAAACGTCGACTGAAACTCTTCCAATAGATGCTGCCTGGCCTGCTGCGTTTACCAGCAACTTTGATGTGTGTTGTTGGAATTAATTTAGATCACTTTGTGATCTGTTTTCGCTTTGACACAAAAGAGTCTTTTTTTGTTGATCAGTGTCAGAAAAGCCAAATTAAATTCACTGTAATTCAATGTTGTAAAACAATGAAACATGAAAACTTCCAAGGGGAGTAAATATATTTTATAGGCATTGTAGCATGGGAAATTGAAATAAGTTTTCCCAGATATGGTAGTGATTGGGAAATCACAGGATAACTGGGCCTCAATATGTGGAGCTCTACTGAGATGTCACAAGGGTAAGTCATGTATTTTCCTTTTATCTTTTGGACCATCCATCCAATGATCTCAAGCCTCATCTTTGATACCAAAGAGTCATGGTGACAGAAGACTGCAGCACATAAACAGGCCCATCAGCCCAACTTGTCGATGTCAACCAGGATGTTTCCCTGAGCCAGTAACCTTTTCCCATGTTTGGTCCATGTCCTTCTAAACCTTTTCTATCCAATGGTCCTGTCTAAATATCTCCTAAGTGTTGTAATTGTAACCACCTTTACCACTTCTTCTGGCAGCTCATTCCATATACCACCACTCCATATGTGGAAAAATAGGCCTCTCAGGTTCCTTGTAAAGCTTTCCCATCACACCTTAGACTTATGCCTTTTAGTTTTAGCTGGAAGCTGGGAGGAAGGAGAGCATCATCATGACTTGTGCTGCTGATTATTTTATACATATCTATAAGATCACTCCTCAGTGCCTTACATTCCAGGCTCTCCTTATAGTTATTTTCTGCACCTTTTCCACCATAATACATCTTTCCTACAACTCGGCTATTAAAAATGCAGACAATACTCCATTGTTTTTGAAGTTCAACAGGAAGTGATCAGAGTTTCTTTCATTTTTAATTGTTATTTTATGGTGTGTGATACAAATATTACATCAGCTCTAGCCTGAAAGACTTTCAGGTTTTGCTTCATGATCTGACATGATATTCTCAACTCCCCAATCAATCTAGGTGCTATGCACCCTCCCTCTATCTGCGAACTGTTCCAGTTGCTTCCCCATGATCACCCAAGCCATATTTATACCATGTTCTGACTGACCCAGTCCTCAGTTCTATCCATTGCTGACCTTACCCAAGTCAATTGCTCTACCATTCCTCTCATCAGACCAGATTCCAATCACAACCATCCTCCCAGACTTCCACCATCCCTCATCCGGCCAGTCCTCTGATCAGCTCAATACCCTTCTCAGCCTAGAAATCCTCTGAAGTTATTTCACCACAACCTGATCACCCAAGGGCACCGAAACCAAGAACCACCCCCCACCTTTGTCCCAAATGAAAATGCAGCTGATGCAGTCTCTGAAAATCATTTGACAACGTGTAGTCTTGTGAGAGGTACTCGTGAACTTATGTAGCTGTCAGAGTTAGTGAAGTGGCTGATTCATGATCCCCTGCCCTCCATAGACCCCAGTGATGCTTATGATTGTGACTAATGAGAACCACACATGCTAGGAACATTCAGCACATCAGGTAACACTTGTGAAGTTGACATTTCAGTTCTGAGATCCTTCATCTAAGGATCACCAACCTTCTTTCATTGCAGATGTGACCCCAGATGCCATATTCTCAAACCTGATAAAGTGTGACTCCCATTCACTAGTAACTCAGGAGCTCAGGGGCTGCTTAGGTTTGTGGGAACCTTTAGGATGCAATGGAATTTTTCCACCACTGCGGGGCTGTTCATGATCTCAATGAATGGTAGGGCTGGCTTATTTGGGTTAATTGCCTACTGCTGTTGCTTTGTACCTTTGTTTCCAGAAAATGTATGCAAATAAAAGATTAATGACACCTCCATGTTCTCCCTGTGTCCAAATCTTCTTTCCTAATATCACTATAAGAATAAGCAATTCTAGCATCAATTAACAATAACTATAGAACAATTAATATGACAAAGTACTTCATGAGAAAAAGATATAATGAGACACCAGGCTTTGCTCTCATTTGAGTTATAGACTTGAATGCATAATTAGTTTACTCAATTTTATGAAAAATGTTTATTTTCACACTTTGGCAGCATTGGACTGGCTCTGAAGAATTTCTCATTTTTAAATATTTATTCCTAGAATACAGGCATCAGTGGTAAGGCTAGTAATCATTGCCCATCCCTAATTACTAAATATTGTGGTGAGCTAGTTTCCTGAGCCATTGTATCTGTATGATGAATAGATAGAGTTTTCCACCCAGAGACGGTGGCAGAACACGGATAAATGTTGTTTGGAGGAAAATTGGAGAAGGTGGTATTCATGTGTGCATTTTGCTCATGACTTTTTTCATATGGTGTATTGAACATTAAAAAGTGTGCACTGTAGCAGAGCCTTCAACCCACAATATCTGTGCTGACTTTGTTGCCAATTTAAACAAATTGCATCTGTCTACACATATTCCACATCCCTCCATTCTTTGCTTGTTCACACAGCTGCACCATTTGTCATGATCGTAAGTTTGAGAGTTGTTGTCAGAGAAGCCAAGGTTGTACTGGTGGTAATATATTTTGTTGGTAATACTGTACATGCTGCAACTACAGTGTGTGACCATAGGAGCTGATGAAAGTTGAAGATATGTACAACATATCGATTAAGCAATTGCTTTGTCTGGGAACTGCACTTCATTCAGACAAATTACTTCAGCATTATCCTGACCCATGCTCTGTTGATGGTAGAAAACATATTGGCCCATGTATGGAGGATGGTTTGCTGATCAGGAGGCTAGTGTGGCCACGATGTGTTAAAATGCCTCGTTATAGGCTACCGATTTCGCTGGTCCTTGGATGGTGATGTTGAGATTTGCCTGGTTCCCAAGTGACAAATTTGATCCTTGGATATGCTCACGAGCATTCACAATGGGGCAGCACTGATCAAGTCAGAACCTGTTGTATTCAAACCTACAACCTAGCAGCACCACAGTGAACTGACAGGTCTTGTCTTGGATTCCAGAATTCTTCCTTCATCATGCTCGCAAATACTTTTCCCAAACTGCATCTTCCATATCAATTATAGGAAGCTATGAATTTCAACAAAAAGTTTTCTCAGTGCTTGGCTTTAAGCCTTTTCCATAGGTACGTCCTGTTAAATGGACTGAGTGCGGAGGAACAAAGGGATCTGGGAGTTCAGATGCATAATTCCCTCAAAGTGGCGTCACAGGTAGACAGGGTTGTAAAGAAGGCTTTTGGCATCCTGGCATTCATAAATCAAAATATTGGGATGTTGGGATGTTATGGTGAGGTTGTATAAGGCATTGGTGAGGCCAAATTTGAAGTATTGTGTGCAGTTCTGGTCACCTAACTATAAGAAGGATATCAGTAAGATTGAAAGAGTGCAGAGAAGATTTACTGGGATGTTGCTGGGTCTTCAGGAGTTGAGTTACAGGGAAAGATTGAACAGGTTAGGACTTTATTCTCTGGAACGTAGAAGAATGAAGGGGGAGAGATAAATACGAGAGGACATGGCTTTAGGGTGGAAGGGGTAAGGTTTAGGGGGAACATTGGGGGAATGAGCTGGCATCTGATGTGGTAAATGTGGGCTCACTCTTAAATTTTAAGAATGAATTGGATAGATACATGGATAGGAGAGGTCTGGAGGGTTATGGACTGGGTGCAGGTCAATGAGACTAGCGGAATAAAGATTTGGCACAGACTAGAAGGGACGGGTGGCCTGTTTTCTGTGCTGTAGTGTTCTGTGGTTCTATGTTTCTATGTTGAGATGAGTCATTTGCTGAAGATACCCAGTTTCTGATCCGCACAAGTAACCGCGTAACTTATGTGCCTGGTCCAGTTATATTTCTGCTCGGCAGTGACTTCCAACTTATTTTGATGGGGAATTCAGCAGGTTTTGTAAGTTTAGAATTTTTCTTGTTGTTGGTGGTTGCTTAACAGTGTTCAATACAAATATTATATCAGCCCCATGTTGAAGAGCTTCCATATATTGATTTATGAGCTGCTGATTAGATTCCGATCCATGCAATCATATTCCTTTGTGCTAAGGAATTGATGCACTGAACTCCTAAGACATCAGTGTTATGAGGGCTTCTTGATGCAGTACCTGGTCACATGGATCACGATGTTTGGGTCAGTCACTCCAGCTTCATTCGGTTCTATTGTTCATATTTGAACCTGAAAAAGATTGGAGCTGGTTGGGCCTGACCAAACACAAACTGATCACCAGTGAACACGAGGAATTCTGTAGATGCTGGAAATTCGAGCAACACACATCAAAGTTGCTGGTGAACGCAGCAGGCCAGGCAGCATCTCCAGGAAGAGGTATAGTCGACGTTTTGGGCCGAGACCCTTCGTCAGGACTGAGTCCTGATGAAGGGTCTTGGTCCGAAACGTCGACTGATCACCAGTGAGCTAGTTATTGGTAAGTAAGTGCTATTTAATAGGACTGTCAATGACACTTTCCATCAGTGTTTATGTTTGACTGATTAAACACTATATGTTTGACTGATTAAACAGTATATGGCTGGACTGGATTTGTCTTGCTTTTTATGCCTGGCTAATTTTTCACACTGTCAGATAGATTGTGTCAGGGCATTGGCCTTTGTCTCCAATATATTATTTGGCACATGAAGTATTTAACAGAAATTATTACCTGTAGAAGTTGTTATGACATGGAATTTTTACCACATGCATCATTTTAAAGGGAATTGATTAGCTATAGAGGGAGAAAATGAAACAAAAGGTTCAATGGAAAGGGATTGGAAAGGAATACATTCATCAGTTTACATACAATGGAGCAAATTGCCTCCTTTGTAACATAATTTTGTAATTCTACTAATAGTCATATATTTAATGTAATTTATTGCAAAGAAGGAAAATAAAAAAAAAGTTAGCAATAACTCTGAAGTGAGATAACAGGATTGCTTGAAGCATATAGATGGAAGTGTAACATAGTGCAAATTTATTACTTGGATGTACTGTATAAACAATTGTCAGCTGCCAACTAATATTACTACCCTTGTCTCAGGTAGATCAATCAAAGGTCAAATTAAGTTTATTATCCAAGTATGCATACGTCCCCATATTCTGTACAGCCCTCAGATTTGTTTTTTTGCAGGCATATCCAGTAAATCCAAGAAACATAATAGAATCTGTGGAAGAACGCATCGAACAGGACAGATAAATTACCAATGTGCAAGTACAAAAGAAAAAAATAATATGCAAAAATGATCAAGAACATGAGACAAGAGTTGTTGAAAGTGGGTCCATAGGTTGTGGTAACAGTTCAGTGATGAGGCAAGTGAAGTTATCGCCACTGGTTCAACAGCCTGATGTTTGAGGGGTGGTAACTGTTCCTGAACCTGGAGGTGAGGGTCCTGAGAATCCTGTATCTTCTTCCTGATGGCAGCAGTGAGAAGAGAGCATGGCCTGCATAGGGGTCCCTGGTGATGGATGCTGCTTTCCTGCAATTACGCTCCGTGTAGATGTGTTCAATGATGGGGAGGGATTTACCCATGATGGACTGGGACGTATCCACTACTTTTTGTAGGATTTTCTGTTCAAGGGTACTCGTGTTTCCATACCACGCCATGATACAACCAGTCAATCAGTACCATAGATAAAATTTCCTGCCTCAACTAAAGTGCACATTGTCAGGATGGAATCTAGGAACTTGTGATATATTTTGGTACACCAGTGCTAATATACATTAAATATATATTTCCATTCCTTTTCTTTCCTTATCTCTGCTCTCCTGAGAGAAATGTCTTTTGACCAGACTAACAATTTGGAAAATTGCTAAAGCACAGATTTCTCACACTTCATTGCATCAAAGAAAATTCTACAATTATATACAGTTTACAGAATATATTATTTTTTATCAGTAGCATTGTTAACATCTTAAATTAGAAGAGTGGAATGGATACTTCTAGGCACAGCAAAACCTGGATCAAAGAGGGAAATCAGTTTTTCTTAATACTCACCAATTAATGAACTTCGAATCCTCGAATAGTTAATAAAATCAATTCCATTATCAAAGAGCTACAATGCAAAGAAGTGTTCAAAACATTGTCTCCATATCTCTGGAACTATTGGCTTTGTTACCTTTAAGTCAGCAGATTATGGGTTGAAACATTACTTTAGTCTAGGTTGACAAAATAGAAGCAATTTTGTATTGTTGGTAATTGCAACTTCTGCCAGTTGAGATGAATATAAAATGCTGTGTTTAAAGTTTCTCCTTCTCCTCAGTTCCCACTCACCGATTGACAACATATTTAATCTAACAGGAAAATTATGAGCAGTTTATGAATTCCTGTTGTTTGCAATTTGACTGCCATGTCTGCAGAAATTACACTTCAGAAATAATATATTGGTTGTGAAGTACCTTGTGACATTTGAGCAGTATGAAAGTCACCATATAAGTGTACTTGCTTCTCTGTTCTTTCCTTCCAAACATTGCTAGCTGTTTTCTTGTAGATGGTCTTTCATCATTACTTCTTTCCACTGATTTGAACATGACCTTCTAAATACAGATGTGTCCAGTTGATCTGCTAGTGATTTACAACATCAGAGTGAACATCAAGATGTTTATCTACATTGTGTATCCTGATTAGGCAGGAGGGCTGAAAGTTAGAGTTCCATTTAAATATTGTATAAGAATTATAGTTAATTCAAATCAATGCATGTGCAATTCCTTCATGACTTATGCAGGGAGTATGATATATTCAGCTTACCCATATAAAACAGGAAGATATATTGCCATTTTTATGGCTTGATTTTTAGAATTCACATCAAAAGGTCAGTGTCTTTGTTAAAAATATTTGTTTTAGGGCCCATGTTATTTTCAGTCTAATTGTACCAAGAATATTTTCATAAATATTTTTAGTTGCTATTGTTCACACTGAGTTCACAAGTGTCAACTGAAATGTCTTCATACCTATACTAAAACCAAAATTTAAATATGATCCCAGATGGATGAATGTAGACAACTGTACTAAACCTTACCTAGAATTCAGGAACACGGATTTGATCTAACAGACCCTCAAAAAAAGAAAAATCAGTGCAGCAAAGTACATGTTGTGCATTTACTTTGGGACAGAATTTGTTAGGTGCTTCCTGAAGGGTTTTTAAAATCAATACTGTATGTAGACAGCCAAGAAGAGGATGGCTCATACTGAAGCAACAGACATAGAAGTTGCTGGTGAACACAGCAGGCCAGGCAGCAACTCTAGGAAGAGGTACAGTTGATGTTTTGGGCCGAGACCCTTTGTCAGGCACATCCAGCAGGCACAGGAAGAGCTTCTTCCCTGAGGCTGTGACCCTGCTGAACCTCACATCACAGCGCTATGCAGCATTACACGCATATTGTACTGTCTTAGTACTTTTCTAATTATGTGCTGTAGCACTTACTTTTTATTCACAGTTATTTTGTAAATAACACTATTCTTTGCATTTTTGGTTAGATGCTAACTGCATTTCATTGGCTTTGTATCTGTACTCGGCACAATGACAATAAAGTTGAATCTAATCAAATCTAATCTATTTCATGAGAGAGAAAGAGTGTGTAAGAATTTTATTACATCTTGTGTTCTGATGTCCAGAAAAATCCCAGCAGAAATGTGGCAGTACTTGAACATCTTTAAAGTCACCACAATCCTTAACTCTTCTGGGAACTCTAATGTGAAACATTATTTAACTTGCACTATAAACACATATCAAGAAAATAACTGATGTTGTATGTGCTAGAGCAATTAGTGGCACTTTTTTCTTAATCTAGTCAGCTAGACTGTCTTTTCTTAAATTCTGGGAATGATATATGTCTCTTGTTTAACACTATAGTGTTAATGCTTGGCAGCTCCATACAATATTTAGTGGCACTCCCCTGACTAAATGTATGTATGTATGTATGAGTTGGGAAGGTAGATTTGTGCAGGTATCTTTCCAGTGTCCTGAGTACACTCATCTTTCTACATGAGCTCTCCATCAGTTTGCTTCTCAAAGTCTGCAGCTGTGTTAACTACCAGTTTTTGCCCTGTTAGTGTATCCTGCACCACCGGTGGGATGGCCTGGTGTCCTATCCACAATCAACAGTAGATAATATGGCCTTTGTTGGTGACCACAGATGTCTGTGTGCTCCATATTTAGGTATTGATGGATGGTTTCAAAAGAAACTGGGGATTCCTAATCACATTCAACAATATCCCCAATCCTGGAGCTTGAACACTTGGAAAGATAAGAGTAGCATGGCACAGGGTAATATCTTTCTCTGCAATATCCCCTACAAGTTGCAAACTGCTTAGCTTGGAAATATATTGTAGTTCCTTCACTTTTATTGGAAGCTCTTTGTTCAATAGTACCTTCAGCCACAAGGATGGCAGAGGTCCAAACAGAGAGCAGATCTTGATTCATGTAGGTAATTAGGCATGGACAATACATTTAGATTCTGTTGTGAAACCTTCCACAATAAAATATATCAATATATAAGATATTCCCTTAAATTCAATAAAGACATTGTGAATTGATCCTTCATGCAATAAGCACTAGCTTTAGGACAATCTTCTGCTCCTACTCAATGGCATAATGAACAATGTCTTCAAAGTGGTGCTGATGAAGATAATTAGTACTTGGTGACAAAACTGGGTACAGAATTGATATTTGTACCATCAGCAATCATCACTAACAGAGGCAGGAGAACAAGGCCTCCATAACAACACAGAGATGAATGGAATTGTTTTTTTTGCTTGTTAGACTTCAAAAGAAATCTCAGAGTGACCTGGAAGATCTTATTGTGGCCAAAGGCCACTTGGTGCATAATTTCAGAGCAAATGCATCACAGATATTCAAAGTTATATGTATGCTAAACACCTTGCTGGAAAATATTTATGAGTGACACCTCAAAGTAGAATTAAGCACTCAATTTCCTCTGCACATATCCCCCTTATTCCTTATCAATGACCTGTTGACATTCAGTCTCAATGGGACTAAATACCAGAAGGGGTTTGGAATCAGAATCAGGTTTAATTCCACTGCCATAGATCATGGAATTTGTTGTTTTGGGTCAGCATTACAGCACAATACACAAGAATACTATAAATTATAACAATAAGATGTTTATTTATTTATTTAAGAGTTAAGAGGCTATCACTAATGTGATTGTCATAGTACCAAAGTGCCATGTATCAACTTGATTTGAAAATCTTCGTTAATTTATCTGTAGATTTTGATGTAACTGTTCCTCTAGTTTATTGTATTTCTGACTCAGTTAGACTGTCTATTCTTGCCCGTCCAATATAATCCAGTGCTGGCTTCACTTGAATCACAGTCAAACAGTGTGGAACCAGGCCATTTGGCCCACAATATCCATACAGGCCTGAGAGCACCCATCGTAATTAATCTCATCTTCCAGGACTTGCGCCATAGTCAGCTATGCCTTAGTGATTCAGGTGCGCCTCAACACATTCCTTAAATGCTGTCAGTGACTCCACTTCCAACTCACTGTGAGGCAGGTGATCACCATTCTCTGGCGAGAAATGATATTCCTCAAATCCCCAACTCTCCCTCACCCTTCATTAAGTTCTTCCAGGTCTCCATTAAGGCTCTCTTCTGTCATTTGCAGAATGTTGACGATTTACTTTGCTAGCATGGTGGCATGCTAAAGATTCACTGTTCCACCTCTTCCAATTTTTCTAAATTTCCTAACCAATTGTCAGATTAACAGTATAATACCAGATCATAAATTTATCACATCCTTCATGGGTAACATCAAAGTGATTTTAGACAGCTCACCACTTCCATTGAATTGGTCAGTTCTGTCTGAATCAGAATTTGATATTCTATTTGATTCCATGATGAGGTTCAAATCCTAGTTTCTATCTATCATTATAATTATTAAATGCTATATCTACACTCTAGTTGAGATATGACTAAACCATAGTTACCGCTAAAACTTGCACCTGTGCAATGTCTGTTGGATTATTTTCTCTTAGGCCCCCTCTGCTGACTTCACAACTCTGCTAACCATAACCTCTGACCTTTTCCATGCAGCCATCCTTATTTCAGTCTGCACTTCCATCAAACAGTCCTATACTTACTGATGCACAGCAATCTTAATAATTTTGAGTCCTAGTTCAATATTTGTTTATTTATCATCACATCCCGATTCTAAATCCTCTACCTATCATTATTACACTTGGTCTTTTGGAGCATCTGACTCTTTCCCTTGTGTAACACTCGCTTTGCCTAGCGGCTTAATATAGGGGGTGATAACTCCCTGCCTGACCAAACTTAAGAAATCTCATTTGGGTGGATACTGCGCGATGTGTCCCCTGTTACAAATCAGTACTCCGAAATAACAAACGGTACACAATATGTGATTAAACGATTAAGCTTTATAACTCTTACTTTGACTATATGGTTAGTAGAGAAACAAAATATAAAAGAAAAAGGGCCCATATTATACGATTTAATAATAAGCAGTCTGTGCACAAGGTTGGAGCTCACTCAGCAGTTCTTCTTCCACCATCGGTCTCCTCCAAGTGTCGCCGACCTTCGGACCCCCGCGCCGAGTCCACCCTGTCCGGCAGTCTACCAAATCTCTCCATTCGCGTCTCCTCTCTTCATCTCTCTCTCTTCCTCTCGCAAAAGCCCACGAAATCAACTGCTTCCAGAATCACAAGACGGCAACAAAATCCTGATTGGCTAACATGCATCCATAGTCCTGTTATCTCCAGCCATAACCCAAACATTGCTGCTACAGAGAAACTGTTACTTCAGCAGTGAACATTACAAGAAACCATTACATTAGCAGTGAACCCTTACAGCGCATTTCACTCTTCCCCCACCAAATTTAGTCATGTCCTCATGACGTTGAGATAGTTTGCCAACCCTTCCTGCAAAACACAAAGCCCAATCTAGGTGCAAAAGACAGTGATATAGCTCCCCGAAACAGTAGAGATCATGCCCTGTTCCCCAGGCACAACGTAGGCCAACCTATCCGGTGGTCTCCTAATTCTCTGAGACCTCTATACCTCCTCACCTAACTCTTCAGGCTCAGACGCTACTGGGGATACTTCGGGCCTACTTGGCGAGTCCTCCCCTCGATCTATCACTCATGTCCCCCTGCCACTCGGAGCCCCCTGTCCCGTGTCCTGCTTCCTCTCCTCCAGGGCCCTGCTGTAACCCAGGCTGCCCACAGATAGCACCCCTCCACTTCACCTGACTCAGTGGAAGAAGGGCCAGGAGTCTCTGCCTCAGTCAATGGGGAGTTAGTGAAAGGCAGCATGTACCACACATCCAGATCATCATCCTCCGAATCAGTATCCCTCTCATGGACGGGGCCCGGTCCAGCCTCTCCTGCTGTGGGCCCTGCAGTTGCCCCGTGTTTTTGCAGAGTCCTCTTATTAGGTGTTGGCTCCAAGTCAGGCTCTGGGTCTACCTACACCTCTTGTCCTAGGGCAACAGGTGGTTTGGATGGAGAATGTTGACAGGCTCCTTCCTCTCCTCTGGTCTCACCCAGAAAACCGGTAGGTTTGGTATCTGACTCTCCACCACATAGGGTGTGGCCACCCAGCTGTCAGCCAACTTGTGTTTTTCCAGGTAGCCCCACATTCCTTATGAGGACTCAGTCTCCCAGTAGGAGTTGGGAGAACCTCACCGCTTGATCGTACCTCCTCTTATTTCCTCAATTCTGCTTGGAGGCCGCGACCCCAGCTAATTCATAAGCCCTCTTCAGCTCTCCCCTCATATCAGACACATACTTCAGATAAGGCTTTGGTGGTAAGTCACCCTTGTCAGTCCCAAAACAAAGGTCAATGGGCAACCTTGCCTCGTGCCCAAACATCAGATAATATGGCGAGTAGCTTCATTTCGTGTACAGTTGTAACAGTGAACCAGATGCCCAATATGTTGACTCCACCTGCTCTTCTTGCTGATCTCCAGGATCCCAAGCATGTCTAGTAAGGTCCAATTAAACCTCTCAGGCTGGGGATCGCCCTGCGGGTGACAGGGCATGGTCCTCTATTTCTCAACTCCAAGCATGCCCAGTAACTCATAGATGAGTCTGCTCTTGACGTCCCATCCCCGGTCACTATGTATCCACCTGGGGAGGCCATAATAAATAAAATACCTCTTCCACAACACTTTTGCCACTGTAGTCGCCCTCTGGTCCTTGGTAGGAAAAGCCTGAGCATATCTGATGCAGTGGTCTGTGATGACTAAGACATTCCTTGTGTTGTGGCATCGGGTTCTATGGACAGGAAATCCATACACATCAGGTCCAGGGGCCCTGCACTCTGCAAGTGGGACAAAGGAGCTACCCACATAAGCAGTGTCTTCTGCTGTATGCAGCAAATGCACGACTGGCAGTATTCTTCAACCTCTGACTTAATTCGGGGCCAGTAGAACCAATCTCTGAGTAATCCATAGGTCTTTTCCATCCCCAAATGTCCAGAATCATCATGAAGTGACTTCAACGCAATCCTCCGATACTTCTTGGGCAGAACCAGCTGGCAACGCCGGGGTTGGTTCGGGGGTGACATGACCTGGTATAAAGTCTGGTTCTTCAACTCCAACCGAGGCCATTCTTTCAGTAATGGAGGCACCGAAGTGTGTTTCATCTTCTCTGCCTGAGCTATGTCTCCCTTTTCAACCCCGGACCAAATAGTGCCAATGCCCGGATCATCTTGCTGAGCAGCTGCCACTTCCCCAGAACTCAATTCCGGCAGCCGGTTTGTCTTCAGAGCAGTCAGGTTACAGTAAACTTGGGGTACGGCATCATCAGAAGCCCCCATTTGATCCACTGCTCGATCCGACCTCTCCTTTTCCCCTGCCTTCACGGTGATGGCAAACTGACACGTTGTCTGTGCACCCAGTGTTTTGAGCTGCTTTTGAGGAAGTGCGTGGCAGCACTGGGCTGGATATCGAATTTAGACGAGGGACTTTGTAGTTCACCCAGTCGAAGCCAATGGTGGTATGGCCCGGGGAAGTAGCGAGAGTGATTGGGACCCCCAAAATTTCCCGGAGTGCCTGAGGGTGAAGCCCTCTTAGTGGACACTCCGGAAGACCACGAGCGGGAGTTGGGATTTCCTGCTGGGCTACTGGTGAGGCCCGAATTGCAGAAGCCCTCAGTTGTACAGGCGAGCAGGATGGCAGTGATAGTCAGGAACACTATGAAGAGGAAGGTCACCTTCAAGCGGGGGATTCCCCTGGCACATTTGTTTCCAATGATGATAATGTCTAGTGCCCCTGTGAGGCATGCCGGGAAGAACTATTGGAAACAGGGGGAAAGTTGACCACAGGGTGATTCAACTTTGGGGACTCCCCAGTGCCGCCGGGTTGGCTGGTAGAGAAGGTGTTGAAGCTGAGAGGTGTCTTTTCCCTTGGTAAATTTGTTGTGGGTTGTTCCAAGAGCACTCGTCACACTATCCAGATGACCGAGGACACCCCATTTAGAGAGAGGTCGCAGTGACTGGCCCCTGCAGAGGGAGAAGACATGCGGCAGCATTTCTGTAAGTTGAAGGAAGCTGGGATCATCACTGAGTCCTGAAGCCCGTATGCGTCCTCAATAGTAGTGACCCGGAAGAAGAATGGGAAGGTATGGATGCGTGTGGACTATAGGACTCTGAACAGGCGCACCGTCCCTGATCGGTATATGGTCCCAAGTGTCGAAGATGCGCTGGCCTGTCTGAGTGGTATGAAGTGGTTTAGTGTGCTGGATTTGAGGAGTGGATACTACCAGATCCCGAGGAGTGAGGCCGACAAAGAGAAGACGGCATTTATATATCCCCTGGGATTCTTCCAGTTCGAAAGGATGCCCCAGGGCATATCGGGAGCCCCAGCAACCTTCCAGCGGGTCATGGAGAAGACAGTGGGGGATATGAACTTGCTTGAGGTGTTGGTGTATTTGGATGACCTCATAGTGTTTGGATCCACCTTGGAAGAATATGAAGCAAAGACACCGAAGGTGCTCGGCCACCTGAAAGCTGAAGGGTTAAAACTTTCCCTGGACAAGTGCCAGTTCTGCCAAACGTCTGTTAGCTATGTCGGACACATAATCTCAAGGAATGGAGTAGCTAAGACCCGGCTAAGATAGAAGCGGTGACCACTTGGCCAAGGCCCCAGACTGTGAGTGCTCTGCGCTCGTTCTTTGGGTTCTGTGGTTATTATCGGAGATTCGTGAAGGGCTACGCCAAAGTGAGTCACCCTTGAATCCGCTTCTATGTGGTTACCCTCCCTTGGGGAAGAAAGGGAGGGGGAGAAAAGAACAGGAGGGTGAAGAATATCTAAACCCGTCGGAGCCCTTTGGACAGAGGTGGGATGTAAAATGTGACAAGGCTTTTCAGTCGCTATACGAGCTGCTGACCCAGGCGCCGGTGCTGGCTTTTGTGGACCCCCAATTGCCATACACTTGTTTCACCATTGGTATCAGAATCTTCCTGCTCACTGAATCACTCTGTTTATACCCTGTAGCAAAGCTACGTTCCAGAATCTTTACAACAGGTTCAGCCATAATTTCAATCTCATCTCCTAATTTTTCCCTTACTTACTGAAATGTCCACACCCTTATCTATTTCATTCAACATACAGTATATTTGCATCGGAGTCGAGATATGAATGCAAATTTTTTTTACCATTGTTCTGTGTATACACAGCTGGGTACTTAGCATTAAAATGGTTGATATCTCGCCATTTCATTGTGACCCTTCAACAAAACCGTTGAAGAGAAACATCTGAATTTTTGCTCTGATACAATAATAGATCTTGTTATTTTGCTTAATATAGGGATCATCTGCTGTTAGTATTTCTCCTCCCAACTCCCCTTCCCACGAACAATTGCCCTGTTATTACCACACTGATCTTAGAAATGGATGCGCATACTAAGTGAAAAAGGAGAGACAATAAATGTAAGTTTTCCAAAATACTTTGTTAGCCTACTTGATTTAAAAATGTGAATTTATTATTCAATGGAATTCAGTAGCTAAACATTATGGGAATGCTTAGAACTGAAATTCATCAGAAAAATTAAATTACATGCAGAAATAATGTGCTGCAAATGACATGCGGAATACCTGCTGGTTAGGTAAGGGGTGGTTTTTGATGCTGAGGTTTTTGGTGTAGTTAAGAAAGAGATAGCAGTTGGCCAGTGGTTTGAAGCAAGCCAACTCCAGAGCAGGTAAAGTCTCTTTATTTTAATGCTGTGTGCAACAGTTCTTTTTGTTTAATGGCTTCGGTGGAGACTGCTGATGTCCCATGCTATAATAATTTTATATTCTTGCAGAAAGCACACCCATTGCTTCCTGTGGTACAACTAATTCCAAACAAATGAAAAGGCAGGGATTTAGAGACGGGATCAATTGCTAGGACAAATGAAAATGAAGTTATTTGATTGTTAAATCAATTGAGATTGTTCAAGGTAGCAGTATTTGGAAGGATGGAGTCATTGTGTTAATCAAGTATTTTAATTTCGGCAAAGAGGAAGTTCATATTCTGAGGTCTGATTTGTTTGACTAATTTACTAGAGTTATTTAACTTTGGAGATTGATTAAAAAAATTAAACATCATCACAGCAAACATTGGCAAGTATGCTCTTTGGAATCAGAAGTAGCCAATGAGGAAAAGGAGAAGCGTCAATGTAATGAGAACTTTAATGAAGTGCTATAGATCTGACAAGCAGAATAGAAATGAAAAGAATGGGAATTAGTGAAAAAAATTGTATTCATACACTACCTTTCTCATCTTATTTGGAGCACCCTAAAACATTTTACAATCAGTGGCATACTTTTGAAGTGAGGTCCTCCTTGTACAGAAGGAAATGTTATAGGCAAATTATGTTCAATGAGTTTGCATAAAACAGAAGTAAGTAACTAAACAAGCTTTTCCAGTAAGAATTGCAGGATAGTGAGGAGAATTTGTTACTCTTCCTTGAAATTACATGTGAGATTTTTTGCACATACCTGTGATACCAGATGAGGCCATGGTTTAACAATAGTTTTGAAAGAAAGCACCACACATCTCACAGCAGAAGTGTTACACTCAAGTTTCAACCGAGATCTTTGTGCTTGCGACTTCAGAGTGGGAATTAAAACACAAACCTTTTGGCTAAGAATGCTACCAAAATTATCTCAGCTGACATTGCAGATGACTGAAAGTTGCAGTACTGTCTGGTCGCCGGCCGCTCGACCATAGTTTTCAGTTGGGCACTGGACGCTCAGAGAGATTTGGCAGGAGGCGTGCTCCCGGCGCGCGGCTGGGGGCCGTGGTTGAGTGGTCGGCGACTTGGGCTGGCTCCCCCACCGGACTTAGTCTGGTGAGGAGGGTGTGAGGACACCCAGCAGGAGAGAAAAAAACAAGACCTGACAAACGGCGGATGAGCTCCTTGTGAGCCAATGGCCATCTTCTGTGGAAGAGATTAAAGCCTCACCACGTATCTACGAATCATACGCTATGCACCTAGTTAGAAGAGACATGATGAACTTGGGCACTGCACCGTGTGCCTGGACCTGCCCAAGGCCTCTGCCTAAGGAAAGGCCGAGCTCGAAGAAGTGGCCGCTGCTGGAAGCCGACATGACCTCGGGCTCAAGTTCAGCGGGGGCGGGCGGTGCCAAGGCGGCCAGTGAGAACAAACTGGAGGAGAGGCTGTACTCGGTGCTGACGCAAGATCGAGGAAGATGGAGGTGCATAGCCGCCAACCCTGGATTCAGGATGTCACCCACTGACTGACTGACTGACTGAGAATAAAGCATAAAGAGTAATAGTTGTATCTCTTGGCTACAATAGGCGTAACAATGATACATTTGCTTGTAGGTTACAACATCATACCTTTTGTTTCCTAATTGATTTGAAAAATAAGTAATTAGCTTAAGGGGCATCAGTAATGTAGATCTGCCATTAACTTTGGGAATTCCCATTTACCAATTTGTCTTGTGATGCTCATGGTTGAGATTTCTATTTAGTGAAAGATTGTGTACTCAAAGAAAAAGAACATATTGAAAAGCCACACTTGACTGCAAATCATTCCAGGGGCTGCAACCATTTTAATCCTGTGAGCTTTGATAGGAAGAAAAGGTGAAATGCTGTATGAAGTAGCATTGAACCAAATGGTTTAGGAGGATAAAGTACAATGTTTAAGAGACCACTAATCTCACTCTAATAAAGTGATAAAGGGTGACAGAAAGATTGAAACCAATGAGTCTGGTGGACGCCTCACTCAGAAATCCTTCTGGGAATTAGTGGTATCTGTGAGAAGTAAAGATGGTACTACTGCAAGCAATTTAAGAAGAACTTACACATATTTAGGAGAACATGCTGGCATTAAATGAATGTAGTCTTCAATCTCTGTTCGTTCACCACCGTTCAATACGCAACTTTTGATTTAACTTAACTTAACTGTTCGGGGTAGAACGTCTGTCATAACAACCAACTGACAGTAGCTGCATTATATTAAAGTGTTTTCTTCTCACCTCTTGACATAAAGCACAGAAACAGGCCCCTTGGCCCAACTAGTCCATGCCTACCTATTTTACTGCCTAGTCCCATTAACCTGCACCCAGACTATAGCTCTCCATACCCCTCCCATCCAGTTACCTATCCAAACTTTGCTTAGATGTTGCAATTGAACACGCTTCTACCACTTCTGCTGGCAGCTCCTTCCACACTCCCACTGTCAACTTAAGCTCAAGAATTATTTTTCTTTTTGGAAATTGCTGATTGTTTTTCTTTAAGTATAAAATAGTATATTTTTCCTGCAAATATTTAATTTCTTTCGTTAAGACATTATGTCTTTAGAAACCAGTTAGTCGTCATCAATTTAGGATACACAGAAGAAATTATCGGTGCTGTTTGTGGCTTTCATTCATGATCTATCAGTGAGTTCAGTGGGGATATTTACTTCAGCCTGTTTTCTTATTAAGCTTGTGAGGTTATGTACGTTTTGTGATCTCACGCCCACGCAGATTCCAAAACACAAGGCTGCACACATACAAAAAAAAATCTGCTCTCTGAGTTCAAAAGAGAAAAAAAATGATGCATTTACATAAAGCTTTTCATGACCTTGCATTTGTAATAAGAATAATGAAACTAATGTAGTAAATTTGCATCCAATTTGCAGATTGGCTTCAGGGAAGGAAATTTATGTCATTATCTGGTCTATGCATATACGAGCCCAGACCCGCATTAATGTGTTGGACTCTTGACTGTACTCAGAGCAGCCAGTAAATTCATGAGATTTGGGTAAGAGCAAAAAGCTCTGTTTTAGCCAATGAACCCAAATCTCATGCACAACTAGAATAAATGCGCGCAGAAATCTCCTCCATGTAATAGTGTGAAATAAACTAGATTTTTGGTTTTCAGTAGCACTTGTTATAAGTTAAACATTGGCCTAACACCTGGAATAGTCAAACTTATCTTTGTTGAAGTGTTGTCATGGGATCTTTACTGTCTACCTTTAAGAACTGTTGTGACCCCAGTTAACTAATTCAAAATATAGCACCTCTGATAGTGTAGTACCCTGATAATACAGAAATGCCAGCAAAGCTTTTTGTTCTTGGGTCTCTGGGGTACGCTTTCCTCTTAGGTAGGACAATTGTCCACTATAAATTAATCCTTGTTGGTAGGTGCTTCTGGGGAGCTGATGGGAATGTGGGATTAGTGTAGGATTAGTGTGATGAATGGTTGATGGTTAGTAGTGTGAACTCAATTGGGCCAAATTGTCCGTCTCCCTGTTGCATCTCTCTGTGATTCTATAGCAAGGGCAGATTCATGATGTCTTATAGGATCCCATAACATATTTTAGATCAATTTGGAATTTATTTTAGGAAAAATTGGTCTGTGACCAGCTGAGAGAAAATGAAGATTTGGCATTGATTATCAGTCAGGGTAAAATCACATTATATATTTAAATTCTGGAATGATTATTTCAAGATACTGAAGGTTAGCAAATATTACTTTGCTGTGTAAGTGCCAAATAACCAGTTTAAAGACAAAGGATTTAAAAATGATTTTCCTATAGTCATTAAGAGCTGTTGTTCTCCTCCCTTGTTTTTATTGAGACTTTAATTTACCACCGTTAAATATTTATTGGAGTTTGGAGATATGATGAATCATGAGCACATGCATACAAAGTAAGTCCAACAAACACATTAAAAGATTGAATTTACATATCAATAATTTAAAAAGCAAGTAATGCCTCCACATCAGTTTTGAATTTCATTCTTTGCCTCCACACTTACCATTATTCTGCAGGCTATACATTTTGTATAAAATAATCCTACAGAATTGCAGATAGGGAAAACACTCAGTAGCAGTGAGCAATAAATTGGTCATATCAAACTCTACACCTAAAGACAAACAGCTGCGAGAATTCAAGGATGTATTAAGGGTCCTAGAACACTACAGCACTGAAACAGGCCTTACAGCCCATCTAATCTGTGCTGAACCATTAATCTGCCTAGCCCCATCGACCTGCACCCAGACCATAGCTCTCCATATCCCTCCCATCCATGTACCTATCCAAATTTCTCTTAAATGTTGAAATTAACCCTACATCCTCCACTCCTGTTGTCAGCTCGTTCCACACTGTCACCACCCTCTGAATGAAGTTCCTCCTTATATTCCCATTAAATATTTCACCTTTCCCCTTTAACCCATGAGCTCTAGTTATAGTCTCACCCAACCTCAAAAAGCCTGCTTGCTTTTACCCTGTCTATACCCCTCATAATTCTGAATGCCTCTATCAAATTTCCCCTCATTCTAAGGAATGAAGTCCTAAACTATTCAGCCAACAACCTTGTAAATTTTCTCTGCACTCTTTCAATCTTATTGATATCTTTCCTGAAGGTACAGTAGGTGACCAAAGCTGCACACAATACTCTAATATAGGCCTCACTGATGTCTTATACAATTTCAACATAACACCCCAATTCCTGTACTCAATATATTGATTTATGAAAGCCAATGTGTCAAAAGCAATTTTTTACAATCACATCTACCTGTGATGCCACTTTCAAGGAATTATGGATCTGTATTCCCAGTTCCCTCTGTTTTACCATATTCCTCAGTGTCCTACCGGTCACTATGTAAGACCAGCCCTGGGTGGTCATTCCAAAGTGCAACAACTCACACTTGTCTGCATTAAATTCCATCTGCCATTATTTCAGCCCATTTTTCTTGCTGTATGCTTTGATAGTCTTCCTTGCCGACAACGACACTCCCATTCTTGGTGTCATCTGCAAATTTGCTGATCCAGGTTACCACATTATCATCCAGATCATTGATATAGATGACAAAGAACAATGGACCCAGCACTGATACCTGTGCATCTCCACTAGTCACAGGCTTCCAGTCAGTGAGGCAACCATCTACAACCACCCTCTGGCTTCTCCCACAAAGCCAATGTTTAATCCAATTTACTATCCCATCTTGAATTCCAAGCAACTGAATCTTCTTGACTGACTTGCCATGCGGGACATTGTCAAAGGCCCTGCTAAAGTCCATGTAGACAATATCCAGTTGATGCCTTCATCAACTTTCCTGGTAACTTCCTCAAAAAACTCTGTACGATTGATTAGACATGACTTGCCACACACAAAGCTATGTTGACTATCACTAATCAGTCCAAGTCTGTCCAAATGCTTATATCAGGTTCCTTAGAATACTTTCCAATAACTTTCCTACTACTGTTGTCAGGCTTACCAGCCTATAATTTCCTAGCTTATTCTTTCAGCCTTTCTTAAACAACAGGACAATATTAGCTATCCTCTAATACTCTGGCAGCTCACCCATGGCTAAGGATGCTTTAAATATCTCTACTCGTGCCATTGCAATTGCTGAATGAACACCTTGTCAGACCCTGGGGATTTATTCACCCTAATTTGCCTCAAGACAGCAAACACCTCCTCCTCTGTAGTCTGTATAAGGTCAATGACCTCACTACTGCATTGCCTCACTTCTATAGGCTCTGTGCCTGTCTCCTGAGTAAATAGGCTCCATGCATGGATTGCCACTCTGATCTACTAGAGGAGCAATTTTGTCCCTTGCTATCCTTCTGCTCTTAGTATATCCATAGAAGTCCTTATAAATCTCCTTCACCTGGTCTATTAGAGCAACCTCATGTTTTCTTTTAGTCCTCCTGATTCCATTCATAAGTGTTCCCTTGCATTTCTTATACTCTTCAGGTATAAGACTACAGAGCATCGTGGGAGCTGAATTGTGAAGGAAGGCAGTTTTTTTTAAAAACTTCTTCGAGTGCAAGAAGGGCGAGACTGCGCAGGCGCGTGACGTCAGCAGGACCGTGCGGAGAGTTTAAAAAGGCAGGTTACTACCAACGGCTCTCCTTTGGATGGGGACTACAGAGTGTCGTGGGAGCTGAATTGTGAAGGAAGGCAGTTTTTTTTAAAACTTCTTCGAGTGCAAGAAGGGCGAGACTGCGCAGGCGCATGACGTCAGCAGGACTGCGCGGAGAGTTTAAAAAGGCGACCACCCTATACAGTGGGCAGCTGTCGGAGTGGGCAGTGGAGTGAGTGGTAGCAGAGTGTAGGGCTTTGGCTTCAACGGGCTTCGGCGATAAACGGGAAGAGGCGAGAGCGAAGCGCCAACTCTTTTTTCTCCTCTTCCCCCCCCCCCACCCCTTTCGCGAATCGGCCCGGACAGACAGGAACAGCAGGGCTCTCACAGCTAACGGTTTAAAAAGTTTGTCTGTTTGGCGAGGTAAGTGGGTGAGTAGACTTATTTTTCCTGTTTCATTCGTGTAGAATTAGATAGCATGCCTGCAAGGTTAGTGTTTTGTTCAGGGTGTCAGATGTGGGAATCCTGGGAGACCTCCAGCCTCCCTGATGGCCACATCTGCACCAGGTGCACCGAGTTGCAGCTCCTCAGAGACCGTGTTAGGGATCTGCAGCTGCAGCTTGATGACCTAGTGCTTACCAGGGAAAGTGAAGAGGTGATAGACAGGAGCTACAGGGAGGTAGTCATCCCTAGGCTGCAGGAGTCAGAACACTAGGTCACTGTCAAGAGAGGAAAGGGAAATGCCCGGATAGTGGAGAGCACACCTGGGGCTGTCCCCCTCAGCAACAAATATCTTGTTCTGGATGCTGTTGAGGGGGATGACCTGACAGGGGACGCCCACGGTGACCCAGTCTCTGGCACTGAGCCTGGCGCGGTTGTGCAGGAGAGAAGGAGGGAGAAGAGAAATGCGGTAGTCATGGGGGATTCCATAGTCAGGGGAACAGACAGGAGATTCTGTGAGCCTGACAGAGATATCTGCATGGTGTGTTGCCTCCCAGGTGCCAGGGTACGGGATGTCTTGGATCGGGTCCTGAATATTCTAAAGGGGGAGGGTGAGCAGCCAGTTGTCTTGGTACATGTTGGTACCAATGACATAGATAGGACAAGGGAGGAGGTCCTGAAGAGAGATTTCCAGGAGTTAGGAAGGAAGCTGAGAAGCAGGACCTCCAGGGTAGTAATCTCAGGATTGCCACCTGTGCCACGTGCTAGTGAGGGCAAGAGTAGTCGGATCAGGCAGATGAATGCCTGGCTGAGAGACTGGTGTAGGGGGCAGGGCTTCAGATTCTTGGATAATTGGGATCTCTCCTGGGAAAAGTATGACCTGCTCAAAAAGGACAGGTTACATCTGAACCCGAAGGGGACCAATATCCTGGTGGGAAAGTTTAATAGAGCTGTTAGGGAGGGTTTAAACTAATTTGGCAGGGGGATGGGAACCGGAATGATAGAGCGGAGGAAGGGGAAAACAGAAATAAATCTAAGATAGTGAGCAGTAAAGATGTCAGGAAAGACAGGCAGGTGATGGGGCAAATGTGTAGCCATTGGGATGAGTTGCAGTGCAATAAAGTTGCAGTGAAATCAAAGCAAAAAGTATCAAATACTGGTCTTAAGATGTTATACTTAAATGCACGCAGCATAAGGAATAAGGTGGATGATCTTGTTGTACAGCTACAGATTGGCAGGTACGATATTGTGGCCATCACTGAGACCTGGCTAAAGGATACATGTCTCTGGGAGCTGAACGTCCAAGGATACACGATGTATCGGAAGGATAGGAAGGTAGGCAGAGGGGGAGGTGTGGCTTTATCGGTAAGAAATGATATTAAATCATTAGAAAGAGGTGATATAGGATCAGAAGGTGCAGAATCTTTATGGGTTGAGCTAAGGAATAGCAGGGGTAAAAGGACCCTGATGGCAGTTATTTATAGGCCTCCAAACAGCTGTAGGGATGTGGACTACAAATTAAAACTGGAAATAGAAAAGGCTTGTCAGAAGGGTAGTGTTATGATAATTGTGGGGAATTTTAACATGTGAGTAGATTGGAAAAATCAGGTCGGCACTGGATCTCAAGAGAGAGAATTTGTAGAATGTCTGCGAGATGGCTTTTTAGAACAGCTTGTTGTTGAGCTCACTAGGGGATCAGCTGTACTGGATTGGGTATTGTGTAATGAACCGGAGGTGATTGGAGAGATTGAGGTGAAGGAACCCTTAGAAGGCAGTGATCATAACATGATTGAGTTCACTGTGAAATTAGAAAAAGAGAAGCCGAAATCTGATGTGTTGTTGTTTCAGTGGAGTAAAGGAAATTACAGTGGCATGAGAGAAGAACTGGCCAAGGTTGACTGGAAAGAGACCCTGGCGGGAAAGACAGCAGAGCAGCAGTGGCTGGAGTTTATGCAAGAAATGAGGAATGTGCAAGACAGGTATATTCCAAAAAAGAAGAAATTTTCGAGTGGAAAAAGGATGCAACCGTGGTTGACAAGAGAAGTCAAAGCCAAAGTTAAAGCAAAGGAGAGGGCATACAAGGAAGCAAAAATTAGTGCGAAGACAGAGGATTGGGAAGTTTTTAAAACCTTACAAAAGGAAACCAAGAAGGCATTAAGAGAGAAAAGATTAACTATGAAAGGAAACTAGCAAATAATATCAAAGAGGATACTAAAAGCTTTTTGAAGTATATAAAGAGTAAAAGACAGGTGAGAGTAGATATAGGACCGATAGAAAATGATACTGGAGAAATTGTAATGGGAGATGAGGAGATGGCAGAGGAACTGAACAAGTATTTTGCATCAGTCTTCACTGAGGAAGACAGCAGGATACCGGACACTCAAGGGTGGCAGGGAAGAGAAGTGTGCGCAGTCACAATTACGACAGAGAAAGTACTCAGGAAGCTGAATAAGCTAAAGGTCGATAAATCTCCTGGACCAGATGGAATGCACCCTCGTGTTCTGAAGGAAATAGCTGTGGAGATTGCGGAGGCATTAGTGATGATCTTTCAAAAGTCGATAGATTCTGGCATGGTTCCGGAAGACTGGAAGATTGCAAATGTCATTCCGCTATTTAAGAAGGGGGCAAGGAAGCAAAAAGGAAATTATAGACCTGTTCGCTTGACGTCGGTGGTTGGGAAGTTGTTGGAGTCGATTGTCAAGAACGAGGTTACAGAGTACCTGGAGGCATATGACAAGATAGGCAGAACTCAGCATGTATTCCTTGAAGGAAGATCCTGCCTGACAAACCTATTACAATTTTTTGAGGAAATTACCAGTAGGCTAGACAAGGGAGATGCAGTGGATGTTGTATATTTGGATTTTCAGAAGGCCTTTGACAAGGTGCCACACATGAGGCTACTTAACAAGATAAGAGCCCATGGAATTACAGGAAAGTTACATACGTGGATAGAGCGTTGGCTGATTGGCAGGAAACAGAGAGTGGGAATAAAGGGATCCTATTCTGGTTGGCTGCCGGTTACCAGTGGTGTTCCACAGGGCTCAGTGTTGGGGCCGCTTATTTTTACATTGTACATCAACGATTTGGATTATGGAATAGATGGATTTGTGGCTAAGTTTGCTGACAATACGAAGATAGGTGGAGGGGCCGGTAGTGCTGAGGAAACGGAGAGTCTGCAGAGAGACTTGGATAGATTGGAAGAATGGGCAGAGAAGTGGCAAATGAAGTACAATGTTGGAAAGTGTATGGTTATGCACTTTGGCAGAAAAAATAAACGGGCAGACTATTATTTAAATGGGGAGAGAATCAAAGTTCTGAGATGCAACAAGACTTGGGAGTCCTCATACAGGATTCCCTTAAAGTTAACCTCCAGGTTGAGTCAGTAGTGAAGAAGGCGAATGCAATGTTGGCATTCATTTCTAGAGGAATAGAGCAGGGATGTGATGTTGAGGCTCTATAAGGCGCTGGTGAGACCTCACATGGAGTACTGTGGGCAGTTTTGGTCTCCTTATTTAAGAAAGGATGTGCTGACGTTGGAGAGGGTGCAGAGAAGATTCACTAGAATGATTCCGGGAATGAGAGGGTTAACATATGAAGAACGTTTGTCCGCTCTTGGACTGTATTCCTTGGAGTTTAGAAGAATGAGGGGAGACCTCATAGAAACATTTCGAATGTTAAAAGGCATGGACAGAGTGGATGTGGCAAAGTTGTTTCCCATGATAGGGGAGTCTAGTACGAGAGGGCATGACTTCAGGATTGAAGGGCGCCCTTTCAGAACAGAAATGCGAAGAAATTTTTTTAGTCAGAGGGTGGTGAATCTGTGGAATTTGTTGCCACGGGCAGCAGTGGAGGCCAAGTCATTGGGTGTATTTAAGGCAGAGATTGATAGGTATCTGAGTAGCCAGGGCATCAAAGATTATGGTGAGAAGGCAGGGCAGTGGGACTCAATAGGATGAAATGGATCAGCTCATGATAAAATGGCGGAGCAGACTCGATGGGCCGAATGGCCTACTTCTGCTCCTTTGTCTTATGGTCTTATGGTCTAAGTACCTCATTTGTTCCTGCCTACCTATACATGCTATACACCTTTTTTTCTTAACCAGGACCTCAATATCTCTCAAAAACCAAGGCTCCATAAACTTGTTATCTTTACCTCTTACTCTTCAGGTTAAAGATGTTTTCAGGTCCTTCAAGCATGATGTTTGCCTACCTTTTAATCGACCATATGATCAATCTAATCCCTCCCTCCTGCATAAATTTCCATTTTTCTATCATCCATTTGCTTATCTAGGAGCTTCTTAAATTCCCCTAAGAATCTGCCTGTACCACCATCCCTGGTGGGTGTTCCATGTATCTGTCTTTGGCTATCCACTCTATCTATGCCCCTTATCATCTTATACACCTCTACTAAGTCACCTCACATTCTCTATCACTCTGAAGAGAAAGGGCCTAGTTTGCTAAACCTGTTTTCATAAGATATGCCCTCTCATCCAGGCAGCATTCTGTTAAATCTCCTCTGCACCCTCTTCAAGGCTTCCATGTCCTTCTTATAATGAGGTGACCAGAACTGAGCACAATACTCCAAGTGTGGTCTAACCAAGGTTTTATAGAGCTGCAACATTAGCTCACGGGGGGCTGAAATATAGTGGACTGAAAGGCCTGTGCTGTAACTTTTGATCCTTTATGACTAATTACCATGGCTCCAGGCTATATCACAGCCATAATCCAAAGATGGAACAAAGGGATGAAATCAGGAGGTGAAATGAGAGTGAGTGCCTTTGACATCAAGATGCATTTGACAATGAGTCATTCAGAAATCCTGATAAAACTGATGTTAATATTCAGTAAGACGAAAGAGCTGATTGTGGACTTCAGGAAGGGTAAGACGAAGGAACACATACCAATCCTCATGGAGGGATCAGAAGTAGAGAGAGTGAGCAGCTTCAAGTTCCTGGGTGTCAAGATCTCTGAGGATCTAACCTGGCCCCAACGTATTGATGTAGTCATAAAGAAGGCAAGACAGCGGCTATACTTTATTAGGAGTTTGAAGCAATTTGGCATGTCAACAAAAACACTCAAAAACTTTTATGGTTGCACCGTGGAGAGCATTCTGACAGGCTGCATCACTGTATAGTATGGAGGGGGTACTGCACAGGACCAAAAGAAGCTGCAGAAGGTTGTAAATCTAGTCAGCTCCATCTTGGGTACTAGCCTACAAAATATCCAGGACAGCTTTAGGAAGCAGTTTCTCAGAAAGGCAGCGTCCATTATTAAAGATTTCCAGCACCCAGGGCATGCACTTTTCTCACTGTTATCATCAGGTAGGAGATACAGAAGCCTGAAGGCACACACTCAGCGATTCAGGAACAGCTTCTTCCCCTCTGCCATCTGATTCCTAAATGGACTTTGAAGCTTTGGACACTACCTCACTTTTTTTAACATACAGTATTTCTGTTTTTGCACATTTTAAAAAAATAATCTGTTCAATATACATAATTAATTTACTTGTTTATTTATTATGTTTTCATCATCATTCAGGTGCCTTGCCGTTCGGCATGGGCGATCATGTCTCTCCATCCATCACGGTCCCTGACCCTCCGAATTGTAGTTGTTGCCTCCCCTGTTTCTAACCATGATGTTATTCCATCTAACACACATCAAAGTTGCTGGTGAACGCAGCAGGCCAGGCAGCATCTGTAGGAAGAGGTGCAGTTGACGTTTCAGGCCGAGACCCTTCATCAGGACTAGTCTTCCTAGAGATGCTGCCTGGCCTGCTGCGTTCACCAGCAACTTTGATGTGTGTTGCTTGAATTTCCAGCATCTGCAGAATTCCTGTTGCTTATGTTATTCCATCTGTCATTTTCATTCTCTGTCTGCCTCTGCTTCTTTTTCCTTCCAGCTTTCCAGTTGTAACTAAATGTTCTAACGTCTCTCTTCGCATGATGTGCCCAAAGAATTCTGATTGCTGTTTTCTGATTTTTCCTTCTCTGTAGAACTTCTTCATTTGGTTATCCTGTCCGTATATGATATGCATAGCATTATTCTGAGGAACCACATCTCTGCTGCATTGATTCTTTTTTCCATTGCATTTGTGATGGTCCAGCCATACATCAATATAGGAAGAATGTAGCAGCTAAGAGTTCGAAAGGCTGATTTATACTTCTGCGTCAAATGGACGCCGTAACCTACGCAAGTGGCCTACGCGTGTTGTGAGCATTTATACTTGTGCATTGGTGTGTCTGCGTCACTCTGCAATTCCGGCATGTTGCGCATGCGCACACACCTGCCCGTTCAAGGCTTCATGGTCATGGTAGTCTTTCTCAGGGTAAACAAGTTTAAAGTGAGCATCTTTTTTTGTAAAAGCGAAATATGTCCTCCATAATTTTGGAGGTCTGTAAAGCTTTATAGAAAGCATTGCAGCCAGAGTTCCTTCCCTGCCCTTCAGTCGCCCAATGGAAAGCTATTGCAGCGTAGGAGGAAATGCGATGCTCTCAAGTGGACCAATCACAGTTGTTGCGTTCTGCGTTGCCACGACGCGTAGTTACATTTTGGGAGAGGTGTGCATCAGGCTACGGCGTAGGGATCTGTGTAGGCTCCGTGTAGGGTTCGCGGCGAGGCTGTACCTACGGCGTCGATTTGACGCAAAAATATAAATCATTAATCCTTAAGGCGGATGTCAATTGCTATTTCCTTGTTCGTTAGGATGTTTCACATTTCTGTAAATGCTGTTCTTGCCATTGCTATTCTTGCTTTTATGTCTGTTTCGCATTTGCCATCAGATGTTACCCATGATCCAAGGAGTTTGTTTTTCTCTCTCTCTTCTAGATTGTGTATTGCATTGAACTGCTGCTGCTAAGTTAACAAATTTCACATCACATGCTGGTGATAATAAACCTGATTCTGATTCTGACTCTGATTCAAAGAAGGAGGAGAATCTCCAGTGGCTGGAGTCATTCTTCAACTGAAATAAGTTAGCTGAGGATTTTTCCCAGGCCCAGGATATCACTATACAATTTCTTTAGGGTAGTGTCGGAGGCTTAATCATCTCAAGCTGCTTCATCGAAGATTATCCTTCCAGCCATAAGGTCAGAAGTGGAAATTTTTGCTGTTAATTGCATGACATTCATTTGGTATATGACTACCAAACAAATGAAGCAGCAGATGCTTGCATGCAGTATGAGTTAGGCAATGTAGAGCTATGGTCTGATAAGTAAGACATGTAACATGTACTATACCTTTGTGCCTAGAAATACCAGGCAATGAGCATCACAGTAAGAGAGAGTCCAACTGCCTACTATTGACATTCAATGGCGTTTACATTGCTTAAACAAAAAAAAAAAATGAAATTCAACTGGATAAGCCACATAAATACTGTGGCCTCAAGAACATGTTAGGGGTCAGCAATCTTGTGACGAATGGTTCACCTTCCGGATCCCAAAAGTCCTTCCACCATCAAAAAGACAGAAATCACAAGTGGTTGAACTACAACTTCACTTTCCTGGATGAGTGCAGCACTAACAACTGTCAAAAAGCTCAACACCATCCAAACTTCCCAACTGATTGGCACCCCATCACTTTCAGTGTATAGTATCTGTTGTGTGTAACATCTACAAAATACAGGGCAGTAACTTGCCTACTCAGATAACAACACACCAAGTCACAACCTTTTGCAAAAGGGCATTATGACCTACACCTTCACTTCTAAGTCACAGTCAATCCAAACTTGGAAAGACGGTATATTGCTAATCCCTCAAGATCACATGGTCTAAATCCTGAAACCCCTACCCAGCAGCATTGTAGCGCAGTACCTTCACCAGAAACATTGCAGAGTTCGAGAAGGTTCACCACCAACTTCAAGATTCCAAATTCAAGTTTATTTGTCATACGTACATCAACACGTGCAGTGAAATGCTTCAAGAATGAGTTACATTCGTCAAGATATAGTGAAATCCTCGAGCATTTAGGATGGGTAATAAATGCTGGTCTGCCAGCAGTGCCCAGATCCTGGAAA
Source organism: Mobula birostris (assembly GCF_030028105.1). Lineage (NCBI taxonomy): Eukaryota > Metazoa > Chordata > Chondrichthyes > Myliobatiformes > Myliobatidae > Mobula > Mobula birostris. The sequence goes on from NC_092381.1 coordinate 54,960,427, forward strand.
ATCTAGTTTAAAAAATCCTTTAAAGCTCAATCGATTACTCCTGATGGTTCAGTATTTGGTTCTAACTGATAGCTGCCTATCACAAAGCAATTGGCATTCTTAGACAAATGCAGACATTTTGAACTTTTTGATGGATATTTCCTGGCTACACTCAGACCTCGGTGGCAAGGTGGAGTTACGTCTCTACCAAAGGGGGAGTAAGACTCTCCTTCCCTCTGCTAGCCTACAGGTCATCCTTGCGAAAGGTGTAGCACCTGTTTAGACCACTGATCAGGGTCATGCCAAGATTCAAGATTCAAGATTCAGAAAACTTTATTGTCATTCTAACCATACATCAGCTCTGCAGGGCAGAATGAGACAGCATTTCTCAGGGGCAGTGCAATCATAACATAACAAACACAACACTAAATAATAAACATAACAATAAATAGTAAAACACAACAGCCACATGTCAGTTAAAATCAAGTTATAAGTGTCCAGTGCAAGTTAAAAGTGTCCAAAGCAGAGTCAAGTAGAGCAGCTATTTAGCAGTCTGACTGCCTGTGGGAGGAAGCTGTTTAGTAGCCTTGTGGTTTTAGTTTTGATGCTCCTGTAACGTTTGTCTGATGGCAGAAGAACAAACAGTTCATGGGGAGGGTGTGAGGGGTCTTTAATGATGTACCGTGTCTTCTGGAGGCATCCACTCTGAAAGAGGTCTTGGACAGAAAGTAGGGAGACCCCAGTAACCTTCTCTGCTCCCCTAACCACGCTCTGCAAGGCTTTTTTGTCGACAGCACTGCAGCTGGAGTATCAGGTTGTGATGCAAAAGGTCAGCACACTCTCAACCATGCCTCTGTAGAATGTAGTTAAGATGTTAGTGGGGAGTGATGCTTGTTTAAGCTCCCTCAGAAAGTGCAATCTCTGCTGGGCCCGTTTCACAATCCCAGTGGTGTTCCTGGACCAGGTGAGATTGTCCGAGATCTGCACACTAAGGAACGATGTTTTCCACTCTCTCCACTGTGGAGCCACTGATGCTGAGGGGTGTGTGCTCAGGCTGAGACCGTCTGAAATCGACGATCATCTCCTTGGTTTTGGTGACATTAAGCATCAGGTTGTTATCCCTGCACCAGCTCTCTAGGTGTTTGACCTCCTCCCTGTACATTGTTTCATCATTTTTGCTGATGAGCCCCACCACTGTGGTATCATTTGCAAATTTAATGATCAGGTTCTCCTTGAATCTGGCTGCACAGTCAGGTGTCAGCAGTGTAAACAGTAAAGGGCTAAGCACACAGCCTTGTAGGGATCCAGTGCTCAGTGTGATGGAGTCAGAGATGTTCCTGCCAACACAGACTGACTGTGGTCTCTCTGTCAAGAAATCCAGAATCCAGCGACACATGGCAAGCCATGGGAGCAGGAGGTGGATGGCTGTATGAGCAGCTGATGCAAATCATATTTCCTGCTTATGCGACCACTGATGCCAGGTGGATAATCCCTGAAGTGTGTTGATGATGACTGGGGTCACCAAAGACACTGCCCTGAAGAAGGCAATGGCAAACTCACTTCTGTAGAAAACTTGCCAAGAACAATCATGGCCGTGGAAAGACCATGATCGTCCACAACATACAATACAGCACATAACGAATGAATGATAATCAGCCCTGTATCTGGACTACAGATGGATGCTAAAGGTGGTGCAAAATTTGCTAGAATTCCCTTGCATGTTACCACTGTGGATACTGCACTGGGGTCCTGTGCCATGTTAGAACCAATGCAAGTTCTGCAGCTCAGTGTCAGATGCACACCTGCAGAGGAGACTGACGGTTAATCACTTCTCTCATAAACCCTTGCCTTACACAGGGCCTTGACACTTGGCTTCAACATTCAAAGATTCAAAGTACATTTATTATCAAAGTATGTATGCAGTACACAACCCCAAGATTCATCTTCCATACAGATGGCCACAAAACAAAGAAAAACCATAGAAACCATTCAAGGAACCACTCCAAGGCACAAAAAAAAACAAATTGCACAAATGGCAACAAAGAAAATGAGTGAAAAACACAGAAACATAAAACACAAAATTGAAAAATTCCATGCATTTTCAGTTCAGCTCAGTGTTCATTATCTGCATGCTGCCATGATTCAAAATCACTCAAAGCAGCAACAAAAAAAAGGAGTGACAAGAAACCAGGAACACATCATAACGATCTTCCACAGCATTTTCATTGGCAAGATCGGAAAGAAACGGAGTTGTTCATGGTGTTGCACCCCATCTCCAGGCTTCTTGGCCTCGAGGTCGCATGTTACACTCAAAGCCTCATGGAATCCTCTCAGAAACAGCAAAGCACTAGATCACTCGATCGGCCGGAAAACACACCACCAAAAGGTAGATCACAGGCACTGAACAATAGACCACAGGCTCCAACAGTAGCAGAAAATCACATTGGAGAGAAAAAGAAGATGCAAAAGCAGTGAAAGAAGTAGTTTCATGAAGACAATCCTGGTCAGCAATGTTAGCCTTATAGATCTGAGAAGCTTGTGATAATGTGGTGCACGAGCAGTGAGAGTGCACAGTTGGTTCTACAGTAAGGAAAGCAATTTTTTAAATTCTATCTCTAAAGGACAGCAAGTTCTAAAGTAAAATTCTTAGACCTGGTGGCAAACCAAATATTACTGTGATCCCTATTCTGACAGTGATAATTATATGTTGAAACGCTTGTGAACTGCAACCTTGGGGCTAGACTCCACCTGAACCAGGCTACAATGGGAGTCCTAGTGGAAAGTGCTCAGAAGCAATTTATACTATCAATGGAAAGGAATGAATCAATAGAAAAAGTATGAATTTAGGGCAATGAAAGGAAAAACTAAAGATGAGAGAGATGGTCAGACATGCCACAGAACATAAAGGGGAATCAAAATAGAAATTGGAAAAGGGAATAAGTGTTCAGCATTTTAGAGCAAAATGACAATTTAAACTCTGTGAGCCAAATACATTTTCTTTGTATAAGTGCATTGTATATGCCATAACCTCGAAGGTTCAGGGACAAATTCAGCAACTGTGAATTATAATTTACAATGGTAGAAATTGGGAGAATGGTAAACAACGAGGAACACCCCTTGTGATGAAGGATGAGACTGCTTCACTGACTAGTGAAGATATAAAAATCAGCAGGTAGCAGAGAATTTATAGGTAGAATTGAGAAATCCATAGAAAAGAGCTTAAAAGCCTGATGAGAGTTGTGTGTGGATCCTGAGTAGCATTGGTAGTTTGCATAAATGTAGAGATTAGACAAGTGTAATAATGGCAGAGTAATTTTATTGGAGATTTTAACCTTTGTACAAATTGGGTAAACAGAGAGTCACTAGAGGTGATATTTATCTGGAATTCTGGTACTAATTTGTTCAATTCTTACAAATAGCTGTAAACTAAAACTCAAAGTCAATGGAACTGAAGGACAATTATGTACTTATTCAAAAAATTGTCTGAGCAACAAGAGAAAGAGAGATGGGGTAATGGACAGGTCTTCAAATTGGCACAATGGGAGTAGTAAACGCCCACAGGGATCAGCAAGCAGGTCAAGCTATTCACCGCAATTATAAGTAATTTAAATTCATTTTATGCTATGTATCCAGGTTTGCAGACAAGTTTGTGGAAAGCAGATGTAAAGCATTAAAGTACAAAGCAATTGTAACTCTCTCACCGTGGCTTGTAACAAATTAGGCTCATTAACTAAACCTGGCTAACAACCACGTGACTCAGCATTGCATGGGTATGGTGAGACAGTTATCTCCAATAAGCAATACGGGTCTAGGCTTGGTATGATTCGGGGTTCAACCAAACAGGAAAGTTGGAATGTTCTGTTAAGGGAACAAAAATTACGGTAAATGCTGTATAAATTCAGCCTCATGAAAAGTTATCCTTCACCAAAAAATAACAGAACTTACACCAGTATAAACTTAATATGGAAGCATACTTACAAATATTTCAATTTTAACAAACAGTTAACAGAAAAAGGGGCCCATTACAGTTAATCCAGGCCATAGAGTGCACATAAATATTGGAGCTCATTGCTTGGTAGTTGGGTACTTCATTTTAACTACTCATGGTGGTGAACCCACATTTTGCGTGAAAGACAGCAGCCACAGTTGGAACTTCCCTTGAAGTTACTGGCTATCTGAGAAGTAGTGGCAATTCCTCTGTGGAATTACTTGTCTGCACAAAGTACTTCCTACAACCGTGCCTGCCCTTCAGCGGGGTTCCACGAGCATCTCGAATTGTGTTCTTCTCTGCACCTCACTTCTCCAACTTCTGCAAAGAGACCTCTCCCAAAACCCACGTTCCCCTCGAAATTGGATGCCACCAATCTCTCTCGAATGTTCCATGGCATCCCACGGGCAGGAATGTTATCAAGACAAGCCTGGTTGGCTGACACAACATCCCTAAGTGGATCAAATGATTCCTTACCTTAACAGAAACCAAAATATTGGGCTGTAAAGTTGCACTGGCAGAACACACTGCATTTTACAGAAAAGCTGCAGAAAATAGAATACCCAACGTATAACAGTAGTAATACAATAAAACATATTCTTAACTAGGACATTACATAATGTTAATGCATTGATGAAATGGTTGAATCTGAGACAAGCAGGTGGCAGGACAAAACAGGAGGGAGGAAAGTTAAGAAGAATGTGAAGTAATACAGTGCACCTGAGGAAGGCAAAGCAATGCACTATAAATGATAGGTTTAGGCTATATTGACAAGTGTAGAGGAACAGAGGGAGATAAAATGATTAAGAATGAAGATAAAATGCCTTTTACTTATTAGGACATAGAAGAAATGTAGGCAATCTTGCTATAACTGTATAAAGTATTAGGTTACAACTAAAGTATTCCTTACAGCTCTGGTCAAAACATCGTAGAAAATATCTGAAATGGTAATAGAAAATATTTAATGGTGATGTGAAGTTGCTGGCATGGAAATATTTTTATGAGAAAAAATGAATTAAGGTTCAGCTGCTCTCTATTGGACAGACAGGGCTAAGGGGAGATCTAACTAAAGTAGATAGCATTAGGTTACCTTAATGTGTTAATAGGAAGAATAACTATTTCACTCTCCTTTTACACTTGTGTATTGGAAATGTCATTAAACAATCTTGAAACTTGAACCTATTCCCCTTAAATGAAAAACAAGAGAAAATCTGCAGATGCTGGAAATCCAAGCAACACAGACAAAATGCTAGAGGAACACAGCTGGCCAGTTGAGTTCCTCCAGCATTTTGTGTGTGCCCTTTAAATGAGAGGCTAGTGACTATGAAGTATAGATACACTGTAAAAATTTGGAAGAGTTAGACGATAATGAAGAAAATTCCCCTAACATTCATGGTGGTTTGAAATGTATTAAGCTAATGGCTAACGCAGACCTTCACTGCAGTTAAGAAGTTCCCAGATGAACACAATCTGCAGGGAGTTTCAGTAGCCTTTGAACTGTAGGACAAATCAGCCACTGTAGCACTGTAACTCTCTACAAATTTATGAAGTTGATTTCAGGGTAAATAAATGCAGGCTTTTTCTTACTGCCAAAGGACTAGAAGTAGCAGTGGTCTGAAGACAAAGGGAGTCCATAAGAGATAAGAAAGAAGGTACTGGCTTTATATCTGGCAGTCCAGAAAGCAAGCAGATGAAATTCATGCTACAGACTGCCAAATCTCCAGTTAGAGCATGTAAAGGTACACATATGTGTACTATGTAATACATTTACTAGATGGCTTTCCGTTCTGTCAGTTGTAAATATTAATATGTGGAATGATAAGCAAATTATTAGATCACAAGTATTCAATGTTATAGAATTATACAAGGTCTTCAGCTCGCAGATCCACACTGACCATTAAACACAGTTACATGTAGCCCATTTTATTCTTTTCACTTTTCCATCATCTCTTTCAGAAGTGACATAAGATCATAGACATAGGAACAGAATTAGACCATTTGACCCATTACATCTGCTCCTCATTCCATCATGGCTGATTTATTTCCCCAACCCCAGTCTCCTGCCTTTTCCCTGTAACCATTGATTCCATTACTAATGAAGAACCTATCAACCTCTGCTTTAAATTTACCAAATGGCATGATCTCCACAGATATCTGTGGCAATGAATTTGCCATATTCACCAACCTCTGGCGGAGGAAATACCTCCTCATCACTAAAGAGATATTCTTTTATTCTGAGACTCTGCCCTCTGGTCCTAGACATTGACAAATCCCCAGGATCACTCTTGTAAACCTTCCCCAGATTCTGTTCAATGCCAGCACATCCTCCCTTAGATATAAGCCCAAAACAGCTCACAATACTCCAACTGTAGTCTTATCAATGCCTTACATCCTTGCTTTCATATTCTAGTTCTCTCAAAATGATTGCGAAAATTGCAATTGTCTTCCTTAATGCTGACCTGATCTACAAATTAACCTCTAGGGAATCCAGCACCAAGACTCCCAAGTTATTTTACATCTCTAATTTCTAAATTCTCTCCCATTTTCAAAAATAGTCTACATCTTTGTTCTTTCTACCAAGGTACATGACCATGCACGTCCCAACACGGCATTCCACTTGCCAATTCTTTACCTATTCTCCTAATCTGTCCAAGTCCCTGCTTTCACAACACAACCTGCCCCTCCACCTATCTTTATATCATCACCAAAAATGGCAATAAAGCCAGGAATTCCCTCATCCAGACCATTAACGTATAACATGAAAAGTAGCAGACCCAACACTGACTACCGCAGAACACCATTAGTCACCAACAGCCAACCGAAAGGCCCCCTTATTTCAACAGTTTGCCTTCTACCAGTCAGCCCGTCTTAGATCATAGAACATGTAACAGTCCAGCACAGAATCAACAAACTCATTTGGAAGGCCAATGATGTTGTGGGGATGGAACTGGACTCTCTGACAGTGGTGTCTGAAAAGAGGATGCTGTCCAAGTTGCATGCCATCTTGGACAATGTCTCCCATCCACTACATAATGTACTGGTTGGGCACAGGAGTACATTCAGCCAGAGACTCATTCCACCGAGATGCAACACAGAGCACCATAGGAAGTCATTCCTGCCTGTGGCCATCAAACTTTACAACTCCTCCCTTGGAGCGTCAGACACCCTGAGCCAATAGGCTGGTCCTGGATTTATTTCCTGGCATAATTTACATATTACTATTTAACTATTTACGGTGTTATTACTATTTATTATTTATGGTGCAACTGTAACGAAAACCAATTTCCCCCGGGATCAATAAAGTATGACTATGACGATAGAAATGGGCACTTCACTAAACAACATTGTGCCAAAGCAATTAAAGGAGTAATGAAATGGCCGACTAAACTGATCTCTTCTGCCTACACAAAGTTTATATATTTCTATTTTCTTCACATTCATTTGCCTATCTAAATGTCTCTTAAAAGTCCCTGATGTATTTGCCCACCCCAGGCAGTGCATTTCAGGCACCCACCACTCTCTGTGTAAAAAAAACTTGCCCCTCACATCTCCTTTGAAGTTACCTCTTTTCACCTTAGAAGCATGCCCTCTAGTATTAGAGATTAAAACCCTGGGAAAATGATGCTGTCTTTCTACTCTATCTATGCCTTCATCATCTTATAAACCTCTATGAGATCTACCCTTAGCATCTACCACTCCAGAAAAAAACACCCCAAGTTTGTCCAATCTCTTGTTATAGCACATGCTCCCTAATCCAGGCAGCATCCTAGTAAATCTCTTCTGCACCCTCTCCAAAGCCTTCTCATCCTTCCTATAATGGGGTGACTGGAACTGTATGTAGAACTTCAGATGTGATATACTGTAACATAACTTCCTGACTTTTGAACTCAATACCTCAACTGATAAAAGTAAACATACTGTATGTCTTCTTAACCACCCTAAAAACCTGTGCAGTCACTTTCAGGGGACGAAGAACATGAACTCCCAGATTTCTCTGCATACCTATATTGTTAATGGTCTTGCCTTAACAGTGTACTGTCTCTTTACATTTGATCTACTAAGGTACAACACTTCACATTTGGCTGGGTTAAGCACATTCTGCCATTTCTCTGCCCATATCTGCAACTGATCTATATCCTGCGGTATTCTTTGCTCATCTTCTACACTATCCGCTCAGCACCACCAATCTTCATACCATCTACAAACTTACTAAACCATCCATCTATTCCCATCTACAACTTCATACAGGTCTTTTATATACATCACAAACAACAGAGGTCCCAGTACAGATCACTGCAGAACATCAGTAATCACCGACCTCGAGTTAGAATAAGTTCCTTCTACCATTATCCTCTGTATTCTATGGGCAAACCAGTTCTGAACGGCCAATTCACCATGAATCCCGTGCATCTTAATCTTCTGGATAAGCCACCCATGAGGGACATTGTCATATGCCTTACCTTCATCTACCCTTGTCACCTCATCAAAAAACTCAATCAAGTTAGTAAGGTATGACTTGCTCCATACAAAGCCATACTGGCTCTCCCTATTTAGGCCATGGTTTTCATCATACTTATCACTAACAGCACCAGCATTTGCAAGGAAGAAGTCTAAATGTGAATGCAGAAAACAGATCTTTAGTGACATGTTGCACTTCGTGGTTTTGTATGCTTGAAGCATGTTGTCAACCAGCTGCACTTAGTTTGGTGCTCTGTGATTGTCAAAAAAATTTTCAGCAATATCCTTGAATGTTTTCCTTGTGATTTTCTCCAGTCCCACTAGAAGCTCTTTGATTACCTATTTGATTTGTGTACCAACAAAAATGCCTTCCTTAATCTAGGCATCAGATATTCTGACTTGAATTATGAATTGAAATAACAAATATAGGCAAGTTCAAAAAAATGGTGCATGATGGGGAAATTTCATGGAGATATTCATGAGCAGCAGCCCAAAATCCATATGATGCATGCAAAAGTATTGAGCAAGCAAAATCTATGTTGTCCGGTGTTATTAATACCATACCTTCCACTCCTTCTCCTTGTTAATTCCCTTCTTGAGTTCTTTTCTGGCTTTTTTAATAATCCTCAAGGACTGTGTTTGATTCCAGCTTCCTAATTACTTACTTTTCCTTTTCCTTCTTGATTCATCACCTCCCTTGACATGCAAGGTTCTCTTACCTTGCCATACCTGTCCTTCCTTCTGACTGGAACATACCTGCCCAGTTAGTCTTTAAACACCCTCCATATGTCAGATATGGACTTACCCAAAAGCAGCTGTCCCCGATTCACTCTCCCTAGTTCCTGCTTGATGCTGTTGTTCGCTAATAACACAACAGCGGTTGGCCTCAGCAACAACAATAACGAGACGGTGTACAGGGAGGAGTTGGAGCGACTGGTAGAATCATGTGTCCACAATAACTTGAGTCTCAATTTAGACAAGACCAATGTGACGATTGTAGAATTTGGGAGGGTGCAGGCTGACCACTCCTTTCCGCACATACATGCCTCCTCTGTGGAGAGTTAGAAGTACAAACTTTGTGGGAGTGCACATAATGGATTATTTCACCTGGTCCCTTAACATCACCTTTTTGGTCAAGGAGGTACAGCAGTGTCTCCACTTCCTGAGGAGTGAGGCTTTCCCCACCACAACCCCCGCCCTACCCCATTCTTAACAATATTTACACAAGCACCAGTGGGAGAGTCCTGACCAGATCATCACCATCTGCGACAGGAATTGCAAGGCATCTGACTGCAAATCCTGTCAAAGGATTGCAAAGACTGCTGCAAAGATCATTGCGGATTCTCTTCCACCCATTTGAGAGGCAGGGCCCTTAGCATTGTTCATGATCCCTCCCATCTGTCCAACAACCTCTCTGACGCCCTTCCATCAGGCAGGAAGTACCCTAGCACTAGGACAAGAACCGTTAGGATGGGAAACAGCTTCCTCCCCCAGGCCGTAATACTACTGAACCCCCTGCCACCACTTAGATCTCATCATGTATGAAGCGCCAGTAGCAATGTACTGTTTACATTTCAACTTGTATCTTATGTGCACTTCATTATTTGTTAATTTATTTGTGGTAATATTATTTTATGTATTAAGTGTGTGAGTTATACGTACTGTGTTATGCACCCTGGCCCGGAGGAACATTGCTTCACATGGTGGCATAGTCATAGTCATACTTTATTGATCCCAGGGGAAATTGGTTTTTGTTACAGTTGCACCATAAATAATAAATAGTAATAGAACCATAAATAGTTGAATAGTAATATGTAAATTTTGCCAGTAAATTATGAAATAAGTCTAGGACCAGCCTATTGGCTCAGGATGTCTGACCCTCCAAGGGAAGAGTTGTAAAGTTTGATGGCCACAGGCAGGAATGACTTCCTATGACACTCTGTGCTGCATCTCGGTGGAATGAGTCTCTGGCTGAATGTACTCCTGTGCCCACCCAGTACATTATGTAGTGGATGGGAGACATTGACCAAGATGGCATGCAACTTGGACAGCATCCTCTTTTCAGACACCACCGTGAGAGAGTCCAGTTCCATCCCCACAACATCACTGGCCTTACGAATGAGTTTGTTGATTCTGTTGGTGTCTGCTACCCTCAGCCTGCTGCCCCAGCACACAATAGCAAACATGATAGCACTGGCCACCACAGACTCGTAGAACATCCTCAGCATCGTCCGGCAGATGTTAAAGGACCTCAGTCTCCTCAGGAAATAGAGACGGCTCTGACCCTTCTTGTAGACAGCCTCAGTGTTCTTTGACCAGTCTAGTTTATTGTCAATTTGTATCCCCAGGTATTTGTAGTCCTCCACCATGTCCACACTGACCCCCTGGATGAAACAGGGGTCACCGGTACCTTAGCTCTCCTCAGGTTTACCACCAGCTCCTTAGTCTTTTTCACATTAAGCTGCAGATAATTCTGCTCGCACCATGTGACAAAGTTTCCTACCATAGCCCTGTACTCAGCCTCATCTCCCTTGCTGATGTATACATGTGTACGGTTGAATGACAATGAACTGAACTTGAACTTGAACTTGAGTTTGCCCTGATTCAATTTAATACCCTCCTGCAAGAGCCATACATATCATTGTCCAAAATGGCCAAAACATCGTAGATCCTTGTAGTGATCCATGCTCTAGGTTCATCACCTTTACCCATAATACTCTCACTATTAAAGTACACACACTTCAAATTATCCATCCCATCATATCTATTACTTCGCTCCTGCCCATTTTTATTGGCCCTGACATCTACCTTCCTCTCCATCCCTCTGCTTCTATCCATGCTTTTACCTTTCTTGTTATATCAAAGGGTATGTCTTGTTTAGCAGTCTCATGTGCGGCACCATGTCCAAGGTCTGATAATCCAAGTAAGCAACTCCCACTGATTATCCTGCTTGTTACTTCCAACAAATTTGACAGGTGAGATCTTCCCTTAAGGAAACCAGGACTTCAGCCTATTTTATCATGTGCTTCCATGTACTCTGAAATCTCATCCTAATAGTGGACTCTAACCACTGAAGTCGGCTAAACAGATTGCAATGTCCTGTGTTTTGCTTCCCTCTGTTCTTAAAGAATAGAGTGGTATTAACAATTTTCCAGTCTCTGGAAATATTCCTGACTTAGTGATTCTTGAAAGATCACTACTAGTACCTCCACAATCTCTTTCACTACCTGCTTCAGAACCCTGGAGTGTATATAGTCCACCTGGTCCAAGTGATTTATCCATTTTCAGTTTCCTAAGCACCTTTTCCTTACTAATGGTGACTGCACTCATTTCTGCACCCAGATGCTCTCAAATTCTGATGCAAAATTTTTATTCATTTCATCAGTATTTACTTTTTCCCATCACTACATCATTTTCCATGTCCACTCCTGCTTCTTTTTTACTCATGATTTCTATTGGTATTTAAAACCTTCCCAATCCTCTAGCTTTCTGCTTGTTTCTGCAATGTCCTCTCTTTCACTTTATGCTCTCTCTGACTTCCCTTGTCAACCACTACTACTTCATTTAGAATGTCTCCTCTTTGGGATATCTTCCAAAACACTCACAGAAGCACCAACCATTGCTGCTTTACCCTCATTCCTGCTAAGGTGTCTTTCCACTCAACTTGTACAAGTTCCTCTCTCATGTCTCTTTTGTCCTAAAACTGAGTAGGTTTGTTATCCCCCTTGTAAAATTTTTACAGTGCAATTTGCCACTAGATGCAGTTATTAAATACTGTAGTATGAATAAAGAACAAAGGTTTAAAAGATTTGTAAAACTCGTGTCCTTAATGTAGAAAAACAACCTTTTCCACATCTGTGACATCAGCTCAGAGACAGTGCAAGAGGGAGGGTAGGCAAGTGACAGAGAAGGGACATGCTCAGACCAGTGGTTTGAGATGTGTCTATTTTAATGCAAGGAGTATTATGAACAAAGCAGATGAGCTTAGAGTGTGGATCAGCACGGAGCTATGATGTTGTGGCTATTACAGAGACTTGGATGGTGCAGGGGCAGGAATGGCTGCTTCAAGTGCCAGGCTTTAGATGTTTCAGAAAGGACAGGGAGGGAGGCAAAAGAGGTGGGGGCATGGCACTGTTGATCAGGGATAGTGTCATGGCTGCAGAAAAGGAGGAAGTCATGGAGGGATTGTCTACGGAGTCTTTGTGGGTGAAAGTTAGGAACAGGAAGGGGTCAATAACTCTACTGGGTGTTTTTTATAGACCACCCAATAGTAACAGGGACATCGAGGAACAGATAGGGAGACAAATTCTGCAAATGTGTAATAATAACAGGGTTGTTGTGGTGGGAGATTTTAATCTCCCAAATATTGATTGGCATCTCCCTAGAGTGAGGGGTTTAGATGTGGTAGAGTTTGTTAGGTGTGTTCAGGAAGGCTTCTTGACACAAGATGTAGATAAGCCTACAAGAGGAGAGGCTGTACTTGATCTGGTATTGGGAATGAACCTGGTCAGGTATCAGGTCTTTCAGTGGGAGAACATTTTGGAGATAGTGATCACAATTCTGTCTCCTTTACCATAGCATTGGAGAGGGATAGGAACAGACAAGTTAGGAAAGCGTTTAATTGGAGTAATGGGAATTATGAGGCTATCAGACAGGAACTTGGAGGCATAAATTGGAAACAGATGTTCTCAGGGAAACGTATGGAAGAAATGTGGCAGATGTTTAGGGGACATTTGCCTGAGGCTCTGCATAGGTACGTTTTAATGAGACAGGGAAAGGATGGTAGGGTATAGGAACCGTGGTGTATACAGGCTGTTGTAAATGTAGTCAAGAAGAAAAGAAGAGCTTATGAAAGGTCAAAAAACTAGGTAATCATACAGATTTAGAAGATTATAAGGCTAGCAGGAAGGAGCTTAAGAATGAAGTTAGGAGAGCCAGAAGGGGCCATGAGAAGGCCTTGGCGGACAGGATTAAGGAAAACCCCAAGGCATTCTACAAGTATGTGAAGAGCAAGAGGATAAGACGTGAGAGAATAGGACCAATCAAGTGTGACAGTGGAGAAGTGTGTATGGAACAGGAGGAGATAGCAGAGGTAATTAATGAATACTTTGCTTCTGTATTCACTTTGGAAAAGGATCTTGGCGATTGTAGGGATGATTACAGCGGACTGAAAAGCTTTAACATGTAGATATTAAGGAAGAGGATGTGCTGGAGCCCTTGGAAAGCATCAAGTTGGATAAGTCACCGGGACTGGACGGGATGTACCCCAGGATACTGTAGGAAGCGAGGGAGGAGATGGCTGAACCTCTGGCGATGATCTACGCATCGTTAATGAGGATGGGAGAGGTTCCGGAGGATTGGAGGGTTGCGGATGTTGTTCCCTTATTCAAAAAAGGGAGTAGAGATAGCCCAGGAAATTATAGACCAGTGAGTCTTACTTCAGTGGTTGGTAAGTTGATGGAGAAGATCCTGAGAGGCAGGATTTATGAATAACTGGAGAGGCATAAATTGATTAGGAATAGTCAGCGTGACTTTGTCAAAGGCAGGCCGTGCCTTACAAGCCTGATTGAATTTTTTGAGGATGTGGCTAAACACATTGATGAAGGTAGAGCTGTAGATGTAGTATATATGGATTTTAGCAAGGCATTTGAGAAGGCACCCCATGCAAAGCTTATTGAGAAAGTAAGGAGGCATGGGATCCAAGGGGACATTGCTTTGTGGATCCAGAACTGGCTTGCCCATAGAAGGCAAAGAGTGGTTGTAGATATGTCATATTCTGCATGGAGGTCGGTGACCAGTGGTGTGTCTCCAGGATCTGTTCTGGGAACCCTACTCTTCATGATTTTTATAAATGACCTGGATGAGGAAGTGGAGAGATGGGTTAGTAAATTTGCTGATGACACAAAAGTTGGGGTGCTGCGTTTAGTGTGGAGGGCTGTCAGAAGTTACAATGGGGCATCGATAGGATGCAAAACTGGACTGAGGAGTGGCAGATGGAATTCAACCCAAGTAAGTGTGAGGTGGTTCATTTTGGTAGGTCAAATATGATGACGGAATATAGCATTACTGGTAAGTCTCTTAGTAGTGTGGAGGATCAGAGGGATCTTGGGCTCCGAGTCCATAGGACACTCAAAGCTGCTACACAGGTTGACTCTGTGGTTAAGAAGGCATACAGTGCATTGGCCTTCATCAACTGTTGGATTGAGTTTAAGAGCTGAGAGGTAATGTTGCAGCTATATAGGACCCTGGTTAGATCCCACTTGGAATACTGTGCTCAATTCTGGTTGCCTCACTGCAGGAAGGACATGGAAACCATAGAAAGGGTGCAGAGGAGATTTACAAGGATGTTTCCTGGATTGGGGAGCATGCCTTACGAGAATAGGTTGAGATAACTTTGCCTTTTTTCCCTGGAACGACGGAGGATGAGAGGTGACCTGATAGAGGTGTATAAGATGATGAGAGACATTGATCATGTGGATAGTCAGAGGCTTTTTCCCAGGGCTGAAATGGCTAGCATGAAAGGGCACAGTTTTAAGGTGCTTCGAAGTAGTTACAGAGGGAATGTCAGGGGTAAGTTTTTTACGCAGAGTGGTGAGTGCGTGGAATGGGCTGCCAGCAGCGGTGGTGGAGGCGGAAATGATAGGGTCTTTTAAGAGACTCCCGAATAGGTACATGGAGCTTAGAAAAATAGAGGGCTATGGGTAAGCCTAGGTAGTTCTAAGTAAGGACATGTTCGGCAGAGCTTTGTGGGCCGAAGGGCCTGTATTGTGCTGTAAGTTTTCTGTATTTCTATGTTTCACATCAGTGAGCAGTAAAAAGGAGTGGTGATCATGAGATGTTAAGAAAAAAGTGGGAGTTAATAAATGGAATGTTTGATCAAAAGGAGATATTTAGAAAAAGGCTTTTACAGATTCAGAAATGCTTAAAGATTGAATTTAAGACTCTGAAACATGGGACTGAAGACAATATTTTTATTTTACTTTCTGGCTATCTTCTGGTACCTTACCAAGCGAATAGATGAAAATATTGAGGTTTAGGCATTGGCTAATGAAACCATAACATCTATTCAACGTACCTCAATCAGAACTCCAAACACTGGATCTGACTGTCTCAAGTGAGGACCATAAAGCCTTTGAATGAGACCCCACAGAATTCATCGGATGCATTATAAGCACATTGTAACCCACCTAGATGTGAAACAGTTCATCACTCAGGCAGGAGCAGAGAGAATTGTTTCATCCTTTTCTGAATGGAACTAAAACTGTTCACAGATATTTGTAGTTTTGCTAATTTGAAACACTCACGAATTGGATTAAAAAATAGTGGATTCCAGTTAATTGGACCAGAGGTTAATCAGTGTAGACTCTTATTTAGAAAACTCTTAAAGAACAAAAACTAATCAAAAGAATAGCCGGGATTCTCTTTGTTTTATTTTGGGACACTATGCCACTTAATTGATACAGGAGGCTGTTGCTGAACAGCTTCTATCTAGCATTAGTCGTGAAAACTGGTGTGGCCATTAGACACTACACTATGTTTAGAGCAAACACTTAAATAGCATAATTTGCATGTGTTTGTGTTCAAAAAGCAGTGATTTTTCTAATTGATAGTTGGCAAGAAATAAGCAGTAACACAATTTAGATTTGTTTTGCTCACTGCATTTTCAAGCATTCAGGTTTCAGGATGCCAGAAACTGCCAGGAGTGAAAATGAAACAGTTTCACAACTTCAACAAGTTAGGAACCACAACGAATTTAAAGGTATCCACAATCATCTTGAATGTTACAATAAAAATGAAGGTTTGGAGTACGCAATTGTTGAAAGCATCGTATGAAGGCAGCACTTTATTTGCACTAATTTTGTTCATTTACAGTCAATCAGAAGAACACAGTGGTGTGTCAGTTGTCATTTGTATCTGATGATGACAATGAAACCTGGGCAGGTGAGTTTTTAAATTGGAAAAGCCTTTGCACTGGGACAGTTCATCTCCCGACTTTGGAAGACCAGGTCCAGTGGAACAAGTATTCATCACAATCTGGGGGTCTTCCTTGGTTGCAGTGGATGACCAAGTCTTCCTTCTGTGCCTTGTCTTGCCCTTCGGCCTTTACGAAGTGCTGCAGACAGAATCAGCTTCTTGGCTGTTAGGTCTCACTGTTGATCTCATCCACCCCGTCCACCAGAGCTGACTTCACATGCAGGCATAGCTCTATTTCACCGGGGTTTGAAACCCGGCAGTTACCCTCACCTGGTTTAGCCCACGTATTGAAGTGACGTACCAGGATGTGGCCGCTATCGCATGCAGACTGCTACTTGGAGTCATAGGTGAGGGCTGAGTGTCCAGTGGGGACCAAAGCAGAGTGAAGCTGCTCCAGAATGGAGACAACAAGCTCCTTCACTAGAGGTGCTGCCCCTCCCTGGACACCCTATATATGGCAATGTATACCAGTTGAATTCCTCTGTTGATAACTATTCAAAACTAATACACAGTTTTACTGTGTTGTAGTAGCATTGATTGTGTTCTAATTTGTTCTGTTTTTCATTTAAATACGTAATTTGTTACTCAGTTAAATGGTAGATTGTCTTTTTATACCTTTTTAAACTATTTCCATGAAACTTCAGCTAACTGGGCCAAGATACGTTGATCCCAATGTGTCCCAATTAACCAGAATCTACTGTATCTGTCGAGTTCAGGAGACCCCTCTTGAGGCAGAGTTACAATTAGAAAAGTGCATGTAAATATACAAAGCTGGGAGCTGCGCAAATCCAGTCTAAGAATGTTAGAGGATGGACAATTTGAAGTAAATGTATTGAAGTTCAAGATAAATGGCAAGAAAAGGAAAGTATTACTAAGCAAAACACACAAAATGCTAGAGGAACTCAGCAGGCCAGGCAGCATCTATGGAAAAGAGTACAGTTGACGCTTCGGGCCACGACCGTTCAACAGAACTCTTTTCCATAGATGCTGCCTGGCCTGCTGAATTCCTGCAGCATTTTGTGTGTGCTGCTTGGATTTCCAGCATCCTCGGATGTTCTCTTGTTTGGGAAAGTGCTGCTAAGCTTGCTTAGCTGCTGCAAGTATTGCAAGTGGCTGACAATAAAAAGCTTCACGTATGGAAAAGTGTGCATAATGTGGATTGGAGATCCACTTCTGCAAACAAGGCTATATGAAGTCAATAGTGAAAAGATGGAGGAGCTGAACCAGGCAGCAACAGAGACAAGCTTGGACCCGGAATACGAATGATCGCAATTCTTTTGGTGCCAGGAGCAGCCATAACCGAGGAGGTCCTCCTGTTGTGCTTGACAAAGGCAGGCAATTCATTGCACTTTACAGATGCAGATTTGGAGAAGTTAATGGATGCACCTCCAGGCATGCTGAGTGAGAACACCACAGCTCAGCAATAGGCCCTGGAGGAACTGCAGTCAGTTAGAACCAAGACTTGCAAGATGTTCTTTTCTTGTCCTGCTTTTGCTGGTCCCTACTGATAGCAAGTATCTGGAAGACTTTGTGCCTGAGTAAAGCACACAGAAACTGGGAATTATTTTTATTTTCTCAATATCAAAAGGTAGATGTAATATAGCGTACATTGTAATATTGTATAATCAGTAACACTAATAATTGTATCATATGAGCAACTGTTCCCTTTAGTATTCTTCAATGTGAAACTTGCCCAAAGGCAAAGTTCAATGTAAGTGTTATTATGAGAGTACATACACGTCACCACATACAACCCTGAGGTTCTTTTTCCTGAGGGCATACTCAACAAATCTATAGATTAGTAATTGTAACCTGGGTCAGTGAGAGATCAAATAGAGCATAGAACACATCAAACTGTGCAAATGCAAATATAAATAAATAGCAATAGATAACAAGGGCATGAAATAACAAGATAAATGCGTCCTTCAAGTGAGATCATTTGTTGTAGGAACATCTCAATTTGTTCCAAAAGCCTGATGGTTGAGGGGTAGTATCTGTCCTTGAACCTGATGGTTTGAGTCCTGAAGCACTGGGACCTTCTACCTGAAGTCTGATTGTTACTGTGGAATGCTGTTTCTAGTTCCCTATGAATTAATAAAATACTTTGCTTGTTCTCTTGCGTTACTGTCTATTATCTCACATTTTAAAGAAGGGTTGAAAAACATACCGAAGTACAACCAATTCAGTGCTTTCTCTGCAGCACCTTGGATGTGAGTGAACGTTGTCAAAGATACTGTATCTGCTGAACTAATTGACTGGACAAATTGTTAATCAGCAGAACAGAGTCTGAATCAGGAATCAGGAACTGTCACATGGAATCTTCACTTCAGTGTTAAAATGAATGAAGGTTGGATAATGAAAAGAAAGTAAGCAAAACTAAATCTCCAGGAACAAGTGTTCACATGTTGCCAGTGGACAGCCAATAACTCCTACAAGAAGGTTGAATTATTTGCACTGAAAATGCCTTAAATTTTCTCATGAGTTTGGTTGGTATCTTTAAAGTTGGTCTAACAGCTTCATAACTAAAACAGAAAATGCTGAAAACACTCAACAGGTCAGGTCACATCGATGAAACACAGTTTACATTTCAGAACCATGCTTTCATTTCTTTTTTCACCACTTCTGTCACTTTAACTAAAGGCTCTTTTCCCTTACTCTCAAGTATTAACGATCATAAACTTGGAACATTTCCTGCAGTGACATTCACCTGTTTCCTTCTTCACTTTCTTCTGGCCTATTTTACCTACCAATTATACCCCTTCCCATAAAACCATAAGACCCTCAGACATATGAGCAGAATTAGGCCATTCAGCCCATTGTGTCTGCTTCTCCATTCCATCATGGCTGATACCAGATCACACTCCACCCCATACACCTGCCTTCTTGCCATATCCTTTGATGCCCTGACCGATCAGGAAACTATCAACTTCCGCCATCTCATCTCTTCTGACTTTCTTTTCAACCCCAAAGGATAACCCTGAAAAGAGGCCTCACCTTACAGTCCCTTATCAATAATTTTTGAGCCTCTGTGTCCATTCTCAATTCTTTACCTAATATCTTCACTCCAGACAGTGAGCCTGTTTCAGGGTTCTCATTCCACCTAGGCTTCTAATCCCATGTGGCTATCAGTCAGCATGACAACTTTCTGTCTCAGTTTCATTTCACCTCATTAACTTATGCTAACCTATACCCTTTTTGTAATATTCCGCTCACCAAAGATCATCCCCAACATTGCCATCAAAGCTGTTATTAGGAGCAGTGCTGTTGCTCTTTGGTGAAATGACCTCCATCTTGCAGTGGCTGAATATCACTGGATTCTTCCTTAGACCTCTGACTAGTCATTAATCCCACCACTGAACAGTAGGCAATTGTCTCCTGGTCACTGTCTTCATTTTCTCCAAAGATCATTCATCCTGCAGTCTGCAAACTCCCTCTGCCTATTCTACATCCTCACCAAGATTCCCAGGCAGGACTGTCTCAGTAGACACATTGTCCTTGTTCGACACATCAACAATTTCCAGCTTTCTGACTGCAGCCACACGAATGTCAATTGTTTCTATATCTCCATCTTGTATGTTTTAGTAAGATTTTCTCTTATTCTTCTGAATTATAGCGAGCATTTATGCAATTTTTTTGTGATATCACTGTGGAGGAACATTGTATCATTTCTTAATGCATGCATGCATTTCTAAATGACAATAAACGAGGACTGAGTGTCCTCATCATCTAATCTAATCTAATCTACTTAATCTTCCCTCATAAGAAAGCCCCTTCATCTCAGTAATCATCTCTATGAACCTTTTCTTCCTCTGATGCATGTGCAGTCCCTTTAACAATATGAAGTATTCTGATTATTATTATTTCAACAATGCTCTATACAGTTGTAAGAAGACTTCCATAAGACACCCCCCCCCACTGTGCAGAAAGGACCAATATTCCACTTGTCTTCCAATTTACCTGCCTCATCTTGCAAGTCAACTTTCAATGTACGAGAAACACCAGATCCTTCTGTTTGCTGTAATCTCGTTCTTTTAACCAATATTCTGCAATTCATCCTGAAATATTAACTTCCTTTTTCTCCACAGATGCTGTCTGACCTGCTGGAGATCACCAGTGTCTTCTGTTTTATTTCAGATTTCCCAAGTCAGCAGTATTTTACTTTGGTATTATAACAGCTTCTATGTGAGGAGCTGAATGGAGAATCTTACAGCAGGGAATCCAATTTTTATGAGCCTTATGGAGGGATTAGACATTCAGGATAACAGCTTATAGATTTCCATATCTTTACTCTTTATATGTCATTGCTGGAAGTTGCTGTTGGAAATAAGCATAAATAACAGAAAGCACAATTAGCCCAGTCATAATTTTACAGCAAAATCTGGCTGGGTATTTTCCCGATATAAACTCAGGGTTAGGATTTTTAAATGTTAATTTTACAATGACCAGCATCCTTTCTGTCACCTTGACAGATGGAGACAGCCTGGAGTTACTGAGATAAAAGGAATTACTATGTTAATAATCTTTGCCAAAAGCTAACAAGCTAGCCACTGAAATTGTTCTCCTTAATGAGCTGGGGCTACAGATGGATCCACGTTATGTTTCAAATACCACATGACACATGGGCAGAGGTGATATTCATTCAGACACAACGGGACATAAAATTTTGAGTGTAGCATCCCATATTCTTGGATGTCCGAAAGACAGCCACATCGAGTTGTTATTGCAAAACTAATGTCTGATATTTGGGAGAAGTATTGGGATCTTTAATTAACAAATGAGAGGCCAGATGTCTGCTTTAGGATTCTTCTGCAAAATTAAAAAGTGCACAACAGATAACTGACATTTAAAGTAGGCTCCCTGATAACAATAAGTGCTGTAACTATTTATAAGGAAAGTCAGTAACACTAAACCTGAGATAACATATAGGGCAGACCTGACATTTGTAAAGAATCTAAGAATAGATCCAAGATGAAAGGGATTTCTTTTCCCTATCTGAGAACAATCCTGCACAAGGACAGCTATTACAGTCTTTTTGGTTCAGTGTTGTCAGAATAACTCTGATGCATTGTGAGAAACACCAAGGGAGATGTACTACAATTGTGATAAAAAGTCAGTTGACAAATTAGCTCCTTATAAGAATTACCAGCTTAGGAGCAGTTAATGCATTTTTTTAAAGTGATAAGTCTGCATCAAATGCTTGATGTGACCAGACCCTGTAGTCTGCTCTGACTGCTATTCAAACCCCTTTCTCTCAATATGAATGTAATCTGGATCTCTGAACAAAGTTCAGTAATGGTCAGTGCAAAAATGAATTAATTTATTTTATAGTGGCTTCCTCGTAAGATTATTCACCATATCTGAATTCATGTCACTCTATGAACTGATAAGTTGAAAATAATAACAAAACATTTAGTGTAGAACTCTCTCTCTTAAATAACTGACTAACTAATTGTGAAATTTATGTCTTAGACATGAAAGGTTCAAGGTTTTATTACAGAAGATTGTGAATATAACCTATTTATTTTTTAAAAGGTTAGTACTACAGTACTTAAGCATAAATCAGAAATTGCTGAAATATGTAGAAAATTCTTATTTCATATGATTTCTATATGTTGCTTTTCTCCCTAAAATTGATTAGGCTGTTGTGTTCCTCATAACTAAATACATTTTTTTCATCTGATTGCAGTGATATATCTGAATAAAGTAGGTTATGAAATGAAGGAAGTGTAGTTAAAGAATGTCAAATGCTTTTGGTTTTGTGTAACTCCTGCCTGATTGCATGCAGCATGGGCCATAAAACAGCCTACATTTCCCATTTTCTTTGCTTATGTTGGTGCAGGATCCCCATGCTTGTGCTTGTGCTTGTGCTTGCACATGTGCAGGCATACATGTGTGTGTCTAGGTGTTTCGGAGAGATAATGTGGTGTCACTATATGCAAAGCACTTCAGTGTGCATGAGCCTGTGTGACAGACAATTCCAACTGTGTGTACCAGGCACCTCAATGAGTTTGCATATCCCTGATGATTATTTGCCTTTGGTAAATGTTTGTGAATGATTCAACCTGTAGATGGAGCTAAAAGTACCTGTCTTCAGGCTTTAGGAAGAGGAATGCAATATACAGCTGAACCTTAACTGCCAAAAACAGATGGTTTATTGTTGTGTGACAGGTTAAATTACAAATTATCTGAAGTTGGAACCAACATGGCCTCAAATTCCATCGGTTATCGTTTCAGCAGAGGTAGTACAAAAAGCAGGTTGAAATTTAATTGCCATGAATTCTTGCCTTGCTTTTGTATAATTCAGTTTAGAATTTTGGACAACAAGGCTTTTTGGATCTTGGGAAACCAGAAAATCAGAGCAGGGTAGAAAGGTTGATTCCATTAGGTAAGTGTCTTTTCGACACAATTTTAAAGTATGGGAAAACAGGAATGTTCAACCACCTTCCACAAACTATCTGAACCAAGATTAGGTCCCTTATGTATTATCAATTTTGCTGAAAACTATCAGCTCTCCTGAACCACAATCAGGATCCTCTCCGCAGTTTGTACATAACCCAGCAATCAAGATCACTGCCTTCTGACTAACTGTCCATCTCTATCATCACACAAATGTTCTCAGATGCTTTCTCCCCAGTCCCTCATCAGGTGACCTCTGGGTGGGAGCCTTGCCATTAAATGCTACAAAATGTTTGGGATGCCCCTATTTCTGGGTTTGCAGGCCTTGCATCAGAGGCCATAATCCTATCTCACATGTAACTCACTTCCAGAGGAAAGCTTTAGAGTCCAATGTAGTCCCCTAAAAATAGATTTTATTTCTTTTGCACGAGTGAATGGATCAGAATCAGGTTTATTTTACTAACTTAAGTTGTGAAATTTGTTGTTTTGCAGCAGTAGCACCAAGCAAGTCATAAAAATTACTTTAAATTTCAAAAATAAAATAAATAATGCAAAAAAGAAATAATGAGGCAGTGCATGTGGGTTCATGGACCATTCAGAAATCTGATGGCAGAGGAGAAGAAGTTGTTCTTAAAAGATTGAGAATAGGACTTGAGGCTCCTGTACCTCGTCCTTGTTTGCAGTAATGTGAAGAGAGCATATTCTACATAAACAAGTTGTTTTAGTTCCAGGAAAATTGGGCAACTGTGTCCACTTGGTTACTTTCTGTATTTAATAAGCCTCCCTGGGAATTCCCTAGATTTTACATGAATCTCCTGTAATTTATGAAAGTTTCAGAGACTCTAGGGTGAGCTCTCAGTTGGGGCATGAAGGTACAAGTGTGCAATTAGCTGGAGTCTGTTTCTGACAGGATGAAGTGCCATTTACACTGTTGGCAGTTGTTTATTATGGAGGGGGTGGAGATGACAGGTTGGTCGATCGGCAAGTAAAAGAAAGATCGAGGGAGGAAGAGTTTAGAGGATTGTGGAGTTGGTAATGAGGGGGATGAGGAGCCAACTGTCAAAACGGGGAGAAAGGAGGCTGGATGAAAGAGTGCAGAGAAGATTTACTAGGATGTGGCCGGGTCATCAGGAGTTGAGTTACAGGGACAGATTGAACAGGTTAGGACTTTATTCCTTGTAGCGTAAAAGAATGAGGGGGGATTTGATAGAGGTTTACAAAATTAGGAGGGGTATGGACAGAGTAAATGCGAGTAGGCTCTTTCCACTTAGGTTAGGAGAGATAAATACAAGAGGATGTGGCTTTAGGGTGAAAGGGGAAAGGTTTAGGGGGAACTTCTTCACTCAGATAGTGGTGGGAGTCTGAAACCAGCTGCCATCTGACTTGGTAAATGCAGGATCACTCTTAACTTTTAAGAATAAATTGGATAGATACATGGATGGGAGAGATCTGGAGGGGTATGGACTGGGTGCAGGTCAATGGGACTGGCGGAATAAAGTTTTGGCACAGACTAGAAGGACCGAATGGCCTGTTTTCTGTGCTGTCGTGTTCTGTGGTTCTATGAAAAATGATCAAATTGTTAAGAAGAGAGTTCATGAAATCAGAATGGGGTAGTACACAGGAAATCAGATTGGGGAAGGAATCATATACAGAGAAAGGGGGGGAAGATAAATAAAAGTGGGGGAATGCAAAATATGGAGATGGAGAAAGAATAGGGTATGGGAGTTGAGAAATGAATTAGAATGTGATAATTGTAGAGGGAGAGGTATCAGAGAGGAGAGGGGGTTGCTGTTGGGACAGGACTGAGAAACAGAACAGAGAATGAAAGGACATCTTCAGTAACATGCGACTGCACAACACCAGAGCATGTCTCATCGAACAGTGATATCAGTAAGCTTGAACACCACTGTTTTGTTTATGCTGTAGATGGTCTCTGAATAAGTTTCACTAAAGCAAATGGAAATGTGTTTGTAGGGTTCACATGGTGATCAAAATCAGCAATCAAAAATGAATACATTCCCATTCTCTTTTGGGATTAAAATTTCTGATACATAGCAGAATTTGTCACAAGGGAAATGGAGATTAACATTCTTTCAAGGAGGAGTGAAATAAGTACTTCAGGTGTTATAACCATTATTCATACCTTCTGTTAATCCCAAAATTGCTGTTAGTTCAAGCATTCAGTATACTAAATTCTGTGTTACTTTAAGGATGGCATTAACTAGGATTCATTTGTATGGTTAGTATCAGCAGCAATTTGTGCACAATGTGAATATTGCTGCTATTTTGCTTTTTTTTTGTCTAAGTAACTACTTGAGTAAAGAAGATGCTATAGAATATTGGGAAATTTTGTTTTTCAATATTTTTAGAGTTAGCTAAATCCAAAGATCCCAGATATGTTAATAACCTATAGTCCCACAGGTTTTGTTACTAAATGTTAATGGTGAAGTTAGACAATACATAAAGGAGATCTCTGCATGACAAAGAGCTCTGGATTACAACATTTGCATGTTGTATCAACCACAACTAAATATTTATCAGTTTATGAACTAAATATTTATCAAAGAAGTGCAAATTCATTTTCTGAAAGTAAAAGTATTGAGAAATTATAATCTGTAAGTGCTGCATTATTTTTATTTTACTTATGATAAATTAAGCAGGATCTGAAAGAGAAGGGTCAATGCCTCAGTGTTTAATTATGCATTGTTAATACGCATGCTCAGAGGGTCGACAGAATTTACTGGGTCATTGTCACATAACACAGCCAAAACGTTTATGAAGCTCTATAGGGGAGGATATTGGGCTTAACTGGCACATAATGAGTTGGCGCATAATGAATACTGGCCTTTGATTTTATTCTCTACATTTGAAAGATGAACTTTGAACTCTTGTTCGATTGGTCACTTCGACCTAGTCTTTCACTCCCCTCTTGGGAGAGGTAACCTGGCAACATCACATGGAATAGAAAGCGTGCTCAGACTCTGGCGGTGTTCAGTGAACGAGTGAGATGGCTCATGCAACACACTGGCTAGCAAGAGGGAGATAGCACGAGTGGGTGACAAGCATATCTCACAAAAATGAGTTTGTTCGGTGGTGCAGTCATCCTGAATGTAACATCAGATGCAAAGAAACTCAGGTGACAGTTTATTTTATTCAGGTCAGTGTTTACATTCAATTGTATATTTTGTTGAGTTGAATTTCTTCTCCACAGGCATTATTATGGATCAACCTACTTTGTTTCTATGTTTCCTAATACTGTATATATTTTGCAACAGCATAAAAATCATTATAGTTTTTTTAATAAACAAGAACATTGTACATTTTTTGCACATTGGATATAATTATATGAAAAGGTTACAACTTTCTTATATAGTATTTTCTTTGAAGTGTACTGCATGCCTGCATGTATTTCAAAAATATTCATACATCTCTACAAAGATTTTATACTATTTTTTAAAGGACCACTGCAGTCAACGTAAAGCTGTTGGGAAAACTATTTAGGTCAGTTTCTTAACATGTGACAGTGTGATATGTGAATTTGCATCCTACTGATGTAACTTCATTGCAAATGAGGTCACCACAAAGTTTTCCACCCCATGGTGAACCAATCTCTGGTTAGATCAAGTTTGAAAAAAATACTCTTTAAAACATCAGATTTTTTAAGAAATCAAATGATTAGCGTATACTTTTAAGAATATTTTACCACAGCAAGTTCCAAAATAATCAACAATGCATTACTGTGAGCCAATAATAATTACTGTGAGCCAAAAATAAAATATCTTTCTTACAATCCTGCCATTATTGCAGAGCTAAACTCTGACTAAACTGGACAAGAGCTGTGCATACAAAAACACTAAGTAATTGTAGAAAGTTTGTAAATAAATATAAAAGGTATATTATTTTTCTTCAATGAGGCATAGTAATCATGGGGGTAATTTGCTCTTTGCACTACATATAATGCATTTTTTATGAAGGCTTTTCATGAAGGAGTCTTGAGCTCACAAAGAGCACAGAGGAGATCATCATCCACAGTGAACCCCGCACCCCCACCCCCACTCCCCAATCCCCAATCCCCAATCCATTGGATAAAGCAACCAAATAAGCCTATGTATAAATGACTAGACAACCCATATTTAGTTTGACCTTGCTGATTTTTTGTAACATTTCCAATGCAAAATTTTCCCAATGCCTGTTTAACTTAATCAACATATTGATTCTCACTCACTGGTTGGCTGACTCCGTTCCTAAAATTTACGTGAAAGCAAGGTTGATTGTTTGAATTGATAATTATTAACACCTTGTAATTCTCATCTAAGAATGTTGTAAACAGAAAGAGAAGGAAAGGTGCTGGCTATGTGCCAGTTTGTATTGTGACCTGGATATTCTTAATCCATGAAATAGATCATTCATCAATGCCGCTTAATGTGGTAAATAAAATGTAAAAGGGAGCTTCATGTGGTGTAATTTATGTTCCAAAGTGGGTTACTGTCAACAATATAACTGAGACATAAACTACAATTCACTTTTCATTGCCACAGCTTCAATATATATTTAAAATAAAAATAAGGTGAAATTTATATTTAATCTAGTTTTCACTTTGATGAAGGTGCAGGGTGTGTGTAGGTGGATTTCTAGTTTCTATCCTTAGTGAACATGACAGTGCCACTGCCCTTTGCTTGATACTGATGTTAAGATTGACAAAAATCTTGTTCCCCTTTACACTTGTGTACTGGAAATTACATTAAACAATCTTGAATCTTGAATCTCATAACAGATCCAGCCAGTGCCAGCAAACCGTGACTGTGAGTGAGCACTTCACTGTATCTCACTGGTTATTAGGTGGCAAGGAATATGTTCTTCTCCTATGCCTGTTATGCAGGGTGTGCCTTGTGCAGGCATAGGCAGCATCACTTGCTTAGGAGTTACAAATGAAAATGAACACACTGCTATTGTCAGAGAGTTTTCTCGCTTTAGTCACTTGTTTGAAAAGAGATCATTGACAAAACAGGTGAAGGTGATAGGGCCTGGGACACTGCCTTGAGGATTTCCTGAACTAGCAGCAGGGATAACTGATCTCCCACAACCAAAAACACCTCCCTGTGGGTAACATATGACTCCAGCTATTGGAGTATTTTCTGCTCAACGCTCAGTGACTTCAGTTTTACCAGGGCCCATTGATGCCACATTCAGATAAATGTCAAGAGTAGCACCTTAGCTTTATACTTCAGCCCTTTATTCACATCCGGTGCTAAATAGTTTTTTGACACCCAGACTGTGAAAGTATGAGTAGATATCAGTTATTTTTGCAATCTGATGCCACAGTCAGTGACTATTTCATCAGACGTGATGATTGATACTGGACTATCTGAGTGACACTTAGACTAGCACATGATAAAGTTGCCCTCTGTTGTTGAAAACAAGTTGCCTTCTTTACCGCGTTGTAGCTGTAACAGTGACACTGGATGAATCTGATCTTGGAAACATTAATGAAGCAAACAGCATGTCAGAGAATGTGTGGTAAGTGTTTAGACTCTACACTGGAGGCCTTGGCAGAAGCAGTGTAAAGTTAGGGAGAACTCCTGTATCCATGTCAGTCCAGGAAGATCTCCAATGTGTTTTTTTTCTTGCTTGTGCTAACTGTGCAAGATGGTAGTGGTTGTCTTTTGTCCTCTGCTCCTATAATTTGGTTCTATCGACTTCAGTGGAGCAAACTGTGGAAGCAGGATTAATTCTGTACTAATGACCACATTGTGTGTGTAGTTTAGATGCATGAGATCAATTTTCAACTCTCTGGCCTCAGAGACATAAGGGAAGCTTCCTGTCAAACTCAATGCCGAGGGCTCAGATGCGGTTCTGCAAATATTCAGTGAGTTCACACATGTGCTCAAAGTCTGTTAGTACATATTCAAATGTCGTAGCTTGCTAACTGCACACCAAGCTGCATTTCATTTTACCTCCATCCCTCATCTGCTAAATATCAAATAGTCAGGGCTTATATTACACAAATTACCTTAGCTTCACGTACTTAGCACCACTTCAAGCTTCATACCAGATCTTAAAATTTGCATGCTCGACCATTTGGCAGTCATATCACCCAAACAGTTTGCACCAACAATTGCTTTCTCCTTTCTTGCAGGACAAAATGGTACAAGGGCAGGGCCTGTATAAGGTACTCAGTGGGGAAACAGAGCAATATCATCATTTCCACATGGAGGGGATTGTATGGGTCATATTGGAAAGTCCATTGGTGAGAACATGGCTAGCAGGAAAAACTGAAACCACCCCCTTCAACATCACATTTTCTGTTTGTCCAACAGCATTTACTGATTTAGAATCAGCAAACAGTGCAAGCATCTGAATTTTACACTACCCTTACCCCTCTGCCATTCTGCCTTCAGATCCCAGCAGGAACAGCTTGATTAAACAGTGCAGAAGTAGCTAGAGGCAAGTACTAAAGAAGGCCCTCCATCACTCCATCCTTTCATTCCTGGACCTTCTCCAATGCAAGCACATCTTTTCATAGATAAGGGGTCCAGAAATCTCCAAGTGTGGTCTGACCAATGCCTATAAAGCCTTAACATTACATCCTTGCTCTCACATTCCAGTCCTTCCTCACCACTGACCCAACCTGCAAGTTAACCTTTAGGAAATCCTGCACAAGGGCTCCCAAGCCCCATTGCACACCAGATTTTTTGAATTTTCTCCCCATTTAGAAAATAGTCTATGCCCTTATTGATTAATTTCTCAACAGGGGTGGCAAGGTTTGGGATAGATAGTAAATAGGTGTTTACCATCAACTTTCTGGTTAGATTTTTATCATCAACGTATGTCAGACTTTTGCTTTCTTCCCTGATCTTCACTCCAGCCTCTTGGTTCTGTTGATAGTGGTATGTGCAATCTGTTCAAGATAGGCAGTGGATAGCAGAGCACCACATGTCTTCATGTGTTTTATTGCAAGGCTCCCACAGAGCTACCCCAGGACAGGAAAAATTGTATCTATAAGTCCATTTTGCTGAGTAACATGAATCTTACTCTTGTCATTTTACCTCAGAGTGTTTTACCTTTCCAACACATTTACTTGAGAACTGACAAACAGCAACAAAAATTTTAATGGAACATATTAATTTAAAAATCTGCATTCATTTTACTTTGTTCATCAATCATAATGTTTTCAGAAACCAAACAGCTCTTTGAAATCATAGAGCCTGGCATGCTGCATAGATTGTAAAGCCGTTTTCTTTCATATTATTTGATGTACTATGATGCTGGATGAATTGGTTCATCTGAAGGATTAGCCCACTGCAAGGTCTGCTCATTTCTTTTGAGAGTATTCTAAAAAAAGAAAGTCATTGAAGTTCAGGAAATCCCTGGGAAGAAGAATTGTTGCTGTTGGTTAACTTGCTTGCCTGGAATTCACAGTTGATCCCTTTGAGGATATGCAGTTGATTTGTGAAATGACAATCACGTCAACAGACAGGCTTGCTGCAGATGTGACTGAGAGAATTCACCGTGGTCTTTGTTAGGAAGTTAGACATATATGTTTTTTTCAAGTGTCCTTGTTCAATGTTGGATTAAAATGAAAACAGAAAATTGTCTTGGTTAAATTGAATGTTTCATCATTTAGGTTGCAAGGAATAAATTGATATTTGTCGTTCCTAATGTACTGAAGCCAATTTCCTGAGCGTGACTGTGGGACGCCATTGAAATAGCAACATGCTGCACAAATCCAATTACTATTGATTGGAGGTTAACAGGTCATTGTAAATTGTCTCGTGACTAGGTTAGGGTTAAATTGGGGTTATTGGGAGTTGCTGGGGTGGCAGGGGATGAAGGACCAGAAGGGCCTTCTCCGTGCTGTATCTCTAAAATTAAAAACATTCTTTCATTTTCCATTCATAGGAATTAATAAAGAAGCTTTGCAAATTGTGCATTGTGAGAATAGATTTAGACACTAATGCGATATAATGCCAAAACCACTGCAGTTTGTCTCCACAAGGAAAGTACAAGCAGTTTCAAACTCCTGGGAGTGCACATCTCACACAACTTCTTGTGGTCCCTGACCATATCCTATGCAATCAGGAAAGCTCACCAACGCCTCTATTTTCTGAGGAGGCTGAAAAAGGTTGGACTATATACGCCTATACTCATATCATTCTATGATGCACAGAAGAGGGTCTCCTAAGAAGATGCATTACTGCATGTTACGGAAACTGCACTGTGGCGACAGGAAGGCTGTACAACAGTTAGTCAAAACCGCCCAATCCATCACTACCAGCCTAGCCACCATCATGGACATATACACAGAGAAGTGCTGGAAAAAGGCCAATCTCTTCATGAAGGATTCCACCCTCCCTTCTCATGGACTGTTTGTCCCACTTCCATCAGGAGGGAGGCTATGTAGCATCCATGTCAGGACCACCAGATTCAAAAATAGCTAGTTTCCACAAGAAGTAGCAAGTCTGATCACCACCTCCACCCACCAACCCCCACCTCCACCTCCACACCCCCAAGCAGCTCAACTTTATCATTTCCTGTCAGTCACCTTATGTACAGACACTCCTGTGCCAAGTGTCACTTTATGGACACGCAATCAATCTATGTATATAAGCTATCTTATGTGTTTCTATCTATTCTGTTATTTTATTATAGTGTTCTTTATATTATAGTGCATTTTAGTGCTGCATCTAATCTGGAGTAACAATTTTACCATTCTTGTGGTTTTACTGATACCTTCCCATTATTACTTTTGTTGTCTTTAATATAAAATTGATAGTTTCCTGGAAATTTAATATCATATCCATTTAAAGGTTGAATAATGCCTAGATGTTGATTTGTTTTCGTGCTCACTTAGTGCATAGTTTTAAAATCACAAACTGCAGTTACCAGTATGCACAGCACCTGAGCCACCATTTAGGAATTCCCAGACTGGGAAATATTGAAGATATTCCCAGCTTTTAAAATGAAGTTCTTATTTGCAGTCTTTTAAGATGATTTGCAATCTTTTAAGTTAAGTTCATAGGTAGTGCAAACCTAAGTCATTTCTTTATCTATATTATAAATGCCGCTATTTATTATTATCATTTCAGGCAGTGTTAATTCTATCATTTTAAATTTTATTCTAAATACACATTAATTTAGACTTTACTACAGAACAATATACACCACAACTATGAAGTATTTCTGAATTTGATGCTGATTCTGGCTTGAACAGTACTGACTTGCTAGGTATGCCAAAGAGGTAACAACATTGAGGATAGTCCAGGCATTTTCACATTGGTGGGTGGAGGAGAGAGAAAAGCTCGTCAGAAAAGTTTTCACAGGACTGCTTTAGTGGTTCCTGACAGATCACTACACTCGCCATTGCATCTGTTAACAATTTATTCAGATTGTTCTCCCTCCTGAGATGAAATGAAGAAAAATTATATACATGAAGATAGTCACAAAGAAGAAAAAATCTGCAGATGCTGGAACTCCAAGCACCACACACAAAATGCTGGAGGAACTCAGAAGGGCAGGCAGCATTTATGGAAAAGAGTCAACATTTCGTGTTGAGTCCCTTGATTAGGACTGGAGATAAAAAGATGAGAAGTCACAGATGTAGGGTGGGGCGGGGGGGGGGTTGGGAGGAAGAAACACAAGGTGATAGGTGAAACCCTTTTCCCACTCTCACCTTATACCCATACCTATCCATCACCTCTGTCCGGTGCTTCTTCCCCTTTTCTTACTTGCATTGCCTTCTCTCCTCTCCTACTAGATTTCCCTTATGCTGACTTTGACTTATTTTATCATTAGTCTCCAACTACCTCGAAACCTCATCCTTAATAGTAGATTCCAACACTTGTATCTCTTTCACCAATCAACTTCCCAGCTCTTTACTTCACCCCTCTTCCCACCCCCTCCACCACCCGGTTTCACCTATCACCTCATGTTTCTTCCTCCCCTCGCCCACTATCTGACCCCGTCTCCTCATCTTTTTCTCTCCTATCCTGATAAAGGGTCTCAGCTCGGAACATCGACTATACTTTACTCCATAGATACTGCCTGGCCGGCTGAGTTCCTCCAGCATTTGTGTGTGTCATGTGAAGATAGTGTAAAAGCTTTCTTAATTCAAGTCTTGTTGAAACCCACCCATCAGGAAGCTAAATGGCAAGACAAATTGAGGGCAACACACACAAGATGCTAGAGGAACTCAACAGGTCAGGCAGCATTTATGGAATTGAAAAAACAGTCAACGGTTTGGTCGGAGTGCCTTTAGCAGGACTGGAAAGGAAGAAGGGAAAAAGCCAGAATAAAAGAGTGGGTGGGGGAAGGAGAACTAGCTAGAAGGTGAGAGGTAAAACCAGGTGGGTGGGAAGGGTAAAGAGCTGGAGAAGAAGGAGTCTGATAGGAGAAGAGAGTGGACCGGGGAGAAAGGGAAGGAGGGGGGGCTCAGGCAGAAAGGGAAGGAGGGGTGCACCGGGGAGAAAGGGAAGGAGGGGTGCACCGGGGAGAAAGGGAAGGAGGAGGGCACCGGGGAGAAAGGGAAGGAGGGGGGCACCGGGGAGAAAGGGAAGGAGGGGTGCACCGGGGAGAAAGGGAAGGAGGAGGGCACCGGGGAGAAAGGGAAGGAGGGGGGCACCGGGGAGAAAGGGAAGGAGGGGGACACCGGGGAGAAAGGGGAGGAGGAGAGGCACCGGGGAGAAAGGGAAGGAGGGGGGCACCGGGGAGAAAGGGAAGGAGGGGGACACCGGGGAGAAAGGGAAGGAGGAGGGCACCGGGGAGAAAGGGAAGGAGGGGGGCACCGGGGAGAAAGGGAAGGAGGGGTGCACCGGGGAGAAAGGGAAGGAGGAGGGCACCGGGGAGAAAGGGAAGGAGGGGGGCACCGGGGAGAAAGGGAAGGAGGGGGACACCGGGGAGAAAGGGAAGGAAGAGGGCACCGGAGAGAAAGGGAAGGAGGGGGGCACCGGGGAGAAAGGGAAGGAGGGGGGCACCAGCGAGAAAGGGAAGGAGGGGGGCACCGGGGAGAAAGGGGAGGAGGAGAGGCACCGGGGAGAAAGGGAAGGAGGGGGGCACCGGGGAGAAAGGGAAGGAGGGGGGCACCGGGGAGAAAGGGAAGGAGGGGTGCACCGGGGAGAAAGGGAAGGAGGAGGGCACCGGGGAGAAAGGGAAGGAGGGGGGCACCGGGGAGAAAGGGAAGGAGGGGGACATCGGGGAGAAAGGGAAGGAAGAGGGCACCGGGGAGAAAGGGAAGGAGGGGGGCAGCGGGGAGAAAGGGAAGGAGGGGGGCAGCGGGGAGAAAGGGAAGGAGGAGGGCACCGGGGAGAAAGGGAAGGAGGGGGGCACCGGGGAGAAAGGGAAGGAGGGCACCGGGGAGAAAGGGAAGGAGGGGGGCACCAGCGAGAAAGGGAAGGAGGAGAGGCACCGGGGAGAAAGGGAAGGAGGGGGGCACCAGCGAGAAAGGGAAGGAGGAGTGGCACCGGGGAGAAAGGGAAGGAGGGGGGCACCGGGGAGAAAGGGAAGGAGGGGTGCACTGGGAAGAAAGGGAAGGAGGAGGGCACCGGGGAGAAAGGGAAGGAGGAGAGGCACCGGGGAGAAAGGGAAGGAGGGGGACACCGGGGAGAAAGGGAAGGAGGAGGGCACCGGGGAGAAAGGGAAGGAGGGGGACACCGGGGAGAAAGGGAAGGAGGGGGGCACCGGGGAGAAAGGGAAGGAGGGGGGCAGCAGGGAGAAAGAGAAGGAGGGGGGCACCAGGGAGAAAGAGAAGGAGGGGGGCACCGGGGAGAAAGGGAAGGAGGGGGACACCGGGGAGAAAGGGAAGGAGGAGGGCACCGGAGAGAAAGGGAAGGAGGGGGACACCGGGGAGAAAGGGAAGGAGGAGGAGCACTAGGGAGAGGTGCTAGGCAGGTGAGGAGAAGGGTTAAGAGGCCAGAGTGGGGAATAGAAGATGTCACTTCACTCTTTAAGAAGTGAGGAAGGCAAAAGAAAGGAAATTATAGGCTAATTAGCCTAACCTCAGTGGCTGAGAAAGTGCTGGAGTCTATTATTAAGGATGAGGTTCCGAGGTAGTTGGAGACTAATGATAAAATAAGTCAAAGTCAGCATGGTTTCTGTAAAGGGAAATCCAACCTAAGAAATCTGTTAGAGTTATTTGAGGAAGTGACAAGCAGGGTGAACAAAGGAGAGGCAGTGGATGTCATTTACTTGGATTTTCAGAAGGCGTTTGATTAGGTGCCACACATGAGGCTGCTTAACAAGATAAAATCCTATGGTGTTACAGGAAAGATACTGGCATGGATAGTGAAATAGCTGACATCAGGAGGCAATGAGTATGAAAAAGGGAGCCTTTTCTGGTTGGCTGCCGGTGACTGGTGGTGTTCTTCAGGGATCAGTATTGGGACCATAAGATAAGATAAGACCATAAGATACAGGAGCAGAATTAGGCCATTTGGCCCATCGAGTCTGCTCTACCGCTGTTTTTGACATTGTTTGTCAATGATTTAGATAATGGAATTAATGGCTTTGTGGCAAAGTTTGTGGATGATATGAAGTTAGGTGGAGGAGTAGGTGTAGGTAATGCTGACGAAGCAATGCAATTGCAGCAGGACTTAAACAAATTGGAAGGATGGGTTAAAAAGTGGCAGATGGAATACAGTGTTGGGAAATGTATGATAACATATTTTGGTAAAAGGAATAATAGTGTAGGCTGTTATCTAAATGGGGAGAAGGTTCAAACATCAGAGGTGCAGGGGGACTTAGGGATCCTCGTGCAAGACTTCCAGAA
The DNA here is from genome assembly GCF_030028105.1 of Mobula birostris. Lineage (NCBI taxonomy): Eukaryota > Metazoa > Chordata > Chondrichthyes > Myliobatiformes > Myliobatidae > Mobula > Mobula birostris. The sequence continues at coordinate 54,995,982 of NC_092381.1, forward strand.
GGTTAATTTACAGGTTGAATCTGTGGTAAAGAAGGCAAGTGCATTGTTCACATTTATTTCAAGGGGAATAGAATATAAAAGCATGGAGATAATGCTGAGCCTTTATAAGACACTAGTCAGGACGCATTTAGAGTACTGTCAACAGTTTTGGGCTCCATATCTCAGAAAGGATGTGTTGTCATTTGAGAGAGTCCAGAGGAGGTTCACGATGATGATTCTGGGAATGAAGGAGTCAACTTATGAGGAATGTTTGGCAGCTTTGGGCCTGTACTCACTGACATTTAGAAGAATGTGGGAGTATCTCATTGAAACCTACCGAATGTTGAAATGAAGAGGATAGGTTTGGTGGAGGTATCCAGAACTAGAGGGCACAATATTGAGAAATGACCCTTTAGACCAGAGGTAAGGAGGATTTTTTTTTTTAACCAGAGAGTAGTAAATCTGTGGAATGCTCTGGAGGCAAAGTTCATGGGTATATTTAAAACTGAAGTGGATCATTTCCTGATCGGACAGGGCATCAAAGGAAATGATGAGAAGGCATAAGTATGGATTCGAGTGGAATTCAGGAACAGCTATGATGGAATCGCGGAGCAGACTCGATGAGCTGAATGACCTAGTCCTGCTGCTATGTCTTATGGTCTTATAAGAGGGAATGGGGAGAAAACGTTTTTTTTTCCAGAAGGAGAAATCAATGTTCAGGTTGAAGGTTACCTAGACGAAGCCATGGACTGACATGTTGGAACAAGAATGGGGATAAGAATTAAAAAGGTTGACCAGTTGGAAATTCCGCTTTTGGTGGATGGAGTGGAGTGGAGCAGAGTTGCTCGGCAAAGCAATCCCCCAATTTATGTCAACGTAGAGGAGCACAAGATACAATACCTCAACTATACCTCTTCCCACCCTGCCACATACAAAAATGCCATTCCCTATTCCCAGCTCCTTCGTCTCTGCTGCATCTGCTCCCAGGATGAGGCTTTCCGTTCCAGAACATCTCAAATGTCCGCTTTCTTTAAGGATCGTGGTTTCCCTTCTGCCGTCATTAATGACGCCCTCACCCGCATCTCCTCCATTTCCTGCACTTTGGCCCTCACCCCATCCTCCCGCCACCACAACAGGGACAGAGTTCCCCTTGTCCTCACCTACCACCCCACCAGCCTCCAGATCCAGAACATTATCCTCCGCAACTTCTGCCACCTTCAACAGGACCCCACCACTAAGCACATCTTTCCCTCTCCATCCCTCTCTGCTTTCTGCAGGGATCATTCCCTTCACAACTCCCTGGTCCACACGTCCCTCCCCACGGATCTCCCACCTGGCACTTATCCCTGTAAGCGCAAGTGCTACACTTGTCCCTACACCTCCTCTCTTGCCACCATTCAGGGCCCCAAACAGTCCTTCCAAGTGAGGCAACACTTCACTTGTGAGTCTTTTGGGGTCATCTATTGCATCCGGTGCTCCCAGTGCGGCCTCCTCTACATCGGTGAAACCTGACACAGATTGGGGGACCGCTTCATTGAGCATCTCCACAACAGACAGGATCTCCTGGTTGCCACCCACTTCAACTCTGCTTCACATTCCCATTTGGGTATGTCTATACATGGCCCCCTGTACTGCCATGATGCGGCTAAACTCAGGTTGGAGGAGCAACACCTCATATACCGTCTGGGTAGTCTCCAGCCCCTTGGTATGAACATCGAATTCCCCAACTTCTGGTAATTCCCTCCCCCTCCCTTCCCCTATCCCTATGTCACTCTGCCCCCTCCCCCAGTTGCCTATCACCTCCCTCATGGTTCCGCCTCCTTCTACTACCCATTGTGCTTTCCCTTTTTCCTTCTTCACCTCCCTGCTTCCCCTCCTCCACCCCTTTATCTTTCCCCTTACTGGTTTTTCACCTGGGACCTAACAGCCTTCTCCCTCCCACCCTCCCCCCACCTTCTTTATAGGGCCTCTGCCCCTTCCCCCTACAGTCCTGACGAAGCGTTCCGGCCCGAAACATTGACTGATTGTTTCCACGGATGCTGCCCGACCTGCTGAGTTCCTCCAATGTGTTGTGCGTGTTGCTTTGACCCCAGCATCTGCAGAGTATTTTGTGTTTACCAGATACAATAGATGACCACAACGGATTCACAGGTGAATTTTTCCCTCACCTGGAAGAACTGTTTAGGGTCCTGAATGGAGGTAAGGGAGGTATTTGTGTGGGTGTAGCACTTTTGTTGCTTGCAGGATTAAGTACCAAGTGATCGGTGGGAGGGACGAATGGACAAGGGGATCATGGAGGAACCAATCTGTGCGGAAAGCTGAGTGTGGGAAGGAGGTAAAATTGTCTTTGATGATAGGATCCTGTTCGAGATGTCGGAAGTTGTGGAGAATGATGTGTTGCATGCGAAGGCTCTAGGGGTGGTAGGTGAGCACAGGAGGAATTCTAGCCCTGTTAAGACGGTGGGAAAATGTGGTGAGCATGGATATCCAGGAAATGGAGGAGATGCGGGTGAGGGCAGTATCAATGGTGGAAGAAGGGAAACCCTGTTTTTTGAAGAAGGAAGACATTTCTGATATCCTGGAATGGAAAGCCACGTCCAGGGAACAGATGTGGTGGAGATGACGGAACTAAGTAAAGGGAATAGCGTTTTTTAAAGAAGACAGGGTGAGGAGACATATAGTCAAGATAGACAAAGGAATCAGTAGGTTTATCAAAGATAGGTTGAGTTGTTCTCCAATCTTGGCATTTTACTTGAAAAAGTTTTGTCATCATGTGATGAGAGATCATTATTGTGCTGTTGATTGTGATGTGCCCTCTGACTGCTTGGTCTGTATAACTGTTTACTCAGCTGTCTTTTTACATCATTTGATGTAAATAACCTCTTATGTCATTTCAGAAACTCATTTGTGATGTGAGGAGGAAATCTCATTGCCGATTGGCTGTGTGTCAAACTTCATGTGTTGTGGCCTGGAATTTGGTTTACATCTGGTCATAGATAGGATTGAGGTCAACATGTCTGTTTACAGAATTGTTTGCAGAAAACCATGCTTTAGGAATTCTCTTATAAAAGATGTTGGTAGACAGTTTGGCTACAGAGATGGAGACAGAGAGATCAAGAAAGGGGACCAAGTGAATTTAAGGTCAAGGTGGAAGGTGGAGGCAAAGTTGATGAAATTGACAAGCTCAGCAAGAGTGTATGAAGCACCATCAGTGCAGTCAGCAATCTAGCACAGAAAGAGTTGGGGTGCATTACTAGGGAAGGCTTGGAACATGGACTATTCTATGTAGCTAGCAAAAACGCAGGCACTGTTGGGGTCCGTGCAAGTGCCCACGGCTACCCCTTGAGCCTGGAGAGAGTGGGAGGAACTGAAGGGAAATTGTTGAATACGAGAACCAGATGGAGGAGGGTGGCGGTGGAGGAAAACTGGCTGGATCTTTCCTTGAGAAAGAAGCAGAGAGCTTTAATGCCTTCTTGATGTGGAATAGCAGTATACAGACACTGGACATCTGTGGTGAAAAAGAGGCAGTCAGGGCCAGGGAATCGAAATGTGTTGAGTTCAAGAGCATTTGAAGTATTGTGGATGTAGGTAGGAAAGGACTGAACCAAGGAGGATAGAATGGAGTCAAGGTATGCAGACATGAGTTCAGTGGGGCAGGAACAGTCAGAGATAATGGGCTGGTCAGGTTGGTGGATCTTGGGTTGGAGGTAGAAGCAAGCAGTGTAGGGTCAGGGAGCTCTGAGTTTGGTGGCAGTGGACAGGAGTTCTCCAGAGTTGATGAGGTTAGTGATGGTGTTGGAGACAATTTTTTGATGGTCTGGAGTGGGGTCCTTTTCAGGGGGTAGGTAAGACGAGGTATCTGAGAGATGCCGCCTGGCCTCAGCAAGGTAGTCCGTCATCCTACAACAGCATTCTCTTCATCTGCAGGTTTGATAGTAAGGTTGGGATTGGTGTGGAGGGAGTGAAGGACAGTGTGTTCAGAGAGGGTAAGGTTTGAGTAGCAATGAGGAGTTCTCCTCAAACCTTAGTGCCATATTACACACTGAGGAGTGAATCCAAGGTAAATTGATGCGTTATTTTAAAATGGGGTAGCATTTCCACAGGGATTTCCCCCCAAATCTATTTTCTATGATCTGCACGTCACTGACGAGGCCAATGCTTATTGCCTATTCCTACGCGCCCTACAAAAAGAAGTGGTTAGCTCACCTTAAACCATTGCAATCCCTCTGGTGAAGGTAAGCCCTCCATCCTGGTCATCCCTTATATTGGTCACTGGAGCCTAAGAGCTTATATTTTTAAAGGGTATGATTGTTCAATACCAAAATGATTTTGAAATGCATCAAATATGAACATTTCTAACAGGAGGTTATTTCGGGCTTGTAGTTTAACTATGTAATAATTTACAATGAGGACCACAGCTGAACCTTATTCCAAAGTGTTCAGTGCTATGAAACTGGCTCCACTCTATGTACATAGCTCCTTGAACTCATTGGAATTGATTGCAAATTGATACACAGATGCTTGAAAGGCAAACTCGGGCAGCCATTCCAACTAAATGACATTAAACTGTTTACAAAACACAACTTTTGATCCATGATTTAACCATGTTGCCCTCTGCATGAAAAAATGCCTTCTCTTTCTACTTCTTCCAAAATTGTATCTGAATTTATACAGTCATGTTGCAACTTCAAGCATGTATCTTCCAAGGATTTTGACAATTTAATATCTATCGTTCAAAATTATCCAGTGACAAAAAACAGGCTTTATAATTACATGTTTCTGTAATTTTTTTTGCAGTGGGTAATTGTCCACATCATTACTAACACAGAGATTTCACCTTGGCCAGAAAATAGTACTAGCACAGATGGATCTCTACTCCCTTTCCCCATTCCTTGAAGATGACATCTCCTTCTCCTAAGTTATGCATTATCTTCAGGGTATGAGGTGTGGGTGATTATTTTAATGTGGATTAAAGTGTTCCATTTATAGGCAGCATGTCTGCTCTAGTCTTGTCTCAATTGTGGTTCCCAGCCCTGTTTTGATACTGAGGATGCAACCCAAAATTGAAATCTCTTCACTGGCAAGCTGTATAAAAGGCAAGTATAGTCACCTCAACTCACTTACAATCCTGAGGCTTCTTCTGGTACAAAGTTAATGTGCGCAGGCCAGCATAACGGAATTGGTAGGCCTATATGTGGATAATTCTAGAAATCTCCCAGCACTCACCACAGGAGCCTAACCCTTTCGCAAGATGAATATGAACATTGAACAAACAGTAACCATAGTGCACTTGAAGCCAAATGTGGGTGAAGCAAGTTACTGCATTTTAGTGCAGTCAATTTCACACAAATCTTCATTGACCATGTTCTATTGGCTACACATTATAGTCAATAATATTCTATTTTTGTGCTCAGTTTCAATAGGAGCAATACAGTTCTATTAATAGCATGTAATTAAAAAGGTTATCATTTTTCTTTTGAGAGATTTATTTTGGTCAGATATTTACTTGGTTTCTGTTTACATTTTGGTCTGAGAAAAATTAATTGGGCAAAATGGATTTTTGCTTACCATCAACATGCAAAACCAAGAATTCATAAATTAATTAATAATTACAAATTACAGATTATATTTACCTTTATTTTAATAAAATGAACTGCCATATTGTCTACAAAAGCAAAATACTCCTGCAGCTGGAAGTGAGAAGAAATGTTGCTGGGGGCACATTGTTGCTTAAGGAGTATCTTTTCACTTCTCAGCTTGTACCATTCTGTGCCAAGAGGTTGTAGGTTCAAGTCAATGTTGAGTACGTGAGCACATAAAATAGATTGGGGTCTCTAAGTAATTCTAAGTGTGTCTGAGTTCTCCTAGCAAAATAATATTATTGTCCTTCTTCAGTTATTATTGAGAAGGTAATGGTGATCTATCTTGAAACATTGCAATCATTCTTGCTGAGAATAGGTAGGGAGATTGGACCTAATTCCAGACAGAATGAAGGAAAGGTGTTTTATTGTCAAATCAAGATGATGCCTGACTTGGGGCAGAATTGTGTTCTCATGTACCTGAATCCCTTCTTTGGTGGAACAGGTCATGGGTTATGGAGGATATGCTGGAGAAGGCTTTCTCCCTGCAAAATTCCCTCTACCATTTCCCATACTTCTGTTGTCATCCCACTTCATCCCAGATGGAACATTGATAGAGTTCCATTCACCCTGCAGCTGCATACAGCCCATAATTCTTGGGCATTTTTGCAAACTGCAACGCAATCTCACCACCAGTCCCACCTCCCCGCCTAACTACAGAGTAACACATACAAAATGTTGGAGGAACTCAGCAGGTCAGTTGATGTTTTATGCCGAGCCCTACTTCAGGAAGTGTCCCCTCCTAACTCCTTTCTGCTTTTGAAAGGGACCATCCTCTTTAAGACTTTTCTCTTTATGTACACTGTTGCTCTCCACCCACCCCTTCCTGTCCACTGGCACTCTCCTCTGCAATTGTAGGAGATGTATCAATGTCCCTACACACCCTCCCTCATCACCATTCAGGGACTTAAACAGCCCTTTCAGGGCAAAAATTCACATGGGCTGCATTCTATGTCGACTATTGCATTTGGTGCTCTCAATGTGGCCTCCGCTACATCAGGAGATCAGACGTGGAAAAAAATACAAAATAAATTTATGATCAATCAAAGTGCGTACATGTCACCATATAAAACCCTGAGATTCCCTTTCTTGTGGGCAATCACAGTACATACAAGAAACACAATAAAACGAAAGATCACCATCAACAGGGCAGACAACAACAAATGTGAGGAAAATACAAAATACTTCGCAAATACAAAAAGCAAGAGAAAAAATAAATAATATTAACAATAATAATAATAAAAGCAGAGGTGGAGGAGTATGCCTCATGATCAACTCTCCTTGGTGCACAAACATATCAGTGCTGTCCCAATTCTGCTCACCAGACCTGGAATATCTAGCAGTAAAGTTCCGTCCTTTTTACCTATCACGGGAGTTCTCCGGGGTCATTTTGGTAGCAGTTTACCTCGGGCCAAAGTCAAGCAGGATTTAGATGATCTGAGCAATGGGATCAACATGCACGAAACTGCACACCCTAATGCCTTCACTATCGTTTTGGGAGATTTTAATCAGGCCAGTCTGGAAAAAATCACTAAGCAATTACCATAAACAGATCACTTGCAATACCAGAGGAAACAACACACTGGACCATTGCTACACCACCACCAAGAATGACTACCGTACTATTCCGTGCCCTTACTTCAGGAAGTCTGATCATGTGGCTGTAGTTCTGCTCCCTGAGTATAGGCAGAGACTGAAGACTGGAGCACCAGTAGTGAGGACCAAGAAGGTATGGACAAGGGAAGAACAGGAGCGCTTACAGGACTGCTTTGAATCAGTGGACTGGACTGTATTCAGGGATTCATCTTTGAATCTGGATGAGTATGCTGCAGTTGTTACCAACTTCACTAAAACCTGTGTGGATGAGTATGTGTCCACAAAGACTTACTGTACATTCCCAGACCAAAAGTCGCAAATGAACCAGGAGGTACGTCGTCTGCTGAAGGCCAGATCTGTGGCATTCAAGTCTGGTGACCCAGGCCTATACCAGAAATCCAGGTATGGTTTGCAAAGGGTTATTTCAAAGATGACGAGGTTGGAGGCGATAACAGATGCACGGCAACTCTGGCAGGGTCTGCAAGACATTACTTTCTACAAAGCAAAACCCAGTAGCATGAGGCAGCAATGCTTCACTACCAGATGAACTCGGTGCCTTCTATGCCCGCTTTGAAAGGGAGAACACAACTACAGCTGTGAAGATCCCTGCTGCACCTGATGACCCTGTGATCTCTGTCTCAGAGGCCGATATTAGGCTGTCTTCAAAGAGAGTGAACCCTCGCAAGGCGGAAGGTCCCGATGGAGTACCTGGTAAGGCTCTGAAAACCTGTGTCAACCAACTGGCGGGAGTATTCAAGGACATTTTTAACCTCTAACTGCTACGGGCAGAAGTTCCCACTTGCTTCAAAAAGGCAACAATTATACCAGTGCCTAAGAAGAATAATGTGGGCTGCCTTAATGACTATCACCCAGTAGCACTCACATCAACAGTGATGAAATATTTTGAGAGGTTGGTCATGACTAGACTGAACTCCTGCCTCAGCAAGGACCTGGACCCATTGCAATTTGCCTATCGCCACAATAGGTCAACGGCAGACACAATCTCAATGGCCCTCCACATGGGTTTAGTCACAGTCATAGTCATACTTTATTGATCCCCGGGGAAATTTCTTTTCGTTATAGTCACCAATAATAGATAGTAGTAAAACCATAAATAGTTAAATAGTAATATGTAAAATACGTCAGGAAATTAGTCCAGGACCAGCCTATTGGCTCAGGGTGTCTGACGCTCCAAGGGAGGAGTTGTAAAGTTTGGTGGCCACAGGCAGGAATGACTTCCTATGACGCTCTGTGTTGCATCTCAGTGGAATGAGTCTCTGGCTGAATGTACTCCTGTGCCCAACCAGTACATTATGTAGTGGATGGGAGACATTGACCAAGATGGCATGCAACTTGGACAGCATCCTCTTTTCAGACACCACCATCAGAGAGTCCAGTTCCATTCCCACAACATCACTGGCCTTATGAATGAGTTTGTTGATTCTGTTGGTGTCTGCTACCCCAGCCCGCTGCCCCAGCACACAACAGCAAACATGATAGCACTGGCCACCACAGACGCGTAGAACATCCTCAGCATCGTCCGGCAGATGTTAAAGGACCTCAGTCTCCTCAGGAAATAGAGACGGCTCTGACCCTTCTTGTAGACAGCCTCAGTATTCTATGACCAGTCCAGTTTATTGTCAATTTGTATCCCCAGGTATTTGTAATCCTCCACCATGTCCACACTGATCCCCTGGATGGAAACAGGGGTCACCGGTACCTTAGCTCTCCTCAGGTCTACCACCAGCTCCTTGGTCTTTTCACATTAAGCTGCAGATAATTCTGCTCACACCATGTGACAAAGTTTCCTACCATAGGCCTGTACTCAGCCTCATCTCCCTTGCTGATGCATCCAACTATGGCGGAGTCATCAGAAAACTTCTGAAGATGAAAGACTCTGTGCAGTAGTGAAGTCTGAGGTGTAAATAGTTAAGAGAGAGGGAGACAAAACAGTCCCCTGTGGAGCCCCAATGCTGCTGATCACTGTTGGACACACAGTGGTCAGTTGTCCAGACCACCTGAACAACACAAATACCTATGTCAGGATGCTGTTCGTCGACTATAGCACAGCACTTAATACCATCGTTCCCACAATCCTGATTGAGAAGTTGCAGAACCTGGGTCTCTGTACCTCCCCCTGCAATTGGATCCGTGACTTCCTAACTGGAAGATCACAGTCAGTGTGGATTGGTGATAACATATCCTCCTCGCTGATGATCAACACTGGCACACATCAGGGGTGTGTGTTTAGCCCACTGCTCTGCTCTCTACATACACATGACTGTGTGGTGAGGCATAGCTCATATACCATCTATAAATTTGCTGACAATACAACCATTGTTGGTAGAATCCCAGGTGGTGACGAGAGGGCGTACAGGAGTGAGATATGCCAACTAGTGGAGTGGTGCCGCAGCAACAACCTGGCACTCAATGTGAGTAAGACGAAAGAGCTGATTGTGGACTTCAGGAAGGGTAAGACGAAGGAACACATACCAATCCTCATAGAGGGATCAGAAGTGGAGAGAGAGAGCAGTTTTACGTTCCTAGGTGTCAAGATCTCTGAGGATCTAACCCGGTCCCAACATATCGATTTAGTTATAAAGAAGGCAAGACAGCGGCTATACTTTATTCAGAGTTTGAAGAGATTTGGCATGTCAACAAATACACTCAAAAACTTCTATAGTTGTACCATGGAGAGCATTCTGACAGGCTGCATCACTGTCTGGTATGGAGGGGCTACTGCACAGGACCGAAAGAAGCTGCAGAAGGTTGTAAATCTAGTCAGTTCCATCTTAGGTACTAGCCCTCAAAGTACCCAGGACATCTTCAGGGAGCTGTGTCTCAGAAAGGCAGCGTCCATTATTAAGGACCTCCAGCACCCAAGGCATGCCCTTTTCTCACTGTAACTATCAGGTAGGCAGTACAGAAGCTTGAAGATACACACTCAGCGATTCAGGAACAGCTTCTTCCCCTCTGTGATCCGATTCCTAAATAGACAATGAATCTTTGGATACTACCTCACTTTTTTTTAATATACAGTATTTCTGTTTTTGCACTTTTTTAAATCTATTCAATATTTGTATACTGTAATTGATGTACTTATTATTTTTATTTTTTTCTCTAGATTGTGTATTGCATTGAACTGCTGTTGCTAAGTTAACAAATTTCACATCACATGCTGGTGATAATAAACCTGATTCTGATTCTGATTCTGATAAATAAGCAATAAATACCAAGAACATAAGATGAGGAATCCTTGAAGTTGAGTCCATAGCTTATGGGAACAGTTCAGTGATGGGTGAGTGAAGTTCTCACCTCAGGTTCAAGAGCCTGATGATTGAGGGGTAATACCTCTTCCTAAACATGGTACTGCAGGTCCTGAGGCTCCTGTACCTTCTTCCTGATGGCAGCAGTGAGAAGAGAGCATAGCCTGGACAAATTTGCCAAGAACATGTACTCTGTCAGCCATGGTCAGCTTAAGCTCCCACTTGCCAGCTATTTCAACTCCTCTCCCCATTCCCAAAGCCACTTATGTGTTGTCAGGCTCCTCTCTGCCAGGGTGAGACTAAATGCAAACTAGAGGAGAGTATCTCATATCTAATCCTACCTCAGTAGTACACAACCCAATGGATGAGCATAGAATTCTCCAATTTCAGATAACCTGCTTTCCTCTTTATTCTTCTTAGAATAACGTACTGTACATGAGTGTGGAGAACATAACTAGACTATAAAACACTAGTTCAAGAACAGCAAGAAAACAGGGTACAGTTCTGTTCATGATGTTGCAGGAAGGATGTGGAAGAACCTGATCTAGTGCATTGAAGTTCATGAGAATATTTTCAAAGCCAGAGAATTTTAGTTAAATGGAGAAATTGGCTTGGCTTATTTAGCTTTCTTTAGAGTTTTCTATTGGCAGAAAGAGCGAGGACTGTCAATTTAGGTTCAATGACATAAAGAAGAGAATGGGCCTTACACTCAATATCTGTGAGACCACACTACCCTCTAAGTTGATATTGAAAAGGTGGAAACAATGGAACACTTCTCAGATCTTGGGGAAGACAAATTGTGAAGAAATTTACTGCTGCTTTCTGTGCACTGGCACAATCTTTGATCAACTGACAAAAGGAATATGTGGAAATGAGGACCTAGGACAGCACAGAACTCACGGTCCACCAGGCAGCAGTAATCCTTGTCCTCTTGAATGCTTTAGAGCATTGCACTACCTATAACAGGCATTTCAAATCTCTAATGAAGTGCCATCAGCCTGCCTCATCAAATTTCTCCACTATTTAATCATGTCCAAATGTAAATTATCTTTCATCAAGCGCGTGTTAGAATCTCAAGTGGATCTGATGCAAGGTCTTAACCAAAAATGTCAATAACTCCTTTCCCACCACAGACGCTGCTCAACCTGTTGAGTTCCTCCAGCAGATTGCTTCTTGACTAGATTTTAGAATCTTCAGTATTTTGTTTGAATTTCTTCTTCCATCACACAACTAAAATAACTTCTATTAAAGCTGTTAGTGGCATCCTTTGAGTTTGGGACAAAGTTAAGATAACTTTTGACATGGTTGACCTCACCTTCCTCTCTCAGAGACCCTCTGCCATCATCTACTAGGTGGTCTTGCATTCACCTGGATCCTTTATCTAGTCAGTCCTAGCCAGGTTTGACCTTTACCATTGCTTCTATCCTGCTTTCCAGCTACCCCAAAGCTCTACCTTTAGACTTGCCAGTTTTAATTTACAAACTGGCTCTTGGCATTATCAGCTTTTCACACAAATGCAATGATATACAGCTCTGCCTCTCAAGCTCTTGTCTGGAATGCAGAACTGGATAATTAATGATTCCTCCAACTGATTGTTGGCTAGTTCCATCATGCTAAGCACCAGCCCTGGGCTCAGCCCTCTGCTGGTAGATGTCAATGCCCTCGGGCTACAAGTCTCCAGATTTTCAGATTATCACTACAGTGAACCCGAACAATTCTTAAGCAGTAACTTTTCACCAATTTCCTCTTGTACATTTTATGATGACAATAATTAGTGATATTAATCTCTGAATGATCAAACACTACTCTTTGGTGGTGATCCTATCACAAACAAGAGAAAATTTGTCGATGCTGGAAACCCAACCAACACACACAGAATGCTGGAGGAACTCAGTGGGCCAGGCAGCATCTATAGAAAAGGGTATAGTCGATGTTTCAGGCCAAGAACTTTTATCAGGACTGGAGAGAAAAAGATGATAAGTCAGAGTAAGAAAGTGAGGGGAGAGGAGGAAGAAACACAAGGTGAAAGGTGAAACCTGAAGGTGGGGAGAGGGGTGAAGTAAAGAGCTGGTGAAAGAGACATAGGGCTGGAGAAGAGGGATCTGATAGGAGAGGACAGAAATCCATGGAAGAAAGAAAAGGAAGAAGGAGCACCAGAGAGAGGTGATGGGCAGGCAAGGAGATAAGGTGAGAAAGGGAAAAAGAGAATGGAGAAAGGTGAAGGGGGGTGGGGCATTACTGGTTTGAGAAATCGATGTTCATGCCATCAGGTTGGAGGCTAACCAGACAAATATAAGGTGTTGCTCCTCTAACCTGAGTGTGGCTTCATCACAACAATAGAGGAGGCCATGGACTGTCATGTCGGAATGGAAATGGGAAGTGGAATTAAAATGTGTGGCCACTGGGAGATTCTACTTTTTCTGGCGGATGGAGCATAGGTGCTCACTGAAGCAGTCACCCAATTTACATAGGGTCTCACTGATATACAGAAGGCCACACCGTGAGCACTGGATATGGTAGATGACCCCAACAGACTCAATGGTGAAATGTCACCTCACCTGGAAGGACTGCTTGGGGCCCTGAATTGTAGTGAGGGAGGAGGTGTAGGGGCAGGTGTCGCACTTGTTCCACTTGCAAGGATAAATGTCAGGAGGAAGACCAGTGGAGAGATGAATGTACAAAGGAGTCATGTAGGGAGTGATCCCTGCAGAAAGCAAAAAGTGGGGGGGAGGGAAAAATGTGCTTGGTGGTGGGATCCCGTTGGAGATGGTGGAAGTTGCAGAGAATTATGTGTTGAATGTGGAGGCTAGTGTGGTAGTCAGTAACTTCTGGCATCTCCAACGGGATCCCACCACAGGCATATCTTTCCCTCACCCCCCCCCCAACTTTCTGCTTTCTGCAGAGATCGCTCCCTATGTGACTCCCTTGTCCATTCATCACACCCCACTGATCTTATCCTTGCAAGCAGAACAAGTGCTACACCTGCCCCTGCACCTCCTCCTTCACTACCATCCAGGGCCCCTAGCACGCCTTCTAGGTGAGATGAGTCTGTTGGGATCGTCTAACGTATCCAGTGCTCCTGATGTGGCCTCCTGTATATTGGTGAGACCTGACCTAGATTAGGAGACCGCTTTGCTGAGCACCTTTGCTCCATCCACCAGAAAGAGAAGGGATCTCCTAGTGGCCACCCATTTAAATTCCACTTCCCATTCCTATTCCGACATGTCAGTCCATTGCATCCTGTACTGTCATGATGAGGCCACACTCAGGATGGAGGAGCAGCACCTTATATTCTGTCTGGTCAGCCTCCAACCTGAAGGCTTGAACACTGATTTCTCAAACTTCCAGCAATGACCCCCCCTTCACCATTCCCCATCCCTATTTCCCTCTCTCACCTTATCTCCATACCTGCCCATCACCTCCCTCTGGTGCTCCTCCCCCTTTTCTTTCTTCCATGGGCTTCTATCCTCTTGTATCAGATTTCCCCTTCTCCAGCTCTGTATTTCTTTCACCAATCTGCTTCCTAGCTCTTTACTTCACCCCTCTTCCCCCACCACATCCTGGCATCGCCTATCACCCTGTGTTTCTTATTCCCCTCCCCCACTACCCCCCCCCCCCCCCCACCTTCTGACTCTGGCTCCTCAGCTTTTGTTTTTCTCCAGTCCTGATGAAGGGTTTCGGTCCGCAATGTCAACTAAACCCTTTTCCATAGATGCTGCCAGTCCTGCTGAGATCCTCCAGCATTCCTGCCAGTGTGTGTTGCTTGGTGGTGACATTTGTTGGTTTTACTTGTGAATGGTTAACTGTAAGAGGATGTACAGTATGTTTCATCACCATTGGTTTCTCTCCTGCAGTAGCAGTGTCCACTTAGCTTCTGCAAACAGAAATACTTCTAATAAAAACAAAGCTAACACTAGATTATTTTTTGAATATGTCATACATTTCATTATCACTGATAAAGCAATTCAGCATAATTGCCTAGAAATTGGATTTCACCCTTTAAAATGCACTGGAACCCAATGAAACCCCATGCAAAAAAATATTAGGATGAAGTTAGACAAAAAATATACCACAGCTGGTGTAGTGCCAATTTATACAGAGAATTATACATTAAAATGAGGACTGTTGTTCCCAACAGGAACCGAATGAAAAGCTTCCCGCTCCCATGGTTTTGCTGCACTGATCTCTGAGAACAATGTCAGATCTTAAAGGAACTCTCCCCAAGGCAGCTGTAGTACAGCTACATAAAAGGTAGCCATGGAGTTGAGGGAAAATGTGGTGGTGGCAAGATCTGTGTGTGTGGCCATGGACTGAGTAGCCTTTCCCAACTGAGTCCTGTTCTGTGAATAGCCAATGTGAGGTGCAGGATGATCAATGAGGCAGAGATCACAGCATGTGCACAGTATAAATAAATAAAGCCTGCAATCAACAAACAGTGATGAGTTTTCAAAAATTCTGCGCACTGGCAAAAAGGCTGACGAGACACCAAGATTTCTACATCAGAATGGAATTCATTCCGTTGACATCTCACAGGAAATTTCTGGGTGAAGTACTCCTGATTCTTGTTGTGGTTGCCCAGTGGAAGTTAAAGATCAAACTCAAAAGTTTCAATTTATGTTTGCCAGGGAAGAAACATGCAGTGGCTGGTGGCATCATTAGTTGTATAAAGGTGAATCATTTATTCCTGCTACAATTTCCTGATTGGCATAATTTCACTTGAAAATGATAGCCAGCACAATCTCATCTGGGTAAAATCACTTTCATGCAATGACAAACCGGATTTTAGGCTAATACTCTTCAAAAGGAATTGTGATTTGTCTCTGTGATGTATATGTGACCCCTGTGACTCACATATGCTAATCAGAGCAATGGAATTATTTTTCTGGAGGCTTCATATTAGGTATATTTTCACCAAGAATTTTTAAAAGGATTTTATTCTCCTTTAACTCCAGCAGAGAATTGGGAGAAATCCTGTCCAGAGTTTATTTAATACCAGAGCAGTTAGCTGGGGGGCCCTCCCTCGCTCCCTTTCCCTTTCAAGGAATCTTCCATTGAACAGTCTTGCACTTACTTTGCTATTGTAATACCAGGATGTCTTGTGATGTAAGTCTCTCCATAAAAATGTTCTGCAATGTACAATACAAAAAAAACGCAACTAGCAAAGTAAGTTCTATTTGTGTAGCATTTAATTTACAGTTCTCCTGAAATGTCAAGTAATTCAAAATATCATAGAGTACGGCCATGCTCTTTGTATTGCATCCAAGGCAGGTCCTCGTATGTGTGTCACACGTTAAGTTTCCAAAATTTAAAGTAAATAAATTTTATAAATCTGAGTCTGTTTTGAATGTTTTGAATCAGTGTAACAAAAGCGTGAAGAGGTTCAACTGTGGATAATGAAAGTATTGTGTGGATTTGACATTCTAAAGAAGGGAAATGAATTGAGAGAATTGGAGAAAGAAACTGGGGTTGAAAGTTGGACGTAGGAACATGAGATAAGGGTGTGATTGGACAGAAGTTTGTAAAACCATGGTAGGAAACTCTTACAGGTAGAAATAGACTATTTGCAGTAAGTGATTAATTGAAACTGAAATGATACTGATAAATGATAGTAATTCAGATTTTGACCAAAAGCAAGTGAAAATGTTCCACCCAGAATGGTGCTGATGCCAAGTCAATGTTAGACAGATGGTTGCTTGAAAAAGAAAGGAATTTGGGAATTTGTTGGGCATATGAGATGAAGTTGTGGAGAACACAGTCTGATTGGGATAAATTCTGTTTTTCTGTTTCAATTAATATAGTCGCAATTTTTTTAAAAAAATACATGTTTCAGCATCATAAAACAATTTCAATCTTTAACAAAAACGTTTTGTGTAGCTGAAGTTCAGACTATGAAGTTTTATTTATACTATTTGATTATTCATAACCTAAATGCAGATCAACATTATATGGAATTTGAAAGAATCACTATATTTAAAAATTAACAGGTATTTTCACCTCCTTTGTTACACCAGAAAGAGCATAAAAGTAATATATTGGTATACAAACATACTGCTGGAACTCAGCAGGTTGAGCAGTATTTGTAGAGGAGAAAAGAATTGTCAACAATTTGGCTTGAAAGCTTTTACGTTAACAATTCCCCTCCACAAATGCTGCTCAGCCGCTGAGTTCCATCAGCAGATTGTTTTTTGCCCCAAATTTTAGCATCTGTAGTTTCGTATCTTGAATATGTTGGTTAATGAAACCAGAAATCTGAATGAACCAAATCTATTTTTTTAGCAAGTTTGAACCAATTATTAATCTTCTATCTTGTTGATGCATTTCAGGAATACTGTGTTGTACATTAGCTGTGCATAGCTTTATCTATTCATGAAGGATAAGGGACAATTTTGAACTAATCAGCTGGGCAAGTAGCCAACCATCAGTAAAAGCTTTTCAACTTTGTTTAATTTTAATATATATTAGAAACATAGAAACATTGAAAACCTACAGCACAATACATATATTTTCATAAGGCATGATTCCCAATCCAGGGAACATCCTTGTAAATCTCCTCTGCATCCTTTCTATGGTTTCCACATCCTTCCTGTAGTGAGGTAACCAGAACTGAGCACAGTACTCCAAGTGGGGATTGACCAGGGTCCTATATAGCTGTAACATTACCTCTCAGCTCTTAAACTCAATCCCATGGTTGATGAAGACCAATGCAACGTATGCCTTCTTAACCACAGAGTCAAGCTGCGTAGCAGCTTTGAGTATCCTATGGACTCGGACCCCAAGATCCCGCTGATTCTCCACACTGCCAAGGGTCTTACCATTAATACTATA
Source organism: Mobula birostris (assembly GCF_030028105.1). Classification (NCBI taxonomy): domain Eukaryota; kingdom Metazoa; phylum Chordata; class Chondrichthyes; order Myliobatiformes; family Myliobatidae; genus Mobula; species Mobula birostris. The sequence continues at coordinate 55,013,287 of NC_092381.1, forward strand.
TTCTGCCATCATACTTGACCTACCTTGGAGGTTGATAGGTTCTTGATTAGTGAGGATGTCAAAGGTTATGGGGAGAAGACAGGAGAACGGAGTTGAGAGGGATAACAACTCAGCCATGATGGAATAATGGAGACGCCCAATGGGCTGAATGGCCCAACTCTCCCCCTATGTTTTCTAATGTTGTGGTCTAATACTCCAAGTGAACTCTCACTGGCACCTTGTACAAATGCAACATCACTTCCTAACTGCTGCGCTCAGTGCCCTGAACACTTTTTGAGCATGCTGTCTATCCATTAAATCTCCAGAAAGATAAGCTGCTGTATTACTGTAACAATATTAGGCCATTCAGCCCATCGAGTCTTGTCTGCAATTTGCTTATGGCTGACGTGTTATCTCTCCCAACCCCACCCTCCTGTATATTCCCCTGAAACCTTGATGCCCCTTACCAATCAAGAACCTTATCAATCTTTGCTTAAAATACATCCAATGTCTTGAACTTCACAGCCGTCCAGGGCAATGTGTTCTACAGATACTCCACCCTCTGGCTAAATAAATTCCTCCTCATCTCTGTTCTAAATGGACGTCCCTCTATTGTGAGGCTGTGCCCCCTGGTACTGGACTCTCCTGCTGTTGCAAAACAATACATACAAAATCCTCTCCATATTCACTTTATCTTAGGCCTTTCAATATCGTGAGGCTTTCACTGAGTCCCGTTCGCCTCCCTCGAGTACAGGCCCAGAGCCATCAAATGCACCTCATTCTTTAAACCTTTCATTCCCAGGATCATTCTTGCGAAATTCCTCTGGACCATCTCCGATGCCAACACGTCCTTTCTTAGATATATATGTATTGAAATTAACATATATTTTTAAAATTTTTTACAGCACATCTACAAAAACTACAACCATAGCAAAATCAAATTAAGTAGTGAGCAGCAAAAGAGAGAAAAATATAAAGGCAAAAGTAAACATACACAGCAGAGGTGCACCGCACCAAAAAACCCCAGTCCTCACCCCATAAGAAAGTCCAATACAGGGCCCATATACTTTCAAAGGTGTCCCCTCTGTCCTCATTACATAGTCTCAGTCTCTCCAAATGTAAAGTATTTGCCAGTTCTCTCAGTATTGAAATTAATCTGAATGAAAATAGGCAAAGTTAAACTTGCATTATCCCTGTTATCTGCCAGATGGGATAAAATTACTACCTGTGTTTTTTGTGCTATGTAAACACACACTTCCAGTAAATCCAACTTACTCTTGTGCTACGAGCTGTAAATTTCAGAGATCCCCAGGAACATTCCGAGAGCCTGCCTGGAAAAGGTCATCACCTCTTGTAGAATCAACTGAGCGGGATGACATTGTATTTAAATTAGTCTCCTTGCAGAAGAATATAAGAATATTCTACAGAAATTAAGTTGCATATGAACCTGGATGATCTTTAATTAACTTAGTAAATTAGTTATTCTTTTCCAGAAAAATGTTTTAGTAAACATCTTCCTCTGTCTGAATGGTTATAAATGTTTAATTCCCAGCATAAAGTCTTACTTGACAGAGAAAGAAATAAGGTAATATTATTGTGAAACTAATTCTGCAAGCCTGCTCCACTTAATGAAGCATTATGTTAGGAAGGGGGATCCTAATATGGCTTGAAGGCACCTCAATTTGCAGATTTGTGCATATTTTATGATTGATACGCAAAATCGGTTAACAATCCAACTTAACCAATAACGCAATGGCTTAACCCTCCTCCACTCTGCCAAGATAGCAAGCTGCTTTTAATTAAGGGGAAGACTTCCCAAGGGCTGAAATGTTCTCCATTCCATTTACACAATTGCCTATAATTGTATGTGGTTCATTAGACATTACACTTTATGCCTGCTGACAGGGTAGCCTGGCACCTGAGGCTTAACTCTAGTTGTGCATCTCAACAAGGGGCCCTGGGAGATTCCTGTAGAGAAATATTATGATGACTAAAGAAATGCAGCATCTTCTTCCTTCTAGAGAAGCTAGCTGAGCAGAATTATTGCTCATTATGACAAAATAGACAATGGAATATGACAGTAATTGAATATGGTGGACAATGCATCATTAACTTTTGTGGCCAACACTGCCATATTTTCATGTCTGAAAAGGGGAATATGGAAAATAATTGATTCTATATACTCATCTGTTGATTTTCAAAACAACTTAAGTTGAAAGAACAAGTTAGCTTCCTTTTGTGATAGCATAACAACACTCTGCCAATGACATCACTGAGATTAAAAGGCAAAAATTAATAGTATGGTGACTTTTATATCAAAAGTACAAAGATTCTTGTCAGCATCTTTGCAATAATCTGCAATGGTTAGATTTGTTTTAATTTTATCTTGGTTATGTCATTTACAAAATGTGGTACTGTGTGGATTCAGCCCCAGGTCTCCACTCAAATAGCAATAAATTTGTTGCAGTTCTGACAGAAGCCAAGTCAATCATTTCACAATTTTATTCAAGCTCCCAGACATGAGATTTCAAGATCTATACCCACCGCATTGCCTCAGCAAAGGTTACAACATTTTTTTTTGCTAGGATAATAAGGTGACTAAGGAATAATTGTGGTAATTTGTAGGATCATTATGAGACCATGTGGTATGCTTGTGTGAATACCAACCATGTTCCTGGGCAAAGATCAGAGGGAAATGCCATTAATGGTGAACTCCAGTTATAGACTTATGTCGATGCAGTAACAAATAGGACCTGATTGAAGTTCCATGATTTGAATGTTTTAGCAATTTGGAAGGCATTTTTTTTCTCCAAGAATAAAGAAACATTGCTGCATTTATGAGGAGGAGTTGGCTGTGCTGGCTGTCTATTCCTTGCAGTGCAGAAGAATGAATAGTTACCTCATAGAAGTTTATAAAATCATGAGATATATGCATAAGGTGGACAGTTATTGCCTTTTTCCTGGGGTTTGGGAGTTCAGATATAGAAGGCACAGATATAAGAAAAGAGAGGGGAGATTTAAAAGAGACTTGAGTGATAACTTCTTTACACACAGGGCTGTGAGTACCTGGAATGAGCTACCAGAGGAAATGGTCAAGACGAGTACAATTACAACACTTGAGAAGCACTTGGATAGGTATGTGGAGGGGAGGTGTTTGGAGAGCTATAAGTTAAATGCAGGAAACTGGAACTAGCAGGGTTGGCTGTGGTCTGCAGTGACCAATTGAGCCAAAGGGCCTGTTTCCATGCTATATTACTGTATGACTATGACACATATCACAACTACACTTCTTCTATACTCTGCTTTCTATAAGGAATTCATTCCATCTCAGAAATCCTCTTCCCTATGTCCATTGCCTTCAGCTATCCAACAAAGCCATCTTCCACACCAATGCTTCTGACATTTTAACACTTCCTACTAATGACAATTTGCAAAGAAATAATTTCCAGAAGTATCCCATCTGTTCAAACCACCATATAATTACCTAATTTGGTTAGGTCAATTTACAAGGAATTTTATAAACTGTTGTCTGAAAATTGAGGTGCCAAAATGCCTTTTGATCCATGAAAAGATCTTTATAACACTTAATTTAATCTAGTTGCTTTTGATTGTTAATTAGTAATAATAATAATAATTATAATAATTTTCATACCATGCTTTTACTAAAATAAAGGAGTATTAAAATTGACTTACAAATGGGAAGAGGAATTCTGCGCAGAGTTCCTACATGCTATCATTATTTAGTGGTTCCTTGGCAAGTGTACATGTATCAGGTCATTGGATAAAATCAGGAATGGGATTTGTTTTGATAACCATGACTGAGAAATTGGATGTTTATGTTCACTGCCTATGATATAGGCTGTTGCTGTTAGATTTCCTTTTTTCACACTTTAAACATCTGTTTAGTCTGAGCAGTTACTGAAGTTCAAATCCCTGCAAAGTATAAGACCTAAGCTGTTTCAACTTTGGACAGGAGTGGCACGGTAGCAAAGAGGTTAGCCCATTGCTTTACAGTGCAGGCAATCCAGGATCGATTCCACCGCTGCTGGTATGGGGATTTTCTCATTCTTGTGTCAGTATCCTCAAGGTGCTCTGGTTTCCTCCCACAGCCCAAAGACGCACCAGTTGGTAGGTTAATTGGTTATTGTAAATTATCCCATGGTTAGGATAGGGTTAAACTGGGGGATTGCTGGGCAGTGTGGCTCAAAGGGCCAGAAGGGCCTATTCCACCCTGTATCTCAATAAGTATATAAATAAATTCATACGTAACACTAGTGTTGTCCATCAAAGATTCCTGAGGAGAAATTGTGCCATTTTGTGTGTCACCTTTGTCAATAAAACTACTTTATTGTTGTATAAACATACTTTATTTTCTTGGGAAAGAAATCTAGCCACCTTACCAAGAAGATATCTGTGGAATGCTCTGCCACAGACTGCGGTGGAGGCCAAGTCTGTGTGGAAGTTGTTCATTTCCTGATCAGTCAGGGCATCAAAGGATATGGCGAGAAAACCAGGTGTCTGGGGTTGAGTGGGATCCGGGATCAGCCATAGTGGAATGCCGGAGCAGACTTGATGGGCTGAATGGCCTAATCGTGCTCCTATGTTTTATGGTCTTAAGATACAATGTAGTTTATTCACAGTTGCTTGGTGGAATAGCTTAGCAAAGGGACACATATTTAAGCAATAAATGTTAGTCTAGCCAGCAACCCTTGAAGGGATAAGAAAATAAAATCTTTGCTACCAGTGATGCTTTGAAACAGTTCTAAATTTTATCAACGGTTTGTTGTGGGAAGTGAAACCGACCCCAAACTAGCATGATAGAATGGTGGTAGAGCCAGTAGGCAGAGGTGTGGGTGAGCCAGAACATTTTTGTTGGACTTGCAGAAATATTTATGCCCATTTGCCTCTCTAAAAGTCCGTAGTCATGTTTTCTTTGCAGAGTAGCCAGTAGCAGTTCCTTCTGAAGATTACCTGTGAACCTGATGAACACCTGGCAGCAACGTGCAGAGTTTGAATGCTACACCCTCTATTTGATTGATACCTCCAAAGTGCACCTTTGGAGATGGCAATGCCATCGACTTACTACATACGAGTAGGCTGTTGCCTGTGGGAGATTTTTGGACATTCCATTTCAAATCCCCCACAGGAATGCCAGCAGGAAGATCAGGGGTGTGATCGGAGTACTCCGTGGCTCACCTTGATTTTTGAGGTATTACTGCCCATTGCGAAAGCACTCAGTCATCATTTGACACATGCAACATCCGTGAAGTGTACGAGGAGATCAAGAAAGCCATCGAGCCAACCCAGAGCAAGACAGCACCATTGAAAACCATAACAGGCGAGACCATCAATGACAAAGGCAAGCAGATGGAGAGATGGGTGGAACATTACTCTGAACTCTTCTCCAGAGAAAACAGCATCTTGGATAGCACACTAGACGTCGTGGAATACCTGCCTGTCATGGAGGAACTTGATGCATTACTGACTGCCAAAGAGCTGCCAAAAAGCCATCGACAGCCTGCCCAGTGGGGAGGCACCAGGATTGGATGGCATTCCACCAGAGTTCCCTAAAGGTGGAATCTCACGTGGATAGGGTGGTGGTGAAAGCTTTTGGTATGCTGGCTTTTATTAATCAGAGCATTGAGTATAGGAGTTGGGATGTAATGTTGAAATTGTATAAGGCATAGGTAAGGCCAGATTTGGAGTATTGTGTACAGTTCTGGTCACCGAATTATAGGAAAGATGTCAATAAAATTGAGAGTGTACAGAGGAGATTTACTAAAATGTTGCCTGGGTTTCATCTCCTAAGTTACAGAGAAAGGTTGAACAGGTTAGGTCTTTATTCTTTGGAGCATAGAAGGTTGAGGGGGGACTTGATGGAGGTGTTTAAAATTATGAGGGGGATTGATAGAGTTGACATGGATAGGCTTTTTCCATCGAGAATGGGGGAGATTCAAACAAGAGGACATGAGTTGAGAGTTACAGGGCAAAAGTTTAGGGGTAACATGAGGGGGAACTTCTTTACTCAGAGAGTGGTAGCTGTGTGGAACAAGCTTCCAGCAGAATTGGTTGAGGCAGGTTGGATGTTGTCATTTAAAGTTAAATTAGACAGCTATATGGCCAGGAAAGGAATGGAGGGTTATGGGCTGAGTGCAGGTCGGTGGGACTAGGTGAGAGTAAGAGTTCGGCACGGACTAGAAGGGTCGAGGTGGCCTGTTACCGTGCTGTAATTGTTATACGGTTATATGGTTATAAATGCACAAAGGGCGTCATGCTAAACCACCTGCACAAACTACTGTGCCAGTGCTAGATAGAGGGAGCAATGCCACAAGACATGAGAGGCTGCAACATTGTCACCATATATAAGAACAAAGGGGACAGAAGCGACTGTAACAACTTCAGGGGAATCTCCTTGCTGAGCATCGTTGGGAAGGTCTTCGCCCGCGTGGTCCTGAACAGACTGCAGGAAATAGCCGAAAGGGTATATCCCGAGTTTCAGTGCGGTTTCGGGTCAGAACGCTTCACAATCGACATGATCTTCTCCTTTCGACAGCTGCAAGAGAAATGCAGAGAGCAAAGGCAACCACTCTACGTTGCTTTCATTGACCTTACGAAGGCCTTCGACCTCGTGAGCAGAGACGGCCTGTTCAAAATCCTCACCAGGATTGGTTTCCCCCCGAGGCTTCTCAGGATAGTTCAGTCATCCCACACAGACATGAAGGACGTCGTTCAGTTCGACGGCTGTTTTTCAGAGGCCTTCAACATCCGCAGCGGTGTGAAGCAGGGCTGTGTGCTTGCCCCCACCCTGTTCAGCATCATCTTCACAGTCATGCTGAAGCATGCCTTTGGAACATCAACTGATGGTGTCTACCTCCACACCAGATTGGATGGGAGGCTGTTCAGACTGTCCTGGCTGAGGGCGAAAACCAAGGTTTGTGAAGTTTTCTTAAGGGACATGCTGTTTGCAGACAATGTGGCACTGGCAACACACTCTGAAGAGCAACTGCAACGCCTCATGGACAGTTTCTCAAGAGCCTGCCAAGACTTCAGCTTGACCATCAGCCTGAAGAAGACCAACCTGTTGGGCCAAGGCGTTGAGCACCCCCCCCCCCCCGCCATTGCCATCAACAACTACGAGCTGAAGGTAGTTCACGAGTTTACATACCTTGGCTCCACCATCACGGACAGCCTCTCCCTAGAACCCGAGATCAACAGACGGATCGGACGAGCAGCCTCAACATTCACCAGGCTGACAAAGAGAGTCTGGGAGAACAGAAAGCTGACGACGCACACCAAGGTTGCAGTCCACAGGGCCTGCGTCCTCAGCACACTGCTTTATGGCAGCGAGACCTGGAGCTTCTACTACAGACAGGAGCGGTGTCTCAACGCCTTCCACCTTCGCAGCCTGAGACGCATCCTGGACATCATGTAGACTGACCGAGTCACCAACAATGAGGTCCTGGCCCGTGCCCAGATACCCAGCCTCTTCACCCTGCTCCAATAACGCTGTCTCCACTGGCTGGGCCACGTACACCATATGTCAGACAGGAGGATCCCAAAAGACCTGCTGTATGTGGAGCTGGCCTCCGGCAAGAAAGCACAAGGGTGGCCCCATCTTCTTTTCAAAGATGCCTGCAAGAGAAACGTGAAATCACTGAGCATGAATGTCGAGAAGTGGGAGGACATCGCAAGCGATCGCTCTCGCTGGAGGCTGGAACTATGCAGAGGTCTAAAAAGAGGAGAGGAGAAGCTGAGGCTTGCTGCTGAAGAAAAGCGCATTGGTTGGAAAGACAGCACCAAGATAACACTGGAGGGCAGCACCTTCAAGTGCAGTCACTGCAGCCGAGACTGTCACTCCCATGTGGGCCTCTACAGCCACAACAGACGCTGCTCTACCAACACAGACTGAAGCAAGACTTTCCAGGCGCAGATCCATGGTCTCGCGAGACTAACAGATGCCACAAACCACCCACTGCAACCAGAAATCCCCCTGAGATCCAGGCTTGTGACTCGGCACTACTTAAAACACCAAATATGAAACTAAGCAAACCATTACTTTGCAGTTCTTCTGTTCCAATCAAACTTCAATTCTCAGCTCATCCAGCCAATGGTGCATGAAGGATAGCTGAATAGAACTAAGTTCATTAGTAAGCATGTGAGGTGAAATGTCATGGGGTGGTGGGGGGGATTGATGCTGCTTACTCCTCTCACTACTGAGCTAATGGCATAACTCTGGTACTAAATGGTGGTGTGTGCTGATTGAAATGCTTTACTGCCAGATTCATCGATCTCACCAGAGCTTGCTGCTGTGACCCCTCCAAGAATGGGCAATGATTAAATTCTAACTGACAGATAGCACCCCCAGTGATATGCTATAACTGAAGCAATTCCTTTACTTGAACACAGATTATTTTATGGCCACTGCTGTGTATTAATCAGTGCAGCAATAAACTGAGGCTGGAGAGCAAAGGCAGCTAGGCTTAGTGCCGTAAGCATTCCTAGCTGATATACCGTGGAGAGCTCTCATAAAATGACGTATTGTGGGAACCTTGATTCAGAATTCCAATCACAGTCTCACAGTCCTTCAGATCAGACTATTGACAGCATTGCTTCACTCATTTTCATGCTTCCTGCTTTTCATTGTTTTTGCTAGCTCTTGTCCGGGAGTCTATCACCAGCAGACAATGTGTGATGGATTGGCTGGGTGCCTCATTCTTTAAAAAGCTTGGAAATGGTTCTTGCAGGAGCTCCACGGTGTGACATTGTTGTGAGTGGATGAAGAATACAATCTAGATTGTGCCTGTTTGCTGCCATTGTTGCATCATGGGTGATGTAAGTGTGTGTCCTTTTTCAACTGAGACATTTGTTTAAATGCATTAATGTAATCCTGTTAACTGTTCAAACTGTTTGTCTGTGCAGCTCACAGAGGGAAAGAGATTTCTGTGATTTAGGAGCTGGTAAACATCAGCTGCATTCTGTAGTGCTCCAGTCAAATTCTTTAGCTGTATGTATTCAACAGGATTTTTAAGATTTGCAGTATATCTGCTTATTTCTTGTTCAATATGTACCTTTTAAACAATCCACTCCTGGAATCCTGACATGTACAAACTTGTAATTGTCGTCACCTGGCAGTCAAAAATCTTGCATAGAAAGGCGGAAGTAATGAACAATTCTATACATGCTTTTGAAAGCAGGACATCATTTTCATGCAAAATTGCCCTTACTTTCAATGCAGGAAAACCTCCAAGTGCTAATTTCTTGGTTGATTTAAGGTCACTAGTCACTGATCTTTATGGAAAATTTATGCCTATCAAGGGTGTTCTGCAAGTGGAACATATCCCATTTTGGGCAACAAGTATTGGCATCAGGTGTAGATTAGTGTGGCTTGCTGCAGAAAGATATTCTCTGTAGTCATTTCTAACTGGATATGTACGTCAATAACAATCTAAAACAAAAGCACACTGTTGCATCCTCCTCATCTCTGCTCTAAATGGACTTCCCTCTACTCTGAGGCTGTGCCCTGTGGTCGTAGACTCATTCACTATAGGAAACATCCTCTCGGTCTAGGCCTTTCAGTATTCGATAGATTTCCTTAAGATCCACCACCCCCTCCCCGCTCATTTTTCTAAACTCCAGTGAGTACAGGCCCAGAGCCATCAGACAGTCCTCGCATATTAACCCTTTTATTCCCAGCATCATTCTTGTGAACCTCATCTGAACCATCTCCAATACTAGCACACCTTTTTCAAGATAAGAAGCCCAAAGCTGCATGCAAAACTCCAAATGCAGTCTGACCAATGCCTTATAAAGCCTCAGCATGACATCCTTTTTATCCCTATTTATAAAAATCTATGCCTTTATTCCTTCTACTAAAGTACATGGCCATACACTTCCCTACTGTATATTCCACCTGCCACTTCTTTGCCCATACTCCTAATCTGTCAAAGTTCTTCTGCAGATTCCCTACTTCCTCAACACTCTATGCCCTTCTACCTAACTTTGTATTGTCCACAAGCTTGGCCACAAAGCCATCAATTCCCGTTATTCAAATCATTTACACATAACATGAAAAGCCATCCCAACACTGACCCCTGCGGAACAGCACTGTTCACTAGCAACCAACTAGAAAAGACCCAGTCAGCCAATCTTCTATCCATGCTAATATCTTTCCTGTAATACCATGGACTCTTTCTTGTTAAGCAGCCTCATGTGTGGCACCTTGTCAAAGGCCAACTGTTTGTTTTTATAAGCTTCTCAGTCCTCCAACCCCACTAAATTTTGCTGTATTTTATGCCCCCTCTTTTCCTTTTACGCTGTCTTTGACTTCACTTGTCCACCACAGTTGCCTCATCCTCCTTTTAGAATGCTTCTTCATCTTTGGTAAAAGATAAATTTTGTGACATTTAGAATAGAGAACATACGCTATGTGTGCCTTGGACATCATTTTCTATTCCCAACATCATGTGACTTCCTGTTAATATGGCTCCCAATTTAATGTGAGCAATGGCAAATCAAGAACTAGCCTATGTTAAACACATGTATAAAAAGGAAATGAATTCAGATTTCTCAGCTAAGGTCCAAAGCAAAGTGCTGCTGGGCCTGGAAATCTCAAATCAGAATCGAAAATGCTGGAAAAGTCAGAAGGTCCATGATCTTTCACCTTGATTCTCTCTTTCTCATTCCATAGGCACTGCCTGATCTGAGTACTTGCAGCATGTGGCTGTTTTTTTTTAAATCTAAACTATTTTGTACATCAAGTGTTACAAGTTTGTCAAGTATTTACAGTCGATTAATCCCACCTCTATCTTGATGTACCCCTCTCTCCATGTTCTACTGGAGTAGTCTCAATCTTCCTTCTCTCCTCACAATCTGCCAAAAGAAAAATAAACAATAACTCACAGTTAACAATGCCAACAATTCCCCTCTGACTCCTCACAGACAATCAAGTAAACCTCAAGAGGCCCTGACTATTGGCTATCACTTTGATTACGTTTCTACTCCTGCAGCTTTGTGTTTTTCCAGAAATGTAAATAATATGTTCTTGAAAGGTGCAGAGGAATCATTTCTCACTGTCCTTTTCAGAATGCCATTCCATGGATTATCGCTCCCTGTGAAGCGATAGAACTTCTGCAAATCCACTATCTCCTTTCTTCCTTGAAGTGAAGGAATGGTGTATATTTTGTTATCTCCCATATTTTCTTGACAATGGTTGTGCCCATGGGCCTTGATTCTACAATTTGCATGTTTTTTGTTTAACTTCCTTTGAATTAGTGGAAATCTAGAACCGGCTCAGCATAAAAAAAATGTTAAGGCACCAAAATGGCACAAAGTAAAACAGGCACATGGTTACAGCAGTTAGGAACTGCATGCTTTACTCCACACATATAAAGATGTTTAACAGGTGTAATGACTTTTTCTTGCCAGTTATGTACAGCAATTAGACAGGAAAAACAGTGAGAAATTCTGATATGAACCATTGCTACTTCTCCAGCACAAGCACAACCAGGGAGAACAACATTTTAGAGGTGACGCTGAACTTAACTGGAATAGATGAAAATAAAATCACGTATTGAGTATTCATGAATTAATTCTAGTGAAAGACAGAAGTGCATTGAATAGTTTTTGGACCAACTTATAATAATTTCAATTTACCCTGTGTTTGACAATAACTCCTAGCTGCTTTGAAGGAGTTTTAATGAGAGTTAAATTAATAGGGCAAAAAGATTGGAAGCAGCATGTGGGAACTTCAGTTTGGAGGTAAATTCCTTATTTTTCATTCTAATTGTACTAATTCAACATAACTTTCCAGTGCTCATCATCACAGTTTTTAATATGTGATGGTGTCATACAAGGAGTGATCGATGGCTCTGGGTCTTTACTCACTGGAACTTAGAAGAATGGGGGGGGGGTGATCTCATTGAAACCTATTGAATGTTGAAAGACCTAGCTAATGTGGTTGTGGAGGATGTTTCCTATGGTGGGGGAGTCTAGAACAGCCTCAGAATAGAGGGACATCCATTTAGAACAGAGATGAGCAGAAATTTCTTTAGCCAGAGGGTGGTGAATCTGTGGAATTCATTGCCACATGTGGCTGTGGAAGCCAGATCATTGGGTGTTTTTAAGGCAGAGGTTGTTAGGTTCTTGAGTAGTCAGGGAGTGAAAGGGAATGGGGAGAAGGCAGGAGAATGGGGTTGAAAGGGAAATCGATCTGCCAAGATAAAATGGCAGAGTAGATTCAATGGGCCAAATAGTCTAATTCTTCTCCTATGTCTTATGGTCTTATGTCTGCAGGGAAACTTCCCCTGGAGCCAGAATCTCAATTTGTTAACGCACCACAGAATCTGAGCGATGTCATATGTGAAAACATTGGTCTTTTACCTCTAGCTGCAGAATCAAACTGTAAGCAGTGAAGTGGAATTGACATTTCTTTCATTACATTTCATTTTGAATTATTTCTCTTAAGATGAGGGATTCTTGTGCTGGAAATGAAATATTTTACATTTTGAGTCATATTGTCAGTATCATGGAACATTAGATTACCTGAGGTTTAGTTGCTGAATAATAGTCTCTATGGAGCTAAAACGAACCTTAACTCAATTCCCTGAAGAGCAGCCCTGCTCCGCCACAGTGAAGGTATTTGATTCTGACCCACCCCTCTAATGAGTTACCATATCGTGGGCAATTTTATCTGCGATTTAAAACTTCCTGTTTATCACAGTTCAGTGAGCTGCTGAAACAGTTATCATGTATCCTGATTTTGTCACTCCAGTGCCATGACTCCCATAAATTTACTCCCATATTTGTGGGTGTACAATTGAGCTCTTACCTGATTTGATGAACTGAGAAATACAGTAACTCCAAGCATTTTATTATTTTTCTAGAGTTTGAATAAAAGGATTTGCTTTCCTTCTTCTTGGCATTTTATTTTTGAGACAGGTGGCGGACTGAATCATGTTGCTGGTCTATCATCCTCACGTCAGGCTTTTGCAGCAAAACACATTCCACGGGTCTGAGCACTGGAACGTCTTTTTTATGTAAACAGACCATTGAGTTTACAGCCCAGAAATAGGCCATTCAGCCCACCAGATCCATGCTGACCTGTTTACCCACCTCCTGTCATTGCATCTGCCCACATTAGGCTGTACCTTGACTCTTTAAAAAGTGTCATAGTAATTGTATCCAGACCAGGACCACTAGACTTCAAAATAGTTACTTCCACCAAGCCATCAGACTGATCAATACCTCTGCCCATTAACCCCCCCCCCCAACCACCACCACCATTGCACACACATCAACTGGCATCACTTTATGTGCTTATGTGTATATCAGTTATTTCTACATAATATTTTATAGGATTGTGTTTATTATTATATTTATTGTGTTCTTTATGTTTATTGTGTATTGTTTATTCTGCATCTTTTCTGGGGTAACAATCATTTTGTTCTTCACACTCTTGTATAGAAGAATGACAATAGGTAATGTTGAATCTTGAAACTGTTTTGCCATTAGTTAGTATGGTCTTACAGCATGGTTCAGATCCCCTTTAAAATTTCTTCCTCTTAACTTAAACCCACGACCACTAGTGTTCGATATCTCTACCTTGGAGGTCAGGGAGGGGTACCTTCTCTGAAGGGACAGGCATGTCATGCTTCCTTGCGAGTAGCTTGTCCACCATTTGTCCCCTCTTGGCACTCAGCTCTCACCTGTGGCACCAAGCAGCTGTTTGCTAGTGACAGTGGTCACACCCTGGTTAACCACTGCGATGGGTGGGCTAAACCAGGTGAGGGTTTACCCAGTGAAGTTTGGACCTGGCACTGCACAGAGGTAACCACTAGTTTGACTCAACATGCAGGAACTAGCTGTGGGACACTTAAAGCATGATGAGGCACTAAGGACATCATGCTCACCCACTGTATCTGACTCCATCGCCAGTCATCTTGACTCATCTTGATACAGAAAGGCTCAGACGAGATCAACGCCCCACAATTCCTCCTCACTTTAAGCTAAGTCTTTGCCCAAGTCGCTCTTGTCATCCATCTGTCCCATCATAGGGTCATTGTCCACTGACAAGGAGCAGCAGTGGCTTTCAGCAACCACCTGAGTGACTAAGCAGCCCTCGTCAGGAATGCACTACTCACCGGTATGAGAAAGAGTCTAGAAAAAATGCCCAAAACATTGCCTGCTCCATTCTTTCCCTTGTCAGTTTACTGCAGCTGATCTGGTGGGAACCCTATCACAGCTGTCAAAGTACATCGAGGAGAAAATTAAAGAATATTCCTCTCACCCTCAATGCGTGGAATGTGCATACACTGTTGGACAGAGTCAATGCTGACAGAACCTCAGAGGAGAACTACTTTAATAGGGCAAGAGTTATCCTGCTATAACCTCGATATAACAGCCCTAGTGACACCCAGCTTTCAGGAGAGGGCCACATTTGTGAAAGGAGCATGGGATACATATTCTTTTGAGTGAAAGAGGAAATCAAGACTGATGTGGTTAGATTTGCAGGGAAAATGGAGATACCGGGCAAGCTTGCTGGACGTCCAAAGAGTGTGTATAACCATGAAACTCCCCCTGTTGCATGGGAGGAAGCTTGTCATCATCGTCAGTATTTATGCCCCAACCATGACCAACCCAAATCATGTCAAGGATAAATTCTATGAAGAACTGCACTCAGTTATTGCAACTGTCCCCATAGTGGACAAACTTATCATTCTTCACAAAATGCTGGAGGAACTCAGCAGGCCATGCAGCATCTATGGAAAAGAGTAACCAGTCAACATTTTGGGTTGAGACCCCTCAGCGTTCCCATTCCTGTTTTTCTCTCTCTCACATTATCTCCTTACTTGCTTATCACCTCCCTCTGATGCTCTTCTCCTTTTCTTTCTTCCATGGTCTTCTATCCTCTCATATCAGATTCCCCCTTCTCCAGCCCTTTATCTCTTTCACCAATCAGCTTCCCAGCTCTTTACTTAACCCCTCCCCCCTCCTGGTTTCCCCTATCACCTACCACCTTGTACTTCTTCCTCCCCTCCCCTCACCTTCTTGCTCTAACTCCTCATCATTTTTTTTCCAGTCCTGATGAAGGATCTCGGCCCGAAACGTTGACTGTTTACTCTTTTCCATAGGTGCTGCCTGGCCTGCTGAGTTCCTCAAGCATTTTGTGTGTGTTTGCTTGGATTTCCAGCATCTACAAATTCTCCCATCTTCGAACTTATCATCCTTGGTGATCTCAACCCAAGAGTAGCCTCTAACGTCAATTCCAGAGGTGGGGTCATTGGGAATGATGGTGTTGGCCGCTGCAAGTACAACGGTCTTCTACTACTTCAGACATGAGCTGAACATGAATTGTTGATCACCAGCACAGCCTTTGCTTTCCCACCTGTAACAGAACTTCGTGGATGCACCCCCGCTCTAAGTACTGGCACCTAATTGACTACATCATTATCAGGAAGAGAGACGGGCAAGATGTAAAGGTGACAAAATCTGTGTGCAGTGCTGAATGCTGCATAGACCAGTGACTCATCATTTCTAATCTGAACATCCATATCCAGCCTAAGAGACGCCCTCATGGAAAGAAAGCCCCAAGACAGCAGAATGTCTCCAAGCTGGTAAGCAGCAACATAAAGCAGTCTTTTGTTGACCCTCTGGAAGACCACTTAAAATCCTGCCCTCCGGACAATCAGAATGTGGAAGCTGCTTGGTCAACCCTTTGAGAACTGATCTACAACACTGCTACAGAGTTTGTGGGGCCTGCAACTAGAAAGCACAAGGACTGGTTTGATGAAAACTGTGTCAACATCGAACAACTGCTGGATGAGAAACATCGATTCTACAAAGCTTTCCTCAGTGACCCTAAGTCCATCTCAAAGAAGGATGCCTTCAATAGTAGATCAAAGACTCTTCAAAACAAACTGTGCTTGATGCAGGATTCCTGGTTGAGCAATAAAGCTGATGAGATCCAGATGTACGCAGATAAGTATGATTTAAAGAACTTCTACACTGCACTAAAAGAAGTCTATGACCCCATATCATCAGGATCTTCCCCTCTCCTTAGTGCTCATGGGAACACACTGATCATGGAAAAAGAGAAAACTCTTCATAGGTGGGCTGAGTACTTTAAAAGTGTTCTGAATCATCCTTCGACTATAAATGACAAAGCCATTAATCACCTGCCCCAAGTACCTGTCAAGGAAGCACTGGATGTCCCACTGACCTTAGCAGAGACACAGGCAGCAATACATCTGCTCTCTAGCAGCAAAGCTCCTGGATCAGATGCAATACCAGCTGAGGCCCACGGGGAAGGAGTACTAACAGAAAAGCTCCTGTTTGCTGATGACTGTGCCCTTAATGCTGACTCAGAAGATGATATGCAGTGCAGCGTTGACATGTTTTCTGATGCGTGTACCAATTTTGGGCTTACCATCAACACCAAGAAGACTGAAGTAATGCACCAGGGGAAATCATACATTGAGCCAAACATCATAATCAATAGCCAAAGGCTCAACCCAGTGAATAGGTTCACGTATCTTAGCATCACACAGTCCCAGAACATTGCCATTGACGATGAAATAAACACTAGGATTGGCAAAGGAAGTGTACCCTTCGGTAGACTTCATACCATCGTCCTGAACAGAAGAGGTATAAGTCTACAGACGAAGTAGAATGTTTATAGAGTCATAGTTCTTCCCACTCTGCTTTAGGTCTGTGAAATATGGACAGTGTACCAACAGCATGCCAAGAAATTGAACCATTTCCATACAGTCGGCCTCGCAAAGCTCCTCAGCATTAAGTGGCAAAATAGAATCCCTGACACTGAGATACTTACTAAGGTGGGCCTGTCCTGTATCTACACCATCCTGATGCAGTTCCAGTTACACTGGGCAGGTCATGTAGCTCAGGCCAGACCATCAGCTGTCTAAGAGACTGTTTTATGGTGAACTATGTAAACGAAAGCATTCCCACAGAAGCCAAAGGAAATGTTGTAAAGACACTCTGAAAACTTTACTAAAAGCCTTTGGCATCAACCCAGACACATGGAAACATGTTACCCAGGATTGGGTTGAGTGGCACTCTGCCCACCAGCTCGATGCAGTCACGCATGAGGCAGAAGGGACAATTGCAGCAGAGAGACATAGGCTGGCCAGGAAAGCCCAAGCCAGTGACCCGCAGCCCTACGCGGCTGCCATCTTTTGTCCACACCGCCAAAGAATTTTCAAGTGTGGATTGGCCTGTCCAGCCATCTGCGTACCCACAGACTAGTTCAGCGGATAGTTAGAGTGTTTCTCATCATTGCAGGATGGATGAATGCACAAATGAACCATGGGAAAAAGACTTTTATTATCTACTGTATCTGTGATTCTCATAATCTTACGTTCTTCTGTTGGGTCATCCGTCAGGCTCTTTTGCTCCAGGAGATAGCTCAGCCTATCCAGTCCCTCCTCAGAACTATATCCTTCCAATTTAGACAATGTACTGGTGAATCCCCCCTGCACTTTCTCCAACACAACCACATCCTTCCCATAGTGTGGTGACCAGAAATGCACACAATGTCCCAAGTATAGCCTAACCGGTATATTCTAGGCCCTAACCTATGAAGGTAAGCATGCCATGTGCCACCTTCATCATGGCTTTAAAGACCATAAGACATTGGAGCAGAATTAAGCTATTTGGCCATCGAGTCTGCTCCACCATTTGATCATGGCTGATCTATTTCTCTCTCAACCCCATTCTCCAGCTTTCTCCCCATAACCTGACTTATCTTCAATCTATCAACCTCTGCTTTACATACACTCAATAACCCCACTCCACAGCTGCCTGTGGCAACAAATTCCACAGATTCACCAGCCTCTGGCTGAAGAACTTCCTCACCATCATTCTAAATGGACATCCCTCTATTCTGGAGGTTGTGTCCTCTGGTCCTAGGCCCCACCACTATTGGAAACATGCTTGTCACATCCACTATATCTAGGCTACATCCGCTATATTAGCATTTGATAGGTTTCAATGACTGCTTCCCAATATTCTAAATTCCAGTAAGTACAGGCCCAGAGTGGTCAAATGCTCTCTCTGCATGCGATAAGCATTTCATACCCAGAATCATTTTCATGAACCTCCTTTGAACTCTCTCCAATGTCAGCATATCCTTTCTTAGTTAAGGTGCCCAGACTGCTCACAATACTCCAAGTGAAGCCTTACCAATGTTTGATAAAGCCTCAACATTACATCCTTGTTTTTATATTTTAGTCCTCTCGAAATGAATGCTAACATCGCATGTGTTTTCTTTACCACTGACTCAACCTGCAAGTTAACATTTAGGGAATCTTGCACAAGGACTCCCAAGTCCCTTTGCACCTCACATTTTTGAATTTTCTCCTCATTTAGAAAATAGTCTACAGTTTTATTTCTTCTACCAAAGTGCATAACCATAGACTTCCTGAAACTGTATTCCATTGGACACTTCTTTGTCCATTCTCCTAATCTGTATAAGTCCTTCTGCAGCCTTCCTGCTTCCTCAGCATTACCTCCCCCTCCAAGCTATCTTTGCATTGTCTGTAAATTTGGCCACAAGGCCATCAATTCTGTTACCCAAATCATTAACATACAAAGTAAAATGTAACGGTCCCAACACTGACCCCTTTGGAACACCACTAGTCACTGGCAGTCAATCAGAAAAGGCTCCCTATACTCCCACACTTTTCTTCCTCCCAATCAGCCATTGCTTTCATAGTCATAGTCACAGTCATACTTTATTAATCCCGGGGGAATTTGTCCATGCTAGAATCTTTCCTGTAATACCATGGGCTCTTATCCTGCTAAGCAGCCTGATGTGAGGCAATTTGTCAAAGGCCTTTTGAAAATTCAGGTACACATCGTCCACAGACTCTCCTTTGTCTATCCTGCTTTCTACCTGTGCTACCACTTACAGAGAACCATAGATTTGGTTACCTTGGTCTTTTGTATTATAATAAAGCAGTATGGTTGCAAAATCATGAGGGTATCCCTTCCCCATGTCTGACCAAAAAGGTGTACAGAAATTTCTGTGAAGAATCTGGCTTCAGAAAACAACACAGGAGAAAACTGTGAGATTTTACAACTATTTTTCAGATTTCAATCAATCACACAGACCTGTGGAAGGGTGACTTTGACAAGACCTTGGTTCCCCGAGGCTGTAGATCATCTGCCAGCCAAGATGATTTAATGCTAGGGAGCTGAAAGATGATGAATAACACTTTCTGGTGTCCACCTAAACTTATAAACCATGGATTGTTCCATGTGGAGCAGAGACATAGAGACATTTACTATGGCTGGCTTGCTGGTCAACTAGCCATTCTCACACAGTGCTGCCGGGCACAATTTGAAACTCTGTGATATATATCAAGAGGAAGGGCTTTTACTCACTGAATGTTTCCAGCAATGTGTGCAGTGCACTTAAATACTGAGCACCACATAGGCAAATTCAAAATGACATTGACTGATGAATTCAGTGGATACTAAGGCGGCATGCTTTGTCATTCACCATGAAGCAGAAGGGTGTTGTAAGTAGATCACTGATCAGGTTACTGATGAAAGGGCCCAAAGGAACAGTGAAAAGTTATTTGGATAGCTACACAATACTTGGTGTATCCTGGCTTGTGTACTAATAGGTTTCAATAGGTGCATTTAATGTCAGGGAACTGTATACAATATACATTCAGAAATTCTTTTTCTTTGCAAATATCCACAAAAACAGAGGAGTGTCCCAAAGAATGTGTGACAATTAAAACATTAGAACCCCAAAGCCCTCACCCCCAACTCCCCCTCCCAGGCACAAGCAGGAACAAGGTAATGACCCCCCCCCCCACCTCCACCAGCAAAAAAAATCAGCACTTTCCACCAAACACTCAAGCATGTAGCAAAGCATCAATAAGGACACAGACTTGCAGTACCCCCAAAACTACACATTCACCTAATAATTTGACATACCAGAGAGGACGAGAGAAAAAAATTACCATTTCCTTTTGTTGAGATGGCTCACCTAATCATTCCATATTGCTGATCTGAATGATAAAGCCCAGTCAGATGAAATGCTGCTTCCACCCACTAAGATTGTCATTTCACTCTACAATCGTTGAGCATCGTGTTATCCACACCTACTAAATGTAGTTTCCCTACCTTCTGCTCATCCTCCAGATCAACTCAGGAAAAAGAGCACTGAGGGAAAATGGTTTCTCACTAATGAAACTTGCAATCTTGTGGACAAATTATATAGAGTTGTTTAGGAAAATGCTAAATGTGCAAGGGAGAAAAGGAATAGAAGGATTTATCTGATAAGGTGAGTTGTGGGAGGGGTCTAGTGATATCAAGCCATTGACCTGGACATCCCATTTTCCATGCTGAATTCCTTACGTTTAAAACAAATTTTCTGAAAGCATTGCTTGCAGAATATATAATTTTTGTGCAGATCTCATGACCATGCCATCTTTTATCAACAAAAGGGACTTGAATTTTAATGATTAACAGACCAGTAATTGAAAATAACAACATGTAGAATAAATTACATAGTATACCATGTGGGACTTGGTGGGTCACAAATGTTTTCCTGTACTTTTTCACAAAGTTAAATGGTGTCCCAATCAAGTATGTGAAATTTTTTTATCAATTTGCAGAAGAATACTTTAGAGTGGAAGAGTGTGTGTGGTGAGTGGTTCAGGTCAAGTAGAATTATTTCCTGTTTCCTCTTTTCTCATCCCAACCCCCCCAGAAGCAATTATATCAGCTCTTAATTTCAATTCAAAAAGACTGCTGAGAGGAGGAACCGCATATGGAATGGAATATTTGAACACAGATTACATTTAGATGGTTGATAGTAGGAGACCAAAGTTCAGAAGAGCATAACCTTTCTTCAGTTAAAAATTAGTAAAATAACCATGCCATCATAAAGCAATAAAAAGTTAAGCAAATGATTTCCTGCCTTCTACAAATGATATTTGCATAAAAGATACAATTACGTGATTATGATTTTTTTTTGTTAGAGATATTCTAGATATAGTAGGAATATTTTAATTCCTCATTTTAATCATATATTGCTGACACAAGTTGACCAGAGGAAATTGTTCTTTCTGTTCCTGCTGAACTATTTTTACCGTGAACAGTAGTGATCTGCCCACCTTATACCTTCCAGTGGGCTGTGTTGATGGCACAGATCCTACATTAGTGGTGATCCAAAGACTCACACTTATCCTTCAATTGTTCCACTGGGCCAAGTTGAAGCAGCTTATAGAGCACGGAATTCATCTGTTCTACTTTGTCTTCAGCACATTCTATGTATCTATAACCTCCAACGGCAGGCAGCCAAGCAGGTCGAGGGCAGATTGATAATCTAGTCACTGAACCATTTACACAGAAGGCAAGAGAGGAAATGAAGGAGGAAATGTAAACCACCTTTAAAATCACTGTTCAGAAAGAAAAGTCTGACTTTATTACAATATCAGCTGAGGGAAAAGGAGAGACTGAAAGAGCAAAATCCAGATTTTCATAAAATTTATCTTTTCCTTTAGTGAAAATAAGATTGCATACCTATAAAATTCATTTCTCAGCACCTGATTATTCTGCTAAAGTCTCATTTACTCTTGATTTGTTATGATAAGTTTATGCAGCAAGAATAATAGCTGATTAGTTCATGATAAATCAATGATCACTATAGATTTGACCTGCAAAAACAACAGCACTGCACTTTATGGAAAATTGGAATATTTCTGATGACAAATTTGTGATTTCCATATATTTATGTAGACAGGCATATCAGGAGATAGAGACATTGATGAGTGCTGACTGATTATCACAAATTTCAGGACATTATCTGGTTTTCGGTAGATGTGAAATAAAGATGAGGTAAAATGTTTATCTACACCTGTAATAGATCAAAGATCCCAATATTGAACAAAGAACAGAACAGCACAGGAAGAGGCCAATGATGTCTCTGCTAACCATGTCAAATTAATCTAATGCCACCTGCATTTACGAGGATGTTGCCTGGATTGAGGAGCATGCCTTATGAAAATAGGTTGAGTGAACTGACCCTTTTCTCCTTGGAGCGACGGAGGATAAGAGGTGACCTGATAGAGGTGTATAAGATGATGAGAGGCATTGATCGTGTGGATAGTGTTACGTACCCCGTAACTGGGTTGCCAAACCAGCAGAAATGGAACGCTCGTTGGAACTTGGATTACTAGGAACTAATAAAGTTTTATTAAAGAAATAAGTAATACAGTACACTAATCGTAAGGATATAAATGTAACAGGTTAGCAATGATAATACACACATATACACAGAACTAGGGTAATAGGAATCAACCAAACTCTACCACAGTCTAGGGGTAAAATGATCAGTCTTAAATGAAGCAGAGTACGATCGCTGTTGTCGTACTGTTGGGGCGAGAGAGAGAGAGATGCAATTGGTTTCAGGCAGACCTTTTGATGTCTTCGCAGTTGGTTTCGGGCAGACCTTTTGATGTCTTCGCAGTTGGTTTGGGGGCAGACCTTTTGATGTCTTCTAATCCTGCTGTGGTCACTGACTGTGACCTCTCCGTTCTGGATATGATTGTTCTTCCACGGTGAACCCGGCACCCAGGCAAGGGCGGACACACACCCCAGGTTCCCACCGATCATACCTTTACACCCTGTGAGCCTCTGGTCGGTTCCCGTGAACCAGACCTCCAAACTCCCACCACTTGTGGGAGCACACTGCTCTTTCCAGGGTCTCGTGGTGTGTCGTGTGCCTTAGCAAACCTGCTCCTTTTATCCCCCTGCTGGGGTATTACCTGTCCATCAAACTTCAAACAGTTCAGGTTCAAAGCAACCGGTCTGTCACTATCTGAATTGTGTTTCTTTCCTGTTAATCCCTCTCTTCTCTCTTATTAGCATTTTGAATGTTTCTCCATTGTCTTTCTTATCTCTCTCATTAGCATCATCTGTCCAGTAGCTCCGCTGGGTGTCACACATGACAATGGTCAGAGCTTTTTCCCAGGGCTGAAATGGTTGCACAAGAGGACACAGGTTTAAGGTGCTGGGGAGTAGGTACAGAGGAGATGTCAGGGGTAAGTTTTTTACTCTGAGAGTGGTGAGTGCATGGAATGGGCTGACAGCAACGGTGGTGGAGGTGGATACGATAGGGTCTTTTAAGAGACTTTTGGATAGGTACATGGAGCTTAGAAAAATAGAGGGCTATAGGCAAGCCTAGTAATTTCTAAGGTAGGGGCATGTTCGGTACAACTTTTTGGGCCGAGGGCCTATATTGTGCTGTAGGTTTTCTATGTTCTATGCATGTACTTGGTCTATATACTTCTACTCCCTATCTGTTCATGTGTCTGTCCAACACTGCTTTTGTATCTGCTGCCACCATTTTGCCTGGCAATGCACCCAGGCACCTACCATTCAATGCCTAAAGTAAATTACCTTGTAAATATCCTTTAAATTTCACCTTAAAACTATGTCCGCTGATACTTGACACTACCACCCTGGGAAAAAGACTCTCTATCCTACTATGCCCATCATATTTTATATACTTTCAGTTTCATCCATATATTCATGCCATGAGAATGGAGATCAGCACAAAATGAGAGACAAGATTAGGAAAAACAATTAACTTCATAAATTATAAATTTGGAAAAGACTATGTCTATTCTGATTGTTCCTTCTCTGAGCAATTCTCCAGTGATTACCTTCCCTGGGTTCAGTCTGAGGGTGACGTACTGTAGGTTGCTTGTAGTCTTGATACTCTGCCTGGGTCTGAGATGGAGCTCCAGCAACAAACCTATGTGCTTCTAACCCAATGGTTTCATTCCCTCCGCTCCTGCTCAGCTCGTCTGCTTCGTCGTCTTCCCGTCTAAAGCCATGCATCCTCCCACCACAGCCAGAAAGATGTTTGCTTACTCAGTTAATGCAATGGCCCCAAAATCAGCAGTTTCTAATTTCCCTGGCCACTGTTTTATTTGAACCAGAATCACTCGAATCCAGGTTCTGCAGTGCTTGATCTTAACAATCTGTTCCTTGTAGTTAGCTCTCAGCATTGGCCTACATATTAGCTCCACCACTCCTGGAGTCTCACGCGCCTCTATGGTTCTTGTATTCATATAGTACTATCCCCTCTGTTCCTTCAGCTGACCAGTCTTGTCACTTAAGTTCTAGCTTGTCCTCTAGAAACGCTCTGCCACCTCTTTCTCCTTAAGAAGCTCTTTAAAGTCTGCTACTCGGTGTTTTGCCTCTTGTCTGGTTATGCTTTTGTGATGCAGTTTTGTATATTTTATATTAATAGGCTATGTTGATGCAAGCTGTTTTCAACCAGAATTGATCAATATCTCATCTTTAAATTAATTAATGAAATAATTTGCAGTAGCTGTCCATTGTGAGGCCTTTATATTTGCTAATGCATCGATGTGTTGTGTCAACAACTCTACAGCTCATGTTCTGTGTTATTATTTATTTATTTATTGATGTATTTATTTTCATTTGCACAATTTCTCTTCTTCTAAAAATTGGTTGTTTGTCAGCATTTTTTTATATGTAGTTCATTGATTCTATTACATTTCTTTGTTTCCCAGTGAATGCCTGCAAGATTGTATATGTTGTCATATATGTAATGGTAGTCCTTCGGATTCGAAGAAGACACAAACCTGTGCGTGATGAAGTTTTAAGTGGAACAGCCGCTGCACAGGGCAATCCCACTCTCTCGGCAGAAGAGACCTTGATCCAGTGGCACGACAACCGTTACGGCTGGAGACCTCTCCTGCTGCAGTGGATGACCAGGACGCCTAAGTGCCTTGTCATGCTCTCAGCGCTCCACAATGCCTGCTGGGCTGCCTTCTTGACTGTTGGACCATTAATCGGTCTCCTCCGCTCAATCTGCCAGGTCCAGACTTCACACGCTGGGACAGACAGATCCCCTACCTCACCGAGGGTCAAAGACCGTCGGCTGCCCTCACCTGGTTTGGCCCGTCTGCGGAGACGGTTTACCGGGGTGTGGCTGCTGCGCGTGTTACAGCTACATGGAGCCACAGGTGAGAGCTGAGCGCCAGTTGGGGACCAAAGGTGGACGAGCTGCCCTGAAAAGGGCACGGCAGACCCCCCCCCCCACCAGAGGTGCTACCCCTCCCTAGACACCCCATACACCCCTCATTGATAATAAGTTTACTTTGAACTTTCAGCTAATGTGTTGACATCATACAGATTCTTGCAGCCTTTTCACAAAGTGTAGGAAATTCATAATCATTGAGGTTTTACTACAAATGTAACGACGCTGAATCGTATCCAAATGGTGCAAGTATCTTACTTTGGCCTTTTGTTGTTGACACTGGTTCTAACTAAGTTTAATGAGTCTCACTTTACCAGTTGTGAATCAGAATAAATTTGAGCTTGGGATGGATTTATTATGTTTTAGCCACAGGTATCTTGATGATTCTGACAGTTTATGTTTGATTATTCAGAGTAAGTGAGCATATCAGATATATGCCTCAGGCTAGCAGTCTACTATTACATTGAGTAATTTCCCATCATTTACTATAAGACTGTCTAGTTCTTGGATAACATGAGGCTGGCTCATCCTATCTGTTATTTCCTACTGTCTTTCTGTTTGTAATGGCATTTTGGTCTCTTGCCCATAACCTTCCATGTTCTTGTCTTCTAACTTTTGTTATACCATTGAGGTGGCTCTTCAGCCATTTCTTTCGTATGATTTTCAGACAGTCTGTCTCTTTGTACTATTCATAGGAACAAGAAATTCCATGAAAAGCAACTTGAGCTTCACAAATCAACTATATCCTGAATCTTTATCCTTTTGTTGACACTAGCATTAATGTACTCCTTACATTAGGTTTTCCAACAACATTCAAATGGCCCTGTTGTTATAGCAATCACATAGATTACTGTTTACAAATGAACCTGTTTATATTTTAGTGGAGGCTTTCTGCTGTGACTGTACATCTATATTAGTACATTTTCTCCAAATGCACCATTAGTTATCCTCTATTTCGCATAATGATGGTATCAATACTTCCGGTTTTTACACAATTGTTGTGTTAGTCTGAAGGTGAACCTATGAACTATTCTTACATAAAAGCATTTAAGTAGATCATGACTGGTCTGTTTCTTAACTCCACTTCTCTGCCCTGATTCCACAACCAATAATACCTCTGCTTCCATTACCTTACAGAGATCTGTGAGTCGCAGTTTTCAGTCAAGCAGCCTCCACAGATTTTGTACTCATCTTCATATGAAGTGTTTGATTACTTCATTTGTTAACTGTCTTGCTTGAACTTCATAGCCCTCAGTTTGTTCTTGCCTATCATAATGTCTCCATTTGTATCATAATTTGTATCATTTGTACCAACCTATCATATCACAATCATAGAGCAAACTAGCATAATCCAGGCCCTTTAGCCAATGAGCCCAAATGTGCCCATCCACTCGCACCAATCTCCCACATTCAGCCCACATCCCTCCAGCCTTCTCCCGTCCATGTAACCTATCTTAAATGATACTACTGTACCTGCCTCAACCACTACCATATACTCACCGCACTCTGTGTAAAAAGTTGTGCCTTAGGTCCCTTTTAAGTCTTTCTCTATTCACCTTAAATCTATGCTACGAGTCTGGTTTTTGACTCCCCTATCCTCGGGAAAAGACTGTTAATTTATCTATGCCTCTCATAATTTTATACGTTTCTATAAAATCGTTCATCATCCTCCTACATTTCAAGAAATAAAGACCTACCCTGGCCAACCCCTTCCCATGACTCAAGGTCTCTGGTTCTAGCAACATAAATTTTCTTCACTATTTACAATGTCTCTCCTATAACATAGTGACCAAAACTGTACTTAGTACTCCAAACATATGTTCACCAGTGACTTACACATTTGCACCCTAATGTCCCCAGTCCTATACTCATTGTCCTGGCAGATGAAGCCAGCATGCTAAATGCCTTTTTCACCATCCTGTCAACTGTAGCATCATTTTCAACAAACTACAGTATGTAATTTTGCTCCTCGACCTCTCTGTTCCATTACATTCCCTAGTCCCTTCCCGTTCGTAGTACAAGCCCTACACCAGTCTGACTTTACAAAATACATCACCTCATACTTATCTGTATTGAAATCCATTTGTCACTCCTCGGCCCACTTCCCTAACTGATCAAGGTGACCCTGTAATCTTCAATAATCTTCTTCACTATACCTCCTAATTATGGGTCAGCCTTTGCTGTGCCCCTAGCTATTCTGAATTACTAAACTTGCTCTAGCTGGCTACTGCCTTATCGCATGACTTGTTGCTACTCCTTTGAAAATTAAAAAAAATCTACAGATATCAGAATCTTGAAATAAAAACTAAAATGCTGGAAACACTCAGAATGTCAGGCAGCATTCTGTCATGTCAGGAAAAAAGAAATAGAATTAAGAAATTGTCAGATCTGTTCTGAAAAATACGCCATTGACCAGAAACTGTCTTTGCACAAGTACTACCTGACCTGATGAGTGTTTCCATCGAATCCTTTGCCCACATCATAAACAACTTAGTTTCTAAACTTGAGAGACTATAAGTCCTGATATCTTTTCTCATAACTTAACATGCTATCATTCTGAGTATTCTGTGCTACTGCCATACCAAGTTCCGTATACTCTCCCTTAAGGAGCAGTACTGAGCTCCAGATGTTATCTGAACAAGGCTTGAGAGAACTCCACCCCTTTATGCTTCAGAGCTCGTGAAATGAAAGTGTTTTTCTGTATTTATCCATAATTTTGTTGCATTAACTGTTGCTGAAATGGGGAGAAATGGTTGGTAAATAGGGATTTTGTCCACAAATCAGAAGTCATGGATATTGTATAATGAAATTCACTTTTCGTTTCAGCAGGGCAGAACATTGGTGGTTACAGTGCACTACCTATCATTATCAGCAATAGAAATGAAGAGCATAATGGAAGGTTGATACCATCAATGTCAGTCTTCCACTCATACCTAAGCTGAAAATAGCTCTCTGCTTCCATCCAACTCAAGGTGGATTGAAGCAGGGACAAGTACTATTAACTTGTCAGAAAAAGTAATAGATTTTCATAGCCTTCTTGAATAAATAGTCCATCAGATAATAAAATATATATTTGCTAGTTAGAATGAAAAATACAAATAAAAAGTATTGAATTAACATGCCGATGTGAATGAGTTGAACTCAATCCAGTAACATTTGCCCCAGTGCTACTCTCATGGTCACATTTAATGACAGCCCATAGATCCTGGTGACAGGGTCTGTTCTGTCAGGTGGAGCAGCCCAAAGCCAATTGTAAGATTTAGCAACACACATCAAAGTTGTTGGTGCACGCAGCAGGCCAGGCAGCATCTGTAGGAAGAGGTGCAGTCG
Source organism: Mobula birostris (assembly GCF_030028105.1). Taxonomy (NCBI): domain Eukaryota; kingdom Metazoa; phylum Chordata; class Chondrichthyes; order Myliobatiformes; family Myliobatidae; genus Mobula; species Mobula birostris. The sequence goes on from NC_092381.1 coordinate 55,041,647, forward strand.
ACGTTTCAGGCCAAGACCCTTCATCAGGACTAACTGAAGGAAGAGTGAGTAAGGGATTTGAAAGTTGGAGGGGGAGGGGGAGATCCAAAATGATAGGAGAAGACAGGAGGGGGAGGGATAGAGCCAAGAGCTGGACAGGTGATAGGCAAAAGGGATACGAGAGAATCGTGGGACAGGAGGTCCGGGAAGAAAGACAAGGGGGGGGGGGGACGCAGAGGATGGGCAAGAGGTATATTCAGAGGGACAGAGGGAGAAAAAGGAGAGTGAGAGAAAGAATGTGTGCATAAAAATAAGTAACAGATGGGGTACGAGGGGGAGGTGGGGCCTTAGCGGAAGTTAGAGAAGTCGATGTTCATGCCATCAGGTTGGAGGCTACCCAGACGGAATATAAGGTGTTGTTCCTCCAACCTGAGTGTGGCTTCATCTTTACAGTAGAGGAGGCCGTGGATAGACATGTCAGAATGGGAATGGGATGTGGAATTAAAATGTGTGGCCACTGGGAGATCCTGCTTTCTCTGGCGGACAGAGCGTAGATGTTCAGCAAAGCGGTCTCCCAGTCTGCGTCGGGTCTTGCTAATATATAAAAGGCCACATCGGGAGCACCAGACGCAGTATATCACCCCAGTCGACTCACAGGTGAAGTGTTGCCTCACCTGGAAGGACTGTTTGGGGCCCTGAATGGTGGTAAGGGAGGAAGTGTAAGGGCATGTGTAGCACTTGTTCCGCTTACACGGATAAGTGCCAGGAGGGAGATCAGTGGGGAGGGATGGGGGGGACGAATGGACAAGGGAGTTGCGTAGGGAGCGATCCCTGCGGAATGCAGAGAGAGGGGGGGAGGGAAAGATGTGCTTAGTGGTGGGATTCCGTTGGAGATGACAGAAGTTACGGAGAATAATATGTTGGACCCGGAGGCTGGTGGGGTGGTAGATGAGGACCAGGGGAACCCTATTCCTAGTGGGGTGGCGGGAGGATGGAGTGAGAGCAGATGTACATGAAATGGGGGAGATGTGTTTAAGAGCAGAGTTGATAGTGGAGGAAGGGAAGCCCCTTTCTTTAAAAAAGGAAGACATCTCCCTCGTCCTAGAATGAAAAGCCTCATCCTGAGAGCAGATGCGGCGGAGATGGAGGAATTGCGAGAAGGGGATGGTGTTTTTGCAAGAGACAGGGTGAGAAGAGGAATAGTCCAGATAGCTGTGAGAGTCAGTAAGCTTATAGTAGACATCAGTGGATAAGCTGTCTCCAGAGACAGAGACAGAAAGATCTAGAAAGGGGAGGGAGGCTTCGGAACGCTCTGCTCTCCACTCCCTCTGCACTAATCCTAACATTATTAAACCCGCTGATAAGGCGGGTGCTGTTGTAGTCTGGCGTACTGACCTCTACCTTGCCGAGGCACAGCGACAACTCGCGGATACCTCCTCTTATTTACCCCTCGATCTTGACCCCACTAAGGAGCACCAGGCCATTGTCTCCCACACCATCACCGACTTTATCCACTCAGGGGATCTCCCATCCACTGCTACCAACCTTATAGTTCCCACACCTTGCACTTCCCGTTTCTACCTCCTACCCAAGAACCACAAACCTGCCTGTCCTGGCTGACCTATTGTCTCAGCTTGCTCCTGCCCCACCGAACTCGTTTCTGCATACCTCGACACGGTTTTATCCCCCTTTGTTCAATCCCTTCCGACCTAAGTTCTCACGCTCTTAAACTTTTCGATGATTTTAAGTTCCCTGGCCCCCACCGCTTTATTTTCACCATGGATGTCCAGTCTCTATATACTTCCATCCCCCATCAGGAAGGTCTCAAAGCTCTACGCTTCTTTTTGGATTCCAGACCTAATCAGTTCCCCTCTACCACCACTCTGCTCCGTCTAGCGGAATTAGTCCTTACTCTTAATAATTTCTCCTTTGGCTCCTCCCACTTCCTCCAAACTAAAGGTGTAGCTATGGGCACCCGTATGGGTCCTAGCTATGCCTGCCTTTTTGTTGGGTTTGTGGAACAAGCTATGTTCCGTGCCTATTCTGGTATCTGTCCCCCACTTTTCCTTCGCTACATCGACGACTGCATTGGCGCTGCTTCCTGCACGCATGCAGGACTCGTTGACTTTATTAACTTTGCCTCCAACTTTTACCCTGCCCTCAAGTTTACCTGGTCCATTTCCGACACCTCCCTCCCCTTTCTAGATCTTTCTGTCTCTGTCTCTGGAGACAGCTTATCCACTGATGTCTACTATAAGCTTACTGACTCTCACAGCTATCTGGACTATTCCTCTTCTCACCCCGTCTCTTGCAAAAACGCCATCCCCTTCTCGCAATTCCTCCATCTCCGCCGCATCTGCTCTCAGGAGGAGGCTTTTCATTCTAGGACGAGGGAGATGTCTTCCTTTTTTAAAGAAAGGGGCTTCCCTTCCTCCACTATCAACTCTGCTCTTAAACACATCTCCCCCATTTCACGTACATCTGCTCTCACTCCATCCTCCTGCCACCCCACTAGGAATAGGGTTCCCCTGGTCCTCACCTACCACCCCACCAGCCTCCGGGTCCAACATATTATTCTCCGTAACTTCCGCCACCTCCAACGGGATCCCATCACTAAGCACATCTTTCCCTCCCCCCCCCCTCTCTCTGCATTCCGCAGGGATCGCTCCCTACACAACTCTCTTGTCCATTCGTCCCTCCCATCCCTCCCCACTGACCTCCCTCCTGGCACTTATCCATGTAAGCGGAACAAGTGCTACACATGCCCTTACACTTCCTCCCTTACCACCATTCAGGGCCCCAAACAGTCCTTCCAGGTGAGGCAACACTTCACCTGTGAGTCGACTGGGGTGATATACTGCGTCCGGTGCTCCCGATGTGGCCTTTTATATATTGGCGAGACCCGACGCAGACTGGGAGACTGCTTTGCTGAACATCTACGCTCTGTCCGCCAGAGAAAGCAGGATCTCCCAGTGGCCACACATTTTAATTCTACATCCCATTCCCATTCTGACATGTCTATCCACGGCCTCCTCTACTGTAAAGATGAAGCCACACTCAGGTTGGAGGAACAACACCTTATATTCCGTCTGGGTAGCCTCCAACCTGATGGCATGAACATCGACTTCTCTAACTTCCGCTAAGGCCCCACCTCCCCCTTGAACCCCATCTGTTACTTATTTTTATGCACACATTCTTTCTCTCACTCTCCTTTTTCTCCCTCTGTCCCTCTGAATATACCTCTTGCCCAACCTCTGGGTTCCCCCCCCCCCTTGTCTTTCTTCCCGGACCTTCTGTCCCATGATCCTCTCATATCCCCTTTTGCCTATCACCTGTCCAGCTCTTGGCTCTATCCCTCCCCCTCCTGTCTTCTCCTATCATTTTGGATCTCCCCCTCCCCTTCCAACTTTCAAATCCCTTACTCACTCTTCCTTCAGTTAGTCCTGACGAAGGGTCTCGGCCTGAAACGGCGACTGCACCTCTTCCTACAGATGCTGCCTGGCCTGCTGCGTTCACCAGCAACTTTGATGTGTGTTGCTTGAATTTCCAGCATCTGCAGAATTCCTGTTGTTTTTGTAAGATTTAGCTGGCATATTCTGAGACCCTGCCCCAATACAGATGATCTATTGATGTTTGCTATTGTAAGAAGCTTTTCAATTGCATTTAAATGATTAGAAGCATTTTAAAACTGTTCAATAAGATTTAGATAATTTTAGGAAGGAAATTTTGGAAAAAAAATTATTTAGAGATACATTTAGGTGATATAAAATAATATACTGTAGATCCTCATATCCAAATCAGCATTTTTCCTTGCACTCATCTTTCATTCATGGTTAGCAGCCCAATTCAAATGTACTACTTCTATCAGTCTTGAGTGATGTAAAGCTGAGGAGCCAGACATGAAGTGTCCCTAGTCCATTAGTTCAGTACCTGGTCTGCTCTGTACCTGGACTTGGATACTCAGAATGAGCTGGCCCACAAAGAACTCCCCGCCAGTGTTTCTTCTTCAAACTGCTGGCAGAAGAATCCCTCAGAACACAGGCTGTCAGAGGTGTGGTGGCACTGGCCCCTTGAATTTCTCATGGTCAGCACCAATTCCTGTTCTAAATAAACGCACAAAAAATAAAACTACAAAAATAATTTACATTTAAAACAGATACATGCAATAAAAACAATTAAAATACAGGAAGTAATGTTAATAAATAATTAACAAAAGCAAAAATACTGATCTACTAATTTCTGCTAATCATTTGAAAAGAGATTATTGTGCTATTAAGAGGCTTCGCAGCCTGAGAGCTGCCCCACCTGACCCTATGTTGAGTCCACCAGAGTAGTACAGCAGCAGTTATTGTTGCTGTTGGCTCAAATCAGCACTGTTAGAGGAAACTGGGATTTCCAGAAGGATCCTTGCTTAAGTCCCTACACAGCTGGTGTAGGGAGAGAATTGAATTAAATGTCTCATTCACTCTAACTATTCTACCAAACAAACAATAATGCAACATTTCCAATGCAATGTTTATATTATTGAGAATTAACTTCAGCTCCCTTTTACAATGACTTTTACTTGAAGCCTCTTAACAATTATGAATTGATGTAACTCCCCAAGCTGAGTATTTCAACTAAAATGGTATAACGAAGGATTTAGCCTTACTCAAGTTTTGCAAACATTCTGTTTGTGATTTCATGATCTGCATTTTAACCAAGGTAGTCTCCATTCAAAATATCTTCCATTTTTTTGTGTGTTATTTTAAAGGTATACATTTAAAGGTATGCAAAGGTTGTCTTTTATTTGGTTTCCTCTAGTGAAAGTCTGTCCATATACTTCAGTTCCCTGAGGCCTAAAATTGTACTAATTACATTTCACTGAACTCTCTCTACTACATCGATACAATTTTCTGAGGTGAAATGACATTCACTGTGCTGTATATCAGAACTTTCCTCGCCATTGATTTTGTATAATGTTAGAATAACTTATTCTGACTTGCAAGTCAATAACTTCTGGATGCAGTCAGTACTTGATTTGTCTTATTGATAACTATTTCACAGTGATTGCATACGATGAGAAATCTTTTCCAAATCTTACTTTTAGTCTCTGCTAGTATATACACAAATTGGATCTTTTTTAATATTATGTATGGTTTAATATAATTTGTAGTCCAGGTTCAGGCTGATGGAACTAGGCAGAATAGTAGTTCAACACAGACTAGATGGGCCAAAGGGCCTGCTTCTGTGTTGTAGTGTTCGATGACACTATGTAATTTGGAAGACATCCACCAGATCACTTCAATGCTGTTTGTGACTGCCAGAAGGTGCAAGGAATTAATGTTTTCATTTTAGCTGGTTTTATCACTTACTCTTCAGTAAGTTATTCTTTCTTTAAGCTAGTTTGTGTGAGTGATCCATCCTGTTTCTTCCAGGATGTTGCCCTTTTAATAAAATAACACAAATGGCGGTAAGAATTGGTTAATAGCATCTTCTGTTTGTTGTCCTAACATACTGTACATGTTCAGTCAGTCATTCACTTCCTCAGAGAGATAGCATTGCAATGTAATATGCCACAGTGACTTCCAATGTGCTCTCTTTCAAGGTATCATACAGGGAATGATGGTGTGTATTTTCTTTTGTTCTGCATAACAAGGAGGAAACATTCTGACTGACCCCATGTATCAATCCACATATGTATAGCATTCTCTGACTCTCATGTTCAGTAGTGTGCACAATCACAAATATGGCTTCTCTGGAGAGGATTTATCAGTGAGTTCAAAGAGAGAGTAGATAAGGAGGAAGAAGTCCACTGAGAACTAGATCAGTTGAAATCTGTGAGTTAGAGGTAAACTGAGGAGTGTTTGCAGATGGCGAGTTAAAGGAACAGGATCTCTTTGCACAGCAAACAGGATTTGACTGTTTCAGTGACTCTGGCTTGGATTAATGAATTGTACAGCTTGATCTTATTGAATCGAAGTGAATTATTTCTGTAGCTCCAATCGGATCACAGCCAGTACATGCTACGCACAAAGCTATAAGACAGGGAAAATGTCTTTTACAAAACTTTATTTCAAAATTCAGGAGTTCTTGTGAATGTTGTGTCTCTAATGCTATGTTATGCTCCTGCAAGTAAATTTTTCATTGTACCTGTACATACATGTACTTGTGCATATGAACAGGAAGGATTGAGTTGGGGGCGGGGGGAGGGGGGAGGGAGAGAGAAAGAGAGAAGAGAGAGAGATTGATGATAGATGGGGGCAAGCAAAGAAAAAGGCATTGGAACATGTTTGTGGGGGGTAGGGGAAGTGAAGGTGGAGACAGCTGTTCAAGTGTGATAAGCAGGAACTCTCTCTCCCCACTCAGTCCCGATGCAAAATTTTAGCCCAAAACATTGCCAATTCATTTCCCATTACAGGTGCAACTAGACCCACTGAGTTCCTCTAACAGTTTGTGTGTTGCTGCTGATTCCAGCATCTACAGCCTCTTGTGTCTCTAGAATTGTCAGCAAAGCCAAGTTCAAATCTATCATTGCAACTGTGAAATACAAATCGAAATTCGTAATAAAAGCAACTAGTCCAGGTAGCGATAATTTCAAAACTACTACATCATCACATAAATACAAGTGGATCAACTTCGAGTTCATTTACTTATCATTCAACCATGCATGAATATAGCCAAATGAAACATGTTCCTGCAGGGCCAAGGAGCAAAACACATTACCAACAGCATAGAGCACACAACAGATAGCACAAATAGTGTATTTGGTTATAGTTTCAAAAAAAAATAGTCACAGAGAAATAAATATAGCACAAGTCCTTGAGTATCCAACTTATTCTTCAGTGAGTGAACACTGGAGAGCAGCACCAAGCAAAGACAAGAGCATAGCACTGGGTGTGCACGGGGGGGGGCAGCACCGAGGAAGCACTAGAAGACAGTACCAATAGGAGGGACCAGCTCCCAACCAGAACAGATTCCAGTGTGCCATCAATGTGCTGCAGAGGAGGAAGCCTGGTCTCTTCATGAATAACCCCAGACCTACCAGTGCAGTTGACTCTTAAATACTCTTTAAAATGGTTTAGCAGGCCATCAGCTCAAGGGCAGAAAAAGATGGATAATTAATGTTAGCATTGTCAGTGATGTCCACTTTTAAGAAAAATGCAAAGAAGCACACCAATAGTGTTTGCTTACTGGGCAAAACAGTCATGACTCATTTCTTCTCGTAGCCTATCAACTGAATTTTCCTCAAACAATCGAGGTTTTTAGGTTTTAGTTGTTCTTCACTATTTCTTTGAAAATTTCACTTTTAGAGCCTTTAAGATCCTGAAGGTTGTTTACTTGTCAGGAACGTTTTAAGTATGGGTCGTGTACAAAGGTTGTGTGTCCCAATCTGTGAGTCCTAGTGTGCTTCATTCCTTCATCTAGTGGCACAATAATAATGAGGTAGCATTTCAAGTTCTTTCTCCAAGTACAGTAAATTCCAATTATTTGGGACACATCATGACAAGTATATCTTGGCCCAATTAAACATCTCCAATTAGTCAAAATTTCATGGAAATAGTTAAAAAGGTATAAAATAGACAAACAAAGAAATAAATTATGTTTTTAGGGGATATACAGAATAAATTAGAACACTACCAAAAGTACTGCAGTACTATAAAACTATGTATGAGTTCCTATAGTTATCAATGGAGGACTTCATTCAGTGTTTACTTATGTGTTCCTTTGATTGACTTTAAACAAACAAAATCAATGCAGGCCTCAAGTGCAGATAGTGGACTGCCTTCAAAGCGTTCTTTTGATGACTGTATCCTCCAAATCTTAATTTAATTTGTAACATTCAAGATTATTGTTGATACCTTCAAATTCTTTGTAGTCCTAACTTGTTGAGGTAGTGAAATTGTTTCACTTCCACACCTAGCAATTTCTGGCATCTTCAAGCCTGAATGCTTGAAACTGCAGTGAGTAGAACAGGTCTGAATTGTTGTACTGTTTAACTATCAGGGACAAAAATCACTGCTTTTTGAACATAAGCATGTCTGAAACGTCGACTGTACTCTTTTTCATAGATGCTGCCTGGCCTCCTGAGCCCCTCCACTATCTTGTGTGTGCTGCTTGGATTTTCAGCATCTACAGATTTCCTCTCCTCTGCTATTTAAAAACTGTTCAGTCCAAGTACGGTGTAGAGTCTAACGGCCACATGACGTGCATGCAATTGACACGTCATGTTAGAAGATGTTGAGCAACAGTCACCTGCCCCAATTAAGCAGCATAGCGTCCCAAATAAACAAAGTGAATTCTGGCTTTTTTCCCAATTTGTTTTTGTTCTTTAATAGTTGTCTTAAATAAGTGGCTGCCCCGAATAACTAACAGTCCAATTAACCGGAATCCACTGTATTTCATTACGATGCAAATTAGTGTTGAATATTGGTTTTTTTAAGCTTTACTGTATCACTAGAGAATTCATCAAAATAAACCTTGGAAGGGAATGAAAAGCTCCCAGAAGGGAAAACAACCACAGAACTGAATTTCAAAGGGTGTAATGTAGCTATTGATCTACACATAATGCAAATAATTATATTAAAATGATGTATCTGTGAAATTAAAATTTCAGCAGCACATACATCAAAGATTTTGCAAAAAGGTACTTTTTAGCTGGGAACCAACAATAATGCTACTTAAACCAAAGTCCATGACAAGCTGCATCATAGCTTTGTGAAGTCAAAAAGTAGAGTTTATCCATAATCTGGAGTGTTTGAATGATAATCATTGTAATGAAATAGTGTTACATCGATGAAAGGAAATGTATGCTGATGTAAACTAAAGTAAGAGCTACCTAAGCACATTGTTTGGTGAAAAACAGCATAATAGAGGTTTTGGTAACAATATCTGGTGTTTGTCTTCCACAGCCATCTGGTTCTCCAGTTGATAATGATTCATCACAGAACAAATTTTCAGACTGTCTTAATTTGTAATTACAAATTATAGCTATGGATTATTTCACAATTTTATTAGAAAAATAGATCTTATATCCTGTTGGAGTTTTATTTCCAATGGAGGAAAAAAATACCTGATTGATTCAAAATGATTTTTATTCTGCCTTAATATATGTATGCTGTTAGATACAACATGTACAAAAATTAAATTTCACAATTAACAATAAAGGTTTTTTGCAAATTAATTCAAGCAAAGTATGCTTTTTATTTTAAATTTTGCTTTATCAAATATTCATTATTGCACAGAACTCAGTTAACTATGAGAATCTGCATAATGATATTCGGTTTCAGAAGGTACTCCGAGACTCAGTGGCATAGCATTAATTTGGAGATGTCCCTCTGCTCCACGATAACTGTGTCATCATCAGATGCAATGCCCTAATTTTATAAATGATGAACAATAGCCTGTGCAATATTTGTTTCGTTGAAGGTGAAACTGTATTCCTCAAGGTGAGGAGTGTTGGGAAACACATTATTTCCCAGTTTAAGGTTCAGTGCCAGCATCAACCAGTCCCGAGTCACGGCATGTGATTAATGCAAGGGAGAGTTATTTCTAAATTGCATCAACTATTTTCGCTACACCAGCTCCAAAGAGGACCCCACTGGAGTCAGACAGTGATCCAGTTCCCATACCAACCATCCTTACTGTAACCCAGATTCCTAATTAAGATGAATTGTGAACATTGCGTTGTACATGTGGCATAACCACAACTCTTATAAAGCTCATGATTTTTATTTTCATTTCATTTCCCTGTTTTTGTCAGAAAAATCTTTCTGACATCTATATTAAATATTTTATTAATTTGAATTTTTACTCCCTTCATTTTAGTTTGAAGTAATTTTATACAATTTTTTGCTATCTTCTTCCAGAGAGTGATTTTTTCATTGCCTCATTTTATTGATGACTAGAACCATTTTCCACATGACTTGGTCCTTTCGTGTTAGGGAATTAAACAGCTCATGCTGAAAATTCTCAGCATGTCAGGCAGCATCTGTGGAGAAGAGAAAAAGAGTTTTTTTTTCAGGTTTTTGATCTTTTATTAAAATAGTAATCTTTGAAATATTAACTCAGTTTTTCTTTCCAGAGTTACTACCTGACATGAAGTCAAAGTTGTACTGCTGAAACAAGCCCTTCTTGTCTATTCTGACTAAGATGCCTATCTAAGCTAATCACATTTCTTGCATTTGGCCCATTCCTATCAATGCACCTGTCCAAATGCTTTTCATACTTTATTATTGTACTTATCTGTTTACCACTTCACTATACTCAATACTTTGACTAATGAAGGCCAATGTGCCAAAAGCTTTCTTTCCAGCCCTATCTACCTGTGACACTACTTTCAATGAATTATGGATCTGTATTCCCAGATCCCCCTGTTCAGCGCACCCCTCAGTGCCCTACTTCTCACTGTGTAAGACTTACCCTGGTTTGTCCTCCCAGAGCGTAACACCTCACACTTGTTTACATTAAATTCCATCTTCTTTTTTTCCAGCTGGTCTTTGATCCTCTTCCTCACTATCTGCTGTGATGAAATGGTTAAGCAGACTCAATGGACCAAAAGCCATTTATCTGCTCCTATAGCCTAAGATCTCATCCACTACATCCCCAATCTTGGTGTTATCTGCAAATTTGCTAATCTAGTTTAGCACATTACAACTTAGTTACCACATGCAAAGTCATGTTGAGTATCTCTAATCAGTCCCTGTCTATCCAAATACTTTAGATCCTTGAAAGGTCTAGGTAAGGTGGATGTGGAGAGGATGTTTCCTAAGGTGGGGGTATCCAGAACTAGAGGACACTGCCTCAAAATTGATGGGTGACCTTTTAGAATGGAGGTAAGGAAGAATTTTTTTTAATCCAGAGTAGTGAATTTGTGAAAACTCTGCCACAGACTGCAGTGGAGGCCAAGTCTGTGGGTATATTTAAAGCAGAAGTTGGTGGTTTCCTGATTAGTCAGGACATCAAAGGATATGGCGAGTGTAGTATGGGGTTGAGTGGGATCCGGGATCTGCCATGATGGAAAGGTGGAGCAGAGTCAATGGGCTGAATAGCATAATTCTGCTTCTCTGTTTTATAGTCTTATGGTCTTATCCTGTACCTTAAAAAACCTTCTAATAATTTTCCCATTCCTAATGACAGGCTCACCAACCTATAATTTTCAGGCTTATTCTTAGGGACTTTCTAAAACAATGGAACAACATCAGCTCTCTTCCAATCCTCTTGCATCTCACCCATGGTTAAGGATGATTTAACCATCTCTGCTAGGGCCCTAGCAATTTCTGCCACCCACGGGGTCCGAGGTAACACCTTGTCAGGCCCTGGGAATTTATCCATCCTGATTTGCATCAAGGCAGCAAATGCTTCTTCCTCAGTGATCTGTTTAGGGTCCATGAAGTTGATGCCACTTTGCCTCACTTCTGTAGACTCTGTCTGTCTCCCGAGTAAATAAAGATGCAAAATATACCCCCATCTCTTTCAACTCCATGCATAGTTCACCACTCTGATCTCCCAGAGGACCAATTTTGTCCCTTGCTATCTTTTTATTCTTAATATATCTGTAGAAGCACTTGGGGTTCTCCTTCACCTTGTCAGCTAGAGCAACCTCATGTCTTTTTTCAGCCTTCCTGATTCCTTCATAAGTGTCCTCTTGCATTTCTTATACTCCTCAAATACTTGATTTGTTCCCACCTACCTATACTTGCTATGCATCTCCTTCTTCTTCTGAACCAGGACCTCATTATCTCTTGCAAACCAAGTTCCCTGCACCTATTATCCTTGCCTTCTATTCTGACAGTAACAGATGAACTCTGTACTCTCAAAATTTCACTTTTGAAGGCCTCCCACTTAGTAACTACATCTTTGCAAGAGAACAACCCTGACCCAATCCACACTTGCCAGATCCTTTTTGATACCATTAAAATTTCTCCAATTTAGAATCTCAGCCCAAGGACCAGACCTATCCTTTCCCATCATTACCTTGAAACTAATGGTATTATTATCAGAAGATGCAAAGTATCCCACTACACAAACTTCTGTCACCTGCCCTGACTCTAATAGCTGATTTAGAATCGCACTGTCTCTAGCTGCGACTTTTATATACTGATTAAGGAAACTTCCCTGAAACACATTTGACAAACTCTTTCCCAACCATCCCTTTTACAGGATGGGAGTCCCAGTCAATATATGGTAAGTTAAAAGAACCTACTATCATAACCTAATGTTTCATGCAATAGTCTGTGATCTCTCTCCAAATTTTCTCCTCTAAATCCTGTGGATTGTAGCATGATCTACAATATAATCCTATTAACATGATCATTCCTTTCTTATTTCTCAGCTCTACCTATAAAGCCTCAGTAGACGAGCTCTCCAATCTGTCTTGTCTGAGCACTGCTGTGACATTTTCCCTGACTAGTAATGCTATCCCTCCTCACATCGAAAACAACTGAACCCTGGAACATTAGGCTGCCAGTCCTGCCCCTTCTGCAACCAAGTCCACAAATGGCTACAATGTCCTAATGCCACATGCTGATCCATGCCCTTAGCTCATTAGCCCTTCCTACAATATTCCTTGCATTGAAATATACGCAAATGAGAACGTAAGTCCCACCATGCTCGACTTTTTGATTCCTGACTTCATCTTTCTCCACAACTACTCCACTGCCTGTTCTGGCACTCGGCTCCCCATCCCCCTGGAGCTCTAGTTTAAACAGCACCCTCCACCCCCGTGCAGCACTAGCAAACCTTCCTGCTAGGATATTAGTCCCCCTCCAGTTCCGGTGCCAGCCATCCCATTTGTAGAGGTTTCACCTTCCCTGAAAGAGAGTTCAATGATCCAAAAATCTGAAGCCCTTCATTCTGCATCAACTCTATAGCTATGTGTTAAGCTGTATGATCTTTTTATTTCTGACTCCATTAGCATGTGGCACAGGTAGCAATCCTGAGACCACAACCATGGATTTGCTGTCCTTTAACTTAGAAACTAACTCCCTGTACTCACTTTCCAGGACCTCGTCACCCATCCTACCTATGTCATTGGTACCAATGTGGACCATGACCTCAGGCTGCTCATCGTCCCACTTAAAAATACTGTGGATCCGAGATGTCCCTCTCCCTGGGAGGCAACAAATCATTTGGGAATTTTGTCCTCATCCACAGAACCTCCTTTCTGTTCCCCTAACCACCCAAATCCCCTATCACCACAGCTTATCTCTTCTCCCTTCTTCCCTTCTGAGACACATCCAGACTCCATGCCAGAGACCTGCTCTCTGAGGCTTCTTCCTGGTAAGTCATCACTCCCAACAGTATCCAAAGTGGTAAACAGCACAGGTGTCCTCTGCACTGGATGCCTATTCCCTTTCACTCTCCTGACAGTCACCTCAGTACCTGCCTCCTTCAATCTAGGGGTGCCTACCTCCCTGTAACTCCTATCGATTACCTCCTCATGCTCCTGTAGGAATGAATGTCATTAAACTGCAGATCTAGTTGTTTAACACACTCCAACGTCCATTAAACAGCTTTTGAATACAAACTCTCACCCACGTGTGACGTCATTCTGGTGCCCCCACATAAAACCATAAGACATAGGAGCAAAATTAGGCCATTTGGCCCATCGCTTCTGCTCTGCCATTTAATCATGCTTGTTCCAATTTTCCTCAGCCCCAATCTCCTTACTTCTCCCCGTAAACCACCATCAATGTGGGCCTAGGTGAGAGTAAGAGTTCGGCACGGACTAGCAGGGCCGAGATGGCCTGTTTCCATGCTGTAATTGTTATATGGTTATATATATCTCAGACAAGGAACATAGCACCAACTCTGAACTGATTCTCAGGGCACTAGCGATGTACTAACAGGAAAAAAAAACATACTCGAAACTTACTTATATCCTGTGCTTATGGTTGGACAAGTCTGTTCTTGCCTAAGCCTGTTGAGCCAAAGCCGAACTACTCTAACACTGCCTCAATCACACAATGACCACTCCACTTACACCTCCTTTCTTTTTATTGGCTCAAGTAATGACTCACTCCCAATGAGACTTGCTCACGCCTTGCAAGATATCACTCTCTCCAACAAGACGCAGTTTTTTTTAAAATTTTCACTTTATGGAAATCTTGCCCCAGAGATCTCCTTTATATATTCGCCCTTTCACTTTAAACCCATATCCTCTGATTTTAGATTCCATTAACTTGCAAAAAGGGTATCTTCATCATGTTGTCCATCATTATTTTATAAACTATATAAGGTCACGCATCAGCCTCCCATGCTCCTTTGAGAACAATTGCAGCTTATCCAATCTTTCCTGGTAACTTGATAGACTCCCTATCCGTAAACATCTGCACACTCTAGCACCAACACACAGTAGCAGCAGTTTGTTCCATCTATGATCTGTACAGCACAACTCACCAAGACTCCCTAGAAAACGCTTTTCAAACCAATAAGACCATAAGATACAGGAGCCAAATTAACCCATTTGGCTCATTGAGTTTGCTCTGCCATTTCATCATGCCTGATCCATTTTCCTCTCAGCCCCAATCTCCTGCCTTCTCTCTGTATCCCTTCGTGCCCTGACCAATCAAGAATCTATCAACCTTAGCCTTAAATATACATAAAGACTTGACATCTGCAGCTGCCTGTGGCAAAAAAATTCCACAGATTCACCACTCTCTGGCTAGAGAAATACTTCCTCATCTCCATTCTAAAGGAACACCCCTCTATTCTGAGGCTGTGTCCTTTAGTCTTAGACTCTCCTGCCATAGGAAACACTCTTTCCACATTCACTCTATCAAGGCCTTTCACCATTCGATAGGTTTCAAGAGGTCACCCCACATTCTTTTGAATTCTGGTGAATACAGGCCCAGAGACATCAAACCCGAAATCATTTTCATGAACCTCCTTTGAACCTTCTCCAGCTTCAGCATATCCTTTCTTAGAAAAGGGGCCCAAAACTGTTCACCAAACCCCAAGTGAGGCCTCACCAGTGTTTTATAAAGTTTCAATATTATATCCTTGCTTTTATATTCTAGTCCTCCTGAAATAAATGCTACCATTGCATTTGCTTTCCTCATCACAGACTCAACCTGCAAATTAATCTTTAGGGAATGCTGCACCAGGACACCCAAGTCCCTTTGCACCTCAGTTTTTTTTTTGCATTTTCTTTCCATTTAGAAAATAGTACGCCCTTTCATTTCTTCTACCAAAGTGCATGACCATACACTTCCCAACTCTGTATTCCATCTGCCATTTCTTTGCCCATTCTTGTAATCTGTCTAAGTCCTTCAGTTGCCACTCTACATCCTCAAAACTATCTACCCCTCCACCTATCTTCATATTGTTTGCAAACTTTGCAACAATGCCATTAATACCATCATCCAAATCATTGATACATAACATAAAAAAAACTTGTCCCAACACAAACCCTGTGGAACACCACTAGTCACTGGCAGCCAACCAGAAAACACTCCCCTTATCCCCACTCTGCTGCCTGTCAATCAGCTACTGCTTTATCCATGCTCGGATCTTTTCTGTAATACCATGGGCTCATAGCTTGTTAAGCAGCTTCACGTGTGGCACCTTGTAAAAGATCTTCTGAAAATTCAAGTACACAACATCAACCGATTCCCCTTTGTCTATTCTGCTTGTTATTTCTTCAAAGAATTCCAACAGATCAGTTAGGCAAGATTTTCCCTTGATGAAACCATGCTGACTACGGCTTATTTTATAATGAGCCTCCAGGTACCCTAAGCCCCTATCCTTAATAATCGTCTGCAACATCTTCCCAACCACTAAGGTCAAGCTAACTGATCTATAGTTTTCTTTCTTCTGCCTCTCTCCCTTCCTGAAGATCCTTACCAGCTAATAAGACAAAGGTAGCAAAAACATGAGAACACCACCACCTGAAATTTGCTCCACAAGTCACGCATCATTCTGACTTGGAAATATATTTCCATTCCTGGCTGGGTTAAAAACCTGGAACCCTCCCTCACAACATTGTGAGTTTACCCACACCTCGGACTGCAGCAGATCAAGAAGTCATTTCATCATCACCTTCTCATGGGCAATTCAAAGGTTCTTGGACAGGTACACGAAGCAGAAAGGCTTAGAGGGTTATGTACCAAAAATATAGGCAAATAGGACTAGCTTAGATGGGAATCTTGTTTGCCATGCACCAATGAGACTGAAGTGCCTGTTTCTGTGCTGGTTGACTCTATGACTCTTTGACTCTAATTAGGGATGGGCAAGTAAACACTAGTTCAGCTGAGAAGTCTACATTGCTTGAATGAATAAAACAATGCTCTCCCTTCCAAGCAACATCCTGGTGAATGTCTTCTGCATTCTTTCAAGCACTACGATATCCTTCGCATAGTCGGATAACTAGAACGGTGCACAAAATTCCAAATGTGGCCCAACCAATGTCTTGAACAGCTGCCATATGGCATACCAACTCTTTTATTCACTACCCATGCCTATGAAGGCAAGCCAGCTAATCATTTTTTCACTACCTTATCCACCTGTGTTGCTTTTACAGGGGACAATGAACTTGCTCTCCAAGGCCCCTTCATGCTGATGCTTTTCATGTCCCTTTGTTTACAGTATATGTCTAACCAGTATTAGATGGCCTAAAATGCACTACCTTACACTTGTCTGGATTAAATTCCATCTGCCACCCCTCTGCACAAGTTCCCAGTTGATCTATGCTCCTCTGTAATGTTATGCATCACTATCTAAATTCTAGAAATCTTCATCTCATCAGCAAAAATTATTATCAGACCACAGACAATCTCATCCAAGTCACTTGTATGTAACAATAAAGGTCCCAGCACCAATCCCTACTGTACCCCAATGGTAACAGGTTACCAGTCAGAAAAGAATCCTCCACCACTAAACTCTGCCTGCAATCAGCAAGCCAGTTTACCAAAACACCTTGGGTCCCATGTGCCTTAACTATCTTGACCAACCTACCATGTGGGATCTTGCCACGTGCCTTGCCAAAATCCAAGGCTACTGCGTCTTCTGTCTTGTTTTCATAAATTTACTCAGTGATATCCTCAAAAACTCATTCAGATTTGTGAGACAGAATTTCTTTTGCACAAAAGAGAGAAAAATTACAATCAGAAAATGCTAGGATCTTTGTTTAAAAAAAGAATAGATCCTTCTTCGCAATTTGGTTCTAATTATACTGTCAAAAGCATTTTGTAAATGAATAGAAATGATAGAGCATTGAGTACTTTAAAACTCATAGATCCTCTTCACTTCCATCATGAGTTATTAGCGGCATCTTCTTGAATGTATATACTACTGGTTCTTTTCCTCATGTGGAATATCCTCAGCATTTCTTTGCCATTCTTCCAAATTTCCTTCTAATAGTTGAAGACTCTATTTTAAAGTAATGGTAACATTTACATCCCTTATAACTTGTCTCATCCTTAGACATTGCAGTTCCTCTGCTCTTCCTACTCTGGCAAACTTTGCACCTCCTCTTTTTGTGTTGGTCGCTCATTGGGACTCCATAACATGCAATTCTCTCTCTATCCTGTTATCCCTCTCCAGTAGTTCCTATTTCTTTGCTTTTGATCTTTACCCTGAACTTTCCTAAGTTCCAGTTACTTTCATCTTTTCATACTATTACATTAAAGGTTCCACAGTGTATGTATTAAATTCTGTGTATTATTCTTTCATCTTCTTGCAAACAGGCCATAAAATAATCTAAAAAAAATTAAAATATAATTTTGAAAGGTTCGCTGCTCCATTCAATTTCCTTTGCTCATATGTATGCTTAATTGCCACAGCAGAAATGTCAAGTGTGCTGTATATGCTGATTGACATCATTATAACAAACTCTATGTGTTCTGCGTATGAACACATCATGGGCACAGAGCACTTCAGTACAAGTATTAGATGCATTTAGTTATCACATTTCGTCTTCCAGTCCATCACATAGTCTGTTTTGTAGGCACTGCCTGGGAAAATTTCTGGCCCATAATGACTCACAGCTCTCCTGATGCTACCAAACAAAAGGACCCTTTTATCAGAAAGGTTGCACCATTAGTCTGCGGTGAGGTGAGCTGGAAGATAAGCATATGCAATATCAATTTGATTAGGAATCAGGCAAAGTGTTAACATTTACAAATCTCACCCGGTTATGATCTGTCTTATTTCCCTGGTTGGGGACCCTGTTTACAATTAAAGAGTTTGGGTCTGTTGGTGAGAGGGACCTATAAGAAGGACCTTGGTGAATGTGAAGATGGCATAGAACAGGCTATTATGCTGGAACATGTCAGTATTAAGAAAGAGGATGTGCTAGAGCTTTTAAGAAAACCAATATGGTGGGATAAACCCCAGGTTATTACAGGAAATGAAGGGAAGGATTGCTTCATTAATCTCACTATCCACAGGAGTAGTACCAGAAGATTGGAGGGTGGCAAATGTTATTCCTTTGTTCAAGAAAGGTAATAGGGATAATCTTGGGACTCGTAGACCAAAGAGTCTCTCATCAGTAGTGGGCAAACTATTAGAGCGGATGCTTAGAGGCAAGATTTACGAGCATTTGAGTAGCATAGCCTGATTAGGGATAGTCAGCATGGATTTGTGAGGGACAGGTTGTGCCTCACAATCCCGGTGGAATTCTTTGCGGAAGCTTCAGAGAGGGAGCAGAGGAGATTTACTAACTGGATTAGAGAGCATGTCTTATGAGGAAAGATTGAGCGAATTAGGGCTTATCTCTTTCGAGCAAAGGAGGATGAGAGGTGACTTGATATGAAGCATTGATAGAGTACTTTTTTTTCCCAGGGCAGCAATGGCTAATATGGGAGTGCATAATCTTAAGGTGATTGGAACCAAGTATATGGGAGAGATCAGAGTAATTTTTTTTTTCACAGAGATTGGTGGGCGTATGTAAAGTCCTGCCGAGGGTAGTGGGAGAGACAAGTACACCAGGGACATTTTAAAACTCTTAGATAGTTAAACAGATGATAGAAAAATGAAGGGCTGTGTGGGAGGGAAGGGTGAGATTGACCTTGGAGTAAGTTAAACGATCTGCACAACATTATAGGCCAAAGGGCCTGTACTGTACTGTACTGTTCTTTGTTCTAGTGGCTTAAATCACCAGAGTTCCTAACACCAGCCCTGCTAACACAAACCCAGCCTTCATATCTCTGCCCAGTCTAACGTAACTCCACCTTGTCAATACATAGAGGCGAGTTGAATGTTTGATTTCCCTGAGAGCTGAATTCAATGAAAGAGAAGCCCAGTGAGCAAGGTTGTCTTGCTCAAATTATTGATTGCAATGTCTAGCTTGATCCACTGATATTTAGTTATGTGTTAGATTTTTATCTTTATAATTTTCCTCCTGTACCAGCTCACTTACAAACATCTGGTGTTCTGAAGCTCACATTCCATACACAGTGTCAGAAAATCAACATCGGCTTTATTATCACTGACATGTGCTGTTGTTGTTTTGAGACAGCTGTACAGATCAAGGCGTAAAATTTGCTATAAGTTACAAAATAAATAAATAGTGTAAAAGATGAAGAGCGAGATAGTATTTATGGACCATTCAGCAATCTGATGATGGAGGGGTAGAAGCTGTTTCTGAATCATTGAATGTAGGTCTTCAGGCTCCTTCATGATGGTAGTAATGAGAAAAGGGTATGTCCTGCATGGAGAGTGTCCTGAATGATAGATGCACCATTCGTGAGATACCGCCTCTTGAAAATGCCCACAATAGTGGAAAGGGTTGTGTCCGTGATGGAACTGGTTGCATCTTCAACCCTCTGCAACCTCATGTTCATTGGAGCAGGCTGTGATGAAACCAGTCAGAATGTTCACCACAATACATCTGTGGAAATCCGCAGGAATCTTTGGTGACATACAAAATGTCCTCAAACTTGTAATGAAGTATAGCTGCTAGCATCCCTTCTTCATGGTTCCATCAATGAATTGGGGCTGGAAGAGTTCCTCTGAGATGTTGACATCCATGAACTTGAAGCCGCTCACCCTTTCCCAAATGACCTCTCATTGATGACTGGTGTGTGATCTCCAGATGTGTCCTTACTGAAGTGCACGATCAGTTTCTTACTGTTGATGATGTGGTGTCATTGGCAGATTAATATATGGTGTTGAGCTGTGTTTGGCAACACATTGATGACTGTAGAGAGTGTAGAGAGTTTAGAGCAGCGGGCTAAGAACGTGCTCTTCTGGTGCTCCAGTGTTGATTGCCAGTGAGGAGGAGATGTTATGACTGATCTGCTCTGACTGTGGTATCCTGGCAAGGATTCAGATGCAGAGGGAGGTACAGAGGTCCAGATTGTGAAGTGTTCATTAGCAGGGAGAGGGTTGATTGCATTGAACTGTAATTGATCACCCATTATATGTTTTGCTGTTGTCCAGGTGCTCCAAAGCTAAGTGGAGAGCCAGTGAGATTGCGTCCACTGTAGATCTAATGTGGTAGGAGACAAATTGAGACGGGTCCAGGTTCTTTTTCAGACAGGAGGTAATTCTGGCCATGAGCAACCTCCCAAAGCTCTTTAGTAGATGTGATTGCAACTGGGCAATAGTCATTGAGGCAGCTCATCCTATTCCTTCTGGGCACTGGTATGGTTGATGCCCTTTTTAAGCAGGTGGGAAGCTCAGAATGCAGCAGTGAGAGGTTGAAGATATCCTCAAACTCTCTAGCCAGTCTCTAGCACAGGTCTTCAGTACCCTGTCAAATACACCATTGGGGCCTGATGCCTTTCATCAGTAAGGTTGATACAGTCATAGCTGCATTTGCTAGTTATGTGAAGTTGACAACCATAACATTTGCCTATATATTCATATGATTGAATTTGCATGAACTCACTGACAGTACCATGTTACTTATAGATGGCACACATTTCGTGGAGTATCTAAATGGGACAGAGGAGCAGAGAAAAGTAGGACAGACAGACATAGACCACTAGTGCTGAGGTTGGGGGTTTACATGAACCAAAAAAATGTAGTTAGACAATAGACAATAGGCATTAGGTGCAGGAGTAGGCCATTCGGCCCTCCGAGCCAGCACCGCCATTCACTGTGATCACGGCTGATCATCGACAATCAGTACCCCGTTCCTACCTTCTCCCCATATCCCTTGACTCCACTATCTTTAAGAGCTCTATCTAACTCTTTCTTGAAAGCATCCAGAGAATTGGCCTCCACTGCCTTCTGAGGCAGAGCATACCACAGATCCACAACTCTCTGGGTGAAAAAGTTTTTCCTCAACTCTGTTCTAAATGGCCTACCCTTTATTCTTAAACTGTGGCCTCTGGTTCTGGACTCCCCCAACATCAGGAACATGTTTCCTGCCTCTAGCGTGTTCAATCCCTTAATAATCTTATATGTTTCAATCAGATCCCCTTTCATCCTTCTAAATTCCAGTGTATACAAGCCCAGTCGCTCCAATCTTTCAACATATGACAGTCCCGCCATCCTGGGAATTAACATTGTGAACCTGCGCTGCACTCTCTCAATAGCAAGAATGTCCTTCCTCAAATTTGGAGACCAAAACTGCACACAATACTCCAGGTGTGGTCTCACCAGGGCCCTGTACAACTGCAGAAGGACCTCTTTGCTCCTATACTCAACTCCCCTTGTTATGAAGGCCAACATGCCATTAGCTTTCTTCACTGCCTGCTATACCTGCATGCTTACTTTCAGTGACTGGTGAACAAGGACACCTAGATCTCGTTGTACTTCCCCTTTTCCTAACTTGACACCATTCAGATAGTAATCTGCCTTCCTGTTCTTGCCACCAAAGTGAATAACCTCACAGTTATCCATATTAAACTGCATCTGCCATGCATCTGCCCACTCACCCAGCCTGTCCAAGTCACCCAGCATTCTCATAACATCCTCCTCACATTTCACACTGCCACTCAGCTTTGTGTCATCTGCAAATTTGCTGATGTTACTTTTAATCCCTTCATCTAAATTGTTAATGTATATTGTGAATAGCTGCGGTCCCAGCACTGAGCCTTGCGGTACCCCACTAGTCACTGCCTGCCATTCTGAAAGGGACCTGTTAATCCCTACTCTTTGTTTCCTGTCTGCCAACCAACTTTCTATCCATGTCAGTACCCTATCCCCAATACCATGAGCTCCAATTTTGCCCACTAACCTCCTATGTGAGACCTTATCAAAGGCTTTCTGAAAGTCCGGGTACACTGCATCCATTTATTTCCATTCAAAGAAAATTTAAAAGCAGATAAATGAATTTAATTTTGTCTCCGAATTTGTTTAAATCACAATTTTTCTTTGTGTGTTATAAATTGAGCATAAAGGTAATGACAAAGTTGCAAAAATATCTTTGAGAAATGATATTGACATTGAGAGGTTATATTCGTCAGAGCAGACTGGATCTCTTTATCTGAAGGTTGAAGGGTCTTTATAATTGTGAAAATATTTGATGGATTAGAGAAGATGTTTCCATTTGCAGGTCAGAGAAGAAGCAGAGAACAAGAATATAAGATAGTAAAATATCTATTGGGGAATTCTGGAGAAAATTTAGTCAGGCTGGTTGGAATGTGGAATTTACTCCACCAAGAGCAACTGAGATAAATAGTTTTAGTGCACTTAAGGAGAAACAAGAGGAATAAAGGAGTAGGAGATGTTGATAAGATTAGACAGTTGAAGCTCATTTGGAGCATAAGCAGTGACATGGACCTGATAGGCTAAATGGTCTATTGATGCACGATAAACACTGAGCACATCATTCTTGATCTGACCCATTGCTCACATTGAGACTCTTTGCTCATCCCAAGGGCACTCATACCTATGAGATGAGGCTCCACTCCACAAACCTTCTTCAAGACAGAATGGGTTGTAAGTGGTAACTAGGCCTCTGGAGACAGAGCCTGAGACTTTGCCAGCAGCTTTGCTCTGATCACCTTTGACAGATTGCCACAGTCAAAGGCAGCTTCACTGATATAAATATCTCTGAGTCAGTTAAAAGATGTTGATGTATATTAAGGTTATAACATAAAAAAAATTAGAAGTCATTAAAATAAAACACATTATACTGGTGTTAATTATGTGGAAACATAAATACAAAGCAAACTTTTTAAAAATTAACTGCGCTGACCTTTGTTATGAAGTTTTGTGACCATGTCTTGTGTAAAGTAGACAGGTTAATGTAAAGGATGCCCAGCACCGTAACTGGTTATTTCCCAGAGATTACCTTCACTCAATTGTGGGTCCAGTGATGGAGCAGGGAGTCAGGTACATTACAATCTTACCTCCAGTGCGCAAGAGCTGAAGTCAAGGATGTGCCTAAGAGCAGAGAACAGATGGTGGCAGTTCCTTCAGGATCACTGCACAACAGTGAAGTACCAATTTCATATCAGCATCTCTCCAGAAATATTCCTAGGTTCCCACCTCTGAGGAAATTGCCTTAGCAAACTTATCCCAAAGATAGTGCAATATTGTAAGCATCTGCCAGGAATTCTTCTAAGGTCTCTGTGTCTGTGCAGCTACCATTCCTGGTCTGAGGGACTTGATATTTACCATGTATTTTTCAAACAGCAAATTGAATTAAAATCAGTATTGGTGATGAATCTTTACCTGAGTTCTTTTTTGCACCAAAATATTTGACTAAATATTTTTATGCATGATTGACAGGGTTTACCTCTTAAAATGCAGTGCTTTTACTCAAGTCCTTGTAAAGAGGATCAGGAGCAGTTACAGGGGTGAGAAAAGAGCAGTAAAAGGGAAGAAGTATTGTGGAAGAAGGGGAGTAACAACATTGGCTAAGGAGAGAGAAAGGGGAGGAGATGATGATAGGAAGGGGAGGAGAAAAGAGATATGTGTCTAACACAGACAAATGGCATTAACGCAAATAGGCATTGCAGTCAACATAGCTGAAGTGGGCCATAGGGGCCTGTTTCTGTGGATCTGGAGAAAGGGAGAAAAGAAGTTTTATTACATCCTCTCCCTGCTTCATGTCCTTTCCTCATTCAAACCTCTGAATTCTTTCCATCCATCACATGTACTCTCTTTTGATGCTCCCTGTACCCTCTAGCCAGAGTTGGGCCTGTCCCAATGAGATTTCAAATGCATTCAGATATCATTAGTTTCCACAAAATATCAAGCAGTGAGAAATCTAAATCTGGAAACCTGAAAATAAACTGGACTTAAATTATAGGTGTACATCCTACTTCAGCAATCCCCCAGCCACTGATTCAACTTCCCTTTGATATGATTAATACACTAAAATTAAAGAACATTTCTATACATTTCCAATGAGGAAATACATGAATTCACACAGGAGGAAGTCCCTTACCCTTCTTAATCTTATAAAGAATTTCACAAATTTTGAAAAAAAATATACAAGTTCACATTCTTTCATGAAAGGTACTCCCATTATACAGCAGGCATGAATGCTATAGTAGATGGTTTGTGTCACTAAAAGGCAGGCAGTGAATTTAATTAGGGGTCCACTGGGGATGGGAGAGGAGCTCCTTTGGGGAGCTTTGTGTGAAATTCTGGATCTCATTTACACAAGCAAGGACGTTTGGGGCTTGTAACGATTGCGATATCATCTCAGATATCCACGAGGGAACTCTTGTGTGAATACCAGTGCACCTGCTTCCTGCACCACAGACCCAATGGTAATCTTGGAATCCCATCTTCAGACTTGCTGGTGTGGCTCGATGGGTAACGCTTAATTATTATTTTGTTTTGATTGAATACCGCATGTTAACAAGTACCCTCAGGCAGTGGTGGAGTCTGGGTGTAACAGAAGACAAACACCTGAGTTTTACTTCTGTCGTTTATCATCGCGGATACCCAATCATACTGTATACTTAATTAAAAAAGGAAGCATGAATGTTTTATTAAATCATTTATTTCTCTAGTAATCCCCACAGACCTTCAATGGATGTAAGACTCCAATCTTCATACAAATATGCAAATTATTACTTAATTCTTAACAACCCATGGAAGACGCTATAATAAATAGAATAACATAATTAGCATAAAGTACATATAATCGATTATATCTGCGTGTCTTTTAAATGGAAGATTATAAAGCTGTTCATATTTCTGGAGATTTTTGCAAGGCTTTCTAGCTGCTTTATGGTTATTTTGCAGATTTTTGACTGTTGTGTGAAATTGACTGTATGCTTTGCAAAAGTAAAAAAAAAATTTGCTAAGTTTGAAATGTGCTTTCCATCTAAAATAACATTTTACTTGATTTTGATACCTTATGAAAATGCATATATTTTAAAACTTAAGAAAGTGCTCATTAAAGCTAAGACATTATCTGTTTCTTTAGTTTGAACCCCTTAATTAAAAAGAGCAGCTAATGCTTTAATTTACCACTCCACTGGTGAGAACAGCTGAACAGAATTGTTCCCATAAGCTGCTGAGTCCCTGGTCACTAATCACTTAGTAACACATCAGTAATCTCCAGCGATGAACTGTGCTTTGTTTGGAAGTGCCAGCACACCAGGAATGTTTGAGTTTATTACAGTTTTTATATTTATTCATTTCTGAGGACAGCAGAGGGGGGGGGCAGCATTTATTGATCATTCCCCTTTGCCCCTGAGCAGAATGACTGGCTAGGCTATTTTAAAAGTGAACGACATTGCTGTGAGTATGACCTTAAACGAATTCCAAACCAGATAAACATGACAGACCTCCGCTTCCAAAGACACATCAGCGAACAAGTGAGTTTTTATGACGCTCCGATTTTGTGGTCAGCATCACAAAAACAAGTAATTTTAATTTCTAGATTATTAACTTAATTTAAATCCATAGTTGCCAAGGAGGGATTTGAACTCAGGTTTGGTCCTGATGTATGGGTTCCTAGTCCAGTAACTTAATAAGATACCGCAACCATATTTATTTATTTATTTATTTATTTTAAAATTATTTATTTATTGAGATAGAGAACAGAATAGGTCCTACCTGCCCTTTGAGCTACACCACCCAGCAATCCCACGATTTGATCCTAGCCTAATCACAGGACAATTTACAATGACCAATTCACCTACCAACTGATACGTCTTTGGACTTTGGGAGGAAAGCGGAGCACCCGGGAGAAAATCCACGTGGTCAAGGAGAGAACATACAAACTCCTTACAGACAGCGGCGGGAATTGAACCCAGGTCATCTGTACTGTAAAGTGTTGTGCCAACCACTACACTACTGTGCTGCCACTGTTGTCATTGTTTATGCACAGTCTAATGTCCAAACTTCTCTTTTAATTCTACATCTTGCTTACAAACTGTATTACTGATGGAATCAGGCAATATTATGTGTAACAGTTCCCACTGGTGTGGATTTTTCCTCCAGAATTTACTTTTCATGGAAGCCCATGGAAGATATTTTCATCTATAAATTATTCATTTTCTAACAGCTTGGACTTCACTAGAGATTCTTAATAAGTTATCTTTCTGGACTATGATTTTAAAACTCCTGCCTTTGATCATCAATTGATATTCTACATAGCATATTCAAATTGGAGCCATCAAAAAAAGTATTTTTTTGTAATATGATGGGAAATGGCCCATATATTTTGGGAAGCATAAATCACAAAATATCATATTCTTTTTGTATTGGATCATTATAGAGACAAAGATGATATATTTTTCTATTATTCTTTCCCATTATTTTGCAATATCATAAGTGCAGAAATGTGTGAATGTTTGAGTTATACTATTAATTGTTAAGAGTAATGGGAGCGTTTTGGAGGAGCGTGTGGCTACTGAGGTGGGAGTGAGTGGGGAGTGTGGATGAAGTGATTGGCACAGTAAGGGATTGTAGTGAGAGAGGAGTGAACAGAGCAGAGAGCAGGGAAGTGAGTGGAGGGAGGAGAAGATGGAGTAGCAGCAGAGTGATAGTGAGTCAATCCTTTTATGTTTTAAGCATAACTGAAAGTATCAGCATGAGATTTATTGTGATTTAAAACAAAATGTTTTTGCCAGTAGCTCTTGGATGTGTTCTGTGTGCTAAATCCAGCTAACTCCATATAAAGGTGCGCACCAGTGATTATTGGGATTTTCCAATATTTACTTTCTTATATTTGTGGTGTGGAGAAGCTGGTGTCCTTGGAAAACACACATGAGAGACAAATAGAGATGAAGAACAAAACGTGTGTTGTTTACTTTACTTGTAAGTCATCTACCCAGAATGCCCTCTCACATTATGTCTTTATGTTCAGTATGTTACACATACAGAGAAGTTTGACAGCAACCCGTAAGGGTCAAAACATACATGAATACATAATACACTACTCAATTACTGACTATTGCTTCTAGTTGCTCCTATAATTATCCTGTTGAGTGTTCTATATGTGTTAAGTTTCTTGATCTGTGTCTCAAGATTAAGACGGCAAAAGTTGAAGTAATTCTCTGCTGACTTCTGCACAAGCTATGCCCAATGCCTATGAAGTCTCAGCATTACATCCTTGCTTTTATATTCTACTTTTCTCGAAATGGACCTATCACACTTCACTTGGGTGACACATCAGTAGGACTGGTCTCCTGGGGAAACAGTTTGCTGCGCTGCTGTGACACTGTGGAAGAGCCTGTGTTCAATGGTGTCCAGAGCCTAAATCACAGCAGTATGAACACCAGAGGTTGGGTGGTTGTTTATGCTGCAGTGGAAGCTGAGGCATTTGTCCTCAGTCATCTCATCACAATTGGTTTCGTAATCATTTTCCATAGTGAGAAGGATAGGCTCCATCACCTTCCTTAATGCTGAGTGCCAACTTTTTGTCAGGCTTTCCAATGCACCAAGGACACCTGCCAGCCTTAAGGCACGTTGACATCCGTAGCAGCACTTCTGTGGTGTTGCCCTCTGTTGAGTGCTGTCTGGGCTGCCTCCTTGTACAGATCCTGCCTCAGTTTTGCTTCTATGAAACTGAGCAATAAGTGTCCTCATCACAGTACCCTTCCTCTTGAGTACCTGCTGTAAAAATGTTGTAAAGCTAGAGTTACACCGTGAGTAATGTCAGCTGTCCTTTGAATGAGGTTCCAGTGTTTGTGGAATGAGTGACTGATTAGCTGTGAAGACACTGCAACATAGGCTAAGGCCTCTGGACAGTAAGCACCATCTACTAAGAGTTCAGATGTGCTGACCGCTTTTCCTCTGCTTGTTTTTTGCTGCCTCCACTTCTACACTGTTCTCCAAGAGAGGTAGTGTGTCAGTGAATTTATATTTATGACGATCATGGATTAATAGCTGCCTATATAAGCAAAATGTGAGCTGTAACTACAGTGCTGTGAGGATGAGACAGCACATGTGAATTTTAGGTGGAAATTGTGAATTGAGGAATGAACGGTGAATGGGGTTGATGAAGTTGTTGGCAGGATTTGTCATTTGAAAATGTATTCACTGATTTTGGTATCTTGCATGAGGAGGTATTTGGGATCTGTGCCCAGGACTACATTCTTGGCATGAACCTCTACAGGTATCTGTCCCTCATTTCACGTTGTCATGCATTTAGGGACCTTCCGTGCAACCTACCCCTCCACCCTGAATTCTTGCTCCTTAGTGAGGCTCCTGTGAATGCATTCAGGCAGTGAATGCTTGACGGGGCACAGAATAAAGGCAGAAGACATCACCTGTAAGCAATAGATATTGCAGTGCTGGCTCATTCACTGAAATGGCCACAAGTTAATCATGCATCACAATCATCTTGCTAAGATGCCATCACCTCCTCTTCCCTCACTGCCTTCTCCTGTAGAAAATCTTTGAAAAATTAATTAAATCTTCAGACTGAATTAAATTACCTTGTATTGAAAGAATATTTAATAGCAACAGTGGCCAAATCGTAGAAACTTTGAAAATCTTTTAAAATTGAGACCATTTTTACTGTGTTTTAAGTGTTTTTGCACTCATTGATGGCTTTATTTCGCAGCTCTAGTACTCAGTAAAGTGGCCACTGAGTGCATGTCAGTGCTCTTCTGCTGCTATTGCTCATCCACTTCTAGGTTTGATGTGCAGTGCATTTAGAAACGCTCTTCTGCGCACCACTATTGTAAAACATGGTTATTTAAGTTACTGTCATCTTCCTGTATGAGTTGAACCAGGCTGGCCCTTCTCCTCTGACCTCTGTCATTAACAAGGCATTTTTGCCCACAGAGCTGTTGCTGTTTGGATTTGTTTTTTGTGGGTTTCACATCAAAGTCTATAAAGTCTAGAGACTTCTGTGCATGAAAATTCTAGGAGATCAGCAGTTTCTGAGCTGCTCAAACCACCCCATCTGGCATCAACAGTCATTCCATAGTCAAAGTCACTGAGAACACCTTTCATCCCATTATGATACTTGGTCAGAGCAACGACGGAACCCCTTAACCAGGTCTGTGTGCTTTTATGCATTGAGTTGCTGCCACATGATTGTCTGATTAAGTGTTTGCATTAACAAGCCAGTGTACCGCTGTACCTAATAAAGCGGCCACTGAGTATATATGTATGCATTTATGCAACCTAGCATTCTGATATAGACTCAGACTGGTGACCCCCTAATGGTCTTGTTTATTAAACTATGGTACTGTATACACAAAGAAGTAGTCACTCTGAATGTGGAATGAGATCTGGTTTTATGCCTTATACTACTGATATAATCATTGACACTTCACACATTAGGAAGAAGGTTGCAAGACACTGAATATGATGATCAGATTTATTTATTCCTCTTTTTTAGACAGAGGCAGCACCCCTGCCCAACTGAATCAGTAGACGCAAGTCCTGGCTGAAGTAATCAGTGCGAGCTGGTGGCAATCATTGGTCCCTTACACACTGTCCACCAGACAGGTGATTTATTTATTTGGCCACTAGTCCCGGCCGGGGCAACTTTTGGGTAATTGCCAGAGAGGCGGGGCTGTAAGGAGGCTGGTGAGGGAGGGCTGATCGTAGTGGCTGGAGTGCCATCCAGAGGCAGCATCTTGGGAATGGTTTTAAGCAGCAGCAGCAGCACCAGCAAAGCTGTAGAGTGGAACCACCGGTGCTGTGGTGGATCAGCAGCATCTGTAGTGCTGTAGATCAGTAGCAGCAGCCCTCCTGGTGTTCCTATTTGCATCAAAAAGGAAACTGACTTTTTCCCACTGGCAGTGAATTCCAGATCCTTGCACAACAAATACAAATTAGCTCAGAGTCCCTTTGACCAATTTCCTGTTACCAGAATATTAGGTGCCTCATTTATAGACATAATAGTGGCCACGATAGATAGTTGAAATAATGAGAGGAAATAATTCAGTCCAATTTCAGGACAAACATCTTCCGGGCATCCTTGGACCACAGTTTGTTGAGGAAATGGATGTTTTAGCATTTGCAACCTTCCCATGTATTTTAATGCAGCAGGTTCAAGATATACCTAAAATGCTGCTGCTAGCATTTGCTTTAGATTGTGATCAGTCTGCCTTCTGAAATATCTCTGAGTATGTAGCCCTCATAGAAACTGTAGGGACAGAAACTTGGCCTCGGTCACGAACTCTAAACATTGCAATGTTTTAGCATTTGCTTTTTGATCTGCACTTCCTGAATTCAAATTTGTTGTTTCCAAAGGAGCTGAATTTCAGAAAAGGGTTTTAGTATGCTGTGATATATTCTAGCATATAATTTGCATACATTTTCTTTTGACAGATTTGGTATATTTTGCAGAATTATTATTCTGCATGAACATTTCTTTAAAAAGGAAGCAAGGCTAATCATGAGTTTAACTTTCCCCCCCCAACCCCCCCACCCCACATTATTGGTCCTTCCCTTGCAAAATAACAGTTGCTTAGGTTTCCCTCTCCTCAGCTCTCCGTCTTTCCAATCATTACCCCTGAGGTTTTCTCTCCCCAGTTCCACCTCT
The DNA here is from genome assembly GCF_030028105.1 of Mobula birostris. Lineage (NCBI taxonomy): Eukaryota > Metazoa > Chordata > Chondrichthyes > Myliobatiformes > Myliobatidae > Mobula > Mobula birostris. Next base: position 55,072,416 of record NC_092381.1, read on the forward strand.
GATTATTGAGCATCACCTATTATTGAGAATCACTCTTGGAAACCCCACAAGGTGCTCCTCTTGGGAGCTCCAGTTTTACATTGTCTCTAGGTCTTACCACATTGCTTCAAATTCACAGTAGTAACAGAAATTAATAGTTACAGAACAACATGGAGGAATGCTGATGTTCAGCTGCAGTATTAGTACACTTGAAATTTTGTTTCATCTTAAAATTGCACATTTGGCATGCATAAGGAAATGCTGTTGAAATTATTAACAAAGGTTGCTATAACTTGCAAAGGTGCTTTTGTTGGCTGGAGGGGGAGACCTAAATTGTGCACTTTGCTGATTAATTATTGATTATTTTTATTAATATTGAAGAGTTTTGAGTTTTGCAATAGGATTTCTGAGCCATATCCTAAAGGAATACCAGAAGGTCATTGGTAAAAGATGATTCCACTGGAAGCTGCTATTGTTGATCAATGTTTACGGTGACAAGATGAAATCTCAATCTGCATTAATCAGAAACTGTGCAGGAAATTTCTCCAAATCACATTGATTTGTTCTCACTGGTGCTGAAGCTTAATTCAACAGAGCCCTACGGTGCATGATCTGTGTAGAGAAATGGGTGTCATGACATCTGCAACTTCTTTTATCTCTTCCCATGTACCCAAGTGCAGCAACGTTTGAGATGAACATAAATGATGCTGCATTATACAGTATAAAGTAAAAATATACCACCTAGTCTTCACACAGAAATCTGAACAGTTGTCTGAGAAATTATTTGGCTGCAGGAGAGACCTGCCAACCAGTTAGCCCACAGATTTTGCAGTTTGTAGAGCCTGATACTGTGACAAGAGGCCCCAGTTCTTGCACCACTTTGATACAAAGCGCTGAAAAGAAGTTGTTTGTGTATCATGGGCATGGGAGCAGAAGGGAGAAGCTTGCGGTGAGAGTTAGTGTATCAATTGGGTGGAATAATTAGAGATCGCTAATTGAAAAAATGCAGGTAAAGGCATAAGTGGTTGATCAGGTGCTGCTGTGGGGAAAGGCCAGCTTTGTGATCAGAGTGGAAAGGGTTGAGTTAGAGATGTGTACGCATGTGGAGGTGAAGATTGGATGAAACATATTGGTGGAATCAGAAAGTGATGATCAGCAGTTGTGTTGTCTGGGTGCCCCACATGAGAGCTGCAGAAAGAGATTTGTTGTTTTTTTATATAACTGATTGGGTCTGGTACCTACTTGGGCACGTCCACTTCTACATCTACTTATATGTCCTTGTAAGGAGTTTCTTCTTTTATATTACTGTGTAGTCTAATTAAAATGGCTTCTTTGTTATGTTAACTGCTGAGAAAGTCCTCCCACTAGCAGTTTGTTTGGATTATGTTATTGATAAGAGGATGTTACGAACCAATTGGGATAGATGTTATTCTTTCTGTGTGTCTGAAAGATATTGTGATGCGCGGGTTTTTGGGGAGAAGGCGGGAGAGAGAGAGAGACAGAGGATGAACAAGGTGCTGTGAGTCTGCTAATGGGGTCAGACCCCAAGCAGGAGTCCGAGGTCCAGGGTGTTCGGCAAGGAAAGGAGACGGAGACGGACTCGTGTGTAGCGTCTGGTTGACCACCGTTGTTGGTCCCAGGTGGCAGGTCGAGGTGGTCCAAAGGGGAGATGCAGGGTGAAGAAGGAGGGTCCTGAGCTCCAACTGTTTGTGCATGAACAGAATGAACTTTGATAAGTGTTGCACTTCTTATTTTCCTTTTATATTTTATTCTCTATTAATTATATAGTTTCAGTAATATCTATAAACTGTAAATCATTTAATCGTATCTGGTGTATTGTCTGTTATTTGGGCGGGGTGGGGTACATCACACAGCATCCACACAAACTATTGCCCAGTTTGGTGGGGCTGAGGGCTGTTTCCCTAGACAACAGCGAGTTGAGTGACCCTGAGGCTGGCCGGTGGGGGGGGGGGGGGGAGCTACATTTGGGGGCACGTCCAGGATTGGATTCAGTGGTATGCTGTGTGCTTGCCCGGTTTAAATCAGTAATGTGTGTCTCTGTGGGTTCCAGTTGTTTGAAAGAGGGGGAAACGTTTTCAGTGTGTCTTCTCTGGCTAGGAGAGCGGCTAAATTGCTTGCAGTGCCGGGGGATCATTTCAGGGGATCAGCACCTCCGTCAGTTGTTCAGTTGATCAGAGGGGTGTCGGGAAACTTAGTGGAGGCCCAGTGGGGGAACGGCTTGGGGTCTCTGGGGAAGCATGTTCCCAGCAATGTACCAATGAACTTCCAAAAGGAGAAGAGCCTATTCCTGAAGGCTTAGAGGGACCACGCCTCAGGGTGTCGTTACGGATAGAGGGAAGCGATGCTAAAGCCATCCTCGACCCCGGCACGCAGGTCAAGTTGTTGTACAGTTCATTTTACAACCTGTGTCTGAAGCATTTACCCTTAAGCACCGGAGATTTGGGGTACCAGTGCCAGTAGTTATCCAGAAGATGATGATTGGTTAATGACCCTGGAGTTCATGGGGGCATTGTCTGGGCACCCAGCGTGTCGAGTTGCTTCTGAGGACGTGTGTAGCAGCCTTGAGCCGCTACCGAATTTAAACAAGACCCAGCTGTGGTACGGCCTGGGGGAAGTAGCTGAGGGTGAGACCCTCTTAGTAGATGCTCCGAGCTACCACGAGGGAGGGGAGTTGACTGCTGAAGACACCTCAGTGAGAGAGAGGTTGCGGCGACTGGACCCAGGCACCACGGAAGACGTAGGCAGCGTATGTGTGGATTTATGCAATGTGGTTTAATGAGCTGGATCTGAGGAGTGGATGTTGCCAGATCCTGAGGAGTGCAGCTGATGAGGAGAAGACGGCCGTTATTAGTTCCCTAGGATTCTTCCGATCCGAAAAGATGCCAGAGCGCATATCCGGAGCCCCTGCAGCCTTCCCACGGGGCATGAGGAAGACCATGGGGGAAGTGAAGGTGTGTGGAGTTTTGGCGTATGTGGATGACCGCCTAGAGCTTGGATTCGCCTGGGGGGACTATGAGGCGAGGCGAGTGGCTGAGCCTGGGCAACAGAAGCAAAGTGCAAAATGTGGAGGAGTTTTTGGCCGGAGGAGTTTGGTGCAATGTGAGAAAAATGACCCGACATACCAGTTGAACTTCCTGGTGTTGGAACAGACGGTGGTGGACCCAGGTCGTCAATTGGAATGAGACACGGGAGAGGGGGGATTTGCACCACTGAACTGAACACTCAGAAATGCAGGCCAGAGACGGAGTGCCGCTCTTGCAGGGAGTCCATTGCAGACTTGGAATTCATGCTCATCAAAGTGGAGAAGGAGAAATGGAACTCCAAGCTGACACTGCGGTCATGTACTGATGAATTAATCCAGCGGGACGAAACAATGACCCACCTTTGAAGGGATCAGCAGAAGCTCAAGACATCAATCCAGAAAAGGTTGGAAGACTTACAAGTTGGGGAAGATCAAGGAAGTGGTCTGACTAAGGCCAACAGAAAACCGAGAGCCCAGGGAAGGGAGTTTGACTACACTCCCGAGGAGGTGAAGAAATGGAGGACAGATCTCGGAAAAAGGACGCTTGAAAGGAACCTGAAGACGACTATCGACAGTTTAAATGAAGTGGAAAAACTGAAAGTTGACCTGGAAGAAGTCATCAGGAAGAAAAACTGGAGGCTGAACATCCTTTAACTGCTGCTTTTCAGATCAGGGTGGAAGCAGCTGGTGGGGTAACTGCGTCCCAGATGGAGATGGCCAAGAACCCTAAGTCAGAGCTGCTGAGGCTGTGGCGAGAGTTGGAGGAGTCCCAGAAGACGCTGATGTCTTGACTGCAGGAGGCTGAAGGGGTAGCCCCAGCTAAATGCTTCAGTTTGGAGAAACTCAAACAGCAGCTACCGATCGAGGGAATGAGGAAAAATACGGATTCAAAGGATGATGTGCTGGACATGTGGTACGTGCTGCCTTCCGCTAACTTCCCCGTGATTGAGGAAGAGACCTTTGGCCCTTCTCCCACTGAGTCAGGTGTAGTGGGGAGGGCTAGCTGTGGGCAGTCTCGGTTACAGCAGGACCAGGAGGGAAAAGAAGTGGGGCCCCAGACACAGGACAGGGGGCTCCGAGTTGTAGTGGTGGCATGAGTGAGAGAGGAGCTGGCAAGCAGACTTGAGGTATCCCTAGTAGTGTCCGAGCCTTTAGGGTTTAGGTGAGGGGGTACGGAGGTCTCAGAGGATTAGGAAGCTCCCAGATAGGTTGGCCTATGTAGTGCCTGTGGACGGGCGGAAGGTCTATTGTTTGGGGAGCAATGTCACTGTGTGTATCTGGATGGGTTTTTGTGTCGGTAGGACTGGTTGGCGAGTTATGTAGAAGTCATGAAGACATGACTTTATTTGGTGGGGGGAGAGCGTAAGGGGTTTCTTCTTTTATGTTACTGCGTAGTCTAATTAAAATGGCTTCTTTGTTATGTTAACTGCTGAGAAAATCCTCCCACTAGCAGTTTGTTTGGATTATGTTATTGATAAGAGGATGTTATGAACCAATTGGGATAGATGTTATTCTTTCTGTGTGTCTGTAAGATATTGTGATGCGCGGGTTTTTGGGGAAAAGGCGGGAGAGAGAGAGACAGAGAATGGACAAGGTGCTGTGAGTCCGCTAATGGAGTGAGACCCCAAGCAGGAGTCCGAGGTCCAGGGTGTTCGGCGACATCCTTTTGATGTCTTGCAGTGTACTACTGCTGCAAAATAACAAATTTCACAACCAATGTCATTAATACTAAACCCGATTTTGATTCTGATGAGCTTTGCACATACGAGTACTCTTACAAATGCACCCAGATCTGAGTGGCAAGATAATGCTAGTCACTGCTTGTTCCTGGTAATTTCTATCCATTGATGCATTACATGGATGGGAGAAAATACGTGAAGTTAAAGAAATGTGGAATATATCTGATGCCATTAATTCAACAAATAAATTTTAGCATGCAGCTCATACAAATTTTACATTACTTATCTGATCATTGGCGGTCTGTTTCATTCTGGGAAGATTTGTAGATCAGGTCGATTCTTTTCTTACTCAAATGCAGGACAGGTAAGTTTATGTCCAGTTGTTGTCACTGGATAAGTTTGGCAAGGGAGCTTGAAGTGATTGCCTCAATCACTCCTCCACATACCCATCTTTGTTCAACCCCCAGTCTCTATCAATACCCACTGAGGCTACATTTAGCTTTATAACAAGTCAGATGAATAGGCACAACCTAATTTCTTCCTTTGGGGTTTTTTTTTTCGTTTCTTTTAAATCTTTTAGAGTCATATAACACAAAAATGTTAATCTTGTTTTACCATGTTAGCTCATTGTGGCAATGCATTAATTGGAACCTATTTGCCCATGTTTACAAGACAGTGCCATTGATCACAAGAACAATGTATTTTACAAAGGAGTAAATGGATAGTCATTGCAGCTCTATACTCTGTAAATTAGCAAGTAACTCCATTTTCCAATCACACATTCACATCTCGAATAAAGGCTATCATTATGGCCCGAATAGTCATAAAGTATAAGCGATATGAGGGTTGGGAGGTGGTTCCTATGAACACCTTCCGCCAACCATTTGGTATATTTGACTCTCTCATCACACTTCCTTGTCCTATTCTTGCTTCCCTTGGTGTTGAAATACCTGTTATTATCAATCTTTAATATATTCATCCACCAGATCTCTGTACCCCTATGGAATGGAAAACTTCAAAACTCTCTGAGTGAAAAGTGCATTAGAATAAGGGATTGGTGATCTAGATTTTTCAGAACTAAACTGCCGGCAAACATTTCAATCTATCATCTTGTAACTCTCTGTGCTAGCTCCAAGCAGCAATTAACCCGTTTGCTTGAAGAATTCAGCTTTAAATTGATCAAGCCAGTAAATTAAGAAATGCAGAGAGTCTATTAACCATTATGTCCTGTCTGCATACTAAAAGGTGCATAATAATTTATTTCAAGAGTACAAGAAGTTATAAATAAACACTTATTGTAGATTCTCAATACCGAGATGCCTATTCTGTTACACATTAAATATTCACAAACCAGAACTGTGCACAGGGATCAGGCATGTGTATCAATTGCGCTCCTGTGGGGTTAGCTAGCAACTAGCATGGAACATTCCATCATGATAGATTGAAGTCTTCATCAGGATAAGAAGTGGGCTGTTTAGTCCTGAGAGATGTATGTGACCAACCCCAAAACCTGATTAATCTTTGGAATCTCCAACTCATAGGAGTGCTGCTGTTCACCTATAATGATGCATGTTTGGACACCAAGGGAAACAAGTGCAGGGGCAGGACAAGTGTGCACTTGCTTTTCCTGGGAAAACAGTGTTCATATTTTTAAAAAACAAGTTTTAATTCCCTAAGTCAACATTTCACTGATGAATGCCCAACACCTTCCCACTCATTATCAATGAATTTCTCAGTAGGGTTGTTCAGCAGGCATTAGCCCCTAATTTGAATATTCAGGGAGAATAGAACGTTTTTTAAGAATCTCCTCTGCCTGTCATAAAAAGCAGCCACCAGGAACTTAGCAGAGAGACCGATGGCTGCAAATATTGAGCTAGCATACCCCACAACCAAATTGGAGTGCATTGTACTTATCTTACAATAGAAAAGAGGAAAAACATGCATAAATAGCTGCCCGATATAATTTGCATTAATTTCCTCACACTTCAATTTATCACTGACTTTATGCCTGCATAAATACAAAGTGGACAAGCCATTGAAGAGCAATGTGAGAAAGACAGAGACCAGAACAGGCCACTTCACCCATATACTTTTCTTGCAGTTAATGAGTCAACCAACACAAGGGATGAACCAGTTCTTGACTTGCCTACCCATGGCAGATGCTCCTGTCCATGATAGTAGAGAGGCAAGTGACCATTTAAAGTTACTGAGGACACCCTCCAGTATTTGAGTGGCACTATAGATTTTCTAAATGAAACCAGACATCCATGAAACATTTTGGATAAGCAACAACTGCAGAAATAAATACAACTATATGAATTACGTGCAGGCCAGACAAATCTTTAATGCCATCTAACAAAATCATTGTGGTTCTGACTGTAACCTCATTTCCACATTCCTGATCTTCAATCTTTCTTATCTGCAATAATTTTTCACTCACATGATTATCAAGTAGTGATCTATCTCTACTGCAAAAATATTTGAAGGTACTGCTCCCAGCGCTCTTCGAGGAAAAAGCCCCAAAGACTGAATATTCTCAGAAAAAAATCACTTCATCCCTGTCTTAAGTGGATGACTCATTATTATTAATAGTAATCCCGAGATCTAGATTTATCTAAAAGAGTAAACATCCTCTTCACATCCTGTCATGACCTCCAAGGTTCTAGCTATTTTAATCATCTCCCTCACTCTTCTCGTATCTAATGAATGCAACCTAGTTAGCCCAACAATTCTTTATTTTATGACTTGCCCACTCCAGGCATCTGTCTTGTATATCTGTGAACTGCTGCCAACATACTAAATCCATTTCTAAATAAGAAGATGAAGAATGTACACAGTATTTTGGTTGTGGTTTCACCAACGTCATATAAAACTGAAGCGTAATCTTACTATTTATTCATCTCCCTAAGCAAACAACAAAGTTCTGTTAACTTTCTTAATTAATCACTGAATACAGCTATTAAAAAGCTTTTCATGAATCGTACATAAAGAAACCCAGATCCTCCAACTTCGAAGTCTCTCACAACTTAGATAAGACCTTTTTATTTTTCCTGCCAAGGCGGCCAATTTCACATTTTCTTACACTGAGTACCATTTGCCAGATCAAGACTTACAATCGTAATCTATTATCATTGCACTGAATACTGTAATGTATTGATCTAATTCTTTTAGAGCAATGGTCCTACCCTTAGCACTGTTGTCTGAACATGCTCTGTTGTCTACACATGCACATGGTTCACTCTCCCTCTCTGTCGCTGCAATGTGAATTCACCAGTTAAAGCCAAATCTTGCATGTATGCTTTTATTTAATTTATATGTAGTTGTGCACAGACATTGCAAATTGACAACGAGTACAAACCTGAATGTCAGAAAATATTCAGAACTGTACCAACAGTTATGGGACGAAACAGCGAGGGTTAAACAACATGAGAGAGCCAAAGGATGTGTGAGTAGCAGTGAAAGATGAACTAAATTTAAAGTGAAAATAACATGGCGATGGCTTCAGTTGGCAAAGTTGACAAATTTGATCGCTCTAATGAAGGCTGAGAGTTGTATATTGGGAGGACTGAACTGCATTGTAACTCAAGCAATGTAGAGGAGCAAAAGAAAGCCCCTACACTTGATATCTTACATAGAATAGTACAGCACATTACAGGCCCTTCGGCCCACAATGTTGTGCCAACCCTCAAACCCTGCCTCCCATGTAACCCCCCACCTTAAATTCCTCCATATACCTGTCCAGTAGTCTCTTAAACTTCACTAGTGTTTCTGCCTCCACCACTGACTCAGGCAGTGCATTCCACACACCAACCACTCTCTGAGTAAAAAACCTTCCTCTAATATCCCCCTTGAACTTCCCACCCCTTTCCTTAAAGCCATGTCCTCTTGTATTGAGCAGTGGTGCCCTGGGGAAGAGGCGCTGGTTGTCTACTCTATCTATTCCTCTTAATATCTTGTATACGTCTATCATGTCTCCTCTCATCCTCCTTCTCTCCAGAGTAGAGCCCTAGTTCCCTTAATCTCTGATCATTATCCATACTCTGTAAACCAGGCAGCATCCTGGTAAATCTCCTCTGTACCCTTTCCAATGCTTCCACATCCTTCCACATCCTTCCTATGGTGAGGCGACCAGAACTGGACACAGTACTCCATGTGTGGCCTAACCAGAGATTTAGAGAGCTGCATCATTACATCGCGACTCTTAAACTCTGTCCCTCAACTTATGAAAGCTAACACCCCATAAGCTTTCTTAACTACCCTATCTACCTGTGAGGCAACTTTCAGGGATCTGTGGACACGTACCCTGAGATCCCTCTGCTCCTCCACACTACCAAGTATCCTGCCATTTACTTTGTACTCTGCCTTGGATTTTGTCCTTCCAAAGTGTACCACTACACACTTCCCCGGATTGAACTCCATCTGCCACTTCTCAGCCCATTTCTGCATCCTATCAATGTCTCCCTGCAATCTTCAACAATCCTTTACACTATCTACAACACCACCAACCTTTGTGTCGTCTGCAAACTTGCCAGCCCACCCTTCTACCCCCACATCCAGGTCGTTAATAAAAATCATGAAAAGTAGAGGTCCCAGAACCGATCCTTGTGGGACACCACTAGTCACAACCCTGCAATCTGAATGTACTCCCTCCACCATGACTCTCTGCCCTCTGCAGGCAAGCCAATTCTGAATCCACCTGGCCAAACTTCCCTGGATCCCATGCCTTCTGACTTTCTGAATAAGCCTACCATGTGGAACCTTGTCAAATGCCTTACTAAAATCCATGTTGATCACATCCACTACACTACCCTCATCTATATGCCTGGTCACCTCCTCAAAGAACTCTACCAGGCTTGTCAGACACGATCTGCCCTTCACAAAGCCATGCTGACTGTCCCTGATCAGACCATGATTCTCTAAATACCCATAGATCCTGTCCCTAAGAATCTTTTCCAACACTTTCCCACCACAGACATAAGGCTCACTGGTCTATAATTACCCGAACTATCCCTACTGCCTTTTCTGAACAAGGGGACAGCATTCGTCTCCCTCCAATCCTCCAGTACCATTCCCATGGGCAACAAGGACATAAAGATCCTAGCCAGAGGCTCAGCAATCTTTTCCCTCACCTCGTGGAGCAGCCTGGGGAATATTCCGTCAGGCCCCGGGGACTTATCCGTCCTAATGTATTTTAACAACTCCAACACCTCCTCTCCCTTAATATCAACATGCTCCAGAACATCAACTTCACTCATATTGTCCTCACCATCATCAAGTTCCCTCTCATTGGTGAATACTGAAGAGAAGTATTCATTGAGGACCTCGCTCACTTCCACAGCCTCCAGGCACATCTTCCCACCTTTATCTCTAATTGGTCCTACCTTCACTCCTGTCATCCTTTTTTTCTTCACATAATTGAAGAATGCCTTGGGGTTTTCCTTTACCTTACTCGCCAAGGACTTCTCATGCCCCCTTCTTGCTCTTCTCAGCCCCTTCTTAAGCTCCTTTCTTGCTTCCCTATATTTCTCAATAGACCCATCTGATCCTTGCTTCCTGAACCTCATGTATGCTGCCTTCTTCCACCTCACTAGATTTTCCACCTCACTTGTCACCCATGGTTCCTTCACCCTACCATTCTTTATCTTCCTCACCGGGACAAATTTATCCCTAACAAATTGCGAGAGATCTCTAAACATCGACCACATGTCCATAGTACATTTCCCTGCAAAAACATCATCCCAATTCACACCCGCAAGTTCTAGCCTTTTAGCCTCATAATGTGCCCTTCCCCAATTAAAAATTTTCCTGTCCTCTCTGATTCTATCCTTTTCCATGATAATGCTAAAGGCCAGGGAGCGGTTGTCACTGTCCCCCAGATGCTCACCCACTGAGAGATCTGTGACCTGACCTGGTTCATTACCTAGTACTAGATCTAGTATGGTATTCCCCCTGGTCGACCTGTCCACATACTGTGACAGGAATCCGTCCTGGACACACTTAGGAAACTCTGCCCCATCTAAACCCTTGGAACTAATCAGGAGCCAATCAATATAAGGGAAGTTGAAGTCACCCATGATAACAACTCTGTTATTTTTGCACCTTTCCAAAATCTTCCTCCCAATCTGCTCCTCTGTATCTCTGCTGCTACCAGGGGGCTGTAGAATACCCACAATAGAGTAACTGCTCCCTTCCTGTTCCTGACTTCCACCCATACTAACTCAAAGGAGGATCCTGCTACATTACCCACCCTTTCTGTAGCTGTAATAGTATCCCTGACCAGTAATGCCACCCCTCCTCCCCTTTTTCCACCCTCTCTATCCCTTTTAAAGCACTGAAATCCAGGAATATTGAGAATCCATTCCTGCCCTGGTGCCAGCCTAGTCTCTGTAATGGCCACTACATGATAATTCCATGTATGTATCCAAGCTCTCAGTTCATCACCTTTGTTCCTGATGCTTCTTGCATTGAGGTACACACACTTCAACCCTTCTACCTTACTGTCTTTACACTGTTTATTTTGCTTCTCTTTCCTCAAAGCCTCTCTATATGTTAGATCTGGCTTTCCTCCATGCACTTCTTTCACTACTCTATTGCTCCAGGTCCCATTCCCCTGGCAAATTAGTTTAAACCCTCCCGAACCATGCTAGCAAACCTACCTGCAAGGATATTGCTCCCCCTCGAGTTCACGTGCAACCCATCCAATCTGTGCAGGTCCCACCTTCCCCAGAAAAGATCCCAATGATCCAAAAATCTAAAACCCTGCTCCCTGCACCAACTCCTCAGCCACGCATTCAACTGCCATCTCCTCCAATTCTTACCATCACTGTCACGTAGCACTGGCAGCAATCCTGAGAATGCCACCCTTGTGGTCCTGTTCTTCAGCCTTCTGCCTAGTTCCTGAAACTCACACTTTAGGACTTCATCCCTCTTCCTGCCTATATCGTTGGTACCAACATGTATCACAACTTCTGATTGCTTTCCCTCTTGTACCAGGATGTCGTGCACCCGGTCAGAGACATCCCGGACCCTGGCACCCGGGAGGCAACAAACCATGCGGGTGTCCTTCTCACGTCCACAAAATCTCCTGTCTGCTCCCCTGACTATAGAGTCTCCAATGACGATAGCTCTCCTCTTCTCCATCCCACCCTTCTGCACCACAGAGTCAGACTCAGTGCCTTAATGGGCCCAAAAATGCACAGTCTCTTATGCAACTTAATAACCCATGAAAAGCCCTGAAAAATTGTTACAATTTTTCAAAATCATTTGAGCCCAAAATCAATTGTAATAGCTGAGATATTTAGATTTTACAAAAGGAACCACACAAAAGATGAAAACATTTCTGAATACACTGCAGAACTGCGCAAACTTTCCCAGTACTGTGACTTTAGAGATGAACTTTCTGATGCATTAGGGGACAGGGTTGATGTGACATGCATCATCAAAGCACTCAAAAGAGGCTGTTATCTGAAAGAGACCTAACCTTAGAACGGGCATTGCAATATCATTAGAGACTACAGTAAAGGATGCAGCAGAACTACAGAAAAAGAGTTTAGAATGTGAAATGCGCAAAATGTCCCTGAATGGTGCAAAAAGCCAAAGATGTTATCGATATGGCAAATCCTCCCAAGATACAAATGACTGTTGGTACAAAGAAAAAAGTCTGCAGAAAGTGTCACAGACAAGGTCGCATAAAGAGAATGTGCAAAGCAGATCAAAAGCACAACCGGGTGAAAAGTCTCAAACACAAAACCAAGAAATGCATAAAGTTACTAAATATAAAACAGAATCAGACAACATAGAGTCTAACAAAGGTGAACTGTCATGCTTAGAAATGCATAGTATAACTGAAGCAGATCACAAAATCGTCTGGATCACAATAGATGTGTCTGGTGTAAAACTGAAAATGGAGCTGGATACAGGGTCAAATTTATCTATAATTCCCGAGGCTGACTACTACAGACTGTTTTCTAAAATATCGTTAGAGAAGACCTCAGTGATGTAAAAGACCTGCACAGGTGAAAAAGTGTCTCCCAAAGGCAAACTGAAAGTAAATGTGATGTACAGAGGCTGAACACAACAGTTAACCCCACTCAGTCAGGGGTCTCAGTATGACATCAACTGGCAACAGTAGCCAAGATGGTAGCTCTACCCAGAGACTGGCACAGCTGCTTAAGGCTAATGAGAAGGTGTTTGAGAAGGGGATTGGTGAACTCAAAGGCAGGAATGTCAGAATTGAACTGGATGAAGCAGCAACACCAAGATTCCGTAAAGCATGTCCAGTGCCTTACACACTATGTCCTAAAATGGATGCTGAACTTCAGAGCTCAGAAGCATCTGACATTCACTCCAAGTCTGAGTAGAGTGATTGGAGCCCATAGTCCAGGTGATCAAGAAAAGGAAAGCTGGAGTCATTCGCATATGTGGGGATTTCAAGGTGAGCATCAACCTTGTGCTGCATACTGTGCAGTATCCCCGCTGTGAAAAGAAGACATTTTTGCATCTTTGGCAGGCGGGGAAAGGTTTTCAAAGATTGACTTGTCACAAGCCCATCTGCAAATGAAGATTGAGGAATCGAGCAGGAAATTCCTCACATTCAGCACTCACCAGTAAAATTGTCTCGTCTTTGGCATTGCATCAGCTCCTGCAACTTGGCAAAGAGCAATGGAGCAAGTGCTCCAAGATATCCCAGGAACACAATGTTACCTTGATGACATTTATTGTGACTGGCAAAGATGATGAACAGTGCCACCAGAACCTTGGTAAGTATTTACCAGTCTGCACGCAAAGAGAGTGAAATGTGAGTTTTTCCAAGAATGAAATCTCATATTGTAGACATGTCATTGACAAGCATGGCTTACGTAAGTCACAGGAGAAGATTGAAGCAATGCTACAGGCACCAAACTGGAAAATGTATTACAATTCAGGTCATTCTTGGGCCTTGTAAACTACTACCACTGGTTTCTCCCAAACGTTGTCTCAGTACTGCACCCATTGAACACACTGTTACAGACAGGAGCAAAGTCAGAATGGTCAGAAAGATGTGAAAAAGCATTGAAGGAAACAAAGAGAATAATAACATCTGATGAACTGCTCGCCCATCCCTGGCCATCAGATTGGCATGCAATGCGCCCCCTTATGGTACAGGTATTGGAGCCATTTTGTCACACATTATGAAAGGTGGATCTGAATGTCCGATTGTGTCTGCTTCAAGATCACTAACAGGAGCAGAAGGCACCTACACACAGAATGACTGAGAGGCCCTTAGTCTAGAATGTGGAATAAGAATTTCCACCACTACCATTACCTTGCAGTGAAAATCATGTCAATGACAGCAACGTAACACCAGAAACCAAGAATGTTGTCTTAGACAATACATCTACCAAACCTGATGCCATGCCATGGTTCCAGAGATGCTATCCTGAAAGAAACAGAGAGCCACCTAAAAGACTGAACCTTTAGAGCTATGATGTTAGTTATGGACTGTTATTGTGAAAGCATGTTTATTTAGAATATGGGTTTATGAAAGGGAAATTGAATGTTCTGTACATATGCAGCTTTTTGTTGCATTAATTTAAAAGGGGAGTAAGTATAATGTATAGATTTATTTCTTTTAGAGCAATCGTCCTCCCTTTAGCAGTACATATTGATCTGTTGTCTGTGCATGCACTGTTGTCTACGCATGCACGTTGTTCTCTCTCTCTCTCTCTCTCTCTCTCTCTCTCTGCAATGTGAATACACCAGTTAAAGCCATCTCCCTCATATGTGCATTTATTTAGTATATATGTAGTTGTGCACAGACACAATTAATATCAAGCTAGAAGAGTAAATTTGGTTCTGTGAGGAGTGCCAAAGAAAATGTTGAACACAATAACAGGACTATTTGAAAATAAGATGTCAGCCTGCTGAAGCAGACTTTCATTACTACATCTATGCTATAAAGCAAAAACAGTGTGCAATTCTTGAACAATTCTGTAATAGTGTCTCTGCATTCATATCATATCTAGTTATGGATGGTGGACATTTAAATAACTCGCAAAAAGGCAAGGATCCAAAAGAATCATTATCATAAGCAAAAGCAGGGCCCAGAATTCACAGCTGTGTTTGCCCAGAAGTGCCAAGAGGATGATATAACTCTGCTTCCTCCGCAAGTATTGTCAATGAATTCTACTTATCCTGCACAAGTTAAGAAAAGGCTGAGAGCATTGGATACCTCAGAAAAGATATCAGGTTTAGACTGAATACCTATGCTTCAGAATCACTTGTTCTGGTACCTACAATGTGGAAAGTTGCCCAGTGCACACTGTTCACAAAAAAAAGGACGAATTACTAAATCAATTTACTCTCAATCATCACATTTGGAATTGAAATTGGTTTATTATTGTCACATGTACCGAAGTACGGTGAAAAGTTTGTCTAGTAAAGTATAACTATAGGGAAAGTACTGTGAAGGTGGACATTAGGGTGAAAGGACATATTGTGGTAGATTGTGAGGTCAAAAGACCATCTTATTGTATCCAGTAGTGTTATAACAATGGGGTAGAAAATGTCGTTGAGCCTGGTGGTACATGCTTTCACGTTTTTGTATCTTCTGCCTGATGAGATGGAGGAGAAGAGAGAATGTCTGGCTGGCTGTTTTACTGAGGCAGTGAGAAGTGAAACAGAGTCCATGGAAAGGAAGATGGTTTCCGTGATATGCCAAGCTGTATCTACATTTCTCTGCAGTGTCTTGAGGTCACGAGGAAAGCAGTTGCCATATCAAGCTGTGATACATCCAGACAGGACTACTTTCTACAGTGCATCAATAAAAATGGGTAAATATTGACAGGGACATGCTAAGTTTCTTCGGCTACTTGAGAAAGTAGAAATGTTGATGAGTTTTCTTAGCTGTGACATCTTTGTGATTGGACAGGCTATTGGTGATGTTCACTCCAAGAAGTTTGAAGGTCTTAGCCCTCCCAACCTCAGCACTGTTAATGTAGATGTGAGCATGTGCACTGCACCCCCACCACTTCCTGAAATCAGTGACCAGCTCTTTTGTTTTGCTGACATTGAAGGAAAAGTTTTTTGCCATTGTGTCACTGTGCTATGAAGTGGCAGCTATTCACCTGCTCACCAATGCCTACTTTGTGTTTTGCCTCTACCACTTAGCCTGGCTCTGCAAATTAAATTAAGACTGACTACCCTTGACATTAAAGGAGAATATTGATAGATTGCAGAGTCAAGATACTCCAGCAAATCTGAAGTCAATGACACCAGGGAGAAAACACCCTTGTGGTTGGAATCATATCTTGCACAAAGGATAATGATTGTATTGATTGAAAGTCAATGATCCCAGCCATCTTTTGATTGACTAATAACTTTTCAGTAAGTGAAGCAGACCATGCAGCAAGACCTAGATAACATACAAGCAAGAGTTAATAAGTGGCATGTCACTCTTGTGCCACACTGACAAGGACCATTTCTAACATGAGAGAGCCCCATCACTTATACATGACATTTAGTAGCATTACCACTGCCCTGCCATCAGTATCTTGCAGTGGTCACTGTTGTGGAGAAACTCAGCTGGGTAAACTACGTAAAAATGTGGCTACGAGAGCAGGTCAGTGTCTGGATACCTTGCAGTAAGTGCCTCTTCCCAGTCCCAGCCCTATCCTCCAACACTAGAAAGACTGTTCACCAACTATAAAACACAAATTAGGAGTGCGATCAAATATTTACCACTTGTCTGGTTAGATTTAGTTTCAGTATCACTCAAAAAGTTAACGATTTGGGACAAAGCAGCCCATGTGATTGGTATGCCATCAGCTATTCTAAAGATTCATTAGCTCTAACATGAGTGCACAGTCCCATTTACAACATGCAGTTTAGTTTTGACACATCCCCCAAGCTGCTCCAACAAGATTTCAAAATTCTTATGAACCTTTTAACCGAGAATGACAAGGGCTTCATGGGCATGAGAGCATCAGGAACTGCAGGCTCTCCCCTGCCCATGTGTCTGTTTATTTTCTGACAGGCTTTTCATCTACAAGGTAAAATTATACAAACATATTCAAATCAAACTTGAGGAAATAAGTATGTTAAATTTATTTATAAAAGATTTCAATGGAAAATGTATTTGACTATGATCTTGTTTAAATCATTTGCATATCTTTTTGATTATCCTTTAACCCTGTTTGAATTTCATAGCAAAGACCTATGTGTCTAGGCTTCTCACCTGTAAATCTTTGCTCTAGTTAGCAGCTTGACAAACGGGTGATAGGGGAAGATCAGAGTTGACATCTTGTATCTTGGCTGCATTTACAAATTAACAACCTTTTTAGAGATGAGCAAGAGTTTCTGGATGTTATTATTCTGCAACTGCCTTTAATAAAGTTATGTAATACAATGAAATTTGCTGTGTTTAGTCTTTCATCTGTTCAGGTTTGATAAAGCCCAAGTCACAGTTGTAATTTGAGGTAAATAGCCAAACAAGTTGTAATAAAGGCAGCATCATTCTGATTGCATGTATTGATATGGGCACCTATTTCACAGTTATGCATACAATCTTGCTTCCTTCATGCTAAGCATGAGGATGCAAATGGAAGAGGTAGAGCAGAATTACAATGAATAAAACATCCTTGCATTGAGTTTATTGGCAAATCAACTGAAAGGCTAAGAGCCACTTCTTTCCTTGTCGATTAAATTACTCTATCGCATTAATCTAATGATTGAATCTCATTCATTTGCAATTAATAAAAAATGCAGATATGAGTCAAAAGTGATCAAATGTCTAGGGAAAGAATGGATCACTAATCTATATTTCACACTGTTCTGATTATTCCCACCCGTTTCTAAATAATTGATGAACAAGTATTGCAACAAATAAAAAACAAGACCTTTTGCTGCTTGTTAAATTTATTAGTAGTCATCATGTATGGAAATGGATAGACAATTCAAGGTGGATTTTGCTCTAGCTGAGAGCTTCTATTGGTGGTATACTTTTAGAACAGAGATGAGGAGGAATTTCTTTAGCTAGAGAGTAGTGAATCTGTGGAATTTGTAGCCACAGGTGGCTGTGGAGGTCAATTCTTCACATATATTTAAGGCAGGGGTTGATAGATTCTTGATTGGTCAGGGCTTGAAGAAATATGAGGAGAGGGCAGAGATTGGGGCTGAGAGGGAAAATGAATCAGTCGTGATCAAAAGACGGAGCAGACTCGATGATCCAAATGGCCTAATTCTGCTCCTATATCTTATGGTTTTATGATCTCAGGGTCTTTTGAGTCACAGAACCCAACTCAGTGCCAGAGACATGACCACTGTGACTTTCCTCTGCTAGGTCACCCCACCCCCTCCAAGAGTATCTCAAGAAGTCTACCTGTCATTGAGAGGGAAGGCCACAGGAGTACTCTACACTAGATGCTTAAACTCTTTGGCCCTCCTGTCACCCAGTTTCCTGTGTCCTGCACCCTGGGTGTAACTACCTCTCTAAACGTCCTACCTATCACCCCTTCAGCCTCCCAAGTGATCCAGAGTTCATCCATTTCCAGCTCCAACTCCTTAATGTGGAGAGTTAGAAGCTGCAGCTGGATGCACCTTGCATGTGAATTCATCAAGGACACTGGAGGTCTCCCTGCCTTCCCACATCTTGCGAGAGAAGCATTCTACTATTCTTCCTGACGTCCCTGCAGTTCCAACTATGCGATTATAAAGAAGGAAATAATAAATAAGCTGAAAAGACTCTACCTGCAGCTTTCCACCTTCTCTCACTCAAGCCTCTCTTCGCTGAAGCCTCAAAGAGCTGGTCTAAAAACCCCTACTCTAAGACTGTCCGCTACAACAAAGGCCACTCAGCTTGCCCTGCCTTACTTCAATTTGTACTTGCTCATAAATCCCAATCTCATATTGGCCACTGTTCAAATGCCAAAACTGTAGTACACAAATTGCATTGGACCACAAGACCCTACAGAGGACAGTAAAAACTGTTGAGAGGATCACCGGTATCACCATCCCCTCCATGTGTGACATTTGCCTACAGCATTGCAGACTAAAGGCTGGAAGCATTGTAAAGGATCCCAATGACCCATCTCTCACTACCGTCAAGGAGCAAGTACGGAGGCATTAGGACTAGGAAGGCTAGATTGGACAACAGCTTCTTCCCTCAGGCTGTGAGACTAATGAATACCCTGCCTCCACTGAAGTCTCGTCACTAGGACAGCGAGCTGTTTACTGTTTTCCTGTGCTGTGCTCTACATGCATTTTCACTTTTATTAACTTACAGCACTGTGCAAAAGTCTTAGGCACATATATCTAGCTAGAATGCCTAAGATTTTTGCACAGTAAGGTAGTAATTTTATTGCACTGTATTGCTGCCACAAAAATAAAACAAATTTCATGACATATGTGAGTGATGATAAACCTTATTCTGACATGGGTCTCTATTGTGGACTGAGAGAAGGAAGGAGACAGGGAGAGGGGTATCATGGTTGGAAAAAGGGGAATGTAGAGGGGAATGAGCAGGAGGTATGAGAGAAACATTCAGTAATAATCAGTTAACCAATTATTTGAAATGAAATGACGCCTGGTGTTTCAGGGCTCACTATGTCTGCACCTGCTCCTCCCATGACCCTGGCATTCCCTCTCTACAACCTGTCCCAACCCCCTCCCACAGCACTCCACCCTCACCATTCCCAGCATCCTTTGCTCCCACCAGATTTACAAACTCGCTCTCCACTGCACGTTGACAACTACAGTACTGTGCAAAGATCTTAGGCACCCTAGCTATATATAAGTGCCTAAGACTTTTGCACAGTGCTACATTTATGATAATATCTTGGTTTATGTGCTGTGTGTGATATGTACTTTGTGAGTGCACCATGCTCCAGAAGGACATTGTTTCATTTGGTTGTGTACAGTATATGTAGAGTCAGATGACAATAACCTTGAACTTGAACTTGTAAAAGCAGCTGTCTACAGATGTGCGTCAATAATTGTTCTGACCTGGCAATATCTGAGTACTTGTATTTCAGAAGTGTTCAGGTAGATGGCTTATAATGTCATGTTCATTTTTTATTGAAAATATGATTGCAATCTGTGGGAAAAAAGGAGGAATACAAAACTTATGGACAAATAAATAAATGATTCCATTCAGGTGACAATTCATCCATCATGCTGTTATAAGTGGAGCTTTCTCTCATCTAAATGTTCAGCATTTTAATATATTTTTTATATTCTTTCTTTGTAAAATGTTAAGAACTAACTAACCAACAGCCAGTCCTCATTGAGGGATCAAAGATGGAGAGGGTCAACAACTTTGAATTCCTTGGTGTTATCATTTCATAGGATCAGTGCTGAGGCCAGCATGTAAAGAAAGCACTGCACCGTCTTTACTTTTTTGGAAGATTTGGCATTTCATCTAAAACTTCTATAGATGTGCAGTGCAGAGTATATTGACTGGTTACATCAGTGGAGACACCAATGCCTTTGAATGGAAAAGCCTAGAAAAAGTAGTGGATGCAGCCTTCCACACCATTGATCACATCTACAAGGAGCATTGTTACAGGAAAGCAGCATCCATTATTAAGGACCCTCACCATCTCGGCCATGCTACCATCAGGATGAAGGTACAGGAACTTCAGGACCTATACCACCAGGTTCAGGTAAAGTTGTTACCCCACAACCATCAGGTTCTTGAACCTGAGCAGATAACTTCAGACGGCCCATCACCAAACTGTTTCTACAACCTACGGATTCTCTTTCAATGACTCTACAACTCATTTTTACAATACTTATTGCTTTATTATTATTTTATTTTTTCCTGTTTTGTATTTGCATAGTATGTAGTCTTTTGCACATTGGTTGTTGTCTGTCCCATTGGGGACAGTCTTTCATTGATTATATTATGCTTCTTGCATCTCAGGGTTGCATATGAAGACGTATATGTATCTTGATAATAAATTTACTTTGAATTTTGAGCTTGATAAATTTTCCATGACTTAAATGTTGATCCTTAATGCAAAAAGAAGTTCTTTTGACACCCCCCCCGACCCCCGTTTGGTAAATTTTCCCCAATCAACCAGGACGAAATTTCCTTCACTCTTATATGCCTAAGGGAGAATCTAATCAATGTACTTTCCTAAAATGAGGAATACATAGATGAAATTTTCACTTTACCTTCAGTGTCCCTGCATTTCCAGCAGTTATCAAACCTGCAATGAGGTATGATTCTGTATATCCTATCCAAGCATCTAAAATCATCATTTTAATGCAATCCCAGAATTGTACCCAAGCTCAAGATGTAACTTTATCAACTCCTTTTTTAGTTCAACACCAGTTTTCTACTTGTAACACCAATGTGAAAATGCACATTTCAATTCTATTCAGATATAATATTTGTTTTATTTTTTTAAAAAAAGACTGTTAACACTTCATTCCATTGATTTTTCTTTTGCTATCTTCCTGCCAACTCTGGTCATCCTCACTGTATTCAGCTCTACCTTGCAGCATGAATCTAAGTTAATGCTGTCATTTTTAAATATCTCTTCTCTTTTCCTTGCATCCAAATTTATTGCAGGCATAGAGAACAAAAGCTGTCCCAGAATAATTCATGTATTACATTGTTGGTCACATACTGATAATGTGGAAAACAAACATTCACTTTATTTCTCCACGGATACTCAGATTTTGGCATCTTTACATTTGTATTTCTTGTGGTATAGAAGGAGAGCATTCAGCCCTTCATGTTTATCGCAGTGTTGTCCCGTCAATTGGACTCCCAAGGTATTTTTGAGATAACCTGTCTCACTCTCATGCCCAGCAATTCATTGGAAGGAGTATTAACTCCACCAGAATTGGCAGATTTTTTTGGGGGCTGGAGTGAGGGCACACTAAACCAAACCTAACCTTTCGTGAAAGTACCTGGTGCACCTGGATAACGGACTTGAGTGGAACACCAACACAGAGGCTAGGTACAAGAAGGGCCAGAGTTGCTTCTACTTCCTGAGGAGATTGAGGTCCTTTGGGGTATGCAGGCCTCTCCTTTACATGTTTTACCAGTCTGTTGTTGCCAGGACAATTTTCTAACCAGTGGTGTTCTAGGACAATGACATCAACACAGGTGATGCCAACAGGCTCAATAAACTGATTAAAAAGGCTAGCTCTGCTTTAGGAGTCAAAATGGTCAAACTGGAGGTTGTGGAAGAGCAAAGGACCCTACAGAAAATCCTGGTAAATCTAGACAATGTTTCTCACCCTTTGCACGCCACCTTGGCTGAACAGAGGAGCACCTTCAGTTATAGACTCATACAACTGTGCTGCTCAAAAGAGTACTATATGAGGTCATT
Organism: Mobula birostris; assembly: GCF_030028105.1. Lineage (NCBI taxonomy): Eukaryota > Metazoa > Chordata > Chondrichthyes > Myliobatiformes > Myliobatidae > Mobula > Mobula birostris. The sequence continues at coordinate 55,094,438 of NC_092381.1, forward strand.
CTTACCCTTGGCCATCAGACTCTATAATGAGTCAACCTATACATGGGTTCAATAGAGGGCTGTGGGTAACCTAGGTAATTTCTATAGTAAGGACATGTTTGGCACAGCTTTGTGGGCCGAAGGGCCTGTATTGTGCTGTAGGTAGTCTATGTTTTTATGCTTAAGAACTCATCTTCCGAATATTGCAAAAACATGATTGGTAGAAAGCAAATCAAAATGGAATTTGCTTTTGTTTTGTCAAGCAATTCTTAAGTTCCAAAAAGAGATGACTTTAAAGATTTGGTGTTCATTTTAAAATAAATAAAGGTTACAATAAAAATATATTTAAAAAAAGAAATGGTCTAGTATCATTTAAAGCTTGATAGCATGACTATCTTAAGAGGAGAATGTTGTCTATGTTTTATCTATAGCTGGGGAATCTTTGACCTGTAAATCTTGTGCATCTTATTTTTAAGGTAACTTATTTTTATTCTTTCTTAATCCTCTTCTAATATTTGTATATATGTGTACTTGTAATGCTACCATGACACTGTAATTTCCTTTAGGATTAATAAAGATTCTATCTATCCATCTATCTAAAATATCTACCCCTGGTTTATGTCTGCTGAGTTTGGATAGGCGGATTTGTAATGATAATATTTGAATGAAGATACGTGCTTAATATCTTGCCAGTGATATGGAACTAACGAATCCTATCTTCACTACACCTCCACCCTCTTTGTCCCTCCACACTCATATGTTTCCAGTCTTTCATTTATGTGATTGTATCCATCTAATGATTCTCTTCCTCTAGGAATGCTGATGCTTCCATTTATGTAGTATTTCATCAGTACTGCACTTAAGCATCAACCCAAGTGATAATCTTAAATCTTGAAACAGTGTTTGGATCTTCAATCTTCTTGGATAAGTATTACAAAATAACCAGGCACTTTTAATCACCTGCAATATGTAATTAATAACTAATTATATATTTTACAAATGAACCTAACAATATACAGCACGCCTGCTCTTACCCCATCCTCCCGCCACCCTACCAGGGATCATGTTCCACTTGTCCTCACCTAGCACGCCACCAGCCTCCGTGTCCAGCACATAATTCTTCAAAACTTCCGCCACCTCCAATGGGGTCTCACCACCAAGCACATCTTTCCCTCCCCCCCACCCCGCTTTCTGCTTTCCACAGGGATTCATCCCTACGTGACTCCCTTGTCCATTTGTCCCTCCCCACTAATCTCCCTCCTGGCACTTATCCTTTCAAATGGAACAAGTGCGACACCTGCCCCTACACCTTCTCCTTCACTACCATTTAGGGCCCTAAACAGTGCTTTCAGGTGAGGCGACACTTCACCTGTGAATGTTACGGTCACATACTGTGTTCAGTGCTCCCGGTGTCGCCTCCCGTATATCAGTGAGACCCAATGTAGATTAGGAGACCACTTCACCAAGCATCTACACTCCATCCGCCAGAACAAGCGGGATCTCCCAGTGGCCACCCATTTTAATTCCACTTCCCATTCTCATTCCGATATATCCATCCATGGCCTCCTCCACTGTCATGATGACGCCACACTTAGATTGAAAGAACAACACCTTATATTCCATTTGGGTAGCCTCCAACCTGATGGCATGAACATCGATTTCTCAACCTTCCGGTAATAACCTCCCTCCTCCCTTTCCTTCACCATTCCCCATCCCATTTTCTCTCTCTCACCTTGTCTCCTTGCCCGCCTATCACCTCCCTCTGGTGCCTCTCCCCTTTTTCTTTCTTCTATGGTCTTCTGTCTCCTTCGCTAATTGACTTCCCAGCTTTTTGCTTAATTCTTCCCCATTCAGGTTTCATCTATCACCTGGTGTTTCTCTCCCCCCTCCCCCAACCTTTTAAACCTACTCAGCTTTTCTTCTCCAGTCCTGTTGAAGGGTTTTGGCCCAAAACATTGACCGTATTTTTTTCCATAGATGCTGCCTGGCCTGCTGAGTTCCTCCAACATTTTGTGTGTGTTGTTCAGATTTCCAGCATCTGCAGCTTTTCTCCTGTTTGTAATATACAGTATCTCTTATACTTTTACAAATTTGTTGATGTAAGTGCTAATTTAAATATTGATAATAAATTGAAAAACTATTGGTGCCGGAAATCTGAAATAACAGAAAATGCTGGACAAAAATATTTTGCTTTAGTGGAAAGGGGAAGAGGGATATGTTTCTGATAATGGGTTTTCAATATAAAACATTAAATCTTCTCCCTTGTTCCACAAATCCTGAGTGTTGCCAGTATTTTCTGTTTAAATATTTATGGTTTATTGGAGAGAATATTGATGGTCTGGAATTAAAACAGAAACTGCTGGAGTTGGTGGGCAGACAGCATATGTGGAGAGAGAGAAAAGGTGTTATTATTTTAGGCCAATGAATTGTCATATTAGTAATGTGATACTGGAGTGATATTGTGAAAGAATCAGAATCAGGTCTATTATCAGGATGACATAGGTCATGTAATTTGTTGTTGTGCGGTAGCAGTACAGTGCAATACATAAAATATTATAAGTTATAATAAGAAATATAAAGATAATAAACAAGTATTGCAAAAAGAGGACAAAATAGTGAAGTTGTGTTCATGAGTTCAGGGACTGTTTAGAAATCTGATGGAAAAGGGGAAGAAGCTGTTCCTAGAACATTGAATATGTGTCCTTGGGCTACTGTACCTCCTCCCTGATGGTAGTACTGAGAAGAGAGCATGGCGTAGATGATGGGGGTCCTTAATGATGGATGACGCCATCCTAAGTCATTGTCACTTGAAGACGTCCTCAATGATAGGGAGGCTAGTGCTCATAATGGAGCTGGCTGAGTTTACAACCATCAGCTCCTTCTTGGGCCCTTAGCTTCCAGTGGAGCTTAGGCCCTTGATGAAGTCCCATCTCCATCATCCACAGTCGATGGTATGTTTGGAGCTCATAAATATTTCTGTAATCCACTGCACAGGGGATTGGCCTGTACAGCTTCATCTGAACCCTGTTGACCAGCCTTATCTCTCCCAGTTCTCATGACAGGGACGCGGGGTTGGACTTTAAGAGGCTACAGCTTTCTGCAGCTTTCAGAAAGCATTCAGGAGAATTGTGTGTGCAATGTTGTTATACCTTATAAACAAAACAATTCCTCAAACATTACTTGGTTACAATCTGTAATTGTTCTATTAGTTCTTTTTGTGATAGTACCCCTAATTTAACGACCACGAGGGAAATTACAGCATACAACGTAATATTATCATAAATGCCTATGCTGGGTTGGATATATTGATTAATATTCGGGAGATATGGTACAACTCCAGTGAATTTCTCTACTGCCCTTGCAGTGCAAATATACAAAGTTATACACTTGCTCAAAAATCACCCAAGATGGAAATGTCCTTTAGGGTTTTTAATAAGATCTTACTTGTGAAACTGCAGCAAGTTAAGTAAAATGTGTATTAAATTCCATACAAAATCACTACTCCCCTGATATACTAGTGCTGTTGATTATTCTCACAACTGCTGTTAACCAAGGTAATACACACACCCAGAACTTCAAATCTATGCCTTGTCAACAAAAGTAACCCATGGTGCAATGATACCTTAACAGTGATAAATGATAAACATTATACTTCCTTCAAAATATAGTATATCTGCTAAATGTTTACTGATATTAATAAAACTTAAGGCTGACAGATATTGCTGTTTCAAGGGCAAACAAAAAGGGAATGGAGATGGATGTCTTTCCACCATGTGTTTCAAATAAAAATCCAAATTAACCCGTGCAGAAAATGATATTAAAAAACAGCCTACGTACAGATAGTGATGTTCAGACAAAATGTACTGCATATGAGAAGAACTGTGTCTCTAGAGGCCAGGACAATCTCATTTCATAAACGTGTAACTATTATCGCCCTGCTGGTCTTGTTAGAATTTTACTGGGCAACCCTGGTGAGACCAAATTCCTACAAAGAATGAGTGTTAAAGTGACGCTTCTAACTACTGCTGCAGAAGGAGAGCTTCAAAAAACTCATTGTTGGAAATCACTTTGATAAAGCAAAATAGAACAGGTCAGAACTACAAATATTCTCAAGAAAAATGTTAAGAATACCGAAGTGGATCAAAGAGAACTTCCTTGATACCAGGGGCGTATTCAAGCTTTGTCAGCAGTCATTGATAATTCAGACTTGCTCACTTGGCGTCAAACCACTTAACAGGAATATTTTGCCCTCCGTAACGGGATTAAGGAGATTTGCGATATCTGTTCCAGTCGATGGGTTTCTAAGCTGCTGGAGATGGATTAAAGGATTTTTAGTGCAAGAACATTTTGAATAACCTGAGTTATTTGTCCATACTACTGCAATTGCCTTCTCTAAAAGTTCACATTTCATTTACTGCATACCTATACTTCATTAGTGCCCATTTAATTTTGATCATATACAGAGAAGTACAGATAATTCAGATATATTAGTATCCAGGTCATTATCAATATGAACAGAGGCCACAAGGAAAGACTGCAGCTATATATGGGTACACACTCGACTGTTACAGTGTTAGTTCAAAAGCCAGGTACATTATTCCTGATAAGGAAGTGACCACAGACTGTGATCTACGTCTGTGACCTTTGTCTATCATTGTGTGATTATTCGCAATATGCAGTTCAGAAGTTGGGAGCATGGACTCTGGAAACATATTTCTTCATTAAGCTGTACAGAGCACAGCAATTCTCTCAATACTGATTCGTTAGAGAAGTCAAGGGTGAAGCCTAGAAATAGATTTCTGTATTAAAGTTGATTCAAATATAAATGACAGCAAATGAATGTTCTTTAGATATTGTAGTGCAGAGGATAAGTAGCCTTTCTCTGAAAATACTTTTTATAAAATAAGATGGCATTTTTAGTTTGGAGGAATAATGATCCTAAACAGTGAACTTCAAGCCTATCTGCTTGTGTACTTCTGATGTACCTTATTTGACCTATTATAGCCTTTAATTGAAATCTATAAGAAAATACAACAGTATTATCCTTCAACCAAATTTCTGTAACTGTTTTATCAATATATTTTCTCCAACAAGCAATTTCTCATTAATCATCTTCATCCACTAACAGTTCAATCCCTGTCAAGTAAATGATGGTTGGATGATTTTGAATGCATGAAGAATTCTTGAAATTTGGAAATGGTTCATTTGAAGGATCTCTAAAGATAGATCTTGGTATTCTAAAATTTAGGTAAATCTGCAGGAGAGGTAAAAATGACAAAGACTGTACTCGCTATTATGAATATTAATTAGTCCTACTCACTTATTTCAAATCTGATCAGCTCAGCAAAAAAGTGAAGATCTGTCTCAACTCTGTACAGGAATAACTGAAGCATACAGCTTTCCTTAACAGGCAAGCAGTTCAACTTTTTTAAAGTGTTTGACAGCATTCGAGACTTCATTGCTTCTGCTGACAGGTGTTTTCTCTCTCTTCTTCCAACTAATGTCCTTATAATTCTGGGCTCTGCACACACTTTAGCTTGTTGTAGGTCTCTGTGTAAATGGGAGCTGATACTCAGGTTGATGCTCACCACGGTTTGACTTTGAGCTTGAATGATTGCCAGTGCCAATGGAGTTACGAGCAATAGTTTGCCTAGTCAGCAATGGTTTGGCACATGGACAGGATTTCAGTATATCCTAGACAGCAAAAGTAATCAGAGCAAATATCATAACAATCCCTATGGGTATTGGCAAATGATCAGAGTAAAGCGAAGAACTACCGGCTGATCAAGCCTGATATTAATATGTAAACAGAGCAGTGTATCACAAAATGATTAACTGAAGATTATATAGGACTCTCTGAAGGTCGACAGTACTGTGGCATATCTCAGCAAATCAGGAGATCTTTTTGATAATGTTCTTAGTGCCAGAACACAGTTGAGACTTTTAAATTTAATAACTAGTGATGTGCTATTGTTTGATATTTCTTCATAAGCTTAATGAATACAGTAAGGATGGGTCAAACAAAAACAGAAGATGGTAGAAGCACACAGATGATCAAGTAGCATCCTTGGAGAGATAAAAACAGGGACTGTTCTAACGAACTGGAAAATTGAGAAAACAAAGTTGTCCAGGTTACAATTAAAATTAGGTAGCTAAATTCAGGTGTAGAAAAAAATACAAGGCAAATGAAAAGTTTAAATATGCAGATGCTGGAAGTCTGAAATAAAAACTTGCTTAAAGCACTCAAAGGTCAGAAATGATCAGTGGAAAGAGCTTCAAAGCAGAAATGTTAACTCTATTTATCTTTCCACAGATGCTTCCTGACCTGGTGAATGTTTCAATATTTTGTATTTTTAATAAGAAAATAATATAAATTGAAAGAAAGAAAAGTAAAGCCACATCTGTGGAAAGATTAAAAGAGTGCTTACTTGAAATTGCTGAATTCAGTATTATGTCTCAAGGAAGACCAAGTTTCCTTGAGCTTACTTTGGACATCACTGGAGCCAAGTAAAAGGTCACAGACATGGAGATTAATGAGGGACTTGGATGGAGAATGGTATAAGGTCAGCTTTGTAGAATGAACTGAGTGTTTTGCAAGAGTACAGTCAATGATTTGGACAGAGAACCTTCAACAAGACTTCACCAGTCCTGCTGAAGGGTTCTGGCCCGAAACGTCGACTGTACTCTTTTCCACAGATGCTGCCTGGCCTGCTGAGTTCCTCCAGTATTTTGTGTGTGTTGCCTGGATTTCCAACATCTGCAGGTTTTCCCTTGTTTGTGAGTGTTTTGCGAAGCGTCATACGGTTTCTCCAGTGTAAAAGAGATCTGCAGCCTGAGTGCTGATTGAAATGCATTAAATGAGGGAAATACAAATGAATCACTGCTTCACTTGAAAGAATTGTTTGAGCCCCTAGATGGAGGAGAGTGAAGAGCTCAAAAACAAAGTGTTGCATCTCCTGCAGTTACATGGAAAAGTGTCATTCAAAGGAGGGGACTGGAGTTGGTTGGTGGAAATGGAAAAAAGCAAGTTCGGACTCTCAGAGTGAATTGCATTTGCAGAGTGATGAAAGGGAAAGGAAAGAATGGAAGATATTTCTGGTGCTGAGACCAGAAGAGTACAGGCTCGAGGAGACACAATTAAAAGATCTGACAAATGTGATAAAGAGTAAGTCATGGTAAAGGAAAAAAGAGGATGTGGTGGGAATTTTCATCATCAAAGCGAACATGACAGGGACAGCTTGTTTCAGATTTTCAACATTACAGTTTTGTTGCAAGCATAATGATGTGGTCCGTAACCTGCGGACCAAGGTGGTCAGTCTTGTATTCTTTCAAGTTTCCAACTCATGTTAACAACTTGCCACCTCCAATCTTATCCTCCCATTCAGAGAAGTGGCCGAGTCAACCTCTGAAACAATGGTTTTCTTTCACATGGGTACTCTACTGCTTTGTGACCTATTGGATAAAGATAGAAAAGGGTCTTTCTCTACCTCTCCTTCTCATTTGTTTATCCTGTATGTCCGTCTTTCTCTCTTTCTATCCTCTTTCCCCACATAAATATCTCAATCACTGTCAATAATCGTATTATCAGAACTAAAAATTTTAGAGCTGTATAGCTTTTGAAAAAAAATGAGAAAAATATAAATGACGAAAATATAAAAGGATGAATAACTGAATGGGAAAAAAAAACAAGGTAGACGTAACATGCCCATGTCTAAGTATTCTGAGCTAGGCATAGCTTCTTCCTCTTTATGCTTTTGCTGTAATATGCCAAGTCAAGTATTTGACTTGATTACTACTGACCTTCTTCAAGATCTGCCTGATGATGGCAGTGCTGTGAGCAGGTATACTAGAGGTTGTTTGAATTATCATGAGGTGATCTTCCTTCTGGAGAGGAAATGGCTTGCTCTGAGTTCACTTCAGAACTGCTTCAATAGCCGTTATTAATTTCATGCTATCAGGTTTTTCTTAAAGAAAGAACATTTCTCTGATTAGGCAGGCTTCTGTTTGTTTGCAAAAGAGCAAATATTGAATTCAGTAGCCAATGCTCTTGGGTTTAGTATTTTACAATGTCAATGTATCTGTCAAACCTCAGAGTCCTTACCGAGCCTTTCTTCCACTTCTGCTAGCAATTAGGTTTTCTGTTCAGTAATCAAGAGAGGTTTAATTGCTCTGTTCTTTGGCTTGCTACCCCTTTCTCTCCATGCAGTTTGCACTTTGCTTTAGCCTGCATCATAATTTTATCAGTCTTCTGTGGAGACACTAAGAAAATTTCAACCAGAAGAAAACGTCATTAAATGAAGGAAGGTCTCAGGTAAAGTACAGTCGCTGCAAAAACTTGTGTCACCCCAAAAGCTGCTTTCCTTTTTCAAGTCTATCCAATTTCACATTTTGCTGAATTTCCTTCAAATAAAAGGCAGCCTTTCTGTTCTTAAGGACTTGGTGTGTACATGAGCAGTTCAGATTTAATTGAGTTGAGTTTTTGAGTGGAAAATTATATCTTGAGATTGATGAATAGTTGGTGAGAGAAGTGGAGCAGAGAGAGAAAGGCTTTTTACTGATAAATCGAATACTGCTCTAAACTTCACAGCCAGGGTGACTACTTGAGTGCAGTTCCTACATTTTCAGCCTGTAAGTGGAGCATCAATTAAGTTCATTTTGGCTTAAAATAATTACACTGAGCAATTTCAGTTGTTTGGCAGCCAGAGACAGTGTAAACGTTACACTGAGCTGATTATATGACAATTTCACCTTTGGTATCCCATGCTGTGTTTGTTTCATTCTGGAGCCTGTAAACGCCGTATGGTTGTTTAAGTACGTCATTAAACTGAACTGGTTCAGGCACACACAATGGAGTTAAAAAGCAAAAATTGCAAGTGCTTAAAGTCTGTAATGTAAACTCAAAATACAGATGCTAGAAACCTGAAGAGTTTGCCTAATTCTTTGGGCATGATTTTCGTCATTTTGTCATGTTCGGATTGACGGTCAGCCTACCACAGGGATTAAAGCTGGGGCTTCAACCATTTATGATCTATCAAGATGACAAAAGAAAGAAGTCAATTCTCATAACCGATGTTATGCTAGATGGATTAGTAAATTGTGAGGGATCACAAGAAGTCTGCAAAGAAGTATGAGGACAAGGTGTACAGTGTGATAAAATGTGAGATTATCCACTGTAGAAGAAAGAAGGATTACAAATGTGAGGAGAGGCATTATATAGAAGAATACTCTTCCAGAAGGGGTACAGGAGCAGAGGGACCGAGAGGGGCTATTTATAATTTACCATTAGAAAAGCAGGAAATCATGCTGAACGTTTCATATACTGGTCTTATTCAACTAATGGCTTTCAAATTCTGCTTACCAAATTATAGGAAGACATTAGAGAGGATTTATAAAAGGTTAACTGAATGGTTGCTGGAATGAGGGACAACAGTCACATCTTAGATTGGAGAGGCTGGACAGAGCTGATAGAAGCTGTTTTCTGTTGGTGGAGTGTTTGAGGACTAGAGGTCACTAACATTAAATAAAGAGAAGAGAATCCCTTTGATGTTGTGAAAAACATTTTATCCAGCCTATCTTTGGAATCTTGAGTGCCTGTCAATGTACATGCAGCAGCCTCTACTGCAACCTTCAGGAAGGAATTGGATAAATATATTTTGAAGATAAACTTGCAAGACTCAAGAGAAGGCCTGGTGGTTTTAAACTTGAGAATTACTCTGGTTGAGAGCCAGCATGATAGGATGTGTCAAATGACACCCTTCTATGCTGTAATCATTCAATATACTCTGAGTATAAAAGCAGGCAAGTTTTGACACAACTTTGCAGGGTGCTGGTGAGACTACCCTGGAGACTGTCAACAGAATTGGTCTCGCATTTAAGGAAGGAAGCTCTAGAAGTGATGCAGAGAATGTTCGTCAGGTGATACTTTGTAGGTTGGATCAACATTCATGGGAGTTTAGAAGCATGAGAAGTGATCTTATTACAAAATATAAGATTCTGACGAGTACTGGTAGGGCGGATAATGAAAGGACATTTCCCTAACTGTGAGTACCTAGAACTTGGGCCATAATTATCTAGAGAACTACTCTCTTCTCTTTATTTATTACCGGTGACCTCTAGTCCTCAAACACTTCACCAACAGAACTTCAAGTACTATTGGTCTACCCCATCAGCAAGTTCCTCATTGGCGGAGTCGCTAGGTTTGTGTACAGAGTCAGAGATGGTGCACGAAGGCAGTGGTCAGTTTAACAGTGAGTGATTGTCTTGGTCATTTTTCTTGTGATCTCAAGACCCAGTTGGATATTGGTAATGTGGAATGCTACAAGTCTGGGTCACTGGTTTATTGGTGGGGCCCATGGTAGGGGAGCTGCGTGGCCTCAGTGGCAACAGGGACCAGGCCTCCTGCCACAGTGCTGCCTGTTTGCACCCACCCAAAAGACAGGCGTCAGAGTCCATACCTGGAGGCAGTCTGGCTCGGTGTCCATGCTGGCATCGGTGCTGCCCTCCAGTGTTCACTTGGTGGAAGACAAGCCGAGTTACGTTTCTCAGCAAATTGCTGTGGGCTTGCTCTTTGCAACAACATTCTTGGGCTCAGGGACCTGGGCTATACTATTTTTGTGTGGCTGTATCTTTACTGCTACCTTATATGAGCTATATGTGCCTTGTGCTGTGTATGACTGCTTTTGGACCTTGGCCCCGGAGGGACGCTGTTTCATTTGGCTGTATTCATGGGTATTCATATGTATTTGAATGACAATTGAACTTTATCTTGAATTTAAAATATGGGATTGTGCATTTCAGATGAGGGATGAGGAGGAACCTCTTCCCTCAGGTAACCATGAATCTTTGGAATTCTCCACATCAAAAGCTGTGGATCCAAAGGTTTTTTTCAATGGATTCAATGCAAAAACTGACAGAAAATTACGTACAAGGGAATTAAGGAGCCAGGGGAGACAAAAGGAAAGTGCTTTTAAAGCCAAGATTAGATCAACCAAGATCTTATTGAAAACAGAACAGGCTTGGCAAAAGTGAGAGGGCAACTGGCCTGTTCTGCTTCTATTGCTTTACATAGAGAACACAGAATAGTACAGCACAATACAGGCCCTTCGGCCCACAATGTTGTGCCGACCCTTAAACCCTGCCTCCCATATAACCCCCCACCTTAAATTCCTCCATACACCTGTCCAGTAGTCTCTTAAACTTCACTAGTGTATCTGCCTCCACCACTGACTCAGGCAATGTATTCCATGCACCAACCACTCTCTGAGTAAAAAACCTTCCTCTAATATCCCCCTTGAACTTCCCACCCCTTACCTTAAAGCCATGTCCTCTTGTATTGAGCAGTGGTGCCCTGAGGAAGAGGCGCTGGCTGTCCACTCTATCTATTTCTCTTAATATCTTGTATACCTCTATCATGTCTCCTCTCATCCTCCTTCTCTCCAAAGAGTAAAGCCCTAGCTCCTTTAATCTCTGAGCATAATATATACTCTCTAAACCAGGCAGCATCCTGGTAAATCTCCTCCATACCCTTTCCAATGCTTCCACATCCTTCCTATAGTGAGGCAACCAGAACTGGACACAGTACTCCAAGTGTGGCCTAACCAGAGTTTTATAGAGCTGCATCATTACCTCGCGGCTCTTAAACTCTATCCCTCAACTTATGAAAGCTAACACCCCATAAGCTTTCTTAACTACCCTATCTACCTGTGAGGCAACTTTCAAGGATCTGTGGATATGTACCCCCAGATCCCTCTGCTCCTCCACACTACCAAGTATCCTGCCATTTATTTTGTACTGTGCCTTGCAGTTTGTCCTTCCAAAGTGTACCACCTCACACTTCTCCGGGTTGAACTCCATCTGCCACTTCTCAGCTCACTTCTGCATCCTATCAATGTCTCTCTGCAATCTTCGACAATCCTCAACACTATCTACAACACCACCAACCTTTGTGTCATCTGCAAACTTGCCAACCCGCCCTTCTACTCCCACATCCAGGTCATTAATAAAAATCACGAAAAGTAGAGGTCCCAGAACAGATCCTTGTGGGACACCACTAGTCACAGTCTGAATGTACTCCCTCTACCATGACCCTCTGCTTTCTGCAGGCAAGCCAATTCTGAATCTACCTGGCCAAACTTCCCTGGATCCCATACCTTCTGACTTTCTGAATACGCCTACAATGTGGAACCTTGTCAAATACCTTACTCAAATCCATGTAGATCACATCCACTGCACTGCCCTCATTTATATGCCTGGTCAACTCCTCAGTCAGGCTTGTTAGACACGATCTGCCCTTCACAAAGCCATGCTGACTGTCCCTGATCAGACCATGATTCTCTTAGTGCCCATAGATCCTATCTCTAAGAATCTTTTCCAACAGCTTTCCCACCTCAGATGTAAGGCTCACCGGTCTATAATTACCCGGACTATCCCAACTACCTTTTTTGAACAAGGGGACAACATTCGCCTCCCTCCAATCCTCCGGTACCATTCCCGTGGACAACGAGGGCATAAAGATCCTAGCCAGAGGCTCAGCAATCTCTTCCCTCACCTCGTGGAGCAGCCTGGAGAATATTCCATCAGGCCCTGGGGAATTATCCGTCCTAATGTATTTTAATAATTCCAACACTTCCTCTTCCTTAATATCAACATGCTCCTCACTCGTATTGTCCTCACTGTCATCAAGTTCCCTCTCATTGATGAATACTGAAGAGAAGTATTCATTGAGGACCTCGCTCACTTCCACAGCCTCCAGGCACATCTTCCCACCTTTATCTCTCATCGGTTCGACCTTCACTCCTGTCATCCTTTTCTTCTTCACATAATTGAAGAATGCCTTGGGGTTTTCCTTTATCCTACTCGCCAATGCCTTCTGATGCCCCCTTCTTGCTCTCCTCAGCCCCTTATTAAACTTCTTTCTTGCTACCGTATATTCCTCAATAGACCCATCTAATTCTTGCTTCCTAAACCTCATGTATCCTGCCTTCTTCCACCTGACTAGATTTTCCACCTCACTTGTCACCCATGGTTCCTTCACCCTACCATTCTTGATCTTCCTCACCAGGACAAATTTATCCCTAACATCCTGCAAGAGATTGCTCAACATCGACCACATGTCCATAGTATATTTCCCTGCAAGAACATCATCCCAATACACACACGCAAGTTCTAGCCTTATAGCCTCATAATTTGCCCTTCCCTAATTAAAAATTTTACTGTCCTCTCTGATTCTATCCTTTTCCATAATATTGCTAAAGGCCAGGGAGCGGTGGTCACTGTCCTCCAGATGCTCACCCACTGAGAGATCTGTGATCTGACTCAATTCGTTACCTAATACTAGATCTAGCATAGCATTCCCCCTAGTCGGCCTGTCAACATACTGTGACAGGAATTCATCCTGGACACACTTAAGAAACTGTGCCCTGTCTAAACCATTGGAACTAATCAGGTGCCAATCTATATTAGGGAAGTTAAAGTCACCCATGATAACAACCCTGTTATTTTTGCACCTTTCCAAAATCTGCCTCCCAATCTGCTCCTCGGTATCTCTGCTGCTATCAGGGGCCTATAGAATATTCCCAATAGAGTAACTGCTCCCTTCCTGTTCCTGACTTCCACCCATACTGACTCAAAAGAAGATCCTGCTATATTACCCACCTTTCTGTAGCTGTAATAGTATCCCTGACCAGTAATGCCACCCCTCCTCCCCTTCCCCCACTCTCTATCCCTTTTAAAGCACTGAAATCCAGGAATATTGAGAATCCATTCTTGCCGTGGTGCCAGCCAAGTCTCTGTAATGGCCACTACATCATAATTCCATGTATGTATCCAAGCTCTCAGTTCATCACCTTTGTTCCTGATGCTTCTTGCATTGAGGTACATGCATTTTAGCCCTTCTACCTTACTACCTTTACACACTTTATTCTACATCTCTTTCCTCAAGGCCTCTCTGTATGTTAGATCTGGCCTTACTCCATGCACTTCTTTCACTGCTCTAACGCTCCAGGTTCCATCCCCTTGCAAATTAGTTTAAACCCCCCCCCGAACCATGCCAGCAAACCTACCTGCAAGGATATTGCTCCCCCTCGAGTTCAGGTGCAACCCATCCAATCTGTACAGGTCCCACTTTCCCCAGAAGAGATCCCAATGATCCAAAAATTTAAAACCCTGCCCCCTGCACCAACTCCTCAGCCACTTTACATTATGATGCAAAGTAGAATTCTAAGAATATCCTGTAAAAGGTCATACTTGAGCAAAAATAAAACAACATTACTCATGGGTAAAGCAATGAGCGTTGCTAAACAGCACACTTACCTTTGACTTCTTGTCGATTGATGTACAATTACTGCAAACTGAGATCAGTAGTGCATGAATGACTGTGAATCAACTAACGTAGCAGGATGGAAACACGGATGATGTAAGCTTATTAATTCATTTTATAATCATATAATTAGAATGTTATTATAATCAATACTTCAGAAAGTCACTTTACACTGCAGATCACAAAATACAAATGATACTCAAAACTACAGTTTGAATAACAATTTTGTTCATATGTAATACCCTATGAATTACATCGTGCAAAATTTCATGGCATTGTTGCAATAATGATTTCACTAATATGCAATCAATGAGATTTCTTTTCCATCTATTTTCCTGCATATCGTGCTATTCCACTTCAGATGAGTCTATTTCTAAACTAAGCAATTTAGGAGAGAATTGAATAAGTAATGTGAAGTGAAGGTTGCTGCAAACTGAGATACTTGACTTGTTCATTACACTATTGTAAGATACATCTGGCTGATATGAGTTAATATTTAATGCAATATTCTCAGTTTATATGAAATAATCAGAAAAGGTTAGCAGGTCAGACAGCATCTGTGGAGAGTGAAATCTTTTACCAGAACTGGGAGAAATGTTTTAAGAATCAGAGGCAAGGAAGATGTATATATGCTTGGGGTTCAGGAGAAGGTAGAAAGAAAGAAAAGGAAAATAAGTGAGAGGGAAGATGGCAAAGGCTGCTTAAATAACAAAAATGATTTTCTGTGGTTGATAAAACCACAGAAAATCCTGAAAGAGCTCTGCAAGTCAAGCAGCATCTGTGCGGAGAGAAGTGCAGTTAACGTTAATTTTGTTTTTGGTTTAGGATGCCGTTGGACTTTCTGGATACTTCCAGCATTTTCTATTTGTATTGCTGAATGAGACAAGACACAAAAGGTGGGCTCAGAAAAAGTTTTAGAAAAGGACTGTGTGTTATGAAATGTTACAAATGTTTTCCCCTTTGTGTCAGGAAATAGTTCCTTTGCATGTATTTTACCTGATGTATCTAATGCAGTGGTTCCCAAAGGTTGTTGGGTTACTCCCCCCTTGACTCCCAGACCACGTCCCCAGCAAGCCCTTCTCCCTTTCAAGCTATTACATAAAAATTATGAGGAAATTTGATTTACAATGCACAGCAAAAGAAAATAGAAACTGAAAATTCAAAGACAAATAATTGCAAAAATTATTCAAATCTATTTAAAGCTACAGTAAAAGCAATTGTCATCCACAATTTTAGAGCGTAGATTAGTTGTCCAACTATTCACTACCTCATTGCTTTTTCACCTTTCATTGAAATGGATAGGCTTGGTGCAGCTTCTTAACATCAGGCTGAAGGAGTCTCAGATTCCCACATTCAGTATATATAGTCTGTTTCATTGCTTTAAAAGAAGCTGGGTGACTGCACAGAAACCACGCTTCACTAGATCTGATGTTGAAAAGGCAATAAAAAACATTTTGACCTTTTTCCATACAGCAGGATAGTCTTGATAAGTTTTTTTTTAACCTTAGCTTCAGCTCAGTCATTTTGGAGCAAGATCAGTTCTTCCTTCATCCTACCTGTTAATTCTTCTTTAAAAGTGCTTAATTACCCAATCTGGAATTTGGATCAAGAGAAGATCCTGAAATCTCTCTGACATGTCTTTATGCAGCTCACCCAGGTGGTCACCTTATACTTGAAGATAATCATCTGTTAATTCTCTTTCAACTGAAAAAGGCTCAGAAACAGGAAACGGTCACAACCACCAATGCTACACTTAAATAAGATTAAGTGCAGAAATGTGGGGCAACTGATCTGGCTTTGATAAGATTCATATAATTTCCTTGTAATGGAAGATTGATTTCATTAAACATTGCAAGTAATTCTGACAAGTAAGCAATGTCATGCCTAACATTCTTGAATTGATTACTGAATGAAGCATTTGAACCTTCAAAGGATTTTATCACAGTTTCAAAAAGCACATTAAAGTGTCTCAGGCAGTTTCTTTTTGAGAGCCATCTGATTTCTGTGTTCAATAGCAAGTGTTCAGACTGTTCATCATTCTCAATACAAACCTCTTGAAATAGTCGAGAAATGAGAGCATGGGACTTGATTTTATTTACCACTGTGTGAACAGTATTTAATGCTTTGTGCAGCCAATCGCTTAGTCTTTGTAATAAAATGTTGCCTGTGAATTACACAATGAGTAGTAAATGTTTTAGGTACAGTTTTTTTCAGGTAAGTATTAACTCCATAATGGCGTATTGGTGAGTGGACTGTCCTCCTTTTTGAAAAATTGCTCAAGAACCTGAAATATTTTGTATCTGTTTCTAGTTCCCTTGCAAATAACAATTCTTGAATCTTTTATGAAGCAAACATTCACTGCCTGACAAAGTTGATTCACTCAAATGTAGAACAAATTTTGTTGTCCTAAATATGTTGCACAATGTGTCTCCCATATTCTCAGGCATTTCATTTATTCGTCTTTGAACAGAGTTGTAACTGAGTGGAACTGATTTAATTATTTGGTCTGGTGATTTACACAAAACTTACTCAGAACCTCCCTTACTGCTGGCAAAATCAGTTCTTCTCCAATTGTATTGTCTTTCTAGATGTATCAATGAGTAATGAGATGTTGTATGAAGCACACAAACCATTCCTGTTTAGTTGTAAAGACTGGCAAACATGTCTTTAAGTGTATTCGGTTTCGAAAAGTTTTCACAAAGTGACTGAAGGTAATCCAAGTTCTTGTTTATCCGAATGTATTCTCTTCAAATGTTCAATGAGCCTGGACAGTTTCATCGCTGCATTTGGAAAACTACTTTTCCCACAACAAATACATTAGTGGCGGTTGGTTGCTTGGTGCTGGTATAAATCCATACGTCAGATACTCCACGCTGTATTGGCTACACTTCTTTTTCATTTTGGATTAACTGCCACAGTCAATCACCTATTGTTTAATTCCTCCCTCAAGTGCTGTGATAAAGAAAGGGGAGAGTTATGAGTCATCATTTCTCAGGCAACTCCTGACTCTCTGTCTTGAAGGTACATAATGTGTGACCACGATACCTTTGTTAGGTTGTAGGCTAGAGAGATGCAGTCAAGACCATTTGAAATGGGAAAATCAAACTTACCCCATTGAGTGCCATTTCCTAATTCATAGGAATTGCATCATTTTTTGACTAGAATGTGAGAATCATACTTGCTAACATTGTGCTGTAGTATTGAATGGCAATAATGTGGGGTCGGGCCCAGAAATAACATGATTTCTTCCATCCATATTTCTCATTATATGACAAATACAGAAGTGTCACATTGCTTTTCAACAACTATAACACACTTTGAGCAAAGTCTAAGAGAATGGTGGGTTAGCAAGAGATGAGATGATTACATGATCATTGTAATCAATTTTGAGCCACTGAGGATCAAATTCTTATAATAAGTAATTAACTTCTTAAATTAAGGCTGTTAACCTTCAGCTGCACCCCTTGCTACCAAATGCCTCCCTCCATTGCTCTTTTCATCTTTGTCGGCCATCTAGAAACTCCCTTAGATATTGCCCGCTTTGGGAACCATTGATCTCACATCTAGGCAAGAAAACATATGGTAAGATCGTCCAAACAGAAGTTTTGATCAAAATCCTTCAGTCTGAGCTGTATTTCTTTGCTTAGCAGACAGCAAGCTAAAGCAAAATCAAAATCTCTAACATACAAAATCTTTATTGAATTTGAATTAAGGAAGATGGTATATAAGTTGAGGAATAAATGGGGGAACTTCTGCCACTTTAGGAATTTATCATCTGTTTCAATCCTGACTGCCTCATAGCTTTTTACAAAACCATGATTGAGCTCTTGTAGTTTGCTCACTTTGCAGCAATATAAAGGAGTGCCATGTCTGTGTTCATTTCCAGCATTACCTAGTAAATTGCTTATTTGTCACTTTTGAATAAATAACATCAAGGCAAGGCCCTTTCCATTTTAACAGCCTTATGACCTCAGTACCCACAGTGGTCCCCCTCATCTTTGTTGTTGTGATGTTTGCCGAGCTTGGCAATTAGCCAGTAGAGGTGACATTCTCAGTGCACAGTTGTTGGTGTCTATCTCTGGAAGTGCTCGTGTTTATATAGCGTCTTATTTACTTGTCTCAGTTCTGATTGGCTACCCCTTCAGTTGACCATTGAATTCTATTGGCTTGGATTTATTTGGCCCTGAGGGGTTTGTAGATGACGTCCATTTCAGTATGTTTGTTTACAGAATTATTATAAGAGAACCACACTTCTAAAAATTCTTGTGGCTTCCTTGAGTTTGCCTGCGCCAGAACCACTGTAGTGTACCAGTTAAAATGGTGTCCTTCTTGGTCTTCATGTACTGAGATTAGCAACAATGGATCATGTCTTCATACCTCTAATTGGTTTTCCTGTACACAAGTTGAGAGTTTACGTCCAATCTGGCCTATGTCTCCCTTCACCTCCTGCCATAAATTTCCTGCACACACTCTTTAAAATTCAATTGGCTGCATGATCTTGGTAGTGGATTTCTTGTGGTTCTTGGGAAGCTGGTGAGGTGATGTTGTTGGGAGATTATGCAATACATCCCCTATGCAGGAGGTTCTCACTTTTTGTTCCACAAATCTGGAGGCTAGAACATTTGACGAAATGGCTAGCACATCTTCTAGCATGGTATTCAAGTTTAGGTCATTATTTTCAGAAACAATCTTTCTGTTCCTATCCAAAATTGGAATGCAAATTGCCCTGGTTTAGATGTCACAGATATCTGACTTCACTTGGACTCTGCCCTGGGCCAGTTGACAGCTGGCATGCATACCTGTTCTTATCACGGTCAGTATAAATACTGACAGGACCATTGCATAATTAACACATAGGTCCAGTACAATTATGCTCATAAATTAAATTTCATTATTTTTCAATGTGCTATCACCATTGCATTTTCCACTAATTGAGTTCTCTGTAAAATTTCCTAAACTTCTTTGATTTTACCTACCTCTGATAACTTTTCATCTGTTTCTTTCCCAAAACAGTAACTCTGACTTGAAAGTGTTCAAAGAATAGTTCTACTTCCATTTGAGGAAGAAAGTTGCAAAATTTACCTTTCCATCAACTCCATTTCCCACATCTACTTCCCTATACCCTTTCTCTCTCCAATGCCCTTCAGCTCCCCCCTAAACTGCCCTCTTTCTCTCCTCTTGGGTTTCTCTTCCTTGCAGAGGTGCTCCCATTAAATAACAAAAACCAAACTGGCACAATGCACTCCTTGTTCTTCTGAAACTGTCCCACAACTGCACCTCTGAGTTCCAATTTATAATACCGTTGATGGAATTGGGTATTTTCCTAATAGAGTTGCAAGCAGGAGTGCTTCTGATGTTGGAAAAATACCGATAAACTAATTGGAACTGGGCACAGAAATGCCTGCATCAGTTTCCCAGCCAGCACTTTTACAAGGAAGTAAGTGCTGGACTAATATTAGTCAAATTAATCCCATTTATCTGGTTTGCACATCAGCTATGGGAGCTTGTGATCCAATTTCTAAGTAATGGATTTTGTGGAACTATTTCTAAGACTTGATGTCCTATGACATTGCAGATGAGGACAGCCACTTGCCACTAATAGTAAATTTACCTGAAATTGTCTGAAACCAACTCATTTGCTGAATTTACAGCAGGTTAGAAAGTAGCAGATTCGTACATGGAAGAATTAGCAAAGACAGCCTGTGCTTAATGGCTTAAGAAGGTGTTGGGGAAGATAATCGAAAGCTTGGCTCATGATTCCTGTCGTGGGAGGCAGAATTGAGTGACCAAGGAGATAGTTTAAAGTGGAGAATAAACCACTTTCTTTAAATTCCAGGAAGATTTGGAAGCAGTAAGCAATTTGGGCAGATAAGAGCAGGGCATACTGGTATTCTCCATGACCCAGCCTGATTCAACAGTGAATAATTCAACTGGTTGGAAGTTCAAAGTAAATTTGTTATCAAAGTGCATACATATCTGTCACAATATACAGTCCTGAGATTCATTTTCTTGTAGGCATACACAGTAAATACAAAACAAACAATAGGATCAATGAAAGACTGCACTCAACAAAACAGACAAACAACCGGTGTGCAAAAGACAACAAACTGCAAATACAAAATAAATAAATGAACAACCAATAAATAGCAAGAACATTAAATGAAGACTCCTCGAAAGTGAGTCCATGGGTTGTGGGAACAGTTCAGTGATGGTCCTCTACACCTGTTTAAGCTAGTGTCTGTTAGGTAAGAAAAGCCAAAGTGAAAAAGAGATAATTGTTATAGTAGAATTTTTTTTCTCCTACACGATATTCAACTTCACTGTACACTTTAAAGATCTATTCAAAATGTCAGCAGCCAGCATGAGGAACAACCGTCCCACCCCAGATCTCCTTTCTAGTTCTGGTTAATACTGGCAAGGGGTGACACGAGAAGCTCATTATGTGGGTTACTGCATGCTCCTCAGGAATTCCAAAGCATTACGTTGTTTTCCTACATTACAAAAACTAAGCCTTAAACGAAGGTTATAAAAGATGCAGCTGCAAGGTCAATATCTATACAAAACCAACAAGCAGAATAATTTATTCACATTGATATTCCTCTAGAGTTTTGGTACAGCACATTGTCATTTCATTGTGATGGTGAAGAAGATAAATGAGTGAACTGTAAAACACAGACACAAATCTACGGGCATATTTCAAACTACATGTAATGTATCTTACATCAGACATGCAGATATTTCCACTGGAAGCAGGAACCAAAGGGATAGTTTTTCAAGAACCTAGACTTCACCATAAAATTCACGTTTTGAGTTTCAATTGGATAAAACTACATCTGAGTGTACATTAGAATGAATAATCCACCTCGAATTCTTCCAAGCAATAAATAGGTATTTTGGACTCTAGTGGTTGTTTCTGAATGTTCAAATTGTTTTACAAAATTTTTTTTATTATTGCCAATATATGTATCTCAATGTTGTTATTTTTTTCAAATATAAGAAATATAGCCTGTTGGTACCGATCAGTAGATGTGACAGGAAGAACAGAGGGTATAATAGTAACAGTACGGCACAAGATCAGATAAGCGTAAGGAAAAATAATGCTAAAATTATCTTTAAAAATGGATGAATTGGTCCTGCAAATGGAGATAAATGGGTTTAATCTATTAACCATAGCTGTAAGATGACCAAGACAATGAACGTTTGAGGGTGCATGACATTTCAAAAAGAGGGAAAGAAAAAGTGGGGGTGGAGCTTTTGAGAATGAAGGACACCAGGACAAAAGTGAGAAAAGATCTTGCTTTAGAAGATTAGGAAGTCTAATCAGATCGGGTAGAAACAATGAATAATATTGAGCAACAATCACTTGTGTGAGTAGACACCTAATAGTACTTATACTGCTGGAAAGAGCATCAAGTGAGAAATAATGATAGCAAAAGTAATGCAATAATAATGGTGAGCTTTTATCTTTATATAGACTCAGCAAATTAAATTTTCAAAGGCGGCCTTGAGGACAAGTTCATGGAATGCATTCTAAAAGGATTAATATAACAAATTGTTGTGAGCCCAGCAAACAGACAACTTTAAATCAGTTCATTTATAATGAGGAAGGGTTACTTGGTAATCTAAAGGTAATCGATTCTCTGAAAAACTAATATCTTAATATTACAGAATTTCACAATCGATCTAACGAACTTGAGTCCAAAACTAGAAACCTTAACTTAAATAGCCAATCACGTAATGAGGGCAATAAAGTCTACAGTACTTGAGGAATTTGTACTTCAATGAACATGTTAAAAAATATTTCATAGTCCTCAACAATGGTACATGCCTTTCAGAGATTAGAAGTTCCAGATCAGAAATTATCTATGCACATCTCAGGATGGAATTAAATTGAAAGAACAGACTTATAAAGTCACTAAGAATAGAACTAGGTCTGAAAATGTTCATAATAGGTTCTAGATATGCTGGGAAGATGGGCCAAGGAATGGTAGGTACAATTTAAATCAGACAGTGTAAAATGATGCATTTTGGGAAGTTAAAACGGGGCAGGACATGCACAGTGAATGACAGGGCCCTGGGCAATGTTGCAAAACAGGGGAACTGGGGATACAAATACATTTTTCTCAGGAATTTCTGCTCACCATACTATAAGAAGGATGTGATTAAGCTAGAGGAGGTTCAGTAAAGATTCACAAGGATGTTGTCATGATTGGAAGAATTGAGTTACAAGAGAGACTGGATAGACTGTGATTATTTTACCTGGAGTGTAGGAGTTAAGAGGTGAGATTACAAAGGTTAATAAAATCATCAGGAACTTAGATAAGGTGAAAAGTCACAGTCTTTTTCTCAAACAAGAGAAAATCTGCAGATGCTAGAAATTCAAGCAACACACACAATGCTGGAAGAACTCAATAGGTCAGGCAACATCTACGGAAAAGAGCACAGTCGACGTTTCACGCTGATGAAAGATCTTGGTCCAAAATGTCAACTATATTCTTTTCCATAGATGCTGCCTGACCTGCTGAGTTCCTCCAGCATTGTGTGTGTGTTGCAGTCTTTTTCTCAGAGTAGGTGGATTGAAAACTAGAGGGTATAGGTGACAGGTAAGAAGGGAATAATTTGAAAGGGACCACAGGGGAACATTTTCATACAGGTGATAGTGGATTCTAGAACAAATTTCCAGAGGAAGTGGTTGAATGAGTACAACTGCAATTTTTAGATGTTTAGACAAATACATGGATGGAAATTTTACAGAGAGTTGGATCAAATGCAGGCAAATGGGACTAACCTTGGCCAACATGGAGGAGTTGGGCCAAAGTATCTGTTTCTGTGCTTCATAATTCTAGAGAAGCCAGTGGCTACAGTATTTTGGCATATCAAAAATAACTACAGGTGCTGGAAATCTGAAATAAAAAAGGAAAATGCTGGAAACATTCAGAAGGAGAGGTAGCGTCTGTGGAATGAGAATCAGATTAATGTTTTAGGCCAGAGACCTTTCTTAAGAACTGGGACATTCCCCAACATTTTCTGTTATTATGGTATAGATGGTTTTGTGAAAAGCAGTTAATTAATTTCCATATGAAATATTATATTACAAATTAAGAATCTTGGGTTTGAAGATAATATAGCTGTTTCAACAGAGAATTAATTAACAAAAAGAAGGGAGTAGTGATAAATGGGTCATTTTCAGATTGGGAGACTAACTAGTCGTGTGTCCTAGGTTCTGATGAAATTTGATATTTAATAACAGAACAAAGTACAAAACATAATACATGCAAGTTTGCACTCAGTACAAAGGTAGGTGGGAAAATAAGTCCTGAGGAGAATACAAAGTGAACTCAAAGCAGTAAAAATGATCAAAGTGAGCGGAGGCGAGGCAGAGTCGAGGGTCGAAGTGAGCAAGGTTAAAATAGAATCATGGTGAGCTGAGGCAAGACCCATCCACCAAACTGAGAGCAAGGCAAGACCCGAAGTTTGATTGATCTAAGCGCCAGCTGATTTGGAAAGGTCATGTATGGGCCGAAACAGGTGGCGGGATCCAGGCCCAGAGCATATTGAAGTGACGGAGCCCAGGTCATAGAGCAAGGAACGACCCGATGTTTGGATGATTTAAGCGCTGGGCCTGCTCCATGATGTTTACTTGGCTCTGCGCTGAACTGAGGCTGTGGCCTGTTCTGGGTTTTGTGTCTATGGACTCACTTTCATTCTGAATGTTATTTGTTTACTTTTATTGTTTGCATGATTCATTTTTTTTCCTCCCTGCACATTGGGAGGGGTTGACTGTCTTCTTTTTAATGGGTTCTTTTGGTTTCTTTGTTTTGTGGCTGCCTGTAAGGAGACCAATCTCAAGATTGTATTGTGTATGCATACTTTGATAATGAATGTACTTTGAACTTTGAAGTAAGAAGCCAAAATAGAGAACAGGTGGAGTATAATGAAGGGAAATGTAACATTTTTCACAGTAGGAAAATATTAAAAGCTCCATTATCTAAATAGTATTACACAATTGATTATTATTTAAGAAAAAGTAGAGTGGAAAAAGAACCAAAAGATGATATGCAAGTACAGCAAGTAATTAAGAAGGGTAATGGAATGTTGAATTTTATCACAGATGGTCTGAATACAAGTGTAGGGAACTCTTGCTCCAATTTACTGGGGTTTTGCTAGGCCTACATCAAGGCCATTTCATAGAGATTTTTGGTTTTGAATAAACTGGCCTTTCAGAGTGTTTTGCAAAGATTCAAAAATCATGGGATGGGGTTTGACTCGTAATGAAAAATAAAGTTTGGTGTTCACAAAAGTGAGAGGTTATTTCATTACATATATTATTCTGAGGGAAAGATAGGGTGGATGTTCTGAGGATATTTTACCTTCGAGAGCATTCTGGAATTTGGGGGTTTGGTTAACTATTTAAGGGTGAAGTGCAGAGGAATTCCTTCTCAAAAAGTTGTGAATCTGTCCATATTGCTGTGGACATTATATCGTTGAGTAAATAAAAAGACAGTAGTCATGGCCAAAAGAGAATAAAGGGCTACAGGCATTGGCCAAGGAGTACTGTAGAATTGAGAACAAATCTGGAATTAGCCATAATCCCATTGCAGGGTAAAGAAGGTTCAAGAAATCATATTGTCTGCAGTATGTTCTGTCTCACAGGCTCTTTTTTAAATGAGGTTTAGTTAGAGATATGCTATCACTGTTGAAAACCTTTCCTCTCCTTTTCAATAATCAAAATATAATCTTATAACCCGTTTTAGCTTTTTATAATCTAGAGGCACTGCAGTGAAATGATCACACCTTAGACTTCTGACAGGAAATAAGTAAAGCCCATTCTTTCTGCGTTATTGCTTATCTTCTAATTTATTGACATTAATCTGGTCAGTAATGTATGCTTTCTTTCGTTTTTCTCCAATGATAAAACTACAATGTAATTTTCCCACTTCTTGTATTTTAATTTTCTCTTGCACTGTCTTCTCTCTCTATGACACGAAGCAATGGCTGCTCAAATAAAATTTCCTGTTTTTTTTAAGAACCTTGTTACTACTTTCACTTACAATTTGAATCTATATCAAAGTGCAACTTGTAGTATATGAAAAAAACACCAAAAATAAAAGTCATCTGGGTATTTTGTGTTTGTCCTTCACCAATGATAATGATGGTCAAGCTGCGTCCTCTGTTAAACAGAACTTTCTTTGGTAACAGCATAATGAACATGGTCATACTGATTGCTGCAGTTAATGCAACCTTGCAGGTATGTCACATGGAATAATAAATGGTCTGAGGTTGACAGCAAGGATCACTCACTATTTCATCATCATCATCAAATAAATTCTGATGTGGTCGGATTGCTTTTTGCTGTGTGCTGTAGAATCCTTAGAATATTTTAGTAAGCGCCTTTATCATGCATTTGTATTTTAAGTGAACACATAGACTCGCTGCTTATAATTAGATGTGTAATCTATTTGTTGATTATTAAGAATAATGAAATACTATTATATACAAATGAGTCAACGATCAACACCGATATTTCTGTCCATTGTTGTAGTTTGTGCTTTCCTGGAGAGGTAATGGTATTAATTAACCAAGAATTGTGTTTTCTTGGATGTGCAGCAATGATCTGAATATTAATAAAGAAAATCAAAATATTCTCAACATGATTGGAAAGCAAAGTTTTATTTTATTAAATATTCATTATTAGCTCACACACCATCACTAGTTAGTACATTCTCTTTTACTACGCCCTGTTATACATTTCTCTATGGTTTTCTTAATTAATTTGTACAAGGTCCTAATTTGATTCTATGCCTTTGCTGAGTTAAATGACCATATCCAAAATGGCAGTGGAGGTATTGTGATTTATCTTAATGCTTCAAAACTTGGAATATTGTAAAATAGATAAAGATAAAGAAGAAGTAACTCGGATCTCTGCTCCTAATTGCTTTTCCACTGCTCAGAATGTGAAGAAACTGTATTCACTACTGTTCTGAATATCATGGCTCCCAATACAGAAGAGGGGAAAGAACAGAAAATCATTAAGTAATTTTATGGAGAATATGGCAATTATTAAAATATAGTTCTAAATACACTGAGTAAAAATGATAAGAAAAAGAAAAGAAGACCAGAAGAGATATTTGCATACATTAAGATGGATAAATCCCCAGGGCTTGATAGAATCTGTCCCAAGATGCTATGGGAAACAAGAGGGGAAACTGCTGGGGCACTATTGGAGATTTTTTGTATCTTTGCATGAGTGAGGTACCAGATGTCTGGAGGATAATTAATGTTGTTCCATTATTCAAAAGGGCCAATAGGGATAAACCAAGGAACTGTAGACCAGTGAGCCTTACATCAATTGAAGAGAAATTATTGGAAAAATTGTAGGGGATTCATGTTCATTTGGAAAGGCAGGGACTGATCAGGAGGAGTCAGTGTGATTTTGTGCAGTTGAGAAGATAATAGAGAAAATTGATGAAGGTAAATGTGGTAAACATAGATTTAGAAAGACTTTTGACCAAGTTCTACATAGTAAGATGTTTCAGAAAGTTAAAGCACATGGAATTTAAGTTGTGATGACAAACTGGATCCAAAATTCCTTAAACAACAGGAATTCTGCAGATGCTGGAAATTCAAGCAACACACGTCAAAGTTGCTGGTGAACGCAGCAGGCCAGGCAGCATCTGTAGGAAGAGGTGCAGTCGACGTTTCAGGCCGAGACCCTGAAACGTCGACTGCACCTCTTCCTACAGATGCTGCCTGGCCTGCTGCGTTCACCAGCAACTTTGATGTGTGTTGCTTGTTCCAAAATTCCTTGGTGTCCACATTTCCAAGGATCTCACCTGGTCCCTGAACTCCTCCATCCTGATCATAAAGGCGCAACAGCGCCTTCATTTCCAGCGGAGCATGAAGAAAGCTCACCTCTGTCCCAGGATACTGATGGACTTTTACCACTGTACCATTGAGAGCATACTCACCAACTGCATCTCAGTGTGGTATGGCAATTATCCCGTATTGGACCGCAAAGCACTCCAGCGTGTGGTGAAAACTGCCCAGCGGATTATCGGCACCCAATTGCCCACCATTGAGAACATCTGCCATAAACGCTGCCTGGGCAGGGAAGCATTATCAGGGTTGCATCTCACCCTAACCATGGACTTTTTACTCTCCTCCCATCCAGCAGGCGCTAGATGAGCCTCCGCTCCCGCACCAACAGGCACAGGAAGAGCTTCTTCCCTGAGCCTGTGACACTGCTAAACCTCTCATCACAGCGCTAAGCAGTATTGCATCCATATTGTACTGTCTCAGTACTTTTATATTTGTGTGCTGTAGCACTTTTTTATTTGCAGTTATTTTGTAATTAACACTATTCTTTGCATTTCTGGTCAGATGCTAAATGCATTTCATTGGCTTTGTATCTGTACTCGGCCCAATGACAGTAAAGTTGAATCTAATCTAATCTAATCTAAAAATTGGCTTAGTCATAAGAGGCAGAGGGTAAAATAATGAGGGTTATTGATAGAGTAGTCAAAATCTTTTCTCCTAGGGTTGTGGAGTTTTAGGCTAGAGGGCACAGGTTTAAGGCGAGAGGGGGAAAAATTGAAGGAGATCTGAGGGGAAATTGTTTCACACATGGGATCTGCCATTCTTTGGAACAAGCTCCAGAAAAATTGGGAGAGGTGGGTACCATTATGTTAACTGGACATTTGGACAGTTACTTGGATAGGAAAGGATTAGGGAGATTCAGGCAAGTTAGAGTTAGCATTGATAGGCATCACAGTCAGCCCGAACAAGTAGTGCCAAAGGGCCCATTACTGTGCTGCACATCTCAAATGTTAGTTGAACTAAACAGTATTCTTCGAAACAAATACAATCAAAATGAATTGCATGCGAATGTTCTCATTCTTGTAGAAAAAATTA
Organism: Mobula birostris; assembly: GCF_030028105.1. Classification (NCBI taxonomy): domain Eukaryota; kingdom Metazoa; phylum Chordata; class Chondrichthyes; order Myliobatiformes; family Myliobatidae; genus Mobula; species Mobula birostris. The sequence goes on from NC_092381.1 coordinate 55,122,645, forward strand.
TCCCATTTTATGTGTACTCCAAGGTCATAATGTTTCTTCTCTCTTGCAGCCCTCAGCAGAAATAAGTGAAATGTGCTCCCTGGGATAGAAGTGTCTGGACTGGTACCTACTTTCACAGAGTTTTCATAAATGAACCTGAGTGCGACATTGAGCCTGCGTATGCAAAGTGTGTGAAGAGGACAGAGTAATAACTAGGATGTCAACGGAGACAGAAGTTCAACAGGTTGTCAGAGCCGGCACAAGAAAGGAATCCAAAAAGAAAGGTAGGTTCCTGTTGCTTTGCCTCTCCAGGTGGTCTAATTCAGGTCTCACTGTATTAAAAAATAACCCTTAAAGCCGTGATTCACATACTTTACACTGCTGTAAAGCTGCTCTGCCATTCTTAATAATAGTTGTTTTTAAGAAATGGCCTTGTGGATTTAATAACATTTCTAATGTGGAATTTACTAATCTCAGATAGGGAGACGGTGCTAATAAGTGATCTCGGTGTCACTTATCCAGGCTTAGAAGCAAATCAACCAGATGCCTTGTGCTGGCTGATCTCCAGTGATTACCTGGACTCTGTTTGAACAGTTGAATAAGGTCAAGACTGAACTGAGTTGGGTTGTGCCCTTTATGATTGATAAGCTTCTCAGTGCTCTGATTCTGGGCTCACATGCAAAGAGCAAAGGTTGTCTGATGTACAAAGGTTGGATGCAATCTCTGGGGCCAAAGCCCAGCCGGCGTGCCTTTCAGGTGGAAAGTTCAGGGAGGATATTGCTTGAAGACAAGCCATCACATTGACTAATTACTTATTGTCCTGGAAGTATGTTATTTTGTGATATTTTCATAAAGTGATCTTTTCATATAAATATTGATATATGCTTCTGACCAAATTAGTAATAGTTTGAACCATACGTCCAGAAAATCTTTCAGAGTAAACATGTTTATCTTTTGAACAGTTGAATTAAAAACTGCTTTATATCAAAAACACAAGAGATTCTGCCGATGCTGAAAATCCAGAGTAACACATATAAAATCCTGGAGGAAATCAGCTGGTCAAGCACCATCTATGGAAAGGGATAAATGGTTCACATTTTCGGCTGAGGCCCGTCTTTAGGACTTGAGAAGGGGAAGAAGCCAGTATAGAGGTTAGCAGGAAAGGGAAGACTTTAAGCTAGAAGGGGCACCAGGGAGTGATGGGCAGGTGAGGAGAAAAAAAGATGCAAAGGGAGACTGAGTGGGGAATAGAAGAAAAGGGAAGGGGGGGGAGGGGAAAATTATCAGTGTCCTTCCTTCTTCCCTTTCTCCCATGGTCTATTCTCCTCTCATTTCAGATTCTTTCTACTTCAGCATTTTAACTTTTCCACCTATCACCTCCCAGCTTCTCACTTCATCCCCTCCCCTTCCAACATGTCTTTGCCTATCACCCTCAAGCTGGAAAACTTTCTCCTTCCCCATCTTCTTATTCTGGTGTCTTCCCCTTTCCTTTCCTGTCCTGAAGAAGGGTCGTGGCCCAAATCATCAACTGTTTATTCCTCAGATGCTGCACGACCTGCTGAGTTCCTCTAGCATTTTCTATTTGTTATGTTATATCAAAAATGGGATTCACTGTCTGTGAATTTTAAGGGCAAATTAAACTCATCCTGTGGCTGTGTTAAAACAGAATAAATACATTTCCTCTTTTCCTCTGATTCTGTCACTGTGAGTGACCATAGTGGATGAAGCCAATGCCAGGGTTGTTGGTAGATTCGAGTTGCAGTATAACTGCCAAGTGAAATTCAAATAAAGCCCACCATTCAAAATCTACTGGCCATCTGACTGACTGCTTCAAGGGTCTGTTGCCACCAGCTTTCCAATTGAAGTTAAAATCAGATCCTTTTAATGATTTCCTGTTTAATGAAGAACTCTGCAAGATCTGTAAAGAAATATGGCTTTGGGTAAGGTAATAGGAACTTCCTTTTTACCCAAAGTCTAAAATATAAATCTGGCTAAAATCATGAATTAATTATCTTCTTTCTAATTGTGTAAAACTCTGTAAAATTAATTTGAATGAGTGAGCCTGTATCCAGTTCTTTCAATATGGAATTGCTTGTGATAAAGCAATTCTGTGGTTGTTCAGTCAGCCCTCTGTATCTTCATTAATATTCATAATGAATGGTTTAAAAATAGTCTTTCCATAGGATGCATACTCCTTCAAAGGATAGATTTTAATTCCAGTGTGTCACTGATCTGGTCCTGCTTTACACCTCTCTGTACCGTGGTTTCTCTGTAATGAAGGTAGCTTTAAAACAAAACAAACAAAATTGACCACGCCTGCCTTGAGTTGAGGGAGAGGGGTGCAGTGGGGGGCTTGGGAGGGGGAGGACTTGTATCTTTCAAACCAGATTTACAGAGGTAACACCCAGTCATTTTTATCCTGTTACACCTCATCAAATGCAGCCGTTCAATAAATCAGTCACCCAATTCAAAACCAAGGGCTCATGAGCACATCTACAAGGAGCATTGCCACAAAAAAAAAGCAGCATCCATCATCAGGAACCCCCACCATCCAGGCAAATGATCTCTTCTTGCTGCTGCCATAGGGAAAGAGGTACAGGAGCCTTAGGTCGCACACCATCTGGTTCAGAAACAGCCCTTCAGCCGCCAGACTCCTGAAACAGTGTGAATCACTTCACTCATCTCGACTCTGAACCAATTCCATAACCTATCGACTCACTTTCAAAGAATTTACAACTCATGTTCTCAGTATTACTTATTTACTTACTGCATTTATTTATTAGTAACTTTTGCATTTGCACAGATTGTCTTCTTTTGCACATTTGGTTTTTGTCAATCTTCATTTGTGTGTGCTTTTTCATTAATTCTACTGTATTTCTTAGTTCTACTGTGAATGCCTACAAGAAAATGAATCTCAGGGTAGTATATAGTGACATATACATACTGCAATAGTAAATTTACTTTGAACTTTATAATAAACTTGAAAGCTTCACAAGAAGCAGAATTATGTTTTATGGGATGTAAGTGTGTTTTCCAATGTTATAGATTGTATGAAACTAAAAACTGAGCCAGTAACTGAAATATTAGGATTCCTGAAGACTGAGACCTTTCAGTGCCTCCCCCTCAATCCAAGAGACACTGAGAGGTGTGAATCAGAAATTGAAGCAATGAGGTAGATAGACACAAACCAAATGAGTGGAAAAGGAGGTGAATAATGAGTAACTTTTCAGTAACAACTCGCCAATATATTTTTGTAACCTTCATATGGAAGGGTCCAGTTTTATCTCTAGGTTCTAAACCGTGAGGTAACGATCAAATGAATAAGTGAAAAAAGCATATCAAGTTCAAAGTCTGAATGTGGTATGAATCATATTCTTTGAAGCAGCAGTAACCCTATTATCTCAAACACAAGCATTGACTGGGAGTACGCAGACTTTTCCATTAGTCTTGAGTGGATGAACTCTAACAACATTTTACTCAGTAAGCTCCTGGCCTGTGCTTGCCTGAACAAGGTGTGCATGATTGTGGAAGAAAATAAACAATAGTACACTTTTTTTCAGTAATCAGTCCTGGACCTGAGGACCCAGTGATGTATTTAATGGGAATATTTTGCTCCTATCTCTTTCAGCTAGTTGCTTCTAATCTTTCTCTTGTCATTAATGTGCTGCCCTTCAGAACACCTTCATCCTTTCAAACAGGATTTTCAAGATTGTGTGTGTGTGTAGAAAATCTGAACAATGAGGAGAAACAATAATATAATATAATATAAATCATAAAATAATAATTAGTTCCAGTATACTTTTATTAACTGATCTTAGAAGAATGATCAGCTATGGTCACAGTGTAACTACAAACTCATCTTTTATTATTGACTTAATTAGTCATAGAGTCATTCAATAGAGAATGAGTCTCGAGGAGGCATGTGACAATTTCTATCTGCAATGCAAACAGTATGTGATACAGGTATGCAGTATCCTATTTGTATCACAGGACTGTTACATTAAAAATAGGATTCCTTTATTTATTATAAGTTGCAAATATATTATTTTCTATATAGAAATCCATATTTCTTCATTATATGGAACACAGGAGTGTTAAGTTATAGCTTTGCAATGCTGATTTTTATTGTTTCATTATAAATAACATTAGTTTTTTTTCTGTTTTGATCTAGATAACTTATTGGTATATTTACTTTGTTGTCCTGTCGGCCAGTTGTGCTGTTGTGCAAGATTTCTGCTGCATGAAGTGCAATTTATATTTATGTCTCATTTTATTTTCTCTCTCATTGGTGTTGGTTAAAAAGGCCAATGCGCGCCAGCGTGTTTCCATTTGAAGAACTTGCCATTTTCCATACTATTAGCAAATGATTGAAGTTCTCTGAAGCTTTAGAATTAGTATGCAAAGGCATGCCTTTAATTAAGTACCTTATTACTTCATCCTGCAGCTGACCATTCTCGCAAGGTCAGCCTTGGCCCAAAAGCCCAGTGCATTTTGGCTTTTACTTCCCTGCTTCAGCAAATCAAAGGCTGAAGTAAATTTTACAACATTATAATGAAAAACCACTGGTAATAATGGTAATAATAGAACTCTGGACAGTCCAATTCATCATTTTCTTATAGCATTGTTCAGTAATCTATTTATTATCATCTTGGAAAAGGAAATGGTTTCAGCACGTTTATTAGAGACAAAGATGTAGGGACAAAGAAATACGTTGAGGTTTAGCAGGTTCGTGTGATGAAGTCTGCATCACGAAGAGTTAAATTGGGATAGTTGTCCAGAAGTGTTTAGTTACAAAGGGTGCGGCAGTTTGTGAAACACGGGCACTGGAAAGTATTCCAACACCCATTTAGCTCAAAACATCCATTATTGACTAAAACCGATCTCAGTCTGTCACTTCAATTCTGCCATGTGTAAGTTTCTTTGTAAGTTTGTCACCCACATACATTTCCCGCCTTCCCTTTCTTTTTGCTGATTCTCCTAACCAGCTTTAAGCTACAAAAGTAGGTCAGCCATGTTTGCAAGCAGGCAAGTCAGATGGCATCCATGGTTCAAGGACTTAATTCCTCATTAATAAGCATCCTTGAATGATGGGTGGACAAGTCAACCACTTGAAATATTGTTGTACTTACAGAGGAGGATCTCAGACTGCTGTGTGTAGTTATACTTGATGCAGCAGCGATCAGTGCTGTAGTTCTAAGCAATGCTGTGTGTGATTAGGGGTGACAGTGCACAAATAGTAAAGTTCTATATAACTGCCAGCTATGCCTTTATTTGTAATGGATTTGTAACTTGTTGGCCAAGAGCCTTCAGTGATTTGCTATTGTGCATCATGTGGCTGGTACACTCTGAATCTCCAGTTGGCCATTGGTGGAAGGAAGAAAAATACAGGATGCACTACCATAGTTTTAGAAAAGATACAGAAACAGGGAGAAGCACAATCAACAAGTTAACTTTAGTGCACAGACATCATAATTAGCATCAGTAAAGCTATCACCATAACAAAGTAAGGGAGTTATACAGACCTATTAGTCCCCTGGATTGTGAGTTTTGTTAAAGACAATAAAATATATTAATAAGAATAAACTGAATAGGAATAATAAGAAATAAGCTGATAATGGTGCGTAAGAACCCATTGGTTTGTTTTATCTTGGATGTTTTTGAGCTTCTCAAGGGCTATTACTACAGCCCTGAGAGGGTAAATATGAAGTGTTAAATTACACACTTGACTTGAGGTAATAAAATCAGTCTGCGGAGTCACGAGGTGAGTCACTTGCATCAGAATCCTCAGCTTCTGCAGTCACCATATTTGTGTGGCTGATAGAGCCAACATAAAAAAACCATGACCATAAGACATAGGAGCAGAATTAGGCCATTTGGCCCCATCGAATCGGCTCTGCCATTCAGTCATGGCTAAACTGATTTTCTCCTCCTCAGCTCTACTCCAAGGCCTTCTCCCCATAACTTTTGATGTCGTGGCCAATCAAGAACCCATCAATCTCCGCCTTACATACACCTAACAACCTGCCCTCCACTGCTGCCTGTGGTAACAAATTTCGCAAGTTCACTTCCCTCTGGCTAAAGAAGTTTCTCGTATCTCTGATTTAATGGATACCTTTCTATTCCGAGGCTGTTCCCTCTTGTCCTAGACTCCCCTTTCCATATCTACTTGTCCAGGCCTTTCAACATTTGAACGGTTTCAATGAGATCCCCTCTCATCCTTCTAAACTTAAGCGAGTACAGGCCCAAAGCCATCAAACGTTCTCATATGATAACCCTTTCATTCCTGGAATCATCCTTGTGAACCTCCTCTGGACGCTCCCCAATGCCAACACATCTTTTCTTAGGTGAGAAGCCCAAAACTGTTCACAATGCTCTAGGTGAGGCCTCACCAGTGCCTGATAAAGCCTCAGCATCTCATCGCTGCACCTATATTCTAGAGATCTTGAAATGAATGCTGACACTGCATTTGCCTTCCTCACCACTGACTCAACCTGCAAGTTAACCCTTCGGGTGTTCTGCGCAAGGACTCCCAAGTCCCTTTGCATCTCAGATTCTTGGACTTTCTCCCTATTTAGAAAATAGTCTGCACATTTATCTCTTCTACCAAAGTGCATGACAATGCATTTTCCAACATTGTATTTCATTTGCCACTTTCTTGCCCATTCTCCAAATCTTTCTAAATCCTTTGGCAGCCTTTCTGTTTTCTCAACACTACCTGCCCCTCCATGGATTATCAGGGATAATTCCAAGTCTCTGATTGTGGCAGAGTTTGAATGTTCTCCCTGTGACTGCGTGAGTTTCTCCTGCGTGCTCTGGTTTCCTCCCACAGTCCAAAGACGTACTGAAAAGAATGTTAATTGATCATTGTAAATTGTCCTGTGATTAAGCTAGTGTTAAATAGTTGGGTTGCTGTGATGTGCAGCTCATTGGGCTAGTAAGGCCTGTTCCCCGCAGTAGCTCTAAATAAGTAAACCTAAATTGAAGACTTAAATATCAAATTTTAAGATAAAATCTTCATAGAATTTGAATGCAACACTGAAGATGGAAGTAGATTGATCCGAGGATTCTGACATTGTGAATCCAGTACAATTCTATTATAAAAGTTGCTGGTGAACGCAGCAGGCCAGGCAGCATCTCTAGGAAGAGGTGCAGTCGACGTTTCAGGCCGAGAACCTTCGTCAGGACTAACTGAAGGAAGAGTGAGTAAGGGATTTGAAAGTTGGAGGGGGAGGGGGAGATACAAAATGATAGGAGAAGACAGGAGGGGGAGGGATGGAGCCAAGAGCTGGACAGGTGATAGGCAAAAGGGATACGAGAGGATCATGGGACAGGAGGTCCGGGAAGAAAGACGGGGGGGGGGACCCAGAGGATGGGCAAGGGGTATATTCAGAGGGACAGAGGGAGAAAAAGGAGAGTGAGAGAAAGAATGTGTGTATAAAAATAAGTAACAGATGGGGTACGAGGGGGAGGTGGGGCATTAGCGGAAGTTAGAGAAGTCGATGTTCATGCCATCAGGTTGGAGGCTACCCAGACGGAATATAAGGTGTTGTTCCTCCAACCTGAGTGTGGCTTCATCCTTACAGTAGAGGAGGCCGTGGATAGACATGTCAGAATGGGAATGGGATGTGGAATTAAAATGTGTGGCCACTGGGAGATCCTGCTTTCTCTGGCGGACAGAGCGTAGACGTTCAGCAAAGCGGTCTCCCAGTCTGCGTCGGGTCTCGCCAATATATAAAAGGCCACATCGGGAGCACCGGACGCAGTATATCACCCCAGCCGACTCACAGGTGAAGTGTTGCCTCACCTGGAAGGACTGTTTGGGGCCCTGAATGGTGGTAAGGGAGGAAATGTAAGGGCATGTGTAGCACTTGTTCCGCTTACACGGATAAGTGCCAGGAGGGAGATCAGTGGGGAGGGATGGGGGGGACGAATGGACAAGGGAGTTGCGTAGGGAGCGATCCCTGTGGAATGCGGGGGGGGGAGGGAAAGATGTGCTTAGTGATGGGATCCCGTTGGAGGTGGCGGAAGTTACGGAGAATAATATGTTGGACCCGGAGGCTGGTGGGGTGGTAGGTGAGGACCAGGGGAACCCTATTCCTAGTGGGGTGGTGGGAGGATGGAGTGAGAGCAGATGTACGTGAAATGGGGGAGATGCATTTAAGAGCAGAGTTGATAGTGGAGGAAGGGAAGCCCCTTTCTTTAAAAAAGGAAGACATCTCCCTCGTCCTAGAATGAAAAGCCTCATCCTGAGAGCAGATGCGGCGGAGACGGAGGAATTGCGAGAAGGGGATGGTGTTTTTGCAAGAGACAGGGTGAGAAGAGGAATAGTCCAGATAGCTGTGAGAGTCAGTAGGCTTATAGTAGACATCAGTGGATAAGCTGTCTCCAGAGACAGAGACAGAAATATCTAGAAAGGGGAAGGAGGTTTCTGAAATGGACCAGGTAAACTTGAGAGCAGGGTGAAAGTTGGAGGCAAAGTTAATAAAGTCAACGAGTTCTGCATACGTGCAGGAAGCAGCGCCAATGCAGTCGTCGATGTAGCGAAGGAAAAGTGGGGGACAGATACCAGAATAGGCACGGAACATAGATTGTTCCACAAAGTCAACAAAAAGGCAGGCATAGCTAGGACCCATATGGGTGCCCATAGCTACACCTTTAGTTTGGAGGAAGTGGGAGGAGCCAAAGGAGAAATTATTAAGAGTAAGAACTAATTCCGCTAGACGGAGCAGGGTGGTGGTAGAGGGGAACTGATTAGGTCTGGAATCCAAAAAGAAGCATAGAGCTTTGAGACCTTCCTGATGGGGGATGGAAGTATATAGAGACTGGACATCCATGGTGAAAATAAAGCAGTGGGGGCCAGGGAACTTAAAATCATCGAAAAGTTTAAGAGCGTGAGAACTTAGGTCGGAAGGGATTGAACAAAGGGGGATAAAACCGTGTCGAGGTATGCAGAAACGAGTTCGGTGGGGCAGGAGCAAGCTGAGACAATAGGTCAGCCAGGACAGGCAGGTTTGTGGATCTTGGGTAGGAGGTAGAAACGGGAAGTGCGAGGTGTGGGAACTATAAGGTTGGTAGCAGTGGATGGGAGATCCCCTGAGTGGATAAAGTCGGTGATGGTGTGGGAGACAATGGCCTGGTGCTCCTTAGTGGGGTCAAGATCGAGGGGTAAATAAGAGGAGGTATCCGCGAGTTGTCGCTGTGCCTTGGCAAGGTAGAGGTCAGTACGCCAGACTACAACAGCACCCGCCTTCTCAGCGGGTTTAATAATAAGGTTAGGATTAGTGCAGAGGGAGTGGAGAGCAGAGCGTTCCGAAGCCTCCCTCCCCTTTCTAGATCTTTCTGTCTCTGTCTCTGGAGACAGCTTATCCACTGATGTCTACTATAAGCCTACTGACTCTCACAGCTATCTGGACTATTCCTCTTCTCACCCTGTCTCTTGCAAAAACACCATCCCCTTCTCGCAATTCCTCCGTCTCCGCCGCATCTGCTCTCAGGATGAGGCTTTTCATTCTAGGACGAGGGAGATGTCTTCCTTTTTTAAAGAAAGGGGCTTCCCTTCCTCCACTATCAACTCTGCTCTTAAACGCATCTCCCCCATTTCATGTACATCTGCTCTCACTCCATCCTCCTGCCACCCCACTAGGAATAGGGTTCCCCTGGTCCTCATCTACCACCCCACCAGCCTCCGGGTCTAACATATTATTCTCCGTAACTTCTGCCATCTCCAACGGAATCCCACCACTAAGCACATCTTTCCCTCCCCCCCCTCTCTCTGCATTCCGCAGGGATCGCTCCCTACGCAACTCCCTTGTCCATTCGTCTCCCCCATCCCTCCCCACTGATCTCCCTCCTGGCACTTATCCGTGTAAGCGGAACAAGTGCTACACATGCCCTTACACTTCCTCCCTTACCACCATTCAGGGCCCCAAACAGTCCTTCCAGGTGAGGCAACACTTCACCTGTGAGTCGGCTGGGGTGATATACTGCGTCCGGTGCTCCCGATGTGGCCTTTTATATATTGGCAAGACCCGACGCAGACTGGGAGACCGCTTTGCTGAAGATCTACGCTCTTTCCGCCAGAGAAAGCAGGATCTCCCAGTGGCCACACATTTTAATTCCACATCCCATTCCCATTCTGACATGTCTATCCACGGCCTCCTCTACTGTTAGGATGAAGCCACACTCAGGTTGGAGGAACAACACCTTATATTCCGTCTGGGTAGCCTCCAACCTGATGGCATGAACTTCGACTTCTCTAACTTCCGCTAATGCCCCACCTCCCCCTCGTACCCCATCCGTTATTTATTTTTATACAAACATTCTTTCTCTCACTCTCCTTTTTCTCCCTCTGTCCCTCTGAATATACCCCTTGCCCATCCTCTGGGTTCCACCCCCCCTTGTCTTTCTTCCCGGACCTCCTGTCCCATGATCCTCTCGTATCCCTTTTGCCTATCACCTGTCCAGCTCTTGGCTCCATCCCTCCCCCTCCTGTCTTCTCCTATCATTTTGGATCTCCCCCTCCCCCTCCAACTTTCAAATCTCTTACTAGCTCTTCCTTCAGTTAGTCCTGACAAAGGGTCTCGGCTCAAAACGTCGACTGTACTCTTCCTAGAGATGCTGCCTGGCCTGCTGCATTCACCAGCAACTTTTATGTGTGTTGCTTGAATTTCCAGCATCTGCAGAATTCCTGTTGTTTACAATTCTATTATACTGTAGTTATCTGATAATCAAAATGTTTCCAAAGCCATAGGAGTAGTTAGGTATTGCACAGTTTATAGTGATCAGTACAGTCTCTGCCTGGATAACTTTAGTGTTAGTTTCTCATAGTTGAAAGACAATGTATTTGTTAATAACATCATTAATCTGCATTGTCTAATGATAAGTAAGTGATGACAATAATAGAATGGTGATTTTCTCTAGCTGGTGTCAAGTCTGGAGGATCCTAAGATGATTTACTATTTATTCTACCAAACAGCCTGTCATTCATCAGAACTTTCAAATGCTGGGCACTGTTCTATTCACTTGTCGGTTTTAGGCCAAGAGCAATGAATGGAACAACATAAAAGTACTGACATTCTTTTTAAGGCACTGATTCTTAGTTTCACTGCAAAGAACAGAGTCTTGCAGTTATTTAGTTTGCTTTTTAATGCGCTGGAGAGTCTTCAGCTGTGCGCTTTATGTTGGAGTTCATGCATCAGCAGTACGCACCCAGATCATCATCGTCCATCAGTTTTGATGATAAGTAAGGAAGCTCAGTGAACTGATCACCAGTTGGAATCCACTGCAGTGTCAGTGGTTAATCATGATGACCTGCGAGCTGTCATGGTGCCGCTGCAGACAGAGGTGGTCATGCTGCCAGGGATAACTCCCTTGTTCACTTCAGAAAGGAAATTCTGATTCAGTGCAACAGTAAGTATGTCTGACATCAGGAGAGTTGTGAATTATAACGCCCAGAGTTAGTGAGGGAAGAAATACAATCTTATTCAGGGGCTTAGGAAATTCCAGACTTATTTATACCAATCACGGCTTTGTGCACTGTATTGACATTGTAGAGTTAATTTTCTCGGCAACTGCGCAAAGGAAATCCTTTAGGCAGGATTGTAGCTGGTCCAAGGGTTCACAGAGAACAGGATCCCTTAGGGTTGAGAAACATTGAGAATCTAAGGGTGGTTCAAAATAAGGGTGAGCTGCCAGCAACAGTGTTGGTGAATGTTGATTACCTTGGGGAGAGGAGGGTTTGGATAAGGATTAAGTAACAGGTGATTGATGGGTGGTATGGTGATGGATCAGGCTGAGGTCACAAGTTTTGGCCAGATGGAAGTGTGAGGTCGTAATTGTGATTACAGTGGACCCTGAAGGACATCAGTGAAAGCGATAAAGAGATCCATATGAATCCTGCAGCCTGTTCTGCAGGCTTCATGATACAGTGGAAGTCTGTTTGTTGAGGGAACTGGCTGCATTTGGCACAAGCCACACCAGTGGAGATGAAAATCCTGAAGCCTTTGCAGGCACACTTTGCATATTGTTGAATGTCCCTGCCACTGCACATGTACACAGTCCTCCGTATGCTCTCCGGCAGATCACTAAGGAATCCAGAATGGAAATAGCAAAGATTGAGATCAAAGCTGCAAGTCCCTGATTTTTGTTCACATTGAAATCTGGTTGCATAGCACATTAAATTATGGTGATATGTGACCTGATTTCTGAGAACAGATATCTCCCAGACACTAATGCTGTACTTCAGTCCCAAATTCAGAAGTTAAAGATGTGTTGCTTGAATAAATTGTATTAGTACAAAGCACACTTTCATCACTCAGATTTTCGTAGTATATGAACTGTTTCCATGTTGTTCCACCTGACTCATTCTGTCAGCATATCACCCCATTGTTCTCGACTTCTCCTCCATTCCATTATATTCCCTTTATCTCTGCCAGTTCATCTGTCACTCCTACCTGTTCTTTCAATTGCCCCAGAGCCAGTTCTAGACAGCTTAATATAGTCCTGCCAGAAGGTCTCGGCTCGAAACTGGTAGCTCTTTTCCAAAGATGCTGCCTGGCCTGCTGAGTTCCTTCAGCATTTTATGTATGTTGCTTGGATTTCCGGCATTTGCAGATTTTCAATTGATAGTGCTGCTGGTTTCGCCTTGAGCATATGATTTCCCTAACGGGTTTTAAGCTAAAAAACAAATCTTCCACTTGGCAATGATGGATATATATGCGTAGTTCTTAAGGAATCTGCATAACTGAGAAAATATGGTTGTAACTTTCACCAGTAAGATACACTCCATTCACCCAGCAGGTTGCCGATCACAGAACTTTTTGGAACATCTGCAAATATTTTTGGGGTTTTTTTTGGATCTAAGTGTGGCTGAGGAGACCGTATGTATTGTGCATCTCTATTACCCTTAAGAAGATTGTGGTGAGCTGCCTTCTTGAATCTGCAATCCTTTAGGTGGAGATACACCCACAATACAATGAAGTGGGGAAATTGATGATTTAGACAGAGCAAAAATGAAGGGACAGGTATATAATCAGCAATATTGTTCCAAATCAGGATTGTATACAACTTAGAGAGGAACCTGCAGATTTCCGATGTGTCTATATTCCTTGCCTTTCTTGGTGGTAGAAGTTAGGGTTTTGAGCGGTGCTTACAGAATAGCTTAGGTGAGTAACTGCAGTGCATTTTGGACACAGTACATGTATAGCTGTTGTATATACAGAATCTTGGAATGAACAAACCAAGGGAACAGACCCGGAAAGTGATTCCTGAGGGCTGGCTAATTTCCAGGATATTTTTTTGGTAGACTTCAATAGAAGATTGGAGACATTAGAGACTGCAGATGCTGAAATCTGGAGCAAGGCACAAAATGTGAAAGGGACTCAGCAGGTCAGGGTCCAACACAAATCTCACCAGCAAATAATCTGAGCAGCTGGGAGGCTGGCCCAATGTAAAAATGAAAGTTGAAAATGGTGAAGGTGATGATGGAAAACTAAACTGAAGTGGTTGCTTGCCATAATATTTGCTTTAAAATGTTACAATAGCTCATTTTTATGAAGATTTTAGAATGTTTCTTAGGAATAAAGTTTGATCAATGCCATGTAAATTGGCTGCTAATCCCCATGTTGTTTTACAGCACAAATAATATCCTAACCTGCATCAGACTGCATAGTGAATTTGAAATTTCAAAGAAAGAAGATTTTTCTCAGGCTTTTCAACAGTTTAAGGGTTAACAGTTCAGATTCATCAAACTTTTACTGTGTTTTCTTTATGAAAGTGTCTGTAATTGAATGGTGTTTTCTCTGTATGGAAATGTCTGTAATTGAAGCAATTTGTGGAATATTTTTATGTATTTTGGACAGTTTTAAGCATTTTCCTTTATGTATAACATCAGTCCCATGAGTGTGCATGCAATAATTTTGTCTGTGCAGTAAATGGAATGCATGGATGAATGCTGAGTACCAGTATTAATGTAGCTTTCGAACAGCCAGTCACCAATTGTTAGCTTTCATTTCCATCGGGATAAGGATTGCTGATTTTTAAATCTTAATTGCTGGCCTGTGGTAGAAAAAGTACACTTTACATTTTAGAAGACAATATGTAGATGTAATCATTGTTCCTCAAACTTAACAAATGGATAAAGACATCATAATTACACAGTGGTATGAGACCCACATCTGATGCTCCCACATTAACACCTAGTGCTTCGGGTTAAACTGGGAGGTGACCTTGTTTGATAAATTATTGTATTGCTGGCACTTGGCTGCTAGTTTTCTTCAGCAATGATGAAGCAAGCACCAGCGTAGCAAATAAAACCAGTTTGGTGGAGTTCAATTTAGCCTTTGGTTTTAGGAAGTGAGACTCTGGATTTAGCAGGGTTTTGATTAACAAAATATTGTCAACCAATTAGCTTGGGGTGGTCATGATATTCATTCATACTGAAAATTGTACGGCAAACAAAATCAATGTTTCCTTCGCAATATAGTCCATTTAATGGGTACTGCAGTTCTGGATGGATCAATAGAAATACTTCACCATTTTTGAAGAGGTACTTTTGTATTTATTTGGCTGATTTTCAATGAAAAATGATTAACTGGTTTGAATTGTCTTCATTAAAATTGTTTGAATTTTAAAAAATTCAATTCAGCATAATTTTATTTTGTACATAACAATTCGTAAGATGGAACATCTATTCAATGCGTCCGTGACCTTTTAAAATGGGATCGTCAATATTGGCAGCTTTGCAATATGGGTCTGTGCCCAAATGAAATTAGCTTGAGATTAATCTCTGAAGTTAATTAAATTAATAGATTAATTTCACAAATTATCCTTGCATTTAATAAGGATATTTTCAGTTCATCAATGTGAGTAGTTTTTGAAACCAGACCCAGCAAGCTGATCATCTGCTTTTGGTGTGAATTTATAAGGAGAGTATGTAGAGTTAGTTAAAAAGCCAAGGATCTTACACATACTTTCCTGTGATGTGGAGAAAAAGCATGTGATAGAAAATCCTTTGTCCATCCATCCCTCCCCACCAATCTCTCTCCAGGCACTTGTCCCTGCAAGCAACCTAAGTGCTACACCTGCCCATTCACCTCCTCCATCACCTCCTTCAACTCCCCAAATACTCCTTCCAGGTGAGGCAACACTTCACCTGCAAATCTGCTGGAGTTATCTATTGTGTCTGCTGTTGCAGTTGCGGCCTCCTCTACATTGGTGAACCCCATCATAAATTGGGTGCACCTCGTCGAGCACTTCCGTTCCATCCCCCAAAAGTAGAAATTCCTGGTGGCCAAGCATTTTAATTTCCATTCTCATTCCCGTTCCAACATGTCAGTCCATGGCCTCCTCATGCCAATTTGAGCCCACCCCCAGGGTAGAAGAGCAGCACCTTATATTCCATTTGTGTAGCCTCCAACCTGAATATTGATTTCTCCTTCTGGTAAAAAGAATTTCCCACTTTCTCCCCTCTACTTCTGTTCCCCACTCTGGCCTCTTACCTCTTCTCACATCCCTATTATATCCCCCAGGAGCCCCTCCCTTTCTCCTTTGGTCCACTCTCTTTTCCTATCAGATTCCTTCTTCTCTAGCCCTTTATCTTTCCTCTCCACCTATCTTCACCTATCACCTTCTAGCTATTCTGCTTCCCGTGCCCCCACCTGTTTATTCTGGCATTTTCCCACTTCCATTTCAGTCCTGAAGAAGGGTTAATACATTGACTGTTTATTTTTCATCTCCATAGATGCTGCCTGACTAGCTGAGTTCCTTTACCCTTTTGTGTGTGTAGCTTTTGATTTCCAGTATCTGCAGACTTTCTCGTGTTGATGACAGAAAATGAGTTGTTCCATGCAATTTATATTGTTATGTACTGTATTTGCAGAAACATTATTCAAATGACTGAAGCTGAAATCAGTGCTGAATCCATACAAAATCTGTTTTTAAACTGAACGACCCAGCAGGCCATGATTTTCTTTAAGCAATGTAAATTTGGCAAATAGCACTTCGATTTTTTAATGTAGTTGGTAGCATACTAAGACAATATGCTATCATCTCACATCATAAAGAAAGGATCATTTAAACAGTTTAGTAATAATACTTGAATCCATAGGTTTAATGCTGCCTTGAAACAAAGTCCTAAATTGTAGTTGATCTTGATTTTAATTGTCTGCATGTTTCTGGAGGGAAGCCACACAGGAGATTTAATTTCCCAGTCACTCACAGCCGAGTGGGAGCTGGCTGATTTCAAGAGATAGGCTCATTCCAAAGGATCCTGTGGATAGCAGACAGGCACCAAAGGCAGCTTTGTGTGCAGTCTTAAAGAGGATGTGATTGAATGTTGGCGGGAGAGTGCCACATCCTTCACTCATGGGGCACAGGGGAGGTTTCCTGCTTTTGCTAATCCTCATAAAGGAAATTGTTTTGGCCTTATCTGGAACTTGCTCTTCTTCCCACAGTATTCATCTACGGTAAGAGCCAGAGTGGTCTCCCTGCAGAGGTCACCAGCTGACATGACAGATGGGCTTTGATATCTCTACCTTCCAATAATTTCCAGTGGCCTGTAACATGCAGATGGCAGAGTTGTGAGCATAGTTCCACTGTTTCAGTCCGTAACCTTCTACTTTTCAGCATTTCACCTGGAATGTAAGCATCAGCTATGAGCTCGGTAGCAAAGATCACCCAGGTCGCTCGTTAGGGGCACACAGTTCCAAAACGTAACCAGCTCCATTGAGTAGGGGGTGTCTTTTCTTTATAAAACAGCTCTATCAGTTCTCTGGATGATTATATGATTTGGAAGTTATGCTGGTCCTGAATGCATTGACAGCTGAGCACATGACTACAACATGGGCTACAAGAAGGGAACATGTTGCCCCTGATCATTTTTGCTAATATTGATGCCAGTTCGGTGGTGTGCGTTAGATGCAAGTATTTTTGCAACAGATGGCTCAGCTTGGCCACTAGCAGTCTGTTGGCCTGGAGGGTTTGTATCTGGTTCCAGCTGGTGTTTTCTGATGAGATGCCTGTAATTGATGGTGGAGGTGTATAAACAGGTTGAGTTATCTGCCTGTCTGCCCTGTGCACAGACTAACTGGCATCCATCCAGTTCTTCTTTGCTTCCTTCTAAAATTAAAAGGAACACTCAATGTTTCCTGAATACTAAAAGGAAGACAATCCCAAAACAGTTCAAAATGTCTTCACCAGATGGCAGATGAAAAGAAACAAAAAAAAAAGGCAAGTAAAAGACAAAGAAAGATGTTCAGATCTGGCATTAAAGTATAGCTAGAGGCCCATTCAAGTCCTCTTCTGTAAAATTCTCACATTGTAGCAGTTAAGGATGCTCACTTCAATGACAAGTAAATGACAAAGTACAAAGCATGAGTAACATTCAGAATGATTAGGGGATATGTAAATGATAGAGCTTTAATATAAATATCTGTGAGTTGATTAGTGCTTCAGATAAGATTGGATAAAATACTAATGTGTTGTAAAAAATATTGAGCATTTTTTCCAATATTTTCTATCCATTTGATATTTTATATTTGCTTGTAGTATGGAGGGAAGCCCAAAGTTTAAAAAGCAGGGCCTCATGTACTGTAAACCAGATTACAAGCAGTGCCACTTGCTAGTGAGGGTAAGAGTAGTCAGATGAATGTTTGGCTGAGTTGCTGGAGGACAAGGGAGGGATTCAGGCTCTTGTATTATTGGACTCTCTTCTGGGACAGAGGTGACGTATACAGGGGGGATAGGTTGCACCTGAACTGGGGATGAACCAATATCCGAGCAACACACACAAAATGCTGGGGTCGCCGAAACGTCGACTGTACTCTTTTCCATAGATGCTGCCTGGCCTGCTGAGCTCCTCCAGCATTGTGTGTGTGTTGCTCGGATTTCCAGCATCCGCAGATTTTCTCTTGTTTATGAACCAATATCCTGGAGATTTGCTAGTGCCATTTAGGAGAGTTTAAATTAGCCTGGCAAGGGTGTGAAATCAAAGAAGTAGTGCGGAAGATGAGAAGTTTGAGGGAAATAAAAAATTTCAAGAGAGCAAGATCAGGGGCAGGACAGGAAAAAAGGTCTACTTATTTTAATGCATGAAACCTGACAGATAAGGCAGATGAACTCAGCACATGTGTTGCTTGAATTTCCAGCATCTGAAGATTTCCTCGTGTCAGCACATGGATAGCTACATGGAACTGGGATATTACAGTATAGCTATTACAGAAGTAAGTTTGAGGGCTGGCCAGGACTGGCAGATCAGTGTTCTGTGCTACAGGTATGAGAGAGCTGGTGGTAAGAAGGGAGGGTGAAGTCTCTTCTTAAATATTCCTGTGATACCCTGGTCAGACCCCACTTGCAGTACTGTGCTCAATTCTGGTCGCCTCACTACAGGAAGGATGTGCAAACCATAGAAAGGGTGCAGAGGAGATTTACAAGCATGTTGCCTGGATTGGGGAGCATGCCTTATGAGAACAGGTTGAGTGAATTCAGCCCTTTCTCCTTGGAGCGACGGAGGATGAGAGGTGACCTGATAGAGGTGTACAAGATAATGAGAGGCATTGATTGTGTGGATAGTCAGAGGCTTTTCCCCAGGGCTGAAATGGCTAACACGAGAGGGCGCAGTTTTAAGGTGCTGGGGAGTAGGTACAGAGGAGATGTCAGGGGTAAGTTTTTTATGCAGAGAGTGGTGAGCGAATGGAATGGGCTGCCGGCGGAAACAGTAGGGTCTTTTAAGAGACTCCTGGATGGATACGTGGAGCTTCGAAAAATAGAGGGCTATGGGTAAACCTAGGTAGTTCTAAGGTAAGGATATGTTCAGCACAGCTTTGTGGGCTGAAAGGCCTGTATTGTGCTGTAGATTTTCTATGTTTCTATGTTTCCATGTTTTCCCTAATCAGTGTCCGTGGAGCAGTGATATTGATTATGTTAAACCACACAGATATATTTAGAAAGAGATTCCTGAGGGATGATCTGGTAAGGCTATATGGGTGGAACTCAGAAATAAGTAGCGATCACCTTGATGTGATTGTATCGTGAGCCCTCCCTGTAGTCAGCATGAATTAGAGGTTACAAATATGAAGAGAGATTGCAGATAGCTGTTAAACTCATAGTGTTGTAATGTTGGGTCATTTTTAAATTAGCTAACATTGACTGATTCCATTGCAAAAGGTTTGGATGGAGCAGAATTCGTTTAGTGTGTTCAGGAAAATGTTCTTAAGGAAAAAGAGAGGGGACAATACTGGACCTCTTGTTCAGAACTGAGGCAGGGCAAGTAGCTGAAGTGTAGTGGGGGAGCACTTTTGGATCAGTGACCATAATTCTCTAAGTTTTGAAATAGCTATGGAAAAAGATAGGATCAGTCCCCAGTTAAAGTCCTACATCGAGGCTAATTTAGATCCATAGGACAGGAACTTGGAAAGGCTGTTGCAGGTAAGGCAATGCTTGGCAAGTGGGAGCCTTATAAAAGTGAGAAGGGGGGAGTTCAGGGCCAGCATATTCCTGTTAGAGTGAAGGTCAAGTTTTGCAGGATTAGGGAATTCTGGATTTACGAGGGATATTGAGGTTCTGCTCAGGAAAAAGAAGTAGGGGTATGTCAACTGGGATAAGGCAAATCCCTCGACATAAGAGATTTAGGAGGGAAAACAAGAGGGAAGAAGAGGGCATGAGATAGCTTTGACAGAGAGGGTAAAGGAATATATCAAGCGCAAAAGGGAAATAAGAGATTGAATAGACCACTTTAAGGATCAGCATGGTTGTCTATGTGTGAAGCCACAGGAGATAAGCAATATCTTAAATAAATACTTCTTATCTCAAATTTATGGAAGCTAGGAAATTCATTGAAGACAATAGTGCTGTCTCAAAATATATCAACTTTATGATGAAGGAGGTGTTAGTGGTCTTAAAGTGCATGGAGGTGCATAAATTCCTGTGGCTTGACCAAATGCATCCAGGGGCATTGTGGGGAAGCTTGGGCAGAAATTGTAGAGACCCCTGTATTATCATTAGCCACATGTGAGGAAGCAGAAAACTAGAGGATAGCTAATGTTGTGCCTTTACATAAGAAGGGTGACAAGGATAATCCAGGAAGCCACAGGCTTGTGAGCCTAAAAGCAGGAATGGGAAAATTATTGGAAGGGATTTTGATGAATTGGATATACATGCATTTGGAAAAGCAAGAGCTGATTAGCAATAGCCAGCATGAATTTCTGTATGTGAAATAATGTCTCACAAAATTGATTTAGATATTTGAAGAGGTGACCAAAATAATTAGTGAGGGCAGGGAAATAGATTTTAGACTTTAGCAAGGGCTTTGACACTATGCACATGATGGACTGGGCTGGAAGGTTGGATCACATATAATCCAGCGTGAGCTAGTCAACTGGTGATAGGAATCAGAGGATGACAGTGGACGGTTGATTTTCAGATTGGAGGCTTGTGACCAATAGTGTGCTACTGGGATTGGAATGTTCCCTCTAATTTGTACTGACCAGTGTGCACAAAAATCTTGTGCTGAGGAATGTTTTGTCCAGTGACAACAACATGTGTGCACTGTATTTTATATACAGAGGTATTAATTTTAACAGCTAGCAAAACATTGGCAATAAGAACTTTGATCTCTGGGCTTAATCATTTTCACTCTCGTTCATCTACACTCTCACAAAACATACGTAGCAGGCCTGTAGCAGATAATGAAGGATTTTCTCAGCAGAGCTTTTACACACCATCCATATGTGATTTGCTTGCTAAATGATGCTTTGAAAATTCAAGTTTCCAAATATCACCCCACTTCTTCCCGCTTCCAAATTCTCCCACAACTTTTGCTTTGCGACAATACATGCAGGTAACACCAGTTTCTGTGCTATACATAAATATTTCTCGTAGCTGCACGATCCTGAGCTCATGAGCTTTCGGTGTAGTAGATTCTACTGTTTCATTAAGCCATTCCACTTAAAATAAACTAGCAGTTCTTTTCAGCTTCACGCCTCTTGCTTCTTTGGAATTTGACATAGCGAATCAATAACTTCTTTAATAAAAACAGTATAAATAAGCCAGTTCTAAAGTCTGCAAACTAATCATCGGAAACTCCATGTTGTTAACACCGTCCACATCAAAATCTGGAAAAGGAAATGGAATTGGTGCGATCATGGAATATACTTAACATGTCAACGAGGTAGAGGGTGACAACCTTTTGTGCACAGCTTAAATTCCTTTGTGTGCTAGTAACAAAAGGCGTTTGTGCATGCACACACACACACACACACACACACACACGCGCTTTAGAGGGAACGTTGATGGGGATAAGCAATATCTTAAACAAGCATTTCTTACCTGTATTTGTGGAAGCTAGGAAAATCATTGAAGGCAATAGTGCTGTCTCAAAAGATATCAAACTTATGATAAAGAAGGTGCTGGTGGTCTTAAAGTGCATGGAGGTGTATAAATTCCTGTGGCTTGACCAATTGTATCTGAAGTTTTGTATATATTTATTTATTATTATTATTATTCTTTCATTCTTTTTGTATTAGCACAGATTGTTGTCTTTTGCCCTCTGGTTGAACACTCAGATTGGTGCGGTCTCTCATTGACTCTATTATGGTTATTATTCTATTATGGATTTATTCAGTATCCATAAGAAAATGAATCCCAGGGTTGTATATGGAGACATATATGTACTTTGATAATAAATTTACTTCGAATTTAGATCTCTAACGATTTGGATGAGAATGGAATTGGCACAGTTTGTAAGTTTGCAGATTTCAGAAAAGTTGGTGGCATATTGGATAGGTGAAAAATGTTGTCTAACATTAAAACAGGATCCAGATCAACTGGGAGAGAGGGCTAAATTGAGTTTAACTAGGATGTATTTTGCTAAGTTAAACTAGGTCAGTAAATAGCAAGGCCCTGCAGAGTGTTGTAGAACAGAGACCGATGGGTATAAGTACATAGTTCCCTGAAAGCGGTAACACAACTAGACAGGGGGATGAGGGAGGCATTTGACATGCTTGCCTCAGTCAGTCAGAGCACTGAGTACAAGCATTGGGACATTATGTTACAACTGTTCAAGACTTTAATGAGAAAACACTTGGAGCATTATGTGCAGTTCTGGTTGACTAGCTACAGGAGGGATGTGATTAAACTGGAAAGTTGCACAAGGATATTAATGGGACTGGAGGGCTTGAGTTATAAGGAGAGACCTGATAGGCTGAGGCTTTTTCCTTGAAGGAGAGAAGGCTGAGAGGTGACTACAGAGGTATGTAAGTCATGTGGAGCAGAGTTTAGGTGAATAGTCAAATGGTCACAGTTGTTTTCTCTTTCACACACACACACTCTCAGTGGCCACTTTGTTAGGTACACTTGTACACCTGCTCATTAATGTAAACATCTAATCAGCTAATCATGTAGCAGTGACTGTATGCGTAAAAGCATGGTCAAAAAGTACAACTGTTGTTCAGACCAAACATCAGAATAGGGAAGAAATGTGATCTAAGTGACTTTGACCATGGAATGATTGTTGGTGCCTGACAAGGTGGTTTGAGTATTTCATAAACTGCTGATCTCCTGGGATTTTCACATAAATCTATCACTAGAGTTTACAGAGAATTGTGCAAAAAATATGCAGCAGTACTGTGGGCAAAAATGTCTGGTTAATGAGAGAGGTTAGGGGAAAATGGCCAGGCTCGTTCAAGCTGACAGAAAAGTAACAGTAACTCAAATAATCATGCTTTATAACAATGGTGTGCAGAGGAGCATCTCTAAACACACAGCATGTCTAACCTTGAATGGATAGACTACAGCAGCAGTAGAGCACACCAGGTTCCACTCCTGTACCTAATAGAGTGGCCACTCTGTGCACGTATACCATATGTTTTCCCCTTCCACCCTCCATTAAATTCAGGCATCTCCCCACAACATCACCCCTCCCAGTCCTGAAGAAGGGTCTTGGCTTGAAAAGCTGACTGTTTACTCTTTTCCATAAATGCTGTCTGAACTGCGGAGTTACTCCAGCATTTTGTGTATGCTGCTTCGGATTTACATCATCTGCAGATTTTCTCATGTGTATCTGTATGTATGTTCAAAGGTCAAAGTAAATTTATTATTAAAGTGCATATATGTCACTATATACAACCCTGAAATTCGCTTTCTTGCAGGCATACTCAATAAATCCATAATAGAATAATAACAATAATGGAATCAGTGAAGAGGGACAGTCCCAGCGTAACTAGAGGTTTATATTCATGGATCCTTTCAACCTATACAACATCAATCAGCCTAATATCTTAGCAGTCTTTTCAGCACATTATTCCTTTTAATTTCAGTAATTGGTTATGTTAACAGCTCACCATGTAAACATTACAAACAGAAGGCAAGTCTGTGTGCGTGTTTTTATGTGATACAGAATGTATTTCCCTGTTTAATGGAAGTTCTCGGTTTATTATATTCTGTGGGCTTTATAATAGCGAACAATTTTTTGCCCTGTTTCTTAGTCATTGAGTGGCTTTCATAGGTTATCTTATGTAGGCTGTTAAAATGACTTAATTGTTATTTTGGGGTTCATTGGAATAATGAAAACAATTTTTGTTGATGAAAGGGATTTAATCTTTTCCCTGATCTGTTGAGCTATTGTGGAAATGATAACTCAATGAAAAATAATTTGAATTTACAATGCAGTATAGTTAAAACTAAAGCACTGAAGCATGGAACATGAAGAATTGGCAACCATCTGTATGCTGCCTGCTGTCAAGGCATGATTGTTCTATGAAGTACTCGAGCAGTGGGAAACAAATCAAGCAGTGATTAAAGATGTAGTCAAGCTGAATGACCATTTTGAAGATTCCCAGTGAGTCATTTCCATTGCCTGATGAATAGATGCAGAAACAATTGCTTGATTCCTTTTAAAGATTCCTTTATACGAAGTCCATCTAGAATGCTTTTTGAATTTCTCTTTGTGGCTATTCTCAGAATAATTTGAAAATACCTGTTAATTAGCAAGCCGATGGCAGCATGCCATAATGTATTTTAATCTCTAATGGTCTTGAGAACAATCCAGCAGTCCAGCTTTATGCAAACAAGAACAAATAGTTCAGAAAAATGTAATTTAGTCCATCAAACCAACTTCTTTTCATTTATTTATTTATTGAGATGCAGCACTGAACAGGCCCTCCGGCCCTTCGAGCCACACTGTCCAGCAATTCCCTGAATTAACCCTAACCTAATCAGGGAAAATTTACAATGACCAGTTAACCTACCAACCAGCACATCTTTGGACTGTGGGAGGAAAGCAGAGACCCAAAGGAAATCCACGTGGTCACGGGGAGAACATACAAAACAAATCCCTTGCAGGCAGCATCAGGAATTGAATCCATGTCGCCTGTCCTGTAAAGCATTGTGTTAACCACTACGCTACCGTGCCGCCTTCTACAGACCTTAACCAATGAGCATCTTTATTGAATCATTTTATTTCCTTCACCTCAAAAATCAATAGGCACAAGTATAATTTGTGCTTTTCTGTGGGAACGCAGCAAAAGCACTGATATTGGTCTGACACACAAATAGAAAAATTAAACTCTGACAAGCGGCGGTGACCGATCTCAGTCTAGACCAGTAACAATCTATAGACTGCTTCGTGTTTATAATTTTCAGATTTGAGCTGAGTATTCACAGAACTCCCTTTTAAAAACATATCTGCATTGCCATTAATTGCTTTTAATGAGAATTTATGCTACCAGTTGCAAAAGCTTGAATTAAATAATCTGCCATCATTCAAGTAACTGAAGGTCTATTTAATTATCAACATAACAGTAGTTTGCTACACCAAGGTTTGAACAGTTAGTGAGCTAACGGTCAAAAAGACACTGATCCAAGTGCTTGAGAGCACTTTTCTGTGATGCAGAGAGCTCATTATTGTGGAGCAGAAACTGAAAATTTTTGGAAAGTGCTTTGCAGAATAAGCGTGTGACAGAAAAACCAACACCAAAGTACTGAAAAAAGTGATGGGCTGCACTCAATAATTATTATAGCAAAAATGTATCTCTAATGTAATGGAAGTTAGTGGCAGATGGTGCATGAAGATCTGCAAAATAGTAAATCTAGAAATGTAATTGCATAGCCAATGTCTTTATGCCGTCCATGATTGATTTAGAGTGCAAAATCATTCCAAATACGTGAAAGGCTCATCTGTATCTGCATGAAAAATTGATTCATGGTCCTCTGTGTGCATGATACCCTGCTGAATAAACAGTAGTGACATCAGCCATATACATTTGTTATTTCTGCTGCAGAATTGGAATGCAAATACATGGTGAAGAAATTGCAAGGGACTTAATTACAAGAACAGGCCTTAAAAGTGTGCCTAACCCACCTAAATCACTGTGCGGATCCTCCATTGAATCCAGCTCTGAAATCCTGGCCAATAGAGCAGACATCTTCATGATTGAAATGACACCATAGCCTTTCTTTGAGAGGTGGAGAGCAGCCTAGACTACTCTCATGAGGATAGATGGGTTTCTGAGGACTAGGGCTTTAAGAGTTCTTATCATGACAGAAGGTTATACAACTATGTGATTTGTGCTCAACTCTTGAAATTACAAAAGATTAGTGTGCCTATCTGTCTGAGCTGAAGATTTGGGAAATGTACTGCCAGCATGCATGTCCTGTGAATAAAGTATTACTCCTCATGACCCAAGAAGAAATGAACCATTTTAGTGCAGGTTTTCACATGCTGTAGAGTTTCCAGCTTGTCAAATCCTCACGTAATGATTCTGTCAAACAAGTGAACACATTTAATGTCAAAATACTGAAGAAATGTACTAATATACTGATGGACTAATATACAGTTATGACAATTTCCTGTTCATTCTTTGACTTATTTTGAAATCATCACCCCTTTTACGTTAGACATGTTTCTATTGCCTGTTGGTTCTATCGATGTGAGTAAACCTAGACATTAATCATGACCATGTCTGATTTGGTAACTGATATGCAAGCGTAAACAGTGCAATCTTGCTTTATTCTGGAGACAGAGAGATATGAGGAAAAATACTGCAATTTTTCTCATTTGAAAACTGAAATTGGATGAGCTAGCTCTGAAACATGATGTAAGTGTAGAATATTTTTACTGATTGGAATGCTGCTTTAGATTCATCTGCTGAAAGTTTAGTCTCACCTTTGGTGCATAAGCATTAGTGGTGAGGATTACTGTAATGATGTTAATTAGGAATATGGTGAAAACTATTTCCTGTACAGAGGTACCTCGGGTATTTCTAATATCTCATTAATTAAAGCTGTATCCGGTGGTGAAGAATGTTACATATATGGACCGTTTCAACTTCTGTCATGGGTTTCTGGTTTTGCCACCCTTGTCTCATACAAGTCTTCAGAATCAACGAAGCAAGCATTGCAAACTTTTGGAAATGAAAATGTGCTGTTGGAGAGCCAGGCCATAGGACTGTGCAGGTTATCAGGATGGCAGGGTGACATAGTTCCAGAATGGGAACCGAACCTATATTTTGTGGAAGGGAAAGGATTGCATCCAGAAGTGGTCAGAGACAAGAGATATAAGAGGAATATAAAAGTTTCATGGTATGGCTTGGGTATCGCAAGAACAGGCAGGTAGGCATGTGGGGTTGTGGGGGGTGGTTGGCTCTGCTGGTGAAAAAGTGAAATCAGATCCTTAGAAAGAGGTGACAAAGGATCAGAAGGTGTAGAACCCTTGTGAACAGAGTTAAGAAACTATAAGGGTAAAATGACCCTGATGGAAGTTTATACAGGCCTCTGAAAAGTAGCAAAAATGTAGGGTAAAAATTACTATGGGAGATAGAAAAGGCATATAACTATAGTCATGGGGAATTTCAATATGCAGGTAGATTGGGAAAATCAGGTTGGTGCAGAA